>NW_028270174.1:52916794-54327627 GCF_037043375.1 Chiloscyllium plagiosum | reverse complement strand
TCCCCATTGGTGTGAGTGCGGAGTCTCCTGCGGGCTCTGCTGGTCACTACAATGTGTCTGACGGTGAGAACATTGAGCAGCAGAATCAGGAGAAATGGGACACACGGGGTTAGAATGTGGTGCAGGAACTCGATTGTGATCCAGACAATGGAGAATAGAATAGCACTTGTTAACTCACAAAACCAGGGGGCGTTCCTCAGCCGATACTGAGCCATGAGCATAAAATACCAGGAAATGTTCTTTAAACAGCTCAGCACAGTCACTGCTCCCAGAACCACAGCCGCCGTTTTCTCACTGCAATATTTACTTTTCAGCTTCTGGCAACAAATGGCCACAAACCGATCAAAAGTGAAAGTGACGGTGAACCAGACAGAGCAGTCAGTGGCTGCATAAAGCAGGACGGCGTGGATATTACACACGGGGACGGAGTCCTTCAGGAAATAAAACTGTTCCTCATAAACAATGGGAATGTGTCTCAGGATCAGGTCGAGGATAATGACCAGGAGATCCACCGCTGCCATGGCCTCCAGGTAACGTCTTACACATGGAGACAATCCACAGTCTTTATAAAGCAGGACGTAGATGGTCACTACGTTAACTGTGAGGAAGGAAATCAAACCCATTATCCACCAGCCTGGAGGCAAAGGGACCCGTTTGATCGGGGACCCAGTGAGATTTTCAAATGTGTACCTGTATTCAAGGATTTATTAAAATAATTGGAGCTGGAAAAACAACTGGGAAGGTCTGAATTACAGAGGAAAATGCAACAAAAACCACAAGAAACCCTCCCTCCCCAACCACACAGAGTCACATTCATAAGGACAGATGGTTTCTAGAACATTCCCACACACTCGATCACTCGAGAGCAGACACAGGTCACTCCTTCCAGTTCCTAATACGGAAGGTGGAAACGTTGCTGTCCTGAAGGATTCTCTCCCAGTTTCCTGACGACAAACATAGTTTGGGAATTCCTGTATTTTGGCCTAAATTGTGGTTGATCCTGTGTCGTGGAGAAATGTAAACGCAGGGAAAACGTATTCACCCCTTTAACTGCCTGAGGGGCCTTCAGAACAGTGTCTCCTTCTCCCTGGAACGGGATCTCTTCCCTCGGGATCTTATCGTTTGTTCAATTCACTAATGCCCGGCCGTTCACAAACAATGTCAGGGACAGAACGTTCTGGGGAACTCCTCGACCTGTTCATCACCTTTTCCTCCTATTCACTCCACCCTCCTCTCTGACCTGTCACCTCTCCCCCACCCCCATCTACCGATCACATTCCCAGCTCCCTTCCCCCCAGCCTCAGCCCCAGCCCTTGCTCCCTCCCATTTATCTCTCAGCCCACCGGCCCACAATCCTCATTCCTGAAAATGGGATTATGCCCAAAACGTTCATTCCCCTGCTCCTCGGATGCTGCCTGACCTGCTGTGCTTTTCCAGCACCACCCTCCCAGTCAGGAAACAGTCTGACACTGGCATACTCACGGGGTCAGGCCTGATGGGTCATGTTTCATGAAGCCCCATCATCATCCCTGGGTATATCCTGTCCCACCGGCAGGACAGACCCACCAGCGATGGGGACTCCCCAACATTGATTCCAGAACCCGGGAAGGCACATGGTAACAGGTCACCCTGGTCAAGGAAATCGCCTGAGGATGGATATCTCCTGCCCCTCACCTGTCCCCTCGGTGATAAATCAGTTCTCCTCGATGTTGAAACAAATCAGAGGAAGCACTGAGGGTGACAAGGACACAGACCGTCCTCTGGGTGTGGGACTTCAACGTCCATCACCAAGAGTGTCCCCACAGGCCCCCCACTGACTGAGCAGGGAGAGACCTCACATACACAGCAGCCAGACTGGGGCAAGTGATGGGGGACCCAACAAGAGGTAAACATTCTTACCAAATCCCTTCTCCCAGATGGATCTGTCTCTAACAGTATCTGTAGGAACAGCCAGCACACAGTTCTGGTGGAGGGAAAGTCTCAGCCTCATATTGAAGACCCTGCCCATTGTGTTATGTGACACTCCCTCCTGTGAAGTAGGACATGCTTCTAAAGGAGAAAGTGAGGGCTGCAGATGCTGGAGATCCGAGCTGAAAATGTGTTGCTGGAAAAGCGCAGCAGGTCAGGCAGCATCCAAGGAACAGGAGAATCGACGTTTCGGGCATGAGCCCTTCTTCAGCTCATGCTTTTAAAGGACCGAGCACATGGAAACTGGCCATCCATGAGGCACTGTGGGCTAGCAACAGCTGCAGCATCAATGGCCTTCCCTCCAAAGTAAAGTCAGAAGTGGGCTGTTACTGATGGTTCCAAAACGTTCTGCACCATTCCCAACTACACCTATACTGAAGCAGGCTATTCAGCCCATCAAGAGTTTTGTACACGACAACATCCAACTGGTCCCGGACCTGATCCATTTCTGTCGACGGGCTGGTCTGCCGAGCGCCTTCCTGTGTCTCGACCAGTTCGTCGCCTGATTCCAACTTTTATACGCCGCCGCAGTGTCTGGTTAAAGTTAACGGGTCCCTGATGGGGCCCCTTCGCTTCGGGAGAGGAATACGTCAAGGCTGCCCCTTGTCTGGCCAGCTGTATTCCCTGTTCGTAGAGCATTTCCTGCGCCTCTTGCGGAGGAGTTTGTCAGGACTGGTTCTGCGCGGCGCGGGTACAGGGTTGGTCCACTCGGCCTACGCCGATGACGTGCTCCTCACTTTCACCGACCCGGCTGACCTGGGGAGGATGCGCGAGTGCCAGGCCGTGTACTCGGTAGCGTCTTCCGCCAGGATCAACTGGGCCAAATGTTCCGGACTACTGGTCGGTCCGTGGCGGGTGGACTCTCAGCTAGAGGAGTTACGGGGGTTCAGCTGGAGTACCACCCATCTCCTCTACCTGGGGGTCTACCTCAGCCCGGCTGAGGAATCCTGGCCGGCCAACTGGCAGGAGCTGAAGGCCAAAGTCTCAGCTCGCCTGGGCCGATGGACAGGACTGCTCTGAGTGCTATCTTACAGGAGTCGAGTGCTGGTCATTAACCAGCTTGTGTCCGCCATGGAACATGGTCGAATCGCGTCACGCCTACCCTCCGGCAGGACTAGCAGCTGTCATCAGGGAGCCGTTGCTCAGGAATCCGCATCTCCGTACTCGCGGGTTCGAGTGGCTGTCGGAGGGGAGGGCCGTGACAGCGAGGGTGACCAGGGTCAGGGATGTGCTGGGTGCCGGGGGCCTGGGCTGGACGCTGCTGCAGGACATAGCGAGCAGGGCAGCGGTAGATGTCCGGTACGTGGCCACCTCCATCCGACGCCTTAAACGGCGGTGCTCGGACCCGACGTAGTGCACCAGTTGGAGGACGCTCAGGTGTGCGGTGGGATCCCGTCCGCCTCACTCCAGCCTGGACGGAATTTCACATTGGCCCCAAGATACCATACTTCCAGCGGAAGCCTGTGTCGCACAACCTGGACCGCCTCCGGAATTGTAATTTTGTCCCTTTTAAGGACGTAAAAAGGCGGGCTCTGTATCGACTGCTGCTGCTCACCTCCTCTTCTTCATCCACTGTCCGGACATGCCTTGGCGTGCCTATTTACCACCAGGCGTGGGGATCCCCAGTGGAGGGTTCTCTACGCGGGAGTCCCCACCCCTTTCTCTCGGGGATCTGGGGTGGACGGTGCTGCACGCAGCAGTCCCTGCGACCGCAGATTCCGGTGGTTCATGGACTCCCAGCCCAACTGCTTGTTCTGTGGCGCTGTGGAGTCCGTGGACCACGTGTATATTGGGTGTGGGCGTTTGCACTCCCTTTATGATTTTCTCAAAAATCTCCTCCTCTGCTTTTGGTTGCACTTCAGTCCCACGCTCCTGATCTTCGGGCACCCGGTACGGAGGAGGGGGAGCAGTTCTGAAGACCACTTCGTTGGTCTGCTCCTGGGCCTGGACAAACTGGCCCTAACCCGGTCCAGACCGTGGAGGGGGTCGTTAGGGCCGACTGCCTGACCCTCTTCTGCGGTTATGTTCGAGCCCGGATGTCTCTGGAGAAGGAGCACGCGGTGTCCACAAACACCCTGGAGTTGTTCAGGGAGATGTGAGCACCGCAAGGAGTGGAATGCCTGATTTTCCCCCTCCAACTCTATTTTGATTTAATCCCTGCCCTCCCCTTCATTGTTTGATCACACAGCATTGCCCTTTGATGTGAAGGGCACTGCTTGTCACTGGCCACTCGGGTGTTTCTTTCCTTCCTGGTGGCGAAAACTGAATAAAGATTCATGCACCTTGTGTCTTTCACTGTGTCTCACACCTGCATACACACAACATGGAAGCTGGGGAAAAGTAAGGACTAAAAAAAATAAACTGAAGTGTGAGGCATCGTGTTCACTAAAAAAAACAAGAGTTTTAAACAGGAACAGAATGAGGCCATTCGGCCATTTGAGGCTGTTACTCAGCAATTGGAGCAGATCTTTTAATCTCTCAGACCGCTTACACAGGAAATGGAGGGAAGATACAGCCTTTCAAAGCTGCTACACAGGAATAAGGGGAGGGCGGGTTACTGAGCGAGAAGCATGAATAAATTCGGGAGAAATCAGTCTCTATCAGTTTAACACAAATTAACGACTGCAATGACACAGTGACCAGTGCTGGGACCTCAACTATTTGCAAACTATATCAATGGTTTCCAGCAATGGAACAAACATGTTCGAATTAAATTTAAAATGTCAGTAAGATCGAGAGGAACTGAAGTTATCAAGGGGTGGCAGAGAATCTGTAAATGGATAAGTAATGGACAACAACTTGGTAAATCGAATATAATGTGGGGAACTGTGAACCTGTGATTTTTTTTCAGGGAGAATAGCAGACTGTGTATTACAGAAATAGAGAGGGATTACAGGACTTAGTGATACCATGTGTACTGGAGGTTCACTCTGACCTGTCCAGACATGGGAAGTGTGGCCCCATCTCTCTGATGATATGCTCCCTGATGTTCCCAGTGGCCCCTATACTCTCAGTACACCGGATATTTTGATGTGGTTGGTTGGTGGTGGGACTGGGTGAGGGGGAGGATGTTTTGACCCCTGTACCAACGGGACAGCCTTTATCTGAAAGGCGATCATTCCTTTCTCCTTGGAGACCCGAGAACAATGTGAATGGCTGCCTGTTTCTGAATGAAGAGGCTGTGGCTGCTGCCAGGACAGTGGGTATTCACCAACATGATGTACTGTGTCTGGACACACTGTAACATTAATGGGGTGAGACACGGAGGGTCCAATCTCAGGAATGGGAACTAAAGGCATTGCCAGATCAGCTGAAAGGGTCAGATATAGCACATCCTCAATCCACCTCACAGAACCAGCCCAGATACCATCAACCCAGGGGAGATATCTGTTCACCGTGGAACACTGTGCAGACCAGGCCAGTGTCCTGCTCAGTACAACCCAGCAATCTGTCCAGATTCATCCATTGAACTGGTCAATACAGCACAGCAATCTGTCCAGAGTGGAACACTGCACAGATCATGTCAGAGCATTTATCTTTAAACCATGTGTCGAGTATGGGAAGCTGGGATAGAGACAAAAAAACTGCAGATGCTGGAATCCAAAGTAGGCAGGCAGGAGGCTGGAAGAACACAGCAAACCAGGCAGCATCAGGAGGTGGAGGAGTCCTGAAGAAGGGTTACACCAGAAATCTCAAATTGCACACCTCCTGATGCTGCCTTTCTTGCTGTGTTCCTCCGGCCTCCTGCCTGTTCAGTGTGCGATGAAGTGGAGACCACACCCATGCATTGATTGGTAAACCCGGATTAGATATCTGTCCAGCACCAGGAGTTGTGCAGTGATCACAAATTTGTAACCCAGGAGCAGTTACCCTCCCAGCATGTAGGACTGTGTACCCCACCCCAGTGCATTGATCTGTAACCCAGGAGCAGTTACCCTCCCAGCATGTAGGACTGTGTCCCCCACCCCAGTGCATTTCTCAGTAACACTGTGTTAGATCACTGCCCAGTGTGGGGAAACTTGCAGCCCATGCTCACAGTGACAGGATGTGCATATGACTCCCATCCATTTCACAGCTCCATATCTCCATTGTGCCATGACTGTGGGTGTGAAACTCACTGCTAAAGAGAGAGAGAGATGGCGGGAAAATCAGTTTAAATAATAACAAATGGGAGTGGTATGGGAATTAGACAGAGAGGGGGAGACTGAGAGACAGTGTCATGGAAGGATGTGTTCCCAGGTTTCAGAATGCTGAAATGAAAACATTTTGACAGAATCCTATGACATGAGCCAGTGTTTCCAGGACTGATGGGTGAACAGGATATCAGTAGGAGTTCAGATGATGAAGTGTATTGGTTGGGTATTTGTTCTGCAGCTTTGTATCTGGGAGTAGGGTCAGCAGAGTCTTTGACTCATTGAGTTGAATCTAACAATAAGTTGTCTCAGTGACATTTTCATTGAGTGTGACAGTGGGATTGTCTGCACGAGGCTGAACTACTTTCCTGGTGCTATCTTATCGAACTCACCTCATTAACTACCCACCCCACTCCATGGTGCCCCTCTCATTCAATAGCAGCCCGATTCTCCCACTCATCATGGCTGGAGGTACTCACCATTGCCCGGATGTCCCTGGATATTCCGTGATCCCTGGCATTAGTGCCATCTTTAAAAGGCCAATGGGCACACGGTTGAGCTTTCTCAGTTCGGCGCTGCCCTGCACAGTTTACCCCGAGCATGGCAGATAAGGGACAATTACACCACGGTTTATTGACAGCAGCACGGAGGTCCTGGTGAATGGGCTATTACAGAGGGGGCCATTCTCTTCCCAGAGGGAGCCACACCACCAGACCCACCGAGCATGGTCTGAGCTCACCACCCAGCTCAGTTCAATATCTGGGGTCTGAAGAAATGTCCAGCAATACAGGACAAGCATCAATAACCTTCCCCACTGTGTCAGGATAAGGGTCACCGTATTTTGTCTCCTCCCTCACACTCACTGTATATCTGTTACAGCACCGACCCACCGAACAAGGCTCACTCTCACTACTGCATGCAGCACCTTCCCCCCACTCCCATCTCTCTCTCTCTCTCTCTCTCTGTCATCCCTTCCGACACACTAATAACACTGCCTGGATACAACACTGTGGACTGACTCCCTCCGGACACCTCACCATGAACCTTTCCCCCACCTCCACCAGCACGAACAGCAAAGCCACCCACTCTCACCCCCCCCCCCCCCCCGCCCTCCCCTTCTCCCATTCCAGGAGAAACATCCTGGAATAGGACAGAAAGGGCCTATCTGGGTGATGGAGTGCCCGATATCCGTTCCCTCCACCCCTCCCCCCGCCATGTGGGGAGGACCCTGGTACGAGCCGGAGAGGACTGGGACGCTTCGTGTGGAGATTCTGAAACATCCACGTCCCACCGACCGAGTAATGAGCAATTTTCAGTGAAGGAGAATTCTCACTTCAAGCCCATTGGCAGCTCCGTTGCCCCCTGGCACAACTTAGAAGCCGTGCCCCTGATGCCATCTTCCTTTTGAGCCGAGATGGTATAAATGGAATCCTCATGGTCTTGGTGTGCAGAAGGCTGGGCTCACATCACATCGTCTCCATCACATCCCAGGAAGGGAGTACAAAGCTCCCTCCTACACCTCCTCCTGTAAACAGCTCAGATACTGAAACTAATCTGTGATAGTAACTGCTCTCCCCACTTGTCCTGACATCTTCAATAATCAGTGCTCATATACATCCAACGCCCTCTGCTCCTGCACCCCCATTATAAAGGTGCACCCTGTTTTAAACTGTCTTTTATTGTCTTTCCTACCAAAATGCATCATCTCACACAGCTCTGCACTGATCCCCATCTGCCATACACCTGAACAATACACCGACGTCTCACTTACCTGTTACAGTTCCACACTCTCCTCCATAGACTTCAGAGTTCTTCCAGGTTCGGTGCCATCAACAAACACTGAGATTGTTATATCATCAAAGTCCCCATGAAACAACTGAAATCGTGCCCCACACTCACGAGTGTGAACAAGTGAAATACTGATATATTCCCACGAATGGAGTTGAATAATGACATGCTGTCAATGGAGCAACACAAATCCTGACACATACGAGACGGAGTGGATGAAATATTGAAAAACCACAGGGCAAGAGAAATCCGGATAGGTTCCACTTATCTGTATTCATCAGGGTATAATGTGATGAAGTTGAAATGTGCATACTGTAACTTTAAGAGAGGGTGAATGCTGTTCTGAACTGAGAGCTTACAAGGACCTGTGATATGAGAGGATGGCAGACCCAGAAACAGTATATTGCTATAGAGCTGGAGTCGGGTAATATGCAGTTAAGAGAGAGGGTATCTTTCAGTTCACTTTCAGTGTTAAAAAATACATTGTTCTTTGTATCTAAAAGTAAATTTGGGAGTTCTCTGTCACTCATATTTTCGCGAGCCGAATTGAGCATTTATTTATGTTTAGTTTAAGTTACCAGATGAGCTTCATGCCGTGTCCTAAGAATTGCTGTATGTGTATCTGTGTGTCTCTGTGTGGGGCAGGTCTGGAAGTCTCTGTGGTGCTTAAAGTGATGAAATGCCACCCTCTGCTGGCCTCCACACGCCACTGTAAAGGCATTGGCAGAGGGTGAAAATCAACAGGGATACAAGTCAGAGAGGGGGAGGGAGAGGGCAGCTGCTCACAGCAGCATCCAAACCGTTGTCTTATCCATTTACTGATCTAAATGTCCTTTAAACGTTTTAACGGTCCCTGCTTTAACCACTTCCTCTGGAAGTTCATTCCACACACAAGCCAGCTTCTGTCTAAAATAATTACCTTTCCTGACTTTTGTAAATCTTTTTCCCTCACACCTTAAAATATCCCTCAGTTTTGAATCCCCAACTCTAGGGAAAAGACGTCACCCCTTCAGCTTATCTGTACCCCTCATTATTTTATAAACCTCTGTAAAGTTACCCCTTAATGTCATAATCTCCAGAGAAAAAAGTCCCATCCGATCCAGCCTCTCCTTATAGCTCACTCCCTCCATTCCCAGCAACATCCAGGTTAATCTCTTCTGAACCCTCTCCAGCTTAATTACATCAAGATCAATAATATCAAAGTGAATAGTCAAGGTATTTTCTAAGGGTAGGGGAGACCAAAACTAGAGGGCAAATGTTTAAGGTGAGAGGAGAAACATTTAAAAGTGACCGAAGGGGCAGCTTTTTCACCCAGAGGGTGGTGTGCCTATGGAATGAGCTGGCAGGGTGACCTGACTGGACACAGTATTCCAGAAGGGGCCTCACCAATGTCCTGTACAACCACAACATGACATCCCAATTCCAATACTCAAAGGTCTGTCCAATGAAGACAAGTGTGCGAAACACCTTCTTAACCACGCTATTTATATCAGATGCAAATTTTGAAGAATTATGCTGACGGCCTAGATCTCTGTTCTACAACACTGCCAAAGGCGCTACTTTTAATTTTATAGGCCCTACTCTTGTTTGATTTACCAAATCCAATATCTCGCATTAATCCAAACTAACTCCATCTGCCACTCCTCAGCCCAGTGAGTGTTATTACCACTTCCTCACCTTCCCCGTTTAATTTTAAATTTCCTTCCCCCTCTCTAGGAGGTCTGTACACTCTGGCCTTGATTTTCACAAAGACCCTGAGCTAGGTTTGCCTTGTGTGGTTAGGGGGAGGAGGGACAGATTGAAGACACAGTCAGCGGGGAGGAGAGGCTGGACAGTAATCAGGAGCCAGGTATCATTTCATGGTTTTAGGAAGATGGCAGTCGCACCTGAGAGTTCGGTAATACTGATCGGTGCTTTGGGGCCAGAAATTATGCTCTTTCTCCGTCTCTGGTGTTCAATAATAAATATCTATTCGAGACCCTTCATTGGGCAGAGTGGGTCTGCAGGATTTCTTTCCCTAATATTGCACACTACAGATAATAGCAATTAAAGATGGTCATAGTAAATTTCAATAGCACAGCACATGCACTCAACATCCTACAGTTGAGGCAAATATTTTGTACCTGTTTCACAATACAAAGTGTTTTGTGTAGTTCAGTAATGGTAACCTGATTATAATCAATCCACACCAAGCTGAAAGCTGTCACTTGAAATATGACCCAAAATCTGGGTATGTTAGTGTAGTGGGTAGTGTCCCATAGCTCTGAATTTGAGTCCAATTCCTGATCTTGTGTGGTAATGTTCCTAGCTCTGGACTTGAAGGTCTGGATTCAAGTCCTGCCTGTTGCAGAGGTATGTCACAGCATGTCAGAACAGGCTGATGAACAAACACACAAGAGAATAATGTTACAGCTTTATGGGTATTGCAGAGTGGTGCTGGTGTCCCCAACTCCGGGCACAAAAGTCTAGGTGTAAATCCCACCGAAGTATCTTATAATACATCTGAACAAACTGATTAAAACGGATTTATAAAACACAGCCATTCGTGTTGATTGGAGTCGCATTTCGTAGCAGGACAAGTTTATAAAGTCAGAATGGTCATGGATAGGGTGAGCAGTCAGGGGTTTTCTCCAGGCTAGGGGCGTTCAAATCTAGAGAGCGTTGGTTGAAAGAAAGAGGGTAAAGGTTTTGATGAGGCCTAAAGGGCACCATTTCATGCAGAAGGTGGTGTGCATATGGAATGAGCTGCCAGAGGAAGTGGTGGAGGCTGTTACAACTACTACATGTAAAAGGCATCTGGATGCTGCCAGACCTGCCGAGCTTTTCCAGCAATTTCTGTACTTGTTAAAAATGCATTCATTTTAACACATATTTTGAATACACTGAACATTTTATTTTTTAATGACGCAGGGACATATAAATATATCTTTAAATTGACCGAGACACAGTAGAAATGATGCACCTACATGGAACAGTGAATGTGAAGGAGACAGTCTGGACAATGTACAAGGGGACCTCACATAATCCAGTTTGGGAGAAGATGATATTATTGTGTGATTCAACTCAGAGAGGGAGGAAATGTAATCTGCCCGAGAAGGAACGGCCGATTGCCCTCTCCCTCCTTCATTGTTCCTCATCACAGCAATGTGTGTGAGCTGACGCAAAAGCTGTGCAGTCATCGCTAACATTCTTATTTTTACAGAATCCCTGCAGTGTGGAATCGGGCCATTTGGCCCAACAAGTCCATACCAACCACCCAAAGAGGAAACTTCCCAGGCCCGTTCCCTTACATTTAACCCTGACTAATGCACCTAACCTAGAAATCCCTGAATACTATGGACAATGTAGCATGACTAATACACCTAACCTACACAGCTTTGAACCGTGGGAGGAAACTGAAGCAGCCATTAGAAGCTCACGCAGATGTGGGGAGAATGTGCAAACTCCACACAGATAGTCACCCATGTCTGGAATCAAACCCAAGTCCCTGGTGCTGTGAGGTGGCAGTGCTAACCACTGAGCCACCGTGCTACCCCTTGGGTGACCCCTGACCCGAATTCATTGGAATCTCCTCACTGCCTAAAGCAAAGGGAATTCAGCCAAATCCAAGTTTTCCAGGATGAAATCCCATTGCTAGCAGCTTGTGTGAGTAGAATATCTTCAGAAGCAGAATAACATTTTGGACAATCTCTCACTTTTTCTCACT
The DNA here is from genome assembly GCF_037043375.1 of Chiloscyllium plagiosum. Classification (NCBI taxonomy): domain Eukaryota; kingdom Metazoa; phylum Chordata; class Chondrichthyes; order Orectolobiformes; family Hemiscylliidae; genus Chiloscyllium; species Chiloscyllium plagiosum. Next base: position 54,316,032 of record NW_028270174.1, on the reverse strand, counting down.
AATATCTGGACAAAGTTCTTTCAAGCTGAAATTGCAGAATTTTGTTTTTCAGGTGTGTGTGTGTGTGTGCCCCAGTGTTTTTAGAAAGGAAAATATTGATTCATTATTTGCAATACCCATACTGTTTGCCATTCATCATTCCATATTCCATCATATTTTAAGTAACATTGCTCTGGATCATAAACATGCAAGAGAAGGAGGTGCCTGTCTTCGGATGCTGCCTGTCTTCGGATGCTGCCTGAATTGCTGTGCTCTTCCAGCACCACTGATCCAGGAAGAGAAGGAGTCTAGTGTGATGGACCACACCAGAGCCCCTTGAAAATATTTGAAGGCTGTAAACTAGACTGTAATGTATTTTTTTATTTTAAAGGAAATGTAAAGTATCTGTTCCAGATGCAATGTGACTGGTCAAACTGCTCGGTGTGAAGCAAAACATCATTTATTTAAACACAAAAAATAAAATGAAACCAAAGAAAGAGGAATTTAGAATAACTTAATTCTATTGGGCAGGTTAACAGAATAATGGATCTAGGAACTATTACTAATGAACTGTTCCAATATAGGAAACTCCCATAAACACAGCCCCTGGCAGAAAGGAATATTCAGACACAGATTATCACAAACATTTCTCCAATCCAGGAATTATAAACAGCATCAAAATAAAATTCAGACAGAGTAGCAGCCAGGATACATCCAGGCTTCCAACTCTGTGGATACCCCAATAGCGAGAAACCAAAACCCAGAGATCCTAATCTGTGAGAGCTGGCCACACCCATTTAGGCAGCATTAAAATAAACACAAGGCCTCCCTCGTTGTTTACTCAAGTGGTCTGAACTAGCCAGCTTGGTAACAATTGTTCAATCTCTCTCTTAAAAGAAACCAGGACAAAATAAGCTCTTAAAGCTGCAGCTTCATCACACTAGTCAGCACATCAAGCTGTCAAACAGGAACCGGGGTAACCCAATCAGGCCCTTGGCCCTGTCCAATCAGGTGAGGAACAAGCCATTCAGTCCCTTGGGTCAGTTACACAGGAACAAGAGGAGGCCATTCAGTCCCTTGAGTCGCTTAGGCAGGAACAGTACGAGGCCATTTCCCCTCAATGTACTTACACAGGGGCAGAATGAGATAATTGATGCTGATTCCTCGTGATTGGCTTATGCCCGAAACATCGATTCTCCTGCTCCTCAGATGCTACCTGACCTGCTGTGCTTTTCCAGAAATTCACTCTCTACTCTGATCTCCAGCATGGGCAGTCCTCACTGTCTCCTAATTGATGCTCTAACATGATGAACAGGTGGAGCAGAGGCTGCACAGACAGACTGCTCCATGTCGTTCGTCGTGGTTCCATTGCTCATGATACATACGTGGGGACTTTAACGTGGTTTTCTAGTGGTGAAGAAGGAAGCCATATATCTTGTGTGAAGCCTCAAGAAGGCACCTTTCATCTCCGAGAATATAGCCTGCTGTTCTCTATGTAGGGCAGAAGTTGGTGGGAATGGCTACCTGTTTCAGATCGAAGATGTGGGTTCTGTTGTTGGTGATTGTGAACAACATGACACTCAGTACGGGTTCACACGCCGACTGCACAATAACGTGGAGAGAGTTAGTAAAGGCATATAAACTATTAGGAAAGCCACGTTAGACTGATGAATGGACTCTCTATGCTCAAATAATGCTGATCTTGTTCATGTTGATCTTGTCGAGTGCACGTCCCGTGCAGTGTAACCTGTATGCCTTACTCTGCCCAGTCTATTTCCACTCTGTGGTCTGTCTGTCCATGCTTATTATGATCAGCCTCCACTGCTCATAAATAAAGTGTTTCCCTGTACTGAGGTACACGTGACAATAAATCACACCAATCAATTCTGAGTAAAGTATGGAATTTCTCACCCTATCAATGTCTCTTTTGGAAATAAGTGATCACTGCCTCTCCTCGTGTTTCAGCATCACCATTTCTTCGTCTCCCACAGCTCTCCAGTTTAAACACTCAGCTTCTTCACTCTCTCCTCATGTTACCATCACCCGTGTCTGTGGTAAAGAGATCATTCCTTACAATGGAGATCAAATCTGTAGAGAGTGCCCCAAATCCTCGCTCAGCAAGGCTGTTCAACAGCAAGAAGATGTCTTTACTTACGAACTCGAATCATCTTACAATGAAGGACAGCATACCATTGACTGTACCCATTACTTACACAGGGTTTGATTCGGAGCAGTCAGCATAGACTTTTGAGTGGGATATCATACCTCCCAAATTTGTTAGAGTTCTTTGATGAAGTGACCAAGAAGGTTGACGAGGGCAGCGTGGTAGACAGTCTCCATGGATTTCAGTAAAGCCTTTCAGCAAAGCATAGCAGGTTGCTCTGGAAGGTCACATTACATGGAATGCTGGTGGAACTGACCAATTGGAAACACAGTTGGCTTGATAGTAGGAATCAGAGAGTTTTGTGGAAGGATGCTTGTCAGACTGGAGGCTGGGTCCATAGCTGTTTGTTATCTATGATTTGGTTGAGAATGTACAAGGCATGATTAGTCAGTTTGCAGATGACACTAAAATAAGTGGTAGTGTGATCAATGAGGAATTTTATCAGAAATTGCAGCAGGACCTTAATCAGGTGGAAAGTGGGCCGAGAAATGGCAAATGGAATGGAATGTAGATGTGTGATTTCTTGCATTTTGGAAAGTCAAATCAAGGTAGGAGTTTAATGATGAATGGGAGGGCCTTAAGGGGTGTAGTGGTCAGAGAGACTTTGGCGTTCAGGTGCACGATTCTCTGAGAGTTGAGTCACAGGTAGTCAGGGCAGTGAAAAAGGCATTTGGCACACTGGTCTTCATCAATCAGGACATTGAGTATAGAAGTTGGGAATTTATGTTGCAGTTACACAGGACTTTAGTAAGGCCGCACTTGGAGAGATCCGTGTTTGATGTTAGACTGAAACCAAGATAAACTAAATGTTCAAATGTTACATTGGGAACAGGAACACAGAAAGCTTCTGGTTCATTTACGTGATTTGCAGGCAGAATAGAAAAACAAGAATGTTTCTGTACATGTTAATATGCAGAATAATAGATAGACCGAAATGTGTTACAGCCTGGAATCTAATCGCGGGATTCAGATTGGTTTATATGCAGAATACCAGATAGCCTGGAGTGAGTTACAGCCTGGAATCTAATCGAAGGGTTCGGTGTGGATTATATACAGAACAACAGATACTGGATTAGTGGTGCTGGAAGAGCACAGCAATTCAGGCAGCATCCGAGGACAGGCAAAATCGACGTTTCGGGCAAAAGCCCTTCATCAGGAATAAAGGCAGAGAGCCTGAAGCATGGAGAGATAAGCTAGAGGAAGGTGGGGGTGGGGAGAGAGTAGCATAGAGTACAATAGGTCAGTGGGGAAGGAGATGAAGGTGATAGGTCAGGGAAGAGAGGGTGGAGTGGATAGGTGGAAAAGGAGCTGGGCAGGTCGGACAGGTCCGGACAAGTCGAGTTGCTGGAGGTTAGAAACTAGGATGAGGTGGGGGAAGGGGAAATGAGGAAACTGTTGAAATCCACATTGATGCCCTGGGGTTGAAGTGTTCCGAGCCGGAAGATGAGGCGTTCTTCCTCCAGGCGTCTGGTGGTGAGGGAGCGGCGGTGGAGGAGGCCCAGCACCTCCATATCCTCGGCAGAGTGGGAGGGGGAGTTGAAATGTTGAGCCACTGGGCGATTTGGTTGATTGATGCGGGTGTCTCGGAGATGTTCCCTAAAGCGCTCTGCTAGGAGGCGCCCAGTCTCCCCAATGTAGAGGAGACCGCATCGGGAGCAACGGATACAATAGATGATATTAGTGGATGTGCAGGTAAAACTTTGATGGATGTGGAAGGCTCCTTTAGGGCCTTGGATGGAGGTGAGGGAGGAGGTGTGGGCACAGGTTTTACAGTTCCTGCGGTGGCAGGGGAAAGTGCCAGGATGGGAGGGTGGGTCGTAGGGGGGCGTGGACCTGACCAGGTAGTCACGGAGGGAACGGTCTTTGCGGAAGGCGGAGAGGGGTGGGGAGGGAAATATATCCCTGGTGGTGGGGTCTGTTTGGAGGTGGCGGAAATGTCGGCGGATCATTTGGTTTATGCGAAGGTTGGTAGGGTGGAAGGTGAGCACCAGGGGCGTTCTGTCCTTGTTGCGGTTGGAGGGGTTGGGTCTGAGGGCGGAGGTGCGGGATGTGGATGAGATGCGTTGGAGGGCATCTTTAACCACGTGGGAAGGGAAATTGCGGTCTCTAAAGAAGGAGGCCATCTGGTGTGTTCTATGGTGGAACCGCTCCTCCTGGGAGCAGATACGGTGGAGGCGGAAGAATTGGGAATACGGGATGGCATTTTTGCAAGAGTAGGGTGGGAAGAGGTGTAATCCAGGTAGCTGTGGGAGTCGGTGGGTTTGTAGAAAATGTCAGTGTCAAGTCGGTCGTCACTGATGGAGATGGAGAGGTCCAGGAAGGGGAGGGAGGTGTCAGAGATGGTCCAGGTAAATTTAAGGTCAGGGTGGAATGTGTTGGTGAAGTTGATGAATTGCTCAACCTCCTCGCGGGAGCACGAGGTGGCGCCAATGCAGTCATCAATGTAGCGGAGGAAGAGGTGGGGAGTGGTGCCGGTGTAATTACGGAAGATCAACTGCTCTACGTAGCCAACAAAGAGACAGGCATAGCTGGGGCCCATACGTGTGCCCATGGCTACCCCTTTGGTCTGGAGGAAGTGGGAGGATTCAAAGGAGAAATTGTTAAGGGTGAGGACCAGTTCGGCCAAACGAATGAGAGTGTTGGTGGAGGGGTACAGATAGCCCAGAGTGAGTTACAGCCTGGAATCTAATCGCTGGTTTCAGGGTTGTTTATATACAGAATAACAGATAGCCCGGAGTGAGTATGTCCTAGAATCTAATGGAAGGGTTCAGGCTGGTTTATACCCCGGTGTGAGTTACAGCCTGGAATCTAATCGAGGGTTTCAGGGTGATTTACATACCGAATAACAGAGGCCGCGGAGTGAGTTACACCCTGGAATCTAATCGAGGGGTTCAGGGTGGTTTATGTACAGGATAACAGATAGCCCGGAGTGAGTTACAGCCTGAAATCTAATCGAGGGGTTCAGGGGGGTTTATGTACAGAGTAATAGATACCCCAGAGAGTGAGTTACAGACTGGAATCTAATCAACGGGCTCTGGGTGGTTTATATACAGAATAACAGATACCACAGACTGAGTGACAGCTTGGAATCTAATCGAGGGGTTCAGGGTGGTTTGTATACAGAATAACAGCTGCCCTACAGTGAGTTACAGCCAGGAAACTAATCGAGGTGTTCAGGATGAGGTATATACAGAATAACAGATAGCCTGGAAAAAGTTACAGCCTGGAATCTAATTGAGGCGTTCAGGAAGGTTAATATGCAGAATAACAGATAGCCAGGAGTGTGTTACAGCCTGGAATATAATCGCGCGGTTCAGACTTTTTCATATACAGAATACCAAATAGCCTGGAGTGAGTAAAGTCCTGGAATCAAATGGAAGGTTTCAGGCTGGTTTATATACAGAATAACAGATAGCTCGGAGTGAGTTACACACTGGAATCTAATCGAGAGTTTGAGAAAGGTTTATATATAGAATAACAGATAGCCCTGAGTGAGTTACAGCCTGGAATCTAATCGAAGGGTTCGGTGTGGGTTATATACAGAATAACAGATAGCCCTGAGTGAGTTAAGGCCTGGAATCTAATCGAGGCGTTTAGGGTAGTTGAAAAACAGAATAACAGATGCCATACAATGAAATACAGCCTGGAATTTAATCAAGGGGTTCAGGGTGGTTTATATGCAGAATAACAGGTAGCCTGATGTGAGTTACATCCTGGAATCTAATCGAGGTGTTCGGGGTCGTTAATATCCAGAATAACAGATAACCCGGAGTGAGTTACAGCCTGGAGTCTAATCGAGGGGTTCAGTGTGGTTTATATACAGAACAACAGATCGCTGGAGTGAGTTACAGCCTCGAATCGAGTCAATGCGTTCACAATTTGAACCCACAGAAGGTCAGCGTGGGATTTGACAAAACTTTCAGTTTGGGATGAGGCCTAGCCAGGCAGGATTCTGATCCAACCCTGCAAATCTACAATTCAGTGGCTGAGCTCTTTCAGGTTTTGTACATTATGTTTCTCTCATCTATTAGGAGCTTGGAATGTAAGGCAGACCTTACTGGAATGTCACATTCTCTCTCCGCGTTAACTGTAAACAGGTTCTGGGATTTGCATTTTAATCACCTTCAAAGAGCTATATCAATTTCCTATCTGTGCTAGCATCAATGAATGGAAATGGCTTTTGACACATTGACCCCTCTCCCTTGCTGAAAGTATTCCTGAAACAAATCAGTCAGGCAGACATCTTAGATTTGTCCACATCCATCATTTTATATCAGCAAAACGACGACATTGAGTTTATAAATAAGGAAAAGCAAGAGAGACTGACAACATCAATACAGCTTGAAAATATTTAACATTGAACATGCACACAGAATCGCAGACACACAGAATCTCACACACAGAGATACAGACATCTTCCAGGAGTTGTCTACATTTCCTATATTGCAAGGGAAGTCATGAATTGATGATGCATTCATGCAGGACAGTAAACAGTTTTTGAGACTTTCCACCTTGTGACAAAAACTCAGCCCCAATCTGAAACTTGGAGATATGTAACAGAACAGAAATGTACCAGCAGCTTTCTGTGTTCCTGCTCCCAATGTAACATTTGACCCTTTAGTTTATATTGTGTTCAGTCTAACATCCAACAAGGATCACTTCAAAGATCCATTAACAGATACCCAAGAGTGAGTTACAGAATATCAGATACCCAGGAGTGAGTTACAGCCTGGAATCTGTTCGCAGGGTGGTTTATATACAGAATAACACATAGCCCAGAGTAAGTTACAGCCTGGAATCTTATCGCGGGGCTCAGGGTGTTTTATATAAAGAATAACAGATACCCTGGAGTGAGATGCAGACTGGAATCTAATCGAGGGGTTCAGGGTGGTTTATATACAGAATAACAGATACCCCGGAGTGAATTACAGTCTGGAATCTTTTACGCGAGGATCAGGATGGTTTATATACAGAATAACAGATACCCTGGAGAGAGATACAGACTGGAATGTAATCGAGGGTTTAGTGTGGTTTATATACAGAATAACAGATAGTCCGGAGTGAGTTACAGGCTGGAATCTGTTTGTAGGGTTCAGGGTGGTTTATATACAGAAAAACAGATACCCTGGAGTGAGATGGAGACTGGAATCTAATCGAGATTTTCAGTGTCGTTTATATACAGAATAACAGATGGCTCGGAGTGAGCTACTGCCTGGAATATAATCGCGGGGGTTCAGGCTGGTTTATATACAGAATAACAGATAGCCCAGAGTGAGTTATGATCTGGAATCCAATTGAGGGGTTCAGGGTGGTTTATATACAGAATAACAGAGATCCCGGAGTGAGGTACAGCCTGGAACCTAATCGAGGGGTTCAGGGTGGTTTATGTAGAGAATAATAGATAGTCCTGGGTGAGTTACAGCCTGGAATCTGTTCGCAGGATTCAGGGTGGTTTATATACAGAATAACAGATGGCCCGGAGTGAGGTACAGCCTGGAATCTAATCAAGGGTTTCAGGGTGTTTTATATACAGAATAACAGATACCCTGGAGTGAAGCGCAGACTGGAATCTAATCGAGGGGTTCAGTGTTGTTTATATGCAGAATATCAGATAGTCCGGAGTGAGTTACAGCCTTGAATCTAATCGAGGGCTTCAGGTTGGTTTATATATAGAATAAGAGATAACGTGCAGTGAGTTACAGCCTGGTATCTAATCGAGGGGTGCAGTGTGGTTTATATACAGAACAACAGAGAGTCCGGACTGAGTTATAGCCTGGAATTTGTTCGCAGGGTTCAGGGTGGTTTATATACATAATAACAGATACCCTGGAGTGCGCTACAGCCTGGAATCTAATTGCGGGGGTTCGGGGTGGTTTATATACTGAATAACAGATACCCCGGAGTGAGGTACAGCCTGGAATTTAATCGAAGGGTTCAGTGTGCTTTATGTACAGAATAAAAAGCTAGCCCGGAGTGAGTTACAGACTGGAATCTAACCGAGGGGTTCAGGATGGTTTATATACAGAATAATAGATACCCCGGAGTGAGTTACAGCCTCGAATCTCATCAAAGGGTTCACAATTTGAACACACAGAAGGTCAGTGTGGGAGTTGAGAAACCCTGAATTTGGGATGAGGCCTAGCCAGGCAGGATTCTGATCCAACGCTGCAAATCGACAATTCAGTGGCTGAGCTCTTTCAGGTTTTGTACATTATGTTTCTCTCATATATTAGGAGCTTGGAAAGTAAGGCAGACCTTATTGGAATGTCACATTGTCTCTCCGCATTCACTGTAAACAGGTTCTGGGATTTGCATTTTAATCACCTTCAAAGAACTGTCTCCATTTCCTGTCTCTAGCATCAATGAATGGAAGTGGCTTTTGACACATTGCCCCCTCTCCCTTGCTGAAAGTATTCCTGACACAAATCAGTCAGGAAGACATTTTAGATTTGTCCACAGCCACCATTTTATATCAGCACAGCGATGACATTGAGTTTCTAAAGAAGGAAAAGCAAGAGAGACTGGCAAGATCAATACAGATTGAAAATAATTTACATTGAACACGCACACAGAGTCACACACAAACAGATATACACAGACACACAGAATCACACACACAGAGAGATACAGACACCTACCAGAAGCTGTCTCCATTCCCTATCTTGAAAGGGAATTCATGTTTTGATGATGCATTCATGCAGGACAGTAAACAGCTTTTGAGACTTTCCCCATTGTGACAGAAATTCAGCCCCAGTCTGAAACTTTGAGATATGCAAAATAACAAACATATACCAGCTGCTTTCTGTGTTCCTGCTCCCAATGCAACATTTGACCCGTTAGCTTATCTTGTCTTCAATCTAACATCCAGCAAGGATCACTTCATAGATCCATTAACAGATACCCAGGAGTGAGTTACAGAATAACAGATGCCCCGGAGTGAGTTACAGCCTGGAAAAAAAGCGAGGGGTTCAAGGTGGTATATATACAGAATAACAGATACTCAGGAGTGAGTTACAGATTGGAATGTAATCGAGCAGTTCAGGGTGGTTTATGTACAGAATAACAGATACCCCAGAGAGAGTTACAGACTGGAATCTAATCAACGGATTCTGAGTGGTTCATATACAGAATATCAGATCCCAGGAGTGAGGGACAGACTGGAATCTAATCGAGGGGTTTAGGGTTTATACACAGCATATCAGATACTCAGAAACGAGGGAAAGACCGGAATGTAATCGAGGGGTTCGGGGTGGTTTATATACAGCATACCAAATACCCAGGAGTCAGTTATAGACTGGAATGTAATCAAGTGTTTTAGAGTTTATATACAGAATAACAGATACCCAGTAGTGAGGAATCTAATTGAGGGTTTTATGGTTTATATACAGAATAACACATACACAGTTGTGAGGGACAGACTGGAATGTAATCGAGGGGTATAAGGTGGTTTACAGACAGATACAAAAAGCGCAGCAGGACATGCAGCATCCAGGGAACAGGAGAATCGACGTTTCGGGCATAAGCCCTTCTTCAGGATTCCTGAAGAAGGGCTTATGCCCGAAACGTCGATTCTCCTGTTCCCTGGATGCTGCCTGACCTGCTGCGCTTTTCCAGCAACACATCTGATCTCCAGCATCTGCAGTCCTAACTTTCTCCTCAAAGATTACATACCAGATACCCAGGAGTGAGTTTCAGGTTTGAATCTAACCGAGGGATTTGGGGAGGTTTATATTCAGAATAACTGATAACCGGGAGTGAGTCACAAACCCGCGGAGTCGTACAGTCATAGAACATAGAACATAGAAAAATACAGCGCAGTACAGGCCCTTTGGCCCTCGATGGTGCATCAATCCAAGCCCACCTAACCTACACTAGCCCACTATCCTCCATATCTCCTCTACATTGGGGAGACTGGACGCCTCCTAGCAGAGCGCTTTAGGGAACATCTCCGGGACACCCGCACCAATCAACCAAATCGCCCCGTGGCTCAACATTTCAACTCCCCCTCCCCCTCTGCCGAGGACATGGAGGTGCTGGGCCTCCTCCATCGCCGCTCCCTCACCACCAGACGCATGGAAGAAGAACGCCTCATCTTCCGCCTCGGAACACTTCAACCCCAGGGCATCAATGTGGATTTCAACAGTTTCCTCATTTCCCCTTCCCCCACCTCATCCTAGTTTCTAACCTCCAGCAACACGATCCCCTGACGTGTCCGGACTTGTCCGACCTGCCTAGCTCCTTTTCCACCTATCCACTCCACCCTCTCCTCCCTGACCTATCACCTTCATCTCCTTCCCCACTGGCCTATTGTACTCTATGCTATTCTATCCCCACCCCCACCCTCCTCTAGCTTATCTCTCCACGCTTCAGTCTCTCTGCCTTTATTCCTGATGAAGGGCTTTTGCCCGAAACGTCGATTTTGCCTTTCCTCGGATGCTGCCTGAATTGCTGTGCTCTTCCAGCACCACTGATCCACTATCCTCCATATGCCTATCCAATGCCCGTTTAAATGCCCATAAAGAGGGAGAGTCCACCACTGCTACTGGCAGGGCATTCCATGAACTCACGATTCGCTGAGTAAAGAATCTACCCCTAACATCTGTCCTATACCTACCACCCCTTATTTTAAAGCTATGCCCCCTCGTAATAGCTGACTCCATACGTGGAAAAGGTTCTCATGGTCAACCCAATCTAAACCCCTAATCATCTTGTACACCTCTATCAAGTCACCCCTAAACCTTCTTTTCTCCAATGAAAACAGCCCCAAGTGCATCAGTCTTTCCTCATACGATCTTCCTACCATACCAGGCAACATCCTGGTAAACCTCCTCTCCACCCGTTCCAGTGCCTCCACATCCTTCCTATAGTATGGCGACCAAAACTGCACATAATACTCCAGATGCGGTCACACCAGAGTCTTACACAACTTCAACATGACCTCAGGACTCCGGAACTCAATTCCTCTACCAATAAAATCCCGTACGCCATATGCCTTCTTCACCGCACTATTTACCTGGGTGGCAACTTTCAGAGATCTGTGTACATGGACACCAAGATTCCTCTGCTCATCCACACTACCAAGTATCCGACCATTAGCCTAGTACCCCATCTTCTTGTTACTCTTACCAAAGTGAATCACTTCACACTTACCGACATTGAACTCCATTTGCCACCTTTCTGCCCAGCTCTGCAGCTTATCTATATCCCGCTGTAACCTGTCACATCCTTCCTCACTGTCAACAACTCCACCGACTTTCGTATCATCCGCAAACTTGCTCACCCAACCTTCTAGCCCCTCCTCCAGGTCATTTATAAAAATGACAAACAGCAATGGTCCCAAAACAGATCTTTGCGGAACACTGCTAGTAACTGCACTCCAAGATGAACCTTTACCATCAACTACTACCCTCTGTCTTCTTCCAGATAGCCAATTCCTAATCTAAACCTCCAACTCACCCTCATTGCTATACCTCAGTATTTTTTGCAGTAGTCTACCATGGGGAACTTTATCAAACGCCTTACTAAAATCCATATACACCACATCTACCGCTTTACCCTCATCCACCTCCTTAGGCACCTTCTCAAAGAATTCAATAAGGTTTGTGAGGCATGACCTGCCCTTCACAAAACCATGATGACTATCCTTGATCACATTATTCCTATCCAGATTTCCATAAATCCTATCCCTCAAAATTCTCTCTAAGACTTTGCCCACAACAGAAGTGAGACTCACCAGCCTATAGTTACTAGGGTTATCCCTACTCCCCTTTTTGAACAAGGGAACCACATTTGCTATCCTCCAGTCTTCTGGCACTATTCCTGTAGACATCGAGGACATAAAAATCAAGGCCAATGGCTCTGCAATCTCCTCCCTTGCTTCCCAGAGAATCCTACGATAAATGCCATCAGGCTCAGGGGACTTATCTATTTTCACCCTTTCCAGAATTTCCAACACCTCTTCCCTACATACCTCAAAGCCATCCATTCTAATTAATTGTGACTCAGTATTCACATCGGCAAAAGTGTCCTGTTCCTGAGTGAATACTGACGAAAAGTATTCATTCAGTGTCTCCCCAATCTCTTCAGCCTCCACATGCAACTTCCACTACTATCCTTGACTGGACCTATTCCTACCCTAGTCATTCTTTTATTCCTGACATACCAATAGAAAGCCTTAGGGTTTTCCCGAATCCTACTTTACTAAGGACTTTTCATGTCCCCTCCTTGCTAATCGTAGCTCTCTCTTCAGATCCTTCCTCGCTACCCTATAACTCTCAATCGCCCCAATTGAACCTTCACGCCTCATCTTTACATAGGCCGCCATCTTCCCTTTAACAAGAGATTCCAATTCCTTATTAAACAATGGCTCCCTCACAAGACCCTTTCCTCCCTGCCTGATAGGTACATACTTATCAAGGAAATAGTTGCTCCTTGAACAAGCTCCACATATCAATTGCGCCTTTCCCTTGAAGCCTACTTTTCCAAGCCATGCATCCTAAGTCGTGCCTCACCGCATCATAATTTCCCTGTCCCCAGCTATAACTCTTGCCCTGCAGTGCACACTTACCCCTCTCCATCACTAGAGTAAAAGTCACCGAATTGTAGTCACTGTCCCCAAAGTGCTCACCTACCTCCAATTCTAACACCTGGCCTGGTTCGTTACGCAGAACCAAATCCAGTATGGCCTCACCTCGTGTGGGCCTGTCTACATATTGTGTCAGGAAACCCTCCTGCACACATTGGACAAACACCGACCCATCTAACGAACTCGAGCTATAGCTTTCCCAGTCAATATCTGGAAAGTTAATGTCCCCCATAACAACCACCCTATTACTTTCATTCTTCTCCTGAATCATCTTCGCAATCCTTTCTTCTATGTTTCTAGGACTATTAGGAGGCCTGTAGAAAACTCCTAACAGGGTGACCTCACCTTTCCTATTCCTAACCTCAGCCCAAACTACCTCAGATGGCGAGTCTTCATCCATCGTCCTTTCCACCGCTGTAATACTATCTTTGACAAGCAATGCCACACCTCCCCTCTTTTACCCCCACCTCTGACCCGACTAAAACATTTAAACCCTGGAACCTGCAACAGCCAATCCTGTCCCTGTTCTACCCATGTCTCCGTAATAGCCACAACATCGAAATCCCAGGTACCAACCCACGCTGCAAGTTCACCTACCTTATTTCGTATTCGTCTTGCATTGAAGTATACACACTTCAAGCCACTTTCCTGTCTACAGGCACCCTCCTTTGAGATTGATGCCATGTTCCTAACCTCCCTACACTCCAGGCCCTGCACCCTAAAGCTACAGTTTAGGTTCCCATGCCCCTGCAGAGTTAGTTTAAACCCTCCCAAAGAGCACTAGCAAATCTCCCCCCAAGGATACTGGTGCCCCTCAGGTTCAGGTGCAGACCATCCTGTTTATAGAGGTCCCACCTTCCCTAGAAAGAACCCCAGTTATCCAGATACCGGAATCCCTCCTTCCTGCACTATCCCTGTAGCCACGCATTTAACTGTTCTCTCTCCCTATTCCTCGACTCTCTATCACGTGGCACGGCTAACAAACCAAAGACAACAACTCTGTTTGTTCTAACTCTGAGCTTCCAACCTAGCTCCCTGAAAGCCTGCCTAACATCCTCAGCCCTCCTCCTACCTATGTCGTTGGTGCCAATGTGGACCACGGCTTTGGGCTGCTCCCCCTCCCCCTTAAGGACCCGGAAAACATGATCAGAGACGTCACGTACCCTTGCACCTGGGAGGCAACATACCAAACGTGAGTCTCTCTCGCCCCCACAAAACCGCCTATCTGTGCCCCGAACTATCGAGTCCACAATAACTATTGCTCTGCTCTTCTCCACCCTTCCCTTCTGAGCAATGGGGACAGGCTCCGTGCCAGAGGCCTGAACCCAATTGCTTCCCCCGGTAAGTCGTCCCCCCCCACAAGTATCCAAAACGGTATACTTGTTCTTGAGGGGAACGACCGCAGGGGGTCCCTGCACTGGCTGCTTCCTCCCAGTCCCCTTCCCTGTCACCCATCTATCTGCCATCTTTGGAGTTACTACTTCCCTAAAACTCCGATCTATGACCCCCTCTGCCTCCCGAATGATCCTAAGTTCATCCAACTCCAGTTCCCTAACACGGTCTTGGAGGAGCATTTGGACGGATACATGCATGGGGAGTGTTTAGAGGGAGATGGGCCAAGTGGTGGTAAGGGGACGAGATTTATTTAGGATATTTGGTCGGTATGGACGATCAGACCGAAAGGTATTTTTCCGTGCTGTACATCTCTGAGACTCTATTGCCTCTTCAGTGTATAACACAGGAACAGGAGGAGGCTATTCAGCTTCTGAATTCTGTCAGGCAACTTGTTTGTTCAATTGCTGAGAGTAAAATACAAAAATACATCATTCAGATTTTGATGGTGTTTTACAGAAACAGGAGAAAGACTTTTAGTCAAGAGAAGCTGTAAGGAATGTGAAGAGGCCATTCAGTCCCACAAATCCATTCCACAGGAGCAGCAGGTGAGCACAGAGCTATTGGAGCCTGTCAGTCAGTGGCAGGAGGAGGACATCTACTTTCGCAAACCTTGGATCAGGAGGCAGTCACTCAGCTGCTCAAGATTGGGACACAGGAACAGGACGGAGTCATTCAACTGCTTGAGACTGGGGCACAGGGAAAGGAGGGAGTCACTCAGAACTCGAGACTGTGACACAGGAACAGGAGGCAGTTACTCAACTGCTTGAGACTGTGACACAGGAACAGGAGGATTCATTCAGAGCTCGAAACTGGGGCACAACGAAATCTGGAGGTTAGTGAGGCCCCAGCATCCTGTTTTCCAAAGACATCAGGAGGTGACTCACACCCCACCAGTATGAGACACTGGGAGAGAAGGGGAGTTTGCTTGAAACAAACAGAAATATATGAATAGGTTGCATTAGTGGTTCATTCTATCCTGATCCACCATTCACGTCTGATCTGATTGTGATTTCCTCATTCCATTTTACGGAGACTCCCCTTCCTGCAGCCTCTGTTCCATTTATTGGTCATGTTGCAGATTCAGATGCTGCAACAACACTCACCATGACTCATCCAGAAGGATGGCTCTAACAGGATGAGTCAGGATTTGAAGGGTCCAATCACAAGAATGAAAACACAAAATAAAGGAATTGTCAGATGTTGAGTTCTCTCACATTCACAATCCAACTCACATAACCAGCCCATCCATTATACTTTCAGGATGGAGCACTGTGTAGGTCCAGCTCGTGTACAGCTGTATGTAACCCAGCAATGTCCAGAGTGAAACTCTGTGCAGCCTACACCAATGCTTGATCTATAATCCTGGACTAAATGTGGGGAGCTGTGCAGTCGGCAGGTATATATAAACGCAGGCTGTTGCATTGTTCGGTAACACTGTGTTAGATCATTTCCCAGTGTGGGGAAAAATGCAACCAATGCTGGAAGTGACAGGATGTGCAGTTCCCATCCATTTACAGCTCCATATCTCCACTGTGCCTTGACAAGGGGTGCTGCGAATGTGAAAGTCACTGCAAGGAAGAGATGTAAATGGAAACAATTTAAATACCAATAGCTCTGATTAAGCGCATATCACTCTAGTATTTAAAGATGAAATAACTGAGATAATATCCAATGAAACTTTGTGAACGGTGCAAAGAAGTAAGGGGGGGAGTGTGTTGTTATAGTGGTTGCACCATAAGTCTCCAAATAATCAATGGGAATTAGAGGAACAAATATGCAGGGAGACTGTCAAGACTTGCAAGAGCAATAGGGTTGTCATTATAGGTGATTTTAATTTTCCTAACATAGACTGGGACTTCCAGATGGTTAAGAACTTAGATGGAACGTAATTTGTTAAGTGTGTTCAGGAACGTTTCCACAATCAATATATAGAGAATCCTACTGGGGAAGGGAGAAACTCGACCTGCTTTTGGGAAATAAGATAGGATAGGTGACGGAGGTAAAGTGGGGCAGCGTTTTGGGAAAAGTTACTAGAACTGTATTAATTTAAAAATAGTTATGGTAGGGACAAAATTGGTCCACAGATTCAAATTCTAAGTTGGGGCAATGCGTATTTTGTTGGAATTAGACAGGGGATTGCAGGGGATGATTGGAGTAGCTTGTTTCCAAGTAAAAGTATCCCGGGCAAGTGGGAGAGCTTCAAAAGTGAGATAGCTCAAGTTCAAGGTCTATATGTTCGTGTGAGGGTGAAGGGAAAGTGAGGCTGGAAGAGAGAATCCTGGATGACAAGAGATATTGAGGCTATGACCAGAAAATATAGGAGGCATGGCTCAGGTACAGGCAGCTGAGACCAAGGGAATCCCTGGAGGTACACAGGGGATACAGGAGTTTACTGAAGAAGGAAATCAGCAAGGCGAAAAGTGGGTATGAGATAACCTTGGCTGAGCAGATTAATGTGAATCCAAATTCAATTTAGTAAAGAAAAAGAACAAACAGGGAGAGAATAGGACGTCTTAAAATCCATAATGGGCACGCATGTGTAAAACCTCAAGAGATGGTTGAGTTCCTCAACTCCCCCTTTGTGTTTACCGTGAAGAAAGACATGAAGACCTGTGACCTTTGGGAGGTTAATTGTCTTATCTTGGTACAGTCCATATCACAGTAGAGGTGCTGATGGAGTTATTAGAATGCATAAAGTCAGATTAATCTCTTGGCCCTGACCAGATATATCTAAGAGCACTGCAAGAGGCGAGAGAAAACAGTTCAGGGGCCAAGGACCCGGAAGACTGGGCGGTAACAAATGTGCCTTTATTCAAGAAGGGCTGCAAAGAAAAGCCCAAGAAATATAGACGAGTAAGCTTCACATCTGTTTTCGGTAAACCGCTTGAGAAGGTTCTGAGATATAAGATATGCATGCATTTGGAAAGACAGAATTTGACTTAGAGCAGTCAGTGTAGCTTTGTGCGTGCCAGATCATGCCTTACAAATTTTGTTAGAGCTTCTGAAGAAGTGACCAGGAAGTGAGACAAGGACAGGATGGTGGACATAATCTAAATGGATTTCAGTCAGGCGTTTGATAAGGTTCCGCATGGTAGGCCGCTCTGGGAGGTTAGTTGCATGGACTCCAATGTAAACTGGCAAATTGGCGACACAATTGGCTTGACGTTCTGAAGAAAACGGCTATGGTGGAGGTATGCTTGTCGGACTGGAGGCCTTTAACTAGTGGAGTGTCTCAGTGGTCGATCCTGGGCCCATTGCTGTTTGTTATCTATATCAATGATTTGGACCAGAGTGCACAACGCAAGGTTCGTAAGTTTGCAGATGACACTAAATTAGGAGACATCATTTACAGTGAGGAACATTATCAGAAATTGCAGCAGTACCTTGGTCAGCTGAGTAAGTGGGCTGAGAAATAGCAAATGATGTTTAAGAAAGATAAGTGTGACGTCTTGCATTTCGAAGGAAACTGAAGTGTTCTTTTTGAAGTGTAACTCTTATAAAATCATGAGAGGCGTGCATGTGGTGAATACTTCAATTTTTTTCCCAGGGTTGGGCAATCGAGGACTAGAGGACATCCATTAATGTTTCGAAAGAAAAAAAATATTAAAAAGGAACCTGAGGGGCAACTCTTTTTACACAGAGTGTGGTATGCATATGGACTGAGCTGCCAGTGGAAGTGATTGAGGTGGGTACAGTAAAAATATTGAAAAGGCATTTGGACAAATACACAGATAGGAAAGGATTAGAGGAACACAGAGCACGGGCAGGAAATGGGGTGAGTGTGGATGGACACTTTGGTTGGCATGGACCAGCTGGGCCAAATAGCCAGTCATACTGACAGTCTCATGCAGTATGACTGTACATGAGTGTGTTTTGGAGTGGAGGCAGAGTGGGGGAGACTGAGAAAAAATCTCATGGAAGGATATGTTCACAGGTTTCAGAATGCTGAAATAAAGACTGTTCGATAGTATCATGCAACACGGGTCAATATTATGAAGAATTATAAGTGAAAGGGATATTGCTGTGAGTTCAGGTGATGGAGAGTTTTGGATAAGCATTTGTTCTGCAGCTTTGTAACAGTGAGTGAGGACAGCAGTGTCTTCGTCTCACTGGGCTGAATCGAACAAAAAACTGTCTCAGTGACATTTTCATTGAGTGTGACAGAGGGGTTGTCTGCACGAGGCTGAACTAGTTTCCTGGTGCTGTCTTACCAAACTCATCTTATTAAATACCCACCCCACTCCATGGTGTCCCTCTCATACTATGCCAGCCCGATTCTCCCACTCATCATGACTGGAGGTACTCACCATCGCCCGGATGCCCCTGAATATTCCGTGATCCCTGATACTGGGGCCATCTTTAAAAGGCCAATGGGTACATGGTTGAGCTTTCTCAGTTTGGAGCTGTCCTGCACAGTTTACCACGAGCATGTGGGTGGCACGGTGGCCCAGTGGTTAGCACTGCTGCCTCACAGCGCCAGAGACCCGGGTTCAATTCCCGACTCAGGCGACTGACTGTGTGGAGTTTGCACGTTCTCCCCGTGTCTGCGTGGGTTTCCTCCGGGTGCTCCGGTCTCCTCCCACAGTCCAAAGATGTGCAGGGCCAGGTGAATTGGCTATACTAAATTGCCCGTAGTGTTAGGTAAGGGGTAAATGTAGGGGTATGGGTGGGTTTCGCTTCGGCGGGTCGGTGTGGACTTGTTGGGCCGAAGGGCCTGTTTCCACACTGTAATGTAATCTAATCTAATCTAATCTAATCTAATAAGGGGCAATTACACCACGGTTTCTTCACAGCGGCATAGAGGTCCTGGTGGATGGGCTAGTAGAGAGGAGGACCATTCTCTTCGCAGAGGGATTACACCACCAGACCCACCGAGCATGTTCTGAGCTCACCACCCACCTCAGACCTCTGTGGCCTGAAGAAATGTCCAGCAAAACAGGACAAGCATCAATAACCTTCCCCCTCTATCAAGATAAGGGTCACTGTATTCTCTCTGCTACCTCACACTCACTTTATATCTGTTATACCACCGGCACCCGAACAAGGCTCATGCTCTACCACTCTCACTACTGCACGGGCACGGTGGGAGGCATGGTGGCACAGTGGTTAGCACTGCTGTCTCACAGCGCCAGAGACCCCGGTTCAATCCCCGCCTCAGGCGACTGATTATGTGGAGTTTGTACGTCCTCCCCATGACTGCGTGTGTTTCCTCCGGGTGCTCCGGTTTCACCCCACAGTCCAATATTGTGCAGGTTACATGAATGGGCCATGCTAAATTGCCCATAGTGTTAGGTGCAGGGGGGAATGGGTCTGGGTGGGTGCGCTTCGGCGGGTCGATGTGGACTTGTTGGGCTGAAGGGCCTGTTTCCACACTGTAAGTAATTTAATAACTGCATACAGCACCTTCACTCTGTTTCTCTCTTGCATTTCTAATGCCCCCCACACAGTTATAGAATATTCTGGAGAATGCCAATTATGCAATGTTCCAGATAATGTTCCAACTTATTCCCAGTTTCAGTGAAGTGGCAGTGCCCTAGTGTGTAACACGTAAGAGGAAGGAATAGAGATGTACGTTTTTCAAATCACATGCAATTAAAATCCATCATGAGGCCATTCAGTACTTCAAACATTCTCCAACATTCAATACGTTTGGGGGTGATCTGATGGTTTTCTCAGCCCCATTGTTACAGTAACTTTCAGTCATTCAACCCCCAGCTTCCTGTTAACGAGCAGACGATTCTCAGACACGTTTTACCCCGTGTTTCTTCTAGCTTGTGTTCCGAAGGCATTTCCCATGGGGACGGACATTCCTAACAATATATTTCATCTGCTTTATAAATTCATACATGCTTTCCACAGACCCATAAAAACATGCACTTATTTAATGGTTATCGATATCCAATCACAATTCTGGTTATTTCACTTTTGTCACCTTATTGTATTCAGCCAAAGGCATCTTCAAAACACTTGTCTCATTATAAAATACAATTTCTAACTGAGACCGTTTTTATCCTCAGCCGTTATCATGACCGTTATCTCAAATATACCTTTTTCTTTGTCATGAATGTTTTTCTTGCCCTTTGTCTGTGACTGATTATGTATGTGACAGTTACACAGTCTCCCACTCAGTTGGCTGGATGGTTGGTTTGTGATGCAGAGGTAGGCCACCAGCGTAGGTTCAATTCCCCACACTGACAGAGATTACCATGAAGGGGATGCTCTCTCAACCTCACCCCATCACCCGAGGTGTGGTGAACTTCAGCGTAAACTACCATGAGTGGTCTAACTAATGAGAGTTCTTTGGGACTCTATTCTATCAATGTTAACATTTTATTTTTTTTCACAAAATTTTGACTGAAATATAGATTTTTATTATTATATTAAACCAATAACAAAACTACTCAAATAACTGAACAAAATTACACATATATGCATGTGCATACAAAACAAGTTAAAGTCTCTTAACGGACAGAAGAAAAACAAAAATAGTCAAGAAATAATAAATAAATAATATGGCTCAGAATAACAAAACGATTGCTCTTGTTCTTCGAGAGCATTAACTGATACACATTCATATGCTCACAATTCTTCATATTAGATTCATTAGACAATATCGTCATGGCTATATAAAAGCCCCTTTTTGAGTGGCAGACAAGCCTGCATCGCGTTAATCTGAAAAGGGCTGCCATATCTTATATAAATCTCTGCTTTTTGGTGCACCATACTGGTGGGAAAGTCCAAAGGGACTTTCTCCATGACAAGCTTATGACGACCCAACAGACCCGGGGGTTTTTCAGACATCCAACACAAGAGAATATTTTTCCTGGCACAGGAAGTATGGGGGAGTTACGAGACGAGTATCTTGCATCAGTATTTAACGTGGGAAAGGATATGGAAGATATAGCATGTAGAGAAACAGATGGTGACACCTTGCAAACTGTCCATATTACAGAGGAGGAAATGCTGGATGTTTAAAACGGGGAAAGGTGGATAACTCCCCAGGACCTGATCAGGTGTACCCTAGAACTCTGTGGGAAGCTGGGCCTCTTGCTGAGATATTTGTAATATGGATAGTCACTGGTGAGGTGCCGGAAGACTGGATGTTGGCTAACGTGGTGCCACTGTTTACGAAGGGTGGTAAGGACAAGCCAGGGAACTATAAACCAATGAGCCTGAGGTTGGTGGTGGGCAAGTTGTTGGAGGGAATCCTGAGGGACAAGATGTGCATGTATTTGGAAAGGCAAGGACTGATTAGAGATAGTCAACATGGCGTTGTGCGTGGGAAATCATGTCTGACAAACTTGATGGAGTTTTTTTGAGGAAGTATCAAAGAGGATTGACGAGGGCAGAGGTGTAGATGTGATCTATATGGACTTCAGTAAGGGTTTCGACAAGGTTCCCCCTGGGAGGCTGATTAGCAAGGTTAGGTCTCGTGGAATACAGGGCGAAGTAGCCATTTGGATACAGAACTGGCTCAAAGGTAGAAGACAGAGGGTGGTGGTGGAGGGTTGTTTTTCAGACTGGAGGCCTGTGACCAGTGCAGTGCCACAAGGATCGGTGCTGGATTCACTCCTTTTTGTCATTGACATGAATGATTTGGATGCGAGCATAAGAGGTACAGTTAGTAAGTTTGCAGATGACACAAAAATTGGAGGTGTAGTGGACAGCGAAGGGGTCACCTCAGATTGCAACAGGATCTTGATCAGATGGGCCAATGGGCTGAGAAGTGGCAGATGGAGTTTAATACTGATAAATGTGAGGTGCTGTATTTTGGGAAAGCAAAACTAAGCAGGACATATACACATAATCATAACGTCCGAGGGAATGTTGCTGAACAAAGAGACCATGGAGTGCAGGTTCATAGCTCCTTGAAAGTGGAGTCGCAGCTAGATAGGAGAGTGAAGAAGGCGTTTGGTATGCTTTCCTTTATTGGTCAGAGTATTGATTGCAGGAGTTGAAAGATCATGTTGCAGATGTACAGGACATTGGTTAGACCACTGTTGGAATATTGTGTGCAATTCTGGTCTCCTTCCTATCCGAAAGATGTTGTCAAACTTGAAAGGGATCAGAAAAGATTTACAAGGATGTTGCCAGTATTGGAGAATTTGAGCTATAGAGAGAGGCTGAATAGGCTGGGGCTGTTTTCGCTGGAGCATTGGATGCTGAGGGGTGACATTATAGAGGTTTTCAAAATTATAAGGGGCATGGATAGGGTAAAAGGGTAAAGTCTTTTCCCTGGTGTCAGGAAGTCCAGAAGTGGAGGGCATAGTTTTAGGGTGAGAGGGGAAAGATATATAAGAGACCAACGGGGCAACTACTTCACACAAAGGGAGGCACGTGTGTGGAATGAGCTGCCAGGTGAAATGGGAAAACTGGTAAAAGTGCAACATTTAAGAGGCATTTGGATTGGTATATGAATAGGAAGGGTTTGGTGTGTTATGGGGTAAGAACAATGACTGCAGATGCTGGAAACCAGATTCTGGATCAGTGGTGCTGGAAGAGCACAGCAATTCAGGCAGCATCCGAGGAGTTTCGAAATCGACGTTTCGGGAAGGGCTTTTGCCCGAAACGTCGATTTCGAAGCTCCTCGGATGCTGCCTGAATTGCTGTGCTCTTGGTGTGTTATGGGTCGGGTGCTGGCAGGTGGGACTAGATTGGTTTGGGATATGTGGTCAGCATGGGTGAGTTGGATCGAAGGGTCTGTTTCCATACTGTACATCTCTATGACATATGTTAATCTTTATTTTTTGGTTCACCATACTGGTGAGAAAGTCCAAAGGGATATTCTCCATGATGAGCTTACAAAGACCCCGCAGGGCCTGGGAGTTTCAGACATACAACACAACAGGATATTTTTTTCCCAGCTCAGAAAGTAAGGATATAATTTTTTCCCATGTACACCTGCGTAAGATACTCTGGGCAGGCACAGGAAAAGAGAAACCGGGTCCATCTCCAATTCGGTCCCCAAGACCCACTCTACCACACCTAACACCGTGATCCAATATATACAAAGCCTGCAGCAGGACCACATGCAATGAGTAATAGTGCCGGTTGTCATTCTGCATTTAGGACATGCTGAAGATAATCCCACATTGAATTTTGAGAGAAAATCTGATGTCAGATAGACCCTATGAAGAATTTTCAACTGCATGGAATGGATCCTATTACAGATCAAAATCCTTCAAGCATTTTCACAAATATTCTCCCATGTCTCCAAAGAGATCAAAACCCCGCCCCCACAACTCTCTCGAACAGACATCACGAAGCTGCACAGTCTTGTCTGAGGGAACACTCTCCAACAAGTGCTAAAGGGTACTGACAAAGAGTGTATCCTTAGCAACAAGCACCGCTTCTCTGTATCGGATCTGTAAGAGTCTGTTAAAAGTGTGCGTCTTTTTAAAATCAAATCTCTAATCTGGAAAACAAAACAGAAGAAGTCTCTACTAGATAGTCCATACTTACGAGTTATTTGATCAAATGATATCATTGTTTTTCCCTCAAATAACATGTGATTGCTCAGTGGTTTGCATACTGGTTTACCGGACCAAGGTCACGGGTTTGGTTCCAGTCTTGGGTAATTGGCTGTGTGGAGTTAGTATGTTCTCATCTGTGTCTGCGTAGGTTTCCTCCCACAGTTACAAAGATGTGCAGGTTAGATGAATTGGCCATTGCTTAATCGCTCATAGTGTTCCAGGATCTGTAAGTTCAGGCATTAGTCAGGATAAATATAAGATGGTAGGGGAATTGGTCTGGGTGGGTTACTCTTCAGAGGGTTGAAGTGTACTTGCTGGGCCCAAAGGCTTGTATCCACACTGTAGGGATTATATTAATTCTAGATCACCCAAGCAAGGTACCCCCCTCGCTCCCAAAGTTTAAACCTGGAACCCATTATCCCCGGTTGACAACCTGGTATACCAATAAAAGGGGTAAGAAACATGTTTTTTGCTGTATTGCCCTTGATCTGACACATTGTCCTTCAAGTTTTAACAGTATTGATAATCATTAGTTTTTGACAATACTCCATAAATGTTGTCATTTTATCTAAGAACAACAGACTAATAAGGGTTCACTTTATCTGAGAGGGCTCAATGTCCAGCCGTATTGACGCCGAGTCCTCAGCGGCCCAGGCACTAACATAGGACAATAAAAGAACTTAATTAATTGCTTTTAATCTGGGAGATCTACTCCCCACAATCTGTGGGCCAGTTGCAATTTTGTTAGCTTGATAAGGAATCGCTTATGGTGCCAAATAAAAGAGCTAAACCAGCCATTAAGTTTCCTAAATATCTGTCTGGGAAACATCAAAGAAAGCATTCACACGGGGGGTAGGAAATGAGGAAGGACATTCATTTTAATAACAGCTATCCGACCTAGCCAGGATATTGGATTTGCCTCCCATCTTGAAGGTCTTATTTAATTTTGTCAAACAAATGGACAGGTTCACGTTAAATAAATGGTCAAAGGCAGATGTAATGAATATACTGAAATAGGGCAAGCACCCCAGTGACCATTTAAAAGGAAACCAGGATTTGCCTCAGTATCGGTATTTCCCTAAGTCTTCACATAGGCATGGCCTCCAACTTTGTAAAAATTAATCTTATCACCCGGAAAGGCAACAAGCAAATTAATGCAGTGCATTACATGAACTACCGAAATTGCGGGATTGACAAAAAACATAAGACCCTAATCTGCAAACAATGTCATCTTTCGAGACTTCAATCCCACCTCTGGGGCAGATGTGTTGGCATCCCTACGGATGGCCTCCGCCAGTGGCTCAATCACCAATGTAAACAACAATGGTGAAAGGTGTCATCCTTATCGGCTGCCTGGAGAAATATTAATATTACTGGTTGGCACACCATTAGTGAGAACCGCAGCCAGAGGATCGCTGTAAAGGACCCTCACCAACTTAACAAAACCTTTGAGTAGACCAAACTGTTCTAATGTACAGAAGAGATGGCGGCACGGTGGCACAGTGGTTAGCACTGCTGCTTCACAGCTCCTGAGACCCGGGTTCAATTCCCGCCTCAGGCAACTCTCTGTGTGGAGTTTGCATGTTCTCCCCATGTCTGCGTGCGTTTCCTCCAGGTGCTCCGGTTTCCTCCCACAATCTAAAGATGTGCAGGTTAGGTGAATTGGCCATGCTAAATTGCCCGTAGTGTTAGGTGAAGGGGTAAATGTAGGCAAATGGGTCTGGTTGGGATACGCTTCGGCGAGTCGGTGTGGACTTGTTGGGCCGAAGGGCCTTTTTCCACACTGTAATTACTCTAATCTAAGATCCGGCCATTCAACCCAATCAAATGCCTTCTCTCATCTAAAGAGATCAATAATCCCTGGACAGATTGTTGTTGACACTCTTGGATCATAATGAGTAAATTCTTGACATTGTAGGAAGATCTGTGGCCCTTTATAAAGCATGTTTGGTCCTCTTTGGCAATGGAAGGCAGCAAAGTTTCCACCTTAATGCACGGATCTCGGAATGGATTTTGAAACCAACATTTAAAAGTGAGATTGGAGTGTAAGAAGCATAGTCCTCCTGGGTCTTCCTTTCTTAAGCATCAGAGAGATATGAACCTCTCTTAAGGATGGAGGGAGGGGTTTGTGATTGTATGAACGACAGAACGCGTTAAACATCAGCCCTGACAATAAGTTTATAAATTATTTATAAAATTCACTCGGAAATCCATCAGGAACATGCTCCTTTACATTCTGAAACTGCTTCACACCCTCCTGCGCTGACAATGGTGCATTAAGACACAACACTTATTCAGGGGTTACTCCTGGAAGACCCAGGTTCTTGAAAAATGACTCCATCTTAATACATCTATCCTCACAATGTTCAGTCTAAAATAATTCAGAGAAAAATCTCATACAGGCTGCATTAATCTTTTTTGAATCGAAGGTAAGGATCCCAGTACCTTCCTTAATTGAGATAATGGCTTGAGAGGGGCGCTCGTTTTCCTGGCAAGATAGGCTAAATACTTTCCTGGCTTATCACCATGTTCAAACAGCCTTTGTTTTGCAAACGTAAGTTCCTTCTTGGCTGTCTGTTTGAGCGTGGAATTCACTGTAGACCGAAGCATTGTGATCCTCTGCAGCTTAGCCACTGAGGGTCTATCACAGTATGCACTCTCGGTTGCCCTCAGCTGTGCCTCAAACCAGCGTTCCTGCTCCCCCTTCTGCTGCATCCTCATGAATAATTATTCCCTTGGCATAAGCCTTAGCAATTTCCCATAGAGTGGATGAGTTACTGGTTGAATCTGAATTAATGGCTAAGAAAGATCTGAATTCATTGCAGAAATATTCAATGAACTAACTAACCTTAAGAATAAAGGGATACATTCGCCAGTGTCTCGAATCTGTTATATTGCCCTTAATCGTTATCAATAAGTATACTGCTTCATGTTCAGAATGGTATTATTTCCAATTGTGCAGGATGCCACCGAATCTAAGATTGTTGCAGGGATGGGGAAGATATCAACCCTCATGTGCCATTTCTGCGGGTTAAAGAAGAAAATAAAATCCCTACTTGTGAGGTAGATCTGCCTCCAGACATCCACCAGCTCTAGTTTTGCACACAAATACACGAATTGCTTACATTATAACGAGGTTATTGGGGAACCTTTGACATTCTGTCCATTGTGGGGTACGTAAGACAGTTGAGGTCGTCTAGAATAATGTGCCACGAGGCAAGATAACTTAATTTGGAAAATACATCTACCATGGTTTTAAGAAGTTGTGCCAGGAGGCAATAAACATTCAAAATACTGTCTTCTTTCCCATAGTTCAAGGATTTCGGATTATGATCCTCCTGTGAATGTCGAATATAATCTAGTAATTTAACTGGAAGATTCTTCTTATTCAGTAAGACTTCTCCCCTACTCCTACTATTAAAAAACGAGAAATAATTGCGATCAAACCCGCCCTGTTGTAATGTCAAATGTTCCTTGTCATCAAAGTGCATCTCCTGCAATAGGACTACACCCACCCTCTCCTTTCTAAGACTAGAAAGTACATTTTTGCTCTTGAGAGGACAATGGCTCCACTTTTTGTTCCAGGTACACCATTTAAGCACATCATTATCCATCACACACTGTAGCAACATCTGAGCTCTAGAGAGGAAGAACTCGAATTACACATCACTGATCATGAATGAGAAAAGACTCATAGAGCTTAAAACAAAACAAACTAAGACTACTACAACTAACAAGCTCTCAAAACTTTCCAAAACTAAACTCATAAAAAAAAACAAAAAACGAAACAAAATCCAAAGTGCCAATGACATTCGATAGGGAATTTACCCCACGCCCGCCCAATGGGGATGGTTCCATATCACAAAACTTTGTCTTCTGCCTGCTACCAATATGACATCCAAGGCAATTAACAACAAAAATCAGGCTTCAACTGCCCTTTGGTCGGTATTTAATCATCACAAGTACCTTTGTAACCTGCTCCAGCTTGAGCCGTACCCCAGACACAAGCAAAGAAAGAAAAAAAGAGTAGTCATAGTAATGAAGTTAAAAGTGAATACTCTACCCATCCCCGACTACAATTTAACACAGAAAATTCCAAGAAAATTTCTTTGAGAGAAACATGATTATCTAAACATCCATCTTGCTTTAAAATGTCCACAAAGTTTTCACTTTCTCTGGAGAGTCAGAAGAGTGTATTGATCCATTGAAAGCAATACGGAGCACCGCTGGGTACTGTAAGGAATAATGAATCCAGAGTTCCCTTACTCTTCTCTTGTTGCAATCAAAAGATTTTCTTTCCTGAATCAACATCGTTGAATAGTCCTGAAAGAACATAATCCTGGAGCCCTCGTGAATAAAAGCAATTGGATCTGTCCCCTGTGTTCCGGAAATTCCATCAGTCTTTGTTTATCCCGATAACTATGTAACCGTACAAGGACAGAGCGAAGGCGCTGGTCTGAGTCTGACCTGCGCACCATAACCCAACGAACTGTCTCAGTCTTCACCCGTCCCTTTTCTGTTTTCTAGTGAAGGAATCACAGCAAACAGTTCTCAATAAACTAATTGGTTGACCACCTTCCATCTGGTCCAGCAAACCGACGATGTGAACATTCTTTATCCTCCTCTGTTCTCGAGGTCGTCGTCATGTTCAGTTAAGATATGGACATGGTTTTCAAAGGCAAGGATCCTCTCCTGGGAGGAATTGATCGCGGTCTCTGTCGCTGCAGTTCGGTCTTTGACCTCGTTTGTTCTGTTTCCAAGGCTGTCAAGCTTTTTTTTAGATTACTTACAGTGTGGAAACAGGTCCTTCGGCCCAACAAGTCCACACCGACCCGCCAAAGCGCAACCCACCCCAGACCCATTCCCGTACATTTATCCCTAACACTACGGGCAATTTAGCATGGCCAATTCACCTTACCTGCTGCTCATGTTTTTGGAGCATGGTTGAGAGCGTCTCGAGCCACTGCTGAATCCTTCTTCAATCATGGCTTCAATCATTTCACGTAACTTGGTGAACTCAGTGACCAGGGGCCTGGTGAGGAACTGGGTCTATTGAATGAACAGAGTGGGTTGCAGCTACAGCCTCAGACATGCTCGATGCTTCTGACGGGTCCCCCGCGTGTTGGGACTTACTCGATCCTTTCCCATGTTTTGTCATTTCCATTTGACAAAACGGGATTAGTAAAGATTCTGTTGCTCTTTTAGTGTTGAATTTTAAGTAAATGACTGAGCTGAGGTGGGTTAGAGAACCACTTTGCCCTTGCTGTGATGCAGAGCCCAGCAAAGCAGACCTTCTGGATCGGTGCCATCTTGTATTCCCCTTAACATTTTATCGATATTATCATTTCATTTTGCATTATATTCCTGGATGTTCTGGACCTGTGTACTTTGATACCACTGTCCACATTTTCCCTACGCTGCAAATTGCTGCCCATTCCACGATAATCCTTGACTCTGTTGTTATTCATGAACCTTCTGTCAGTGTCTCAACAATATTCAATATCTCTGCCTCCAATGCTCCATGGGGAAGAGAGTTCCAAAGACTCTCAGCACTTTGAGAAAACAATTATAAACCTTATGATCTGAGTGTGAGATTAGTTTTTTTGTGTCTCCTTATCTGAGAAGGGATATAATCACATTGAAAGCAGTTCAGAGATGTTTCATTTCACGTATTCCTGGGGTGAAGGGCTTATATTATGAAGGTTTTAACAGTTTACTCTTGGAATGAGAATGTAACATACAAGACATTGAGGAAAGTGGATTAGGTATGTACCCGCTGGGTGTATAGTCCAAATTTGTTGTCATTGTCATAGAACCTCTACAGTATGGAGGCAGGACATTCCGTCCATTAAGTCCACACTGACCCAACAAACCGCATCCCACCTGGACGTGCCCCCTACCTTATCCATGTAAACCTGCATTTCCCATAACTAACCCACCTAACCTGCGCATCCCTGGGCACTACGGGCAATCCACTTTAGACTGCACATCTTTGGACTGTGGTAGGAAACTGGAGCACTGAGAGGAAACCCACACAGGCACGGGGAGAATGTTCAAACTCCACATAGAGGGTCGCCCGAGGTTGGAATTGAACCCAGCTCCTTGATGATGTGAGGAAGCAGTGCCACCCACAGATCCACCATACTCCTCAGTTAGTTCTGTTAGTAACTTGTGGCTGACTAAAGAAATCTGCCTGACTTGTTCTTATCACTGAACCTAACCCTTTATCATCGGCCATATCACCAACCTGGTTATATTTAAAATTTGTGGTGAGCAGTGGAGGAATGGGACTATAAATGGAAATGGTGACACCCTTCATCCTCGGTCACAACTGGAATGAGAAAAAAATCACAAAGTGGGAAGTCATTCAGTGGGATTCCTCTTTCCCAGAAGTTTGGGATGGCTAAATCTTTGTATTATATCGAGGCTGGCTTCGGCTGATAGGCAGCTGAATCAGGGATAATGCTGTATGGAGAGAAAAGTGCAGCTGGGACCACAAAGAGATGAGTCATGACATACTTTACTGGTGGAGTAATGTCAAAGGGCCGAATGGCCCCTCGTGTCCCTCTGTCGTATGTTCTGATGTTCCAATCAGCCCTTCGGACTTGCTATACAGGAACAGATCGAGGCCACTCCGATGGTTAGGTGTAGTTTTGGAAATGTACTTGGAAAATCCAGGCTGGGCCAGGAATTGACCCTCACCCCCAATCCCTGTTTCCAGGCTTTCCCTCTCTGTAACTTCTGCTCCAGATGTAAGTCACGTCCCATTAAATATTAGCCTGTCTTTTGGTTCTCAGTGTCATCCACAAACTTGGATGTATGTTGCACTCAGCTCCCTCCTTCAGGTTATCATTATAGATTGTAAATAACTGATGCCATCGGACTCATAGCTGTGGTACTCCAGCAGATACACCTTTATCATGAAGATTCATTAATCCTGACTCTCCGATTTCTATGTGCTAACCAGTCATCATCCCATGATAATACATTATCTATCATCCTAAGAACTTCTGTCATGTGTAAGAACTTTTATTTTGTAATACCGTGTGGAAAATCTCTGGAAAGCCTGGTGTCTACCAGATCCCCTTTATCAAATCCGCTTGTAACATTCTCAGGCATCTCCAGAAATACTTTGCATAATTTTACACGGCAAAGTATAATTTCCCTTTCATAAAACCACTCTGACCCTGCTGGCCAAGTTTTCCAAATTAAGCTCCCACCTGCTTTCATTTGGCCCATATGCTTCTAACTGTTTCCCATTCATATGTTTGTCCAAATGAGTTTTAAATGTTGTAGCTGTACTGGCATCTACCACTCTTCCTCTGACAGTTCACTCCATACGCAACCACCCTCTCGTTGCCCCTTCGTTCCTTTTAAATCTTCCCTCTTTCACCTTAAACCTATGCCTTCTACGGCTGAACTCCCCCATGCCGTTGGAAAGATCTTGGCTATTCACCCTATCCATATCTCTCATGATTTTAGAAACTTTTACAATGTCACCAGCCAACCTCCTACACTCCATCTGATATTAATTACAAGAACAAGCATTTAAAGATAAGCACTGCAAATTTGAAACAATATTAAACATGACAGGTAAACAATATTCAGCCCAAACTTCGTATGGTGATTTGTGTTTCTCCATATTACAATACTAAGGCAGCATGAAACGTTTACTAGTGCCAATAAGAAGTCAAACACCTGGATTCCTTTGTCTAAAGGGGGCGATGATCTCGACAGTGAAAACGTATCTATGGCCAGATCTATATAATGCCACATAGTCAACATTTTCCCTCCTGGCCTCCTTATGACCTTGTGTGGCTGTGTCTTCTTTATCTTGCACACAATAGAGAGAACCCCTTTCCCCCATTCACACCTTAATTTATACACATTTTATATCATCCACTCGTTCACCAGTGCTAAAAGCCCGTTTATCTTTGCCACACCCTCTTTTCCCTGTCACCCATCCCCCACCTCTGACAAGGGATTAAAAATCCCAGTTTCCAATCCTTTTCTGTTCTGAAGAAGTGTCACACTGGGCTTGAAATGCTAACACGTTTTCTCTCTCTCAGCAGATGCTGACAGACCTGCTGAGTTTCTCCAGAAATGAATAGGCACAGAACAAATTTTCACTAAAACAAATAACTCTGGATACTGGAAATAAAAATATAAATATTTCTGTAGAAACTGGAAACTTTGCAGAGGGTCACTGGATCTGAAAGTTTAACTCTGCATTCACTCCAGAACATACTGCAACATTTTCAGTAATTTCTTCAGCAATTTCTGTTTTTGGATAATTTCCAAAGAAGGATGTCAAAGATGCTCAAACATCTTGTCCAACATGGAGCGCCGTACACTGGGAACTGAACAATAATGCATGGTGCACAAGTTCCTTGACTCTGAAACTGCCTAAGACTGACATCACTGACACTACAGAGCTTTTAATCATGGTCAGGGAGAAAAACAGAGTGAAACATGTTCACTTCAAATACAGAAGTTGACATTGTGGAAGAGAAACGATTTAGAATATTACCTTAAATGGATTGAGTTAAAGTAACAAATTAGAGGCGTGACACCAGGGAGATGTCCTCAGCAGAATGAGAGTATGAAAATGGAAATGGAAATGTTACCGAATCAGAAACCAGGTTAGGTCACTGAATACAGGGCTGATGCCAAGATCGGAATCATGTGCACCTAAACCTGTTGACAACCCGTTAAAGCGACCACACTTGACTGGTTTCATTCCAAACAGCAGAATTAACTTCTGATGGAGAGGGGGAAATGATCCCCAGACTAACAGATCGGATCTAAGCTTTATCGTCCTGCTAAGTCCAAGCATAAATGTCGGTGGACTATTAAACAATTTACTGGAGGAAAGGACTCCACAAATATCCTCATCTTAATTATCGGAACAACTCTGTAAATCAGTGAAAAAAAAGTCAAGGATGTGGTGTCTGCACTATCCTCAGCCAGAGGTGTTGCGAGGATGATCCAACTCACACTCATCATGATGCCCACAGATTCACAGGTGCCAGTCTTCAAGCAATTCGATTTGCTTACGTGACATGAAGAAACAGCTGGACACAGTAGATACGACAAAGGCAATGGGCCCTGACCCCATTCCTGCAATAGGACTGAAGACTTGTGCTGCACAATAAGCCGTGTCCCTGGGGAAGCTGTTTAATTCCAGCTCCAACTCTGACATCTCCCTGCCAATGTGGAAAATTACTCAGCTATGTCCAGTCCCCGAAGAAGAGAATAATTACAATCTGACCAATTAACTCCTCGAAGTCCCATCACGACAGTCAAATTGGTGGGAATTCTTTTTGACAGAGCTGTCAAGTAGCACCGAAATAATCAGATCAGTGTGGTTTCTGATAGTTCCCCATGTGGAGATGATGTTGTTGTGGAAATATCATTGGATTACTAACCCTGACCAAGATAATGATCTGGCAGCTGGTGGAATTTAAAAATAATTAATAAAATATCGAGACCTAAAATCTGGTGTCAGTAATAGTGATCTTGTGTCCAAAGTTAATTGTAAACATCGATCTCCTTCCCCAATGTACTTTCTGGAAGTGAATCTCCCGTGCTTTCTTGGTCTGGCCTAAAAGTGACTCCAGACACACAGACATGTGATAAACCTTTTCAATGGTCTCTGAATCGGCCAAGTAAGACACTCAATTGTATCAAACTGCTCTGAGATCTTAAAGGATAAAACCGGACAGAACACCTGGCACCAGCCTCGTTATCAAAAAATGGAACGGGAAACATAGTCCTGTCGACCCTGCAGAGGCCTCCTTCCTAACATCTGAGAGCATGTGACAACATTTACAGAGCTTCCCCAACGATTGTACAGAAACATCGGGAAAGGAGGAGGTCATTCAATACATTGAGCTTTTCCATGCTAGTTCATGGCCGAACATCTCCTCAATGCAGTTTTCCCCATACAATGTTCATATCCCATAATACCTTTAAACATTGCGAAATATAAACCGAGAACAGATGTAATGCTTTAGGCCCATCAAGTTTGCTCCTCTATTCAATATACACGTGGTTCTTTGATAACGCTTGTTTATTAAATACGATTTGACTGTTTTCTATAAAGTGAACTATCATCACTGCTTCCAATCTGTCTCACACTGTCAGAGGTTGATATATTTCAATGATGTCTCCACTCATTTTTCTAATCCCTATGAAATACAGGCCCAGTTACCCCAAACCTCTGGTCCCACAACAATCCTGTCATCCCAAAGATCAGTCTGATCATCCTCCACTGCTCTCCCTCAATGTCAGGTTTGTCCTTTACTAGGCAAGGAGACCAAAACTGCAAACAATACTGCACAATGTTTGAGATGGGGTCCCACTAAGGCCCTGTACAGCTGCAGTAAATGACCCTTATTCCTGTATTCAAATCCTCCTGAAATGAGGGTGAATACACCATTTATCTGCCTACCTGCTTTCTGCTCCTGCAATATTACTTTCACTGACTGGTGCAAAGGGAGATACAGATCGTTTTCAATGTTACAGCTCCCCACTTGCTATGTCTACATACACTGGTCAGCGTGCCAGTGCCATTCCCAGTATTGACTTCTGGCTTCAGAACTCACTGCCTTACATGGATTGGAGGGCTGCGCTGAAATAGAACAAAAATGCAGCTTAAGTTCCTTTATAGAGCAGCAGTTTTCAACCACTCCCTTTGCAAATGATAGGCTGCTATTCTATTGTTTCCACCAAAGTGCATAACGTCTCATCTCTCCCATTGCTCTCCATCTACCACGTATTTGCCCGGTCTCTCCACTTGTCTCAATCACCTTGGAGTCTTTTTTACATCCTCCTCATCCACTCACAAACTGACATCGTTTCATACTGTCAGCAGACTTGGGAATATTGCATTTGAGCCGCAGAACCAAAGATATGATGTGTATTGGGAATAGCTGGATGTCAAATCTCGATCCTTGTTATATTCTCTAAGCCTTCCATTCAAAAATCATGATTTTATTCTTACTTACTGTTTCCTGCCAGCTCTCCCATTCTAAAACCATGATTATATATTAGCTCCAGTCCCACATGATTCGAATTTGTACAATGGGGCTTGGGGCTTGGGGCTTTATCAAAATTAGATTAGATTACTTTAGATTAGATTACTTTACAGTGTGGAAACAGGCCCTTCGGCCCAACAAGTCCACACCGACCCGCCGAAGCGCAACCCACCCATACCCCTACATTTAACCCTTACCTAACACCACGGACAATTTAAACATGGCCAATTCACCTGACCTGCACATCTTTGGACTGTGGGAGGAAACCGGAGCACCCGGAGGAAACCCACGCAGACACGGGGAGAATGTGCAAACTCCACACAGTCAGTCGCCTGAGGCGGGAATTGAACCCGGGTCTCTGGCGCTGCGAGGCAGCAGTGCTAACCACTGTGCCACCGTGCCGCCCACAATTCTTTCTAAGATTCCACGAGTATTGCATTGATACCTTCTCCATAATTTTCCTAAAAGCCACTTTCTCAAATATGATTCCCATTTCATAAATCGCTGTTGACTTTGTTTATGCTCATTAATTTCAGTCCAATATTTTTCTCTAAAACTGTTTATTTGGTACTTTAGTTGCTATTCCCTTTTTCTCACCAGACTAAAGTTCTCTAGTATTTCTAGGAAGTTTTCTTTGTTTTTTTTTACTTCTGTGAACGCATAACTGAAGTATTTATTCCGTCGTTCTGCTATTTCACTGTCCTCAATTATCTGGTATCAGACTGTAAGAATTCTGCAACATTTTCTCTTAATTTTGCCATTGACATATTTTCAGAAGATATTACAAGTTCACTCTTATATACTTTGATAAGATATTCTTCAGAAACCCATCAATTCCTATCTTAAGCCACTCAATGATTGATCTCCCACATCCATACAATAACAGAAACACAATCCCTGTTCCATCAAAAATACAGCACAGTCTACATTCGGCCCACTTTCCGACACAAGACCCGTAGCTGTGAATCTTATGGCATTTCAACTGCACAACCATGTATTTTCTAAAGGTGTTGAGGTTACCATGACAACTCCCCTCTCAAGAAATGCATTCCAGACCCCAATACACTCTGGATGAAAAACAGTCCTCAAATCCTCACTCACCCTCAAACCCTTCACTTTAAAAGTGTGGCCCTTTGACTAAAACGAACAACTGCTGTCTATCCACCCTGTACATGTCCCTTGTAATCTTATCCTTCTGATTCACGGACCCCTCAGTCTTCTCTGCTCCAAAGTAAACAACCCGAGCTTATCCAGTCTCTCTCCATACTGATATACTCCATACTAGGGAACATCCTGGTGAATCGCCTCTGCACCCCCTCCAGTACAATCGCATCCTTCCTGTAATGTGGCTCCCATAACTACACACAGTATTCCATCTTGGCCTAAACAAAGTTCCGCATAGCTCTTACAATCTATGCTTCGATGTATAACGGCTGTGTTTATGCTCCCCTATGCTTTCCCAAATTGTGCAATAACCTGTCCAGTCACATTCAGAGATGTGTGGAGAAGCACCCTCTGAGCTTCCTAGAGTGCTGTCATTCATTGAGTCCTCCTCTGTCTGGTTCCGTCTTACAAAGTGCATCACCTCATATTTATTAGGATTACATTCCATCTGCCATTGATCCACCCATCTGACCATTGCATCCGTATCTTCCTGAAACATAAGGCCTTCCTCTTCACTGTCAACCACCCGGCCAATCTTCGTATCAATCACAAACTTACTTATGACATCCCCCACCCCTCGTCCATATTCACAGCTGCATCATTTATGATAAGGTTTAAAATCACAAAACATCAGCTTATAGTCCAACAGGTTTATTCGGAGGCACGAGGTTTCGAAGCGCAGTTTCTTCACCAGGTGGTTGTGCGCTTTGATAAGCGCTTCAAAAGCTAATGCCGCCGAATAAACCTTTTGGACTATATTATGCAACTTTTAGCTTTGGCCACCCTAGTCCAACACTAACACCTCCGAATCAGAAATAATAAGAGACACAGCACTGATCCCTGTGGTGCACCATTGGACACTAGCCTCCAATCACAAAAACAGCCTTCTACCACCACCTTTAATCTCTTCCCACTAAAGTTGATTTGGTTCCAACTTGGCAAGTCACTAATGAGTCCTATCTATTCCCTGGTTATTCAATTCCGCTGGAGACACTTGGAGAATATCAGGACATTCTCCCTAATCTTGCCTGCCAGTAGGTTTCCATGCCCCTGTGTTAATCATTCCCCTCCAAGTGATGAATTCCCTCCTTATTGTAGCCTTAACTGGCCTGTCCCAGATCCTGCCATTATTTGCCTTGACTGTGGAATAGACAGCGAGGGAAGCGTTCTGTTAATTTCCAACTTGTCAGATGTTTTGTGAATTTTCTAAATTTCACTGTGACCCACCTCTCATTCTTTGAAACTCTAGAGAACACAGGCCGAGTTTCCTCATCAGGCAATCTCACCATCTGAGGGATTAATCTGGAGAATGTCCATTGCACTTCCTCTGTGGTCAGTATATTCTTTCTGAGATTCGGTCACCAAAACTGTACACAATACTCCAGATACAGTCCCATCAACACGCTGTGAAACTGCTTCAACATGTCTTTACATCAGTGTTCTGACTCTCTTAAATGAAGGCAAATCAAACTTTAACTTTCCACTTACATATATTCCTCCAAATACCCTTCACATTCATTGCATTTACGAACTCACTGAGTTCGCATAGAAACACTTCCAAAAATCCAATATACACCACTTCTACTGGTTCCCCATTATCTATTCTGTAAGAAACAACTTCAAACACGAAAGAGTGAGAAAGAGACTCAATGGTTAACATAACAAATTAGAAAATATATTAATCATAGGAATTGACTTCAGAAGAATTCCAGATCTTGTTAAAAGCTGAGATATCTCAGAAATTAACGATCCAGGAAAGGAAGGCCACGAAACTGATATGGAAATCAAAAAGAAAACATGCATGCTAACATACAGGAACACAAAGACTCCATCAATCTGCGATCTATATTTCAAAGGAAACAAAATAAAAGCAAGGTCAAATGTGAGATATCTCAGCTTTTAACAATATCTGGAATTCTTCTGAAGTCAATTCCTATGATTAATATATTTTCTAATTTGTTATGTTAACCATTGAGTCTCTTTCTCACTCTTTCGTGTTTGTACCTGAAATAAATAGACGTATTTTTCAGACATTGCAGCAATTCTAAGAACTCCTGGTCCTGACCAGTTATAATCAGGAACACCGCAGGAGGATAGGAGGATAGTGAAGAAATTGC
Source organism: Chiloscyllium plagiosum (assembly GCF_037043375.1). Classification (NCBI taxonomy): domain Eukaryota; kingdom Metazoa; phylum Chordata; class Chondrichthyes; order Orectolobiformes; family Hemiscylliidae; genus Chiloscyllium; species Chiloscyllium plagiosum. Next base: position 54,278,116 of record NW_028270174.1, on the reverse strand, counting down.
GTGAGCCCTGCTTGGTTCTTTTCTATCATCACTGGCCAACGAGTGAGGTCCTGGAGGACTGGAGGGTAGCGTATACTGAGCCCACAGTCAAGAAATGCTACAAAGATAAACCTGGGAACTAAAGACCAGTAGACCTAAAATATAGTGGCTACGTTACTTGAGAAGGTTCAGAGAGATTGGATATACCTGTGTTTGGAAAGAATGGGTTTGATTCGGAGTAAGATTAGAATAGTTCTGGAAAAGCAGAGCAGGTTATGCAGCATCCGAGGAGCAGGAAAATCGATGTTTCCGGCAAAAGCCTTTCATCAAATTCAGCACGGCTTTGTGCATGGGAGATCATGACTCGTAAATGTGTTGGAGTTCTTTGATGAAGTGACTCGCAACGTTGAGAAGGGAAGGGTGGTATACGAAGTATATATGGATTCCAGTAAGGCCTTCAGTGAGGTTCCACATGGTGCACTGCTCTGTAAGGTTAGATCACATGGAAGTGAAGGGGGGCTGGCAAATTAGGTACAAAATTGGCTTGATGGTAGGAAGCAGAGGGTAATACTGGAAGAATGCTGGTCAGTCTGGAGGCCTGTGACTAGTGGAATCTGTCTGGTGTTGATGCTGGGACCACTGCATATTACATATATCTATGATTTAGATGAGAATGTACAGGCATGATTTTTAATTTTGAAGACGACACTAAAATAGGCAACATCATGGAGAGTAAGGAAGGTTATCATAAATTTCAGAAATTACAGCAGTACTTTGATCAACTGGAGAAGTGGCAGAGAAATGGGAAATGGATTTTAATATTGATCAGTGTAAGTTCTTGCATTTTAGAAAGTCAAATCAAGGTTGGAGTTTCCTGGTGAATGGTTGGGTCCTAAGGAGTGTCGTGGATCAGAGGGATCGTGGAATTGAGGTGCATGGTTCTCTGGAAGTTGATTCAGAGGTAGACAGTGCAGTGAAGAAAGCTTTTGGCACACTGACCTTAATCAGTGTATTACACTGAGTATCGAAATTAGGGAGTTATGTTGCAGTTATACAGGACGCTGCTGAGGCCATATTGGTAGGATTATGTTGAGTTTTGATCTCTTTGCTATAGGACGGATGTTAGTAAACTGGAAAGAATGCAGAAAACATTTATAAGGATATTGCCAAGGACTCAATGGACTGAGTTATAGGGGGAGGTTGGACAAGCTAGGGCTTTTTACTTTTGTGTGTGTGAGACTGAGGGGGGATCATATTGAAGTCTGTAAGATCATGACAGGCATGGATAGAGTGAATGTACCCAGTCTTTTTTATTCCCATCGTTGGGCATTACAAACTAGAGAGCATCAGTTTAAAGTCAGAGGAGAAAGAATAAAAGGGAACGTGAGGAACAACCTTTTTACAAACAGGGGCTGGTACGCATATGAAATGAGCTGCCAGGGGAAGTGATTGAGACAGATACATTAACAACCTTTAAAAGGCATTTGGACAAATACACGGATAGGAAAGGATTAGAAGGATACGGGGCAATGGCAGGGAAATGGGGTTACCGTGGATGGACATTTTGGTCAGAATGGACCAGTTTGGGCTGAAGGGCCTGTCTCCGTGCTGTCGGACTCTATGACTCGAACAACCATTGCTTGTTTCCCACTGAATGTTATATTGTACTTTCCCAATTCATTGGAGCTATCTTGACCCTCTAGCCTCCAATGTTCCATGATGTTAAACTAGAAAGTTCAAGCATTCTATATTGTATGCAGACGCCATGTAAAATGCACCTTATTAATCTTATTATTCCTTAAAAGCTGCTTCAGTACAAGATTATTAATTCGTCATTCTGATCACACAACATCAAATCCGAAATAACCTGCTCTCGAGTTTGCTTCACAACACACTCTTTAACCCACCTCATATACACTTACAGAATTTATTTTTCACAACATGAGCAGTCACTTACTTAATGCAGTTTAGATGCAATTTGAGACCATCCAATAAGATTGCAGTGTCCACGATACTTGCCAATCTAATTTCAAGAGCATATGAGGCTGAGACGTTCTGCTCGCGTTTTGGTTTTGATATAAAAACACCAATATTTGCTTTTCGTTGCTATCTGTAAGCTCTACCTAAACTGATTCTGTGGAAACTGAGGGAAAGGTCTGTGTCATTATTAGTGACAGACTTGGACAAGACATTCGGGAAGCCTCACCTCGACGCTGAGATGATCTGAAGAAATATCCTGCAATACAGGATAAGCATCAATATCCTCCCAACTCTGTCAGGATAAGAGTTACCGTAGACTCTGCTCGCTCACACTCACTGTATCTCTGCTATAGCACCTACCGCCGAACAAGTTTCACGCTCTATTTCTAGATAAGGCTCAGGCACTACCACTCTCACTATTGAATTCAGTAACTTCCTTCCTCACTTTCTCTGTCACCTACGCAATACCCCCCACACTAACAATACTACATGGATTCAAAACTGTCGACTGACTCATTCCAGACACCTCACAATTCCCCCCAACTACACCAGCACTAACAGCTGGGACACCCACTCCCACCCTCCCTTTCTCCCATTCCAGGAGGAAGAGCCTGGAATAGGACATAGAGGCAAAGCCAAGTGGTGGAATGCCCGATATCCGTTCCCTCACCCCCTCCCCTTGCCATGTGGGTAGGACACTGGTACGAGCCAGAGAGGACTCGGACGCCTCGTGTGGAGATTCTGAAATATCCATGTCCCACCGACCAATTAAGGAACAATGTTCAGTGAAAGAAACTTCTCACTTTAAGCCCACTGGCAGTTCCAACGACAGTCCTTTCACATCCAAAAAAAGACACAGATACCTCACTGCACAGAGACGCAGGCACAGAGATACTCAGAAGTATTGGGAAACACCCCAATATACGAACACACACAATACTTACAAGGAGATAGGCATACACGTAGAAACACACAGAGACATATAAAGTCACCTACAAATAGGCACAAACACAGTGAAGAAACACACAGGCTGATACACAAACACACAGACATAGACACACAAACACATAGATAACAAGCACATGGACACACACACACACACATATATACACACACAAACACGCGCACACATACACGCGCACACACACAGAGGCACACACACAGAGGCACACACATGTACAGATGCACACACACAAACACACACAGACAGACACATAGAGTAACAGAAACTAGTGTCATTAAGATGCAAATCGATATGCTTCGGATTTGTAAGTGGATCAAGGATTCTAGGGAGAAGGCAGAAGAACGGGTTTGAGGTTCATATAAGAAATTATTGAACGGACGTTTAGCATCGATGGGCCGATTGGCCTCATTCTGCTCCTTGCTTTAATGTTCTTGTGGTGTTATGCTATCAGGTATTCTCTTTCTGAGACAGCAGCAGAGGTTGGGTTTGGTACATATTTGACTGGAAAGGGTCAGTGGGAATGTGGGACAGGTTTGAAGTTCGGAATGCTTTATGTTTGTTCCTAATTATTGTGTTCTTAAGTCTGAAAAGAGGTGGTGATTTGATGTTAGGTTAACACGGTTTAAAATAACGAGTCCCACAATGAAATAAGGACGTCCCTTTCACTTTAGTGTTGTGTTAATTGTGGTGTCCTCATCCTCAGGGAGCAGTGAAGACTCAGTTATTGAAGATATTCAACGCTGAGCTTGACTGATCTTTGCTGGACAGGACAGCCAATGTTTATTGGGAACAGACAGGAGACGGATGGTCAGACACAGCCGGATCAGTGATGAGCATTCTGAATGGTGCAGCCAAAAGGCCAACTGCTGCCCTTACCCCATGCTCTGCGCCCTCAATCCACCCTCGAGGCTGTTACAGAGATATACTGCTGCCCCTACCCCATGTGTTGTTCCCTTAATCCACCCCTCGATGCTGTTACAAGGTAGGGGACCACCTCTTTCTGTCAGGCAGGATCGTTACAAAGAGACAGGAAAAAACCATCTGCCCCTGGAAGGAATTACACAGGAATAGATAATGAAGTAATTCAGCTCGTTGAGTACATTACACAGCCAAGGAGGAGACCATTCAACCCACCTTAGTTGCTACACAGGAACGGGGAAGCTGTCACTAACAGGAAATAGAGAGCAGTGATCAATGTTTATTTTCAGGTTGCAAAGTTGTAATTAGTGTAGTGCTGTAGACATCACTGCGGGATCATCAATGACAAATAATCTGTATCAAAGATCTGGAGGAAGGGAACTGAATGGTGCGAAGCTCAATTAGCGCATCACCAAAATTATCATTTAAGATGTTGTCAAATGGAGTTACTGAGTCTGCAATGTGATACAGACAGGGAAGGTTAGTGAGCAAACCTTCAGCAGAAAGAACATAATGTGAGTTGTCTCCTGTGGCAGGAAGGATAAAATAATGGCGATCAATTTAAATGGAGAGAGATTGCAGAACTCTGTGATACAGGCCGTTTCCATGTTCCTGGGACATGAATCATGTGAAGTCAGTCTGCAGATGCAGCAAGTGACTTGGAAATTAAGTGGAATGATGCTGTTTCTGGCAAAGGTTATCACATTTAATGAGGAATGTTTTACTGCATCTGAAAGGGGCATTGCTGAGACCACATCGGATACACTATGTGCAGTTTTGATCGCCAAAACTTAAAACCAAAAGATATAATTCTTTCAGAAGATTTTCATAGGTGTTTCCCTTCACACATTCCTGGAAGGAAGGCCTTTTGTTGTGGGGGATTATCAGTTTTGAACTGAGATGTGAAATCTTCTTGAACCATACATGACTTTCAGAAAGGTGTTTCAGCTGGATGCATGTTTCCTCTTGTTAAATTGCGAGAGAACAATTTTAAGAATAAGAATCACACAACACCAGGTTATAGTCCAACAGGTTTAATTGGAAGCACACTAGCTTTCGGAGCGACGCTCCTTCATCACCTTATGAAGGAGCGTTGCTCCGAAAGCTAGTGTGCTTCCAAATAAACCTGTTGGACTATAACCTGGTGTTGTGTGATTTTTAACTTTGTACACCCCAGTCCAACATCTCTGAATTTAGAATAAGATGTATTCATATCAACACACGTATCATATAGACATCGACTGATATGTACAAATTACACAGACGCATATAAACATGTCATCAGATGATAAAGCAGGGACTTTTTTTTCTAATGAAAGACACTGTGTACAACAACAGCGATGATGCACCTTCATATCGTCCATTACCATCCGTTCCAGGGAATGCTCCAGGAGAGCACACGTGGCCCAGTTTGATGTTCAGTTGACATTATTGTATGGTTTAACACAGAGTGGGAGAAAAATGTTCCCTGCCTGAGAAGCAGCAGCTGATTGATCCCTCTCTCTTACTTTGTCCACCAGATAGCAAAATGTGAGACAATAAAATCCCTGAGTTATCTTCACCACTTGTGAAGTATTCTTAGTGAGGACTCATTTGAATCTCTCCACTGCTGGAAGCAAAGGGAGTTCAGCCAAATCCAACTATTCCACAAATAAATCCAATTACCAGCAGCTTGTGTGAGCAGAAGAATTTCAAAGGCAGAAGAACATTTGGGACACTCTATCTTTTACCATTTGTTGTGAGTTTAACTTCCTGCATTTCATATTTTTCTCAAAAATGACCCAGCCTGACCCTCCAACCTTTGTCGGAACACGAATGAGAAATTCTTATTGGACGTTCAAGTGGGAAATCCCTTTACCAAACGTTTGTGGTGCCTGGATGTTTGCATTTGTTCAAAGTTGTGCTGTATTAAAACATTTGAAGACAAGTGCATGTAGGAAAATTATATGCAGACAGAAAAGTGCTGCTGAGTCCACAATCAGAGCAGCTACGATCTTAGTGCCTTGTGGAGCAATGACAACGTGTCTAATGACCCACTCCTGCTCCTCAGTCCTATGTTCCTATGTTCAATTCAGCCCCTCAAACCTCCTGCATTAGTACTGACGGGGGAATCTTGCTCCAAATACCTGGTCCACAGTAACACAGGATCTCATTCATTCCCTCCAGGCTGTCGCACATAGTTTGATGTGGGTTGGAAAATGTTACTTCAAAACTCAGGCTGGGTTAGAAAGACAACTCTGGTCTCTTTACAGAGTGTCTCCTCTCTGCAACTTGTGCTACATTTGTTGGTCATGGTATAGATCAAAATTCACTGTGAATGCAGCCCCCAGACCTCACTAAGTGATGACTCATAAAGTACTTTGCTCTGTCTGATTGGAACGTTCAATAACAGAACATGCAGGAAAATTACAACCATTAACTTGTAATTGCAGAATATGAGAACATAAGGAACAGGATCAGGTCGTTCGGATAATCAATCCATTGTATACGATCATGGCTGATCTACTGTTCGTATTAACTCATCTTTAATGTCAATTCTTCACACCTCCTCAGCTCTCTGGTCAATCAAAAATCCATCTACGTCCTTTAAAAATACTTTCAGTGATGCAGCTCCCTTAGCTCTCGAGACAAGATAATTCCTGACATTCACTACGCTCTGTGAGAGGAAAACACTCCCCACACAGACACCGTCACCTATTGATATGAACAAGAGGGGGACACAGGGGCTCAGCAAAGAGTGAATAGCCTTGATATCAGCGCAGTATTTGACTGAGAATGTCATTGGAAGCGCCATCTTATTTGAACTTAATGGTAATCAGTTGTCCCCTCCCCACTGGCTGGTGTCTTTCAGAGCACAAAGGAAGATACCTGTGGGTGGGGGCCGAAAAAATTCTCAGTCCCAGGACATCTCTTCAGGAGATCCGCAGCGTAGCTTCCTCAGCACAAACATCTTCAGCTGCTTCATCAATGTCTTTCCCCATCATAAGACCGGAGGTGGGGATGGTCACTGAGGGTTACACAACGTTCAGAATATTTTGTCTCCCATCAGTTCCTGTCTGTGTCCATGTTCAGTAACACCCAGACAGCATTCAGGCTTGTGCTGTTAAAGTGTCGGTAACATTCATGTAAAAGTGCTGTCAGACCCATTTAAAAGAGGAGCTCATTCAACATCTCAAGCTGGTTACATACAGAAATGTGGAAGCCAATCAGCCCATCAAACTACTGAACAAGAAGAGGGACAGCCTCTTCAATATTTCTGCTTGTTCCTCAGGAAGAGAAGGGGTCTGGTCAGCACATCGAGCTGTCAAACAGGATCAGGTAGAGTTTAATCAGACCCTTGAATGTGTTCCGTGGGATCTGGAGGAGGCCATTCAGCCCCATGAGATTGTTATACATGAACAGGAGGGTATCATGGATGCTCCAATACAACAAACTAATGGAGCAGAGACTGCACTTATGGATGGCTCTACGACGTTCCTCGTGGGTCCATTGCCGGTGGAGCATCTGCTACTTTAAAATGGTTTGCTGGCAGTGAGGAGGGAAGCCAGATGTTTTGTATCAAGTCTCAAAGAGGCATCTTCCATTTCTGAGTAGACAGACCCATGTTCTCCATGGAGGTCAGAAGAAGTTAACTGTTTTAGAATGAAAGCATTTTGGCTGCTGTCAGGAGTTTGGATAACGTGACGTTTATTGTAGGATCACACACCAAATGCACTATATTCAAAGTCTGACCCTCTGTCTTTCTTTGTTTTTCTCTCTCTATCGATATAGCGAGTGGGGATGGGGTGAATGGAACGCACTCAGAGGCTCTTGTAATGCAAGTAAAAAGAAGCCATGGATTTTATCACCGTATCAATGTCTGTTTAGAACATAATGAGAGACTGTCCATTTCCCTTAATGTTTCAATGCAATCATCTTTTATTCTCTCACAGCGCTAAAGATTAATCTTCATTCAGCCCTCATTTTACCACCATTTCAGGGATTTGTCTGGTGAAAAATCTTTGACTCTCTCTGTGGCAGGGCGATTATTTCTTATAAAGGAAAGAAAATCTGTCCACAATTTCCCAAGACTGCCTCAACAACACTCTCAGGTTTGATCACATTAATTCATTTTCCTCACTGAGACATCTCCGTTTCTTTCCTGTGGTGTTAAAAGCCTTTCCTTCTCGCTACACTGCGACTGACGTGGAATTTAAAAGCTCCTTACATCTATATGTGAGCATCAACAAAGCCAGCAGCAGAGGTGTTACGGGAGATGAACATCACACTCAGGGAAAGACTAAGAAAGAATGCACTTGAAATAAGGAATGGTCACCCACCTGAGGAAAGACATTCTGACTATTGAGGGATTGCAGCGTAGGTTCACGAGGTCAATTCCTGGAATGGCGGGATTACTTTACACTGAAAGACTGAAGCAACTGGGCTTGTATACCCTTGAGTTTAGAAGACTGAAAGGGGATCTGATTGAGACGTATAAGGTTATGAAAGGATTGGACACTCTGGCAGCAGGAAACATGTTTTCGCTGATGGGTGAATGCCGAACCAGAGGACACAGCTTAAAAATACAGGGTAGACCATTTAGGACAGAGATGAGGAGAAACATCTTCACCCAGAGAGTGTTGGCTCTGTGGAATGCTCTGCCCCAGAGGGCAGTGGAGGCCCAGTCTCTGGATTCATTTAAGAAAGAGTTGGATAGAGCTCTCAAAGATAGTGGAATCAAGGATTATGGTGATAAGGCAGGAACAGGATACTGATTAGGAATGATCAGCCATGATCACATTGAATGGCTGTGCAGGCTCGAAGGGCAGAATGGCCTACTCCTGCACTTATTGTCTATTGTCTATTGAATGGAAATGAGCTGTAGGAATATGGGAAACAGACAGAGGAAGGGAGCTATCTTTTCTTTTGTTCTTCCCTCATAGGTCAGACAAACATGTTATGCCTATCTTGAACTGAGTGGCTGATTCAGCTTTTCCACAGGTCAGTAAAGAGTAAAACACATTGCTGTGGGTTTGCAGTCACACAGAGACCTGATCAGGGAAGGATGACCCATTGCCTTCACTAAAGGACATGAGGCAAGCAGATGGGCTTTTTATACGTAATGATGATGGTTTCACTTCAATGCCACCAATTTCCTTCATATTAACAGATTATTATTCTGTGGCTCTAGATCACGAGTCAATGACTTGAGCACCATGCATTATCTTCCCGTCAGACAGTTTCTGTGCAGTGAACAAGGTAAACATTTCAAGTGCAATTATTTTGTCTAGATTAGAGTGGTGCTGGAAAAGCACAGCAGTTCAGGCAGCATCCGATGAGCAGTAAAATCGACATTTCGGGCAAAAGCCCTTCATGAATACAGCTATATTTCTGATGAAGGGCTTTTGCCCGAAACGTCGATTTTACTGCTCCTTGGATACTGCCAGATCTGCTGCGCTTTTCCAGCACCACTCTATTCTAGATTCCCACGTCAGACTGAGATAAAGATGGCCCTTTCTGTTTATGGTTGTGCAATCCATGGTGTTCCCATTCTTAATGTGCAGTGAGGACTGGGTTACTGAAAACATTCAAGATTGAGTTCCAGATGGTTTTGATGAACAAGAAAACAGACAGAAAAGGGATGTTCAGCCACACTCACATAAACGATAAGCATTCTGAATGGTGCAGCAGGCTCGAAGGGCTGAATGGCCACCAGCTGCTCCTAACTCATGTGTTCCTCTCTCACTCAACCCAGCAAAGCTGTTACAGAGGGAGAGGAAGATCCCATTCAGCTAGTCAGGATCAGTACATTGAGACAGCAGAAGGCCATTCTGCCCTTCTCCAGAGCCACATAGAAATAAGATGAAATCATAAAGCCCCTTGAGGACATTACGCAGTACGGGATGAGGTCATGTACCCATTTGAGGCTACTTCAAATGAACACGGGATCCCTCTGAAACTATCAGCAAATAGAAAGCAGTGAATAATTAACATTTGTTTTCAGGTTGGAAAGCTGTAAATTGGTGGAGTGCCTGTGGGGTCAGTGAGAGTTCATCAAGTATTTGCAAACTATGTCAATGATTTTGGATGAAGGGACTGAATGGATTGGCGCTCATAACCAAGATAGTCATTGAGTAAGTTGCCAAGTGATTAGAAAGTCTGCAATGGGATACAGGAGAAAGTGAGGTCTGCAGATGCTGGAGATCAGAGCTGGAAATGTGTTGCTGGAAAAGCGCAGCAGGTCAGGCAGCATCCAGGAACAGGAGAATCGACATTTCGGGCATAAGCCCTTCTTCAGGAATTTCTGAAGAAGGGCTTATGCCCGAAACGTTGATTCTCCTGTTCCCTGGATGCTGCCTGACCTGCTGCGCTTTTCCAGCAACACATTTCCTGCAATGGGATACAGACAAGGGACGTCAGTGTGCAAATTTTCATCAGAAACAGCATTTCATGCATCATGAGAAGGTTGTGACAGAAGGATAAACAACAGTAACCTACTTAAATGGAGTGTCATTGAGTCATAGAGTGATCGAGCATGGGAACTTGCCCTTTGTCCCAAACTTGTCCATGCTGACCATGCTGCCCACTCAACTAATTCCAATTGCCCACATTTGAACCATATCGCTCTAAACCCTTCCCATCTATTTACAATAGACAATAGACGATAGACAATAGATGCAGGAGTAGGCCATTCTGCCCTTCGAGCCTGCACCGCCATTCCAAGGTTTGGAATGGAGATTATGGTTGAAAGCGAAGACAATAGTTTGAATCTTTGCCAAATATACAGAGAAAACCATGACATTCACAACGGCTTAGACATTTCGTAAATGGGCAGAGATAGACTCAGCAGGAACACCAACAAAAGTGAGGATGGGATAGTAACCTGCCTGAATAATCATCAGTACGCAGAGACATTTGAGATGTTATTACTACACTGACGTCTCCTCCACCACAACAACTTCCAATATAAAACACTGTTTCTGGGCACAACTGCCCTGAACATACACAAGAAATACCGATTTCTCTGGATTTTACTCTCACAGCTCTTACCAGTTAATTGTTTATCATTTATACAATGCAATTCTATAATCTGTTTGTAAAGAGGGAAACATCTTATTGCACGGTTTGTATGCCTTTTCATTTTTAGCTGTTTTTGTCGCCTTAGCACAAAAGTAAATGTTCTGTTTAAAATTGACCTGTTAATTGGGATTCAAGGGTCAGACACAGTACGTATTTTTCATGAATTAAGAAACAGAAAGGAATAAAAGAGAGTAGCTGTGGAGACTGATGAGGTGTAAATGACATCCCCACCAGTCCCCAATGTCTTCTTGACAGACAGAATAAAATAAAATGCAGAAAAGGAACAGAATATATTCGGAAGAAGGAATTGCAAGTGACCATGTAAACAAAACAGAATAATTTGAAATGGAATGGCCGAACAATAATTGGTGTGTGTGTGTCTGTGTGTGTGCAGATGGATAAGATTGTTCATATGTGTGCAAAATATGAGAGACATAGTTAACAAAAATGATGCATGTGGTGTATAAATTTATAAAATATTAGTATGTTATTTAATCTTCAGTTGAGATGTTATGTTCCCCTTCTCTCAACGTACCGTCTGCCTCCTGCCCCTTTCTGGCATTCCCTGATCTAATCTCCCATCGGGATGTGTGTTATACATTCCTGCTTCTGGTGTTCCAACTTTGTTTCAGTTAATCCGTTTTCTACCAGGAAACACATACTGGGCTCTCTCAACAGTTGGTGCCTGTCATATTGATGGAGATAAACGTTCTGGCATCAGACCCAGGATTTCAACATATTAATCTGTTGCACATACACTGTACAAAGGACCACAGCACACAGGAATTGTCAAACCAAATACGGAAGTACATCTACTTCTATTAATCATGTAGACTTCTATATTTTTTTACATGCCCACGTCTATATTTTCTCTCTCGCTCACTGTCTTTCCATCTAGTTAATAAATCCTCCAATTGTTCTTTGTGTCCCATCTCTCAAACCTCTCTCCTTCAGTTTACATCTATTGCTCACTTGTGTATGAAATGGCTTATAAAAAGACATGAGGGAGGAATTGGCCAGAGTTAATTGGAAGGGGAGCTGAGCACGGGAAGATGATGAAGCAGCAATGACAGCAGTTTCTGGAGATAATTCAGGAGCACATCAGAAATTCATCCCAAGTAAGAAGAAAGATATTCAGCAGAAGACAAGGCAGCCGTGAGTGATAACGAAATCAGGGACAGCATAAAAGCAAAATAAAATGCCCACAATGTGGTGAAGGTTATTGGGAATCTACACGATTACGAAGCCTATAATTTCCAGCACGGATAACTAATAACAGCAAATGGGAGGCAAGGGTGAAATATGATATTACGCTTGTTAATCATGCAAAAGAACATTGAAAGAGAGTTTTAGACATATAACAAGGAAGACAGGGAGTAAAGAATAAACAAAGGAATGTTGGAAAATGAAGCTTGAATAGTTATGGGAAGCAATGGAATGGCAGAGGAATTGAATACTTTGCAATGGTCTTCACAGTGGAAGACACCAGCAAAATGCCAGAACTTCAAGACAGTCAGACGGTAGAGGTGAGTATAGTGACCACCAGTAAGGAGAAGGTAAAGTTGGGTCAATCAGCGAGACAAGTTGGAGAACAGCCCTTAGTTCTGAAGAGATACTGAAGGTGATTGTGGAGGCATTGCTGGTGATTTTTTAGGAAACTTTGGAGTGAGGGTGGACCGGTAAATGTAACCACCCAGTTTAAGGAGAGTGGGACACAGAAGACAGGAAATTTTAAATGGCCTGGCAAGTTGAAACCGTTGTATAGAAGGACTTAATGGATCCTTAGGTTTATGAATAGATGCGTGGAGTATAAGAACAAGGACGTTGTGAAGTATATTGGACGTGGTGTGATTAAGCTACAGCATAACAAGTGTTACACTTACAATGTTATTGCGAACAGCAAAGTTGAAAGTACGGTTGAAACGAAGAAAATCAGTTCGAAGCAGACAGGAGCATTAATGACAAAGAGACTGTTTCCTAGACCCTGTAGTGAGAATGTTGAGATAAGCTTGTCAGTAAACAGACTAAAAAAATTATATAAAACACAATAAATCTGGTGCTGTGGAGGTCTCAATGTGCAACTATGTAGCCAATACATATGAAGCTGAAAATGCACAGCAGGTCAGACAGCATCCTAGGAACAGGAAAGTCAACGTTTCAGCATGGAAAACTTCATCAGGATTGGGGCAGGGGGAGGGGACCCGGAAAGTTATAAGCGGGAGGGGCGTGGAGCTGGGGGAAGGGTAGGTGTGATGGCGATAGGGGATACAAGTAGAGGGATTTTGTGATTGGTCAGTGGGAAGGGTGCAGCAAATATGCAAATAGGAAAATGGACAGCTTAGGTCAGGTCAGGGAAGGTGGACATGGGATAAGGCTGTGTGTGGAGAGATTTTGAAGCCAGTGAAGTCAATATTGAGACCATGCACTGTGAGCTCTCCAGCTGAAAGATCAGGTTGTGTTCACCAGTTTCTGTTTCGCCTCCCTCAGTCATTAGAGGAGTCCAAGGATGGACCTATCGCCGGATGAACTTGAGGTGATGGTGTGCGGGATTAATTGAAATGGATGGCAACTGGAATGTTGCGTTGGTTAAAGCGTGCAGAGAGCGGATGCTCCATGAATATGTCCCTGAATCTCCCTTTGGCCTCCCCAATAGAAAGGAGACCACATCGGGGGTTAGAGACGTGCTTGGTGGGGCAGGATCAGGCTCTGTGTGGAGCACCAGTGCTCTGTATGCAACAACCAACCTGATTTTCCAGTTACCTTCTATTTTAATTCCCCATTCAACTCGTCCGGGGACATGTCCATCCTTAGCCTGACCACTGTCAGAGGAACACCACCTGAGAGTTAATCTTTGAAGTTGATAGCCCAATGGCCTCAATATTGACAGGAACAACACCAAAGTCCCTCCCCCCCGCAGCCTTAACCCATTTCCATACTCCCTGACCAGACCCACCCAGTCCATCTTCTCACTCACATATCCACTCCAACCTTCCCACTGACCAATTACAGTAACCTCATACCTGTATGTATACACCACCATCATACCTACCCTTCACCCTTTCATATCCCATCTCTCCATTTCTGGGCTCCCCTCCACCTCACCAGTCCTGACGAAAGGTCCAAGATCAAAATATTGTCTTTTTTCTCCTCTGACTCTGTCTGGTCTGCTGTGTTTATCCAGCTCCAATTTTATTAACTATGGCCTCCCGCACTGTAGTACTAACTCTATCCAAGTTGTGGAACTATGTAGTCTACATATAAGAAGAAATACATTTGGAAATTTGAAAAGATCGCTAACTCATTCCTCATTTCTTAACAACCCAACACACACCTTCCAGAAGAAGCAGCATTTCACTTGTCATCTTTCAATCCAGCCTCCTGTCATTGCTACTCACAACACAGTCTCCATTAAATTGGGGAGACCAAACAGAGACTGCATTGAGGAACACTCCCATTCTGTCTGAAGGAAGAGCCCTGACCCTCTCATTGTTCCCATTTCACTAACTTACCTTGCTCTCATGCTAACATTTCAGTCCTGGGAAGCTGCAATATTCCAATGAAGCATAACCCAGACTCGAATAACACCTCACATTTCACTTTGGTACGTTACAGCCTGTATAAGTTAATATTCAATTCCATAACTTCACAGCATGACCCCATTATGGCTGTTCTCAAATCTTCATACATTCCTTCTTCTGTTCTCCCAATGAACTTGCCCTGTATGTGAATCGTTTGTCTTGCACTAAATTAACGAACCCAATTCCCCCCTTTACAATCTAATGTGTACTAATTTTCCATTTGATTCTCTTTTACCACAAACAAAAGTCCATATGTCAGTGGCATTACGCCTGCACACCGTCTGTTTCCCGTCAGCCTTCCACTACCTCTGGCAAGGGATTTAAAAGCCCTTTTTCCAACCCTTTTCTGTTCTGAAGAATTGTCATACTGGACTTGAAACGCTAACTCTGTTTCTCTGTCTTTGTAGATGCGTGCTTCTCCAGAAATGAACAAAACACATTTTCAATAAAACAATTAACTGTTGCTACTGGAAATCTGAAACCAGAACAAAAAAAGGAATCTGTGAGCCTTGAAGAACGATCACTGGAACCAATGATTAACTCTACTTTCACGCCACAGATGCTGCCAGACTTGCTTAACTTCCCCAGCAATTTCTGTTTATCAACGCGTTTCAAAGATGTGTGTCCACGTTGCTCAAACCCCCTGTCCAATTTGGAGGGCCATATACCGGGAAGTGAATGATAACACAAGTTGCACAAATTCATTGGTTCTGAAACTACGTAAGGCTGGCTTCACTGACACTACAGAGCACTTACTCTTAGTCAGGGAGAGAAACAGAGGGAGATGTTTTCACTCTGAACACAGAAGTTAACACATAATGGAAGGAAAAGGATTCAGATGAATATATTAAAGTGTGATGAGGAATGAGACAAGCTGTAAGTGTGACACCATGGAGAAACCCTCAGTGGATTGAAAATATAAAATTGGACGTGTACCACATTAGAAACCAGAGTAGGTCACTGAGTAAATGGATGATGGGTGAATGGGTCTCGGTGTGAACTGGGCAACAGACAGTAGAACTGTATTGGAGATACTGCAGCTCAAACCGTGTATTCCATGTGGTGTTGTACACCACAGAATCAGCAGAAGCAGAATTATATTTAACTATTATCTGTAACTTTGTGCCCCGGATATTCCCTCAGTCTACCATTACCATCAAGCTGATCTATGGTTCAGTGACGTGTGTGGGTAAACATGCCAGGGTCAGAACCATGTGTACCTAAAACTGATGACAACCCGTTAAAGATACCACACTTGACTGGTTACATTCCAAACAGCAGAACTAAAATCTGATAGAGAGGGCGCAATGATCCCAAGACTAACAGATCAGATCGAAGCTCAGCAGTCCTGCCACACCCAGTCATAAATGGATTAATCAACTCACTGCAGGGCAGGGTCATACACATGTCCCCATCCTAAATAATGGAACTGTCCTGCACATCAGTACAATAGACAAGGATTCGTATCTACACTATACTCAGCCAGAAGTGTTGAGTTTATGATTCAACTCACCTCGTCAGGGTGCTCACAGATTCATAGATTTGATTCGCTCTATGTGACATGAAGAAACATCTGAACACAGTAGATACGATACAAGCAATGTACAACAAGCCCTGTCCAGAGGAAGCTGTTCCATTTCATTTCCGATTCTGACATCTACCTGGCAATGTGGAAAATTACTATGACAAGTCCCTTAAGAGGAAAATAATTGCAGTATGACCAATATCACCCCCTCAATTCCATCACGACAGTCACATTGGTGGGAATTATTTTTGACAGAGCTGTCAAGCAGCAGAAAAATTACCTGCTCCGTGTGGTTTCCGATAGGTCCCCATGTGGAGATGGTGCTGTTGTGAAAATGTCACTGGATTACTAATTCCTGAAGAAGGGCCTGTGCCCGAAACGTCGAATCTCCTGTTCCCTGGATGCTGCCTGACCTGCTGTGCTGTTCCAGCAATAAAGTTTCAACTTTGATCTCCAGCATCTGCAGACCTCACTTTCTCCTCCTTACTAATCCAGACCAGGCTAATGCTATGGCAGCGGGTGGAAGTTAAAAGCAATTAATAAAATGTCGAGATCTAAAATTTGGTGTCAATGACAGTGACCTTGAAGCCAATGTCGATTGTAAACACCAATTTGCTCCCCCAATGTACTTTCAGGAAGTGAATCTCCCGTGCTTTCCTGGTCTGGCCTCAAAGTGACTCCAGACACATAGCCATGTGATAAATTCTTCAATGGTCTCTGAATCAGCCAAGCAAGACACTCAATTGTAGCAAACTACTCCGAGGTCTTAAAGGATAACCCGACAGAACAGCCGGCACCAGCCTCGTTATCAGTAAAGGGAATGGGAAACACAGTCCTGTCGACCCTGCAGTGACCTCCTTCCTAACATCTGAAAGCTTGTGACAACATGGGCAGAGCTTTTCCACAGACTGCACAGAAACATCGGGGAAGGAGTATGTCATTCAACTCAGTGAGCCTCCCAAAATCTCCTCATTGCATTTCTCCTACAGCATACTGAGATATATTGCAATTGATTCCGCCTTAAAATGTTTGAGATGTTTGCGAATAGCTGGGACCCAACAACATATTCCTGAGATTCTCCACGAACCTTCATCGCCAATAAAATGATCCTTTTATTCCAGTGTTTCCAGTCCAAGTGCTCCTTTGCTGGTGCTTGTACACTCTGACCTGCTTTCTTTTTCTTATTTTCTCCCTCACTTTTCTCTCTGTAACTTACTGGCCTCAAGCTGGACCCAGAGTTTGGACCTCAAGCTGAGCGCAGTGTGGAGGAGTGTGAGACCTTACTTACTGCTCCGAAGCAAGCACATGACCTGGAATTGGCAGCTGCTACATCAGTAGAGGCATCGTAGATGATATAGGGCCCAGCAGCAAAAGGTGATGTCTGAGGATTGGAGACTTGTTGCTGATTGGCTCCTCCACTGGTGGTGATGAAGCGGATAGTGGAAGGTCACCATGGTAACAACGATGAGGTTGGTCGAGCAGTAAGAGACATGCCCCTGACATTGGAATGGCCTGGCACAGGGGGCAATGAGCCGGTGATGGTGGAGTATCTACCCAGTGGCAAAGGTGGTGCCTGAGGATCAGCATCTTCAATGTTGCTGGGGTCTGATATTGATGGTGATGTAGCTGTCATGAGGGATTGGGTTGCAGGGCTGGTCCATGGTGAAGAACTGGCTCACAACCAATCAACTCTCTTGAAGCTGTATCCTCTGTTTATTCCATTTTCTTCAATTATTCAAAATGGCACCACTTTGTGGCAACACGTGGAAGCTTTTCCCTGTATTTTGTTGAATTTATCCTGTAAAATACACCTGATCATAAAATCAAAATTAAAAAAACTTTTACTCACTCTTTCCTGCCAGCTGTCCCATTCTGAAACCATGTCCAAATATTCGCCACAATCCTATAAGATTTGATTTTGCACACTGGGCTTGGGACTTCAGCAAAACCCCTTCTGAAAATCTCCCTCGTAATCTTATCCTTCTGAATCACCTCTCCCCCAGTGTTCTCTGTTCCATAGTAAACAACCCAAGCTTACCCAGCCTCTCTCCATAGTTGATATGCTCCATCCCAGGGAACATCCTGATGAATCTCCTCTGCACCCCCTGCAGTGCAATCACATCCTTCCTGTAATAAGGTTCGCAGAACTACACAAAGTATTCCGTCTTGGCCTAACCATAGACATGTATAGCTCTGACGATGTATATGTTGGTGAATGAAGGCTGTGCCTACGGTTCCCTCTGCCTTCTTAACTAACCTATTAACCTCAGTCAAAAAGTGTGTTGCTGGAAAAGCACAGCAGATCAACCAGCATCCGAGAAGCGGGAAAGTCGATGTTTTGAGAATAAGCTCTTCATCAGGAATGTGGCCATTATTCCTTAATGAAAACTTATGCTCAAAACGTCAACTCTCCTGCTCCTTGGATGTTGCCTGACTGGCTGCTTTTCCAGAACTACACTTTGTGATTCTGATCTCAAACATCTGCAGTCCTTAGTTTTTCCCTAACTTGTTAGCCTGTGCAGTCACACTCAGGGATCTATGGAGAAACACCCTCTGAGCTTCCCAGTGAGCTGCCTTTCATTGCATACCCCTATTTTTAGTTCCTTCTTCCAAAGTACATCACCTCATAGTTATCAGGGTTACTTTCCATCTGATCATTCCATCTGTAACATAAGCCCTTCCTCCTCACTGCCAACCATCCGGCCAATCTTTGTGTCAAACACAAACTTAATTATCACACTCCCCCACACCCCTACACATTCACATCTAGATCATTTATGAATGCCACAAATAATAAGGGACAGAACACTGATCCCTGTGGTACACCAGCAGACACTGGTCTCCAGTCACACAAACAGCCTTCCGCCACCACCCTCTGTTTCTTGCCGCTAAGACAATGTTTAATGTAACTCATTAAGTTACCCTTGATATCATGACTTTTTTAATATATCAGTTTCCCATATCTGGCTTTGTCAATGGCCTTGTTGAAATACCATATAAACAACATCCTCGAAACTATACAATAAATTTCCTTTGGAATGGCTTCCCCTGATGATTACATGCTGACTATCCCTAATCAATCCTTGCCTCTCTAAATGAAGATCAATTTTCTCCAATACTTGGCCTAACACTGATCTACTACTGACTAGTCTACAACTCCCCGGTCTATTTCCGCCACCCTTTCCATAAAGTGGGACCACATTAGTTGTCCTCAGTCATCTGGCATCTCCAACTTCCCTCTGGCCAGATTTAACTTAAGTATTTGACTCAGGGTCTTTTGTCCTTTGTCTCCAATAGCAGCCTGTGTTACAACTCACCCAGACCTGGCAATCAGTGCAATTTTATACCAGCCAAAGCCTCTGATCCCTGTTCGCATCTTATATCAGTATGTTCAAGAGCTTCCCAATCCATCTTCTTGAATTCTGTCCATGCATCCTCAATCTCCCAAGTAAAACAGATATGGAGCTCTCATGTAGCAATCGATCAATGTTCTCCAGCTTCACACACAGAGTGCTCCCTTGGTCTCGAATTTTCCCTAATTGTTTCCTGGTTATTCTGTTCCGATTGATATATGTGGATAATATCTTGGGATTATCCCTAACCTTGCCTGGCAACACTTCTCCATGCCTCTGTGTCAGTCCGTCTCTCTGTGTGAACTTTCTAAGCTTCACTGCGATCTCCTTTCATTTTGTCAATCACTGGAGAACACAAACTGAATTTCTCCATCAGTTAATATTGCCTTTAATAAAATATACATGAAAGTAACTGTTTAGTTTCTCTGTAATTTCCTCGTTCTCTGTAAGAAATTATCTTGTGTGGATATTCACCATTCCACACGTGTCTTTGCCTTCACTTTCCCATCAAATATCGAGAGAAGCGTTTGGTCATCCTTATGTTTCTTGTTACTTTGTAGTCTTGTTCTTTTTGGATTTCTTATCAGTTCATTGATCCTCCTTTGTTGGGCCCCAGATATTTCTGAATCCATTGCTTACCACAATATCTGGCATTTTTCTGAGCTGCTTCCTTTGATCTAATGCAATCTTTATCTTCTTTTGTTAACTATTGGTAAGTCACCTTACCCTCTGTTTGCCCTCTGATGGGGATGTATATATTGTAAATTTAATGTGTTTATTTAAACAACAACCATTGCCTGTCTGCCAGTAAATCTTTTTCATGTACTTCTCCAATTCACTGAAGCTAATTTGCCCCTCATACATTCATCACTTACATGACTCAGGTTTATAACCACAATTTCAAAAAAAGTTTGTATTCAGACGTCATATAAAATTCAATACCTTATGATTAATATTCCCAGCACCTCCTTTACAGCAGTGTTTTCAATTAGCTCTTCTGATCACATAACATCAATTCGAAAACTGCCTGACCTCTATCTCAGTGCTCAAAATGCTGTTACAGGAAACCATCTCAAACTTGGTATAAAGTCCATTTTCCCAGCATTAGCATTCACATAGGTTAAAACAGTTTAGATGCAGCTTGTAGCTGGTCATTATCACTGTAGTACCCACAAACCTACGTATTTATTTCCGTGTTTTATAGCATACCCAACCTCTGTATTGCAGCTTTCACTTTTATATATAACTTTCATCAATGTTTGTTTCTTCTTGCTGTCTCGAAGCTCCACCTTACCAGGTTCTGTTGAATCTGAGCGATGTGACCGCTGGGGAGATTAATGGTAGATTCAGGTGAGACATTTTGTGAGGCTTTTGTGGACATTGAAATAATCTCGTCATGTTATTCGCTCTTCTCAAGTGTCATTGTGGTATTTTCACTAGATCTCCCGTTATGCTGGTGGAGAAGAGAAGGAGAATGGTCTCTCAGCAATGCTGCGTATTTCCCTCAGACAGCTGAGACTGCTCGAAACTGGGTGGGAACCTTAGAGCAGGCTGGTAAAGTGTTGCTGCTGCTGTAGATTATCCTAGTGAGATCACATCTGGAATCTTGTGTACATATTTAATCTCCTCACTGAAGAAAGGATATTATTATATTGGAAGAAGCTCAGAGATGGTTCCCTCAACTGATTACTTCAATGAAGGTCTTATCATATAAAGAAAGGGTGATAAGGTTGATCCAATACCCATTGGAGTTTATGAGAGTGAAAGACGATCGTATTTTTACATAGAGCACCGGAAGGAGTCAGCAACAGAAGACAATTACACAGCCAATGCAGGAATCCATCCCACTTCTCCAGCCTGTTAAACAGGAACAGCAGAAGGATCTTCAAGCATTCGACCCTGTTACACCAGAACAGGATGAGGCTATTCAACCCATGGAGCATGATATACAGTTACAGGAGGAGGCCAATCAGCTCCTCGATCCAATAACACTGGACCCAAAGTAGGCTGTGCAGCACCAGAATCCTGTTACACAGCAACAGGATCAGTCCATTCAGGTTCCTCAAGTCTGTAACACAGGAATTGGAAGAGACTGGAAGAGGTCATTCAGCATGAGAATTAGAGAAGGGGATAAAATTATTTGAGATTTGTTGTGTAAAGGAAGAGTATATTCACACATGTATCTGATATATGGGAACATGAGAAGACCAATCACTCCCTTGATCCGATTTCAGGGATGCAGGAGGTGATTGTTCAGTATGAGCCTGTTATGAAGGAATATGAAGTGACCCTTCAGCTCCTCAAAAAGTTACAAAGCAACAGGAAGATTTCACAAGCCTTCAAGCTCCTGATGTATCATCAGAAGGAGGAGAAGCAGGTCTTGAATATGTAAATCAGGATGTTCATCCATTGAGACTATAATGCAGGAACACGATGCGGACATTCAGCCCATTGAGTGTGTAAACCAGGAACAGAATTATTCCATTCAGACACTCACGCCGCTTACACAGCGATTGGAGCAGATCTTTTAAAGCTTTGTGCCTGTTACACAGGAACATGGGAAAGGGAAATTAGAGGTTACTGAAAGGGTAGGAATTAGGATAATCATCTTCAGTAACGAATAAAATTAGTGAGCAAACTGTTGGGAACTAAGAGAAATTGTGAGAATCCACTATTAATTAATTAACAACAGGAGATTTGCAAAGTCAAATGGAATACATCAGAATCAGCATGGTATTTTAAATAATTTATTTGTTCGAGTTCTTTAAATATTTGACAAGCAAAGTAGACGATAGGGATCCTGGAGACGTAAAGTATCTGGAATTTGAGAAAGCATTGATTAAAGCGCTGCACAAAAGATTAAGCTGCAAAATAAGAGGACATGAGTTTGGGAGGACGTCATTCGATTGGATAGAGGACTAGTGACCCAACAAAATACAGAGAGATGGAATAGTTGTTTCGTTTAATGGTTGGCACCTTTTGGGGTTGGATAGAGTTCAGACCACATGACCCGACTATTTGCCATCTATTGTATTACTTGGATGAGGAGATAGAAAATACTACAACCACATTTTCAGCTGATACTAAAACATGTGGCGAAGTAGGTTGATGCAATGAAGATGTAGAAAATTTACAAATGGACATGAACAGTTTAAATGAACGGTACAACATCTTGCAGATAAAATTTAACGTGCATATGTATGGGATTATCAATTTCGATCAGAGGAATCGAACTTATTATGGAAATGGAGAGCAACGTCAGGGTGCTTACGTACAGAGGTATCTGGGTGTCCATGTGCATACCACAGAAAATTCACATGCAGGTACAGCAGGGAATGAGAAAGTGCAATTTCAGTATTTGCTCCTAACCGAATACAGTATAAAGGAAGGGAAGAATTGCTGCAACTCTGCAAGGTATTAGTGAGACTGTAACTTGCGTACTGTGTACACTTTTAGCTCCCTGGCTGCAGAGGGATGTAGTTACAATGAAGACAGTTCAGAACAAGTCCATTAGATCAATTCCAGAGATGAATTTGTCTTTTGAAGAGCGTTTGAGCAATTCAGGCCGAACATCTGGGTTTAGAAGAATGAGAGGAGACCCCGTTGAGGTCTGGAGGATGCTTAAGATGATTGACAATGTCGGTGTGGAATGGATATTTCGTCATGTTGGGCAATCTAGGACAAGAGATCATAGTTTTAGGTTAAGGCAGAGCAGATTTAAAACAGGAGTGAGGAGAACTTACTTCCCTCAAAGGGTTGTGAGTCTGTGTAATTCACTGTCCCGGAATGCAGTGGGTGCTGTAACATTGACTAAATGATGGGATAGGAGAGCGGCAAGAAAGTGGGACTGATGCCACGATGACATCAGTCATGATTGTATTAATGGCGGAGCAGGCTGGCGGGGTTGGATTGTTCTCATTCTTATTCAGCCCTTCGACTGTGCTACACAAGAAGGGGGGAGGACTGGTTATCAAACAGGAAGCAGGTACTCCAGATAAATCAGACTCAATCAGTTCGACAGAACGTAGCCAGTGGAGTCACACTGTGACCAGCGCTGGGTCCTCAGCTCTTTACAATCTATATCAACGATCAGGAGGAGTTGAACAGGTGTACTTCTACTAAGTTTGATGATGACACTAATATAGGCAAGACATTAAGTTATCAAGAGAATGTGGAGAGTCTGCAAATTGACATGGACAGATAAATCAATGAATAATAGTTTACCAGGTAGAATATAACGGAATATACTACCTGCAATCTGTTTCAGGAAGTTTGTAAGGCAGTGTGATCCTGTAATGAAGAGGGATTACAAGGCTGAGTAAAACAGCGTGTTCTGGAGGTTTCACTCTGGCCCATTCAGACATGGGAAGTGTTGATCCATCTGACTGATGGTCTGCTCTCTGATGTTCTCTGTGGCACCTATGCTGTCAATACAAACAGGATATTATGATGTGGTTGGTTGTCGGTGTGGAGTGGTGAGGGGGAAGGTGCTTGTGCCATGTACGAAGAGGACGGCCTTTATCCAAGATTCTATCCTTTCTTTCCAAATGGAGATCTGAGGATGATGGGAATAGCTGACTGTTTCTGAATGAACAGGCTGTGGCTGCTGCCAGGACAGTGGGCATTCACTAACATTATGTCCTGCGCATGGGTACACTGTAACATTAGTGAGGTGAGAGTTCCTTCAGTTCTTCTACCTTTCCCCATTGTCATTGGGACTCCACAGAGCTATGTACACCATCGGGAATCCCACTATTTTGGGAAAACAAAGATACACCCTGCTGAGGAGACAACATTCACTTCATCCACCATGTATATATATATATCCTCCGTCGCTGAATGGTGACATTGATGTTGAGATACTGGGCGATGATGGATATGTGACCCACTCCTGTCCGGAAAGTTCCGGATCACAGAAGCTGAATAAAACTGTGACCCTAACAGCCAAAGTCAGCACCGTCTTTCCCCTGGTGTGAAGCTGCAGGTTGTGTTGAAGGAGGTGACACCACTCTGTGACCAGCTCCTTGTTCACTCAGTCCCCTCACACTCTGCTCCTGGGTTAAGTGGAGCTTGGGAAGCTGTTCCTGAAAAGCACAGGGTGGATGCAGCAGACCCTTTTCGCCACACACACTGACTTCGTGGTTTCAGAGCTTCCGTCTCTGCAGCCTCTGCTCCATTTATTGTTCATGTTACAGACCATGCTCCATTTATTGTTCATGTAACTACAGATCCCATGCTCACCAAATTCTCGGTTATCCCTGAATATCTGAGGCAGCTCACTGCACAACCTCCGAAAACCATCCCCAGCACCTCCACTGACGTTTCAATTACAGGACACAAACAGAAGCCCCTCAGATACAAATGTTCTGGCACAGATCAGACACCCTCAAAACATTTTACCTTTTTTAAAACGTAGATGTGAATTTGATGTTCCAGATGTGTTGTGACTGGTCAAACCTCTCAATGTTAAGCAAAATACAATTCATTCAAACACTCTATTAAAACACAACCAAAGAGATGAATAATTTGGGATATCTTCTCTATTGGAACACTTATGCAAACAATAGATACAATGTCTTCAACTAATTAACTGTGTTAATACAGGAACATCCCATAGACATACCACTCGGCAAAAGGGTAAATTCAAACACAGAATCTTACGTGCAGTTCTCCAATCAAGGAGGAAACAACATCAAGAGCGATTTCAGAGAGAAGAGCATCCAGAGATTATCTATCGAAGCTTCCAATCTTCTGGGATCCCAAGCAGCTTCTGAATGTTACAGCTAAAATCAAAACGAGAGGACATGGTCTGGGAGAGCTGGCCACTGCCCTTCTATTGTTCCCACTATTTTAATAAAATCTAAAGGCCTCCTCAGTTATTTACTTCAGCCGTTTTCAGTAGGCAGTTCGTGACCTCAGCCTTTAAGATCTCGCTTCAAAAAAACCCAAGAGAAAATAAACTTTTTAAAGTGATAATATAGTCACAAATTCCCATTTGAAGAAAAAAATCATCAATATACAAAGATGGCCTCATTTTAAACCCTTTATTCTTACTTTTTAGTAGACTACAATACATATATATTGCATTGACACTAAGCATGGAAACATTCACAACTCCATTCTATTTCAGTCAGTTTACTCCGGTCACAGAATACCGCTGTCTTTCTTCATCCAAGTCTCGACAACTTGGAAGCAAGTATGGTTTCTCATCTTGTCACCTGTATAACTTCAAAATTGAATGGCAACAATAATAATCTCTATCTGAACAGACCGGAAGTTTTCACCCTTTTTTTTTCCAAAAACAGTTCAGTATTATGATCGTATATAGATTTGTCTCAGGCACGATATTTGCAAGTTAAATTCTGAGATGTTGTAACGCAAAAAACACCAGGCTCAAGGCCTCCTTCCCAATTGTGAAATATTTCTGTTGATGGTTTCACTGGACACTCCAACCACACATTACATAATGGAGCACGTCGCATCTCTCTCATAGTCCTTCTCAATGATATATCTCCTCATGTCTCAGCTTTAAAAGATTTACATGCTTCTGTACCTCTTAATGCTGTAACTCCTTTACCTGCTACTCCTGGCCTATGCCAGTAAACCTTACTCTCACAGGTATGTATTTTAAGAAGATCTCGCACATTCTTCTCAATCCCTCACAGAAGCCAAACTTTGATTTATGGGCCAACTAATAATCATCAACCATTTCAGCTTCTAATCTTGCCATTGTAACTCTCTGTTCTTCCACACGAGTTCTCACGACTGCAGGAAGTGAATATTTGAACTGCTCCAAAATAAGAATCTCTCTCAGAGTGCCATAGGTTTGCTTCGTTTTTCATACCCCTACACACCTTTCAAAATTACTTTGTTTGATTCTTTCAAACTCAATATACGTTTAACCAGAGACGCTTTTTAGATTCCTGAAATACTGTCTGTTGGCTTCTGGCACAACTCATGTGCACTTCAGATGGCTTTCTTCACCTCCACATACTGGC
This sequence comes from Chiloscyllium plagiosum, assembly GCF_037043375.1. Lineage (NCBI taxonomy): Eukaryota > Metazoa > Chordata > Chondrichthyes > Orectolobiformes > Hemiscylliidae > Chiloscyllium > Chiloscyllium plagiosum. The sequence goes on along the minus strand of NW_028270174.1, from coordinate 54,251,762 downwards.
CAGATACCTCCTCCGATAGGGATGCAAATACCTCACTCCTTATACCTACCAGCTTTGTTTGGATCAACTAAATCCACATGGTCAGTGGCCACTGCATTTGTTTAGCCACTTTCTCAAATGAAATTAAAACGCTTCTACTTTTGTCTCATCAAATGTAGACAATTCATGGATGTATTTAAACAGGTACCCGTCAGGCCTTTGGCTACCATAGAATTGCTCATCCTCACTATCCTCCTCCTTCAGCCTACCGTCTACCTTCATGGCCACTCTTCTAAGTCGACTTTTCTCTCAAATTGATAACATTTGAATTTGAAGCTCACTCTCTTTTTGCTTTTCTTCTTTCTTTTTCTGTTTCCCTTCTTCCTTTCCTTTTCTTTAATTCTACTTAAAATCAAATTTCAAATTGTTTTACTTCAGTTCTGTGTTCAAGCTGCCTCATCTGCAATTGAATTCCAGCCATTTCCAAAGATTCTGATGGTATTCCACCAAAATTCAAATGCCAAACTAAAGCTGTAATTATTTCCTTCTCTCACAAACAAACGCAAACCCAACTCCAGCTTGTCTGCCAATTCCAAAAACTTTGACTTGCTCACCTTTTGCAAAATCTCTAACTTCACTTCTTTCACATATAGAGCACCTTTGGAGACAGAAAGGACCATTACTACACAAATCACTGTTTAAACCAACTGAATTCAACACCAAGAACAAAAGACACCAGCAACTACCAAACCCCGCATTTGTCCCCAACAATCAGGCCAACAAGAGGTGAGGCCATACTGGATTTGGTTCTGGGTAACGAACCAGGCCAGGTGTTAGAATTAGAGGTAGGTGAGCACTTTGGGGATAGTGACCATAATTCGGTGATTTTTACTCTCGTGATGGAGAGGGATAAGTGTGTACTACAGGGCAAGAGTTATAGCTGGGGTCAGGGAAATTATGATGCGGTGAGGCATGACTTAGGATGTGTGGCTTGGAAAAGTAGACTCCAAGGCAAGAGTGTAAATGATATGTGGAGCTTGTTCAAGGAGCAACTATTGAGTGTCCTTGATAATTATGTACCTGTCAGGCAGGGAGGAAAGGGTCGTGCGAGGGAGCCGTGGTTTAATAAGGAATTGGAATCCCTTGTTAAATGGAAGAGGGCGGCCTATCTCAAGATGAGACGTGAAGGTTCGATTGGGGCGATTGAGAGTTATAGGGTAGCCAGGAAGGACCTGAAGAGAGAGCTAAGAGCAGCAAGGAGGGGACATGAAAGGTCCTTAGTCGGTAGGATTAGGGAAAACCCTAAGGCTTTCTATAGGTATGTTAGGAATAAAAGAATGACTAGGGTAGGAATAGGTCCAGTCAAGGATAGTAGTGGGAAGTTGCGTGTGGAGGCGGAAGAGATTGGGGAGACACTGAATGAATACTTTTCTTCAGTATTTACTCAGGAACAGGGCATTGTCGTCGATGTGAATACTGAGTCACAAATAAGTAGAATGGATGGCTTTGAGGTATGTAGAGAAGAGGTGTTGGAAATCCTGGAAAAGGTGAAAATAGATAAGTCCCCTGGGCCTGATGGCATTTATCCTAGGATTCTCTGGGAAGCAAGGGAGGAGATTGCAGAGCCATTGGCCTTGATTTTTATGTCCTCTTTGTCTACAGGAGTAGTGCCAGAAGACTGGAGGATAGCAAATGTGGTTCCCTTGTTCAAAAAGGGGAGTAGGGATAACCCTAGTAACTATAGGCCGGTGAGTCTCACTTCTGTTGTGGGCAAAGTCTTAGAGAGAATTGTAAGGGATAGGATTTATGCACATCTGGATAGGAATAATGTGATCAAGGATAGTCAGCATGGTTTTGTGAAGGGCAGGTCGTGCCTCACAAACCTTATTGAATTCTTTGAAAAGGTGACGAAGGAGGTTGATGAGGGGAAAGCGGTAGATGTGGTATATATGGATTTTAGTAAGGCGTTTGATAAGGTTCCCCATGGTAGGCTACTGCAGAAAATACGGAGATATGGCATTGAGGGTGAGTTGGAGGTTTGGATTAGGAATTGGCTGGATGGAAGAAGACAGAGGGTAGTAGTTGATGGCAAAGTTTCTTCATGGAGTGCCTTCACTAGCGGTGTTCCGCAAGGATCTGTTTTGGGACCATTGCTGTTTGTCATTTTTATAAATGACCTGGAAGAGGGGTTAGAAGGTTGGGTGAGCAAGTTTGCGGATGATACGAAAGTCGGTGGAGTTGTTGACAGTGAGGAAGGATGTGGCAGGTTACAGCAGGATATAGAGAAGCTGCAGAGCTGGGCAGAAAGGTGGCAAATGGAATTCAATGTAGCTAAGTGTGAGGTGATTCACTTTGGGAAGAATAACAAAAAGATGGGGTACTGGGCTAATGGTCGGATACTTGGTAGTGTGGATGAGCAGAGGGATCTTGGTGTCCATGTACACAGATCTCTGAAAGTTGCCACCCAGGTAAATAGTGCAGTGAGGAAGGCATATGGCGTACTGGCTTTTATTGGTAGAGGAATTGAGTTCCGGAGTCCTGAGGTCATGATGCAGTTGTATAAGACTCTGGTGCGGCCGCATCTGGAATATTGTGTGCAGTTTTGGTCGCCATACTATAGGAAGGATGTGGAGGCACTGGAACGGGTGCAGAGGAGGTTTACCAGGATGTTGCCTGGTATGGAAGGAAGATCGTATGAGGAAAGACTGAGACACTTGGGGCTGTTTTCATTCGAGAAAAGAAGGTTTAGGGGTGACTTGATTGAGGTGTACAAGATGATTAGGGGGTTAGATAGGGTTGACAGTGTGAACCTTTTCCCGCGTATGGAGTCGGGTATTACAAGGGGGCATAGCTTTAAATTAAGGGGGGGTAGATATAGGACTGAAGTTAGGGGTAGGTTCTTCACTCAGCGAGTCGTGAGTTCATGGAATGCCCTGCCAGTAGCAGTGGTGGACTCACCCTCTTTATGGGCATTTAAGCGGGCATTGGATAGGTATATGGAGGATAGTGGGTTAGTATAGGTTAGGTAGGCTTGGATCGGCGCAACATCGAGGGCCAAAGGGCCTGTACTGCGCTGTATTCTTCTATGTTCTATGTTCTATGTTCTAATCTCTCCGTGTACATTCTCCGCGTCCCAACGTGTGTTTCCTCTGGGTGCTCAGTTTTCCTCCCATAGCCCAAAGATGTGCAGGGTAGGTGATTTGACCATGTTAAATTGCCCGTACTGTTCAGGGATCTGTAAGTTAGTTGCATTAGTCAGGGGTAAATATGGAATAATAGGATAGGGGAATGGGTCTTGGTGGGTTAATCTTCGGTGGGTTGGTGTGAACTTTTTGGGCCAAATTGCCTGTTTTCACACTGTGGGGATTCTAAACCTGAACCCAATTTGGAATTATCGATTTCAAAACGGACAAGAGTTCCCAGTTTGCGACGGACTAGACCAGACTGCCTTAAAATACTTTAGTATGTTAGCCTGGACGCCAACATTGTCTTATAGTAAAGGTAGATGTGAAGTGAATGTTCCAGATGTGATGCGGCTGGTCAACTTTAAGCAAAACACAATTTATTTAAACACTCTAATAAAAACACATATAAAAAGAAGAGGAGTTTAGAATAACTTAACTACTGGAAATCGCAACAGTATAATAGATGCAGTACCTTCCACTAATGAACTGTTCCAATGTACGATCATCCCATAATCTCATACCTTGGAAAAAAAAGACACATCCAAGGCCATTTAGTATCGAGTGCAATTCTCCAGTCCAGGAGGAAACAGCATCAGGACAGATTTCAGAGAGAATAGCAGCTCGGGATCATTTACTGAAGCGTCCAATCCTTCTCTGACCGCAAGCACCTAGTTACTGTAATAGCTCAGAAAAACTGGAAAACCTGGTCTGTGCGAACTGACTCTTGTTATCACTATTTATAAAAAAAAATACCCTAAAAGTTTCCAAAGTTATTTCCTTCAGCCATTTTCAGTAGGCAGTTCGGCTTTTGATATATCTGTTTAAAGAAAAGGAGCAAATAATCTTTTTTAAAGTGACAGCATTGTCAGGGATGCTAGACGCTTGGTCCTTTACAATAATACTCAAGGGGCTTCCTCTTGTTACTGAACACACGATCAGCTCAAAGGGACAAACACAGGAGTCAGACGTTCAGTGGACAGGCACAGACCAAGTTTCAAAGACGTGAGTCAAAGCTGCTGAAACCGCTGTCCAACATAGAGCACCACATGGGGCACACCGGGAAGTGAACAACAGACCGACACACACAGCCCTGTCCAACATGGAACACCACATGGGTTACACCGGGAAGTGAATAACATCCCAATACACACATCCATTTCCAACATGGAGCAGCACATGGGACATACCTGGAAGTGAACAACAGCCCGACACACACAGCCCCGTCCATGGGGAGCCATATTGGACACACTGGAAAGTGAACAACAGCCCGGAACATGCTAACACCAACCCCACCCACCCCCGCCTCGTCCATGAAGCACCACATGGGACACAACGGGACGTGAACAACAACCTGACACACACTATTTCATTGTTTCTGAGCTTCCTAATGCCAGCAATTGATACACAATGGAGCCCAAAACCAGGGCCAGGGAATGATACAGAGGGACAGAGAGAGATTCACATTGAAGACAGAAACAGACAATTAATTAAGTGAGAGCATATTGTGGAAATATTTGGAAAAACAGGGCAGTGGGACTAACTGGAATATTGGACCCATACAGAACAAAATTACAAGAACCTTGAATAACGGTATTTTCAGATCAGCTGAAATGGATCGTTTCATCAAATTCTGAATCGGTTTCACAGAAAACTTCAAACAACATAAACTGTGAGAAGACCAACATGGAGAGCTGTGCAAAACATGCAAGTGTATTGCTCAGTAAACTGGATTATCTGCCCAGCATGGGTGTGAGTGTGTGTGTGGGGGGGATGTGTGTGTCTGTGGGTGTGTGGGTGTGCGTGAGTATGTGTGGGTGTGGGTGGGGAGTGTGTGTCTGTGGGTGTGTGTGTATGTATGGGTGTGTGTGTGTGGGTGTGTGGAGATGTGTGGGTGTGTGTGTGGGTGTGTGCGTGTGAGTGTGTGTGGGTGGGTATGTGAGTGTGGGCGTATGGGTATGTGTGTGGGTGTGTGTGTGTGGGTGTGGGTGGGTGCGTGTGGGTGGGTGTGTATGGGTGTGTGTGCGTGGGTGTGTGTTGGTGTGGGTGGATGGATATGTGTGTGGGTGTGGAGGTGTCTTGTGGGTGAGTGTGTGGGTGTGTGGGTGTGTGTCTATATCTGGGTGTGTCTGTGTCTGCAGGTGTGTGGGTGTGTCTGTGGGTGTGTGTGTGTGGTGTGTGTGGGTATGGGTGTGTGTGTCTGTGGTGTGTGTTTGGGTGTGTAAGGTGTGTGTGTGGGTGAGTGTGTGGATGTGTGTGGGTGAGTGTTTGTGTGAGGGCGTGCATGTGGGTGGGTGTGGGTGCGAGTGTCTGGTGTTTGTGGGTGTGTGTGCGTGTGTGTGGGAGTGTGTGGGTGTCTGGGTGGTGTGTGTGTGTGTGGATGTGAGTGTGTGGGTGTGTGTGTGTGTGGGTGGGTGTGAGTGTGTGGGTGTGTGTGTGGAGTGTGTGGGGTGTATGTGGTGTGTGTGTGGATGTGTGTGGGTGTGTGTTTGTGTGAGGGCGTGCATGTGGGTGGATGTGGGTGCGAGTGTCTGGTGTTTGTGGGTGTGTGGGTGTGTGTGTGTGGGAGTGTGTGTGGGGTGTGTGTGTGTGTAGTGTGTGTGTGTGTGGGTGTGAGTGTGTGCGTGGTGTGTGTGTGGAGTGTGTGGGGTGTGTGTGGTGTGTGTGTGTGGATGTGTGTGGTGTGTGTGGGTGTGTGTGGGTGTGTGTGGGTGGGTGTGGGTGGGTGTTTGTGCGAGGGTGTGCGTGGATGTGTGTGGGTGTGTGTGTGTGGGTGGATGTGTGTGTGTGAGTGTGGGTGGGTGCGTGTGGGTGGGTGTGTATGGGTGTGTGGGTGTGTGTGCATGGGTGTGTGTTGGTGTGGGTGGATGGATATGTGTGTGGGTGTGTGTGTGTGGAGGTGTCTGTGTGGGTGAGTGTGTGGGTGTGTGTCTATGTCTGGGTGTGTCTGTGTCTGCGGGTGTGTGGGTATGTCTGTGGGTGGGTGTGTGTGGTGTGTGTGTGGGTATGGGTGTGTGTGTCTGTGGTGTGTGTTTGGGTGTGTAAGGTGTGTGTGTGGGTGAGTGTGTGGATGTGTGTGGGTGTGTGTTTGTGTGAGGGTGTGCATGTGGGTGGGTGTAGGTGCGAGTGTCTGGTGTTTGTGGGTGTGTGTGCATGTGTGTGGGAGTGTGTGGGTGTCTGGGTGGTGTGTGTGTGTGGATGTGAGTGCGTGTGTGGGTGTGTGTGTGTGTGTGTGGTGTGTGTGTGGGTGTGTGTGTGTGTGTGTGTGGAGTGTGTGGGGTGTGTGTCATGTGTGTGTGGATGTGTGTGGGTGTGTGTTTGTGTGAGGACGTGCATGTGGGTGCGAGTGTCTGGTGTTTGTGGGTGTGTGTGTGTGGGAGTGTGTGTGGGGGGTGTGTGTGTAGTGTGTGTGTGTGGGTGGGTGTGAGTGTGTGGGTGGTGTGTGTGTGGAGCGTGTGTGGTGTGTGTGTGGATGTGTGTGGGTGGGTATTTGTGCGAGGGTGTGTGTGGATGTGTGTGGGTGTGTGTGGGTGTGTGTGTGGGGTGTGTGTGTGGTGTGTGTGTGCGTGTGTGTGGGAGTGTGTGTGTGGGTGTGTGCGTGGGTGTGTGTGGGTGTGTGTGTGGTGTGTGTGTGTGTGTGGGTGTGGTGTGTGTGGGTGGGTGTGTGGGTGGTGTGTGTGTGGTGTGTGTGTGGTGTGTGTGGATGTGTGTGTGGTGTGTGTGGATGTGTGTTTGTGGGAGGGTGTGTGTGTGGGTGGGTGTGTGTATGTGAGTGTGTGGGTGGGTGTGTGTATGTGAGTGTGTGTGTGGGGGTTGTGTGTGTATGGGTGTGTGTGGGTGTGTGTGTAGGTGTGTGTGGGGGGGTGTGGGTGTATGTTTGGGTGTGTGTGGGGGGAGTGTGTTTGTGGGTGTGTGTGCCTGAGTGGGTGTGTATGGGGGTGTGGTTGTGCGGTTGTGTGTGGGAGTGTGTGTGGGTGTGTGTGTGTGAGGGTGTGTGTGTGGGTGTGTGTGTGGGTTTGTTTGTGTGTGTGTGTGGGTGTATGTGTGTGTAGGTGTGTGCTTGTGTGTGGGTGTGGGTGTGTTTGTAGGTGTGTGTTTTGGGTGTGTGCGTGTGGGTGGGGGTTGTGGATATGTGTGACTGTGTGTGTGGGTGTGTGTGTGGGTGAGTGTGTGTGAGCGTGGGTGAGTGTGTGTGTGTGGGTGTGTGTGGGTGTGTGTTTGTGTGAGGGTGTGCGTGTGGGTATGTGTGGGTGGGTGTGTGGTGTGTGTGGCTGGGTGTGTGTGAGTGTGTTTGTGGGGGAGTTTGTGTGTGGTGTGTGTGTGCGTGGTTGTGTATGTGTCTGGGTGTGTGTGGGTGTGCGTATGTGGTGTGTGTGGGTGTGTGTGGGTGCGTGTGTGGTGTGTGTGTGGTGTCTGGTGTGTGTGTGAATGTGTGTGCGGTGTGTGTGGGTGTGTGGTGTGGTTGGGAGGGTTTGTATGAATGTGTGTGAGAGTTAGGGTGTGGGTGTGCGTGTGAGGGTGTATGTGCGTGTGTGGGTGTGTATGGGTGTGTGTGTAGGTGTGTGTGGGTGTGAGTGTCTGTGATTGTGTGGGTGTGTGTGGGTGTAATGTGGGTGTGTGTAGGTGTGTGTGGGGGTGCGTGTGGGCGTGTGTGTGTGTGTGGGTGTGAATGTGTGTGGGTGTGTGTGGGTGCGAATGTGTGTGTTGGTGTGTGTGTGAGTGTGTGTATGTTTGTGTGTGTGTGTCTGGGTTTGCGTGGGTATATGTGTGTGGGTGTGTGTGTGAGTATGTGTGGGTGTGTGAGGGTGTGCATGTGGGTATGTGTGGGTGTGTGTGTGGTGTGTGTGGACGGTTGTGTGAGTGTGTGTGTGTGGGTGTGTGGTTGTGTGTGAGTGGGTGTGTGCGTGTGCGTGTGGGTGGGTGTGCGTGAGGTGTGTGTGTGGGAGTGTGTGGGGTGTGTGTGTGGATGTGTGTGTGCGTGTGTGTGGGCGTGTGTGCGCGCGTGGGTCTGTGTGTTGTGGGTGTGTGGGTGTGTGTGTATGTGTGCGTGTGAGTGTGGGTGTGTGGGGTGTGTGTGGGGTGTGTGTGTGTGTGTGTGTGAATGTGGGTGTGTTTGAGTGTGTGTGGGCGTGTGTGTGGGAGGTATGTGTGGTTATGTGTGTCTGTGTGTGAGTGTGTGTGTGGATGAGTGTGTGTGAGTGTGTGTGTGTGTCTTTGTGTGAGGTTGTGCGTGTGGGTGTGTGTGGGTGTGTGTGTGGTGTATGTGTGTGGTGGGTATGTGGGTGTGTGTGTCTGTGGGTGTGTGTGTGAGTGTGTGTGTGGTAATGTGTGTGTGGTGTAAGTGTGTGGTGTGTATGTGGGTGTGTGTGTCTGTGGGTGGTGTGTGTGTGGGTGTGTGTAGGTGTGTGTGGTGTGTGTGGTGTGTGTGAGTGTGTGTGTGGTGTGTGTGAGTGTGGGTGTGTGTGTTGTGTGTGAGTGTGTGTGTGTGAGTGTGTGTGGGAGTTTGGGTGTGCGGTGTGCGAGAGGGTGTATGTATGTGTGTGGGTATGTACGGGTGTGTGTGTAGGCGTGTGTGTGGGTGTGTGTTTGGGTGAGTGTGTGGGCGGGTGTGTGTGTTGGTGCGTGTGGCTGTTTGGGTGTGTGTGTGGTTGTGTGGGTGTAATGTGGGTGGGTGTGTGTGGGTGAGTGTGTGTGTGTGGGTGTATGTGTGTGGGTGTGAGTGTGTGTGTGTGTGCCTGTGTGTGGGTGTGTGCGTGTGGGTGTGTGGGTGTGGTGTGTGTGGGTGGGTGTGTGTGAGTGTGTGTGTGGGAGAGTATGGGTGTGTGTGGGTTTGTATGGGTGTGTGTGGGGAGGTGCATGCATGTGGGTGTGTGTGTGTGAGGGTGTATGTGTGTGTGGGTGTGTATGGGTGTGTGTGGGTGTGTGTTTGGGTGTCTGTGGGGATGTGTGTGTGGGTGTGGGTGTCTGTGGGTGTGTGCGTGTGCATGTGTGTATGGGTGTGTGTTTGGGTGTGTGTGGGTGTCTGTGGGGATGTGTGTGTGGGTGTGTTTGTCTGTGTGTGGGTGTGGGTGTGGGTGTCTGTGGGTGTGTGGGTGTGCGTGTGCATGTGTGGATGTGTGTATGGGCGTGGGTGTGTGTGTTGTGTGTGTGCGCGTGATGTGTGTGTGGTTGAGTGTGGGTGTGTGTGTGGGTGTGTGTGTGAGCGTATGTGGGTGTGTGTGGGTATGTGTTTGTAAAAGGGTGTGCGTGTGGGTGTGTGTGGGTGCTGTGTTTGAGTGTTGATGTGTGTGTGTGGGTGTGTGTGTAGTGTGTGTAGGTGCGTGTTTGGTGTGTGTGTGGGTGTGGTGTGTGTGTAGTGTGTGTGGGTGTGTGTGTGGTGTGTGTGTGTGAGGTGTATGTAGGTGCGTGTCGGTGTGTGTGGGTGTGTGTGTGGTTGTCTGCATGTGTGGGTGTGTGTGGGTGTGTGTGTGTGTGGGTGTGTATGTGTGAGGGTGTGTATGTGTGAGGGTGCATGTGTGTGTGGGTTTGTATTTGTGTGTGTGTGTGGGTGTGTCTGTGTTTCTGTGGGTGTGTGTGTGTGTATGTGTGTGTGGGTGTTTGGGGGGTGTGTGTGTGGGTGTATGGGGTATGTGGGTGTGTGTGGGTATGTATGGGTGTGTGTGTGTGCATGTGGGTGTGTGTGAGTGTGTGTGGATGTGTGGTTTGTGTTTGGGTATGTGTGGGCGTGTAGGTGGGGGGTATGTGAGGGTACATGTATCTGTATGTGGGTGTGGGTGAGAGTGTGTGTGTTTGTGTGAGGGTGTGTGTGATGTGTGTGAGTGTGTGCGGTGTGTGTGTGTGTTGTGTGTGTGGGTGTGTGTGTGAGTGTGTGTGGGAGATTGGGTGTGAGGTGTGAGTGTGTGGGTGTCTGTGTGGGTGTGTGCGTGTGTGTGAGGGTGTATGAGTGCGTGTGGGTGTGCATGGGTGTGTGTGTAAGTGTGTGTGGAGTTTGTGGGTGTGTGTTTGGGTGCATGTGTGGGCGGTTGTGTGTGTGTGGGTGTGTGTGGGTGTGTGTGTGGGTGTGAGGGTGTGTGTGGGTGTGTGAGGGTATGTTACTGTGTGTGTGGGTGCGAGTGTATATGTGTGGTTGTGTGGGTGTAATGTGGGTGTGTGTGGGGTGGGTGTGTATGTGTGTGTGGTGTGTGTGGGTGTGTGTTTGTGGGAGGGTGTGTGTGTGGGTGGGTGTGTGTATGTGAGTGTGTGGGTGGGTGTGTGTATGTGAGTGTGTGTGTGGGGGTTGTGTGTGTATGGGTGTATTTGGGTGTGTGTGTAGGTGTGTGTGGGGGGGTGTGGGTGTATGTTTGGGTGTGTGTGGGGGTAGTGTGTTTGTGGGTGTGTGTGCCTGAGTGGGTGTGTGTGTGGGTGTGGTTGTGCGGGTGTGTGTGGGAGTGTGTGTGTGAGGGTGTGTGTGTGGGTGTGTGTGTGGGTTTGTTTGTGTGTGTGTGTGGGTATATGTGTGTGTAGGTGTGTGCTTGTGTGTGGGTGTGGGTGTGTATGGGTGTGTTTGTGGGTGTGTGTTTTGGGTGTGTGCGTGTGGGTGGGGGTTGTGGGTATGTGTGACTGTGTGTGTAGGTGTGTGTGTGGGTGAGTGTGTGTGAGCGTGGGTGAGTGTGTGTGAGTGTGTGTGTGTGGGTGTGTGTTTGTGTGTGGGTGTGCGTGTGGGTATGTGTGGGTGGGTGTGTGGTGTGTGTGGCTGGGTGTGTGTGAGTGTGTTTGTGGGGGAGTTTGTGTGTGGTGTGTGTGTGGGTGTGTGTGTGTGGTTGTGTATGTGTCTGGGTGTGTGTGGGTGTGCGTATGTGGTGTGTGTGGGTGTGTGTGGGTGTGCGTATGTGGTGTGTGTGGGTGTGTGTGGGTGCGTGTGTGGTGTGTGTGTGGTGTCTGGTGTGTGTGTGAATGTGTGTGCGGTGTGTGTGGGTGTGTGGTGTGGGTGGGAGGGTTTGTATGAATGTGTGTGAGAGTTAGGGTGTGGGTGTGCGTGTGTGTGTGGGTGTGTGTGTGTGTGAGGGTGTATGTGCGTGTGTGGGTGTGTATGGGTGTGTGTGTACGTGTGTGTGGGTGTGAGTGTCTGTGTGGGTGTGTGTGTGTGATTGTGTGGGTGTGTGTGGGTGTAATGTGGGTGTGTGTAGGTGTGTGTGGGGGTGCGTGTGGGCGTGTGTGTGTGTGTGTGGGTGTGAATGTGTGTGGGCGTGTGTGAATGCGAATGTGTGTGTTGGTGTGTGTGAGTGTGTGTATGTTTGTGTGTGTGTGTCTGGGTTTGTGTGGGTATATGTGTGTGGGTGTGTTTGAGTATGTGTGGGTGTGTGAGGGTGTGCATGTGGGTATGTGTGGGTGTGTGTGTGGTGTGTGTGGGCGGTTGTGTGAGTGTGTGTGTGTGGGTGTGTGGTTGTGTGTGAGTGGGTGTGTGCGTGTGCGTGGGTGTGCATGAGGTGTGTGTGTGGGAGTGTGTGGGGTGTGTGTGTGGATGTGTGTGTGCGTGTGTGTGTGCGCGTGGGTCTGTGTGTTGTGGGTGTGTGTGTATGTGTGCGTGTGAGTGTGGGTGTGTGGGGTGTGTGTGGGGTGTGTGTGTGGGTATGTATGGGTGTGTGTGTGTGTGTGTGAATGTGGGTGTGTTTGAGTGTGTGTGGGCGTGTGTGTGGGAGGTATGTGTGGGTATGTGTGTTTGGATGAGTGTGTGTGAGTGTGTGTGTGTGTCTTTGTGTGAGGTTGTGCGTGTGGGTGGGTGTGGTGTGTGTGGGTGTGTGTGTGAGTGTGCGTGTGGTAATGTGTGTGTGTGGTGTAAGTGTGTGGTGGGTATGTAGGTGTGTGTGTCTGTGGGTGTGTGTGTGAGAGTGTGTGTGAGGTAATGTGTGTGTGTGGTGTACGTGTGTGGTGGGTGTGTGGGTGTGTGTGTCTGTGGGTGTGTGGGTGGTGTGTGTGTGTGGGTGTGTGTAGGTGTGTGTGGTGTGTGTGGTTTGTGTGAGTGTGTGTGCGGTGTGTGTGAGTGTGGGGGTGTGTGTGTTGTGTGTGAGTGTGTGTGTGTGAGTGTGAGTGTGTGTGGGAGTTTGGGTGTGCGGTGTGCCTGTGTGTGTGTGTGAGAGGGTGTATGTATGCGTGTGGGTATGTACGGGTGTGTGTGTAGGCGTGTGTGTGGGTGTGTGTTTGGGTGTGTGTGTGGGCGGGTGTGTGTGTTGGTGCGTGTGGCTGTTTGGGTGTGTGTGGGTGTGTGTGTGGTTGTGTGTGTGTGTGTGTGGGTGTAATGTGGGTGTGTGTGTTTGCGTGTGTGTGCCTGTGGGTGTGTGTGTGTGTGTGTGTGTGTGGGTGTATGTGTGTGGGTGTGTGTGGGTGTGAGTGTGTGTGTGTGTGTGCCTGTGTGTGGGTGTGTGCGTGTGGGTGTGTGGGTGTGGTGTGTGTGGGTGGGTGTGTGTGAGTGTGTGTGTGGGAGAGTATGGGCGTGTGTGTGGGTTTGTATGGGTGTGTGTGGGGAGGTGCGTGCATGTGGGTGGGTGTGTGTGTGAGGGTGTATGTGTGTGTGGGTGTGTATGGGTGTGTGTTTGAGTGTGTGTGGGTGTGTGTTTGGGTGTGTGTGGGTGTCTGTGGGGATGTGTGTGTGGGTGTGGGTGTCTGTGGGTGTGTGCGTGTGCGTGTGCATGTGTGTATGGGTGTGTGTGGGTGTCTGTGGGGATGTGTGTGTGGGTGTGTTTGTCTGTGTGTGGGTGTGGGTGTCTGTGGGTGTGCGTGTGCATGTGTGGATGTGTGTATGGGTGTGTGGGCGTGGGTGTGTGTGTTGTGTGTGTGCGCGTGATGTGTGTGTGGTTGAGTGTGGGGGTGTGTGTGGGTGCGTGTGTGGGTGTGTGTGTGAGCGTATGTGGGTGTGTGTGGGTATGTGTTTGTAAAAGGGTGTGCGTGTGGGTGTGTGTGTAGTGTGTGTAGGTGCGTGTTTGGTGTGTGTGTGGGTGTGGTGTGTGTGTAGTGTGTGTGGGTGTGTGTGTGGTGTGTGTGTGGTGTGTGTGTGTGAGGTGTATGTAGGTGCGTGTCGGTGTGTGTGTGGTTGTCTGCATGTGTGGGTGTGTGTGGGTGTGTGTGTGTGTGTATATGTGAGGGTGCATGTGTGTGGGTTTGTATTTATGTGTGTGTGTGGGTGTGTCTGTGTTTCTGTGGGTGTGTGTGTGTGTATGTGTGTGTGGGTGTTTGGGGGGTGTGTGTGTGGGTGTGTGGGGTATGTGGGTGTGTGTGGGTATGTATGGGTGTGTGTGTGTGCATGTGGGTGTGTGTGTGAGTGTGTGTGGATGTGTGGTTTGTGTTTGGGTGTGTGTGGGCGTGTAGGTGGGGGGTATGTGAGGGTACATGTATCTGTATGTGGGTGTGGGTGAGAGTGTGTGTGTTTGTGTGAGGGTGTGTGTGGTGTGTGTGATGTGTGTGAGTGTGTGCGGTGGGTGTGGGTGTGTGTTGTGTGTGTGAGTGTGTGTGGGAGATTGGGTGTGAGGTGTGAGTGTGTGGGTGTCTGTGTGGGTGTGTGCGTGTGTGTGAGGGTGTATGAGTGCGTGTGGGTGTGCATGGGTGTGTGTATAAGTGTGTGTGGAGTTTGTGGGTGTGTGTTTGGGTGCATGTGTGGGCGGTTGTGTGTGTGTGGTTGTGTGGGTGTGTGTGTGGGTGTGAGGGTGTGTGTGGGTGTGTGAGGGTATGTTACTGTCTGTGTGTGGGTGCGAGTGTATATGTGTGGTTGTGTGGGTGTAATGTGAGTGTGTGTGAGTGTGTGTGGGGTGTGTGTGTGGGGTGTGTGTTTGTTGGTGTGGGTGTGGGTGTGTGTGGGTGTGCATGTGTGAGCGTGTGTGGGTGTGAGGGTGTATGTATGTGTGGGTGTGTATGGGTGTGTGGGGGGGTGTGTGGTTGTGTGTTTGGGTGTGTGTGGGTGTATGTGGGGATGTGTGTGTGGGTGTGTTTGTGTGTGTGGGTGTGTGTGTGCGTGTATGTGTGTGGTGAGTGTGTGGGTGTATGGTTTTGTGTGTGTGCGTTTATGTGTGGTGTGTGTGTTCGTGTGAGTGTGTGCAGGTGTGTGTAAGGTGTGTGCGTGAGTTGTGTGTGTGGGTTTGTGTGGGTATTTGTGTGTGTGTGGTTGTGTGTGGTTGTGTGGGTCTGTGTGTGTGGGTGTGTGCGTGCATGTGGTGCGTGTGTTTGTGCGGGAGTGTGTGTGAGTGTGTGTGGAGTGTGTGTTTGTGCAGGTGTGTGTGGGTGTGTGTGTGGTGTGTGTGCGAGTGTGTAGTGGTGTGTGTGGATGTATGTTTGTGTGTGGGTGTGTGTGCGTGTGTGTGTGGTGTGTGTGCGTGTGTGTGTGTTTTTGTGTGTGTAAGGGTGTGTGTGGGTGTGTGTGTGGGTGAGTGGGTATGGGTGTGTGGGTGGGTGTGTGTGTGTGAATGTGTATGTGTGTGGGTGTGTGTATGGGGTGGGTAGGTGTGTGTGCGTGGGTGTGCGGGTGCATGTGTGTGTGTGGGTGGGTGTGTGTGGGAATGTGTCTGTGTGTCTGGGGGTGTGTGGGTGTGCGCGTGGGTGTGTGTGGGTGTATGTGTGGGTCTGTGTGTGGGTGTGTGGGTGGCTATGGGTGTGTGTGTGGGCGTGTATGAGAGTGGGTGTCCGTGTATGGGTTTTTGAATGGGTGTGTGTGGTTGTGTGTCAGTGTGTGTGTAGGTGTATGTGGGTGTGTGTGGGTGTGTGGGTGTGGGTGTAGGTGTGCGTGTGTGTGTGCGGTGGCTATGTGTGTGTCTGGGTGGGTGTGTTTGTGGGTGTGTGTGAGTGTGTGCGTGAGTGTGTGTGGGCGTGTGTGTGAGTGGGTGCATGTGTTTGAGTGTGTGTGGTTGAGTGAGTTGTGTGTGTGGGTTTGTGTGGGTGTTTGTGTGTGTGGTTGTGTGTGGGTGTGTGTGAATGTGTGTGTGGTGTGTGTGTGTGTGCGTTTGAGTGTGCGTGTGGTTTATGTGCATGTGTGTGCATGTGGTGTGTGTGGGTGTGTGTGTGTGTGAGTGGGCGTGGGTGTGTGGGTGTGTGTGGGTGCGTATGGGTATGTTTGTGTGTGTGTGGGTAGGTGTGTGTGTGTCTGTGTGTCTGGGTGCGTGTGGGTGTGTGTGGGTGTGTGCGTGTGTGTGTGGGTGTGTGATTGTGTGTGTGAGTGTTTGTGTCTATGGTGTGGGTGTATGTGTGTGTATGTGGGTGTGTGTGTGTGGGTGAGTGTGTGGATGTGGGTGTGTGTGGGCTTGTGTGAGTGTGGGTGTCCGTGTATGGGTGTTTGTATGGGTGTGTGTGGTTGAGTGTCGGTGTGTGTGGGTGTGTGTGGTTGAGTGTCGGTGTGTGTGGGTGTGTGTGTGTGTGGGTATAGGTGTGCGTGTGTGGGGGTGTGTGCGTTTGGTGGGTGTGTGTTTGTGTGTGTGTGTGTGTGTGTGTGTCTGTGTGTGTTTGTGGGTGTGTGCGTGAGTGAGTGTGGGCGTGTGTGTGTGGGTGGGTGTGTTTGAGTGTGTGTGGGAGTGTGTGTGTGGGTGTGTGTGTGGGGGATTGTGTTTATGAGTGTGTGTGGGTGTGTGTGTGTGGGGGGGTGTATTTGTGGATGTGTGTGTGGGGGTTTCTGTAGGTGTGTGGATGTGTGTGTGTGTGGGTGTGTGTGTGGGTGTATGTGTGTGCGTGTGTGGGTGTGTGTGGGTGTGTGTGTGGGTGTATGTGGGTGTGTGTGGGCGTGTGTGTGGCTGTGTGGGTGTGTGTATGTGTGTGTGTGTGTGGGTGTGTGTCCGTGTGTGGGTGTGTGGGTGGGTGTGTGTGGGTGGGTGTATGTGTGTGTGCGTGTGAGTGTGTCACAGAAATGTCAGATGGATGGGCTTTTGATCTGATTACGAATCAGGTTTGCTTCTGCAGATTTCAAACCGAGAGTGACTGCAGCAGGTTGTTGTCATCATTAAGTCTGTATTTCACAGCTCAAGGTTCAAACAGCAGATGGGTTAAGCCAGTAATGCATAATCTGGAGCAGCGAGTAGTTAAATTTAATAATGGTCAGGGCATGGTGTCAGGAATCAGCTCATGGTTAAAAGGGTCACCAGAATTGTGATTCGTCTGTGTCAAAAACCACCTGCAAGTTCCCCTCCAAGCCACTCACCACCCTGACTTGGAAATATACCGCTGTTCCTTCACAGTCGTTGAGTGAGAATCCTGGAAATCCCTCCCTAACTGTTTTGTGGATCAACCCACAGCAAGTGGACTGTAGCGATTCAAGAAAGAAGCTCACCACCACCTTCTTAAGGGCAAATAGGGATAGACTATCAATACTGGACAGCCAGCGATGCCCAAGTCCCAGGAATAAAAAAAAATGATATTGGCCAGGGATGGAGCAAAGGATACTATAGGCGATTTGTGTGAAAGTGTGAGTAAAGTTCTGCAGGATGTGGAAGGATCCTTTGGGGTCTGGGACGGAGGTGAGGTGGAGGTGAGGGTCCAGGTTTTCTAATTATTGCAGTGGCAGGGGAAGGTACCAGGAGTGGAGGATGGGTTGGTGGGTGGCGTGGACCTGACAAGAGAGTCGCGCCGGAAATGTTCTTTATCGAACGCAGATCAGGGTGGGGAGGGAAATATATCCCTGGTGGTGTGGCCTGTTTGTAGGTGAAGCAAATGGTGGAGGATAATGCGTTGTTTCTGGAGATCTGGTGAGATGGAAGTTGAGGAAAAGGGTGTTCTTTCCCTGTTGCATTTGGAGGGGTGGGATTCGAAGGCGGAGGGGTGGGATTCGAAGGCGGAGATGCGGGAAGTGGATGAGATGCTCTGGATGGCATCGTCAACCACGTGGGAGGGGAAATTGTGGTCTTTGAAGAAGGAGATCACCTGAGGTATACACTGGGTTGAGAGTGTGGTGCTGAAAAAGCAGAGCAGGTCAGGCAGCATCCGAGGAGCAAGAAAATTTGGCGTTTTGGGCAAAAGTCCTTTATCAGGAATCAGGCTTTTGCCCCTGCTCCTCGAATGCTGCTAGGTTTTTCCAGCACCACACTCCCGACTCAAATCTCCCGCATATACAATACTCCCCTTCGCCTACATGCTGGGTTCAGCCACTTCTGTAATACTGCCTTTAATTCTGTTCTCACGGCTGTAGGAAAGATGTTAAACTTGAACGTGTGCAGAAAAGATTTACAAGTATGTTGCTGGTGTTGTGAGTGCGAGTAAAGTTGTGCCACACTGAGAGTATGAATTGGTTAGGGCTATGTTCCCTGGAGCGTTGATCTGAGGAGTGACCTTACTGAGGTTTATTGCAATGAATCCCGATGCTCCAGTTTGAGCAACGTCAAGTCCGAGGGAAATAAACAGGACAGTTATTCACATTAAAACTGGGCAATTACTCATGGTACAACAACTTGCTGAACTATGCAAGTAGACTGAAGAATGGGACTCGCTGGAGGAGTCAGAATTTGGAGGGTCCAATCACATGAATGAAAACAAAAATAAAGGCATTGCCACATCAACTGAAATGATTACTTAAATCACATTCTCAATCCACCTCCCAAAACCAGACCGGACACCATAAACCCAGAGGAGATAAGTGTTCAGTATGAAGAACTGTGCAGACCAGGCTCGTGTACTGCTGAACACAACGCTGCAATCAGTCCAGAGTGGAACACTGTGCAGACCACAGCAGTGCATTGATCTATAAATCTAGATGGGATATGTGACCAGGGTGTGGAACTGTGTCCACCACCCCCAGTACGTTGCTCAGTAACACTGTGTTAGATCCCTGCCCAGCGTAGGGAAACTTGCAACCCATGCTGGAAGTGACAGAATGTGCAGCTCCCATCCATTTACAGCTCCATATTGAGATACAATGTCATGGAAGGATGTGATCACAGGATCCAGAACAATGAAATGTAAACTTCTCAACAGTATTCTGCAAAATAAGCCAGTATTTCCAGGAATAATGGGTGAACAGGATATTGTTGTGAGGTCAGATGATGGAGAGGTTTGGATGAGCATTTCTTCTGCAGCACTGTAACTGGGAGTAGGATCAGCACAGGCTTTGCCTCATTGAGCTGAATCTAACAATAGTTTGTCTGTGTGACATTTTCATTGAGTGTGACAGAGGGATAGTCTGTACGAAGCTAAGCTAGTTTTCTTGTGTTATTATATCGAACTCAAGTCATTAACTACCTTCCCTACCCCATGGTGTCCCTCTCATTCAATGTCAGCCTGATTCTCTCACCCATCATGGCGGGAGGTACTTACTATCACCCGGATAACCCTAGATTCTGTAATCACTGGCACTGGAGCCATCTTTAAAAGGCCAATGGGCACACGGTTGAGCTTTCTAACTTTGGACCTGCCCTGAACAGTTTATCCTGAGCATGACAGATAAGGAGCAATTACACCATGGTTTGTCGATAGGGGCACAGAGGTCCTGGTGAATGCACTAGTAGAGAGAGGGGCATTCTCATCCCAGAGTGGTCCACACCACCAGAACCAGCGAGCATGGTCTGACCTCACAACCCAGCTCAGTGCAGTATCTGCGGTCTGAAGAAATGCCCAGCAATACAGGACAAGCATCAATAACCTTCCCCACTCTGTCAGGATGAGGGTCACTGGATTATCTCTGCTCCCTCACAGTCACTGTATATCTGTTATAGCACCGACCCCCAAACTAGGCTCATTCTTCACCTCTCTCTCTCTCTCCACCCCCCCCCCTAATAATTCCCATTTTCAGGAAAATGTCAATGCCCAAGGAGTAGAGATGTATATTTTTCAAATCACAGACAATTCAAATTCATCATTAGGCCATTCAGCCCTTCAAACTTGCTCTAGCATTTAATAAGATGGTTGCTGATCTGATGGTTTTCGCAGCTCCATGTTACAGGAACTTTCAGTCATTCAACCCCCCGAGTTCCTGTCACTGACCAGACGACACTCAGGCACTTTTACCCCAGTTTTCTTCAAGTGCCTGTTTAAGGACATTTCCTATGGGGACGGTCTCTCCAAACAATATATTCCATCAGCTTTATACTTTTATGTAATGGTAAGCACATTTTACACAGACCAAGCAAGAATATGTACTTAATTTATGGTTATTGATAGCAAATCACAATGAGTAATTCTGGTCACTTCACTTGTTGCACCTTATTGTATTCAGCCAAAGACAGCTTCCAAACACTTGTCTTGTTATAAAATACAATTTCTAGCAGAGAACGTTTTTATCCTCAGCCGTTATCTTGAAAATGATCTGAATTGTACCTTTATCCTTGTTATGAAAGTTGCTCTTGCCCTTTGTCTGTAACTGTTTCTGTCTGTAACAATCACACAGTCTCCCACTCAGTTGGCTGGACAGCTGGTTTGAGATGCAGAGAGAGGCCAATAGCGCAGGTTCAATTCCCCGACACTGACAGAGGTTGCCGTGAAGGAAACGCTCTCGCAACCTCACCCCATCACTGAGGTGTGATGACCCTAAGGGTTAACTACCATGAGTTGTCTCTCTGTAACGACAGAGCAGTCCCATGCTTCTTTGAAACTCTATTCTATCACTGTTAGCATTTTAATATGTTATCATTTCGTTTTGCACTATATTCCTGGATGTTTTTCAATCAGTGTCATTTTGTACCAATGTCCGCATTTCCCACACACTGTACATTCCTGCCCATTCCCTGATAATCTTTTACTCTGATGTTATTTAAGAACCTTCTGTCTGTGCCTCAAAAATATTCAATATCTATGCCTCCAATGCTTTATGGGGAAGAGAGTCCAAAGTCTTTAAAACTGAGAAAACAAAAAATTATCTCATCTGTGTGTGAGATTTATTTTTGTCTCCTTACCTGAGAAAGAATATAATTACATTGGAAGCAGTTCAGAGATGTTTCACTTCACGTATTCCACAGATGAAGATTTTATATTATGGAGGCTTTAACAGGTTACTCTTGGAATGTGAGGTGATCTTATTGAAACATACAAGACCTTGAGGAGAGTGGATAAGGTAGATACCCACTGAGTGTTTGTACCGCCCAAACTTGATGTCATTGTCACAAAACCTCGACAGTGAGGAAGCAAGACATTCTGCCCATCGAGTCCACACCGACACACCGAACAGCATCCCACCAAGACATGTTCCCGCTACCTTATTCATTTAACCCCGCATTTCCCGTGACTAACCGACTAACCTACACATTCCCGGGCACAATGGGCAATTTAGCGTGACTAATCCACTCTAAGCTACACATCATTGGACTGTGGGAGGAAACTGGGGCACTGGAAGAAAACCCACACAGAGATGGGGAGAATGTTCAAACTCCACATAGAATGTGGAGTAATTCACAAAATGGGATTTCATTCCAGTGGGAATTCTCTTTTTCATAAGTTTGGGATGGCTGAATCTTTATATTAGCTCGAGAATGGCTTCGTCTGATTTTCCACAGACAGGTGAATCAGGGATAATGGTGCATGGAGAGGAAGTGCAGCTGGGACCACAATGAGATGAGCCACGACCTTATTTACTGCTGAACTAGTGTCAAAGGGCCGAATGGCCCCCTCGTGTCCCTCAGCCCTATGTTCTGATGTTCCATTCAGCCCTTCGAACCTGCTACGAAGGGGCAAATTGAGGCAACTCTGATGGTTAGGTGAAGTTTGGGAAATGCACTTGGAAAATTCAAACAGACAGGAAGTGACCCCCCTCCCCCAATCCCTCTTTCCAGGCTTCCCCTCTCTGTAACTTCCGCTCCAGATGTGGGTCATGTTACAGACACAGGTTCGCTGTGAATACAGCCCTGTACCCGCATCCAGGTTTAGCTCAAACAAATCATCTGTTCTCCCTGAATGCAACATTGTACAACACCATTTTCAGGAAAATAACCAGTTATTTTCAGGAAACGCCTAAAGAAACAACCTAATTACTTGCTGCATCAGCATGCTGATATTATGTTTCAGACACAAAAACAATCCCAGCCCTTTGCACTGCTCCTTTTTTGGGAGACCCCTCCATTATATAACAGCCTTCCTTCTGGTTCTCTGTGTCATACTCAAACTCGGTTGTATATTGCACTCAGCTCCCGCCGTCAGGCTATTGGTATAGATTGTAAATAAATCTTGCCATTGCACTGATGTTTGTGATACTCCAGCAGATACATTTTATCATGGAGGATCCACTAACCCTGACTCTCTGATTTCTATGTGTTAACCAAAAGTCATCCCATGCTAATATATTATCTGTCATACTATAAGCTTCTGTCTGGTGTAACAATTTTTATTTTGTGATACCTTGTGGAAGATCTCTGGAAACCCTCATGTATACCAGTTCCCATTTACCACGCCCGCTTGTTACATTCTCAGGGATCTCCAGAAAAACTTTGCATGATTTAATAGTCAAAATATAGACCGCCTTTTGCAAAACAATGCTGATGCTGTGTGAAGCTTTTCCAAATTCCCTGCAGACCCTTCCTAATAACAGCCTCTTGCAAATTCCCAGCAATAATTGTGAGGCTAAATAGTTCCTGCTTTCAGACTCACTCCTTTCTCGAAGTCAAGCGCCACATTGGAGGGTCTCCAGTTTCGCTGGAACATTCCTGCAATCCAGAGACTTAGCGAATATTTCACACAGTACCACCAGTCATTCTGTAACCCTGCTTTTAAAACCAAGTGTTAATTACTGCTGACCTGGCTACCCTTATTCTTATCTGTTTATTTAAAAAACCTTGTTCCTATTGTACTATTGTACAAAATGCGGAGGAATGGGATTGTGGGAGATATAGCAGTTTGGATCAGTAATTGGCTTGCTGAAAGAGACAGAGGGTGGTGGTTGATGGGAAATGTTCACGCTGGAGTCCACTTACCAGTGGTGTACCGCAAGGGTCGGTGGTGGCTCCACTGCTCTTCGTCATTTTTATAAACGACCTGGATGAGGGCCTAGAAGGGTGGGCGAGTAAATTTGCAGACGACACTAAGGTCGGTGGAGTTATGGATAGTGACGAAGGATGTTGTAGGTTACAGAGAGACATAGATAAGCTGCAGAACTGGGCAGAGAGGTGGCAAATGGAGTTTAATGCAGACAAGTGTGAGGTGATTCACTTTGGTCGGAGTAACTGGAATGCAAAGTACTGGGCTAATGGTAAGATTCTTGGTAGTGTAGATGAGCAGAGAGATCTCAGTGTCCAGGTACACAGATCCTCGAAAGTTGCCACCCAGGTTGACAGGGTTGTTAAGTGTTTTAGCTTTTATTAATAGAGGGTTTGAGTTCCGGAACCATGAGGTTATGCTACAGCTGTACAAAACTCAGGTGCAGCTGCACTTGGAATATTGTGTACAGTTCTGGTCACTGCATTATAAGAAGGGCGCAGAAGCTTTGGAAAGGGTGCAGAGAAGATTTACTAGGATGTTGCCTGGTATGGAGGGAAGGTCTTAAGAGGAAAGGCTGAGGGGCTTGAAGCTGTTTTCATTAGAGAGAAGAATGTTGAGAGGTGACTTAATAGAGACATATAAGATAATCAGTGGGTTAGATAGGGTGGACAGGGAGAGCCTTTTTCCAAGTATGGTGACAGCGAGCACGGGGGGGCATAGCTTTAAATTGAGGGGTGATAGATATAGGACAGATGTCAGACCTAGCTTCTTTACTCAGAGAGTAGTAAGGGTATGGGATGCTTTGCCTGCAACAGTAGTAGATTCACTAACTTTAAATACATTTAAGTTGTCATTGGGCAAGCATATGGACGTACATGGAATAGTGTAGGTTAGATGGGCTTCAGATTGGTATGACAGGTCGGCGCAACATCGAGGGCTGAAGGGCCTGTACTGCGCTGTAATGTTCTATGTTCTATGTTCCTTTTGTTCGAGGCAGTTCAAGAAGTACCATTTTGATTATATCATTGAAATACTTACAGTGTCTTCTCCTATGAGGAATGATGTAACATTCTGGTGCAAATTATCTGTCTGTTCTTCCTAGTCACATCCTTCATAGGTCCTCAATATGCTTCCCTGACTTCATTTCTACCAAAGGTCATACATTCATCTTGAACTTTCTTTATACACACAAAAAAGCTTGTGCTGCTTGCTTTTATATTTCTTGCAAATTTGCTTATGTCATATCTTTTCTTCTCTTTTCCTTGCTTTCTAGATTCATACAGAAATATCACACACAGACAGACCCTTTGTTCCAACTTGTCCATATTGACCAGGTTTTCCAAACTAAACAAATCCCATCTGCTTACATTTTACCCACATGCTTCTGAACGTTTCCCATTCATACGCTTGTCCAAACGTCATTGAAATGCTGTAGTTGTACTTGCATCTGCCACTTGTCCTCTGGCAGCTCATTCCGTACACACATCACCCTCTATGTGAAAAAGTTGCACCTTTGGCACTTTTTAATCTTCCCCTTTCACCTTAAAGCAAAGTCCCCTCTCCTGTGGAAAGTACCTTGGCTCTTCACCCTATCCGTGCTTCTCATGATTTTATAAACTCTATAACGCCACACTTCAACCTCCTACACTCCATCTGATACTAACTTCAAGAGCAAGCATTTAAAGATAAGCACTGCAAATTTGAAACAATATTCAAAACGACAGGAAAACAATACTCAGCCCAAACTTCATACTGTGATTTGTTTTTCTCCATATTACAGTATTAAGACAGCGTGAAACTCGAACTAGTTTCATTCGGAAGTAAAACTCTTGAATTCCTTTGTTGAAATAGGGTGATGATCTCTGCAGTGAAAGCGTATCTCTGGCCAAATTCAAGTAAGAAAGGGAATTCTTAAACCACACAATCTGCATGCAGTTGCCTTTAGCAGAGTGAGATGAAGGCTAAGTGTACTTTTGGAACGTTGGATCACAGTGTGAATTCAGTGCAAAGGGGGAGAGGTGTTTTCAATAAGGTTTACTCCACGAAGGATACTTTCTGGAGTAGGATGTGAGTGGGAGGTGGAAAACAGCATGAATGGAGAGGCCGAGCCACACTGAGACCAGAGGCAAAATGGCACCACAAGACACATCTTGATGCTAGTGCAGGGAAGGTAGACTTGATCAAAGAGCTTCAGGTGAAACGGGTAGGGACCATAATGTGAGAGAATGTGCTCTGTAATTTGAGAAGGAGAACCTGGAATCAGGAAGTGGAGACGAGCAGGGAAGCGGATGGAGCAGCAATGGCAGGGGTTTCTGAGGGGAATTCCGGAAGCACAGCTGAAATTCATGACTAGCATCTGCTTCTGGTCCCTGAAATAAACATTCTAAACCCGGGCACACAATAATACTCGTTAATTTGTGATTGAATAGTATCCTTGACAGATTTTGTGTAACACGAGTGGTTCATCTTCTTTCGAGTCCTTCTTTTTGAACAGAAACAATAACTTCTGAGGGTTATGAGATATATGCTTGAATGTGTGCTCCTGTATACCCACTGGCCTTCCTCTGGATCTATTTCCACATCCCGCTTCAGACCAGATGTGAGACAGAAATCCTCAATTTAGATGTCTGGTTCTTTTCAATAATTCGGGGGAGATTTCTGCTTATGGCAGAACACATGATCAGCGGAGGCTGACTCCATTCTCCCAGTTTCTCCGTCTCTGTTGTTTCGGTTTGATGATGCCACATTGCAGTGAGCTGCCTGTGACGTGACCTCCTTTTCCTTCAAACCAGAAGTCCCCTAAATCCGCTGGACATGACCTACAGCTGTGACTGTCCCATTTCCCGTGATATCGCCCTCACTCCGTCACAGAACAATGATAGATCTCCCCTTGTCCTCACTTCCTACTGCACTAGAATCCACATTCACAGAGTCATCCTCCGACCCTCCACCACCTCCTGCAGGACTACACCATCAAACATATCTTCCCCTCACGTCCACTGTCAGCATTTCACAGGGACCATTCCCTCTGTGACACCCTCCATCACCCCGAACACGTTCCCACTGCCACATGGCACCTTCTCGTGCAATTGCAGAAACTGCAACACTTGCCCATTCACCTCTTACTTCCTCACTGTCCCAGGCCCCAATCACAACTTGCAAGTGAAGCAGCATTTCACTTTACTCTTTCAATCCAGTCTCCTGTCATTCCTGCTCACAATGCAGTTTCAGTTACATTGGGGAGACAAAGCAGAGACTGTTTTAAGGAACACTTCCACTCTGTCTGTAGGAATAATCCTGACCTTCCCCTTGCTTCTCATTCCAATAACCTACGTTGCTCTCATGCCTGACTTTTCGGTCCTGATCTGCTGTAATGTAATGAAGCACAACCCAAGCTGGAGTAACATCTCCTTTTATAATTTGGTACGTTCCAGCCTGAAGGAGTTCATATTCATTTCCATGACTTTACAGCCTGACACCATTATGTCTGTTTTCCATTTTTCATGCATTCTGCTTGCTTGTCTGTGACTTTTTTTATCTTGCACTCAATTGAGAGAACCTATTTCTTCCATTTACACTTTAATTTACACCCATTTTATATCTGTTTCCCTTTCACCACAATTAAAAGCTTATTCCCTTGTTGCATTGCATCTCCACATGCTCTGTTCCCCATCATCCCTCTTCCACTTTTGTCAAGGGGTTAAGGAGTTCTTTTCAGTTCTCAATAAGGGTCACACTGGACTTGAAACACTATCTCTGTTTCTCTGTCTCCACAGATGCTGCTAGACCTGCTGAATTTCTCCAGCAATTTCTGGCTTTGAACAGCTTGAAAGACGTGTGTCCAAGCCGCTCAAATTTCCTGTCCATCATGGAGTGCCATACACCGAGAAGTGAACAATAACGCAAGATGTAAAAATTCATTGGTTCTGAAATGACATAAGACTGGCATCATTGACGCTACAGAGTTCTTAATGAAGACAATGAGGAGAAACGGAGAGAAACACATTCAATTTAAACACCGAAGCTGGCATGACTGAAAGGGAAAAGATTCAGATGAATGTCTGAATTAGAACCGTTACAGTGTGGAAACAGGCCCTTTGGCACAACACGTCCACAACGATTCTCTGAAGATTAAACCAACCAGACCCATTCTCATATCCTACATTAACCCCTGACTAATGGACCTAAGCTGCGCATCTCTGAACAATATGGGCAATTTAACAAGGCCAATGAACCTAAGCTGCACATCTTTGTGCAGTGGGTGGAAACCGAATCAGCTGGAAAACACCCATGCAGACACGGGGAGAATGTGCAAACTACACACAGACAGTCGCCGGAAGATGGAATCGAACCCGGGCCCGTAGTGTTGTGAGGCAGCAGCGCTAACCACGGAGTCACAGTGCTGCCCGGCAGAACACGTTTAGAGGTTTTGAGAATCATGACAAGTAAGAGGTGTGGCACCATGGGCAAACGCTCAGAAGCATGAGAATACTAAAATGGAAGTGTTACCACATCAGTAACCAGAGTAGGTCATGGGGTGATGGGTGAATGGGTCTCAGTGTGAACTGGGGACACACAGCAGAATTGCATTGCAGAAATTGCAGCTCAAACCTGGAAATTCATGTTGTACTGTCGATCACAGCTGTACAGAAGGAGAATTGTATTGAATCACAATCTGTAACATGTTGCCCAGGATAATACCTCAGTCTGTCACTCCCATTAAGTTGATCGATGTTTCAGGGACGCGTTGGTGAATGTACCAGTGTCAGAACCATATGTACCTAAAAATGATGACAACTCATTTAAAGCTACTGCACTTGACCACTGTACTTACATTCCAAACAGCAGGACTAATGTCTGAGAGAGAGGGCGAAATGATTACAAAGCAAACAGATCAGAGAGAAGCTCTACAGTTCTGCAACTTCCAGTCAGAAATGGAGTTGAACTATGAAACAACTGACGATAAAGGAGGATTCCACAAATATTATTTAAAAACAAGATTGTTCAATGGGATTAGGGTGTCACTGGTTAGGTCACCATTTATTGCCCAGATGGTAGTTAAGAGTCAACTACTTTGCTGTGGGTCTGGAGTTACATGTGTCCAGAGCAGGTATGGATGGCAGTTTCCTTCTATAAAGGGCATCAGTGAACCAGATGGGTTTCTCCCACAATCAGCAATTGATTCATGATCATCATTAGATGCTTAATTCCAAACATTTGTTGGATTTGAATTCCACCATCTCCTGTAACAGGATTCGATCTCAGGTCACCTGAACATTACTGGGGTTGTTAGACTAACATCTCAGCACTTATTGCTGTGGCTGTTGCTCTACCATTCCTCGAAAGAATGGAACCTTCCTGTATATCAGTGTAAAAGACAAGGATGCAGTGGAAACACCATCCTCAGCCAGAAGTGTTGCTTGAACGATGCCCACAGAATCACAGATGCCAGTCTTCAACCAATTCGATTTGCCACACGTGACATGAAGAAACAGCTGAACACAGTAGATACGACAAAGGCAATGGGCCCTGAAACCATTCCTGCAATAGAACAGAAGACTTGTGCTGCACACCAAGCCGTGTCACTGGGCACGCTCTTTCATTCCAGCTCCAACTCTGACATCTCCCTGGCAATGTGGAAGATTGCTCAACTATGTCCTGTCCCCTAAGAGGGGAATAATTACAATCTGACCAATTAACAC
Source organism: Chiloscyllium plagiosum (assembly GCF_037043375.1). NCBI lineage: Eukaryota > Metazoa > Chordata > Chondrichthyes > Orectolobiformes > Hemiscylliidae > Chiloscyllium > Chiloscyllium plagiosum. Next base: position 54,224,062 of record NW_028270174.1, on the reverse strand, counting down.
CCACTCAGTCCTATCACGACAGTCAAATTGCTGGGAGTTCTTCCTGACAGAGCTGTCAAGCAGCACAGAAATAATCAGCTCAGTGCGGTTTCCCATAGATCCCTATGTGGAGATTTGCTGTTGTGGAAATGTCACTAGATTACTAATCCAGACCAGGTTAATGCTTTGGCAGCTGGTGGAAGTTAGAAACAATTAATAAAATATCGAGATGTAAAATCCATGTCAACTGTCAACATCAATTTGCTTCCCCAATGTACTTTCAGGAAGTGAATCTCCCGTGCTTTCCTGGTCTGGCCTAAATGTGTCCAGATACACAGACATGTGGTAAACTCTTCAATGGTCTCCGAAACTGCCAAGCAAGGCCATTGTATCAAACTGCTCCGAGGTCTTAAAGATAAACCTCGAAAGAACCCCCGGCACCAGACTCTGTATTGGAAAAGAGAACGGGATTCACAGTCCTGTCGACCCTGCAGAGACCTCTTTCCTAACATCTGAGAGTTTGTATCAACATATACAGAGCTTTCCCACAGACTGCACAGAAACATCGGGAAAGGGGTAGATCATTTAATGCATTGAGCCTTCCCCACTTTAGTTTTTGGCGAAACATCTCTTCAATTCACTTTTCCCAAACACTGTATACTCAATATCCTTTGAACTGATTAACTATCGGGAATAAAAAATGAAGTAGGAACTTCGGTCCATCAACTTTTCTCTCCCTTACAATATAATGATGGCTGACCATGTATCTCCACACCAAACTCCTGCTTCAACTTCATCCCTTTAGTGTCTAGAAATCCTTCTTTATATTCAGTGCCTTGGCTTCCACAGCCTTATGTCGTAGAGAATTCCCCAGGTTAACCAGTCTCTGAGTGCAGACATTTATTCTCATCTCATTGCAGAGTGACCTGTTTGCATCTAATACTGTGGACCCCTTGTTTGAGACGTTCGAGCCAGGGGAATTATCATCCCTGCTTACAACCTGTCTCGCCCTGACAGAGTTTTATATATTTTACGAGATCTCCGCTCATTTTCCTAAACCCCATGGAATACAGGCTCAGTCGCTCCAATCTCTGCTCCCACAACAAGCCTGTCATCCCAGAGACCAGTCTGATCATCCTTCGCTGCTCTCCCTCAATGTCAGGTTTATCCTTTATTAGGTAAGGAGACCAAAAGTGCACACAATACTGCACAATTTTCAAGATGGTGGCTCACCAAGGCCCTGTACAGCTGCAGAAATAACACCCTTACTCCTGGATTCAAGTCCCCTGGAAATGTAGGTCAGCATGCCAATTATCTTCCTATCTGCTTTCTGTTGCTGCTTTCTGCGACTGGTGTTCAAAGAGATCGAGATCCTTTTCAATGATACATCAGCCCACTTGGTGGCTCTATGTACACTGGTCACGTGCCAATCTCAGTTCCAGTATTGACTTCTGGTTTCAGAGTTCACTGCCCTGCATTGACCTCAGAGTTTAGTGAAGCAGTCAACAAATGTATACACAGAAGTACCTTCATACAGCAACAGGTTTACATCAATTCTTTTTGAAATGCTAGCCTGTTATTCTATATTTCCAACCAGTGTGCTCAATTTCACGTCTATCCACATTGTTCCTCACCTGATATGTAATTCCCCATTCCCTTCGATTGTCTCAATCACCTTTAAACTTCTTTACATCCTGACCACCTGCTCACAATCTCAATTTGGGACCATCAGCAGATTTGGAAAGATTACATTGAATTCGCTTGAACAAATGTTTGATATGCTTTCTGAATAGTTGGATTGCAATTCTTGGAATATCATGCAAGTCATTGCTTACCACTCCAAAATATACAGAACTGTTTATGCTGATTCATTTTTTTCTTTCAACTCTCCCATTCTCAACCCATGCCAGTATATTTGATCTAGCTGTTACACACTGTTATGGACCAGGACAGACCTCCTCAAATCATTTCAAGGAAGTAGCGCAGTCCCAACCTTTGCTCATTGACTTAAGCAGGTGTAAGGTGGATATTCCAGGAGTAATGCAGCTGACTGAAACACATACACAAGAGGATAGCAGAAAGAATAACTTAACTATCTGAAAAACCAACAAATTAGCCCAACTTAATGGTGTTGTTCCAAGTACTTGAAACAATCCCCATAAACACCCCATGGCAAAAATGAAAGGAAACATCAACCTCAGGTTCTTACAGGAGAGATGTCAGTGTGAGGGAGAATCAGAATGGACCTGCTTCTTTGAGTCTGGTAGATTCACGATTGGCTGCCTGCTTTCAGTAAACAGGCAGACTGCGAAAAATCAGGCCAACCAAACCAAAGCAGAGGGTCTGCGCTGGGTGAGCTGGCCACTTCCCTTGCCTCAGAACAGAAGAACAGAAGCACTAAGAGCAAGAGTAGGCCGTCTTGTCATTCGAACCTGCTCTGCCATTTAATAAGATCATGGCTGATCTACTCGTGCACTCAGATCCACTTACCCACACTCGCACCGTATCCCTTAATTACTTCATTCTTCAAAAGGTATCTACCTTAGCTTTAAAAACATCAACTACCTCACTGAGCAGGCAATTCCATAGAATTAGAACACTCTGGATGAAGAAGTTCGTTCTCAATTCAATTCTAAATCTACTCCCTTCACCTGCCAGTGGAAACATCCTCCCTACTTGTATTTATCCATTCCCTTCATTAGTTTGTATGTTTCTATAAGGTCCGTCCCCTCCCTCCCCCCCCCCCCAATTCTTCTAAATTTCAATGATGATCATCACAGTATACTCAGTCTCTCCTCATAAACCAACTCTCTCAACTCCGGATTCAACCCCATGAATCTCCTCTGCACCCCATCCAGTGCCAGTACATTCTCCTCAAGTGAGGCGGCTTAATCTTCATACAATACTCAAGGCGTGGCCTCACCAGCACCCTGTACAGCTGCAAAACAACTTAGCTGCTTTTAACTCCAATTCCTTCAGCAACGAAGGGCAACATACCATTTGCCTTCCTCAGTACTTGCTGTATCTGCAGAACAACCTTGTGTGTTTCATGAACATGGATACGCAGGTCCCTCTGCAGCGCAGCATACTGCAACGTTTTACCATTCAAGTAATAATCCTTTTTACTGGTACTCCTAACAAATGGATGACATCACATTTACTTACATTGTATTCCATCTGCCAGACGTTTGCCTACTCACTCAAAGTATCTGTGTTCCTCTAAAAAGTTTCATAGATCTTTGCACACTTCGCTCTGCCACTCATCTTCATGTCATCTGCAAACTTTGACAATCTACGGATGCTCCCAATTCCACATCATCTCTATAAATTGTGAATAATTGCAGCCCCAACACTGATCCCTGAAGCACACCACTAGCCACTGTTTGCCAGATATGAACAGCACTCATTTAGACCCACCCTTTGCTTCCTGTTAGTCAACCAATCTTCTATCCATGCTAATACTTTACCCATAATGCCATCCATCTTTATCTTATGCAGCAGCCTGTGTGGCACCTGCCGAACACCTTTTGGAAACCTAGATACACCACATCCACTGGGACCGCGTTGTCTACCTTGCTCATAATGTCTTCATAAATTTCCAAAAGACTTGTTAAGCATGACCTGCCCTTCAAAACCCATGCTGTGTCTGCGCAATGGGCCGATTTCTATCAAAATGCCTTGCTATTTCTTCCTTGATAATACAATCAAGGCATCTTCGCCACTGTACAGATTAAACTAACTGGTCTTTAGTTCCCCATCTTTTACCAACCAGCCTTTTTAAACAGTGGTGTCTCATTTGCTGTTTTCCAATCTGCTGAGACTGCCCCAGAGTTCAGCAAATGTTAGAAAGTTACCACAATTACACTTGATATTACCCCCACTATCTTTTTTAGTACCCTGGGATGCATTTCATCAGGGTTTTGTCTGCCTTTATATGCATTAGCTTACCCAACACTGTAATAATGATTGTAAACATGTCCTCACCCACCCTCATCTCTTTGTCAATTATTGGCATGTTATTAGTGTGCTCCACTAGGAAGATCGATACAAAATACCTGCTCAATGCCTCGGCCATTTCATCCTATCTTATAACTAAATGCTCCATCTCATCCTCTAAAGGCCCAACATTTACGTTAGCCACTCATTTTCATTTTATATATTTAGGGAATCATTTGCTATCTGTCTATTCTGTGCGAGTTTTTTTTTTCTTGTGTTCTATCCTACTTTTCTTTATACCTCTTTTCGTGGCTTTCAGTTTACCTTTAATGTTTTCCCAATCTTCTAGGCTCGTGCTGTTCTTGGCCACTTTGCATGCCTTCTCCTTAAACTTGATAGTCTCGCTTATTGCTTAGACACCAGATGCAGATTACCCCTGTTCTTAGAGTGTTTCCTTTTCACTGAATGTACTTTTGATTAGGACTTTGAAAGATTCCTTTGAAAATCCTCAAACTGCTCGTCATCTCTCACCATAAAGTCTTTGTTTCCAGTCGACTTCAGCCAAGTCCGCCCTCATTCTATTTTAGTCTCTCTTGTTTAAGGACAGGACCCTGGGATTGGATTTTATCTTCACACTCTCATCTGTATTTTAAATTCAACAATACTGTGATCATTCCTTCCAAGTTGATTCCTAACTATGAGATAATTAATTATTCCTGTTTCATTACAGATCTAGCATAGCTTGCTCCTCATTGGACGTGTTTTTATTTTAGAGTAGTCAAATCCAGACTTCTCGGATTCACTGCTTTTAAGACATCCATGAAAAAGAAACAAGGACAGCATAACCTTGTTAAAGGAGTAGCATTGTCACAACACTACACTTGGAACTTCATCAAAAAGTTTCTGAAAATCCAAATTCACTGCATTTATTGCTTCGCCATAATTTATTTCCCGGTCGGTTTCTCAAAGATGATTCGCCTTCAATAATTTGGCATTGACTTAATCCATGTTCATTACTTTCAAATTAATTTAATTCTCAATGATCCCTGGCAAAGCATTCTTTCTAATCGACTCTTGTACTGTCCTGATTGTTTCTTTGGTGCTAAGCAGGCTGTAATTCCCTGCTTTCTCCCTGCCTCCTTTAGAAATACTGGGCAAATTGACAGATCAAATTATGCATTATTACCATGGCCACTCCTTTAGGAATCAGAGATAAAGATTATCAGGCCATGGGGATTTATCAGATTTCAGTCCAAAGAATTTCTCCAAAACTATTTATTTACTGATTTGTTTGCATTTCCTTTTTCTTCCTCAGTAGATCGAGAATTGCTTGGAAGTTTTTTTTTCTTTCGTGAAGGCAGAACTGAAGTAGTTGCTTAATAGTCTGTCATTTTCCTGTTCTCCATTCGCTGGTTTCAGACTGTAAGGAAGCTACAATTATTTTCGCCAACATTTCACCTTGGTATATTGTACGTTGAAAAGCTTTTACATTGTACGCTTGTTAATGTGCTCTTCTGCAACCTATTACTTCCTGTCTTAAGCGGTTCAATGATTGACCTTCCACAGCCATACAATCACAGAAGCATAGACTCTGTAGCATCAAAATACAGCACGGTCTATATTATTCCAACTTTCCTACATCAGTCCCATAGCCATGAATGGTTTGACACTTCAAGTGCTCATCCAAATACTTTTAAAGGTTGTGAGGTGACTCGTGATACCTCCTCGCCTCAGGAAGTGAATTCCTGACCCAATCATCCTCTGGGTGAAAAACAATCCCTGAATTCTCTCTAAACCTCAACTAATTCCCTTTAAAACTGTGCTCCCCTGTTCTTGGCCCTTTGACTAAAAGGAGTAGCTGCTGTCTATCCACCCGGTCAATGCCCCTCGGAATCTTATCCTTCTGAATCACATCCCCCTCAGCCTTCTCTGCTCCAAAGTTAACAACCCGAGCTTATTCAGACTCTCTCCATAGCTGATATACTCCATCCCAGGGAACATCCTGGTGAATCTCTGTACCCCCTCCAGAATAATCATATCCTTCCTGTAATTTATCTCCCAGAACTCCACGCAGTATTACATCTTGGCCTAACCAAAGTGCTCTTGCAATCTATGCCTCGACAAGTAAAGGCTATGCCTACTGTTTCCAATGATTTCTTATGTAACCTTTGATCCTTCCCCGTTACATTCAGTGATGTGTGGAGAAGCACCCGCTGAGCTACCTAGTGTGCTGCCACTCATTGTGTACTCTCCTGTCTGGTTCCTTCCTCCAAAGTGCATCACCTCATATTTATCAGGGTTACATCCTATCTGCCGTTTTTCTGCCCATCTGACCATTCCATCTATATCTTCCTGTAACATAAGAACTTCCTCCTCACTGCCAAACACTCAGCCAATATTTGTGTTAAACACAGACTTGCATATCATACTGCCACTCCCATTCCACGTTCACATCTACATAATTTATAAATACCACAAATAATAAGGGACACAGCGCTGATCATTGTGGTGCACCAGGGGACACTGGTCTCCAGTCACACAAACAGCCTTCTACCACCACCTAGTTTCTGCAATATTTTCTCGAACACTGATCTGACACACACTGGTCTATAGTTTCTTGCTCTATCTCTACCACCTTTACAATAAAGGGTGTTCTCCAGTCCTCGGGCACCTTATCTGTGACCAGATTCTATGTAAAACTTTGCATCGGTACCTTTCATCCTTTGTCTCCAACAGAAGCCTGAGATGTAACTGAGCTAGTCCTGGGGATTGGTCCAATTTTATACCAGCCAAAACCAATTATCCCTGCTCACATCTTACATCAATCTGTTCAAGAGCTTCCCAGTCTATCTTCTTGAGTTCTGTACCTGCCTCCTCCTTTTCCCAAGTAAAACAGATGTGAAGTTCTCATATAACAATCAATCAGCGTTGTCCCGCTTGATCCCAGACCAAGTCTCCTCAGCAGACCATCGTGCCATCTGAGGGATTAATATGGAGAAAGCCCATTTAGTATATGTGATCAGTACATTTTACTTAGATCACGACATCAAAATTGTACAGGTACAGTCTCCCCAACTCTCTGTGTTACTAGTGCAGAATGTCTTTACTTCTAGTAGGAGCAAATCACTGCAGAAGCAGAATCTGTACTGAAACCAATACATGCTAGAGATCACAGTGAGTAAGACAGCATCCGTAAAGAGACAGCAAGCTAACACTTTGATTCTAGTTGATTCTTCTGTATTCGGATTCCCTTTAAATGAAGGCGTTTAAAGGGACACAGCACTGACACCTGTGCACACCAGCGAACACCTGTCTGCAGTCACACAAACAGCTTTCTACCACCACCTATGTTCTCAAACAGTTTCTCTAGTGCTTACCTTCCCCTGTTTGCATATGTTCCTACCAATACACTTTGCTTTAATGTTTCGTGCTAACTTACTGTGTGTGCTAATTAAACCTCCTCCTGAATATCTGACTGTACCACATTCACTCATTCGCCATTGTTTACAAAAACAAGAGATATCTTCAAGAAAAATTTTGCAAATTATAACTTCCCTTTCATAAATGCAGAACATTTCACTTGAAATTTGGTATTACTTTCTCAGTAATCAATAAGACCTTCGTTACAATAGGTTGCAAAAGATTCCCTACTGTGGATGACAACTCACTGCCCTGTCGTCCTCCACTCTCCCATTTCTTCCCTTCGTAAATCATTAGAATGCATTTATAACCTTCCGAAGTGAATACAGAGAAATACAGTGGTCCCTATTGCAGTCAATATATGTATTGCTGTTTTCTCTGAAATTTCAGTTTGAATTATATCCGGTCTGTCAGACTTATCAATCCTCATCCCAGTTCTGTTTCCAAATACTACCTCATAACTGTATATGAATGATTTTAGTCTTTAGTTACAAAGGTCCCATAGTGACTTGGTATTTCTGGGAGATTTCCTGGATCTTCCTCTTTGAAGACAGATGCAATGTAACCGTTTCGTCTCCTTGTCATTTTCCTGTTCTCTACAATAAATTATCGTATCCACATATTCGCTGAGCCCATTTGATCTTGATTTCATTTTCCTTTCAACAAAGACAATCACAGCGCAGGAACAGGCCCTTCAGCCCTCCAAGCCTGTGTCGATCCAAATCCTCTATCTAAATCTGTCGCCTATTTTCTAAGGATCTGTATCCCTCTCCTTCCTCATATTAAATGACGTTATTGTCCCCGCCTCTACTACCTCCGCTGGCAACTCATTCCAGCCAACCACCACCCTCTGCGCAAAGAATCTTTCGAGTATATCTCCAATAAACTTTTCCCCGTTCATCTTGAATTCTTGACCGCTAGTAACTGAGTCCCCCACTCTGGGAATAAGCTTGCTATCCACCCTGTTTACATCTCTCATGATTTTGTAGACCTCAATCAAGTCCTCCCTCAACCTCCGTCTTTCAAATGAAAATAAATCTAATCTACCAAACCTCTCTTTATATTTCGTTCTCTCCATGCTAGGCAACATTCTGGTGAAAATCCTCTGCCCTTTTCACAAAGCATCCAGATCCTTTCAGTAATGTGTCAACCAGAACTGTCTGCAGTATTCTGAATGAAGCCGAACCAAAGTCCTATACAACTGTAATATGGCCTGCCTACTCTTGTACGCAATAGATTCCAACAGATTCCCTCCTGTTGGTGACGAGTTAACTGGTCTGTGGTTCTCCACTTCTTAAATTGTTAGAATGCAGGAAGGAAAGTATGCTGTATGCCTGCTTGATCATTCTATCACCTGCCATGTTCAGCGAACAATGGACCTGAACACCCAGATGTCTCTGTTCATCAATTTTCCCCAGGGCTTTTCCAGTTACTGTATAATTCCCTCTCGAATTGGATCTTCCAAAATGCATCACCTCACATCTGCCCTTTCTCCACCCAACTCTCCAATCTATCTACATTCACCTGTGTTTTCTGACAGTCCCCTCAACTTTCTGCTACTCTACCAATCATAGTGTCATCTGAAAACTTGCTAATCAGACCACTTATACCTTCCATCACATCACAACAAACAGTGGTCCCAGCACGGATCTCTGTGAAACACCACACAGAACAGTTGTCCATTTTGAGAAACTCCATTCCATTACTACTCTCTATCTACTGTTGCCCAGTCAGTTCTCTAATCCATCTAGCTAATACACCATGGACGCCTTGTGACTTCACCTTCTCCATCAGTCTATCTCATCAAACGCCTTACTGACGTCCATGTATATGGCATCTACAGCCCTTTCTCCACTATCAAGTTTGTCATTCCTCAAATAATTCTATTATGTTTTCTAAGATGTGACCTTCCCTGCACAAATCATGGAAGGTCTTGTGTGGAGTCCGACTTGTTTTACCCTGGAGTCATACTGTTTTTATTTCCAAAATAGGACTTTATAAAATGCCACAATGATTGGCTGCGTACAAATTGAATGTTGTTTTGAACAAAATACAATCTTTCCATAAATATAAATCTGAAAATGCAAAGTAGGCCCCCAGATTTATTGTGTGTGTGTGTGTGTGTTTAAGGATGAGAGTGAGAGCCTATGCTCATGTAAAGACACAGACATATTTGGCAGATCCCTTTCCCCACACACACCCAGTCTGTGGTGTCAGAGCTTCCACTTGACCAACCACCCTGTGGCTCAACACTTCAACTCCCCCTCCCACTCCACCAAGGATATGCAGGTCTTTGGACTCCTCCATCGCCAGACCACAACAACACGATGGTTGGAGGAAGAGCGCCTCATCTTCTGCCTAGGAACCCTCCAACCACAAGGGATGAACTCGGATTTCACCAGTTTCCTCACTTTCCCTCCCTCCACCTTGTCTCAGTCAAATCCATCGAACTCAGCACTGCCTTCCTAACCTGCAATCTTCTTCCTGACCTCTCCGCCCCCACCCCAGTCTGACCTATCATCCTCACCTGGACCTCTTTCCACCTATCGCATTTCCGACGCCCCTCCCCCAAGTCCCTCCTCCCTACCTTTTATCTTAGCCTGCTGGACAAACTTTCCTCATTCCTGAAGAAGGGCTTATGCCCGAAACGTCGATTCTCCTGTTCCCTGGATGCTGCCTGACCTGCTGCGCTTTTCCAGCAACACATTTTCAGCTCTGATCTCCAGCATCTGCAGCCCTCACTTTCTCCTCTTAAATTTATGTCCCCTTGTAACACTCTGTTGTACCCGGGGAAACATTTTCTGACTGTCTACTCTATCTATTCCTCTGATCATCTTATAAACCTCTGTCAAGTCACCCCTCATCCTTCTCCGTTCCAATGAGAAAAAGTCGAGCACTCTCAACCTATCCTCGTACGACCTATTCTCCATTCCAGGCAACATCCTGGTAAGTCTTTTCTGCACCCTCTCTAAAGCTTCCACATCTTTCCTAAAGTGAAGCGACCAGAACTGCATTAACTTTTCAATAACAGGAGACAATCAGACTTCCCTCCGCTAAAAGTGAGATATATACTCCTTTATAATTATACTTCAGGGTCCGCCTCGCGTTTCTGACCACGTGATCAGCTGAGAGGGACAAACACAGGCCTTCAGTAGACAGGCACAGACCACGTTTTAAAGACATGAGTCAAAGATGCTGAAACTCCCTGTCCAACATGGAGCACCATATGGGACACACCAGCAAGTGAACAACAGCCCAGCACACACACCGCTGTCCAACATGGAGCACAACGTTGGACACACCGAGAAGTGAACAGCTGTCCTGCACACACACAGACACCTCTTCATGAAGCACCTCAAGGGACACACAGGAAGTGAACAGCAGCCCCGCAAACACTCCCCTGTCCATGGAGTAACATATGGGACACAGCGGGAAGTGAACAATAGCCTGACACACACCATTACATTATTCATGAACTTCATAATGCCAGTATTCGATACAATGCACAACCAACAAACAAGGCCAGTGAAAACTACAGATGGACAGAGCGATTCACATTAAAGATAGAAGTGGACAATTCAGACAGAAACAGAGCATGTTGTTGAAATATGAGAAAAAAAAAAGGAGGGAGTCTATCTGGAGCAGCGAGACGTTGGCGGCTCAAGTCACAAGAATGAGAACATTGAATAAAAGCATTGCCAGGTCAGCTGACCAAATTTGTTCCACTAAATTCTGAATTTGCCTAACAGAACAAACGCAGAAACTATACACTGGGACAAGTAGACAACCCAGTATGGAGAGCAGCGCAGCATATGCCAGTGTATTGCTCAGTAAACCGGACTATCTGGCCAACATGGGGAGCGGTGCATCTGTGCCAGTGTATTGCTCAGTAAACTGGACTCTCTGCCCAACTTGGGGAGATGTGCAGACCATGCTAGTGTATAGCTCAGTAAGCTGGACCAGCTGCTCAGCATGGTAGTATTGCAAAGCTTTGCCGGTATATTGCTACTACATTTGCACTGCGTAACTGACTTACACGGGGCAATTTGCCGCCTATACTGCAAGTGACAGTAAATGGGCTCCCACAAATTAATGTCTCTGTATCTTCATGCATTGGTTCAAGGCAAGGGGTTTTATGTGTGCGTGTGTGTGGTTCTGGGGCAGTGTTAGATGTGAATCTCATTGTGTAAGAGAGAGCACACGTGGAGGAAATCAGTTTAAATGTGAACAACTGTTAGGGCTTGGTATAATGGACAGAGAGATATAGTTCATGGGCAGCTGTTAATGACGTGCTTGAGAATAGAAAAGTAAAGGCATTGCCCGATCCAATAGCATTATAGATCAGTGTGCACAGGAATGGTGGATGGATGGGGTGTTCTGTGTGATATCAGATATGAGCTATGGAGTATTGACTCAGATTTGTTTCTGCAGGTTTGCAGCTGTGAGTGTCCGCAACAAACGAATGCCATCTTTAAGACTGTATTTCACAGCTCATTGTTCAAATAGCAGTTGGGATGAGCCAGTGAAGTATATGCTAGATTTATCAGTAATTATAATTAGGAATGGTCAGGATATAGTGTCAGGAATTGTTTCATGGTCAAAGGGATCACCACTGTTGTCATTTGTCTATTTCAGCCTCAGATATTAGCCGGGGATGAGATGGAGTCAGAGGAAGGAAATGCAGTTTGTAACCAGAACAGAAGATAGTGACCTCAATGCTTTCAATATTTAGATAGCAAGTGCAGTGATACAGTGAATCATGATTCACAGCTGAAACTGAGCAGGTTAACATAGCAACCCATGAGTAACACTACCTGAAGCAAGGAGGGAGAGAGTGAATTAACAATTTAGTAGTGGTTTGTCAAGTGAATATGTGGATTTAGAGTCTTAGCAGGAACAATAGCAGTGGCAAGGAGAGTAGAGTGAACAAAAGATCAGTATTACTGTCAAACATGATTTATAGAATTAATGACTGAACAGTGAGACTCACCAGGTACACCAACAAAAGCCAGGATTGGATAATAAAAATATTGTATAATGTAAAGTGCATATTTGATCCGCCACGATACTGACTTTCGATCATAATATGTAGAAAAATACCAAACAATCCAGTTTAAACGCCTGTCCATTCTTGGGACATTCCAGTCGAATGTTCTCAGATTGTGATCCATTGTTGAAACATTCCAGACTCTTGTGCTCAGACTCTGATCTCTCCCCCCTGTCTCTCTGGAGCTGCTGATTCCTGTTAACACTGTTGGTGATGCTCCCACCATACTGTGGGATAACACATTGAACGGAACCCACTTATCATTAAAAGATGGAAACCGTCCACTGGGGTAATTGCAACCCATGGAGACTAACATTAATCACAGTCACTGAACAAACAGGTCCAGTTAACTCCTTCCTGACATCACTTTTCATATCCCAATAAAAGGAAACATTTACTCGGTGTGGGTGGAATGGATGGGCGTTGCTTATGGATGGACCATAAATTTTTCAATCTTCTTATTGTTTCTTTCGTGTATGTGGGAGTAGTGCCAGAACACTACAGGACTGTGTATATTATATACTGTTTATAAAGGGAGACAGTGATAAAGTAACAAAACAGCTGCATATGGTGACTGGTGGGGTAATTTCCAGAGCCAATAAACCAGGGTATATGTTTTTTGTCCATTGAATTTGTGTAATGTTGCTCCTTGTTTTATGTGCACTGTTGTCAAATTCTTCCATAACCTTGGGAGATAATTCAGCGCATCTAGACTGCTGCGCAGGAACAGGAGGAAGTAATTCTGTCTCCATGCCCCTTTTACAAAGGGACAGGGGAGGCCATTTAGCTTCTCAAGTCTGTTACAGAGAGAAAGGAGGAGGCTATTCTGCTTCTTGAGCCTGTTATGCAGGAACTGTTAGTTATGGAGAAGAGTAGTCCTAATATAAATTTTAAAGTTGTAAGTTGAGTCAGGCCAACTTTGAACGTTTTATGTTGGCACTTTGGAAAGCTGTTTTGGCGAAGCTATTGGCAGGAAAGTGGGAGGCCTTCACAAATGATTTACAGAGTCTAGCGACAGCATGTTCCTGTCCATGAGCAGGGTAAGGCTGGTAGGTGTAGGGAATGCTGAATGGCGAGCAGAATTGAGGCTATGTTCAAGTAAAGGCGGAAGCATAGGATAGGTACAGACAGTAGGGATCGAATGAATCCATCATGGTGTACCAGGGATAGGCTAATATCCAAGAGGGAAATCAGAAGGGCAAAATGGGGACATAAGATATCTTTCGAAAATAGGGTAAGGGACATTCCAAAGAGTTTCTACAAATACATTAAGGCCAAAAGAGTAACTAGGGAGAGAACAGGACCCCTTAAATATCAGCAAACTGACCTATGTTTGGAGATACAGGAGATCGGTGCGATGCTAAATAAATATTTTGCATCAGTATTTACCGTAGAGAAGGATATGGACGGTAGAGAACTTGGGGAAATGAATGGTGATATCTTGAAATTGTCCATAGTACAGAAGATGGATTTTAGTACAATGAAGGGCATGAAGGTTAGTCTGACCTTAGAGTAGAATAAACTGCCGGCACAACATCAACAGCTCAAGGGCCTGTACTGTGCTGCACTGTTCTATGATCCATGAACTGATCAGGTGTACTCCAGAATCTATTGGGAAGCTAGGGAAGTAATTGTTCGGTCTCTGGCTGAGATACTTGTATCATGGACAGTCACAGGGAAGTTTGTGCCATTGTTAAACAACAGTTCATAAGGAAAAGCCAGGAAACTGTAGACAAGTGGGACTGATGTCATTGGTGGGTAACTTGTTGGAGGGGATTCAGAGAGACAGGATTTACTTGTGTTTGGAAATGTAAATTCCGGTAAGGAATAGTCAACATGACTTTGCATGTGGGAAATCGTGTCTCACTAATTTGATTTAGCGTTTTTAAGAAGTGATGAATAAGATTAATGAAGGCACAGAAATAGAACTGTGGAATGGAATGTGGACTTTAGTAAGGCATGGTTAGCATGGTGAGATCATATGGAGTACAGGGAGAGTTGGACGTAATTGGGTCGAAGGTAATAGATGAAGGAAATGTTTGTGAACTTTTTCTTTGGACTGGAGGCCTGTGACCAGCAGTGTACCACAAGGATCTAATGGATTTTGTCATTTTATATAAATGATTTGGATGTGAATACAATAGGAATGGTTAGTGAGTTTGCAGATAACACCAAAATAGGTGAGGTAGTGGACAGTGAAGATGGTTAACTCAGAGTAAACCGGGATGCTGATTAGATAGGCTAAAGGGCCAAGGAGTGGCTGATGGAGTTCATGTTAGACAAACGGAAGGTGTAGCATTTTGTTGAGGCAAATTGTGTTAGCATTTATAGCTAGAATCCTGGGAAGTGTTTTCAAACACAGACAGCTACATGGACATTATAGAAACCCTGCAGTGTGGAACCAGGCCATTTGGCCCACCGAGTCCACACTGACCCTCTGGATAACATCCTGACCAACAAACCCAAACGTTACCCCGGTAACTCTACATTTCCCATAGACAATCCAACGAACCTGCACATCCCTGGATACTATGGAACAATTTAGTGAGGTCACTGAACCTAACCTGAACATTTTTCGCTGTGAGAGGAAAACCAAACACCCAGAGGAAACTCACGCACACACAGGGAGAAGTTGCAAACACCGCACAGAGAATCACCAAAGGGTGGAATCGAACCCAGGTCATTGGAGCTGTATGGCAGTATTGCTAGCCACTGTGCCACTCAATGACCAGCTGCGAGAGAAACTGCATCCTCCCACTTTCTCTGGATCTGTCACATCTGTTCAAATGATGTTGAATTCCAATGCGGTGCTTTCGACAAGCCCTCCTTTACCTCCACCCCAGGATTCACGTTCTGAATGACAGGGCCTTAAGCTGTGACTGACACATTGCCTGCTGTTCTGCCCTCACCCCTTCCCCTTCTTCCCAGATCAAGTTGTCCATTAATACTGCAGCATGCAAGATAATTGCTGATCTAAACTAAAACAAAGAGCTGCATATACTGGAGATCTGAAACAAAAACTGTTCGGATGAAGAATCCCCAAATTAAAAATGTCGACTCACTGTCTTCCTACAGAGGATTAGCAAAAAGTGAATTCTGAAATGAATTCCTGATGAAGGGCTTATGACCGAAACATAGACTTTCCTGCTCCTCGGATGCGCCCTGACCTGCTGTGCTATTCGAGGGCCAAATATTCGACTTTTTTCCTTCAAATGGTACCAGACCTGTTGAGTTTTGCCTGCAAACGCTTGTATATCTAATTTCCTGTTTAAAACGTACACATTTTTTCCCTGCAGTATTGACTTTCATGCGCATCTTACACCAGTGTTTGCTTGTACTTCTTGTTTATAACTTCCAGTCAAATTGTTTCTGTGTAATCTGATTGCTCGGTTGAGATGAATGGTAGATTCAGCGAGATATTTCCTGAGGCCTTTCTTGATGTCACAAAACCTCGCTGCACTTTGTTCGAGCAATATATGAATAGGAAAGTTAGAGAAGAATATGGGCCAAGTGCAGGGGAATGGGTGAATGTGGACAGACATTTTGGTTGCTATGGACCAGTTTTGGCTGAATGCCCTGTCTCTGTGCATGACTGTAAATGAAAGTGGTTTTGGGTATAGACAGAGAGGGTGAGATTTCGCAACAATGTCAGGGAAGGATGTGTTCACAGGCTTCAGAATGCTGAGATATAGACATTTCGATAGCATCCAGCAAAGTAAGTCAGTATTACCAGGAATGATGGTGAACAGAATATAGGTGTGAGAACAGATGATGGAGAGTTTTGGATGAGGAATTGTTCTGCAGCTCTGTAACTGTGAATGGGGTCAGCAGAGTCTTCAACTCATCCATCTGAATCTAACAATAATTTATCTTTGAATGGTTTTCATTGGGTGTGACAAGGGGGATTGTCTGCACGAGGCCGAGCTAGTTTCCTGGTGATACCTTATTGAACTCACCTCATTAACTACCCACCCTACCCCATGGTGTCCCTCTCATTCAATGCTAGCCCGATTTCCCCACCCATCATGGCTGGAGGTACCCGCCATCACCTGAATGCCCCTGGATATTCCATTATCCCTGGCACTGGTGCCATCTTTAAAAGGACAATGGGCACTCGATTGATCTTTCCTCTGTGTGGGGTTGCCCAGAGTACAGTTTACCCAGAGCATAGCAGATGAGGTTCAATCACGCCACGGTTTGTCAACAGGGTCACAGATGTCCTGGTGGATGGATTAGTACATCTCTTCCCAAGGGGGCCACACCACCAGATCCACCGAGCAAGGTCTGAGCTCACCACCCAGCTCAGTGCAGTATCTGTAATCTGTAGTAATGTCTAGCAATACAGAACAAGCATCGATAACATTTCCCACACTGTGAGGATAAGGGTCCTCGTATGCTCTCTGGTCCCTCACACTCAATGTATGTCTGTTCCAGCACCGACACCCGAACAAGGTTTATGCTCCACCACTCTCACTCCTGCATGAAGCACCCCCCCCCCCCCCCCCCCGTATCTCTTGCCTTTGTAATATCCCCCCAGATTGTAGAATGCTCCGGAGAATGCTGATTATGGAATGTTCCAGATAATATTCCAAATAATTCCTAGTTTCAGGAAAATGACAGTGCCCCAGTGTGTAAATCATTAGGTGAAGGAACAGAGTGTGTTCTTTTTTTAAATCACATGCAATTACAATCCATGATGAGTGCATTCAGTCCTTCAAATGTGCTGTACCATTTAACAAGATCGGTGTGATCTGATTGTCTCCTGGGCTTCACGTTGCAGGAACTTTCAGTCATTCACCCCCCTGGCTTCCTGTCACTGACCAGGCGACACTCACGCACTTTCTACCCTGGGTTTCTTCAAGCATGTGTTCGGGAGGTATTTCCCATGGGGACCAACCCTCCACAAATATGTTCCATAATCTTTTAAATTTCATACGATGGTTAGCATACTTCACACAGACCAATCAAAAATGTACTCATATTTTATAGTTACCGATATCTAATCACAATTAGTAATTCTGGTTATTTCGCTTGAGTCAACTTATTCAACCTTAAGATAAACCATAATTTGTGGTCTCATTAATGAGCAAGTGGCCCTTTGGGACTCTATTCTATCCCTGTTAACATTTTAATTTTTTCAAAAATATTTTTATTCAGAGAAAGTCTTTAATGCTTCAATGAGCCAATAAGTACCCAACTCAAAAAACCAATGCAAATTGAACACAATTACACCCATGTGCACGTACATAAAAAAAAGAAAGGTAAATCAATGGACTGAAGAAAAATTTTAAAAAATTTGAAAATGAATAGTAGAGCTCAGTGTAACAAAACAATAGCTCTCAACCTTCAAAAGCATTAACTAATACACATTCATTTGTTCATAATTCTTCCTCTCTGGACATTAGATTCATTAGTCAAGTTCGTCATAGCTATATAAAAGTCCTTACTGGAGTGGCAGATCAGCCTGTATCTTGGTAATTCAAAAAGGGCTGCCATGTCTTATAAAAGATCCTTTATTTTCTGGTGCAACATACCTTTAGAAAAGTCCAAAGGGCTATGCTCCATGACAAGGTTACAACAACCCAACAGACCCAGGGGGTTTTCAGACACCCAACACAACAGAACATTTTTTCTGAACACAGAGAGTGAGGGTATTGAAGTAATTTTTCCTATGCACATCTGTGTAAGGTAGACTATGCAGGTCCAGGAAAAGGGAAAACTGATCCATCTCCAATTCGGTCCCCAAGATCCTCTCCATCCCACTGAACACACCGCTCCTGGTGGAAGGTCAACAAGCAATGAGTAAGAGTGTCCATAGTCATTCTGTATTTAAGACATACGCCCATCTTGAATTTTGAGAGAGGATCTAGGGCCAGATAGACTCTGTGAAGAATCTTCAACTACATGGCAAGAGTCTTCTTACAGATCGAAATACTTCTTGCATTTTCACAAATATCTTCCCCCGTGTCCGAAGAGATCTGAACCCCCAACTCTCTTTGCAGACATCAGAAAGGCACAAAGTCTCGTCTGAGGTCCATTCTCCAACAAATGATAAAGGGTACTGACAGAGGGTGCGTTCTTAGCACTAAGCACCCTCTTCTTTCTATCGGATGTGTACGGGCCTGTTAAAAGCGTGGTTCTTTTTTGAATAAGATCTCTAAACTGATAAGAAGAAAACAGAAGAGATCTCTACTCGGTAGTCTATAGTTACAACTTATTTGATCAAAGGATATCCTTGGTTCTCCCTCAGATAAATCATCAAAGCAAGATACACCCACGAGTTGCCCATAGTTTAAATATAGAATCCACTATTCTCCCTGTCGGAAACACTGTACACCAAGTTTTGGGGTAAGAAATGAGGTTTGGCTATTTTGCCCTCGATCGGACACATTGCCTTCCCTACTTTAAAATTATTGATACTCATTGGGAAATGGCAATACTCCGTAACTCCATCCTCATTTTGTCTATGAATAGCAGACTAATATGGGAGCACTTTGCCTTAGAAATATCTTACCATATTGACGCCGAGGCCTCACCAACATCGGGTAATGAAGAGCTTAATTGATAGATTTTAATATCCGGGAGAACTACTCCCCACAAATTGTGTGGTCTTTGTAATTTGGTTAACTTGATAAGGGGTCGCTTATGGTGACAAATCAAAGAGCTAAATCATCCATTGAGTCTCCTAAATATCTATCTGGGAAACATCAAATAAAGCATTCACGCAGGGTATAGCAAACAAGGGAGGGAATTCATTTTAATAAGAGCTATCCGATCTAGCCAGAATATTGGAAGTGCCTCCCATCTTCTAAGGTCTTGTTTAATTTTGTCAAACAAATGGACAAATTCTACGTTAAATATAAGTTCAAAGATAGGATTAATGAATACACCTAAATAGGGAATATCCCCATAAGCCCTGGGACTATTGAAAAAGAACCCCGGTTTCTCCATCGACATCAGGTATTTCCCCAAGATTGCCCATAGACATGGCCTCCGACTTTGTAAAATCAATGGTATAGCCGGAAAAGGCACCATTCGAACTTATGCATTACATGAGTTGAGGTACCAAAACTGTGGGATTTAGCAAAAATATTAGACCATCATCTGCAGACAATGTAATCTTACATGACTTCTCTCCCACTTCTGGGGCAGATATGTTGGGGTCCCTGCAGATGGCCTTCACCAATGCATCAATCACCAACGTAAACAACACTGGCGAAAGGGGTCTACTTTGGACTGCCTAAGCAATATTAATGTTATAGGATCGCACAACATTGGTGAGAAACGTGGCCAGAGGATCGCTTTCAAGGACCATCACCCACTTGATTAAAACTTTGCCTCGACCAAACCATTCCAACGTATATAAGAGATAAAGCCATTCAACCCAATCAAAAGCCTTCTCTGCGTCAAAAGGGATCACTTATACCTATATAATTTGTTCTGGACACGCTTGGACAATATTGAGTAATTTCCTAATATTGTTGGGAGTATCTACAGCCCTTTATAAGGTGGTGTGGTCCAGTTTGACAATGGAAGGATACACATTTTCCAGGCGTAATGTAAGGGTCTCAGACAAGATTTTGAAATCAACATTTAAAAGTGAGATGGGCCTATAAGAAGCACAATCTTCCGGTGTCTTCGTTTTCTTAAGAATAAGAGAGACATGAACCTCTCTTAAGGATGGTAGGAGTCAGTCGTGACTGTGTGAGTGACTAACATGGTAAGCATCGGCCCTGACAATAGGTTTATAAATTACATGTAAAACTCACTTGGAAATCCGTCAGGATCGGGCGCTTTTCCGCCCTGAAGCTGTTTTACACCCTCCAGCACTGACAATTAAGGCAAGACACTTATTTGTGGGTTACCCCTGGAATATTCAAGTTCTTGAAGAAAGACTCCATCTTAATCCACCGAACCTCATTATGCTCAGTCTAATATAATTCGGAGTAAAATCTCGGAAATGGTGCTTTAACCTTTATGCGATTGCAGGTGAGGGTTCCAGTACCTTCCCTGAGGCAATGGCTTTGGGGCTCTCTTTTCCACGCAAGATAGGCTAAATAATTGCCCGGCTGATCACCATACTCAAACAGCCTTTGTTTTGCAGAAGGTAGTTCCTTCTTGGCTGTCTGTGTGTCCGTGGAATTCATTGTACACCGAAGCGTTGTGATCCTCTGCAGCCTAGCCACCGAGGGTCTATCACAGTATGCCCTCTCGGCTGCCTTCAACCGTGCCTGGAGCAAGCGTTCCTCCTCCAGCATCTGCCGCATCCTAAGGAATAATTATTCTTTTGGCATCAGCCTTAGCAATTTTCCATAGAATGGATGGGTTACTGGTTGGATCTAAATAAATGGCTAAGAAATATCTGAATTCATTGCAGAAATACTCAATGAACTTACTATCCTTAAGAATAAAGGGATCCATTCGGCAGTATCTTGAGCCTGCTATATTACCCTTAATTTTAACCAATAGTTATACTGCTGCATGGTCAGAAATGGTAATATTCCCAATTGTACAGAACACCACTGAATCGAAGATTGCTTCAAGGTGAGGAAGAGATCAACCTAGTGTGGCATTTCTGCGGGTTAAAAGGAAAAGGAAAATCAGTATGCATGGGGTGGATCTGCCTCCAAACATCCATCAGCCCCAGTTCCACACAAAAATCTAATAATTGCTGAGATTGTAAAGATGGTACTGGGGGCTTTTGGGCATTCTGTCCACCGTGGTGCAAAAGACAATTGAAGTCTCCTCCTACAATAATGAGCTGCACCAAAAGATTACTTAATTTGGAAAATGCATATATCAGGAATTTAAGGCTGTGCACCAGGGGGCAATAACATTCAAAATACCGTTTCTTCCCCATATATGTTTGAGGATTATGATCCTCCGTGGGTGCCTAATACAATCTCGTGATGTAAATGGAAGATTCTTCCTATCCAGTATGGCTTCTCCTCTACTCCTAGTATTAAAAGACGAGAAATAAACCCGATCAAACCCGCCCTGCTGTAATGTCAAATGTTCCTTGTCATCAAGGTGCATCTCCTGCAATACCACAATATCCACCCTCTCCTTTTTAAGGCTAGAAAGTGCTTCTTTCCTCTTAACTGCCACCCCTTAATGCTACAAATACACCATTTAAGCATGACATTAGCCATAACACACTGGAACAACATTTGAACTCCTGAGAAGAAGAACTTGAATTACAAATCGCTGAGCATCAATGAAAAACGACTCATAGGCCCTAAAAGAAACATACTAACTAAAGATACTACAACTAAAAAGCTCTCCTAACGTTCCATAACTAAATATATACAAAAACAAAAAAAAGGATACAACGTGACAATGGCACTCAGGAGGGGCATTTACCCCCCGTCCACTTGGGGCATTTGCACGTCACAAATCTTTATCTTCTGCCCCATTATCAATACTGCATCCAGAGAATGAACTGCCCTTTGGTAGACATTCAGTCATCATGATCACCTTCATAACTGCCTCCAGCTTGAGCCGAACCCTACACACAAACTAAGCAAGAGAAAAACGAGTAGTAATACTAATGAAGTTAAAAGTGTGTACTCTACCCATCCAGGACTACAATTTAACACGACTTAATACTAGAAAGATTCAACAAACTTTCTTTAAAACGAGAGAAACATAATTATCGATATCCATTAAAGCATCCAGCCTGCTTTATAGTGTCCACAAAGTTTTCGCGTCCTCTGGAGCGTCAATGGATCTATTGAAAGATCCACCATTGCGTAGAACTATTGAAAGCATACGGAGCACCGTTGCGCTCATGAAGGAGTACTGAATCTCAAGTTCCCTTAGTCTTCTCTTGATATCATCAAAAGATTTTCTTTTCTGAATCACTGCCGCTGAAAAGACCTGGAAGAACATAATCCTGGAGCCCTCGTCGGATCTTTTCCCTGTGTTCTGGAAGCTTCCATCAGTCTTTGATTGTCTCTGCAACTACGTAATCGCACAAGGGCAGGGTGAGGGCATTAGCCTGATTCTGGCCTGCGCTCTGTAACCTGATGAACTGTTTCACTCTTCACCCGTCCCTCTTCAGCTTTGAAGTGAAGGAATCATTGCAGCCTGTTCTCGAAAAAAATCTCACTGGCTGAACACCTTTTGTCTCCAGCAGACGGATGATATGAACATTCTTCATTCTGCCCCTGTTTCGAGGTCATCACCTTGTTCAGTTAAGGTACGGACCTGTTTTTCAAGGGCGAGGATCCGCTCCTTAGAGGAATCGATCACAGACTCTGCCCCTGCAGTTTGGCGCTCGACCTCATCCGTTCTGCTTCCAAGGCTTTCAAGTTGCTGCTCATGTTTGTGGAGCACGGCTGAGAGTGGTTCTAGCCTCCTGCTGAACCTTTCTTCAATCATTTCACGTAACTTGGTGAACTCGGTGACCAAGACCTGGTGAGTAACTGGGCCATCGAACGACCAGAGGGGGTCGCAGGTGCGGCCAGAGGCATGCTGAAAGCTTCTGATGGGTGCACCGCTTGTTGGGACTTACTTGATCCTTTCCCATGTTGTCATTTCCACTTGACAAAATGGGATTAGTAAGGATTCTACAGCTCTTTTGGTGTTAACTTTTAAGTAAATGACTGTGGTGGGGTGGGGTTGAGCATCATTGTGATGCAGAGCTCAGCAAAGCAGACCTTTCAGATCTCTGTCATCTTGTTTCCCCTTTAAAACTTTATCAATGTTATCCATTTCGTTTAATTCCTGGATATTCTGGAGCTGTGTCATTCAGTACCACTGTCTACAGTTTCCCCAACACTGCATATTGCTGCCCACTCCTCGATAATCCTGGACTCCTTTGTGATTCGTGAAGCTTGCCTCAAAAATATTCAATATCTCTGCCTCCTATGTTCTGCTGGGAAGAGTGTCCAAAAGACTTACTACACCCTGAGAAAACAAAGATAAACCGACCCATCGGAGTGTGAGATTAGTTTTAGTTTTGCATTCTTATCTGAGAAAGGATAGAGTAACACTGGACGCAGTTCTGAGGTGTTTCACTTCATTTATTCCATGCATCAAGGGCTGATATTATGGAGACTTTAACAGGTTACCCTTAGAATGAGAGCTGATCTTATTGAAATATACAAAGCCTTGAGGCGAGTGGATCAGGTATATACCGACTGGGAGTTGAATAGCCCAAACTTGATCCCGTTGTCATTGAACCCGTATAGTGTGGAAGCTGGACATTCGACCCATCGGGTCCACACTAACCCACTGAACAGTATCCCATCCAGACCTGTCCCCCTACCCTATCCATGTAACCCTGCAATTCCCATGAATAACCCACTTAACCTACACATCCATGGTCACTCTGCGTAATTTAGCATGGCCAATCAAACTAAGCTGCACATCTTTGAACTGTGGGAGGAAACTGGAGAACTGAGAAGAAATCCACACAGACACGGAAAGAATGTTCAAACTCCACATAGAGTGTCGGACGAGGTTAGAATTGAGCTCAGCTCCTTGCTGATATGAGGCAGCAGTGATAACCACAAATCTAACATGCTGCTCCATTAGCCCTATTAGTTACCTGCGGCTGATGAAAGAAATCTGCCTGACTTGTTCCTGTCACTCAACCTGACCCAGTCTGAGACCTTTATCATCAGTCATATCACCAACCTGGTTACATTTAAGATTTGTTGTGAGCAGTGGATGAGTGGGACTAAAGAAGGAAACAGTGACACCCTCCAACCACAGTCAGAACCGGAGTGAGGAAAAATTCACAAAGTGGGATTTCATTCAAGTGGGAATTCTCTTTCCCAGAAGTTTGGGATGGCTGAATCTTTATATAATATTATATAATATTATATGATCTTTTTATGTCTTTGTCTGATTTTCCATAGACAAGTGAATCAAGGATATTGCTGCATGGAGAGAAAAGTGCAGAAGGGAGCACAATGAGATGAGCCATGACCTTACTTACTGGTGGAGTAGTATCAAAGGGCCAATTGGCCCACTCGTGTCCCTCTGCCCTATGTTCTGATGTTGGATTCAGCCCTCCGGACCTGCTACACACAGGCAGATTGAGGTCATGCCGATGGTTAGGTGTAGTTTCGGAAGTGCACTTGGAAATTCCAGGCTTCGTCAGGAAGTGACCCCGAGCCACAATCCCTTTTTCCAGGCTTCCCCACTCTGTAACTTATGCTCTGGAATTGCTCGGAATACAGCCCCCATATCCCATCCAGGGTTAACTCAGGCAAATTTCCTCCTCTCCCAAATGCAACATTGTACAACACGACTTCCAGGAAAATAACCAATTACTTTCCAAAAACATAACGTAAAAACTTAAGAAGTAGGAACATGAGTCGGCTATTCGGCCCCTCAGGCCTGAAATCTCATTCAATAAAAACATGGCTGATGTACGTCCGGGCTCAACTCCACTTTGCTACCCAATTCCCTGTATCCTTCCCCACTCTCTGGGTTAGGGAATTCCAGACATTCACTGCCTTCTGAGAGAGTTCATCATTTTTCACCTCATATTGAAATTGATGTTCCTTATTTGGTATCTACCGCTTCGAGTTCGAGACTCAGGGGAAACACCTTCTTAGCATCTACCTCGTCAAGCTCCCTCTGTATCTTGTACATTTCAATAATATTACCCTCATTCATTTCAACCACAATGAATAATCGCCACACCATTGGAGATGCATTCAATAATTCATTCCTTTCATCCCTGGAAGCCGCCTCATGAACCAACCTAGTTACTTGCTGCATCAGCATGCTGACGTTATGATTCATACACAGGAACGCTCCAATCCATTTGTACTGCTCCTTATTTGGTAGTCCTCTTCATGAAATAACAGCCTGCATTTTGGTTCTCAGTGTCATCCACAAACTCGGATGTATATTGCACTCAACTCCCGCCGTCAGGCTATCAGTATAGATTGTAAATAACTGATGCCATCGGCCTGATATTTGTGGTAATCCAGTAGATATGTCTTTATCATTAGATCATTAATTCTAACTCTCCGATTTCTATGTATTAAACAACTATCATCCCATGCTAATATATTATTCATCATACTACGAGCTTCTGTCACGTGTCAGAACGTTTATTTTGTGATACCTTGTGAAAAATCTCTGGAAAGCCTCATGTTGATCAGTTCCCTTTACCAAATCTGCCTGTCACTTTCTCAGGGATTCCTGATGAAGGGCTCCTGCCCGAAACATTAATTTTCCTGCTCCTTGGATGCTGCCTGACATGCTGTGCTTTTCCAGCATGGCTCTAATCTTGACATTCTCAGGAATCTCCAAAAAATAATCTGTATGATTTTACAGAGGAAAAATAGTTTCCCTTCACAAACCATGCCAACTCTGCATTAAGCTTTTCTAAGTGCCCTGCAATTCCTTCCTTCATAACAGGCTCCAGCAGATTCCCAGCAATAATGGTTAGGCTAAATTGTTCCTGCCCTCTGTCTCATTCCTTTCTTGAAGACAGGCGCCACATTGGAGGTTCTCCAGTTTCACTGGAACACTCCTTTAATCCAGAGAATTAAGGAATATTTCACACAGTGCCGCAAGTCACTCTGTGACCACTTCTTTTAAAATTAATTATGAATTACTGCTGACCTGTCTATTTTTATTCTTATCTGTTAGTTAAAAACCTTGCTCCTTTTGTTAGAGACAGTTCATGAACTTCCCTCCTATTACCATTTGTTTATTCCATTGACATGCTTACAGTGCCTTCCCCATGCGGAAATACTGTTGTAAATTATCTGCCTGTTCCCTGTGGCCAGTTCTCCAGTCACCCCCTCCAAAGGCCTCAATGTACTTTCCTCACTTCACTTCTGACTCAGCTCACACACACATCTTCAAGCTTTTCTTATGTAGACGAAAAAGCTCATGATGCTTGTTTTCACATTTTTTGCCAATTTATTACATCATATATTTTCGTACATTTTCCTCACTTTCTAGATTCATGGTCTTATCATGCGCAAACAGAACATTTGGTCCAACTAGTCCATGCTGATCAGAGTTTCTAAATTAAATTAATCCCATCTGCTTGCACTTGGTCCATATGCCTCTTCACGTTTCCCGTTCATACGTTGGTCCAAATGTCTTTGAAATGTTGTAGCTGTACTTGTTCCTCTGGCAGCTCATTCCATACATACATCACCCTCTGTGTAAAAAAAGTTGCCCCTTTGTCCCTTTCAAGTTTCCCCCCTTTCAACTTAAAGCTGTGCATCTGTGTTTGAACTCCCAGATTCTGCAGAAAAGACCTTGGCTATTCACCCCCTCCATGCCTCCCATGATATTATAAACTTCTAGTATGCCACCCCTGAACCTCGTACACTCCTTCTGATAGGAGATCAAACGTTTAACGATAAGCACTGCAAATTTGAAAGAATATTAAAAATGACAAGTAAAGAAAACAGCCCAAACTTCATACTGTTAGTTTTGCTGTATGTTGCAAAACTAAGGCAGCATGATACTCTTACTAGTGCCAATAAGAGGTCAAGCACCTGAATTCCTTAGTGTGAAGGCAGTGATGATGTATACTGTGAAAACGTATAGATCTAGATCTATTTAATACCACATTGTCAACATTCTCCCTCCTATTCTCCTTCTGACCTTTTGTGGTTGTGTCTTCATTATCTTAAAATCAGTTAGAGAGAACCCCTTTCCCCCATTCACACCTTAATTTAAACCCATTTTGCATCATCTTCCTGTTCACAACTGCTAATAGCCCGTTTATCTATTGCCACGCCATTTTTTCCAAGTCAACCATCCCCCATCTCTGGCAAGGGATTAAAAAGCCCAGTTTCCAACCTTTTTCAGTTCTGAACAAGTCACACTGGACTTGTAACGCTCACTCTGCTTCTCTGTCTCTGCATATTCTGCCAGACCTGCTGAGCTTCTCCAGAAACGAATAGGCACAGCACAAATTTTCAATTAAAGAAATAGCGAAGGATACTGGAACTAAAAACACAAAAAATGCTGGAGAAAGTGAGAGCTTCGTAAAAGGGTCACTGGACCCGAAAAATGAACTCCGCATTCACTACAGAAGATGCCGCCAGACCTGCTTTGTTTCTTCAGCAATTTCTGTTTTTGAACAAGTTCCAATGACGTGTGTGAAAGTTGCTCAAACGCCCTGTCCAACACGGAGCGCCCTACACTGGGAACTGAACGATAACGCAAAGTTCACACATTCATTGGCTCTGAAACTGCAAAAGGCTGGCATCACTGACACCACAGAGCTCTTAATCATGTTCAGGGAGAAAACCAGAGGGAAACACATTTAATTCAAACGCAGAAGATGGCATTACGAGAAAGGAAAAGATTCAGATGAAAATGTTAAAAGGTTTGAGTAATGTAACAAATTAGAAGCATGACACCAAGGAGAGTCCCTCAGCAAAATGAGAATATGAAAATGGAAGTATTACTGCATCAGAACCCAGGTGAGGTCACTGAGTACATGGCTGATGGGTGAATGGGTCTCGATGCGAACTGGGGGAAAGTCAGTCCAATTGAATTGCAGATATTGCAGCTCAACCTGGGCATTCTAGTGATGCTGTAGACAACAGCAGCAACAGAAGCAGGATTGTATTCGAACATAATCTGTAACATTTTCCCCAGGATATTCCATCAGTCTATAAGTACCATCAAGCCGAGTGATGGCTCAGTGACGAGTGTGGGTGAACATGCCAAGGTCAGAACCATGTGTACCTAAAGCTGATGACAAACCATTAAAGCTACCACACTTGCGTGGTTTCATTCCAAACAGCAGAAGTAACATCTGATAGAAAGGACAAAATGATCCCAAGACCAACAGATCAGATCTAAGCTCTGCAGTGCTGCCACATCCAGACATAAATGTCGGTGTACTATTAAACAACTTACTGGAGGAGAGGACTCCAGAAATATCCCCATCTTATGTAACGGAACAGCCCTGCACATCAGTGAAAAGGACAAGGATGTAGTATCTGCACCATCCTCAGCCAGAGGTGTTGAATGGATGATCCACCTCACCCTCGTCATGATGCCACAGAATCACAGATGCCAGTCTTCAACCAATTCGATTCGCTGCACGTGACATGAAGAAACAGCTGAATACAGTAGATATGACAAAGGCAATGGGCCCTGACACCATTCCTGCAATAGGACTGAAGACTTGTGCCGCACAACAAGCTGTGTCCGTGGGGAAGCTGCTTCATTCCAGCTCCAACTCTGACAAGTCCCTGGCAAATTGGAAAAGTACTCAACTATATCCCGTCCCCTAATGGATGAATAATTGCATTGTGACAATTTAACACTCCCTCAGTTCCTTCACAATAATCAAATTGGTGGGAGGTCTTTTTGACAGGGCTGTCAAGCAGTACAGAAATAACCTGCGCAGTGTGGTTTCGGATAGGTTCCTATGTGGAGATGGGGCTGTTGTGGAAATACCATTGGATTACTAATCCAATACAGGATAATGCTCTTGCAGCTGGTGGAAGTTATAAACAATTAATACAGTATCAAGATCTAGGATCTGGTGTCAGTAAGAGTGACCTTCCACCAATGTTGATTTTAAACTTCGATCTCCTACCCCAATGTACTTTCAGGAAGTGAATCTCCCGTGTTTTCCTGGTCTGGCCTAAGAGTGACTCCAGACACACAGACATGTGATCAACACGTCAATGGTCTCTGAAACGGTCAAGCAAGACACTCTATTGTATCAAACTGCTCTGAGGTCTTAAAGGATAAAACCGGACAGAATACCCAGCCCCAGCCTTGCTACCGGAAAAGGGAACGGGAAACACAGACCTATTGACCCTGCAGAGACCTCATATCTGAGAGCTTGTGACAACATTTACAGAGCTTTCCCACAGACTGCACAGAAATATCGGGAAAAGAGTAGGTCATTCGACACATTGAGCCTCCCCCATTCTAGTTCATGGAGAAAATCTCCTCAATGCAATTTTCCCGACACAGTGTTCATATCCCGCAATATGTTTAACACTGTGAAATGTAAACTAAGAATTGCTGTAATCCCTTCGGTCCATCAATTTTGCTCCTCAATTCAATATTCAGGCCGTTCTCTGATAGCGCGTGTTTATTAAATACGATTTCGTTGCAATGTGATTCGTGAATTGCGCACCTTTTTCTATAAAGTGAACTCCCGTTCGCTGTGACGCGATTCCTTGCCAGGCACCAGCTGAACAATAAAACCCAGCCTCAGGATGTTCTGTCTGCAAAATGCACAATGTGTTCAGCTAAAACAGGAATGTAATCTGCTCTGCAAGCCTTGAAACTGAGACTGAAACTGGGAGTATTAGTCTATATTTAGAAAGAACTTTATTTAAAACCGGAAGAGAATCTTGGGGAGAACTGGGATTCCCCATCAGCATCACGTGGTCAGTCAGCCCTGCGTGTCTTCTGGTGAAGAGCTTGGTGAAAGGTACAGGGCTGTAGTCAGTGACTGTAGTGTGAAAGTGTTACATTAAGAGCACTATTGCATTAAAATGTATGATTAAAAGGTTTACTTAGTCTGTGATAGTGTGTGTGTTAGACTAACTTTAATTTTTGGTTTTTACTGATATTTTGCGGTTCACCCCTTACCCGTTTTTTCCCATTGGCCCCATTATTAATATTGCACGATTTTCTGTAATATAGTATTGCACAGGTATACAGCTACCGTGATATTGGAGAATAACCTGTAAAGATATCTGATCCTCTATCTTCATACCATGCCCCTGCTCTGTCCATATCCCTTTACTGTATAGAAATCCTTATATATATTCAGTGCCTTGGTTTATACAGCCTGATCTGGGAGACTAGTCCCCAGGTTCACCAGTCTCTGAGTAGAGACATTTATTCTCATCTCAATACAGAGTGGCCTGTCTGTATCTAATATTGTAGCCCCTTGTTTTTGATGTCCCACCGAGGGAAATTATCACCCCTGCTTCCAATCTGACTCGTCCTGACAAAATTTTATGTATTTCATAGAGATGTCCACTCATTTTCCTAAACCCCTTGGAATACACGCCCAGCCGCACCAGACTCTTCACCCACAACAAACCCGTCATTCCAGAGATCAGTCTGGTCTCCTTCGCTGCTCTCCCTCAATGTCAGGTTTGTCCTTTATAAGGCAAGGAGACCAAAACTGCACACAATACTGCACAATGTTCGAAATGAGATCTCACCAAGGCCCTGTCCAGCTGCAGTAAAACACCCTTACTCCTGGATTCAAATCCCCCTGAAATGAAGGTGAATACACGATTTATCTGCCTACCAGCTTTCTGTTCCTGCAATATTGCTTTCAGTGACTGGTGTACAGGGAGATCCAGATCCTTTTCAATGTTACAGCTCCCCACTTGTTGGGTCTGTGTACACTGGTCAGCGTGCCAATGCCATTCCCAGTATTGACTTCTGGTTTCAGATCTCACTGCCCTGCACTGACCTCGGAGGGCTGCACAGAAGGAAACAAAAATGCAGCTTAAGTTCCCTTATAGATCAAAGTTTTTCAAAAAATCCCTTTTCAAATGATAGGCCCCCGTTCTGTTATTCCCATCAAAAGTCACAACATCACATATCCCCGCTCCCCCCATTGCTCTTCATCTGCCACGTATTTGTCCAGACACTCCACTTGTCTCAATCACCTTGCAGTTTTTTTGACATCCTGCTCACCCAATCACAATCCGATATTGTTTAGTGCCATCAGCAGACTAGGAAATATTGTATTTGATTTCCTCAACCAAATATATGATGTGTATTGGGAATAGCTGGGGCCCAAGCCCCAGTCCTGGTATATCCGCCAAGGGTTCCACTCGAAAAAAAACTTGTTTATTTCTACTCACTGCTTCCTGCCAGCTCTCCTATTCTAAAACCATATTAGTCCCAGGCCCATAGGATTTGAATTTGCATAATAGGCTTGGGACTTTATCAAACATTTTCCTGAAAATTGAATCGTATTGTATTGATTGCTTCTCCATAATTATGCTAAAAGTCACTTTCTCAAATATGATTCCCATTTGATAAATATCTTTTGATTTTGTCTGTACTCATTACTTTCAGTTCCAATACTTCCTCTAAAACCGTTTGGTTGCTAATTTCATTCTATTCTCTTTCTTTTTCAACAGGCTAATGTTCGCTAGTATTGTTGGGAAGTTTTCTTTGTTGTTTTTTTTTTCTTCTGTGAAGACATAACTGAAGTATTTGCTCCATAGTTCTGCCTTTTCCCTGTCCTCAATTCTCTGGTATCAGACTGTAAGAAAGCTGCACCTTTTTTCCCTTAATTTTGCCATTGACATATTTTCAGAAGATATTACAAGTTCAATCTTAAAACCCCTCTTAATATACTCTTCAGAAGCCCATCAATTCCTATCTTAAGCTACTCAATGATTGACCTTCCACAGCCATACAAACACAGACGCACAGACTTTGTACCATCAGATATACAGCACGGTCTACATTAGTCCCACTTTCCGACACAAGACCCGCAGCCGTGAATCTTATGGCAGTTCAACTGCACAGCCGTGTATTTTCTAATGGTTGTGAAGTTACCATGACAACTCCTCTCTCAGGAAGGGCATTCCTGACCCCAACACCCTCTGGGTGAAAAACAATCCTCAATTCCTCTCCAAATCTCAAACCCTTCACTTTTAAATGTGCTCCACTGTTCTTGGTCCTTTGACTGAAAAGAACAGCTGCTGTCTATCCATGTCCCTCGGAATACTATCCTTCCGAATCACGGCCCACTCAGCCTTTTCTCCTCCAAACTAAACAACCCGTGCTTATCCAGCCTCTCTCCATAGCTGATTTGCTCTATCCCTGGGAACATCCTGGTGAATCTCCTCTGAGCCCCTCCACTACAATCAGACCCTTCCCGTAGTGTGGTTCCCAGAACTACACACAGTATTCCATCTTGGCCAAACCAAAGTTCCGCATAGCTCTTATAATCTATGCCCTGATGAATAAAGGTTATGTTTACGTCTCCGATGCTTTCTCAAATTGTGTATTAACCTATTTAGTCACATTCAGGGATTTGTGGAGAAGCATCCTCTAAGCATCCTCCTGTGCTGCCATTCATTGAGTACTCCCCTGTCTGGTTCCTTCTTCTAAAGTGTATCACCTCATATTTATCAGGGTTACAATCCATCTGCTATTGATCTGTCCATCTGACCATTCCATCTGTATCTTCCTGTAACATAAGGCCTTCCTCCTCACTGCCAACCACCCGGACAATCTTTGTATCAAACACAAACTTAGTTGTCATACACCCACCAACCCCGTCTGTATTCAAAGCTGCATCATTTATGGGTACCACAAATAAGAAGGTTATAGTTCACACAACACCAGGTTATAGTCCAACAGGTTTATTCGGAGGTACTAGCTTCGAAGGGCTGCTTTTTCATCAGGTGTTATGCACTTTGAAAGCACGTGCCTCTGAATAAATCTGCTGGACTATAACCTGGTGTTATGTGATTTTTAGGTTTGTGCACCCCAGTCCAACACCAGCACATCCGAATCACAAATAATAAGGGACACAGCACTGATCCCTGTGATACACCATTGGACACCGGTCTCCAGTCTAACAGCTTTCAACCACTACCCTCTGTCTCCTTACACTAAGTTGATTTGGCAAGTCACTAATGACTCCTACCTGTTCCCTTGTTATTCTTTCCTGCTTGACACACTTGCAGAATATCTGGGGATTCTCCCTAATCTTACCCTGTCAGCAGGTTTCTATGCTCCTGTTTTCGGCAGTTCTCACCAAATGATGAATTTCCTCATTATTACGGTCTTAAGTGGCCAATCCCTTATCTTGCCATTATTTGTCCTGAATGTGGGTTAGACAGCCAGGGAATAATTCTGTTAATTTCCAAATTGTCATATGTTTTGTGAATTTTCCAAATTACACTGTTACCCACCTCTCATTCTTTGAAACTCTGGAGAACATAGGTCGAGTTTCCTCATCAGGCAACCTCGCCATCTGTGGCATTAATCTGGAGAACGTCCATTGCACTTTTTTTGTGGTCAGTATATTCTTTCTCAGATTGGGTCACCAACACTGTACACAATGGATGCAGGTTTGGAAGGTTCATTTCCAGACGTTTCATTACTTAACATCTTCAGTTGACCCCTTGCGAAGCAATGCTAAACTTTCCTGCTTTCTATTTGCATGTTTGGGTTTCTTTGGGTTGTTGATGTCAAATCCTGTGGTGATGTTATTTCCTGTGGCGAAGTCACTTGCTGTTGCTTTTCTCAGGTGGTGGTAGATGGAATCTAACAACCAATAGCACATCTAGTTAGACATGTCAGAAATACATACATATTCTCTCCATTGTTGCTGTAAATCTCTAAATATCCAGTATCACACGCTGTATAATAGATTCCAATAGTTTCCCTGCAGATGTGAAGTTAATTGGTCGGCAGTTCTCCAAACTATGTCTTCTTCCCTTTATAGATGCTTGGATCCTTTCCATTAATCTATAGTGCTTGGACCACGTTTACTAACTTCCATTTATCTGCAATGGATTCTGGCCTCTGCAGAATGCACAGGAAAATAAAACAGTCTTGACAATGCATTTAATACTTCTATTACTGATTTATGCCTGACATTTTAATATGAAGTAATCAGGCTTGTCAGACTTAGCAATGCTCTATCCAGTTACACTTTCAAATATTACCTTGTTACTGATATAAATTGACTTTACGTCTTTAGTTGCACAAGCCCCACAATATCACTGGGTATTACTGGGTGATTTGTGGATCTTCCTCCATGAAGACAGATGCAAAGTAACTGATTATTTTCTTGACGATTTCCCTGTTCTTCACAATAAACTCTCCTCTCCTAATTACAAATTTCCATATTTGACCTTGCTTTTATTTTGTTTCCTTTGAAATACAGATTGTAGATTTATACAGTGTTTTTTGTTTCTTTTGTTAGCATTCATGTTCTCTTTCTGATTTCCTGATCAGTTTCAAGGCCCTCGTTTCTGGATCGTGAATTTCTGAAAATTCTCAGGTTTCCAAATGACTGAAATTCTTCTGAAGCCACTTCCTATGATCAATACATTTTCGAATTTGTTATGTTAAACATCATTGTGTCACTTTTCCTTTCTTTAGTGTTTGTACCTGAAATAAAGAGACATATTTTTCAGACTTTGTATTTCTATTAATCTCCTGGTCTGACCAGAAATATTCAGGAACACTGCAGGAGGACAGAAAAGGAATTGTGGGAGCCCAGGCTGATAGTTTTGCATCATCTCTGATCAACGGGTGAGGTCCCGGAGCACTGGAAGGTAGCGAAAGCTGTGCCCTCTACTCAAGAAAGGTTACAAAGAAAAACCTGAGAACTATAGACCAGTAAACCTAAAATCTGTAGTAGGTATCTTACTGGAAAAGGTTCTGAGAAATAAGATATACATGCATTTGGAAAGACAGGGTGTGATTAGGAGTAAGATTAGAGTAGTGCTAGAAAAGCACAGCAGGTCAAGCAGCATTCGAGGAACAGGAAAATCAAAGTTTCAGGCAAAAGCCCATCATCAAACTCAGCACGGCTTTGTGCATGGGAGACCATGGCTCACAAATCTGTTCGAATTCTTTAATGATGTGACTAGCAATGTTGAGGGGGGCAGGGTGGTATACATAGTCTATATGGATTCCAGAAAGGCCTTCAATAGGTTCCACATGGTATGCTGTGCTGGAGAGTTAGATTTCATGAAATTTAGGAGGAGCTGCCAAATTAGATACAAAATTGTCTTGATGGTAGGAAGCAGAGGGTAATAGTGGAAGGATGCTTGTCAGACTGGAGGCCTGTGACTAGTGGAATGCCTCACGGGTTGGTGCTGCGACCACTGCATATTACATATATCTATAATTTAGATGGGAATGTATAGGCATGATTTGTAAGTTTGAAGATGACATGAAAATAAGCAGCATCATGGAGAGTGAGGAATGTTATCAGAAATTTCAGACAATACAGCAGTATCTTGATCAGCTGGAGAAGTGGCTGAGAAATGGCAAATGGGATTTTAATATAGATCAGTGTACGTTCTTGCATTTTAGAAAGTCAAATCAAGGTTGCAGTTTCCTGGTAAATAGTTGTGTCCTAAGGGCTGTAGTGGAACAGAGGGACCTTGGAATTCAGTTGCATGGTTCTCTGAAAGTTGATTCAAAGGTAGACAGGGCAGTGAAGAAAGCTTTTGGCACACTGGCCTTCATCAGTGTATATCACTAATTATGTAAATTAGGGAGTTACATTGCAATTATACAGGATGCTGGTGAGACCATACTGGGAGCGTTATGTTCAGTTGTGTTCACTTTGCTATGTGAAGGATGATATTAAACTGGAAAGAGTGCAGAAGAAATTTACAAGGATGTTGCAAAGGACTCGGCCCATGTTTGATGGGCGGCACGGTGGCACAGTGGTTAGCACTGCTGCCTCGCAGCGCTAGAGACCCGGGTTCAATTCCCGCCTCAGGCGACTGACTGTGTGGAGTTTGCACGTTCTCCCCGTGTCTGCGTGAGTTTCCTCCGGGTGCTCCGGTTTCCTCCCACAGTCCAAAGATGTGCAGGTCAGGTGAATTGGCCGTGCTAAATTGCCTGTAGTGTTAGGTAAGGGGTAAATGTAGGGGTATGGGTGGGTTACGCTTCGGCGGGTCGGTGTGGACTTGTTGGGCCGAAGGGCCTGTTTCCACACTGTAAAGTAATCTAATCTAAAGTAATCTAATCTAAATTTCATGACTCAACGGTCTGAGATATAGGGAGAGGTTGGTCAAGCTAGGACATTTTACTTTAGATGTATGAGGCTGAGGGGGAATCTGATAGAAGTGTATCAGATCATGGGAGGGATGGACAGAGTGAATGTACTCAATTTTTTTTCCCCAGGGTTAGGCAATGACGGACAAGAGGGCATCAGTTTAAGGTCAGAGGGGAAACAATAAAAGGGAACCTGAGGATCAAGTGCTTTACACACAGGGGTGATACACATATGGAATGATGTGCCAGCGGAAGAGGTTGAGGCGGGAACATTCGCAACATTTAAAAGCCATTTGGACAAATATACGGACAGGAAAGGATTAGAAAAATACAGGGCAATGGCAGGGAAATGGGGTTAGCGTGGATGGACATTTTGGTCAGAATGGACCAGTTTGGGCCGAAGGGCCTATCTCCGTGCTGTCGGACTCTATGACTCTAACAACCATTGCTTGTGTCCCACTGAATGTTATATTGTACTTTCCCAATTCACTGGAGCGAACTTGACCCTCCAGGCTACCATGATGTTTGACTAGAATGTTCAAGCATTCTATTTTATATGCAGACACCGTGAAAAATGCACCTTATTAATGTCACTATTACTTAAAAGCTGTTTCAGAGCAAGGTTATTAATTCATCCTTCTGCTCACACAACACCAAATCCAAAATAACCTGCTCTCTAGTTTGCTTCACAACATACTCTTCAACCCATCTCATATGCACTTACAGAATTTACTTTTCACAGCGGGAGCAGTCACTTAGTTAATGCAGTTTAGACATAACTTGAGACCAACCAACAAACTGCAGTATCCATGATACTTGTATATCTAATTTCCAGAACATATGATGCTCAGATTTCCGTTTTGGTTTCAATATATAACACACCAACATTTGCTTCTCCTTGCTATTTTTAAGCTTCAGCTAAACTGATTCTGTGGAATCTGAGGGAGAGCTCTGTGTCATTATTAATGAGAGACTTGGACAAGACATTCAGGGAGGCTCACCTCGACACGGAGATGATCTGAAGAAATACAGGACAAGCATCAATAACCTTCCCACTCTGTCAGGACAAAGAATATTCTCTCTGATCCCTCACACTCACTGTGTATCTGTTATAGCACCTACCCCCAGACAATCCTCATGCTCTATTTCCAAATAAGGCTCAGGCACTTCCACGCTCACTATTGAATTCAGCAACTTCCTTCCCACACTTTCTGTGTCACCTACGCAATACACCCCACACTAATAATACAGATAATACTATATGGATTCAAAACTGTCGGCTGACTCATTCCGGACAACTCACAACTCCCCCCAGCCCCACCTACACCAGCACTAACTGCAGGGCCACCCACTCCTGCCCTCACTTCCTCCCTCCCTTTCTCCCATTCCAAGAGAAACAGCCTGGAATCGGACAGAAATGGCCAAGCCGGGTGGTGGAGTTCCCAATATCCATTCCCTCACCCGCCATAGTACAAGATGGAGTGGACTGGGATAGCTTGCGTGGAGTTTCTGAAACATCCATATCCCACTGACCAATTAAGGAGCAGTGCTCAGTCAAAGATAATTCTCACATTAAACCCACTGGCAGTTCCAACGACAATCCTTTCACTTTCCCCCCAAAAACTACAGATGCAGACATTAAAATACACAGAATTATTGGTAAACACCCCAACATACGAACAAACACAATACATACAAGGGGATAGGCAGACTCACACGTAGAAACACACAAAGACATATAGAGTCACACACAAATAGACACAAACACAGATACAACACACAGGCTGATACACAAAAAGACAGATAGACGCACAAATACACAGGTTACAAGCAAATGGGGATACACACACAGACACACACACACAATCACACACAAGCAGATAAGAGTGTCATTAAGACACAAATAGATAAGTTTTTGATTTAAGACGATAAGGATTCTCGGGGGAAGGCAGGAGAATGACGTTGAGTGACATATAAGAAATGATTGAATGGCTTATCAGACTTGATGGGCCGAATGGCCTCATTCTGCTACATTTTTCATGCTCATGTGGTGTTATGCTATCAGGTACTCTCTTCCTGAGACAGCAACAGAGGCTGGGTTTGATATATATTCAATTCGAAAGGGTCAGTGGCAATGTGGGATAGGTTTGGAGTCCGGAATGGTTTATGTTTATTCCTAATTACTCTTTCCTTATTTCTGAAAAGAGGTGGTGATTTGATGTTCAGTTTTAAAATAACAGGTCTCACAAAGAAATAAGGACGTCCCTTTCACTTTAGTGTTGTGCTACCTGTGATGTCCTCAACCTCAGGGAGCATTGAAGACTCTTTTATAGAGTCGTAGAGTAACAGCAATATTCAGCATGGAAGCAGACCTTTCGGTCCGACCCGTCCATGCCGACCAGATATCCCAACCCAATCTAGTCCCACCTGTCAGCACCCAGCTCATATCCCTCCAAACCCTTCCTATTCTTATACGCATCCAAATGCCTCTTAAATGTTGCAATTGTACCAACCTCCACCACATCCTCTGGCAGCTCAGTTCATAAACGTACCACCCTCTGCGTGAAAATGTTGCCCCTTAGTTCTCTTTTATATCTTTCCCCTCTCAACCTAAACCTATGCCCTCTAGTTCAGGACTCCCTGACCCCAGGGAAAATACCTTGTCTAGTTATCCTATCTATGCCCATCACAATTTTGTAAACCTCAGCCTCCGACGCTCCAGGGAAAATAGCCCCAGACTGTTCAGCCTCTCCATATATCTCAAATCCTTCAACCCTGACAATATCCTTGTAATTTTTTTCTGAACCCTTTCAAGCTTCACAACATCTTTCCAATACGTAGGAGACTAGAAATGCACGCAATATTCCAACAATTGCCTTACCAATGTCCTGTCCAGCAGCAACGTTACCTCTCTATTCCAATACTCAATACTCTGACCAATAAAGGAAAGCATACCAAACACCTTCCTCACTGTTCTATCTACCTGCGACTCCACTTTCAAAGAACTATGAACCTGCACTTCAAGGCCTCTTTGTTCAGCAACAAACCCGATGACCTTACCATTAAGTGCATAAGTGTGAGCTTGACTGATCTTTGCTGGACAGGATAGTCAACGTTTATTGGGAACAGACAGGAGACGGATAGACAGACACACTTAGATCAGCCATGAGCATTCTGAATGGTACAGCCAAATGGCCAACTGATGCCCCTACGCCATTCGTTGTTCCTCAGTTCAGCCCTCAAGGCTGTTGCAGATATATACTGTTGCTCCTACCACATGTGTACAGGAGCAGACATCTAACCAATTCATTGAGTTGTGTAAATCCAATAATAGGATCATTGTATTTAGGCATTTCAATTCCAAACATTCATTAGGGCAGTGAACGTTTTTTAAGAGGGGAAACATATCTTTACATTTATTCCAGAGAACTTCTTATATCAATACGTAGCAGATACAAAAATAGGTGCCAGAAGAGCAGTGAACGTGTAGGGCGAAACCCAAGAAGGTTAGTAGAAGAACAAAAAGGGGGTTACCAAAAGCATTTGCAGGCAATAGGCTCAATAATCCAAAGACATTTTATCGGTTTATTAAGGGCAAGAGGTTAACAAGAGAAACAATAGGGAGTATTAAGGCCCGAGGAAGCAATCTGTGCACAGAGCCAGAGAATATGTTAAACACGTATTACATATCGGTCTTCACTTTGGAGAAGCAGTTCCTGGATTCACTGTCAGTCCCTATTAGAGTGCTTTGAGCAAATTGACACACAAGCTGACAAGCTGAGGAAGAATTGGAAGTTTATGCAGGATAAAAAGCGGGCAAATCCCTAGATCCCGATGAACTGTACCTTATGCTGATTTGGAAGATGAGGGAAGAGATTGCAGGCTCCTAAACTTTGCGTTTTTGATTTTGCATTTGGTCACAGAGGTGGTGTGATCGAATAGGACAGCATTTAACGTAGGTTCAATTTCCACACAGTGCTAGAAAAAAAAGCCATGGGTTTAAAAACCACCAAGTGGGAGCGAAACAACTGTAGAAAATTGTGAAGGCTGTTGAAGCTGGATCACTAAATATCTTCAAGGCTGAGAAGATCAGATTTTTAAACAACGGTTACGGGGAAAATGCAGGAAAGTGGAATGGAGAGTTGTCAGAATAAATATATACAAATTGAAAGGAAAAGCAGAATCAACGAGCGGATCAGCAGAGTGTCGCTCATATGTCCAATGGTAAACGTTTTTTTCAAATAGCCTGTAATCAGTGGGATTTCAACCTCTCTCCCTGGGGAGTGAGACACAGTTTGGAATGCAATCAAGAGATTCAAGGTATTCAGAAATGCAGTACTAATAGACAGAAAATGCCAGAGGACTGCGACAACGCGGATTGGATGTCGGGGGAGTATTTGCATCAGCGCAGTTACCACGACCAGAAGGAAGACCTCAGTAAGGCACCTTCCAAGGTCAAGCAGTGACCTGCACTGACGAAAAGGTCATTATGTGTGTTGTGTGAAGGAGTGCTCAAGACCCATTCACTACATCACTGTAGTAACTTCCCGCCTACTCTCGCCAAAACTAAATGTGGAGCGGTCCATTGACATGCTATCAGGATCAGAGTAGGTCATCGTGCTTTGATTTGAGCGGTTTCAGTGAGCAGCAGCTCAGCAAAAGGTGCCGATAAGTTCAGGTAAACTCCTTTTAACTCTAGTCTTACAGCAGTCGAGATGGCAGTTAGGGCAGTCGCATGTTCCTCCTGCAGGATGTGGGAGTTAAGGGAGATTTCAATTTTTTGATGAGTACACGTGTGTGGGAAGTGCACCTAGCTGCAGCTCCTGGGAGACCGCGTTCAGGAGCTGGAGCTGAATGCGTTCCCGATCATCCGAGATACTGAGAACTTTATAAAAAAGGTTGAAGATGTTACAGAGAGGTGAATGCAAGTCTGGAGATGTCATAGAGATAGGAAAGCCAGGCCAGAGGTCTTACAGAGAGAGGAAAGCAAGGCTGGAGAAGTTGCAGAAAGGGGAATGGAAGTCTGGAGACCTTACAGAGATAGAAAAGTATGTCTGGTAATGTTAGAGAGATAGGAAAGCAAGGCTAGAGATGTTACAGAGATAGGAAAGCAAGGCTGGAGATGTTACAGAGAGGGGAACGCAAGTCTGGAGACATTGCAGAAATAGAAAAGCAAGGCTGGAGATATTACTGAGACAAGAATGTAAGGCTGGAGATAGGAAAGCATTGTGGTAATGTCACAGAGATAGGAAAGCAAGGCTGGAGATGTCGCAGAGTGGAAAGCAAGGATGGAGATGTTAAAAAGACCTCTCCATTTCTATCTCGG
The DNA here is from genome assembly GCF_037043375.1 of Chiloscyllium plagiosum. NCBI lineage: Eukaryota > Metazoa > Chordata > Chondrichthyes > Orectolobiformes > Hemiscylliidae > Chiloscyllium > Chiloscyllium plagiosum. The sequence continues at coordinate 54,182,645 of NW_028270174.1, read as the reverse complement.
GCGACCGACTCAACACGGACATTTACTATAAACCAACCGACTCCCACAGCTACCTAAATTGCACCTCCTCCCACCCTGCCCCCTGTAAAAACGCCATCTATATTCCCATTTCCTTCGCTTCCCCCGCATCTGCTCCTAGGATGACGAGTTCCAATACTGAACAACCTAGATGGCCTCCTTCTTCAAAGACCACAATTTCCCCTCAGACGTGGTTGACGATGCTCTCCACCGCATCTCCTCCACTTCCCGCTCCTCGGCCCTTGAACTCCGCCCCTCCAATAGACCCCAGCACAGAACCCCACTGGTCCACACCTACCACCCCACCAACCTCCACATACATCACATCATCCGTCGTCATTTCTGCAACCTCCAAACAGACACCACCACCAAGGATATATTTCCCTCCCCACCCCTATCAGCGTTCCGGAAAGACCACTCCGTCCGCGACTCCCTCATCAGGTCCACATCCCCCACCAACCCAACCTCCACTCCCAGCACCTTTGCCTGCAACCGCAAGAAATGCGCAACTTGCGCCCACACCTCCCCCCTCACTTCCCTCTAAGGCCCCAAGGGATCCTTCCATATCCGTCACAAATTCCCCTGCACCTCCACACACATCATTTACTGCATCCGCTGTACCTGATGTGGCTTCCTATACATTGGGGAGACAGGCCACCTACTTGCGGAACATTTCAGAGAACACCTCTGGGACACCCACACCAACCCAACCCAACCGCCCCGTGGCTGAACACTTTAACTTCCACTCCCACTCCGCCAAGGACATGCAGGTCCTTGACCTGATCCATCGCCAGACCATGGCAACACGACGCCTGGATGAAGAGCGCCTCATCTTCCGCCTAGGAACCCTCCAACCACAAGGGATGAATGCAGACTTCTCCAGCATCCTCATTCCCCCTCCCCCATCTTATCTAAGTCCCAACCCTCGGACTCAGCGCCGCCATGTTGACCTGCAATCTTCTTACCGACATCTCCGCCCCCACCCCTCTCCGGCCTATCACCCTCACCTTAACCTCCTTCAACCTTTCGCATTCCCAATGCCCCACCCCCGTGTACCTCCTCCCTACCTTTTATCTTAACCTGCTTGGCACACCCTCCTCATTCCTGAAGAAGGGCGTATGCACGAAAATTCGTTTCTCTTGCTCCTTGGATGCTGCCTGACCTGCTGCGCTTTTCCAGCAACACATTTTTCAGCTCTGATCTCCAACATCTGCAGTCCTCAATTTCTCCTCCGATGTTCATAGATAGGTAAGCAAGACTGGAGATGTTACAGTGATAGGAAAGCAAGTCAGGAGATGTTACAGCGATAGGAAAGCAAGTCTGGAGAGGCTACAGAGATAGGAATGCTAGGCTGGATATGTTACAGAGAGGGGAAAGCAAGTCTGGAGATGTTACAGAGAGTGGAAATCTAGGCTGGAGATGTTACAGAGATAGGAAGGCAAGGTTAGAGATGTTACAGGGATAGGAAAGTAAGGCTGGAGACCTCACACAGAGAGGAAAGCAAGCCTGGAGATGTTACAGTAATAGGAAAGCAAGGCTGGAGATGTTACAGAGATTGTAATGCAAGGCAGGAGATGTTACAGATTGAGAAAAGCAAGGGTGGAGATGTTCCAGAGATCGGAAAGCAAGGCTGGCGTTATAACAGAGATAGAAAAGCAAGGCTGGAGATGTTACAGAGAGTGAATAGCAAGGCTGAATATATTACTGAGACAAGAAAGCAAGTCAGGAGATGTTAGAGAGGTAGGAATGCCAGGCTGGAAATGTTAATGAGATAGGAAATCAAGGTAGGAGATATTACGGAGAGAGAGGAAAGCAAGGCTGAAGATGTTACAGAGATAGGAATGCCAGGCTGAAGATGTTACAGAGAGGGGAATACAAGTCTGGAGATGTCACAGAGATAGAAAAGCAAGTCTGGAGATGTTACAGAGATAGGAAAGAAAGGCTGGAGATGGTACAGAGAGAGAAAAGCAAGGTTGGAGATATTACTGAGACAGGAATGCAAGGCTGGAGATGATACAGAGATAGGAAAGCATTCTGGTAATGTTACAGAGAGAGGAAAGCAAGGTTGGAGAGGTTAAAGAGATAGGAATGCAAGGCTAGCGATGTTTCAGAGAGTGTAAAGCAAGGCTGGAGATGTTACAGAGAAAGGAAAGTGAGGCTGGAGACGTTACAGAGAGAGGAAAGCAAACCTGGCGATGTTACAGAGATAGGAAAGCATCCTGGTCATGTTGCAGAGATAGGAAAGCATGGCTGGAGAATTTAAAGAGAGAGGAAATAAGCCTAGAGATGTTACAGTGATAGGAAAGTGAGGCTAGAGACGTTACAGAGATAGGAAAGCATTCTGGTAATGTTGCAGAGATAGCAAAGCAAGGCTGGAGATTTTCAAGAGAGTGGAAATAAGTCAGGAGATGTTACAGAGATAAGGAAAGCAAGTCTAGAGAGGTTACAGAGATAGGAATGCCAGGCTGGAGATGTTAATGAGATAGGAAAGCAAGGTAGGAGATGTTACGGAGAGAGAGGAAAGCAAGGCTGAAGATGTTATAGATTCTGGATTAGTGGTGCTGGAAGAGCACAGCAGTTCAGGCAGCATCCAAAGAGCTTTGAAATCGACGTTTCGGGCAAAAGCTCTTCATCAGGAATAAAGGCAGTGAGCCTGAAGCATGAAGAGATAAGCTAGGGGAGGGTGGGGGTGGGGAGAGAGTAGCATAGAGTACAATGGGTGAGTGGGGGAGGAGATGAAGGTGATAGGTCAGGGAGGAGAGGGTGGAGTGGATAGGTGGAAAAGGAGCTAGGCAGGTCGGACAAGTCCGGACAAGTCATGGGGACAGTGCTGAGCTGGAAGTTTGAAACTAGGATGAGGTGGGGGAAGGGGAAATGAGGAAGCTGTTGAAGTCCACATCGATGCCCTGGGGTTGAAGTTTCCGAGGCGGAAGATGAGGCGTTCTTCCTCCAGGCGTCTGGTGGTGAGGGAGCGGCGGTGAAGGAGGCCCAGGACCTCCATGTCCTCGGCAGAGTGGGAGGAGGAGTTGAAATGTTGGGGCACGGGGCGGTGTGGTTGATTGGTGCGGGTGTCCCAGAGATGTCTCCTCTACATTGGCGAGACTGGGCGCCTCCTTGCAGAGCACTTTAGGGAACATCTCTGGAACACCCGCACCAATCAACCACACCGCCCCGTGGCCCAACATTTCAACTCCCCCTCCCACTCTGCCGAGGACATGGAGGTCCTGGGCCTCCTTCACCGCCGCTCCCTCACCACCAGACGCCTGGAGGAAGAACGCCTCATCTTCCACCGCAGAACACTTCAACCCCAGGGCATCGATGTGGACTTCAACAGCTTCCTCATTTCCCCTTCCCCCACCTCATCCTAGTTTCAAACTTCCAGCTCAGCACTGTCCCCATGATTTGTCCGGACTTGTCCGACCTGCCTAGCTCCTTTTCCACCTATCCACTCCACCCTCTCCTCCCTGACCTATCACCTTCATCTCCTCCCCCACTCACCCATTGTACTCTATGCTACTCTCTCCCCACCCCCACTCTCTCCTAGTTTATCTCTTCACGCTTCAGGATCACTGCCTTTATTCCTGATTAAGGGCTTTTGCCCGAAACGTCGATTTCAAAGCTCCTTGGATGCTTCCTGAACTGCTGTGCTCTTGCAGCACAACTAATCCAGAATCTGGTTTCCAGCATCTGCAGTCATTGTTTTTACCTGAAGATGTTACAGAGATAGGAATGCAAGGCCGGAGATGTTACAGAGATATGAAAGCAAGTTTGCAGATGTTACAGAGAGAGGAAAGCAAGGCTAGAGATGTTACGGAGAGAGAGGAAAGGAAGGCTGGGGATGTTATAGATATAGGTAAACAAGTCTGGAGGTGTTACAGAGAGTAGAAAACAAGGCTTGAAGATTTTACAGAGATAGGAAAGCAAGGCTGGCGTTATTACAGAGAGTGAAAGGCAAGGCTGAAGATGTTACACAGATAGGAAAATAAGTCTGGAGATTTTAAGGAGAGTGAGGAAAGCAAGGCTGGAGATTTTACAGATAGAGGAAAGCAAGGCTGGAGATGTTACAGAGATATGAAAGCAAGGCTGGAGATGTTACACAGAGTGGAAAGTAAGGCTAGGGGTGTTACACAGATAGGAATGCAAGGCCGGAGATGTTACAGAGATAGGAAAGCATGTCTGGAGAGGTTACAGAGATAGGAATGCACGACTGGAGATGTTAATGAGATAGGAAAACAAGGTAGGAGATGTTACAGAGAGAGGAAAGCAAGCCTGGAGATGTTACAGTGATAGGAAAGCAAGGCTGCAGATGTTACAGAGATTAGGAATGCCTGGCTGCAGATGGTAATGAGATAGGAAAGCAAGGTAGGATATGTTATGGAGAGAGAGGAAAGCAAGGCTGGAGATGTTACAGAGAGAAGAAAGCAAGGCCGAAGATGCTACAGAGATAGGAATGCCAGGCTGGAGATGTTAATGAGATAGGAAGGCATGGTAGGAGTTTGTATGGAGAGAGAGGAAAGCAAGGTTGGAGATGTTACAGAGAGAAGAAAGCAAGGCCGAAGATGCTACAGGAGATAGGAATGCCAGGCTGGAGATGTTAATGAGATAGGAAGGCATGGTAGGAGATGTTACAGAGATAGGAAAGCATGTCTGGAGAGGTTACGGAGATAGGAATGCAAGGCTGCAGATGTTAAAGAGATTTGAAAGAAATGCTGGAGATGTTACAGAGATAGGAAAGCAAGGCTGGAGATGTTACGGAGAGAGTGGAAAGCAAGGCTGGAGTTGTTACAGAGATAGGAAAGCAAGGCTGGAGATGTTACAGAGAGAGGAAATAAGTCAGGAGATGTTACAGAGATAAGGAAAGCAAGTCTGTAGACGTTACAGAGTGAGGAAAGCAAGCCTGGAGATGTTAAGAGATAGGAAAGCAAGGCTGGAGATGTTGCGGAGAGAGAGGAAAGCAAGGCTGGAGGTGTTACAGAGATGGGAAAGCAAGGCTGGAGATGTTGCGGAGAGAGAGGAAAGCAAGGCTGGAGATGTTACAGAGATGGGAAAGCAAGGCTGGAGATGTTACAGAGAGAAGAAAGCAGGGCTGGAGATGTTGCAGAGAGTGGAATGCCAGTCTGGAGAATCGACACTGGGTCGGCCATTTCAAATCCACCACCCAGAGGGGCTCAGCAGCAGCATTGCTGATCGACATGGTCGGGTCCAAAAGGTCATAGCTGCTTGACTGGGTCTGCACCGGGTTGGGACGGAATGACTGACAGGGAGAAACATACTTTACCTCATCTTCTCCAATCTACCGGCTGTGGACACATTGACGATGGCCATATTGGGAAAAGTGACTACTGCACACAGTATTTCTGGAGACAAAGCCCTAGTTTCAAATTGTGAATAGTGTGTGTTTGTGTGTGTGTGTTTGTGTGTTTGAGCGCACATGTGAGAGATGCTATCACCATTCTAAACAGAACAGATTTCAGAGATCTAGAACTCAACACTGTCCTGTGTGAGGTGATGTGGGTCATCACCTACAGAAGCAGATTTGTACTCCTGCATAATTTTCACTGTCCATGCCTGGCATATACTCCACTTTACCCTGACCATCAGGCCAAGGGATAAACCGTTGTTCAATAGAGAATACATGAGGGCTAGACAAGAGCAGCACCAGTTACACCTCAAAATGAGGTGACGTTACCACTTACTCACCAAATAGCATAAACAGCTAGTGACAGACATATCTAACCAACAAATCAGACTGTATCTCTGCAATCCTGTCACATGCAGTCAGGTTGAATTGTGTGGTCAATCAAACAACTCAATAGAGAAAGAGGACCCCCATATACCACCTTCCTCAATGATGGAAGACCCCAGCACTGCAATAGGAAAGCTAAGGCTGAATCATTCACAATAATGATCAGACAGAAGTATCGATGGGATGATCTATTTTAGTCCCCTCCATATGGCATTCTTCAGCTAATTCGATTCACTGTGTGTGGTATCTACAAACGGCTGGAGGGATTGGAGAATGCAAATGTTGTGAACCCTGATAACATTCTATTCAAGCTGTTCCTGCTGGGATAAAGCACTGGGACCTACCTGACAATGTGGGAAACTTCCGGGTGTGGGTTCAATGATATGGTCCGTCCAGTTCTGGATAACGGTAATCCCTGGGCTATTGCTAGGTGGGTGTTCAGTGATGGTGGCATTGAAGATTGGAAGATATGGGTGTGTCCGGTACACACACAGACAAACCATCAGACAATCAATGATTGCTCCATTGCTCTAATCCTAATCATTAATAAAGTGATGAAGATGTCATCTACAGTGGGATCAAGCAGCACTTCCTCAACACCAACCTGATCACTGAAGCTCAGTTTGGGCTCTCATCCCTTGGGCTCATTGAACCCTGGGTTTAATGATGCACAACAAGAAAACACACAGCTGAAATCTAGAGGGGAGGCGACAGTGACTGCACTTAACATCATCATAACTGCATTTGACCAAATGTTGTATCCAGGATTAACGGCAAAACTGGAGCAAATAGGAATCATCTGCAATGGCTGAAGTTATACCTGAAAGGAAGGTGGCTGGGGTTGGTGGGGAGCAGACATCTCAGCTCCAGGATAGCTCTGCAGCAGTTCCCCAGGAGAGGGGTTTCTGAGTAAACCTGTAGATCAAAATTGGAAAAGTAAGGCACCATACTCCTACACGATGGTAGGGCTTCTCTCTCGTTAGACAGAGATGACTGGTGGCAGTTTAACTGGACAGTCATCATGCCTCAAGTAAGGGAGAGGTTGAGTAGGACAGTCCTTTAGTCACCCCAGTCAGTGAAGGAATTAAATCCACACTGTTAGCATTAATATCTAACCGTCCAATTGATTGAGCTAACCACATCCTCCCTCAGCTTCATGGGGAAGATACTGTAACATTATTCTGCACAGATATGTTGTTAGACACCTCTGGAGCAGGTGGAACTAAAAGCAAGCTTCCTAGCTCAGACAGAGGGACAGTATCAGTGAGCTCTCAGAATGCTCTCTGCCCCAGGCCCAATCATAAATGACCATCCCTACGCTGTAAAGTCACAACTGGGGATGTTTGCCAATGATTGGACAATGTTCAACACCATTCGTGATTTACTCAGATACTGAAGCAATCCTTATCCAAATGCAACAAGGACCTGGAAATATGAAGGAGTGTGCTTAACAGTGACAAGTGCCATTTCCATTACACACGTGCCAGACAATGATTACCTGTAACAATAGAAAATTGAACCATACCTTCCAATATTCAATGCCACCACCATCACTGAACACCCACCTAGCAATATCCCAGGGATTCCCGTTATCCAGAACTGGACTGACAATATAATTTCATTACCCATTCCTGTGAGGGGTTTAGACTAAAACGTCGACTCTCCTGTACCACAGATGCTGCCTGACTTGTTGTGCTTTTTTCCAGTGACACAATTTGATACATATAAATTGATTGGCCAAGAATATGTCAGGAGCTAGGAATCCTGCAGAAATAACTCACCTTGTGGTTTCCGAAAGCCTGCACGCCATCTACAAGACACACATTGAATGTGTGTGTGATGGAATAGCCCCATTTGCCTGTGTGAGTGCAGCTTCAACCCTCATCCACTGGCACTCAGTAGCAGAAATGTCTGCCATCTACACGGTGCTCTGCAGAAATTTACCAAGGCTCCTTACAATGTACCTCTGAAACCAAGACCATCAAAAAGAACAAAGGAAGTAGACACATGTTCACGTTCCATTCCAAGCCACCCACCATCCTGATTGGGAAGCATATTGCGGTTCTTTCATTGTCACTGTTTCAACGTCCCTCCATAAAGCACATCTACAACACATGGACTGCAGCGGGTCAATGTGGCAGTTCACTCCCACCTTCTCAAGGGCAACACGGGGTGGGCAACAAATACCATCCCAATCATATTCTATGAATAAATTAAAATGAAAAATATTGTCATGTCCAATGCTGGACACTGTGCTTTGGGTTTTGTCTGCTCAGGCTGCTGAGGTCCAGGCAGTAACTTGCTTTTCGTGAACAGCTGAAGGAAAATGATGTTTGAAACAATCTGTCCATCTCTCAGATGCATGGTCTACATACCGAGCATCACACAGACACTGACATTCATATCGCACATTACTGAGCTCTGAGATAGATAGAAGCAATTCAAAATGTACTCCAATCAGACTGTAACATGTTTAAACACACAGTGATATTGTTGCCACGAAAGTGATTATGAGTGCGCATTAGCAGGGAGAAAGTGAGCACTGCAGATGCTGGAGATCAGAGCCAAAAAGTGTGATTCTGAAAAAGCACAGTCGTTCAGGCAGCATCTAAGGAACAGGAGAGTCGACTATTCGTTCACAATATTAATATAAGGGAAAAATTGTATATTTTCAAAGTCCTTGTACTTAATAATAATGTGGTCTTGGTAGTGGTGATGAGACTCATCATTTCAATGTTCCTTACTGTGAGTTGGGCACTGTTTTCATCATATTGTTGTTATAAAAGTGAACTGAATAAAGGGGGGGATATAATGTTTATGGGACAATCTTAAAGTTGGTATTAATAAAGGCTATCGAAACTTCAGCAAAGAGACTTTACTGTTCAATGTGAGAACAATGCTGCAAACATTTACACAGAGATTTCCAGCTCAAGTCACACACAAGGATGCTGAGCTGGGATCATACGATCCATCAATGGAGCTGCACAATTCTGTTTGGATACTGACATTGTGGGGCTAACATACACTGGATATGGTTTATGAGGGATTCAATGTAAGATGCCACGTGCTGCAGGAGACCACTACCTTTATAACACCTTCATTCAGGATCGGGTCGAAGGTATAGGATTACAGAGTTTAGGTGGCACACAGAAGAGATATATTTGCAAGACATGGTTGTTTACAGGTCATTGTTACAAATGTTGGACTGCGTCTGGACCAGCGCCATGTGCTAGTCCATTGACCAGTCTGCGCCACACACAACTCCCCGTTGTTCAGGTATGTCTCTAACCAGTCTGTTGTGAGGCATTGTGTGAGTAATAGCTCAGCTCCAGTTTGAAAGCTCTCTGAACATATTGTGAAGATGGCAAATGTTTTGGAGGTCATGATGAGGCTCAATAACACTGTGTCTGAATTCAGGCTTTTTTCTCAAAGTCATTTTCGATAGCTTTGCTGCCTGCAAGATGGTGTGTTCACTGATCTGAACATGAATCGGTTGTTTACGACAGTCACTGAATTGTGTAATAGTTAGCTGTGTCCTCTGGTATTTTAATTATTGTTCACTTCAATTGTTTTGAACGGAAAAACAATGATGTTTGGTTTATTTTAAAATATGTAAGAAACAAAGTGATATTAACTCTTCATTACACAAAATGTGAAAGTGACCTGCTGTATATTTCCCTCAGACTAATCAAGCAAAAGTTAAATATTGCCTTTGAGCAGGATTATGTGAACAGGACTATGTCCCAGGCAACATCACCATCCTCTCTGGTAGGGTCTGTCCCACTGTCAGGACACAGCCAGGCAGAGAAGGCAGCTCCTTGGTACATAGTTAATACAGTGCTCAGCATTGATGCTGGTCCCTGTGGCTGAGAGACTGCTCTGTGGCAGGTTATGGGGAAATCAATAAAAGGGAAACATATAATTGACTACATCGTCACCGATCTGCCTACTGCAGATACACTTCTCCATTTCATATATCGGTAAGAATGGTCACTGCACAATGGGAAGCAAGGGCACATTTTGCAGACACTGCTTATGATATGAAGCCCTCTGGACAAGGAATGGGACAAACTTTAAAAAGATTGAGCAACAAATGATGAGACATCCATGAGATGCAATGGGCCAGCGGAAGCAGAAGAATCGTGCCCTGTTCAACTCATACAGTCTGCAACTCCATGGCCCAACATACCGTCTAGTGTACAGTAACGATCTCGGCTCGACCTACCTCCATCTGTACAAGAACCACCACGGAACGAAATACCTCCCACTGTACAGTAACCATCACGGCCCGACATACCTCCCACTGTACAGTAACCATCACGGCCTGACATACCGCCCACTGTACAGTAACTATCACGGCCCGACATACATCCCACTGTACAGTAACCAATACGGCCGGACATACCTCCCACTGTACAGTAACTATCACGGCCCGACATACATCCCACTGTACAGTAACCATCACGGTCCAACATAACTCCCACTGTACAGTAACCATCATGGACCGACATAACTCCCAATGTACAGTAACTGTCACAGTCCAACATACCTCCCACTGTACAGTAACTATCACGGCCCGACATACCCTCCACTGTACAGTAACCATCATGGCCCGACATACCTCCCACAGTACAGTAACCATCACACCCCGACATACCTCCCACTGTACGGTAACCATCGCGGCCCAATATATCTCCCACTGTACAGTAACCATCAGGGCCCGACATACCCTCCACTGAATAGTGACCGTCACAGCCCGATATACTTCCCAATGTACAGTAACCGTCACAGCCCAACATACCTCCCACTGTACAGTAACAATCACACACCGACATATGTCCCACTGTACAGTAACAATCACACCCAGACATATCTCCGACTGCACACTAACCGTCATGGTCCGACATACCTCCCAACTGTACAGTAACCATCACGGCCCGAAATACCTCCCATTGTACAGTAACCGTCACGGCCCGACATACCTCCCAACTGTACAGTAACCGTCACAGCCCGACATACCTCCCACTGTACAGGAACCATCACAGACCAACATACCTCCCACTGTACAGTAACCGTCACGGCCCGACATACCTCCCACTGTACAGTAACAATCACACACCGACATATGTCCCACTGTACAGTAATAATCACACCCAGACATATCTCCCACTGTACACTAACCATCACGGCCCGACATACCTCCTACTGTACAGTAATCATCACGGTCCGACATACCTCCCACTGTACAGTAACCATCACGGCCGGACATACCTCCCACTGTACAGTAACCATCACGTCTCAACATACCTCCCACTGTACAGTAGCCGTCACGGCCAGACATACCTCCCACTGTAGTGTAAACTTCATGGCTCGACATACGTACTGTACAGTAACCATCACAGTCCGACATACCCCCCACTGTACAGTGACTATCACAGCCCGAGATATTTCCCACTGTACAGTAACCATCACGCCCCGAAATACCTCCCACTGTACAGTGACTATCACAGCCCGACATTCCTCCCACTGTACAGTAACCATCACGGCCCAACATACCTCCCACTGTACAGTAACCTTCACAGCCCGACATACCTCCCACTGTACAGTGACTATCACAGACCGACATTCCTCCCACTGTACAGTAACCATCACGGCCCAACATACCTCCCACTTTACAGTAACCATCACAGCCCAACATACCTCCCACTGTACAGCAACCATCACTTCCCAACATGCCTCCCAATGAGCATAAACCGTCAAGGGCTGACATACCTCCCACTGTACAGTAACCATCACAGCCCGACATACCTCCTACTGTACAGTAACCATCATGGCCCGACAGACCTCCCACTGTACAGTAACCATCACAGCCCGACATACCTCCCACTGTCCAATATCCATCACGGCCCGACATACACCCCACTGTACAGTAACCATCACGTCTCAACATACCCCCCACTGTACAGTAGCCGTCACGGCCAGTCATACCTCCCACTGTAGAGTAAACGTCATGGCTCGACATACCTCCTACTGTACAGTAACCATCACAGTCTGACATAACTCTCACTGTACAGTAACCGTCACAGCCCGAGATACCTCCCACTGTACAGTATCAATCACAGCCTGACATACCTCCCACTGTACACTAACCATCATGCCCCGACATACCTCCCACTGTACAGTAACCGTCATGGCGTGACATACCTCCCACTGTACAGTAACCATCACGGCCCGACATACCTCCCACTGTACAGTAATCATCACGGTTCGACATACCTCCCACTGTACTGTAACCATCACAGCCGACATACCCTCCAGTGTACAGTAGCCATCACGGTCCAACATACCTCCCAATGTACAGAAACTGTCACGGGCCGACATACCGCCCACAGTACAGTGACAATCACAGCCCGACATACCTCCCATTGTACAGTAACCATCACGGCCCGACTTACCTCCCACTGTACAGTAACCGTCACAGCCCGACATTCCTCCCACTGTACAGTAACCATCACGGCCTGACATTCCTCCCACTGTACAGTAACCATCACGGCCTGACATACACCCCACTGGACAGTAACCGTCACGGCCCGAAATACCTCCCACGGTACAGTAACCATCATGGCCGGACATACCTCCCACTGTACAGTAACCATCACGTCTCGACATACCTCCCACTGTATAGTAACCATCACACCCCGACATACCTCCCACTGTACAGTAGCCATCACGGCCAGACATTCCTCCCACTGTAGAGTAAACTTCATGGCTCGACATACCTCCTACTGTACAGTAACCATCACAGTCCGACATACTCCCCACTGGACAGTGACCGTCATGGCGCGACATAACTCGCACTGTACAGTAACCATCACGGCCCGACATACCTCCCACTGTACAGTAACCATCACGGGCCGACTTACCTCCCACTGTACAGTAACCATCACGGGCCGACATACCTCCCGCTGTACAGTAACCATCACGGCCCGACATACCTCCCACTGTACAGTAACCATCACGGGCCGACATACCTCCCGCTGTACAGTAACCATCATGGCCCTACATACCTCCCACTGTACAGTAACCATCACGGCCCGACATACCTCCCACTGTACAGTAACCATCACGTCTCAACATACCCCCCACTGTACAGTGACTATCACAGCCCGACATAACTCCCACTGTACAGTAACCGTCACAGCCCGAGATATTTCCCACTGTACAGTAACCATCACGCCCCGAATTACCTCCCACTGTACAGAAATCATCACAGCCCGACATACCTCCCGCTGTACAGTAACCGTCACGGCCCAACATACCTCCCACTGTACATTAACCATCACAGCTTTACATAACCCTCACTGTACAGTCACCATCATGGCCCAACATACCTCCCACTGTACAGTAACCATCACGGCCCTACATACCTCCCACTGTACAGTAACCATCACGGCCCTACATACCTCCCACTGTACAGTAATCATCACGGCCTGACATACCTCCCACTGTACAGTAACCGTCACGGTCTGAAATACCTCCCACTGTAACGTATCCGTCACGGTACGACATACCTCCCACTGTATAAAAACCATAAAGGCCTCAAATACTTCCCACTGCGTAGTAACCATCACGGCCCCAAATACCTCCCACTGTACAGTAACCGTCACGGCCAGACATACCTCCCACTGTACAGTAACCATCACAGCTTTACATAACCCTCACTGTACAGTAACCATCACGGCCCGACATATCTCCCACTGTACAGTCACCATCATGGCCCGACATACCTCCCACTGTACAGTAACGGTCACGGGCCGACATACCTCCCGCTGTACAGTAACCATCACGGCCCGACATACCTCCCACTGCACATTAACCATCACGGCCCGACATATCGCCCACTGTACAGTAACGATCACAGCCCGACATACCTCCCACTGTACAGTAACCATCACGGCCAGACAGACCTCCCACTGTACAGTAACCATCACGGCCCGACATACCTCCCACTGTCCAGTAACCGTCACGGCCCAACATACCTCCCACTGTACCGTAACCATCATGGCCTGACGTACCTCCCACTGTAAAGTAACCATCTCGGCCAGACATACCTCCCACTGCAGAGTAAACTTCATGGCTCGGCAGACCTCCAATTGTACAGAAACCATCACCGCCCGACATACCTCCCACTGTAAATGAACCATCACGGCCAGACATACCTCCCATTGTACAGTAACCGTCACGGTCCGACATACCTCCCTCGGTACAGTAACCATTACGGCCCGACATAACCCCCCAATGTACAGTAACTATCATGACCGGACATCCCCCCAAGCTGTACAGTAACCATTACGGCCCGACATACCTCTCACTGCACAGTAACCTTCACGGCCCGACACACCTCCCACTGTACAGTAACCATCACAGCCCAGCATACTCCAAACTGTACAGTAGCCATCACGGCCCGACAGACCACCCACTGTACAGTAACCATCACGGCACGACATACCTCCCACTGTACAGTAACCATCACGGCACGACATACCACCCACTGTACAGTAACCATCACGGCACGACATACCTCCCACTGTACAGTAACCATCATGGCCCGACATACCTCCCACTGTACAGTAACCATCACGGCACGACATACCTCCCACTGTACAGTAACCATCACGGCACGACATACCACCCACTGTACAGTAACCATCACGGCACGACATACCTCCCACTGTACAGTAACCATCACAGCCCGACATACCTCTCACTGTACAGTAACCATCACGGCCCGACATACCTCCCACTGTACAGTACCATCACAGCCCGACATACCTCCCACTGCGCAGTAACCGTCACGGCCCGACATACCTCCCACTGTACAGTAACCATCATGGCCCGACATACCTCCCACTGTACAGTAACCATCACGGCCCAACATACCTCCCATTGTACAGTAACCATCACGGCCCGACATACCTCCCACTGTACAGTAACCGTCACAGCTTGACATACCGCCCACTGTATAAAAACCATAAAGGCCTCAAATACTTCCCACTGAATAGTAACCATCACGGCCCCAAATACAACCCACTGTTAAGTAACCTTCACGGCCAACATACCTCCCTCTGTACAGTAACCATCACGGCACGACATACCTCCCACTGTATAGCAAGCATCACGGCCAGACATAACTCCCACTGTACAGTAACCATCACGGCACGACATACCTCCCACTGTATAGCAAGCATCACGGCCAGACATAACTCCCACTGTACAGTACCCATCACGGCCCGACATACCACCAACTGCACAATAAACATCATGGACCGACATACCTCCCATGGCACAGTAACCGTCACGGCCCTACATACCTCCCACTGTACAGTTACCATCACGGCCCGACATACCCCCCACTGTACAGTAACCATCACGGCCCAACATACCACCCACTGTACAATAATCATCACGGTCCGACATACCTCCCAATGTACAGAAACTGTCATGGACCGACATACCCCCCACTGTACAGTCACCATCACGGCCCGACTTACCTCCCACTGTACAGTAACATCACAGCCCGACATTCCTCCCACTGTATAGTAACCATCACGGCCCGACATTCCTCCCACTGCACAGTAACCACCAGGGCCTGACATACCGCCCCAACCCCGCACTGTGCAGTAATCATCACAGCCCCAAATACCTCCCACTGTACAGTAACCATCACGGCCAGACATACCTCCCACTGTACAGTAACCATCACGGCCCGACATACCTCCCACTGTACAGTAACCATCACGGCCAGACATACCTCCCACTGTCCAGTAACCGTCACGGCTCGACATACCTCCCACTGTACAGTAACCATCACGGCCCGAATATACCTCCCACTGTACAGTAACCGTCACGGGCCAACATACCTCCCGCTGTACAGTAACCGTCACGGGCCGACATACCTCCCACTGTACAGTAACCGTCACGGCCCGACATTCCTCCTGCTGTACAGTAACCATCACACCCCGACATCCCTCCTACTGTACAGTAACCATCACGGCCCGACATACCTCCCACTGTACAGTAACCATCACGGCCCGACATACCTCCCACTGTACAGTAACCATCATGGCCCAACATACCTCCCACTGTATAGTAACCATCATGGCCCGACATACCTCCCACTGTATAGTAACCATCATGGCCCGACATACCTCCCACTGTACAGTAACCATCACGGCCCTACCTACCTCCCACTGTACAGTAACCATTACGGTCCGACATACCTCCCACTGTACAGTAACCATCACGGCCCTACCTACCTCCCACTGTACAGTAACCATTACGGTCCGACATACCTCCCACTGTACAGTAACCATCACGGCCCTACCGACCTCCCACTGTACAGTAACCATCACGGCCCGACATACCTCCCACTGTACAGTAACCATCAAGACCCGACATACCTCCCACTGTACAGTAACCATCACAGCCCGACATACCGCACCCCCCCCCCCACTGTGCAGTAACCATCACTGCCCCAAATACCTCCCACTGTACAGTAACCATCACGTTCCGACATACCTCCCACTGTACAGTAACCACCACGGCCCAACATACCCCCCGCCCCCCCACCTCTTTTAGTCACCATCACGGCCTGACATACCTCCCACAGTACAGTCACCATCACGGCCTGACATACCTCCTACAGTACAGTAACCATCACGGCCTGACATACCTCCCACTGTACAGTCACCATCAAGAACTCAGTGCTTTGCACTGCTGCCTCACCTAAGTCCTAGGTTCAATTCTGGGCTTGGGTGACTGTCTGTGTGGAGTTTTCACGTTCTCCCCGTGTCTGCGTGGGTTTCCTTCGGGTGCTCCGGTTTCCTCCCACAGTCCAAAGATGTGCAGGTCAGGTGAATTGGCCATTCTAAACTGCCCATCGTGTTTGGTCCATTAGTCAGGGTTCAATATCGTGCAGGGGAATGGGTTTGGGGGGGGTTACTCTTCTGAGGGTTGGTGTGGACTGGTTGGGCTGAAGGGCCTGTTTCCACACTGGAGGGAATCTAATCTAATCTCCAAGGTTCAAGTCAGGAATGTGATGGAATAAACACTTGTCTGAATGTGTGCAGCTTCAACAGTATTCTAGTATGGACTTACTCGCAACAGGCAACACAGTTTTGTGTGGAATATCCTGTGTTCCAAATTTGATTATTTTGGGGAAGTGAGACAACTGATTGATGAGGGCATGGAGCCTTTGATATGGTTCCTTATGGCAGGCTCATACAGAAGGTGAAGTGAAATGGGATCCGCCGTCAGTTAGTAAGATGGATAGAGAACTGCTTGGTTCTCGATGACAAAGTAGTGGTGGAACAGTGTTTTTGTGACTGGAGGTCTGCAAATAGATTGGCGGAGTTGCTGCTTGTGAGGATGATTGCCAGAGAATACAGGAGGATGTAGGTCAGCTGCAGACTTGGACAGAGAAAACACAGATGTAACTGTATCTGGACAGTTGCGACGTGATGCATTTTTGAAGGTCTAATGCAGGAGAGAAGTATACAGTGGATGGAAAAAACTACTGGCTGCATCAACATCCAAAGGGACCTATGTGTACAGCTCCACAGTTCCCGGAAAGTGGCAACACGTGATCAAGAAGACTGATGGCAAACTTGCAGACAGCCATCAGAGCATACAATATGGAAATTAGCAAGTCACATTGCAGCTGTAGAGAAGCTTAGTTCGGGCATATTTAGAATATTGTGTACAGTACTGGTTGCCACACGGTGTTGAAGTGTTGGAGAGGGTATGGAAACGTTTTACCAGGATGTTGTCTGGTTTGGATGGTATTAGCCAGAAGGAGAAATTGAACATACATGGTTTGTGTGCAGCTGGGCATCATTGGCTATGGAGCTACGTGATGGAGATTTACAAAATTATCAGAGACAGAGATATAGACAGAAGGACAGTTAAAGACTTTTTCCCAGAGTAGAAATATCAATTACTCAGGATCGTAGGTTTTAAGGAGAAAGTTCAGGAGATATATTCGGCAAGTGTTTTTTTTGCTTTTCCAGATAGAATGGGAAAGTGACTGGAATCACTGATAAGAGGGGAAAAAGCTAATATCGCAAGGTTTAAGAGGCATCTTGACACAGAGTAGAGACAACAACGAATAGAATTACATAGAATGTGTAGAAGCAAAAACTTTCGTTTGAACTTTAGAAGGGCATCATGTGTCAGTAAAGGCTTGCTGGGCTGAAGGGCCTGTTCCTGTGCTGGACTGTTCGTTAAGTCAAGATTTGCGTGCGGCAGTGGCGAGATGCTCAGTGAATGATTACTGATGATCAATAACCACATTATTGTTGATCTCTCCTCATCAACTTGCAGGTTCATGTCCCCCCTTCCACTGTCGGGAAACTCAATACGGAGAATTTGACGTGAAAGTCCGAGCTGGTAACTGGTGATTCCATCTCGCCCCTCGCTCTTACGGCCTTCTATCTTGGACACCAACGTCTCAGGGGACACTGCACTAACAGAAGCTGCACGTATGCCACATCCCCGACGTTGGCATCTGACACATGCCAGCCTCACCATGCCATCTCAGCACATCTCCGACCCACTGAAAGTACACATGTACTTCAATGCTGCAGTTCATGGTGCACTGACAACTCTCATTGCAATGTTGCTGCAAGGTCACTGTGCTCAGGGACACACATCCAGCTCATGGGCTGTCCCTCTGGGCTGCTCACTCCATGTTTGTACACACTCAATGCTGCTGCAAGGACACTGTGCTCAGGGACACACCCCCAGCTCATGGGCTGCTCAGTTCTTGTTCGTACACATTCACTTTGAACTGACTTGAATGCTCAAAGAATTATTGCGTTGCCTTACCCTGCCCTCAGCAGTGTTTCCCCTCAGCCAGAGCTACCAGGCTCACACACCTGCTGTATTGTCTTGGTGTTTAGCACAGACACAAACCAGGAAGCTTGATATCATTGTCCACAGTCAGTCACGGTACCAGCACAGTGAGTTGGGGGGGGGGGGGTCTCAGATCCCAGTCCAGGAGCTTGGACACGGTCAGTCAGCCTGTCGTGGTTGTTAGGGTCAGGATACATCCCCTGTGAGGGGGTGTGGAGCTGAATGTTGGAGAGACCCTTAATCCTTTGGCTCTTTCTCTCCTATTATGGAATGGTTCCATCTGGAATGTGAAAATTAGCAAGAGTTATTAAGGGAGATGGAAAAGGTTGGTACATCTGTTAGTGCTGGGACAGCTGAGGGAAAGGTGGGGAGGTGTCCTGAGTGAGTGAGTGGGCAGCACAGACACCAGACAGAGTTGGGCAGAGGGACAGAGAAGAGGTTAGAGAGAGACCGAGAGAAGGTGCTGCATTTAGGGAGAGTGGGAGAACATGCACCTTGGTGGGAGGTGGGTGCAGTAATAGAGAGAGAGTGAGGGAGAGGGCACAAAGTGCAGATGGTTGCACCTACCCTGGTGGAGGGGAGAAGGTCACTGACCTCCTTCCTACACTGCTGGGCATTCACCCAGAAGGCTGGCACCTCACAGACCAAGGGGTCACCTTCGGACCAAGCAGGCAGGGTCTGGTGTTGTGGCCTCCCCTGCCAGTCCTGGAGGAAGATAATGTCCCTCTCCAGCACCATGCAATCCACCAGAACCTCAGGGGCTTGGCCACAAAGTGGGGCCCCAGGTTTACCGTGTCTGCCATGTCCAGGCCAGTTTTGGCTTGCCAATCTAAGATTGTACTGTCATTTTAATAATGGCATCGAGGACAGGGAGGCTGTTGCATTCTGGGATATCCTGGCAGTGGGCAGTTGTTATGACGAAGGCGAAAATCATCGTGTTAGTGTTAGTTGAGAAGATAACCACGCGGGCAGGGAGGGTAGTTACTGAGGCAGATTGCGGATTGTATCATGAGAAAATCACTTCACCTTGTGGAGAGAAACTCTCCATGAACCTGGACTAAAATGAGACTTGACCAAATCAGAAGATGGTTTAGGCCTCTGTCTGTCTGAATCAAAATAGGGATGCAGTGTGAAATATTGGGAGTGACAAACTTGGAGCAGAGAATTATACAGGACATTCAAATCCTTAAAACGGGGTAACACAATGTTCCAGACTGTTAAAAGAAGCCTGGGAAAATTTGCTTCCTCATAGTTACCCACATTATCCAATCCTCACTGAATGCAGGGATGGTGCCGGAGACTGGAGAACGGCTAATACCGCAGCTTTGTTTAATGTGAAGCAAGGGACTGACTGAAAATATCCAGGCTGGAATTCTGAGACAGTGGATAAACGGTCACTGAGGAAGTCCCAGGGACTCCAGGACAGTCGGTCTGGATTTATTCAAGGAAGATCGTGTGTAATTAATCTGACTGTGTCGGTTTGAGGCACTAACCTGTAACTGCATGTTGGATTTAACGAGAGAGCCCACAGCAGACTGTTTAAAAACAGAAAGTATGGGGTCCAGGTGAATGGAGCGAACAACCTAGAGAAGTGCAAGGCAAGGCATTTGGGGACATCGACAATGGAGAGGAATGTACAACAAAATGACAATATGGTCAGTGTGGGCAGATAAACGAAGGTAGCTGAAACATCAATAATCTCATTAATGTAGCAAATGGCCTTATTTCCTCTATCAGACAAAATAATGAACTTCAGAGCAGGAAGCTTATGCAGAAACCGTATAAGTAATGAGTTCAGTCACAGCTTGGGGACTGTGTACAGTTCTGGTCACTCCATCACATGGAAGGGTGGAATTGGACTGGAGAGGGTACAGAGGAGATTCTTCATCCTGTGAACAGGGAAGTGCAGTTATGAAGAAAGATAGGAACGGAGGATGCTGAGAGGAGATTTGATTGGGGTGCACATATTGTCAGGGACATGGGTAGAAAGGGAGACAATATCTTGTTGCTGTTAGAGAGCTCAATTACCAGCGGTGAATCTTTAATGTAATTGGATGAAATATTAGAGAAGTGTTGAGGAAAGTTGTTATTTCACTCAGAGTATGGTAGGGACCTAGGAGTCACACATGGAAGAGGAGTACATGCAGAAATTCTCAAACCATTTTAAAAAGGGGCCGGGATCTGCACCTGAAGTCCTACACTGTCTGGGGAGACAGAACAATGGCTTTAACAAACGTTAAATCTTGTCCAATGCAGACAGTGGACAGAGTCATCTCCTCTATACTGTGCTATTTTCTGAAGTTTTCAAAGGTTACCAATATCTGATAGGATCAATACGCAGTGATGAGGGATGAGGACAGGGAGGAGCAGTGTGTGAATTGATTAACGTCACAATAATACTGATCCCATCCTTTATACACAATACTACTTCACTGTGTTGGCCTATTTATCCTTCCTGTAGAAATGGGGAAAACCTTTGATTATCCAGTTCCCAGCCGTGGTCACACTGCAGCCACATCTCCACAATCCCAGCTCCATCTGACCTAGCTATTTACAGCTACCATTTCACTGGCCTTGTTGACAAGTTCCCAGCTTCATTCTTGCCTTATTGAAGGCTGCTCTCAGTCAACTAATATTTCTCTCACTCAATTATTGCATATCGTTCTCTACCATCATTCTGAACTTTACAAAAAAAAAAATGATCGCTGCCCCTCAAAACGTTCCCCTACTGACACTGGATCCACTTGCCCCATCTCTTTCCCAAGGACCAGCTCCAACAGTACATGCTCTCTTGGGCTGGACACATACTCCTGAAGTGTGCTCTCCTCCATATAATCCAGGGATACTGGCCCCTCATGACCCTGCACCACCAATAACCCAGTCAATATTTGGATAAATTAAGTTTCTCAGTATCATAATCTGTAGTATTATCATCGCTCTCAAATAACCCGGCATATTTATTCTCTCCATCATTTCCAATGGTTGCTGGCCGACAGACTGTACCTCACAGTGTAATTGTATACTTTTTGTTCTGTAGCTCCAGCCAAATTCATTCTGTCCTTGGACGGATCCTCTTTCTCTTGGACTCCTTAACTAATGCTAATCTCAACCAGTACTTCTACCTTCATCCTTTCCCTTCCCTTCTATCATTTTGGAATCCTTTATCCACAGCAATATTTAACACCCAATCCTGCTATTCCTTGAGCCAGCTCTCGGTGATCAGTACATCAGATTTCCTCACAGCAATCTGCATCTGGAACTCCCCACATTCCGAGTATTCACGTCCATGCAGAATACCTCAAATTAAGGCTTTCTTTCTCACTCCATCTTCCACTGATAAACTTGTTGTTGTAAATTAGTGCCAACTGTATCTCCCATTATTTTGAGAATCCTGGTAGTTTCCTCCACTATTCCTTTTTGGATCCCTTACACACGCCAAGTTATTTTCAATTCCACGCACACACCCCAGAAGGAATTCAGTCCCAGCTCTGTCACATGTTAGCCCATCCAATTTGTATAGTTGCTGCCTTCCCCAGAATCAGACCCAATGACCCAGGAATCTGAAGCCCTTCCTGCTACACCATCGTTCCAGTCACACTCTCATCTACCTAAAACTCCGAGTCCTGTTCTCACTTGTACACGGCCCTGCGAGTATTCCAGGGATTGATACATTTGAGTTCCCATTTGCTAACCATCCACCTAGCTCTCTAAATTCTGATTCCCAGACCACTTCACTCTTCCTACCCATGCCATCCCTACCAACGTGGACATGACCTTTGACTGCTCACTGGCCACCAGACGACTGTCGTGCAGACACAGTAACGTTCTTAACCCCATTATCCTGGAGTTACAGACACGCTGACACCTTATTCAGTTTCCTGACTCCTCTGTGACTATTGCTCCTCCTTCCTTCTCCCTCCCCTCCTGTACAGTCAGGCTGCTTGTGGGGCCACAGACATGGGTCTGACTGCACCTTCGTCAGCTTCCGAAATGGGAAACTGAATTGGGAGGGAGATGTCAGGCTATACCTGGATTCCCTGGCTGTTTCTCTTCGATTGCCTAGACCCCATCCCTTACTTATTCCAGGCTGTCATGTCTGCAGGGTGGTCTGTTCTGTGTGTGCGCTATCCCCATAACTCTCAGCATGGCAGAGTCTCTAGTCACTGTCTGAGCTCCACTGCCCAGTGTTCATCGAGGACACGAGCAGGCGCTCTGACTTCCCAATGTAACAGAACACATTTTCCATTTGACAAACACGCCTTGCCATGTCTTAAAATGCAACATGTCTAGAGTAACTTACTTAATTACTTAGAATTAAGTTAACATCATGGACATCATAATATGGTTAAGTCCCTTATTCCACTGTGGCTTACTGAGCGTAATTTATTATACTGGCTCAGAATTTCACATCCCCCTCATATTTCTGAGATCAATCTTTACTTCAGAAGTTAAAAAATAAATTTGCTGACTTACAGTAATTAACTGAGAGTCACTAATAACGGTGTATTTTATCAGCCAATGAACATACAGCCTTTTATGTGATGGCTCTTGCACTTCATTCAAACTCAGTGCAGGCAGGTCCCAGCAGCAGAAGGTTTTCTCAGTGACTCCCAGATACGTGTAATCCTCCAGCTCCCACTCCACTCTACTCCCTCATAGGGTCAACGTCTCTGTAACTGCCAGGTACATGTAATCCTCCAGCTCCCACTCCACTCTGCTCCCTCACAGGGTCACCGTCTCTGTGACTCCCAGCTACATGTAATCCTCCAGCTCCCACTCCATTCTGCTCCTTCACAGGGTCACCATCTCTGTGACTGTCAGGGGCGTGCAAACCTCCAGCTCCCCCTCCAGTCTGCTCCCTCATAGGGTCATCGTCTCTGAATCCCAAGCATGACTAGGCCTCGATCCTCAGTGCTGATTTATATCGTCCCATGTTGGTGCATTCACCTCCAAGACGTGAGTGAGCCTCAAGCTCTGGCTCCATGTTGCTCCCTCACATGGTCACTCCCTCTGTGACTCACTGTTGATTTTGAGCCTCCTGCTCTGCTGTTTCTCCAACTCCAAGTCCCAGTTGGCCTCAATCCTCGCTGCTGGTTAATATTCTACTGCTCTCTCTCAGGGTCTCTCCCCTTGTGACTCCCAGGTAATGGTAGGCCTCAAGCCTCAGCTGAGATTTATAACAGCCCGTTCCGCACTGCACTCTTACAGGATCGCTGTTGTGCCTGGAAGACAGTGGGAAAGAGGAGGATTAGACAGAGCAGAGGGTGTTACAGTGATTGAGGGAGCTGTATGGGATGGAACAGGTTATCTGGGGAGCTAGGGAGACCTGCAGCAACTAAAGAAGTTTACTGGAAGATAGAGTGAGAGTTGAAGACACAGAAGAAGGCAAAGGAAATAGAAAGATTGTGGCTTGTTCATAATGGAGCTTTGTAGAGTCTAAAGGGCTTTTTCTGAGCTGCTTACAGAGATGTGCAGACTTCAACAAATGCAAATTGAGAGCCAGCAAGTGTTGTATGGTACTGGAAACTGTTGGATGTTACAGAGTTAGAAGACTAGCAGTAACTGGGCGGAATATAAACTTTCAAGCACTGGTGGTCTTCAAGGTCCGTCAGGACATGAAGAGGTGCAGAGAATGGAAGCATTCCAAATAGTGGGATGGTAGGGGCTAGAAGTCATGAGATGGATAAAGAGGACGAAAAGTGCCAATTTAGCACACACTATCATTGTAATTATAGAGATTTAGGAAGGGAATCTGTGCTGTCATTGATTACAGTTATATGGAGAGTTACAGAAGCTGAAGGGGTGACAAATTTAAAAAGGGAGAGATTTTAGGTGATCAGAATTTCCAACGGCTGGTGCAGTGGCTCAGGAAGGCAGCTCACCACCTTCTCAGGAACAACACAAAATCAACAAGAACTGCTGACTCAGCCATCAAAGGTCATGTCCGTGAATGAATGAAGGAATAAAAGATCTACAAGTAGCACTGAGGTCACTCAGGCAGGCTCTTTCAACAGCACTTCCCAAACCCGGAACCACTATACCCTGGAAGGACAGGAGTTCCAGCTGCACGGGAACACCAGCATTTCCAAGGTGCCCTTCAAGCCAGACTCCATCCTCCCAGCACTGTGTCTGTCCCTACACCTAAAGGACTGCAATGGGTCAGGAAGGCAGCTCACCATCACCTTCTCCAGGGAATTACAGATGGGAAGGTAATGGTGATAATCTGCTGTTTCCAGCCAGACAGAAAAATAAATCCAGCAGTGTGTGTGAAATGAAATTTCCCTTTCAGGACAACATGCGGTCGGCACGGTGGCCCAGTGGTTAGCACTGCTGCCTCACAGCGCCTGTAGACCCGGGTTCAATTCCCGACTCAGGCGACTGACTGTGTGGAGTTTGCACATTCTCCCCGTGTCTGCGTGGGTTTCCTCCGGGTGCTCCGGTTTCCTCCCACAGTCCAAAGATGTGCGGGTCAGGTGAATTGGCCATGCTAAATTGCCCGTAGTGTTAGGTTAAAGGGGTGGATGTAGGGGTATGGGTGGGTTGCGCTTCGGCGGGTCGGTGTGGACTTGTTGGGCCGAAGGGCCTGTTTCCACACTGTAAGTAATCTAATCTAATCTAATAATTATGCTGAGCAGGGATAGAGGATTTGTCTGATTGGCACAAGACAGAGAGTGTGAAGAAAGGGGTCTTTTTCACGATGGGAACTGGTGATGAGGGGAGCTCCGCAGGGGCCAGTGTTGGGACTACACTCTACACGTTATTCATTCAGAGTCTGGACAAAGGATGTGAAGGGGTATGAGAAATGGGTTTCCAAAAACAATCCCAGGGATGAAATTCATATTATATGAGGAGCAGGTGAAGTCTCTGGGTCTGCACTTGATGAAGTTTCAGAGGCAGCGGCAGAATCTCATTCAAACTTACAGAATACTGAGGGGCCTGGATGGAGTGGATGTGGGCAAGATGTTTCCACGAGCAGGAGAGACTCAGGGCCAAGGGCATAGCTTCAGAGTGAAGGGAATACCCTTTAGAATAGAGATGTGGAGGAATTTATTTAGCCAGAGGGTGATGGATCTGTTGAACTCACTACCTCATGGGGCTGTGGGTACTAAGTGATTCAACATATCTCACTCAGAGATAGCCAGGATCTTGATGAGTAAGGAGATCAATGGTTACAGGGAGTAAGTGAGAGAATGGGGTTGAGAAACAATTCAGCCATAATCAATTAGTGGAATAGACCCGTTGGACTGAATGGCTTAATTCTACCCCTATAAATGGACTGCGCTTTTTCCATAGATTTTTAACTGTCCAGTTATCATTTCTAGCATATCGTTTACCATACAATCCAACACTTTTCTGATTATTGCTGTCGCCTCTTGGTTTCAGATCAATTGCAGAAAGCTACACCACAGAAAAAATGGGAATCCTTGTGTATAAATCTCAGAAAGGTGGCATACAGGGCCAGCAGGTCATAGAGAAGGTAAATGGAATGCTGGCATTGATTCCAAAGGGAATGGAGAATAAAAATAGGGAAGGCTTATAATAACTATAGAGGACTCCTGTCAGCCCGCACTGAGAATACTGTGATCAGGTTTGGTCCCCTATCTGGAGGGAAAATGTCCTCGCATTGGAGGCAGCCCAGAGAAGGTTCACCAGGCTGTTTTTTCAAAATGGAGGGATATTGATGAGAAGAGATGGAGAAGGTTGAACTTGCAGTCGTTAAAATTTTGAAAATGACGCAAATTTATTGATACACCAAAGATTCTTGTGTTCTTACAGATTAGGTACTGAGACATTTTCTCCTGAGCAAGGATCTGTAACTGGAGATAAAGGGGAATACAGACACCAGAGAAGCTAACAGAGAAAAGCTGGGTCGGAGAGACTGGAGGATGTTACAGAGTTCGGGTGGTTTGAGATCACTGTTGGTGGTTAGAGATCAGATGGTTGGCGGGCTGAAAGATGTCAAGGAGAGTTACAGGGTTATCAGTTCTGAAGGGGTTACAGAGATCAGGAGGAATATAGGGACTAGAAATTACACAAATGGGGTGGTCATTGGAGCTACAGGAGATACAGAGACTGGGAGGGTTGTCAGGTCTGGAGATTACAGAGATATTGGTGGTAGTTGGAGCTACAGGAGTTTATAGAGACTGGGAGGAATTGGACGGACTGGAGATTACACAGATTTGGGCGGTAGTTGGAGCTGCAGGAGTTTATAGAGACCGGGAGGATTGTTGGTGCTGGGAATTACACTGACATGGACAATAGTTGGAGCTGCAGGAGTGAGATGGGGGGGTTGAAGGAGTTGGTTCAGTTCATACAGCCAGAGAGAAGTGTAGGGATTGGAGGAGCCAAAGATGCTGAGAGTTCTCGGGCTGCAGTAGTTCAGAGAGCTAGAGAGGACTGTGAAGATAGGTTTGCAGCATTCCCATCAGTTACACAGAGATGTGGAGTGCTGTTCTGGAGGAGGATACAGAAATCGACAGGGTTGCAGACACTGGAATATATTACAAAGACAGTGAGCTGGAGTATTTGAGGAGTTTACAGCGACCGGATGCATTGAGGAGTTGGAGACTGCTACAGGTGTTAAACATGCTGCAAGGGATCAATAACCTTACATCAATCAGGGGGATTGGAAGCTCTGGAGATAAAGAATGAGAAATGCAGTAATTGAAGAATAGCACAGAGATGGGGAGTAACATATGAGTTAGAGGAATTATAACATGAGATGAGCTGTATTCAATGGAGTCAGGAAACATACAGGGAGATCTGAAGGGACTACAGGTGATCAAAAGGACAGTGAGGCTTCTCAGTGTAGGATTGGGGTAGTTTACACAGACAGGGAGTATTATATGGAATGTTGCTATTTACAGAGATTATGAAGTTGTACGGAATTGAGGAATGAACAGAGATATGGAAGGCTGTAGTTAATGATGACATTTGCTGATGTCGGATGCTGAGGTTCTGGAAATTATATGGACCGGAAAGCTGGACAATCTGTCCGAGCTTACAGAAACAGGATCAGCAATAGAGCATGGAGACACTAACACAGATAGGGAGCATTGCACTCACTGCTTTAGGGATGGTAGTAGGGGAGTGTAACATTAACACAGATAGGGGTGTAAGAGCTGGAGAAGGTTATGGAGATGATTAGATTGATGGAGAGACTAGAGGAGCTTACATTGACAGGGCGGGTGATAGCGACGGCAGAATGTTACATAGATGGTAAGTCTTGTAGAAACTGATTGGGAGAGTCACAAGCACTGGAGTTGGTTCCACAGATCGGGGGTGTTGCAGGGACCTGAGAGGATTACGCAGATAGGGAGGATTGTAGGATGCCCACATTTTCAGAGTGTTTCAGGAATGGAAAAGGTTACACAGTTAAGGAGGGATGTTAGAGCTGTGGGAGTTCACAGAGACTTGGAGGTTTGAAGGGTTTGGGGCTGTTTATAGATAGAGGGATATATTTAGGGACAGCAAAATGGAACGCAGAGGGTGAGTTTAGATTAGATTGCTTACAGCATGGGAACAGGTACTTCGGCCCAATAAGGCCACTCCGACCTTCCAAAGGGTAACCCACCCAGACCCACTTCTCGCTGACAATGCACCTAACACTACGGGCAATTTAGAATGACCAATCCACCTAACCTGAACATCTTTGGACTGTGGGAGGAAACCCACGCAGACACAGGTAGAATGTGCAAACTCCATACAGACAGTCACCCAACGCTGGAATCGAACCTGGGATCCCCTGGCGCTGTGAGTCACCATTGCTCACCACTGAGCCACCGTGCTCCCCCAAATTGCAGAATTACATGAAGAGATATTGTTTGAGGTGCTGGGAGGGCTGTCGGGGGTGGAGGAGCAAATAGAGATGTGGAGTGCTGTTGCGGCTTGAAAAGGGTCTGGAGGTGTTAATACAGATAAGGAGGTTGGTAGGGATGGGAGAAGGTTACTGAGGTCGTGTGGTGCTATAGGCCAGGAAGCAGGAGTGTTATAGGGCCTGCAAAAGGTTACAGTGATATCATGTTCTCCTGGGGCTTGAGGAAGATACACAGGTGGGTACTTTGGTCCAGGCTGGAGGATTTTACAGTGACAGGGGCACTGTAAGTATTGTACAAGATTACAGAAATCGGGATTATTGTACTGAGATTAGTGAGATTGGGCATGTTATCGACACTGGAGCAATTTACATATGGGGAGGGTCATCAGCATTGGAGCAGGTTTCAAATATACAGCAGGATTATGGGAGGGGTGCAGGTTACAAAAATAGGAACTTTTCTGGGAATTACAAGCATTCACTAGCACAAATGAGTTGGACCGAAAGGCATGTTTCCTTGCTGTATGACTGTATCACACAAGAGACAGCGTGAGGGGAGAATATAGAACAGAAAGATCCCAGGTTTCAATACCATCTCCTTGAGGGAGACCTGCTTTCCCCTCTGTTGTACTGATCCTCACTAGGACAGCACAGGCAGGATTGATAACTGTCAACTTACTGTATTGTCAGACGAAGGCTCAGTACAGCAGAGATGAAAATTAACAAGACGGTGGGGATTGACCCAGGGACCATCATGCTCTGTGTTCGTTCTTCAACACCGTATCTATGTCATGTCTTCTGGACCAAAGTTCGATCCCTTAAATACACTCTGCTCTGTTCACTGTGAGTGATCTTACCTCACTGCAGGATTTACTGAAGGCTCCAGATCTCACTCTCCATTTCTCTGGCTGACCGACTGTCTTCAATGTGGTGATGAAGGAAACAGGAAGTGGGAGTTCTGCTGAGTCAGGAGCATCCTGAGTACCTACAGGATACAGAGAAATGAACAGAATGGGAAATTAGACTGAAGGAGTCAGGATTACACATGAAGAATGGCACTGAGTCCCGCAGAGATCTGGAATATTCCAGTCTCCATCCCTGGCTTGTGCTGCCCGTCTCTCTGGAGTGGAGAATTCTGTTGCCTCAGGATCTGGAGTAGCTGCAAAAGGTGCGGTCACCGGCAGCAATTAGACCCTCACAGTGACAGATATCACATGGAGAGAGACTGCGTGATATCACCAGAGTGCAGGAAGGTATCAGGATCAAACCACGGTTAGGAAGAAGGTGCACTGGGATCAGTACTCAGGGCTGAGGGAGCTATCAGTGGGCCAGGCAATGGCCTCGTGTTACTCTCACTTGACTCTTCATCCAGAATTTAATGCCGGTAGCAGGGATACCCATCTGACTACTGAATACCCTTTAAGTAAGAAAATCTGTTATGTGCCGCAGGTCTGGCCTACATATGAATCCAGACCCAGAGCAAGGAGGTTGACGCTCAACTGCCCACTGGAATGATCTGACAAGCCACTCAGCTCAAGGGCAGCTCGGGGGTGGGCATGAAATGCTGGCCAGCCAGAGACAGAAACATCCCATGAATGAAATAAAAACAACACTGCAGGGAGCAGTGTCCTGGCCAATCATGTCGGTAGGTTTATGGACAGGGCTTTAAACTGACAGATAGGATGCAGGGACAGGATTCAGGTGAAAGGAGCTCTCCAAATCCAAAGAAAAAAGGTGACGCATCAGAACAGCATAAGGACGTGACAATACAAGCAGAAGGGAACGGGAAAGGGACAGAGTTTAACTAAAACTGTACACCAGTGAATTAGGCTGTGACAGCAATTTCTGGGAAAAAGTCAATTACAGTTTTTTTTTTGGAATTGTCAAAGTATCAGCAATAACTTGCGACACAGGGAAAAATAAGATTTGGTCACCAGAAAGATGTGTTTACAAGAGAAACTGTGCTGTGTTCTAAATAGGGATGGTTATAATTGCAGGAAGAAGTTTCAGGAGGCTGAAGAGGATGAGAACTGAACGAATAGACACAATTAGGAAGATTTGCTCGGAGTGCCAGAGGTAACAGAAACACCAATGTCTTGATCTGAAACAGATGACCCAGGCTGGGATGGGTGTGGGGATTGGAGGTGGTTTCACAGGGAGGGTTTGGGGGCAGGTGGGATGCTCTGTTGGACGTGGGCGGAGGGTGATATTGGATGGGTTTGGGGGTGGGTGGGGTGCTCTGTTGGAGGCGGGCAGAGGGTGATGTTGGATGGGTTTGGGGGCAGGGTGGGTGGCAAGTGGAGGGTGGCGCTGGACGGTTTTAGAGGCGGGGGGTGTCGTGGGTCAGTGTTGGATGGGTTTGGGGGCAGGCGGGGTGCTCTGTTAGAGGCGGGCCTAGGGTGATGATGGATGGGTTTAGGGGTGGGGTGGGTGGCAAGTGGAGAGTTGCTTTGGACGGTTTTGGAGGCGGGGGCGGCGTGGGTCGGTGTTAGATAGGTTTGGGGGCAGGCGGGGTGCTCTGTTGAAGGCGGGCGGAGGGTGATGTTGGATGGATTTGGGGGTGGGAGGGGTGCTCTGTTGGAGGCAGGCCTAGGGTGATGATGGATGGGTTTAGGGGTAGGATGGGTGGCAAGTGGAGGGTGGCGTTGGACATTTTGGAGGCGGGTGAGGCGTGGGTCGGTGTTGGATGGGTTTGGGGGCGGGCGGGGTGAACTGTTGGAGGCAGGCAGAGGGTGATGTTGGATGGGTTGGGGGGGCGGGTGGCAAGTAGAGGGTGGCGGTGGGCGGGACTTTGTGGCGGGGCTGGCGTGGGTTGGTGTTGGAAGGGTTTGAGAATGGGTGGGAGGCGATGTTGAGGTGTGAGTGGGGCGGTGTTGGAAGGGTTTGAGGCCGAGCAGTGGGGTGTTTTCGGGGTTGGCGGGGCATGAGGGCTCACGCATGGTTTGCTGCTGCCTAGTCACCTCAACAGGGACTAGACATTATCAAAAGCTCCGAGCCCCAGAGGAAAGGCATGGAATCGATTAATCGAACAACCAATTATCTGAATGTACTATTGCCCGCCCATCTCGTTCAGATAATCGAGGTGCCTGTGTAAACAGCTGGATGTTAACCTGGTGTTGTGTGATTTTTACCTTCACCCTATCAACCCCTGCTCGATCCTGCTGAATGGCCCCAATGGTGGCCCTGTTCCAGTTTAAGACCTTAATCTGTGGACCTGTCTGATCTTTTTCCATAACTATGTTAAAAATAAGACAGTTGTGGTCACTGGACCCAAAGTGCTCTCTGACTGACACTTCAGTCACTTGGCTGACCTCGGTTTCTGAGAGGAGGTCCAGTGTTGCATCCACCTGAGTAGCATAAAGCCCTGTACATCTTGATTTAGGAAATATTCTTAGACACATTTGACAAATGCCACCCCGTATGGTCCTTTTATACTCTGGGTGACCCAGTAAATCCATGGGAAGTTAAAATCTCTATCCAATACTACTCTATTATTTTTATAGGTACCTGAAATCTCACTGCGCATTTTCTCCTCTCGTACCCGCTGGCTATTTGGGGGACTAGAACACCATCCCAGCAGACTGACCACCCCCCTTTTTGTTTCTAACTTTTAAAAATATGGCCTCATTTGATGACCACTTAACAATATTGTCTCTCAGCGCTGTTTTTCTGTCCTCTCTAATCAAAGGGACAACTTCCCCTCCTCGATTACTTGTCCTTCTGTCACGCTTGTAGCTTCTGTATCCTGGAACACTGAGCTGCCAGTCCTGCCCTTCTCTCAGCCATGTTTCTGTTATGGCTATAATATCCCAGTCCCCAGAGCTAATCCATGGTCTGAACTTGTCTGCCTTACCAGTCAGACCTCGTGCGTTGAAATTAATGCCTTTTAAACCAGAAGTCTTTTCCCTCCCTATACTGTGCCCAGATATCCTGGATAGGAAACTTGCTTTTGGTGGCTCATGTATTTTCCCCTGACGAGTTGATGGCCCTGTCTTATTCAGAGTCTCTACTCCCTGCCAAACTAGTTTAAATTCTGCCGGGTAACACTAGCAAATCTCCTCCCAGTGATACTGGTGCCTCTCTGCTTCCAGTGAAAACCATCCCCCCTGGTACACGTCACCTCTACCCAGAAGAGATCCCAATGACCTAAGAACTGAAAACCCTACCCCCTATACCAGCGCCTCAGCCACACATCCATTGGCCAATCTTTCTAATTCTATCCTCACTGGCACGTGGCACTGGGAGTAATCTGGAGATCATTAACCTCAATATCCTGTTTTTTTAACTTCTTACCTAACTCCCTGTACTTATTTCCCAAGGGCCTATCCCTTTGTCTACCTCTGTCACGTGGGCCGATGTGCACAATGACCTCTGGATGTTCACCCTCCCCTTCAGAATGTTCAGTAACCGCTCAGAGACATCCTTGACCCTGGCACCCTGGAGGCAGCACACCATCGGGGGGCTCTTCTGCAGCCACACAGTCTCCTGTCTGTCCCCCTCACAACTGAGTCTCTTATCAGTATTGCAATCATTAGACAGGATCTGGCAAACAGAGACAGGGAGGAACTACCTGCTGTTGGGTCGATATTAGGAAAGTGGGAGTATTTAAAAGTGATGCTGTGAAAACTCGGGGCCAGTGTGTTCCTTGAAGAGTGAAGAGTAAAGGCAGCAACTCCAGCGAATACTGATCAAGTGATATCGTGAGTTTGATAAAGAAAATCCACTTCAATAAAATCAGGTGAAGCCATTCACAAGTATAGAGAGGGCAAGGGGATTGTAGAAAATGAGGGACAAACAATGGTCATGAAGTACATTTGGCAGATACAACTGAGGAAAAACCACAAGATGTTTGATCACCATCGTTAGCATAACAGGCTTCCCAGCGAAAGGGTGAGGCCTGTTAGAAACTAAAGGGACAATCTGTGCATGGAGCCAGAGGAAGTAAGTGAGGTCTTCAATGAATACTTCCCATCTGTATTCACACAGGAGAAAGGCAATGTAGCCGGGGATTTCAGTCGTGATGGTGAGGTTCTAGAACATGGTAAGATCAATAAGGAGGGGGTATTAAATGTTTTCACAGGCATAAATAGGTGGAGAAATCCACAGAGCCCAATGAAATGTACCCCAGGCTGCTATAGGAGGTAAGGAAGGAGATTGCTGGGGCCCTGGCGGATATATTTAATGCTTTGCTGGCCACAGGTGAAGTGCCGAATGACTGGAGGATCGCTAATGTGGTTCCTTTATTCAAGAGCAGCAGGGACAGGCCAGGTAATTACAGAGCAGATAGTCTGATAGCAGGGAGAGGGAAATTATTGGGAACAATTCTGAGGGACAGTTTGAATTCATAACTGGAAAGGCAGGGATTGATTAGGGTTAGTCAGCACGGATTTGATACAGGAAGATCTTGTCTGGTGAAATCAGTTCAGTTTTTTGAAATGGTGTCTGAAAATACTGATGAGTGCAGTGCAGATGATGTGGGTTCCAAGGAATTCTTTCAGGCCTTTGACAAGATCCCACAAGGAAGGCTGGTCCAAAAGGGAAGAGCCCATGGGATCCAAGGCAAGTTGGCAACTTGGATCCATAATTGCTGGAGGGTTGGTTTTATGATTGAAAGCCTTTGCCCAGCGAGTGTACCACAGAGACCTATGCGGGAACCATTGCTGTTCCTTAGGGGCATTAATCACTCATATTTGAAAACAGAAGGTATCATTATTAGGTTTGCAGATGACATGAAAGGTGAGGGTGTTGTCCACAGTAAGGGGGATGGCCTCAGGCTACAGTCTGAAGGTTGAGGCTGGGACAGAATTTCAACAGAGTAATTTCAATTGATAACCAGGCTAGAGCACAGCAAGCAATGAGGGAAAACTGATGAATTAAATTGCATTTACTTTGATGTAAAATGCCTGACAGGTAAGGCAGATGAACGCACGGCATGGATACAAACATGGCTCTGGGAAATCACAGGAATTACAGAAACACAGCTGAGGGAGGGACAGGACTCGCAGATCATTGTTCCAGAGGACAGATTCAACAGGAAGGATAGAAAGGGAGGCAAGGGAGGAGGGGGAGTGGAGTTTTTGATCAGTGAAAACATCACTGCAGCACTGAGAGAGGATATTCCTGGGGATCGCCCAGTAAAGCTGTTATGGAACTGAGAAATAAGAATGAATAATCAGTTTGATATGACTGTACTACAAGCCCGCAGTAGTCAGCGGGAAATTGAGCAGCAAATATGTCGGAGATCTCAGATGTCTGTAAGAAGGATAGGGTTGTAATGGTTGGGGATTTTAACTTTCCAAACCTAGACTGGGGGACTATCATTGTGTTCGCAGCTTGGATGGGAGGGATTTGTTCAGTGTGTTCAAGAAAACTGTCTCAATCAGTATGTAACTGGCCCGACTGGAGAAAAGGATAAAACCTTCGGGAAACAAGGGAGAGAAAGGGGCTGAAGTGTTTGTGGGGCAGCACTTTTGCAAAGTCACCACAATTCTATTAGTTTGAAAATAGCGATGGAAAAGGACAGGCTTCGCCACAAGTTAAAGATCAAAACTGGCCTTGCCCCGTCCAGAAGGTATTAGGCAAGACTGTCCGAAAGTTGATTCGTGGAGGCTATTTGGAAGTAAAGGAACGTCGGGCAAGTGGGACTCTTTCAAAAGAGAGATTAATTAATATTTCAGGGCCAGCATATTCCTGTTAGTGTGAAGGACAATGCTGACACAAGTGGGATACACTGGATGACTGGGGATATGGAGGTTCTGGTCAAGACAAAAGGGGGCACATGTCCTATGTAGCCAGCTGGATTAAGTCAATCCCTTGAAGAACATTGTGGGTGTAGTAATACTCTTAAGAGGGAAACCATGAGGGCCTAAAGGGGAACTGACAGAGCTTTGGCAGATAAGGTTCAGGAAAATCCAGAGAGATTCTAAAAGTATATTAACAACAGAAGATTAACTCGAGACAGAATGTGACCCCTTAAAGTCATCTATGTGTGAACCCACAGGAAATGGGTGAGATCCAAAACAAATACTTCATGTCAGAACTTACTGCGGAAAACACAGTGGGGAAGCAGGGAAATGAACAGTGATATTTTCAAACGAGTCCACATTGGAGAACAGGAGGTGCTGAAGGTTTTCAAACACATTAAAATTAGACAACTCCCTGGGAACCAATCAAGTATATCCCAGGACATTGGGATAAGTTAGGGAAGAAACTTACAATGATATTTCTATCACTGGTGAGCTGGGAGCCTGGAGGTTGCCTAATGTTGTGCCAGCATTTAGGAAAGGCTGCGACGGAAAGCCAGGGACATAAACACCAATTAGCTTGACGTCGGTGGTGCAAATGTTGTTGGAAGCAATTCCGCAGGACAGGACTTGCATGCATGTGGAAAGGCAACGCTTGATTAGGGAGAGTCAGCACAAGTTTGTGCATACAAAGTCGTGTCTCTCAAATTTGATAGAGTTTGTTGAAGACATGACCAAGAAGATGGATGAAGGCAGAGCAGTAGACGTTGTCTATGCTGACTTCAGCAAGGCCTTAGCCAGGGTTTAGCCTGGTGCAATGGTTAGTAAGGTTAGATCACATGGGATCAGGGAGAGCAAGACAAACGGACACAAAATGGGCTTGACAGTAGGAGACAGAGGATGATGGGAGAGGGTTGTTGTGCAGACTTGGGGCCTCTGACCAGCGGTGTGCCATAAGCATTGGTGCTGGGATCACCCATGTGCATTATTGACATAAACAAGAATATATAAATTATTGTTAGTAAGTTTGTGGATAGTAAAATAAATGTTATAGTGGGCAGTGAATACAGTTATCAAAGGTGCTCTTAACCAACTGAGCCAGTGGGTCAAGAAATGAAAGATGGAGAAAAATTCAGGTGTTGGATGTTGTTAAGATAAACCAGGGACGACAAACACAATTAATGGCAGAGCTCTGAACAGTGTTGTCAAACAGAGAGAGACCAAGGGATGCAGTTACATTGTTCCTTGGAAGTGGTGTCACAGGTGGACAGGATGGGGAAAGCAACATTTGGCACACTGGCCCTCGTGGGTCACAGCATTGAGTACATGAGTTGGTACATCATGATACGGCTGTTTCAGACATTGCTGGGACACCAGTTGGGGTACTGTGTAGAATTGTGATCCTCCTGCTTTAGGAAGCATATTCTGAAACTGTAAATGGAGCAAAGATTGATGAAGGTGTTACTGATACTGGAGCGTTTGACAGAAACAGAGAGGCTGGATAAGCTGGAAAGCAACATGGGTGGAATGAGATAGATTTGGCAGATAAGGTTAAGGAGAATCCAAAGAGATTCTACAGAATACAAGTACAAAAAAGCTACTAGAGAGACAATAGGGCCCCTCAAAGATCAATAAGGCCATCCATGTGTGGAACCACAGGAGATGGGCGCGACCCAAAATGAATATTTCATGTCAGAATGTACCGTGGACAAAGGAAACAAAAGGAAATAAATAGTGATGTCTTGAAAGGCGTCCCCATTACAGAAGAGGTGGTGCTGGAGGTCTTAGCACACAAAGGTAGAGAAAGCCCTAGGTCCTGAATAAGTGTATCCCAGAACATTGTGGCAAAGTCGCAGTGGGGACTGTGGCAGAGATATTTGTATCATTATCCTTCATATTTCCATTGGGTGTAGGTGGCTGAGGGGTGACCTTATAAAGGTTTATAAAAACATGAGGGGTATACGTAGGGTGAATAGTGAAGGTCTCTACAGCAGGGTAGGGGAATCCATAACTAGAGAGCAAAAATATGAAGTGGGAGAGGAAATACTTAAAAGCGACCAGAGGAGCACATTTCCACACAGAGAATGGTGCACATATTGAATGAGTTGTGCTGAAATGGTAGAGAAAAGTACAATTACATCATGGGAAAGACATTTGGGCAGGTACATGAAGAAGGTTTGACGGGATCGGGACCAAACGCAGGCAAATGCGACTCGTTCAGGAACCGTGGTCAGCATGGACTAGTTGGATCGAAGGAACCGTTTCTGTTCTGCATGGCTCTTTCTCCAGTTATTGGAGGAGGAGACTACTGAGATAAGGCATGTTGTAGGCATTGAAGCAAGTTACAGAGATAGAGATGGTAGTCTGGAATGCAGTATATTTCAAATATGTGGAGGGACTATCGGGAAGGGAGAATGTTACAGGGACAGGAACTGTTATAGGAGTTAAAAATTATTGAAGACACTGGTCCACGAGACATGGTATATGTACAGGGTTGGAGGGGGAACACAGAACAGAAAGATCCCAGGCAGGATTCCCACGCACTCATGGGAAGCCTGCTTTCCCCTCTGTTATACTGATGTTCACTAAGACATCACAGCCTGGATGGATAACTGTGACACTCCGATGCTGTCTCAGTACAACAAAATTTACAGTAGGGGTGGTGATTGTCCTGGGGTGTGTCTGTACTGTGCTCCCCCTCCAGAACTGTATCTAAGTCATGTCTTGTTAGCCGATGTTTGGAGCCCTCTCATTGCTCTCTGCTCTATGCACTGTGAGTGATCTTGCCTCACTGCAGGATTTATTGAAGGCTCCAGATCTCCCTGCACTTTGTCTCTCTGGCTGACCAACCATCTCAATGGGATGATGGACGAGATACCCAGCAGTTGGGAAGTCTATTTTTCCTGATTACCTGTAGGAGACAGAGAAATAGGCAGGATGGGAAATTAGATTGATGTAGTGAGGATTACACGTGGAGAATGGCACTGAGTCCCACAGAGATCTGGAAAATTCCAGTCTCCATTCCTGGCCTGTGCTGTTGTGTCTGTCTGGACTGGAGAATTCTGTTGGCTCAGGATCTGGAGTAGCTGTAAGAGTGAGAGACACTGACAGAGGCAGAAATTGGACCCCCACAATGAGGAATACCACATGGAGAGATACTGATTGATATCACTAGAGTGCAGAAGGTATCAGGATTAAACAATCATGAAGGAAAAACAGGTTTAGCTCCATGATGCACTGGTATCAGTGTTCAGGGATGACTAGCTTGTGAGCAAGCGAAGTGATGGCCTAGTGGGGTTATTGCTAGAGCATGTATCCAAAACCTCAGCTAATGTTCAGGGGAGGCAGGTTTGAACCTCACCAGCTGAAATGGTGGAATTTGAAATAAATTATTTTAAAAGTAGTAATTGACAATCAATACATACCATTACTGATGTACAATAAATTCAAACACTTCTCCTTTCGAGATGGACATCTGCCCATCCTCACGTAGTCTGCACGACGTACCCACAGCAAAGTGTTTGCCTCTTAATTACCCTCTGAAATGGACAAGCAAGTTAATCAGCTTTAGTGCAGCTAGGACTGGGCAAGAAAGGCTGGTCAGCCAGAGACACCCACATCGCATACCAGATTTTTTTTAAAAATCCATTTGGATGGTCCCACTGGAACCATGCAGGGAGCACTGTCCTGGCCAATCATGTCAGTATGTTTATGGACAGGGCTTTAAACTGACAGAGATTATGCAGGGACAGGGTTCAGGTGAAAGGAGCTTTCCAAATCCAAAGAGAAAAGGTGACGCATTGGAACAGCATGGGGATGTGGCTGAAGACAAGCAGAAAGGAACAGGAAGGGACAGAGTTTAATTAAATCTGTACATCAGTGAATCGATTTGTGACAGGAAATTGTGGGAAAGAGTAAATGATGTTTTTTATTGAATGGACAAATTGTCTGCGATAAGGTAGACTGATTTGTAACACAGAGATTTAGACACCAGGGACACGTGGTTATAGGGCGAATAAAAGTTGTAACATAAATATTCAATGGTTAACAACCTTGCGGAAAACCAGTCAAAATAGGCAACACGAACAATAATGGATAACAAATGTATTACAGAGAAAGCATTTGGTCTCAGATCATGAAGTAGAGTCAGTCTGAATGTAATTCTGGCTGCTAATTGCCAAGGACACAGCAGCAGAACAGTTTTAGCCACCGAACAGCATTGCATTGCTTATCACTGCAATATGCAGGAACTCATTGGAATTTTTAATAAGAGCATTGTGATAATTCAGTGCAACTTCAATATTCATATAACCTTGACAATCACACTGACAAGAGTGATATTCGAAGAGGAGATTGTAGAATTTTATTAAGTGTTTCTTTGAATAATACATTGTGCAACTGGCTAGGGACATAACTATCTCAGAGCGACCGTTGTGTCATGAAACGTAGTGAATGAGTAATGTTACCTGGGGAGATCCTCTGGGAAATTGTGAGAAAGTGCAGTTTAAAGAAATATAAAGTTTTAAAGTGAATCACAAATAGGACAAGATACAACTAGAAACAAAAACAACCAATTACATGAGTTTGAGAGGAGAACTGACCAAGGTAAACAGGCTAAACAGACTGAAATATTTGCCTGTACATGAACAGTGGAAAACATTTGAAGGAACAGTGTAAAAAACACTCAACAAAAGGACATCCTATTGAAAGAGAAAATCCTCAGCAAGAAATTCCCACCAGTCCCTCACTCAGGACAATATTAGATTATGAGGCTTACAAGATCACTACAAAGTACTTAAAATCCTGAAAGCAGAGAGAGTTTAACCAGTAAGTGTTAAAGGTATTGCAAAGGGGCTGCTAACATGAGGAGAGCAGTGGGAAGGGGAATCATTGTCAGGAGCTAATTACACTACAGGAACAGGGAGAAATGAAGTTGCTGAAGGTGGTGAGAGTGTTACAGAGAGTGGTCATGGCCTGAACGGTGTTGCAAAGCCAGTATGGATTGCTGCAGCTGGAGAGGTTTGCAGAGGTAGTGAGGAGCATATACATTTTTATTTATTTATTCATGGGATGAGGGTGTCATTGATTAGACCAGAATTCTTTGCCCCACAGCTAATTGTCCAGAGGGCAGTTAAGAGGCAGTCATATTGCTGTGGACTGGATTCACATGTCAGCCAGACCAGGTTAAAATGTCAGATGTCCTTCCCTCAAGGAGGTAAGTGAACGAGAGGAGTTCTTTAGACTGATCAACAATGCTTTTATAGTGGCCTCACCGATGTCTTGTACAGCCACAACATGACATCCCAACTCCTACTCTCAATGCTCTGCCCAGTAAAGGTAACCACCCCAAAGGCCTGCTTCAGCAGCCTGTCTACCTGTGACACCACTTTCAAAGAACTGTGTACCTGCATCCCTGGGTCTCTGACTGACAACACTATGCAGGGTCCGAGCATTAACTGTACAAGTCCCACCCTGGTTTGTTTCACCAAAATGGAACACTTCACATTTATCTAATTAAACTCCATCTGCTATTCTTCACCCACTATCCCAGCAGTACTGTTCATCCTGTTGAATCAGATAACCTCCTTCACTGTCCACTTTACCACCAATTTCAGTACCACCCAAAAAAACTTACCAGGAAACCAATACTCCCATCCAAACCATTTATCCAAATTACAACAACTCTGCAGCCACTGCACCGCTGGTCCTATATCTCCAGTCAGAAAAACAACATGTCTGCCACCGCCTTCTGCCTCCTACCATCAAGCCAATTTTGTATCTAGTTGACTAGCTCCTCCTGAATGCCATATCCTTTTACATGGACCTGAGCTTATTACTCAGTTTACCATACGGGACGTAGAACACAGAACAGTACAGCACAAGACCCCTAAGCCATGATGCCATGCCAACTTTCATCCTGCGGTAAGATCAAACTAACCTACAAAACCTTCATTTTACTGCCATCCATGTGTCTATCCAAGAGTGTATTAAATGTCCCGAATGTATCTGACTCTCCTACCATGCTGGCAGGGCATTCCACCCACCTCACAGCTTTTTTGTAAAGAGTCTATCTCTCCTTAACCATCCATCAATCACCTTAAAATTATGCCTGCTCATAATAGGCATTAATGCTATGGTATAAAGAAGTGTCTCACTATCCACTCTCTCTCTGCCTCACATCATGTTGTTCACCTCTACCAAGTCGCCCCTCACCCTTCTTCACTCTAATGAGAAAAGCCTTACCTCCCTCAAACTTTCTTCATAAGACATGCCCTCCAGCACAGGCATCATCCTGGTAAATCTCCAATTTACCCTCCCTAAAGCTTCCACTGCCTTCCTGTAATGAGGGGACCAGAACTGAACACAATATTCCAAGTGGGGTCTAACCAGGGCTCTATCGATCTGAAGCATAACCTTACAGCTTTAAAACTCAATCGCCCAGCTAATAAAAGCCAACACAACATATTCCTTCTTAACAACCCTGTAAGCTTGGGTGGCAACTTTGAGGGATCGATAGACGTGGAACCCAAGATCCCTCTGTTCCACAACACAACCAAATATTCTGCATTTAACCCATTCAAGTTTGACCTTCCACAATGAATCACTTCACAATTTTCCAGATTGAACTCCATCTACCACTTCTCAGTCCAGCTCTGCATCCTGTCAATATCCTGCTGCAACCAACAACAGACCTCCACACTATCCACCACTCTTCCACACCCACATCCAAGTCATTTTTTAAAAAAAAATCATAAAAAGCAGAGGTCCTGGAACCGGTCCCTGCAGAATACCACTGGTCACCGAGCTCCAGGCTGAATGCTTCCCATCTATCATCCCTCTCTGTCTTCTATGAGCCAGGAATTCTGTATCCAGACAATTTTCCTGTATCCCATGCCTCTGTACTTTGTGAATGAGCCATAA
Source organism: Chiloscyllium plagiosum (assembly GCF_037043375.1). NCBI lineage: Eukaryota > Metazoa > Chordata > Chondrichthyes > Orectolobiformes > Hemiscylliidae > Chiloscyllium > Chiloscyllium plagiosum. Next base: position 54,140,491 of record NW_028270174.1, on the reverse strand, counting down.
ATGTATTTTATCACATTCTCAAAGGATTCAATAAGATTTGTGAGGCACGATCTGGCCCTACCAAAGCCATGCTGACTATCTCTAATCAAACTATGGTTTTCCAAGGAGTCATAAATCCTGTCTCTCATAGTCCTCTCCAATAATCTGCACACCACAGACATAAGAACAAGAGGTTTGTAATAACCAGGATTATCCCCATTCCATTTCTTGAACAAGGGAGTAACATTTGACACCCTCCAATCATCTGGTACGACTCCGGTGGACAGTAAGGCTGCAAAGGTCATCGCCAAAGGCACAGCAATCCCGTCTCTTGATTTCTGCAGTAACTTTGGGTACATCCTATCTGGTATATACCTATCCTTATGTTTAGAAAATATACAGCACATCCTCCTTCTTAACATCAACCTGTTCACATATATCAGTCCTTTTCATGCTGTCCTCACAAATGACAAGGTCCCTCTCAGTAGTGAATCCTGAAGCACAGTATGCATTAAGGACCTCCACTACCTCCTGTAGCTCCAGGCCCAAGTTCCCTCCACTATCCCTGACCGGCCCTACCCCCACTCTGGCCATCCTCTTGTTCCTCACATAAGTGGAGAATGCCTTATGGTTTTCCTTAATCCTTCCCAACAAAGCTTTTTCATGCCCCCTTCGGGCAGTCCTAAGCCCATTCTTCAGTTCCTTCCTGGCTACCTTCAGAGTCCCCAGAGTGTGGAAACAGGCCATTTGGCCCAACAACTCTATACTGACCCTCTGATGAACATCCCACCCAAAACCATTCCCACACCCTATTTCTCTCCATGTACCTTAACTAACGTGTCAATACTACACATCCCTGAACACTGTGGGTAATTTAGTATGGCTGATTTGGGCTGTGGGTGGAAACTGGAGCACCTGGGGGAACCCCACGCAGACACGGGGAGAATGTACAAACTCCACACGGACAGTCGCTCGGGGCTGGAATTGAAATCGGGTCCCGGGTGCTATAAGGCAGCCGTGCGAACCACTCAGGCATTGTGCTGCCCCCATATAACCCTATAGAGGTCTAATGATCCTTGCGTCCTCAACCTTATGTCAACTTCCTTCTTCCTCTTGACTAGATGTTCTACACGTTGGAACCTTGTCAAATGCTTTGTTGAAGTCCATGTGGACAATGTTGACTCTCTGCCTTCATCCATCTCTTGGCCACCTCCTCGAAGAGTCAATCCAGTTTGTGAAATACGGTTTCCCACTCACAAATCCATGCTGACTATCTCTAATCAGCCCTTGCCTTTCCAAATATGCGTAGCTCCTTTCTCTCAGAATCTCCACCAACAACTTCCCCATGACTGGGCTCACTCCTGGCTTTTCCCTGCAGCCCTTAAGTGATGGAACAGCATTAGCCACCCTCCAGTCTTCCGAAAACTCACTGTGTCTGTTGATAATATAAATATCTCTGTTAGAGACACTGCAATCTCTTCACTAACTTCCCATAATATTCGAGGATAAACCTAATGAGCTACTGAGGATTGATCTACCTTTATTTGTTTTAAGATTCCAGCACTTTCTCTTCTCTGTTGAGGATTCTTTCCAAGACATCACTATTTATTTCTCCAAGCTCCCGATCTTCCATGTCTTTCTACACAGTAAATTCAGACAAGTTTTTTTTTGTTTAAGATCTCACTCATCTCTTCTGGTTCAACACATAGGCGACCTTATTGATATTGAAAGGGCCCTATTCTCTTCCTAGTTATTCTTAAGCCCTGACTGAAACTTGCATAAAGGCTTCTGAAAATTCAAATAGTACATTTCCCCCATACCACCACCCACCACACCCTTATCTATTCTGCCATTCATATTCACACCAACAAATAAAATCCAACAAGCTCAAAAACACATTCTCCTTTAGAAAATGTGTTTCTAAGGGTCCAGTTATTTTTTATTGATAGATCCTTTCTCACTCATTTCAGCACGCTCCTCACTTACTGTCAGGCTAACACTATTTGGTTTCAGACTGACAGCAGAAAGGGTTGTGCGAGTTCTTGTTTATCAATCTGAAAAAGGTAACTTACAGAGTCAGCAGGTCATAGAGAAGGCAAATCAAATGTTGCCACTTATTAAAAAAGGGAATGGAGTCTAAAAATAGGAAGGTCTTGCTAAAACTATGCAAGATACAAGTCAGACCACACCCAGAATACTATGAACAGTGTGAGTGCCCGAAGGAATGATATTCTTCTATTGGAGGCAGGTCAGAGAATGGTCGCTTGGCTGATCCTGGAAATGGATGAATTTTCCAATAAGAGGTGGATTAGACTGAGTTTCAACCCAACTGATGTTTAGAAAACATGACAGAAAAATGGAATGTAAGATTCAAGATTCGGAAGTGCTTTGATCAAGTAGATGCTGGGAAGTAGGAAATTAGAAAGTGCAGCACAGCAATAGGCCCTTCGGCCCACCATGGCTGTGCCGACCATGATGATATTCTCAACACATGCCATCTGCCCCGACATGGTCCATATCCCACTATTCTCTGCCTGTTCAATGATGTTATCGTAAACCATCTAGTACACAATCCAGGATGCTATCTAATACAGCACTGACACTTATTAGTTATCTAGTGGGGATGGAGACAACTGTCACACACAGTTACTGTACTACCCTTGCTGTAAGTATATTCAGTGTTCTGACTGTAACCACGTTTGCATTCCCACCACTGGTTGGTCCCTATAAAAGAATTCCGGCCAATGATTGTTGCTGCTTGTTTATTCCCAGCTCCATCCAATAGCCTCCAAATTTTGGATTTCAGTTCCACGTCGCAATTTCATTAAAGCATTAACCTCATCCTTTCTTCACACCTTGTTGGCTTTTAGCCTAGCCTGCCTCGATCCCAAGAAACCTTCAATATTTCCTTCCCAGCGATTATCATTCTGTTTTTACATGTCCAGAATGACAGTTCCATCATATCTGCTCACTGTCATTCCATCTGCCTTATGTTGAATGCAGGGAGTCATTCCTCAGTAGTGTGAGGTTGAACAGATGGTACAGGTTACAGAGATAGGGAGGCTTACAGGGGCTGGAGGATGTTAGAGTTAAACAGAGTTACATCTGGTCAAGAATGTCAGTGGGACAAAGGGGTTTGGGGATTGGAGGAATTTATACGGATAGATGGAGCTGGATTAGCTTCTGGAGATAGGGATAGGAATGGATATAGGGAGAGGCAGGTAGACTGTGAGGCACAGACAGGTGGTGTTTCAGAGAGAAGAGTATTGTGTGTACTAAGAGAGATATGGAAGGTTAGAGCAACTGAACACGTTCACAGATATAAGAAGGCTTCCAGGTTCAGGAAGGCTCCATCGATAGGAAGGCAATGGAGAATGCCAGGTTACTGGGTTGGAGACAGTAACACAGATGGGGAGGGTTGCACAAATTGGAAGAGGTTCCTGTGGTCAGGCGGGTTGGTGGAGACAGGGTGAAGTTTATATAGATTAAGATTGAAGGTTTGGAGAACGATAAGGAAGTTACGAAATTTTTCGCAGAAAAGGGAAGGGTTGTAGGAGCTGGAGAAGTTTACCCAGATAGGGACGGATGGAGAGGTTAAAGGCAAATACATTGACATAGAGAGTGGTGTTGTTAGGAGGGGCTTACATGGACAGACAGGACTGTGAGGTTTACAGAGATGAAGGAATTTAGTATCCACTGGAGAAGTTTAGGGATTAGGGTGTTAGGGATTGGAGAACCTGACAGAAACAGAGAGCATTGTGTGGACTAGAAGAGCTTCCAAACAGAGGAAGGATTATCGGGACTGGAGGATATTACAGAGATCACTACTACAACATGGGCCAGGATTGATGCTTGGGGCTTCTGTGCTGTCTCGGTGAGGACCAGTACAGCAAAGGTGAATGCAGGACCCTGACAAGATGGTGGGAATGAAGCCTAGAATGTTGCTGTTCCTTGCCCAGCTCTGTATCTTTGTCCTGTCTTCCGGGTCTGAATACAGAAGGCCACAAACTCCTCCCTGTGCTGTTTACTGTGAGTGATCTTACCGACTGCAGGATTTAGTGAAAGCTCCAGACCTCCCTGTCCATCTCTCTCTGGCTGACCAAGCATCTTCAACGAGGTGATGGATGAGAGAGGAGTTAGCAACATCCTGATTACCTGCATGAGAGAGAAATAGACAAAATGGAACATTAGACTGATGCAGTGAAGATAACTCATGTAGAGTCCAGCAGAGGTCACGAAAATCCCAGTCTCTGTCCCTGGTCTGTGCTATTGCTGATCAGAGGATTATTTTGGATCAGGATCTCAGACCAGCTGCAAGAGTGAGAGGAGCTGACAGAGGCAGCAATTAGACCCACACAGTGAGGGATATCACATGGAGCGATAATAAGCGATATCACCAGAGTGCAGGAAGGTGTCAGGATCAAACAATGGTCATGGTGAAAGGGTTTCGATTCATGGTGCACGGGGATCAGTACTCAGTGACGGGTGAACTACGAGTGGGACAGGTGATAACCTCAGGTTATTCTCACCCGACTGTTCATCCAGAATTTAATGCCGATGTCAACTACACCAATCTAACTGCTTAATATCCTTTAAGGAAGGAAATCGGTTATCGACAGCAGGTCTGGCCTACATGTGACTCCAGACGCAGAGCAAGGAGGTTTAATCTCAACTGTCCCCTGAAGTGACCTGGCAAGCAACTCAGCTCAAGGGCAGCTCGTGGGGTGGGCATGAAATGCTGGCCAGAAAGAGACAGCAACATCCCACGATGGAATTAAAACAACCGTGCTGGGAGCAGTGTCCTGGCCAATCATGTCGGTAGGTTTATGGACAGGACTTTAAACTGACAGAGAGGATGCAGATACAAGGTTCAGGTGAAAGGAGCTTTCCAAATCCAAAGAGAAATGGTGAAGCATCGGAACAGCATGGGAATGTGACTGAAGACAAGCAGAAAGGTACAGGAAGAGACAGAGTTTAACTATAACTGTACATCCGTGAATTAGGCTGTGACAGGAAATTGTGGGAAAAATTCAATTACAATGTTCTTTCTTTGGAATGGACAAAGTACCTGTCATAAGGTAATAGACATGTGACACAGATTAAATAATATTCGGTCACCAGAAAGGTGTGGGTTACAGGAGAAACAAAAGGTGGAACATGAATATTCTATGGTCCACCTCCTTGCGGGGTCTCAGGGAGTGCAGGATGGGTAACCCTGACAGTAATGGGTAACAAAGGCATTACAGAGAAAGCATTTGACATCAGATGATGCAGCTGAATCAGCCTGAATGCAGATTCTGGGTAACATGTGTCAAAAACACAAGAACAGTTTTGAGGCTGCCTAACAATATTTCATTGCTCAACACTGTTACACATTCCAATGAATTCCTGTGTAATGCAAAGGCAATGTGATAATTTTGGGAGACTTCAATGTTTGTCAAAAATGATATTCTCCGAACTCCTCTCCGAATGTTTTTGTCAGTGTTTCTTTGAATAACACATTGTGCAAATGGCCAGGGATATGATTATCTCAGATCGACCATTGGGTGATGAAGCTGAGTGAAGGAGTAATGTCACACTGAGATATCCTCTGGGAAATTGTAGTATAGTGGAATTCAAAGGGCTGATGGATTTTTAAAGTGACCATAAAGCACACCCGACAATCACAACCAAAGCCATTTACATGTATTTGAGAGGAAAACTGACCAAGGTAAACAGGGGAAATAGTGAAGTGTATGACTGGAAATGGACAGTGGAAAACATTCACAGTCATGGATGTGTACAGCACAGAATCAGAGCCTTCAGTGTCCAACTCGTTCATGCCACCCATGTATCCTAAGATAATCTCGTCTTATTTGCCAACACTTGGCCCTAATCCCTCTCAACCCTTCCTGTTCGTACACCCATCCAGATGCCTTTTAAATGCAGTTATTGTACCAGTCTCCACCACTTCCTCTAGCAGTTCATTCCATACACACATCACCCTCTGCCTGAAAACGTTGTCCCTTAGGTTCCTTTTATATCTTTCCCCTCTCACCCTGAAGCTAGGCTGTCCGGTTCTGGGCTCCACTACCTCAGGGAAAAGACCTTTTCTGTTAAACCTATCCATGCTTCTCATGAGTTTATAAATCTCTGTATGGTCACCCATCAGCCTCAAATACCCCAGCCCATTTAACCTCTCCCTATAGCACAAATCTTCCAATCCTGGCAACATCCTTGCAAATCTTTTCTGAAACCATTAAATTTACAAAAAATCCTTCCGATAGGAAGGAGACAAGTATTGCACGCAATATTCCAAAAGTGACTTATCCAATATCCTGTGCAGCCAGAACATGACCTCCCAACTCCTCTAGTCAATGCTCTGATCAGTAAACGCAAACATACCAAACACCTTCTTCACTATCCTATCTACCTGCGACTCTACTTTCAAGGAGCTATGAATCTGCACTCCAAAGTTTCTTTGTTCAGCAACACTCTCTAGGAACATACCATTAAGTGAGTAAGTCCTGCTGAGATTTGCTTTCCCAAAATGCAGCACCTCACATTTATCTAAATTAAACTTCATCTGCCACAGTTCAGCCCATTGGCCCATCTGATCCAGATCCCGTTGTAATCTGAGGTAACATTCTTTGCTATCCACAACACCTCCAATTTTGGTGTCATCTATAAACTTACTAATTACACCTTGTATGTTCACATCCAAAACATTTATATAAATAACAAAAATAGTGGATCCACCACTGATCCTGGTGTCACAGACCTCCAGTCTGAAAAAAAACCCTGCACCACCACCCTCTTCTTCTACCTTTGAGCCAGTTCTGTATCCAAATGGCTGGTTTTCCCTGTATTCCATGACATTTAACCTTGCTCACCAACCTCCCATGTGGAAACTTTTCGAACACCTTACTGAAGTCCATACCGCTCACATTGACTGCTATGCTTTCATCAATCCTTTTTGTTACTTTTCCAAAAACCTCAATCAATTTCTTGAGACATGATTTCCCACGCACAAAGCAATGCTGACTATCCCTAATTCGACACTGCCTTTCCAAATACATACAATCCTTGTCCCTCATGATTCCCTCCTTCAATGTGCCCACCACTGACGTCAGGCGAACCGGTCTGTCATTCCCTGGCTTTTCCTTACCATCTTGCTTACATAGTGGCACCACATTAGCCAACCTCCAGTCTTCTGGTAGCTCACCTGGGACTATCGATGATAAAAATATTTCAGCACGGGACCCAGCAATCACTTCCCTAGCTTCCCACAGAGTTCTAGAGTACACCTGGTCAGGTCCTGGCAAGGTCCTAGGGAGTGTTCCTGAATCAAGAAACCTCAGACTGCAGGTTCATAGCTCTTCGAAAAGTAGAGTCGCAGGTAGATAGGATAGCGAGGAAGGCATTTGATATGCATTCCTTTATTGGTCAGAGTTCTGAGTACAGGAGTTGGGAGGTCATGTTGCGGCTGTACTGGACATTGGTTAGGCCACTGTTGGAATATTGCATGCAATTCTGATCTCGTTCCTATCAGCAAGATGTTGAGAAAGAGTTCAGAAAAAGATTTACAAGGATGTTGCCAGGGTTGGAGGATTTGAGTTATAGGGAGAGACTGAAAAGACTGGGGCTGGTTTCCCCTGGAGTGTCAGAGGCTGAGCGGTGACCTTATAGAGGTTTACAAAATTATGAGGGGCATGAACAGGATAAATAGACAAAGTGTTTTCCCAAGGGTCGGGGAGTCCAGAACTAGAGGGTATGGGTTCAGGGTGAGAAGGGAAAGATATAAAAGAGACCTAAGCGGCAACTTTTTCACACAGAGGGTGATATGGGCATGGAATGAGCTGCCAGAGGACATGGTGGAGGCTGGTACATTTGCAACATTTAAGAGGCATTTGGATGGATATATGAATAGGAAGGGTTTGGAGGGATATGGGCCGGGTGCTAGCAGGTGGGACTAGGTTCGGTAGGGATATCTGGTTGGCATAAACGGGTTGGACCGAATGGTCTTTTTCCAGGCTGTACATCTCTATGATTCTATGACCTGATAAGGTCCTGGGGATTTATCCACAAGACATCCAGCACCTCTTCCTTTGTAATATGGACATTTTGCAAGTTGACACCATCTATGTCCCTACATTCTACATCTTCCATGTCCTCCTCACAGTAAACACGGATGTAAAACACTTGTTAGTATCTCCCCCATCTCCTGCAGCTCCACGTGCAGGCTGCCTTGCTGATCTTCAAGGGGCCCTATTCTCTCCCTCGTTACCATTTTGACCTTTATGTTTTTATCTCGTGCCCCCTTTTCACCCTCCTGATCTCCCGCTTTAGTACACTCCTACTGCCTTCATACTCTTCTCAGGATTCACACTCTCTCCTGAGATATGTTTACTCCCTTTTCTTCACTGAAACCTCAATTTCTCTCCATATCCAGTATTCCGTACACCTATCAGCTTTTCCTTTCACCCTAACAGGAATACTGTACACTGTCTCTGGACTGCCGTTTTCATTTTTAAAGGCTTCCCAATTCCCAATGATAAACGTTTCATTCTCTCAAAATGGCAATCCCCAATTCCTGCATCTCGCGAAACCATCTCGCTTGACAATAATGACAAAATAAAGAACTTTCCAAAGCTCTGGACAGGAACATAGATCTCGAGGTTACCAGATGCACGGAGAGTGATTTCTACCAGAGCAGCACCAGGTCAGTATCAGGCACAAAGACAGAATGGGCAAACAGATTCACATCTGAACTCACATCGCCCAGCCCGGGAACCTGAAGCTGTGCACAGCCATTCTGGACAGTTATGCAGACATCAGGAGTATTGCTGTGGCAAATAGAGGGTTCAGTAATTTTGAGGCAAGATACTAATAAAGGAGGTTATAGAGGTAAGGAGGAATGTCGGGACTTGAAGAAGTCCCAGTTTACGAGTGTTGGAGGATTGGAACAGGTTACCAAGATAGGGAAGGTTTAAGATTGAACGATTCCGCAGAAAACCTTTACAGGGAGGAATGAAGGATTCTTGACAGTGTGGAGGAACTGAAGAATCTTGGGGTCCACGTCCATTGATCCCTCAAAGCTGGTACTCAAGCTGATAGCCTTGTTCAGAAGGCATATGATGTGTTGGCTTTCATTAGCAGGGGGATTAAATTTATGAGCTATGAGGTTATGCTGCAGCTTTATCGAGCCCTGGTTAGACAATACTTGGTTCATTGCGTTCAACATCTTTTTGCCTCATTATCAGAAAGATGTGGAAGCTTTCGAGAGGGTGCAGAGGAGATTTATCAGGATGCTGCCTGGACTGGAGCGGAGATCTTACGAAGAATATTTGAGGGAGTTACGGCTTTTCTCATTGGAATGAAAAAGGATGAGAGGTGATTTCATAGAGGTGAATGAGATTATTTGAGGTTTGGATAGAGAGGATAACCACATCCTTTTCCCATTGTAAAAATGGAAATGATGAGGTGACATAAGTTGAAGGTGATTGGAGGAAGGTTTACAGGAGATGTCAGGGGTGGGTTCTTTACATATCGTGTAGCGGGTGCGTGGAATGCACTGCCAACAGTGGTAGCAGAGTCCAATAATTAGGGACATTTAAGCAATTCTTAGATAGGCAAACGGATGATAGTAAAATGTAGGGTCTGTAGCATAAAAGGTCAGCACAACATTGAGGCCGAAGGGCCTGGGCTGTGCTGTACTGTTCTACGTTCTAAATAGGAAGGGTCACAATGGCACAAACAGGTTTCAGAAAGCTGGAGAGGATGGGATCTAAATGAAGAGACACAAATAGGAAGGGTTGCTAGGATTATTGAGGGTAACAGACACAGCAATGATCTGATCTGGAGCAGACGACCCAGACTGGGATGGGTGTGAGGACGGGAGGTAGTTTCACAGGGAGTGAGGACCATAGAGCCACAAGAGGTTACAGAGCTATAGGGCCTGAAGGAGTTCATGGAGATGGGGAGGTTGGGAGGGATGAAGCAGTTTACAGGCACAAGGATGTTGGTAGGATGGGATGGTTGGAGACAGTTTCACAGATAAGGAAGTTTAAACCTCCTGCAGTTTAGTCAAAGTAGGAAGGTTTGTAGGGGAGGGTGGCATTTACACAGATAGAGGCGTAAGAGCTGGAGAAGGTTATGGAGATGAGTAGATGGATGGAGAGACTGGAAGAGCTTGCATTGACAGGGTGGGAGATAGCCACAGGAGGATGTTACACAGATAGTGAGTCTTTTCGGAACTGGATCAGGTGAGTAACAGGCATTGGAGTGAGTTCTACAGATCCTGACTGCAGCAGGGACCTGAGAGGATTGCAAGGTCTCCACAGATTGATCGTGTCTTTCGGACTGGAAAAAGATATGGATTAATTAAACACAATGTATGCAGTTTTCTTTTTCCTAAACAGAGCCTCAATATCCCTCAGCAGACAGGGATCCCTAAACCTGCCAGCTTTTCCATTCACCCTAACAGGGATATACCGGCCCTGGATTCTTGAGATCACACTTTTAAAACCCTCCCGTTTGCCAGTCATTCCTTTTCCTTCACACAGACTCACCCAATCGATGGTAATCATGATGTGGAGGAGCCGGTGTTGGACTGGGGTGGACAATGTTAAAAATCACAACACCAGCTTACAGTCCAACAGGTTTATTTGGAGGCACTGGGTTTCAGAGCACTGCTTCATCAGGTGGTTGTGGAGCACAGTCGTACGGCACAGAATTTATAGCAACAGGATAGCAGTGTCATGGAATGTAATATCAAACACATTTAGTTTCTACCTTTCACCTTTTAGGATTATCACCTGCTCTTCGAAAGCTAGTGCTTTGAAATAAACCTATTGGACTATAACCTAGTGTTCTGTGATTTTTAATTCACCCAATCCTGCCTAATGGCCCCAAACTGGCCCTGCTCCAGTTTCCTCTGGGGACCTGTCTGATCCTTTTCCATAACTCTGTTCTAACAAAGACAGCTGTGACCACTGGACCCGAAGTGCTCTTTGACTGACACTTCAGTCACTTTCCAGACCTCGTTTTCTGAGGGGAGGTCCAGTGCTGCTCCCGTCTGAGTAGAGTTAGGCCTTGTTAGAGTTACATCTTGGTTTAGGAAAATTTCTTGGACACATTTGACAAATTGCACTCCGTATGGGCCTTTTACTCTGTGGGTGGCCCAGTGGAAGGGGAAGTTAACATCTCCAACCAATACTACTCTATTATTTCTATAGGTACCTGCACTCTCTCTACACATCTGTTCCTCTCGTATCCGCTGGCTCTTTGCGAATCTGGAACACTGTCACAAGAGAGTCCATCCCCTTTTAGTTTCTAACTTCTAACCATATGACCTCATTTGATGATCCCTTAAGAATATCCTTTCTAAGCACTGTTGTTCTGCCCTCCATTATCAAAAGTGCAACTCTCCCATCTCACTCACTCTGTCAGAGCTGTAGCTTCTGTATCCTGGAACAGTGAGCTGCCAGTCCTGCCCTTCTCTCAGCCATGTTTCTGTTATGGCTATAATATCCAGTCCCCAGAGCCAATCCATGCTCTGAGATCGTCTGCCTTACCAGTCAGGCCCCTTGTGTTGAAATAAATGCAGGTTAAACCAGTAGTCTTTTCCCTCCCTTGACTGTGCCCCAGGATATCCAGAATAGGAAACTTGTTCTCGGTGGCTGACGTATTTTTCCCCTGACTGGCCGATGGTACCTCTCTTACTCAGAGTCCCTGCCAACCGAGTTTAAACCTCCCCAGGTAACACTAACAAATCTCCCTCGCAGTGATCCTGGTGCCCCTCTGTTTTAAGTCAAACCTGCTCCCCCTTGTACAGGTCACCTCGACCCCAGAAGAGATCTCAACGATCCAAACATTACCCCATCCCCCAGTTCCTCAGCCACACATCTATCTAGCCTATCTTTCTATTTCAGTCCTTAATGGGACAGGTGGCACTAGGAATAATCTGTAGATCACTTCCCTCGAGGTCTTCCTTTTAAACCTCTCACCTAACTCCTGATACTCATTTCACAGGACCCCATCCCATTGTCTACCACATGATGTGCACAATGACCAATGGCTACTAACCCTCCCCTTCAGAATGTGCATTATCCACACAGAGACCTTCTTGACCCTGGTACCCGGAAGGCAGGACACTATCCTGGGATGTCTTCTGCAGCCAAAGAATATACTATCTGCCCCCCTCACAGCGGAGTCTCCTATCAGCATCACGATCATTAGAGAGGATCTGGCAAACATGGACTGGGAGGACTATCTGCAGTTGGGTCGATATTTGGAAAGTGGGAGTATGTTGAAGTAATACAGTGAGAATTCAGGGCCAGTGTGTTCCTGACGAGGGAATAGTAAAGGCAGAAAGTCTAGTGAATACTGATCAAGCGATATCGTGAGATTGATAAAGAAAATACAGTGTAATAAAACCAGGCGAAGCCATCCAAAGGTTTAGGGACTGCAAGGGGGTCTTTAGAAATGAGGGGAAAACAATGACCATAAAATATCCTTGTCAGATACTATAAAGGAAATGCCACAAGGTATTTTATCAGTATAGTTAGAATAAGAGGATTACTGGGGAAAGAGTGAGGCCTGATAGAAACCAAAGGGACAATCCCTGCATGGAGCCAGAGGAAGTAGGTGAGGTCTTCAATGAATACTTCCCATCTGTATTCACACAGGAGAAAGACTTTGTAACCAGGGATTTCAGTGGGATGGTGAGGCTCTAGAACATATTAAGATTGATAAAGGGGAGATATTAAATGTTTTCACAGGCATAAAGCTGGAGAAATCCCCAGTGCCCAATAAAATGTATCCTAGGCTGCTTTGGGAGGTAAGGGAGGATATTGTTGGGGCCCTGGTGGATATATTTAATACTTTGCTGGCCACAGGTGAAGTGTCAAATGACTGGAGGATCGCTAATGTGGTTCCTTTGTTCAAGAATGGCAGCAGGGATGGCGAGAGGGGAAGGACGCGTGGTGGTGGGTTTTGATTGCATGAAACATCACAGCAATACTTAGAGAGGACATTCCTGTGGGATCACCCACTGTGTTGGAGGAACTGTGAAATAAGAATGGGTCACTTTGATATGAGCGTACTGACCCTGAATAATCCATGGTAGACTGAGGAGAAAATATGGTAAAAACAATGACTGCAGATGCTGGAAACCAGATTTTGAATTAGTGGTGCTGGAAGAGCACAGCAGTTCAGGCAGCATCCAAGGAGCTTTGAAATCGACGTTTCGGGCAAAAGCCCTTCATCAGGAATAAAGGCAGTGAGCCTGAAGCGTGGAGAGATAAGCTAGAGGAGGGTGGGGGTGGGGAGAAAGTAGCATAGAGTACAATGGGTGAGTAGGGGAGGGGATGAAAGTGATAGGTCAGGGAGGGGAGGGTGGAGTGGATAGGTGGAAAAGGAGATAGGCAGGTAGGACAAGTCCGGACAAGTCATGGGGACAGTGCTGAGCTGGAAGTTTGGAACTAGGGTGAGGTGGGGGAAGGGGAAATGAGGAAACTGTTGAAGTCCACATTGAGTCCACATTGAAGTCCACAAGATTGTTTTGTAGATTAGGAGAACAAACCGATATGTGGAGGGTAGTCGTGACTGAAGATGTTTATCGTTATTGAAAGGCTTATATTCTGCAGATTATAAAGATATGGAGGGTGTGGTGTCTGACATTTTTACCAGGAGATAAGAACAGCAATTTTGGTTGGAGACAGTTTCACAGATAAGGAAGTATTGGTAACCTCCTGCAGTTTGGTCAAAGCGGGAAGGTTTGTAGGGGAGGGTGATGTTAACACAAATAGGGGTGTAAGAGCTGGAGAAGGTTATGGAGATGAGTAGACGAATGGAGACAGTGGAGGAGCTTACATTAACAGGGTCAGAGATAGACACGGGAGGATGTTACACAGACAGTGAGTGTTTTCGGAACTGGATCAGATAGTCACAGGGATTGGAGTGAGTTCTCCAGATCTCCAGGAATGCTGCAGGGACCGGAGAGGATTGTAGGGTCTCCACAGATTCATCCTGTCATTTGGACTGTAAAACTCAATGTATGCTGTTCTCATTTTCCTGAACAGAGCCTCAATACCCCTCATCAGCCACGAATCCCTAAATCTGCCAGTTTTTCCCTTCACTTTAACAGGTACATATTGGCCCTGGATTCTTGAGATCACGTTTTTAAAAGCCTCCCACTTACCAGTCGTTGCTTTTTCTTCAAACAGACTCACCCACTCAACGGCAGTCGTGATGTGGAGGAGCCTGTGTTGGGCTGGGGTGTAAAAAGTTCGAAGTCACACAACACCAGATTATAATCCAGCAGGATTTATTTGGAGGCACTAGATTTCAGAGTGCTGCTTCTTCATCAGGTGGTTGTGCAGCACAGTCATAAGACATGTAACTTATAGCAATAGGATAGCAGTGTCATGGAATGTCATATCAAACAAATTTAGTTTACACCTTTCATCTTTTCGAATTCGAAAGCTGGTGCTTCGAAATACCTCAGTTGGACTGTAATTGAATGGTGTTGAATGATTTTTAATTCACCCAATTGACCTCTTCTCGATCATGTCTGATTATCCTAAAACTGGCCCTACTCTAGTTTAAGACCTTAATCTGTGGACCTGTCTGACCTTATTCCATAACTATGTTAAACCGAAGACAGTTGTGGTCACTGGACTCAATGTGCTCTCCGACTGACCACTTCAGTCACTTGCCCGACCTCGTTTTCTGAGGGGATGTCTCATGTTGCACACGCCTGTGGAGTTAGGCTTTCTACATCTTTATTAAGGAAACTTTCTTGGACACATTTGACAATCTGCATTCCATATGGGCATTTAACTCTCTGGGTGGCCCAGGCAATACAGGAGAAATTAAAATCTCCAACCAATACTAATCTATTATTCCTACTGGTATTGTCAATCTCTCTACACATCTGCCCCTCTAGTATCTGTTGGCTATTTGGGGGTCTATAATACAGTCCTAACAGAGTGACCATCCCTTCTTGATTCTAAGTTCTAAACATGTGGCCTCATTGTCATGCCTTACCTTATCAAAAGGACAACTCCCCCTCCTCACTTACTTGTCCTTCTGACATGCCTGTACCTTCTGTATCCTGGAACACTGAGCTGCCGGTCCTGCCCTTCTCTCAGCCATGTTTCTGTTTTGTCTATAATATCCCAGTCCCACAGCCAATCCATGCTCGGAGTTCATCTACCTTACCAGTAGGGCCTCGTGCGTTGAAATAAATGCCCTTTATACCAGAAGTCTTTTCCGTCCCATGGCTTTCTCTAGATGGCTGATGTATTTTCCCCTGACTTTTCAATGGTCCCTCACTTATTCAGAGTCCCTACCCCCTGCCAAACTAGTTGAAACGCTCCTGGTTAACACAAGCAAATCTCCTCCCAGAGATACTGGTGCCCCTCTGGTTCAAGTCCGTGTCCCCCTTGTCCAGGTCAACTCTACCCCAGAAGAGATCCCAACGGTCCAACAACTGAAACCCTGCCCCCTCCACCACCTCCTCAGACACACAACCATCTGGCCTTTCTTTCTATTTCTATCCTCACTGGCACGTGGCACTGGGAGTAATCTGGAGATCATTACCCTTGAGGTCCTGCTTTTTAAGTTCTTACCTAACGCCCAATACTCATTTCACAGGGCCCCATCCCATGTGGGTGCACAATGACCTCTGGCTGTTCACCCTCCCCCTTTAGAATGTTCAGTAACCGCTCAGAAATATCAAAAGAGAAAATGCTGGAAAATCTCAGCAGGTCTGGCAGCATCTGTAAGGAGAGAAAAAGAGTCTGACGTTTCGAGTCTAACTGACCGTTTGTCAAAGTTTTTTCTCTTTCGGTTTCAGATTCCAGCATCCACAGTAATTTGCTTTTATTTCGCTCAGAGATATCCTTGTCCCTGGTACGCAGCACACCATCTTCTTCAGCCACACAGTCTCTTGTCTGTCCCACTCACAATTAAGTCTCCTGTCAGTATTTTTAGATTACATTACAGTATGGAAACAGGTCCTTCGGCCCAACAAGTCCACACCGACCTGCCGAAGCGCAACCCACCCAAACCCCTACATTTACCCCTTACCTAACACTACGGGCAATTTAGCATGGTCAATTCACCTGACCTGCACATCTTTGGACTGTGGGAGGAAACTGGAGCACCCGGAGGAAACCCACGCAGACACGGGGAGAACGTGCAAATTCCACACAGTCAGTCGCCTGAGGCGGGAATTGAACACGGGTCTCTGGCGTTGTGAGGCAGCAGTGCTAACCACTGTGCCACCGTGCCGCCCACTATTGCGATCATTACAATTTTGCAAACAGTGACTGGGAGGAATTACCTGCAGCTATTTCTATATTAGCAAAGTGGGAGTATTTTAAAGTGATGCTGTGAGAACTCAGGGCCAGTGTGTTTCTTGAAAAGTGAACAGTAAAGGCTGCATGTCCAACGAATACTGTTCAAGTGCTACTGTGAGTTTGACCAAGAAATTACAGTGCAATAAAATCAGGTGAAGCCCTTTGCAAGTCTGGATAGTGCAAGGGGATTGTCGGATATGAGGGGCAATCAATTATCATGAAATATATTTGGCAGATACAATTAACAAAAAGCCACAGATTATTTTATCAGCATCGTTAAAGGGAGAGGATTCCCAGCTAAAGAGTGAGACCTGTTAGAAACTAAGGGACAATCTGCACATGGAGCCAGAGGAAGCAGGTGAGGTCTTCAATGAGTACATCCCATCTGTTTTCACACAGGAAAAAGACATTGTAGCCAGGGATTTCATTTGGGATGCTGAGGTTCTATAACATGTTACGATCAATAAGAAGGAGGTATTAAATATTTTCACAAGTATACAGGTGGAGAAATCCCCCGTGCCCAATGAAATGTATCCCAGGCTGCTATTGGAGGTAAGCGAGGAGATTGCTGGGGCGCTGGTACTTTGCTGGCCGCAGGTGAAGTGCCAAATGACTGGAGGATATCTAATATGGTTCATTTGTTTAAGAAAGACAGCAGGGACAGACCAGGTAATTACAGAGCGGATAGTCTGACAGTAGGTGGAGGGAAATTATTGAAAACAATTGTGAGGATGAATCAACACTTGCAAAGGCAGGGATCAACTCGGATTAGTAATCACGGATTTGATTAGATTAGATTAGATTACTTACAGTGTGGAAACAGGCCCTTCGGCCCAACAAGTCCACACCGACCCGCCGAAGCGCAACCCACCCATACCCCTACATTTACCCCTTTAACCTAACACTACGGGCAATTTAGCATGGCCAATTCACCTGACCCGCACATCTTTGGACTGTGGGAGGAAACCGGAGCACCCGGAGGAAACCCACGCAGACACGGGGAGAATGTGCAAACTCCACACAGTCGCCTGAGATGGGAATTGAACCCGGGTATCTGGCGCTGTGAGGCAGCAGTGCTAACCACTGTGCCACCGTGCAGATACTGTCTAAGGAATTCAGTTTAGCTCTTTGAAATGGTGTCTCAAAATACTGAAGAGGGCAGTGCAGATGAGTTCATTAAAGCCTTTGACAAGCTCCCACATGGAAGGCTGGTCCAAAAGGGAAGAGCCCATGGGATTCAAGGCAAATTGGTAATTTGGATACAAAATTGGTGGATAGTCTTCTTCGTGTTTGAAATTCTTTCACCAGCGAGTGTACCACAGCGATCTGTGCAGGAACCATTGCTGGTTATTTTGTGGAATAATGACTCTGATGTGAAAGCAGGAGATATCATTAGTCGGTTTGCAGAGGACTTGAAAAGTGAGGGCATTGTTCACAGTGAGAGGGATGGTCTCAGGCTACAGTCTGATATGGATCAGATGATAATCTGAGCAGAGTGTAGTCCTGATCGATGTGAGGTCATACCCTATGGGAAGTACGATAAGCGAGGACAGACATAATGAATGGTTGGTCGCTGCGGAGTGCTGAGGAACACAGGGACCTGAGTGGACAATCCA
Source organism: Chiloscyllium plagiosum (assembly GCF_037043375.1). Lineage (NCBI taxonomy): Eukaryota > Metazoa > Chordata > Chondrichthyes > Orectolobiformes > Hemiscylliidae > Chiloscyllium > Chiloscyllium plagiosum. The sequence continues at coordinate 54,122,550 of NW_028270174.1, read as the reverse complement.
AAGATCCCTGAAGGTGTCAGAACAGGTGGACAGGGTGGGAAAGGCACCTGAACCGGGAGCAGGAGGGGGACCCATATCCTAGTGGGGCGAATTGCTAGAGCTGCTTGAGAGGATATAATCTAATCTGGCAGGGTGATGGACCTTAAACAGCCGTAAGGCCAGAAAGAAGATTGAGGCTGGTGCACATGTTAAAAAGAGCAATTTCAACAGATAAGGCAGACAAGAACATAGCAGGGAATGGGGGAAAACTGATGATTAAACTGCATTTATTTCAATGCAAGGGGCCTGACAGCTAAGGAAGGTGAACTCAGGGCATGGATTGGAACATGGGACTGGGATATTATAGTGATTACAGAAACACAGATGAGGGAGGGGCAGGGCTGGCAGCTCATTGTTTCAAGGTAGAGATGCTACAGGAAGCATCGAAGTGGAGGCAAGAGAGGACGCGTGGTGGTGGGTTTTGATTTTGATTTTGATTGCATGAATCATCACAGCAGTACTTAGATAGGATATTCCTGTGGGATCTCACAGTGAAGTTATGTTAGTGGAACTGAGAAATAAGAATGGGTCATCACTTTGATTCGATTGTCCTACTAATCCCTAATAACCAGTGGAAGACTGAGGAAAACATATGTCAGGAGATCACAAATATCGATCATAATAATAGGGCTGTTATGGTAGGGTTTTTTAACTTTACATCTTATCTAGGACTGTCAATATTCAGCGTTTGCAAGGGAGGAATTTGGTAATTGCATTCCAGAAAACTCCCAGTCAATATGTAAATGGCCTGAAAAGAGAAAGGGGCAAAATCTGACCTCCCCTTGGGAAACAAAGTAGGGAAAGAGACTGAGATGTTAGTGGGAAAGCATTTTCCCAAAGTGACTACAGTTCTATTAGTTTGAAAATAGTGATGGAAAAGGACAAGGTTGGTCCACAAGTTCAAGTTATAAAATGGGGCCAGACCAATCTTGATCGTATCAGCCAGGAACTTTCAAAAGGTGATTGAGAAAGGGAAAGGGAAGGGGAAGTCTGGCAAGTGAGAATATTTTAAAAGTGAGATAAATTGAGTTTTCAGCGCCAACATGTTCCTGTTTGTGTGCAGGTCAATGCTGACAGCATTCGGAAACACTGATTGTTTATTGAGGGTCTGGTCAAGGAAAAGGGGGCCCTTGTCAGGTATAGCCAGCTGGATCAAGGGAATCCATGGGGAGCATCGGGGTTGTAGGATGGAAAGCAGGAATGCAAAATGAGGACATGAAATAGCCTCAGCAAAGAAGAATGAGGATAATCCAAAACTGATTGTAGATAAGATATATACAATAAGAGTAAATGAGTAACTGGGGACAATGGAGGGACCCTTATTTCCATCGATGTGCAGAACCGCTGGATATGGCTAAGATCCTAAACACATTTTTCATTCCAGGATTTCCTGCACGCGAAGACTGGGGAACTCAGGGAGCTAAAGATTACTACGTTGCACCACTATTGTAGTGCTCTGTGTAATTCTAGTCTCCCTGCTCTCAGAAGGATGTTGTGAAACTTGCAAAGGCTCAGAAAAAATTAATAAGATGTTTCCAGGATTGTTGCTGTTATTTTCCCTGAAGCATCAGTGACTGAGGAGTGATCTGACAAGAGGTTTATATAAACATGAGGGGCATGGATTGGGGAAACATTCAAGGTCATTTCCCAGGAGTTGGAGAGTCCAAAACTAGAGGGCATAGTTTAAGAGAAACCTAAGGGACAGCTTTTTCACGCATAGTGATGCATATATGGAATGAGCAGCGAGAGAAAGTAACAGATACTAATACTATGACATCTAATAGGTATCAAGATGGGTACATGAATACGAAAAGTTTCGAGGTACATAAGCCAATTGCTGGTAAATGGGATGGATTTATTCAGATCTTCCTGTCAGCATGGACGAGTGGGATCAAAGGGTCCGTTTCCATGTTGTACATCTCTATGACTTGAAAAGTGTGCATGTTATAGAGAAGATGGTGCTGGAAGCTTTATAACACAAAGGTATAGAAAGCCCCAGGACCTGATTAACTGTAAGACAGGCGATGCTAGGGAAGAAATTGTGGAGCCCCTAGCAAAGGTGTTTGTACCATTGACAGCCACGTGAGATGGGCTGGAACACTGGATGGTGGAATAGTGGACAGTGAAGGAGATTTTCTAAGATTACAAAGTGATCTTGATGAGTGAATGGGCTGAAAAACTGTAGAGGGAATTCAATCTGAATAAATGTGAGCTAATGCATTTGGTAAAACAAACAAGGGTAGAACCTATACAATTAATGTTAGGGCCTCGGTTAGTGTTTTAGAGCAGAGGGACCTCCGGGTTCAGGTACATAATTCTCGAAGCTTGCACCATAGGATTGATAAGGCAGTGTTTGGCATGATTGACTATTGCTCAGTCAACTGAGTGGAATATTTGGGACGTCATGTTGAGATTATACTGATATTGGTGAGGCTTCTTCTGCAATCCTTTGCCCAGTTCTGGTCGCCCAGTTATAGGGAGGATTTTATTCCGCTGCAGGGGGTTCAGAAGAGATTTACCAGGATGTTGCTGGGTATGGAAGGCTTGAGTTCTGAAAATTGGCAGGGTAGGCTGAGTCTTTTTTTCACTGGAGCCTGGAGATTGAGAGGTGACCTTATAGAAGTTTATAGGACAATGAGAGATATAGATAGAGTTAACGGAAGCTGCATTTTCCCCAGGATGGGGGAGTCTCAAGAGAAGGGGCCACATTTTTAAGGTTAGAGGAGAGAGATGTTCAAAAGAATGACATGAGGGTCAAATTGTTACACAGACGGCGGTTTGAGTGTGGAATGAACTTCTTGAGGAAGGGGTGAATGTGGGTACAATTGCAACGTTTTTCAGACATTTTGATAAGTACGTGAATAGGAAATGTTTGGAGGGATATGGGCCAGCAACAGGCAGCTGGGATGGGTTTAGTTTGAGATTATGTTTGGTACCAACTGAAGGGTCTGTTTCCATGCTGTACAACTATGACAAGAACAAAGTTTTGGTCAATTATTTGAGAAACGCTGTAATGGAATGCTAGGGAACTAAAGACCAATTAGCCAGATGTCAGTGATGGGTCGGTTGTGGAAGTGATTCTGCCAGGCAGGAGTTACATGCATTTGCAAATATTTAGGACAATGTTACAAATGTAACAAGGATGGATAGTCAGCAAGGCAAAGATAGTCAGCATGGCTTTGTGCATACAAAATCAGGTCTCACTAACTTGATTTCTTTTGTTGAAGTGGTGACCATACATTGTCTACACTACCGTCAACAGAGTCTTTGACAGGGTTTAGCATGATATACTGGTTCAGAAGGTTAGATCACATGGGATCAGAGAGAGTTAGACAACTGGATACAAAATTAGCTTGACAGTAGGAGACAGAGGGAGGTGGGAGAGGATTGTTGTCCAGAATGGAAGCCTGTGACCAGCGGTGTGCTCTAAGGATCGGTGCTGGGTTCACTGATGTCTATCATCTACATAAACAATTTGATTGAGAACATAGAAATCATTGTTAGTAAGTTTGCAGATGATCAAATTAATAGTGTCATGGGAAGTGAATATAGTTATCAAAGGGGCTCTTGAACAACGGGGCCAGTGGGCCAAGGAATGAAAGATGGAGTTGACGTATGGTGTTGGGTTTTGTTGAGACAAACCAGGGAGACTAACAGTTAATGATTTGGCCCTGGACAGTGTTGTCGAACAGAGAGAGACCAAGGGGTGCAGTTACATTGTTCCTTGGAAGTGGCATTGCAGTTGGACAGGGTGGTGAAAGCAGTATTTGATGCACTTTCTTTCATTGTCCAGAGCATTGATATGAATTGGAGACATTTGTAACATTGTCCTAAATATTTGCCTTAGGCAGAGGAGGCTACGGATTGACCTTATAAAGGTTTATAAAACCATGCGGGGCCTCAGTAAGGTGAAAAGCCAAGGGTAGGCAAGTCCAAAACTAGAGGGTATAAACAGGAGGTGAGAGAGCAAGGATTTAAAGATGGCAACATTATTCACAGAGGATGGTGCATAGACGGGACGGACTGCCAGGGCCACATGGGAGAAACGTGTACAATTACAACATGGAAAAGACATTTGGGGAGGTACATGGAGAGGAGAAGGTTTGAAGAGATAAGGGCCACATGCGACACGTTTAGTATAAGGATCATGGTCAGCATTGATAAGTTCGAGCTACATGACTCTGTATCCAGTTAAAGAGGAGGAAACTACCGAGATAAGACATGTTGTAGACACTGAAGCAAGTTAAGCGATAGGGATGGTAGGCTGGAATGAAGTACGTTTCAAATTAGTGAAGTGACTATAACGAAGGGAGGAGGTTACAAAGATAGCACCTCTTATAGGATTTAAAAAATTATTGAAGACATTGGTCACCAAGATATGACATAGATTCAGTGTTGCAGTGTAGTTAGTCTTAGTACAACAGACCTTACATTATGGGCAGTGATTGAGCCTGGGGTGTATCTGTATTGTGCTCCCCCTCCAGCACTGTATCTATGTCATGTCCTGTTAGCTGATGTTTGGAGCCCTCTCATTGCTCTCTGCCCTGTGCACTGTGAGTGATCTTACCTCACTCCAGGATTTATTGAAGGCTCCAGATCCCCCTGCTCTTTGTCTCTCTGGCTGACCAACCATCTTCAAAGAGGTGTTGGACGAGACACCCAGCAGATGGGAAGTCTATTGAGTCAGGGCCTTCCTGAGTACGTGTAGGAGACAGAGAGATAGACAGAATGGGAAATTAGACTGATGCTGTGAGGTTTACACATGGAAAATGGCACTGTGCCCCACAGAGACCTGGAAAATCTCAGTTTCCATCCCTGGCCTGTGTTGCTGCGTCTCTCTGGAGTGGAGAGTTCTGTTGGCTCAGGATACTGACAGAGGCAGCAATTAGACCCACAAATGAGGGATACCACATGGAGAGAGACTGAGTGATAGCACCAGAGTGCAGCAAGTTATCAAGATCAAACAATTGTGTCGGAAGAACAGGTTTAGCTTCATGATGCACTGGTGTCAGTGTTCAGGGATGGGCAACCATTGAGCAGGTGACGTGGTGGCCGAATGGTATAACTGCTAGAGCATGTATCCAAAACCCCAGCTAATGTACAGGGGAGAAAGGTTTGAATCCCACCATTAGAAATGGTAGAATTTGAAATCAATAATTTTTAAAATAGTAATTAATAATCCACATGTAAGTATGAGACCATTGCTGATGTACAAAAAACCCCAACACTTGTCCTTCAGAGATGGACATCTGCCCATCCTGATGTGGTCTGCACTACATAAGCACAACAAAGTGTTTGCCTCTCAATGACCCTCTGAAATGGCTAAGCAAGTTACTCAACTCAAGGGCAGCTAGGGCTGGACAAGAAAGGCTGGTCAGCCAGAGACACCCACATCCCATACCTGATTTACAAAATAATCTATTAGGATGGTCCCACTGGAACCGTGCTGGGAGCAGTGTCCTGGCCAATCATGTCGGTAGGTTTATGGACAAGGCTTTAAACTGACAGAGAGGATGTAGGGACAGGATCCAAGTGAAAGGAACTTTCAAATTCCAAGAGAAAAGGTGTCGCATCGGAACACCATGGGGATGTGGCTCAAGACAAGCAGAAAGGAACAGAAAGGGACAGAGTTTAACTTACCTATTCGCTGATGTACAAGTTATGTGACAGGAATTGTGGGAAAGAGTAAATTATGTCTTTTTTTCGCATGGACAAAGTCTCTGCAATAAGGTAGAAGGATTTGTGACACAGAGATAAAAGAAATTTAGACACCAGGGAGACGTGGTTACAGGGCGAACAAAAAGTGAACAGAAGTATTAAATTGCTCACAACCTTGCAGAAACTCAGGCAAAATGCGCAATGAGAACTATAATGGATAACAAAGGCATTACAGAGAAAGCATTTGGCTGCAGATCATGAAGTAGAGTCGGAATGTAAATTCTGGCTATTACTTGCGAAGGACAGAAACAGCAGAACAGTTTTAGCCACCGAACAGCATTTCATTGCACATCACTGCATTAAACAGGAATTGATTGGAATTTTTTAACAAAGCTATTGTGATAATTTTGGGAAACTTCAATATTCGCATAATCTGGGACAATCACACTGACAACAGTGATAGTGGATGGGGAGAGCGGATAACTTTTTTTCAGTGTTTCTTTGAATAACACATTGTGCAACTGGCTAGGGACATAACTATGTCAGATTGATGGTTGTGTGATGAAACTTAGTGAATGAGTAATGTCACCTGGAGAAACCCTCCGGGAAATTGTGATAAAGTGCAGTTTAAAGAAATATAAAGTTTTAAAGTGAATCACAAAAAAACAAGTTACAATGAAAAACAAAAATAGCCACTTGCATAAATTTGACAGGAGAAGTGACCAAAGTAAACAGGCTAAACAGACTGGAACATGTGTCTGTAAATAAACAGTGGAAAACATTTGAAGGAACAGTGTAAATCACTCAAAAAAAGTACATTCCATCGAAACAGACAAAACCTCAACAAGAAACTCATTCCTGTCCCTCACTCAGGACAAAATGGATCATATTAGATTAAGAGGCTGACAAGATCAGCAAAACGTGCTTAAAATCCAGAAGTGAGAGTGTGCTTTAAGAGTAAGTTTTGAAGGGATTGCAAAGGCTCTGCTCGCAGGAGGAGGTCAGTGGGAAGGGGAATCATTGTCAGGGTTTAATGACACAACAGGAACAGGGAGAGATGAAGGTGTTGGAGGTGGTGAGAGCATTACAGAGAGTGGCCAGGGCCTGGACGGTATTACAAAGCCAGTACGGTTTGCTGCAGCAGGAGGGGTTTGCAGAGAAGGGAGGGACATTGGAGGGAGAGGATCAACCAGCTGCTCATCCAAAACCACATCAGTGGCCACAGGATTTTTCGTACACAGTATTGACCATCCTCAGGCCATAGGAGCATTGACATAAAGCATTTACGAATTACAGGCCAGAGGATAATTCACACACTGTATTGACCGTCCTCAAGCCACAGGATTATTCACACACAGTATTGACAACCCTCAGGCCACAGGATTATTCACACAGTTTTGAGCATTCACAGCGCACAGGATTATTCATATTCTCTATTGACCATGCACAGGCCACAGTATAATTAACAAACAGAAATGACCATGCAGAGACCACAAATTATTAACACACAGCATTGACCATCCACAGGCCACATTATTACTCACACACAGTATTGACGATTCACAGGCCACAAGTTTATCAACACAAAATATTGACCATTCTCAGGCTGCAGGATTATTCACACACAGTATTGACCATCATCAGTCCGGATGATGATTCACACACAGAATTGACTATCCTCAAGCCACAGGATTATTCACACACAGTATTAACCATTCACAGGTAACAGGATTATTCTCACGCAGGATTGAACAACCTCAGACAACAGGATTATTCACACATCGTATTGATCAGCCCTAGGCTACAGGATTTCTCTCACACAGTTTTGATCATCCTCAGGCCAAGGGTTATTCACACACAGTACGAATGATTCACATGCCAGAGGATTAGTCGCACACAGTATTGACCAACCTCTGGCCACACAATTAATGAACACACTGTTTTGACCAGTTACAGGTCACAGGATTATTCACAGACAGTACTCACTATCCTCAGGCCAGAGGACTATTCATACACGGTATTGACTACCCTTAGGCCACAGTATTATTCACACACGGTATTGAGCATTTACAGTGCACAGGATTATTCAACACTTTGTATAGTCCATCCACAGGCCATACTATTATTAACAAACAGTATTGACGGTTCACAGGTCACAAAATTATTCGCACACAGTTTTGACCATCCTCAGGCCAAGGGTTATTCACACACAGTATTGACGATTCACAGGCCAGAGGATTATTCACACATGATATTGACCATTCACTGTCCAAGGATAATTCACACACAGCATTGACCATCACAGGCCACAGGTTTATTCACAGACAAGATTGAATATCCTCAGGGCACAGAATTATTCACGCTATTGACCATCATCAGACCACAAGTTTATTCACACACTGTATTAACCAGCCTCCGGCCACAAGATTATTCACAACAGTATTGACCATTCACAGGCCACAGCCTTATTCACACACAGTATTGACTATTCTTAGGCCACTGGATTATTCCCACACTTTATTGACTACTCTCAGGCCACAGGTTTATTCACACACAGTATTGAGCAGTCACAGTGCTCAGGATTATTCACACACATTATTGACCATCCTCAGGCCACACTATTGTTAACAAACAGAAATGACCATCCTCAGGCCAAGGGTTATTCACACACAGTATTGATGATTCACAGGCCAGAGGATTATTCACATGTGGTATTGACCATTCACTGTCCAAGGATTATTCGCACACCGTATTGTACATCCTCAGGCCTCAGAATTATTCACACACTGTATTGACCAGTCAACGGCCACAGGATTTTTGAACCCACTGCCTTGTTACTTTGAAGGCACAGGATTATTTACACATTGTATTGACCATCCTCAGGCCAAAGGATTATTCACACACAGTATTGACGAATCACAGGCCACAGGATTGGTGACACACATTATTGACCATCCTCAGGTACCAGAATTATTCACACATGGTATTGACATTATCAGGACACAAGAATATTCATATACGGTATTGACTTACCTCAAGCCACAGGATTTTTCACACACAGTATTGACCATCCTCAGGCCACAGGATTATTCACCCAATACACACAGTATTGACCATCCTCACGCAACATAATTATTCACATAAAGTAATGACCATCATCAGGCCACAGGATTATTAACTCACAGCATTGACCATTCTCAGGCCAACAGGATTATTCCCATACATTATTGACAATTCTAAAGCCACAGGATTATTCACACACAGTATGGACCGTCCTCAGGCAACAGGATTATTCACACAAAGTATTGGCAATTCTCAGGCTACTAGATTATTCACACACTGTATTGAACATTCTCAGTTCACAGGATTATTCGCACACAATGTTGACCACCATACGGCCACAGTATTAATGAACACACTATCTTGGTCATTTATACGTCACAGGATTATTCCCACACAGTATTGACCATTCACAGGGCACAGGATTATTCACGCACAGCATTGACTAGCACACAGTCACAGGATAAATGAACACTCGGTCTTCAACATTTGCAGGTCACAGGATTATTCCCACATAGTATTGACAATTCAAAGACCACATCATTATTCACACACAGTATTGACCAGCCTACGGCCACAGGATTAATGAACACACTGTCTTGACCATTTACAGGTCACAGGATTATTCCCACACAGTATTGACTATCCTCAAGCCACGGGATTGTTCACACACAGTATTGACCATCCTCAGGCCACAGGATTATTCACCCAATACACACAGTATTGACCATCCTCACGCAACATAATTATTCACATAAAGTATTGACCATCATCAGGCCACAGGATTATTAACTCACAGCATTGACCATTCTCAGGCCAACAGGATTATTCCCATACATTATTGACCATTCTAAAGCCACAGGATTATTCACACACAGTATTGATCATCCTCAGACCACAGGATTATTTACACACAGTATTCACAATTCACAGGCCACAGGATTACTCTCACACTATATTCACAATCCTCAGGCCACATGATTTTTCACACACAGTATTGAACATTCACAGGCCACAGGATTACTCTCACACTATATTCACAATCCTCAGGCCACAGGATAATTCGCACTATGTATTGAACATCCTCAGACCACAGGATTATTTACACACAGTATTCACAATTCACAGGCCACAGGATTACTCAGACACTGTATTCACAATCCTCAGGCCACAGGATAATTCGCACTATGTATTGAACATCCTCAGGCCACTGGATTATTCACACACAGTACTGACCATCCTCAGGACACACTAGTATTCACACACAATATTCAATATTCCCAGCCCACAGCATTATTCACACACAGTATTGATTGGAACACGGCCACAGGATTAATGAACACACTGTCTTAACCATTTACATGGTCACAGAATTACTTCCACACAATATTGACTATCTTCAAGCCACAGGATTGTTCACACACAGTATTGAATATCCTGAGATCACAGGAGTATTCACACACCGTATTGACCATTCTCAGGTCACAGGATTATTCCCACACAGTTTTGAACATCCACAGGCCACAGGATTATTCACACATAGTATTGACCAGCATACAGCCACAGGATTAATGAACACACTGTCTTGACCATTTACAGGTCACAGAAATATTCGCACCCAGTATTGACCATCCTCAAGCCACAGGATTATTCTCACACAGTATTGCCCATTCTCAGGCCACAGGAGTAGTCACACACGCTATTGACCATCCTCAGGGCACATGATTATTTTCACATTGTATTGACCATCATCAGGCTACAGGAATATTCACTCACATTGTTCACAATTCTCAAATTACAGGATTGTTCACACACAGTATTGGCGATTCACAGGCCAGAGCATTATGCATACATGGTATTGATCATTCACTGTCCAAAGGATTATTCACACACTGTATTGACAATCCTCAGGCCAAAGTTTATTCACACACAGTATTGACGATTCACAGGCCAGAGGATTATTCCCATACATTATTGACCATTCTAAGGCCACAGGATTATTCGAACACAATATGGCTGTCCTCCGGCAACGTAATTTTTCACATAATGTATGGAGCATTCTCAGGCCACAGGATTATTCACTCACTGTATTGAACATCCTCGGGCAGCAGGATATTTAAAACACACAGTATTGACTATCCTTTGGTCCACAGGATTATTCGCACACAGTATTGACCACCATACGGCCACAGGATTAATGAATGCACTGTCTTGATCATTTACACATCACATGATTATTTCCATGCAGTATTGACGAGTCTCAGGCCACAGCAATATTCACATACATATCGACCATTCACAGGGCACAGGATTATTCACACACAGTATTGTCTAGCACACAGCCACAGGATTAATGAACACTCAGTCTTCAACTTTTGCAGGTCACAGGATTGTTCCAACATAGAATTCACAATCCTCAGGCTACATGATTATTCACACAGTATTGACCAGCGTATGGCCACAGGATTAATGAACACACTGTCTTGATCATTTACAGGTCACAGGATTATTCCCACACAGTATTGACCATCCTCATGGAAGAGGAATATTTACACAAAGTATCACCATCCTCAGGCCATGGATCATTCACACACCGTATTGTCAATCCTCAAGCCACAGGATTTTTCCTACACTGTATTGACCATTCTCAGGCCACAGGATTATTCACACACGGTATTGAGCATTCACAGTGCACAGGATTATTCACACACAGTATTGTCAATCCTCGAGTAGCAAAATTATTCACACACATTATTGACCAGCCTCAGGCCACAGGATTATTTACACTGTTTGACAGTACAGAGGCCACAGGAGTATTCACACACAATATTCAACATTCCCAGCCCACAGGATTATTCCCACACAGTATTGACGAACATACGGCCTCAGGATTAATAAACACATTGCCTTGACCATTCAATACAAACAGTACTGAACATGCACAGGCCACAGTTTATTAACACCCAGTATTGACCATCCACAGGCCACAGTTTTATTAACAAACAGTATTGAACATGCACAGGCCACAGATTATTGATTCACAGTATTGACCATCCACATCATAAAGGATTATTATCACACAGCATTGACTATCCACAGGCCACAGGATTATTATCACACAGCATTGACCATCCACAGCCCACATTATTATTCACTCACAGTATTGATCATCCTTAGGCAACAGGATTATTCTCACACTATATTGACCATTCTCAGGCCACAGGATTATTAATAAATAGTATTGAACAACCTCAGGCAACACGATTGTTCACACACTGTATTTATCATCCTCAGGCCAAGGGTTATTCACGCAGAGTATTGACCATCCTCAGGACACCATTATTTGCAAACAATATTGACCATGCACAGGCCACAGATTTTTAACACATAGTATTGATCATCCACAGCCCACAAGATTATTATCACACAGCATTGATCATCCACAGCCCACAAGATTATTATCACACAGCATTGACCATCCACAGGCCACAGCATTGACCATCCACAGGCCACATCATTATTCACACACAGTATTGCCCATCCTTAGGCAAAGGGCTATTCGCACACAGTATTGACCATCCTTCGGCTAAGGGTTATTCACACACAGTATTTACGATTCACGAGCCATAGGATTATTCACACACAGTATTGACTGCCCTCAGTCCACAGGATTATTTACACACAGTATTGACCAACCTCAGGCCACAGGATTACTCACACACAGTATTGACCGTCCTCAGGCCATAGGATTATTCACACACAGTATTGACAATCCTCGGGTAGCAAAATTATTAGAACTTAGAACATAGAACAATACAGCACAGAACAGGCCCTTCGGCCCACGATGTTGTGCCGAACATTTGTCTTAGCTTAAGCACCCATCCATGTACCTATCCAATTGCCGCTTAAAGGTCACCAAAGATTCTGACTCTACCACTCCCACAGGCAGCACATTCCATGCCCCCACCACTCTCTGGGTAAAGAACCCACCCCTGACATCTCCCCTATACCTTCCACCCTTCACCTTAAATTTATGTCCCCTTGTAACACTCTGTTGTACCCAGGGAAAAAGTTTCTGACTGTCTACTCTATCTATTCCTCTGATCATCTTATAAACCTCTACCAAGTCACCCCTCATCCTTCGCCGTTCCAATGAGAAAAGGCCTAGCACTCTCAACCTATCCTCGTACGACCTATTCTCCATTCCAGGCAACATCCTGGTAAATCTTCTCTGCACCCTCTCCAAAGCTTCCACATCTTTCCTAAAGTGAGGCGACCAGAACTGCACACAGTACTCCAAATGTGGCCTAACCAAAGTCCTGTACCGTTGCAAATCACTTCACGACTCTTGAATTCAATCCCTCTGCTAATGAACGCTAATACACCATAGGCCTTCTTACAAGCTCTATCCACCTGAGTGGCAACTTTCAAAGACCTATGAACATAGACCCCAAGATCCCTCTGTTCCTCCACCTCACTAAGAGCCCTACCGTTAACCCTGTATTCCGCATTCTTATTTGTCTTTCTAAAATGGATAACCTCACACTTGGCAGGGTTGAACTCCATCTGCCACTCCTCAGCCCAGCACTGCATCATATCCAAGTCCCTTTGCAGCCGACAAGAGCCCTCCTCACTATCCACAACTCCACCAATCTTCGTATCATAATTCACACACATTATTGACCAGCCTCAGGCCACAGGATTATTTACACACTGTGTTGACAGTACAAAGGCCACAGGAGTATTCACACAGAATATTCAACATTCCCAGCCCACAGGATTATTCCCACACAGTATTGACGAACATACGGCCTCAGGATTAATAAACACATTGCCTTGACCATTCAGTACAAACAGTACTGAACATGCACAGGCCACAGTTTATTAACACCCAGTGTTGACCATCCACAGGCCACAGTTTTATTAACAAACAGTACTGAACATGCACAGACCACAGATTATTGATTCACAGTATTGACCAGTCACATTCCACAGGATTTTCAGCACACAGTATAGACCGTCCTCAGGCAACATAAGTTTTCACACACTATATTGACCATCCTCAAGCCAAAGGACTATTCACTCGCTGTATTGATCAACCTCGAGCAGCAGGATATTTAACACACACAGTATTGATTATCCTTCGGTCCAACGGTTATTCCCACACAGTATTGACCACCATACAGCCACAGTATTAATTAGATTAGATTTTAGATTAGATTACAGTGGGGAAACAGGCCCTTCGGCCCAACAAGTCCACACCGACTCGCCGAAGCGAAACCCACCCATACCCCTACATTTACCCCTTACCTAACACTACGGGCAATTTAGTATGGCCAATTCACCTGACCCTGCACATCTTTGGATGGTGGGAGGAAACCGGAGCACCCGGAGGAAATCCACGCAGACACGGGGAGAACATGCAAACTCCACACAGTCAGTCGCCTGAGGCGGGAATTGAACCTGGGTCTCTGGCGCTGTGAGGCAGCAGTGCTAACCACTGTGCCACCGTGCCGTTCCCACATAGTATTGACAATCCTCAGGCCACAGGATTACTCACACACAGTATTGACCATTCTCAGTCCACAGGATTACTCACACACAGTATTGACCATTCTCAGTCCACAGGATTATTCCCACACAGTATTGACCACCATTCCGCCACATCAATAATGAACGCACTGTCCTGATCAGTTACACATCACATGATTTTTTCTACGCAGTATTGACGATTCTCAGGCCACAGCAATATTCACACATAGTATTGATCATTCACAGGGCACAGGATTATTCACACACAGCATTGACTAGCACATGGCCACAGGATTAATGAACACTTTGTCTTGACCATTTACAGGTCACAGGATTGTTCCCACATAGTATTGACAATCCTCAGGCCACAGGATGTCTCACACTCAATATTGACCAGCCTACGGCCACAGAATTAATGAACACACTGTCTTGACCATTTACAGGTCACAGGATTATTCCCACACAGGATTGACCATCCTCAGGCCATGGATTATTCATAAACAGTATTGATAATCCTCAAAACACAGGATTATTCCTACACAGTACTGATCATCCTCAGGCAACAGGATTACTCACGCACAGTACTGACGATTCAGAGGCCAGAGGGTTATGCACACATGGTATTGACCATTCACTGTCCAAAGGATTATTCACACACAATATTGACCGTCCTCAGTCCACAGGATTTTTCACACACAGAATATGACCACACTCAGGCCACAGAATTATTCACACGTAATATTGACCAACCTCAGGCCACAGGATTACTTCCACACAGTATTGACGATCCTCAGGCCAGAGGAGTGTTCATACACAGTATTGACGATCCTTAGGCCACAGGATCATTCACACACTGTATTGCCCAACCACGGGCCACAGGATTATTCACACACAATATTCAACATTCTCAGCCAACAGGATTATTCACACACAGCATTGACCAACATATGACCACATGATTAATGAACACACTGTCTTGACCATTTACAGATCAGAGGATTATTCCCACGCAGTATTGACCATCCTCCGTCCACAGGATTACTCACACACAGTATTGACCATTCTCAGACCACAGGATTATTCACATACAGTATTGAACATCCTCAGGCCACAGGATTATTCACACATATTATTGACCTTTCTCAGCCCAGAGGATTATGCACACACTGTATTAATCATCCTCAAGCCACAGGATTATTCTGACACTCTATTGACCATGCTCAGGCCACAGGATCATTCACACATAGTATTGATCATACTCAGGCCAAGGTATTGACCATTCACAGGCCAGAGGATTATTCGCACACAGTATTGATCATCCTAAAGCCATAAGGTCATTCACACACTGTATTGACCAACCCGAGGCCACAGGCTTAATGAACACATTCTCTTTACCAATTAACAGGTCACAGGATTATTCCCACATAGTATTGACCAGCATAGACACAGGAGTATTCACACACAATATTCAATAGTCTCAGCCAGCAGGATTATTCACAAAGTATAGACCAGCCTACGGCCACAGGATTAATGCACACACTGTCTTGATCATTTACAGGTCACAGGATTATTACCACACAGTTTTATCCATCCTCAGGCCACAGGGGTATTCACACAGTATTGAACATCATCAGGCCACAGGATTATTACCACACAGTATTGACCATCCTCCGTCCACAGGATTACTCACACACAGTATTGATCATCCTCAGGTCAAGGGTTATTCACACACAGTATTGACCATCCTAAGGCCATAAGTTCATTCACACATTGTACTGACCAACCCGAGGCCACAGGATTAATGAACACATTCTCTTTACCAATTAACAGGTCACAGGATTATTCCCACACAGTACTGACAATCCCTAAAGCACAGGATTATTCACACACAGTATTGAACATCTTCAAGCCACTGGATTATTCTGACACAGTATTGACCATTCACAGCCACAGGATTGTTCACACATAGTATTGATCATGCTCTTGCCAAGGATTAGTCACACAGAGTTTTGAGCATTCACAGGCCAGAGGATTATCACACACAGTATTGATCATGCTCAGGCCACAGTATCATTCACACACTGTATTGACCAACCTCAGCCCACAGGAGTATTCATACACAATATTCAATATTCTCAGCCAGCAGGATTATTCCTACACAGCATTGACCAGCCTACGGCCACAGGATTAATGAACACACTGTCTTGACCATTTACAGGTCACATGATTATTCCCACACAGTATTGACTATCCTCAAGCCACGGGATTGTTCACACACAGTATTGACCATCGTCAGGCCATAGGATTATTCACACACAGTGAAGACCATCCTCAGGCCACAGGATTGTTCACACATAGTATTGATCATCCTCAGGCCAAGGGGTTTTCACACACGGTTTTTTATGATTCACAGGCCACAGGATTAATGAACACAGTGTCTTGACAATTTACAGGCCAAAGGATTATTCATTCACAGTATTTACCATCCTCCGTCCAAAGGATTACTCACACACAGTATTGATCATCCTCAGGCCAAGAATTTTATTTTTAACACACTGTATTGACCATTCACACCGCAGAAGATTATTCACACATAGAATTGACCATCCTCATACCACAGGATCATTCATTCACTGTACTGACCAACCTCAGGCTACAGGAGTATTCACACACAGTATTCAACATTCTCAACCAACAGGATTATTCCCACACAGTATTGACCATCCTTAGGCCACAGGATTATACACATACAGTATTGACAAACCTCAGGCCACAGGATTATACACACACATTATTGACCAGCCTCAGGATTAATCACACACAGTATTAAACAACCTCAGGCCAGAATAATATTCACACACAGTACTGACTATCCACAGACCACAGGATTATTCCTACACAGTATTGTCCATCCTCAGGCCAAAGGATTTTTCACACACATTATTGATAATCCTCAGGCCACAGGATTATTTTTATACAATATTGACAGTACACAGGCCACAGGATTACGCACACACAGTATTGACCATTCACAGGCCAAAGGGTTATTCCCACACAGTATTGATCATCCTCAGGCCACAGGATTATTCACACACAGTGTTGACCATTCACAGGCCACTAACTTATTCACACACAGTATTGTCCATCCTCAGGCCAAAGGATTATTTACAAACAGTATTGATAGTACACAGGCCACAGGATTATTCACACACTGTATTGACCATTCACAGGCCACTGTCGTATTCACACACAGTATTGACCATCCTCAGGCCGCAGGATTGTTCACAATGTGCATTGACTATTTACAGTCCAAAGGATTATTCACACACAGTATTGACCATCCTTAGGCCAATGGTTATTCACACACAGTATTTATGATTCACAGACCATAGGGTTATTTACACACAGTATGAACTGCACTCAGGCCACAGGGTTATTTACACACAGTATTGACTGCCCTCAGGCCACAGGATTATTCACACTCTGTGTTGAGTATTCACAGTGCACTGGATTATTCACACATAGTACTGAATAACCTCAGGCAACAGGATTAATTACGCAAAGTTTTGACCATCCTCTGGCCAATGGTTCTTCGCACACAGTATTGACCATCCTCAGGCCAAGGGTTATTCACACACAGTATTGACCATTCACAGGCCAAAGGATCATTCACAAACTGTGTTGACCAATCTCAAGCCACAGGGGTATTCACACACAATATTCAACATTCTGAGCCCACACGATTATGCACACACTTTATTGACCAGCATGTGGCCACAGGATTATTCTCACACAGTATGGACCACCCTCAGGCCAAAGGATTATTCACACAGAATTGATCAACCGCAGACCACAGGATTATTCTCGCACAGTATTGACCATCCTCTGGCCACAGGATTATTTACATACCATATTGTCCATCCACATGCCAAGGGTTATTCACACACAGTACTGACCACACAAAGGGAGAGCGTTAGAGGTGCTTGGAGAAGCAAACAGAGATGTGGAGTGTTGTTGCGACTGGAAAAGGGTCTGAAAAGGATTTTACAGTGACAGGGTGGACTGTAGTTATTGTGGAAAACTACAGAAATAGTGATGATTGTACTGAGTGCAGGATGGGTTTATTGTACTGAGTGCAGGATGGGATTATTGTACTGAGTGCAGGATGGGATTATTGTACTGAGTGCAGGATGGGTTTATTGTACTGAGTGCAGGATGGGATTATTGAGATTCGGCATGTTATCAAGGCAGGAGCAATTTACAAATCGGAAGAATCATCAGTATTGGAGTAGGGATCAAATTCATAGTGGGATTGTGGGCAGGGTTAAGGTTACAGAAATACGAACTTTTCTGGGAATTACAAGCATTCAAGGCCCTGGCACAGATGAGTTGGATCGAAAGGTATGTTTCCTTGCTGAATGACTCCATCCCATGACAAAAGTCAGCGTGATAGGGGGAAATACAGAACAGAAAGATCCTAGGATTTGAAATCATCTACTTGGGGGAAGCCTGCTTTCCCCTCTGTTGGACTGATCCTCACTAAGACAGCACAGGCCTGGATTGATAACTGTTAACTTCCTATATTGATATAGGAAGGCTCAATACAGCAGAGATGAAAGTAAACAAGAGAGTGGGGATTGAACCTGGGACCATCACACTCTGTGTTCACCCTTCAACTCTGTATCTATGTCATGTCCTCCATACCAAAGATCGATCGCTGAAATGCTCTCTGCTCTGTTCACTGTGAGTGGTCCTATCTCGCTGCAGGATTTCTTGAAGGCTCCTTCCCTCTGAATGAAATGTATCCCAATCTGCTTTGGGAGGTAAGGGAGGAGATTGCTGGGGCCCTGGTGGATATATTTAATATATTGCTGACCACAGATGAAATGCCGAATGACTGGAGGATAGCAAACGAGATTCCTTTGTTCAAGAAGGGCAGCAGGGATAGGCGAGGAAATTACAGAGCAGATAGGTCACCCCATTAGAGGAACTATGTGTAAGATTTGGAAAGGGTTCAGTGGAGATTTACTAGGATGTTACCTGGTATGGAGGGAGTGTGATATGAGGAACTTGAAGCTGTTTTTGTTCGAGAGAAGACATTTGAGATGAATTAATTGAGACATTAAGATAATCAGAAAGTGAAATGGATTGGACAGTGAGAGCCTTTTCCCTCAGATGGCGATCTGAGGGGTGAAAGATATATGACAGATGTCAGAGATAGTTTCTTTACTCAGAGTAGTAGGGGCATGGAACAAACTGCCTGCAACAGGAGTCGATCTGCTAACCTTAAGGGCATTTAAACGGTCATTGGATAGTCACATGGACAAGAATGGAATAGTGTTGGCTACTTGGGCTTCACATTGGTTCCACAGGTTGGCGCAACATCAAGAGGGGCCTGTACTGTGCCGCCATGTTCTATGTTCTAGAGGGAATAAATATAAGGTGAGAGGGGAAAGACTTAAAAGGGATTGGAGGAGAACATTTTTCACACAGAGGATGGTGCAGGTGGTAGAGAAAAGTACAATAACAACATGTAAAAAATATTTGGGCAGAAACATGGAGAGGAGAAGGTTTGAAGGGATTTGGGTCAAATGCAGAGAAACGCGACTCGGTCAGGGACTCTGGTCAACATGGACTAGTTGGATCGAAGGAACTATTTTCGAGCTGCGTGACTCAGTCTCCTCCTCCAATAACTGGAGACAACTGAGATAAGGCATGTTGTAGACACTGAAGCAAGTTACAGCGTTAGGGATAGTAATCTGGAATGCAGTACGTTTCAAATACGTGGAGTGACTATTGGGATAGGAGGAGTTTACAGAGATATGAACTGTTATCGGAGTTAAAAATTATTGAAGACACCGGTCCACAAGACATGCCATAGGTGCAGTGTTGGAGTGTAGCAAGTTTTAGTGCAACAGAACTTAAATTGGGGTGGGGATTGTGCGTGGGGTGGGCCTGTACTGTATTCCCCCTCCAGATCTGTATCGATGTCATGTCTTGTTAACAGAGGTTTGGAGCCTTCTCATTCCTATCTTCTCAGTTATCGAGGCTGGATGAAGTTATCAATACTGAGGGTTGCAGAGTTAGTAAGGACTCTTCAGACTGGCCAAGGTTACAGGTAGAGAGACTTGTTGGGACTGGAAGAGGTGACAGTCCTCAATAGGATGGTACACATTCACGGATGATTTTAGTGACTGCAGGAGATTACAGAGTTACGAAGGCTAGTAGTGATGGGAGGAGGTCACAGAGATAGATAAGATTGCAGAGATTGGCCAAGGTTACAGGTCTGGGGAACGGTCACGTGGCTTCATAATTTACACAAAGGGAGGATGGGCAGGAATGGCTGTGGGAGCTGGAGGGGTTTATACAGATAAGGAGGTTTATAGGGATGGTAGAAGGTTCATGGGAGTGAGGTGCTGTAGGATAGGATGGAGGATGCTGTGGGGTCTGGAGAAGTTTGCAGTGATATCATATGATGGAAAGGCTTGAGGAAGGTACACAGATGGGGTGATTGGTAAGGACTGGAGGATATTAAACAGACAGGGTGGGCTGTAGTACTGGATATTTTGAGAGAGATAAGGATAAGGTAGTGTTTGGGGATAATGACCATAATTCTGTACGTTTTGAAGTCATGATGGAAAGAGCTAAGGATCATGCAGAAGTTGTGTGTCCAAATTTGGGGAATGCTACTTATCATTTCATTATCACTATCACTGATCATTGAAAATTAGACTCAGAGGAACTATTTGCAGTCGAGCCTACAATTGGAAAGAGGGAGTATTTTCAAGTGATACAGTGAGAATTCAGGGCCAGCGTGTACCATGAACAGTGAATGACAAAGGCACCAAGTTCAGGGAATACTGATCAAATGATATTGTGAGTTTGGTAAAGAAAATACAGTGCAATAAAACCAGGTGAAGCCCTTCAACAACTATAGAGAGTGCAAGGGGGTCCTTAAAAATTAGGGACACTCAATGGCCATGAAACCTCCTTGGCAGACACTAGTAAGGAAAAGCTACAAGATATTTTATGACGAGAGTCAGAGGAAGAAGATTCCCAGCTAAAGAGTGCAGCCTGTTGGAAACCAAAGGGACGATCTGTGCATGGAGCCAGAGGAAGTAGCTGAGGTCTTCAATGTATGCTTCCCATCTGTATTCACACAGAAGAAAGACACTGTAGCTGGGGATTTCAGTCAGGATGGTGAGACTCGAGAACATGTTAAGATCAATAAGGAGGTATTAAATGCTTTCACAGGCATAAAGGGGGAGAAATCCCCAATGCCCAATGAAATGTATCACAGGCTGCAGTGGGAGGTAAGGGAGGAGATTGCTGGGGCCCTGGTGGATCTCTTTAATACTTTGCTGGCCACAGGGATATTGGGTAAAAATTGGGAACAATTCTCAGGGACAAGATGTATCAATATTGAAAAGAAAGGAATAGATTCAGGACAGATTTTGTAAAAAAAAATCCTGTCAGATGAATTCAATTTAGTTTTTTTGAAAAGTTATCTAAAAATATTTATGAGAGCAGTGCAGATGATGTGGTTATCATGGCGTTCGGTAAGGCCTTTGACAAGGTCTCAGTCAATATGTAAATGGCTGTTTTAAAAAATTCTCAAGGTCAGGTTCGTAGGAGAGTAGTCTGACACAGAACAAACGACCAAGAGGCGAGTCTGCTAGAATATGAGCATTTTATTCCCCGCAGCGTCGCCACAACCAGGTCTCATACTTACAACGGGTCTGGCTTATACTCACTCTACATGTTACCGGAACTGGGAGCCGTCAGTTCTCGTAGAGCGGTTGCCAACAACCCACGCTCGGCGGTTAAACGCAACCCCGGAGCAGACTCACCGAACTGGAGACTTTTCCAGCTGATATACTCTTTTCCAGATATAAACATTCATGTGAACAGCAGAGCAAGGCTAAAAAACACATTCCATTCTGTTTACATACAGATAAGAAGATTCACACGGGGAGGTGTGTAATAAGATTCACACGGGACTAAGCAACACCTCCATTCCGGTTAGATTCACACATGTATTGGGACATAATTTTTAACCGTTTTACACCACATTCCACTGCTTGGCCCAATACATGTGTTACATTATGATTCACACATGTATTGGGACATAATTTTACACCACATTCCACTGCTTGGCCCAATACATGTGTTACATTATGCTTAATTCAGTTCAATTCGTTTCAGTTAATTTCAGTTCAGTCAATTCAGTGTAGTTCAATTCAGCTCAGTTCAGGTCTGTTCAGTTCAATTCAATTGTGTTCAATTCAGTTCCGTCCATTTCAATTCAATTTAGCTCAGTTCCATTTTGTTCCGTTCAATTTGATTCACTTCAGTTCCACTCAGTTCAGTTCAGTTCAATCCCATTCAATTCTGTTAACTCCGCTTCAGCTTTTTGGACATGCCCACATCCTCCGCTGTACCCCAGGCAAGGGGTTCTTCGGCAGGACTGGGATCCTCTCAAGGGTGGACAGCAGCGACCCTGGGGTTCCTCCGGTCGCCCCCCACCATTTCTCAAACAAACTGCCACGTCATGCCACGGTCCATGCCATCCCGGGACGGTCGGGACCTCCACAGTTTGTTCTTCTGGTTTCTTAGTCTTTTTCCAAAACATTGTTCTGTATCAAAATCTCTCCTCAATTGCGATTGACCCTGCTCGCAGCGCCAAATGTTTTAAAAAATTCTCAAGGTCAGGTTCGTAGGAGAGTAGTCTGACACAGAACAAACGACCAAGAGGCGAGTCTGCTAGAATATGAGCATTTTATTCCCCGCAGCGTCGCCACAACCAGGTCTCATACTTACAACGGGTCTGGCTTATACTCACTCTACATGTTACCGGAACTGGGAGCCGTCAGTTCTCGTAGAGCGGTTGCCAACAACCCACGCTCGGCGGTTAAACGCAACCCCGGAGCAGACTCACCGAACTGGAGACTTTTCCAGCTGATATACTCTTTTCCAGATATAAACATTCATGTGAACAGCAGAGCAAGGCTAAAAAACACATTCCATTCTGGTTACATACAGATAAGAAGATTCACACGAGGAGGTGTGTAATAAGATTCACACGGGACTAAGCAACACCTCCATTCCGGTTAGATTCACACATGTATTGGGACATAATTTTTAACCGTTTTACACCACAATGGCCCAACTGGAGAAAGGAGTGAAACCTGACCTCCCCTTGGGAAACAAAGTAGGGAATAGGACTGAGGTGTTAGTGAGGGAGCATTTTGGCAAAGTGACCGCAATTCTATTAGTTTGAAAATAGCTTTGCTGAAAGACAGGCCTGGTCCAAAAGTTAAAGTTATAAAATGTGGCAAGACAAATCTTGATAGTATTAGGCAGGAACTTGTTTTAAAGTTGATTAGAGAGTCTATTTGCAGGTAACGGGAATTCTGACAATTGGGAATATTTTAAATGTGAGATAAATTGAGCGATCACCACCAGCATGTTCCTGTTAGTGTGCAGCTCAATGCTGGCAGCTTTCGGAAACACTGGCTGTCTACTGAAACTCTGATCAAGGAAAAGGGGACACTTGTCATATGTAGCCAGCTGGATCAAGGGAATCCCTGAGGATCATAGGGGCTGTAGGAATACTCTTTGGATGGAAATCAGGAATGCAGAAAGGGGACATGAAATAACTTTGGCAGATAAAGTTAAGGAGAATCCAAAGATATTCTACAAGTGTATTAAGAGCAAAATAAGAGCTAGGGACAAAACCGATATCCTTAATGATCAACAAATCCAACGATGAGTGAAACTACAAGATCTGAAACAAATATTTCACTTCGGAGCTTACTGTGGATAAGGCCTGGGGTGCTAAGGGAAATAAACATTGTTTGGCCAGAACACTATTGGAATATTGTGTATAATTCTGGTCTCAATGCCATCAGTGATGTTATGGAACTTGATAAGGTTCAGAAGAAACGAAGAAGGGTGTTGCCAGCATTGGCAGGTTTGCGCTACAGGGAAAAGCTGAATACACTGGGATTATTTTCACTTTAACATGGGATGCTGAGGAGTTATCGTATAAAGGTTTCTTAAAATCATGATGAGCATGGGGTGAATAGATAAGGACTTTTCTCCAGTCGTGGGGGGGGGGGGAGGGTCCAAACCTACAAGACATAGCTTTAAGGTGAGAGGAAAAGATTTAGTAGGGACCAAAGGGACAGCTGGGATATGTATGATATAAACTGCCAGAAGAAATGGTGGAGGCTGACAGAAATATATTTAGCAGGCATCTGGGTGTGTATATAAATAGCAGGATATTAGAGGGATATTGGCAAAGTTCTGGAAAATGGGATGAAAAACGTCATGGAGGAGATGGACCAAAGGGTCAGTTTCTGTGCTGTGCATCTCGATGACTCCATGTCTTGAAATGAGTCCACATTATAGAAGAGGCGGTGTTGGATGTTTTAAAACATAGAGGTAGATAAATCCCCAGGACCTGGTCAAGTGTATCTCAGAACATTGTGGGAAGCTGGGGAAGAAATTGTAGGGGCCTGAGCAGTGATATTTGTGGCATTCTGGGCAGTGATGGAGGTTTTCTGAGATTACAAAGGGATCTTGATGAAATGCATGAATGGCTGAAAAACTGCAGATGGAGTTCAATTCGGGTAAATGCGAGGTAATGCATTTAGGTTACAACAAACAAGGGTCGAGCTTTCACAATTAATGGTAGGGTCTTCAGTAGTGTTGTACGCCTTGGGGTTCAGGTATGCAGTTCTTTGAAGTTTGCCACAAGGAGAGACAGGATGGTTATAAATGGTACTTGCTTTCATTGCTCAGTCATTCGAGTTTAGGAGTTTGGGAAGTCGTGTGTAGATTGTACAGGTCATTGGTAAGGCCTGTTCTGGAATACTCTGCCCAATTATAGGAAGGATATTAAGCTGGAGAGGGTTCAGATCACATTTACCGGGATGGTGATGGGTATAGAAGGTTTCAGTTATAAAGGAAGGTTGTATAGTCTGGGACATTTTTCACTTGAGCCTGGAGGTTGAGAGGTGAGGGTATAGAAGTCTATAAAATAATGAGGGGTATAGATAGAGGTAATGTGACTTGTCTTTTTCCCAACAGCAGGTCATTTTAGAACTAGGGGCTACATTTCTTAAGATTAGAAGGGAGAGATTTAAAATCAGAAAACATAAGGAGCAAACTGTTACAGAGTGTGTTTTGTGTGTGGAATGAAATTCCCAAGGAAGGGGTACAATTATAAAGCTTGAAATATTAGTACAGGAATAGGAAAGGTTTGAAGGGATGTGATCCAGGAACAGGCAGGAGGGACGAGGTTAGTTTAAGATTATGGTCGGCATCAACCGAACAGTTAGTTTCCGTGCTGTATGACTGTCTGACTATGAAAATAATGTTGTGGCCTTATTTAAGAAAGACTGCAAGAGGAAGCCAAGGAACTGCAGACTGAGGAGGCAGAAATCAAGGATGGGTAAGTTGTTGGAGATCATGCTGAGACGTAGGATTTACATGCATTTGGAAAGACAAGAACTGATTACAGACAGTTAGAGTGGTTTTGTGCGCGGGAAAACATGTTTCACAAACTTGACTGAGTTTGTTGAAGACGTGACTAAGAAGATAGATGAAGGCAAAGCAATAGATGTTGTTTCTGGGTTCAGCAAGGCCTTTGACAGGGTTGAGCAGGGTACACTGGTTAGTAAGGTTAGATCACATGGGATCAGGGAGAGCGAGCCAATTGGATACACAATGGGTTTGATAGGAGGAGGTAGAGGGTTGTTGTTCAGACTGGAGGCCTCTGACCAGAAGTATGCTGTAAGGATTGGTGCTGGGGCCACTGATGTGCATCATTTATATAGAGGATCTGGGTAAAAATATTGGAGTCACTGTTAGTATGCTCGCGGATCCTAAAATTAGTGTAAGAGTGGGCAGGGAATATAGTTATCGAAGGGGATGTTAATCAACTGGGCCAG
The DNA here is from genome assembly GCF_037043375.1 of Chiloscyllium plagiosum. Taxonomy (NCBI): domain Eukaryota; kingdom Metazoa; phylum Chordata; class Chondrichthyes; order Orectolobiformes; family Hemiscylliidae; genus Chiloscyllium; species Chiloscyllium plagiosum. The sequence goes on along the minus strand of NW_028270174.1, from coordinate 54,096,304 downwards.
TGGCCAAGGAATGAAAGATGGAATTTAATTCAGGTGTTGGATTTAGTTAAGACAAACCAGATAGGACTAATGCAGTTAATGGTCAGGCCCTGGACAGTGTTGTCGAACAGAGAGAGACCAAGGGGTGCAGTTACATTGTTTTGGAATGGCATCACAGGGTGACAGGGTGGGGAAAGCAGCATTTGGCACACTTGTCTTCATTGGTCAGAGCATTGAGTACATGAGTTGGAGATATTTGTAACATTGTCGTCAATATTTCTCCTGGGCAGAGGAGGCCACGGGGTGACCTTATAAAGGTTTATGAAACCATGTAGGGCCTAAGTAAGGTGAAAAGCCAAGGGTAGGTGAGTCCAAAGCTAGAGGCATAAACGTGAGGTGAGAGAGCAAGGATTTAAAGAGGGAGCTGAGGGGCAACATTTTCCACAGAGGATGGTGCATAGACAGAATGAACTGCCAGAGGAAATGGTAAAAACAAGTACAATTACACCATGGAAAAGATACTTGCGCAGGTACATGGAGAGGAGAAGATTGGAAGGGGTATAGGCCAAACACAGGCAAATGCAACTCATTCCGTTTAGGAAACCTCAAACAAAGAGTCATGCAGCACAGAAACAGACCCGATGTCTCCAGTTGTTGGAGGAGGAGACTATCGAGACAAGGCATGTTGTAGAGACTGAAGCAAGTTACAGCGATATGGATGGTCGTCTGGACTGGAGGTTTCAAATATGTCAATTAATTGGTAAGAGGGGAGGGGATGACAGAGATAGGAACTGTTATAGGAGTTAGAATGATTGAAGACACTGGTCCACAAGACGACCCATAGATACAATGTTGGAGAGGGATTAGAGGACAGAAAGATCACAGGCAGCATTACCACTCTCTCATTGCAGGCCTGCATTCCCCTCTGTTGTCCTCGTGCTTACCAAGATAGCACACGCCTGGATTGAAAACTGGGAACTCCCGATGCTGTCTCAGTACAACAAAACTTAAAGTAGGGGTGGTGACTGAGCCTGGGGTGTGCCTGTACTGTGCTCCCCCTCCAGCACTATGTCTATGTCATGTCTTGTTAGCTGATGTTTGGGGCCCTCTCATTGCTCTCTTCTCTGTGCACTGTGAGTGATCTTACCTGGCAGCAGGATTTATTAAAGGCTCCTGACCTCCCTGACCTTTGTCTCTGGCTGAACAATCATCTTCCCAACCAGCAGTTGGCAAGTCTATTGAGTCAGGAACTCCCTGAGTACCTGTAGAAGACACATAAATAAACAGAATGGGAAATTAGACTGATGCTGTGAGGGTTACACATGTAGAATGGCAGTGAGTCCACAGAGATCTGGAAAATTCCAGTCTCCATTCCTGGCTTGTGCTGCCTCATCTCTCTGGAGCGGAGAATTCTGTTGGCTCAGGATTTGGAGTAGCTGCAAGAGTGAGAGATGCTGACAGAGGCAGCAATTAGACACATACAGTGAGGGATCCCACATGGAGAGATACTGAGTGATATCACCAGAGTTCAGGATCAAATAATTGTGCGGGAAGAAAGGGTTTTGATTCATGTTGCACTGGGATGCGCAACCTGTGAGCAGGCAAAGTGATGGCCTAGTGGCATTATTATGAGGCAATTTATCCAGAAACTCAGCAAATGTTTTCTGGACACAGGTTTAAATCCAGCCATTGCAAATGATTGAATGTGAATTAAGTACTTCAAAAAAGATACAATTAAAAACCTGTAAGTGAATATTAAACAATTGCTGATGTTAAGAAAAATCCATCGGGTGCATTCCTGTCTTTAGTGAAGTAATCTAAGGGGGGACTGGGACATCACAGGTATTACAGAAACAACAGCTGAGGGAGGGACAGGACAGGCAGCTCAATGTTCCGGGGGACAGATGCTGCAGGAAGGACAGAAGGGGAGCTGAGAGAGGAGAGAGCTGCTGGTTCTGACTGGGTGAACCATCCCAGCAGGACTGAGAGAGGATATTCCTGCGGGACCGCCCAGTGACGCTGTGTCCGTGGGATTAATCAGTAACAATGGGTCTTCCCTTTCCTCTGATTGTTCTACAGACCCCAAGAGCCCCGCCCTCCTGCACCTTGACCTTCTCAAGATGGCGGCCCTGAGCTCCGCGCTCCCTGTTCCCTCAAACAAATGGCGGCCGTGACCCTGGCCGCTTCCCTGATCAGAGACCGCCGCCTCCTTACCCGGATCTGAAGGGTCATTTTCGAGTTATTTTTAACTGTATCCCGGACTTGTGAGTTCTCTCCGCTCCTTTCTCCCAGCGAGGGCTCCCACACACCGGCTCAAAGCACCGCTCTCTGAAGCCGATCGCAGCCGCTGCCGGAGAAAGCAGCTCCATGTCGCTCTCTCGATAATGATCAATGTGACACTGCGCATGCGTCTGAGGTTTCCGGTGAGTTTATAGAGAATATTCATAACTGCACAGAATCATGGGTGAAATATTTGTCATTAACAACTGTTTGTGTCGACTTAGAGACATAGAGCTGTCTAGTATGCGAGTAGATTGTTCGGTACAACTCAACCTTTTTACAACTCAACCATACCGGCCAAGTATGTAAATTACCAGTCGTTCTCAATTTGAAAAGAAGTTTCTTACTCAATTTGTGCAAAACGATTGGAAATATGTATGTTATCGGATTTACATCACAACTATTTCTTAAAATCTCACATTGATTTATGAGAGAGGTTTAACACTCCACTATGTAGTGACAACGATCAATCCTGCAAAACAGTTTGCTTTCTGACCAATCCTGAAGTGCTCACTCCCGAGAATGCTTTGGCCCCGCTCCTCACTCACTCTGGTTGGAGGACCAAGCCGCTGCTTGGTCCTCCAGTTCCGCCCCTTCCTCCCATTTGCAAAGTTGATTCGGGCATGACTCAGCAGCTAAGCACCAAAAACATTAAGGGACAAGGGAAGTTAGAGTCGATATCTTGTGATGCGGTGAAAATATCCCAAATCTTGGACCGGGAGGCTGGGTTCAATTCACAGCGAGTGCAGGTGTGTCTAATCACAACTTAGAACATGTTCATTCGGAAAAACAAGGGAAGTCAGGAACAGAGTAAAAACAATAGAAAATGCATACAATGTGGTGGGGTTCTCAATGCTCAGATGATTTTAGTCTTTACCAAGTGTTTCAGGGCTCCAGTGGGTCCCAGTACAGACTATTCCACTCCACCTAGTGCACAGCCAGATACCACGATTGTGGGGCAAAGTGTTGTGGTGGGATACGGAGGTGCTTTTCTGGAACTCCCTCGGTTTTGGAGGTGAAAATAGGTGAGAAGAAGCAGGGTTTTGTATGGAGTTACCTGTTCCCCTCCTGTTGCAGCAACTTATTATTGCCCTGACTCGACCTCGTGCATTTTTGGTAGAGATCAGTGACATTTCGTAAGCCAACATACAAGATCCGTCACTCTGTTTAAGACAGCGGAAATCTCTTGTAGCACAATAGTCATAGAACAATACAGTGCAGAACAAGCCCTTCAGTCCTTGATGTCACGCCGACCTGTGAACTGTTCTCAGCTCGTCCCCCTACACTATTCCAAAATCACCCATGTCCTTATCTAAGGATTGTTTAAATCATCCTGATGTGGCTGAGTTGTCTACATTAGCAGGTAGTACAGTCCACAACATTACCACTCTCTGAGTAAAAAACCTGCCTCTGACATCTGTCGTAAATCTATCACTCCTCATTTGTAGTTATGCCCCCTCATGCATACTGACATCATCATCCTAGAAAAAGACTTCCATTGTCTACCCTATCTGAGCCTCTGATCATCTTGTATGTCTCTATCAAATCCCCTCTTAGCCTTTTTCTTGCCAAGGAGAACAGGTTCAAGTCTCTCAGCCTTTCCTCAAAAGACCTTCCCTCCAGACTAGGCAATATCCTGGTTAATCTCCTCTGCACCTTTTCCAATTCCTCACGTCCTTCCAGAAATATAGGTACCAGAACTGCACACAATATTCCAAGTATGGCCGCACCAGCATTTTGTATATTTGCAGCATGATATTGCGGCTCTGGAACTCAATTACTCTCTGAAAGAAACCTAACACACCGTATGCCGCCTTGACAGTACTATCCACCTGGGTGGCAACTTTCAGGGATCTATGTACATGGACTCCGATATCCCTCTGCACATCCACACTACCAAGAATCTTTCCATTGACTCAGTACTCTGCCTTCCTGTTATTCTTCTCAAAGTGCATCACCTCACATTTAGCTGCATTGAACTCCATTTTCCACCTCTCAGCCCAATTCTGCAGTTTATCCAAGTCCCCCAGCAACCTGTGACACACTTCCACACTGTCCACTACTCCACCGATTTTAGTGTCATCAGCAAGTTTACTAATCCATCCACCTATGCCTGCGTCTAAGTCATTTCTAAAACTGACAAACAGCAGTGGTCCCAAAGCAGATTTTTGTGGCACACCACTAGTAACTGGACTCCAGTTGAATATTTTCCATCAACCACCACTCGCTGCCTTCCTTTAGAAAACCAGTTTATAATCCAAACTGCTAAATCACCCTCATTTCCATGCCTGTGCATTTCTCCAACAGCCTACCATGTGGAACCTTATCAAAGGCTTTACTGAAGTCCATGTATACCACGTGAACTGCCCTACCCTCATCTACATGCTTGGTCACGTTCTCAAAAAACTCAATGAGGTTTGCGAGACATGACCTGCCCTTGACGAAACCATGTTGATTATCTGAAATCAAATTGTTGTTTGCAAGATGATTATAAATCTTATCTCTTATAATCCTTTCCAAAACCTTACCTACAACAGAGGTCAGGCTCACTGGTGTATAATTATCTGGGTCATCTCTACTGCCCTTCTTGAACAAAGACACAACATTTGGAATTCTCCAGTCCTCTGGTACCAAACCTGTAGACAATGACAACTCAAATATGAAAGCCAAATGCTCTGCTATCTCCTCCCTAGCTTCCCAGAGAATCCTCGGATAAATCCCATCCGACCCAGGGGACTTATCTACTTTCACTCTTTCTAGAATTGATAACACCTGTTTCTAACTAATCTCGATCCCTTCTAGTCTAATATCTCATACCACATTCTTCTCCTCTACAATATTCTTCTTTCCCTGAGTGAAAACCGATGAGAAATATTCATTAGCACCTCTCCAATCTCCACAGGGTACACACTAAACTTCCCACTTCTGTCTTTGATTGGACCTATTCCTACCCTAATCATCATTTTATTCCTCACATACCTATAGAAACCTTTAGGGTTCTCCTTTATTCTATTTGCTAAAGACTGCTCGTCTCCTCTCTTTGCTCTTCTTAACTCTCTCTTTAAATCCTTCCTATCTGATCTGTAACTCTCCATCTCCTCATCTGAACCATCTTGGCTCATCAACACATAAGCCTCCTTCTTCTTCTTAACAAGCAAAGCAATTTCTGTAGTAAACCACGGTTCCCTTACCTTATCACTTCCTCCCTGCTTACAGGGACATACCTATCGAGGACATGCAATATCTCTTCCTTAAACCAGCTCCACATTTTCATTGTCTGCATCCCCTGCATTTTGCTACTCTATTCTATGCATCCTAATTCCTGCCTAATCGTATTATAATTGTCCTTGCCCCATTGATAACTCTTGCCCTGTGGTATGTACCTGTCCCTTTCCATTGCTAAACTAAACATATCTGAATTATGGTCATTCTCTCCAAAGTGCTCACCTAAAACTAAATCAAACACCTGGTCTGGTTCATTACCAAGCACCAGATCCAATGTGGCCTCCCCTCTTGTTGGCCATCGACATACTGTGTCAGGAAACCCTCCTGTACAGACTGGACAAAAACTGATCCATCCAACGTACTAGAGTTATAGTATTCCCAGTCAATGTTGGGGAAGCTAAAGTCCCCCATAATGACCACCCTGGTACTTTTGCTCTTACCCACAATAATTTTGCTAATCCTCTCTTCCATTTCCCTGGAACTCTGTGCAGGCCTATAAAAAACTCCAAGCAATGTGACCTCTCCTCTCCTGTTTCTAACCTCAGCACACACCACCTCAGAAATAGAGTCCTCATCAAAAGTACTCTCAGCCACCGTTATACTATCCTTGACTAACATGACTTGCATGGACCCATTGCAGTGCTTGAAACTTCATGAGGCAGCCATACTCTCTATGACAGACAGACTCAGTCTGGAACCTTCTCTGTCCTTAAGACCTTATACACTGCCTGCCCTCCTCCGTTTCCCCTTTGCATGTTCCCTTTCCAACCCAACCCACCTGCAATTGGGTTGGGTTGGAAAGGGAACATGCACCAGATATAACCTCCTGGCAACCCACAGGAAAGCCACTCACACAGACCAAGTCCTGAACTACGAAAGCAACAACCCCAACACACACAAAAGAAGTTGCATCAAGACACTATTCAAAAGGGCCACAACACGCTGCAGTACATCAGAACTGCAAAAAGAGGAAGAAGAACACCGATACAATATATTCGCCAAAAACGGATACCCGCGCAACTTCATCAACAGATGCCTAAGGGAAAGACAACGGAATGAGGACATGCCACAACCCAAAGGACTAGCCACACACTACCATACATCAAGAGCATTTCCGAACTGACAGCCAGACTACTGCGACCACTAGGACTCATAGCAGCACACAAACCAACAGCCACTCTCAGACAACAACTCACCAGAACGAAGGACCCGATACCCAGCATAAGCACAACCAATGTAGTGTACACAATCCCATGCAAGGACTGCACAAAACACTACATAGAACAAACAGGAAGACAGCTAACGATCCGCATCCATGAACACCAACTAGCCACGAAACGACATGACCAGCTATGCTTAGGAGCTACACACGCAGATGACAAGCAACATGAATTCGACTGGGACAACACTACTATTATAGGACGAGCCAAACAGAGAACAGCCAGGGAATTCCTAGAGTCATGGCCCTCATCCACAGATTCAATCAATAAGCACATCGATTTGAACCCAATATACCGACCACTGCAATGGACAGCTGAAATTGACAACCGGAAGCGGCAGATTCAAACCACTACAAATGCCGGAGGAAACATCACAGAAGCGCTTCACAGGAGGCTCCCAAGTACTGAGAATGTCACCTAGACAGGGGACGAAATGTCTGTAACACAAATTCCCAGCTCGGCGAACAGAATCACAACAACGAAGACTGTGAAACTTTGCAGAGTAACATAGATACATTGATTTGGCAATGGTCAGTCATGTGGAATATAATGTTCATTAATGTAATGTCATACTGTTTGGTTGGAGTAACATTTAAAAAGAGATTATTACTTGAATTTTAAAAAGTTGCATTATTTGCTATGCAGAAGCCTTCTTCATGAACGTTAGTCACCAGATATAACAATCAATTCAGAAGGCATTGCTGAAGGGATTGTGCTTAAAAGCAGAGGTTATGTTCCAGCTGTATTGGGTTCTGGTGAGGCTACACCTGGAGTACTCCGTGTAGTTTTTATCTCCTTAGTTGAGAAAAGATGTACTGGCACTAGAGGGAGTGTAGAGGAGGTTAAATAGGTTGATTCCAGAGTTGAGGGGTTTGGCTTAACAGAGGCTGAGTAGATTGGGATTATATTCATTGGAATTCAGAAGAATGGAAACATATAAAATAATGAATGAAATGGATAAAATAGAAGTTGAGAGGATGTTTCCACTGGCAGGTGAATCTAGGACAAGAGGGCATCAACTCAAGATTAGAGGCAGCAAATTTAGGACTGAATTGAGAAGGAACTTCTTCACCTCAATGGTATTCATTGCCCAGGGAAGTAGTTGATGCTAGTTCAGTAAATGTTTTTAAAGCTAAGGTAGCTTTTTTTTCAGAAAAAGAAATAATTAATTAAGGAATACGGTGAGAACATGGGTAAATGGTTCTGCGTCCATGAAATGATTATCCATGATCTTATTGAATGGCAGAGCAAGCTCAAAGGACAGGATGGCCTTCTCCTGTTCCTAGTTCTTATGCATTCCTCCCTCACTCGTGACTTGGAGGTGATGGTGTTGGATTAGGATGGACAAAATTAAAATTCACAGAACACCAGGTTATAGTCCAACAGGTTTATTTGGAAGCACTAGCGTTGCTGCTGCTTCATCAGGTGGTTGTGTGTTTTTAACTTTGTCCCTCACTCTTGTAACTTACGAATAGCAACAAAAGCCACGAAGCAGTGCGCATGCTCCAGCCAACAAAGGTCCCCGGATGATTGATGTCGGGGCGGAGCTGGAGGACCTGGCGGGGCAATTGGCCCTCCGACCAATCAGTGAGCGAGGGGCGGGACTTGGTAATACCGCGTGATCATCCTCGCGAACAGCGCGAATGTGCGGGCGGAGAGTTGTCGGTAAGGAAAGGAATAAACACCAGGAAGCGGGAGGGAAAATGTGTTGGTATGGGCTGAGAGATTGTGCAAACATTTGGTGCACATCGGAAAATACAAATTTGAAACTTAGTCTCGTTTTTTGCAGTAAACGGGAAAATGCCTCATCTAGCGATTGACTCGAGTAAGCGCCGCCATCTTTATTCGGGGCAACGATTCACTGGACACGTGCAGCCGCCAGCTTTGTAGGGGGCAAAGTTCAGCGGGACGCATGTGCAGCCTTCTCTGGTGGGGAGTCAAAGGGCAGGATTTACACAGAGCATATTTAGCATTTGTCTAAATTGAACCCAGTCTGCCATTCCTCGCCCAAATGGCCCATCTGGTCAAGATCCTGTTGCATTCTGAACTAACTTTCTTCATTGTCCACTACACCTCCAATTTTGGTGTCTTCTGTAAACCCACTGACCATATCTCATATTCACATCCAAGTCAATTATTTAAGGACCCAATATCCCAGAGAAATTGATTTTTTTTCTCTCTGGATTTGTTTCGTCATTCATTTAAATGATTTGGATATTAATAGAGGCAGTACAGTTAGTAAGTTTGCAGGTGACACCAAAATTGTTGGTATTATGGTCAGTGATAAAGGTTGTCTCAGAATACAATGGGATATTGATCAGATGGGCCAATGGGCTGAGCAGTGGCAGATAGGGTTTAATTTAGATAAATGTGAGGTGCTGCATTTTAGAAAAGCAAATCGGAGCAAGACTCACACACTGAATTGTAAGGTCTTAGAGAGTCTTGCCGAACAAAGAGACCTTGGAATGCAGGTTCACAGTTTCTTGAAAGTAGAGTCATAAGTAGATAGGATAGTGAAGAAGATGTTTGGTATGCTTCCCTTTATTGGTCAGAGCGTTGAGTAAAGGAGCTGGACAGGACATTGGTTAGGCCGCTTTTGGATTATTTTGTGCAATTCTGGTCTCCCTCTTATCAGAAGGAGGCACTGAAATTTGAAAGGTTTGTGAATTGATTTTCAAGGATGTTGCCAGGGTTGGAGGATTTGAGTTGCAGGGAGAGGCATAATAGGCTGGGGCCATTTTCCCTGGAGTGTCATAGGCTGAGATGTGATGTTGAAGAGGTTTATATAATCGTGAGGGACATGGATAGCGTAAGTAGACAATGTGTTTACCTTGGGGTGGTGGTGCCCAAAACTAGAGGATGTAGGTTTAGGGTGTGAGGGGAAAATTCAACAGGAGCCTAAAGGGCAACCAAAATTGTAACATTTCAAAGGCATTTGGATAGGAAGGGTTCAGAGGGATGGCGGCCAAGTGCTGGCAAATGGGAATAGATTAGGTTAGAATATCTGGTTGGCATAGACGGGTTGGATTGAAGAGTCTGTTTCGGTGCTAGACATCTCTGACTGTGGGATCATAAAAGTGAACACTGCTCTGATTCGCCTGTGAGCTCCTTGATGTCCACTTGTTCATTATCTAGCTTCCTCAGTCTCTGAGTGTATTTTTGCTCTGTTTAGTATTTTATGATCACATTCACAGACCTTTCTGTAAATGAATTGTCCACTACTGCCCGGCTCCTGGCCATATTACAGAGGAGGTAGTACTGGATGTCTTAAATCGTAGAAAAGTGGATAAATCCCTGGGACCTGTTAAGGTGTATCCCAGACATTTGTGGAAAGCTAAGAAAATGATGGCAGTTCGCCTCCCTGAGATATTTATATTGTCATTGGTGACAGGTGAGGTGCTGGAAAACGTGTGCTATTATTTAAAAAGGTGGTAAGGAAAGGCCAGGGAACAAGAGAACAGTGAGCTTGAAGTCAGTGGTAGGCAAGTTGTTGGAAGGGATTCTGAGGGACAGGATTTACATGTATTTGGAAAGACGAGGAATGATGAGGGATAGTCAACTTGGCTTTGTGTGCGGGAAATTTTCTCTCTCTAACTTCATTGAGTTTTTTTGAAGGTAGACTGTGGACGTTGTCTATATTGACACTGAACAATGTTCCACAAAGCCGACTGGTTAGCAAGGTTAGATAGCATGAAATGTTGGGAGAACTTGCCATTTGGATACAAAACTGGCTTGAATGAAGGAGGCAGAGGGTGGTGAAAGAGGGTTGCTTTGTGGACTGGAGGCCTATGAGCAGCAGTGTGCTGCAGGAATGGATATTGGGTCCTTAAATAATTGACTTGGATGTGAATATGAGATATGGTCAGTGGGTTTACAGAAGACACCAAAATTGGAGGTGTAGTGGACAATGAAGAAAGTTAGTTCAGAATGCAACAGGATCTTGACCAGATGGGCCATTTGGGCGAGGAATGGCAGACTGGGTTCAATTTAGACAAATGTAAGCTGTTGGATTTTGGAAAGGCAAATCTGGGCAGGATTTATACACTAAATGGTAAAGTCCTTGGGAATGTTGCTGAACATAGAGACCATGGAGTGCAGGTTCATTGTTCCTTGAAAGTAGAGTCGAATGTAGGCAGAATAGTGAAGATGGTGTTTGGTATGCTTATATTTATTGGTCAATGCATTGAGTACAGAAGCTGGGACGTCAAATTGTGGCTGGACAGGACATTTGATTAAGCCATTTCAGGAATTCTGTTTTAAGTTCCAAATTCCCTGTTCATAAAGGATGTTGTGAATCATGAAACAGTTCAGACAAGATTTACAAAGACTTTGCTAGGGTTGGAGGATGTGGGCTACAGGGTGAGGCTGAATAGGCTAGGGGTAATTTCCCTGGAGAGTCAAAGACTGAGAGGTGACCCTCAAAGATCAGCAATGCAGCCATTGTGTGGAGCTGCAGGCGACGGGCGAGATACGGAGACAAGTATTTTGCATCATGTTTACTATGAAGAACATGGGAGATATAGAATGTGGGGAAATAAATGGTGACATCCATATTACAGAGGAGGAGGTGCTCAATGAGTGGCTAAGGAGCTGGTGCAGGGGGAAAAAAGATTCACATTTTTTTGGATCATTGTGATCTCCTCTGGAGTAGAGTTGACCTGCATAAGAAGGATGGGTTGTACCTGAATTGGAACGTGTCTAATATCTAGGCAGGGAGACTTGCTAGTGATACTTGGGAAGCATTAAACCAGTGAAGGAGTGGATGTAAACCCAAGAAGATAGTGAGAAAAGAGGTATGTCTGAGGCTGGTACAGTTCAGAAGTCAAATAATCAAGGCAGGCAAGGGTCAGTATTAATATGATGGGCTGAATGAAGTTGGACTGAGCAGTTGCACTGCATTTACTTCAATGCAAGAGGCCTGACAGGGAAGGCAGATGAGCTCAGGGTATGGTTTTGAACATGGCACTGGGATATTATAGCAATTATAGAGGCATCACTCAGGGATGGATAGGCCTGGTAGCTTAATGTTCCAGGGTATAGATGCTATAGGAAGATTAGAAAGGGGGACGAGAGAGAAGGAGAAGTGGCATTTTTGATTCGGGATAGCATTATGTTTTTGCTTAGGGAGGATATTCCTGGGAGTACGCCCAGTGAAGTTATTTAGGTGGAACTGGGAAATAAGAAAGGGATGATCACATTATTGGGGTTTTCTGCATGGATCTCGTCTGGGTCCTCTGGTTTGCTCCCACAGTCCAAAGATGCGTAGAGTAGGTTGGATTATCCAGGCTGAATTGCCCATTGTTGAGGGATGCGCAGGTTGGGTGAATTATCCAGGCTGAATTGCCCACAGTGTTGAGGGATGTGCAGGTTGTGTGGATTATCCAGGCTGAATTGCCCATAATGTTCAGGGATGTGTAGGTTGGCTGGTCCTGGGAAATGTTACAGGAGGAAGTTAGGAGGCTCTAAGGGTCAGTATTAATATGATGGGCTGAATGACCTGCTTTCACACTGTTGGGAGTCTCTGGTAATTCTACTAGTTTTAAAATAGTTACAGAAAATAATATACCAGATCTAAACGTTAAGGTTCTGAATTGGACAAAGGCCAATTTTGATGGCACAAGGCAAGAACTTTCATCTGGCCCCTCAAGCCTGCTCTGCCATTCAATAAGATCAGGCCTGATCTTTTCATGGCCTCAGCTCCACATTCCTGCTCTCTCACCATTACCCTTAATTATTTTCCTGTTCACAAATCTACATTTTGCCTAAAAGGCAATCAAGTTGATAACGTCAAATGCTGCACGCGGCAGGAAATTCCACAGATTCACAACCCTTTAGCTGAAGAAGCTCCTCCTGAACTCAGCCCTAAATCTGCTCCCCCTTATTTTCAGGTTATGCTCTAGTTTGACCCGTCCCCAGTGGAAATAGCCTCCCTGCTTCTATCTTATCTACTCCCTTCATAATTTTATTGTTTCCTCTCCAACCTCCATCTTTTAAATTACAATGACTATAGAACCAGTTTTCTCAATCTCTCCACATACACCAAACCTCTCAACTCCTGACTCAAACTAGTGAACCTCCTCTGTACTCCCTCCACTGCCAGTACATCCTTGCTAATGTAAGGGGACCAAACCTGTACACAGTATTCCAGGTGTGGCCTCCCCAGCACCCTGTACAACTGCAGCATAACCATCCCTCTAGCAATGAAGGACAATATTCCCTTCACTGCCATAATTACCTACTGCACCTGCAAACCTACTTCCTGTGATTCATGCATAAGGACACCCAGCTCCCTCTGCACAGCAGCATGGTGCATGTTCTCACCATTTCGTCATCCAGTTTGCTGTTAGTCCAACCAAAATGGATGACCTCATATATCCCAACATTGAACCCCATCTGCCAGACTCTTACCCACTCACTTAACCTATCTGTCTCCCTGTGCAGACTGACAGTGGCCTCTGCAGACATTGCTCTACCTCATCTTTGTAACAAATGTGAACTCTGACACCGTACACTTGGTCCTCAACTTCAAAACATTTGTGTAAATTGCAAACAAGTTGTAGTGCCAACACTAAACCAAACACCCGTTTATCCCCATTCTTTATTTTTTGTTGGTTAACCGATCCTATATCAATGATAATACATTACCCATAATGCTGTGCATCTTTACCTTATTCAGCAGCCTTTTGTGTGGCAACTTATCGAATACCTTCTGGAAATCCAGGTACACCACATCCACCGAGTCCGCCTTGTCCAACGCGCTCGTCGTATCTTCAAATAATTCCAGTAAATCCTTAAATGTGACCTGCCTTTCATGAATCCATGCTGTGTTTGCTAAATGAGACAATTTCTACCCAGATATCTCACCACTACTTCCTTGAGAGATTCAAGCATTTTCTCCACTACAGAAGTTAAGCTAACGGGTCCTTTTTGAAAAATAGTGGCACCACATTTGCAGCTTCCAGTCTGTCAAAACCATCCCAGAATCCAACAAATTTTAGTGAATTAGCACGAGTCTATTTGTTATTCACTTCACCCCCCCCCCCCCCAACCACCACCCCCGCCTTCTCCTTTAGTCCCTGGGATGCAATCCATCAGGGCCAGGAGACCCATCTAGCTTTAGGCTGTTATCTTTCCCAACATTACCTCTTTACTGGGAATGATTGCTCCTCTGTCCTCATCTGCCATTGCCTCCAGAGGCATGCGACAACAAGAGTACACAGACAGTATGTTCCTGTTAAGGCCAAGGCTGGTAGGTGTAGAGAATGCTGCCGATCGAAAGAAATTGAGTGCCTGGTCAAGAAAATGAAGGAGGCATATGGTAGGTACAGAGAGCTGTTTTTGTGTGAATCCCTAGAGGAGTATAGGGGCAATAGGAGTATACTCGAGGTAAACCATGAGGGCAAAAAGAGGACATGAGATAACTTCAGGAAATAGGTTTAAGGAAAATCCAAAGTGATTGTACAAATGCACTAAGGACAAACGAGTAACCAGGCAGAGAATAGGTACCCGCAAAAATCAAGGCTGTCTGTGGAACCGCAGGAGGTGAGAGAGATTCTGTATGAGCGGAGAGGTTTTACAAACAAAATGTGCACATCGGAAAACACAAATTTGAACGTCCCAGTCTCGTGTTTTCAGTAAACGGGGAATTGCCTCAGTGTGGCTGCAGACATGGGTGCGCGCCGCCATCTTTATTTGGGGCAAAAATTCACTGGACACATGCGGAGCCACCAGCTTTGTAGGGGGCAAGATGCAGCCAGGCACAGGTGCAGTCTTTCTCTGGTACAGAGTCATTGGGCAGGATTTACACAGAGCACATTCAAACTCAGAGAAATTGATGTTTATTTCTGGATTTGTTTCGTCATTCATTTAAATTATTTGGTATCGTAAATGAGTTTGCAGGTCATACAAAATTGGAGGTATTGTGGATAATGGAGAAGGTTACCTCACATTACAATGAGATATTGATCAGATGGGGTTTAATTTAGATAAATGTTAGGTGCTGCAGTTTGGAAAAGTAAATCAGGGCAGGACTTATACACTGAATGGCAAGGCCCTGGAGACATTTGCAGAACAAAGAGACCTTGACTGCAGGTTCATAGTCCTTGCAAGTCAAATTGCAGGTAGATAGGATGATGAAGAAGGTGTTCAGTATATTTTCTTTTATTGGTTCGAGCATTGAGTATAGGATGTGGGAGGTCATGTTTCTGTACAGGACATTCGTTATGCCACTTTTGGAATAGTGTGTGCAATTCTGGCCTGACTCCTATCAGAAGGGTGCTGTGAAACTTGAAAGGTTTCAAAAAAGACTGACAAGGATGTTGTTAGGGATGGAGGATTTGAGCTGTAGGGTGAGGCATAAAAGGCTGGGGTTGTTTTCCCTGGAGTGCCATCGGCTGAGTGGTGATGTTATGGAGGTTTATACAATCATGAGGGGCATGAATAGAGTAAATGAACAAGGTGTTTTCCCTGGAATGGTGGTGTCCAGATGTAGAGGGCATTGCTTTCGGGTGAACGGATAAAATTTCAAAGGGGCCTAAAGGACAACTCTTTCATGCAGTGGGTGGAATGAGCTGCCAGAGGAAGTGGTGGAGGCTAGTACAATTAAAACATGTTAACGGCATCTAAATAGACACATGATATGATTAGGAAGCGTATACAGGGATATGGGCCAAGTGCTGGCAAATGGGAATAGACTCACTTCGGATACCTGTTTGGCAAGGATGAGTTAGACCGAAGGGTCTGTGTCGGTGCTATACATCTCTATGACTGTGGGATCATAACAACTTATACTGCTCTGCTTCATCTCTGGGCTCCCTCATGACCACTTTGTCAATATCTAGCTTCGTCAGTATCGAACAATGGGTGTATTTTTGGTCTGTTTGGTATTTTACTATTATTTTTACGGACATTTTTGTAAGTTAATTTTTCACTGCCGCACAGCCCCTGACCATGTGCTGCTTATCAATATTTGCTGGAAAATCTTTAACAGTCAAGAATTCCTTTTTCCAATAAGCAAGTGTATCTTCCTTCCATTTCTGACTATCAAATTCTGCACCATTTTCAATCCCTGTAATCCGTTTTGCACTCCCTGAAACATCGACTGTGTTTCTCCTTCCACAGATACCAGTGATTAATGCCAAAGCCCTGTTGCCTGGGGAGAGGGTGATGTTTGACTTTCTTGTACAGCTGCAGTTTGTGTGGTGAAGGTGCTCCCACAATGTGGTTGGGTAAGAGACATTACAGAGTATTCACTCAGCAACAGTAAAGATCTGAAGATAATGTCCAAATCAACAACAGTTTGTATTTTTATTATCATGCTTATAATTCCACAAAAATATTATTGAGAATTTTAAACATAAGGCCAGAGATGGTGATATTAGGTCAGGTGACCAAAAGCATTGCCAAATAAGCAGGTTTTGAGGAATGTCTTAAAGGGGGAAAGCAGACCTGTGAGGTTTTGGCTGCGAATTTCAGACCTTGTTGCTTTGGCAACTGTAAAAGCAGCCACACAGGTGAAGTAATGAATTAACAGATCATTGGGAGTCTCGAACAGAATGGGTTGTCGATGTCTCAAAGGTTGTGTGTTGCAGCGAGCTAGGGGATGGTCACAATCAGGAATTAAATCAAGTGTGAGAATTTTAAATTGAGGGATGTGGGCCGGATGCTGGCAGGTGAGACTAGATTGGGTTGGGATATCTGGTCAGCATGGACGGGTTGGATTGAAGGGTCTGTTTCCATGTTGTACATCTCTGTGGCTCTATGTTGTTGATTATGAATAGCAGCCTTTTGATGGATCAACAAGTTTTGGTACGAGGGAGTACTTGGGCAGCAGAGATTTTTCTTGAGATTACAGGGAGGTTGGATGTGGGAAGCTGGCCAGGAGTACGTTTGGATAATGAAGTCTGGAGATAACACAATATGGATGAGAGTGTATGAGCTGCGACAAGGGTGGAATCAGCTAGAATTAGTGGTCTTGAGTGGGACTGTGCTGTCACCCTCACCTCGCCTCTGGGATTCAGTTAGTTGTCAGGTTGTGAATCAGGGCGGTACCACAATCGGGAGCTAAGTGGCCCTGGTGGAGACTAAAATGAGTGTCACTCAGCTGGCTGTTGCTGAGCAGCTGCTGCTTGATAGCCCTGTTGATAACATGTTCCATCACTTTACTGCTGATCGAGTGTGGACTGATAGAGGGAAATTGGCTGGGTTGGATTGTCCTGTGTTTTTGTGTTGAACATGTCTAGGCAATGTTTCACATTGTCGGTAGATGCCAGTGCTGGAGCAGTACGTGACTTGGTGGATGGCAAGTTCTGGAGCACAAGCTATCAGTATTATTGCCAGAATGTTGGCAGAGTCCATAGCCTTTGCACTACTTAACCATTTCTTGATGTTATTCAAACTCAAGCTAACTGGCTTAAAACTCACATCTGTGATGTTAGAAACCACTGGAGAAGGCTAAGATGGATCATCTCACTTTGCATCTGGCTGAAGATTGCTGCTGATGCTGTCATCTTATCTGGTGCATGGATGTGTGAGGCTCCTCCATCAGGAAAGGTGGGGATATCTGTGATGCTTCCTCCAGTGAGTTGTTTAATTGTCCATCACCGTTCACAACTGGGTGTGGCAGAACTGCAGAGCTCCGATGTGTTCCATTGGTTGTGGGATCGTTTAGCTCTGTTGCTTGCTGCTGATGCTGTTTGAAATGCAGATGGTCCTTTTTGGTAGCTTCACCAGGTTGGCACTTCATTTTTAGGTCTGCCTGGTGCTGCTCATGACATGCCCTCCTTTACTGTCCATTGTGATGGGTGAGAGTGGGATTTACAAACCCATGAGATTTCAGATTGTGCTGGAGTACAGTTCTGCTGTTGATGTCCCACAGTGCCTCAGAGATACCCAGTTTGAGATCCTACATCTATTCAAAGTCTGTCCCATTTAGAACGGTGATAGTGTCACTCAACACAATGGAGGTTTTTCTCAACTTTAAGCCAAGACTTGTGACTCAAAAAGGAATGTGTGATGGTCGCTCGTACTGATACTGTCATGGACAGATGTATCTGCAGCTGGCCACTTCATAACAATGAGATCATGTATGTTGTACACTCTTGGTTCCCTCACCACCCGCTGCAGACTCAGATGAACAGCTATGTCCTTTAGGACCTGCCCAGCTCAGTCAGTAATTCTGTTGCAGAGCTAGTCTCGATTGTGGACAATGAAATCCTGTACCCAGAGTATGTTTGACACCATTTTACTTCCTCAGTGCTTCCTCCAAATGTTGTTCAAACATGAAGGAGAACTGATCCATCAGCCAAGGGAGGACAGTACGTGGTAATCATCAGGAGCCATTAGATTTCCTGGTGTCCGGAGTCAATGCTGAGTACTCCAAGGGCAAATCCTCCCTGTCTGTGCCACCACCTCTGCCTGGTCTGTGCTGCCGGTGGGACAGGACATATCCAGAGATTTCAGGAGAAAGTGAAGACTGCAGATGCTGGAGATCAGAGTCAAGAGCCTGGTGCTGGAAAAGCCCAGCAGGTCAGGCTGATGAAGGGCTTAGGCCCGAAACATCGATTCTCCTTCTCCTGATGCTGCCTGACCTGTTGGGCTTTTCCATCACCACAATCTGGTGATGGTGCTGTCTGGTCATTGTCTGTAAGGGTTGATTTCATGAGTATGACTATGTCAGGCTGTTCCTTGATTGGTCTGTGAGACAGCTCTGCACATTTTGGCACCAAAATCCAGATGTTAGTCTGGAGGACGTTGCACCATCGACGGGGCTGATTCTGTGGTTGTATTTTCTGGTGCCTTGTTAGATGCCGAGTGGTCCATCCAGTTTCATTCCTTTGTTGAAACTTTGCAGTGATTATTTCAGTGAGTAGCTTGCTGGGTCACTGTCAGGTTGGCAGGGTTTTTTTCGCCATTGACAATGGTTCCATGGAGATCAGGATATTCCTAATTCCAGTTATTTTTTCTTGAATTCAGATTCCACCATCTGCCAAGCTGGGATTCGAACCAGGACTTTAGTCGTTTGTTTTAATAGTTTGGATAAAAGTTAAATACATTAGGTTTGTTCACTCACTTTAAATATCACTTACCCAGGTTTTGTTTCTTTGTGAAACACTGTCCATCATTCTGTCTCCTCCATCCTTCTCTCCAACAACAAGAGTTTGGAGCACATGGAGTTTCTCTGTCACTACTGAGATAATCTGATCTTCTGCTTCCCTCCCTCCCACTGGCCAAACTGCCTCACGGGGTGTTCCCAGTTTTTGTCCTAAACTTACATTTTCCTCCAGTCTCTTGTCAAGCCTTATCAGAGCTCATCTTGACCCTTTACCCTAATTTCACTAAACTATAGACTTTCCAACATTCTTTCCTCCTCCTCCTCCTCATCAGTCCCCCTCGCCGATTCACAGATATTGTTCCTTGTTCTGTCTTTTCTGGTTATGTCCTTCTCTCCCAAAATCCTGCTCCATCTCCACTCCCTTTCCTTTCTGAATTTCTTGCATTTGGTGTCCTTGTTCCCTCCTGTATCTCACGTACAGACTGCCAGGAGATGACATTGTGTAAAAGCACCATGTTGGGTTTCACATGTACACTGACGATGCCCAGCTCTCCCTCCCCATCATCCCTCTCCATTACTCCACTGTTACTCAGTTATCAAACTGCTTACCACATTCCTACTACTCGATTAGGCGCAGTTTCCTCCAATGAAACATTGTAGTGGTTAAACCCGTTGCCTGACAAATTCCTTTCCCTTACTGCTGAGCCTCTCCCTCTCACTGGGAACTATTCAGCAGAACTACACTCTTCACAGTATTGCAGTTATATCTGACGCGAAGCTGACCTTCTGATCAGACATCTACACAATCCCAAACACCAGGAATTCCAATCTCTTAAACATTGCTTATTTCCTCCTCACCCCAGCTCCATTTCTACTGAAACCCCTTACCCGTGTCTGTGTTGCCTTAAACTTGACGAATCTGAAACAGAACCCTTGATTCTGTGACTGACTCAGAATCTGGTTTCAAACTCCCCCCCTCAGTATTTACCCTCAGACACATCAGTATTTATTCTGTCAAACCCCTTAAGAATCTGGTGGTGTGGTCTGATTGTAGCTCGTGGAAATGGCAGAGGATGATGTGTTGTATCTGGGTGGAAGGTAAGGACTTGGGGGGGGGGGGGGGGGGGGTGTTCTATCCTTGTTGCAGTTGGAGTTGTGGGTTTCAAAGGCAGAGGTGCGGGAAGTGGAGGAGATATAGTGGATCATATTGACCACATGGGAGGGGAAATTGCAGTCCTTGAAATACGGGGCCATTTGGTATGTTCTGGCCTCACTGGAACACTGCACTAAGCATGAGACAGAGATGTTGGCCAGGGAACAGGCTCGTGTGTTAAAGTGGTAGGCAGCTGGAAGCTCGGGGTCTGTTTTTGCAGCAGAACGTAGATCATCAGTCGCCATTTCCGCCACCTCCACTGAGATGCTGCCAGACACAGGTTCCTGTCCCCTCCATTAACAGCAATGCACCCCCCAGCCAGATCATAATCCACTCCTTTGTTTCCAAATGTTCTGGTCTCTCTTTGGGTTCTGTTCCTGCCTATTATTTCCTCTTTAACCCATATCTCCTGCAATATAAAGATCTGCAGGTTAGTTGAATTGGCCAAGCTGAATTTCCCATAATGTTCAGGAATGTGTAGGTTAGGTGCATTAGTCAGGAGAGATATACAGTAATAGGGTAGGGGAATGGGTCTGTGTGGGATACCCTTCGGAGGGACGCTGTGGAACTTTTGGGCCGAATGGCCTGTTTCGACACTGTCAGGATTCTAATTTTCCCAGCTCCCATCGGTTCTGAGGAAGGGCTACTGTACAGATTTCTGTTCCCAGATGCTGCCAGACCTGCTGAGCTTTCCCAGCACCTTCTGCTTGTTGTTCCTGATTGACACCATCCATACACCTTCTGGGTTTGATTCAGACAGGGGGAGGATCCCACCACTGACCTCACAATGGGCTCCAGCTGATTGATGGCAGCTTCGGACCAATAGGAAAAGGTGGCAGGACTGGTGGATGAAGTGGAACCAGCTGGTCATCCAAACGATGGGAGTGAATGAGGGGCGTGGCCAGTGGGATGACACGTCACCAGTAACTCTACCTGTGCAGTGCCACGAGATTCGGCCGTTGGTGAATGTGGGAGACGCAAACAGGGAAGGGGAGAGTGGCCTTGGAGACAGGGAGATAATGAGTCACTTTAGACTGGTAGGTTTTAATTACACTCTGTGCGGTTTGTAAGTCTGAAGTAGAAACTCTTAATCCTGCGTTTGCAGCAGATGGGAAAATGGCTGCGGCCCTCAGGCGGTGAAAGGTCCTGGGATATGGCCGCCATTTTTATTGGGGGTAAGGTACAGTGAGGTGCATGTGCATGTCCCCTTCCTAGGATGGGGGGGGGAGGGGGGGGTCGTGCAACTTGAAGAGAGGCATTTACACATCAAGCACATACCAAGAAAAAAGTGTCTTTATATTCTTCCTGTACTGACTGTGAGTTTTGTTTTGTGAATTCATTTCATAGGATATTAAATCAGAATAATTGAGGCTGGGATCTCAAAAGCAAGTTTTTACAGTCAATGGAGTCATCAGGATCTGAATATCATTGGCATTTAACTGTGGAAGGAGAAAGGTTTGTCTGTTCTGTTTGTGGGAAAATATCTCCAAAATTTTTGTTAAGCAGAAAGATGTACAAATTCATGGTTGGTTCACCCTTTGGGTGTGTGCTCTGTTATGGGCCCTGCAGCTGAGGAAGGACATATTGTTCTGAGAGGGAGCACAGATTTATCCAAATTACACGTCATCTCTTTTTAAGAACTCTCAGATTTAGACCCAATCACCCACTTCATGATGTTAACCTGTAAACTTCATATTTTCAATTACGTGCAAACTTCCCATTAAGAATCCTTTTGGACTCAAATTCCAGTACCTTTTCAGGTGGAATATACCAGCTTCTGACAAGTGTCAGTTCATTCAGAAACTGCTGAGGTCCATGTTGACTCTAGGGTTACAAAGGGCTGAATTGAGACATGAGGTGGTGTCCCTGAGCTCCCATTAAGATGCATTGGAATAGTACAGGAGGCTGAGGGCAATGTAGGTATGAGCAGACAATGAAAATGACAGGGCTGCACTGTGAGGGCTGCTTGGCTCAATGAGATTGTTCTGGAGTTGGGTGTAAACAGACTGATGTGAGACAGGGAGAAGGTGAAGCTGAAACTCAGTTTTAGTTCAGGCCATTCAGAAATTCACATGGTCCCAATGTGAACATCCAGTTTTTAGGTGATACCTGCGGAGTATTTGTTAACAGTTTGTAAAGTATTTTGCCTGAGGGCAGTTGAGAGTTAACCACATAGCTGTGGGTCTGGAGTCACATGTTGGCCAGATCAGGTGAGGATGACCGTTTCCTTCCCTACAGGACATAAGTGAACCAGATGGGTTTTCTAACAATCAACAATCATGGTCATCATTCGCCTTTTCGTTCTAGATTGTATTGAATTCCGATGCTGCCATCAGCCATGTTGGGATTCTAACCCTAATCCTCGGAACACTGTACATATCACTCATCTGGCAGGAATACCATTAAGCCATTGCCTCCCTCTTTAGCAATGTTTCAAAGAAAGTTCCATCATTCTAGGTGTACAATGTGAGATAAAATACTGCAACGTCCATGTGTCAGCCTCTCCAAAAGGTCAATCAACAGAAATTTGTTTGGGGGCAAAATATTTCACTTTTTTGGGAGAGTTTATTAAACAAAAATGAATCCAAATAAAAATCTTATGCCACGGACATGTAATTTCTGAAGCCGGAGGGGGATTACAGAGACAGGGAGGGTTGTATGGCCAGAGGGGGGTTGTTGTCCAAACATCACTGTGGTGTACATGGACTGCAGCATTTCAGGGAGGCGGTAAAGGTGGCCAATAAATACTGGTCTGGGCAGCAAAGACAACCCCCAGTGAATAAAACCAAGCAGTGACCCCTCTGAGCTGACTTGCTGTGAAGTTAAAAACCTCTCTGGAAGTGGAGTGGGCAGAGAAGAGAAAAAGAGACATTTCACAGCTGCCCTCCGAGAGACCTTACCCTTGGAAGTACTCCGAGCCGGGGATCAGCTCAGTGAGTTTCAGTCTCTTCAAATATCAATCTTAGTCGGTTTTATTTTATTAAATCTACAATCGTGAGTAAGGTGAGGATTTCTTTTTAATGTCTTACAGTCTCTTGATTAAATGTTTAAGATATGAAACGTAAGCATTAAATTATTGTCTGGCAGTATTTTTCGAGCAGTAAGACTGTGTCTTTGTCTTGGTCTGTAGATTGTTAAGGCGGAGAGATGGCCTGTTGTAGAGTGGTGTGCTGTTCCTGTCGGATGTGGGAGATTAGGGAGAGTTTCAATGATCCTGATGATTATGTCTGCAGGAAGTGTGATTGCAAATCCTGTTGGATCGCATGGATTGGTGAAGGAGTGATTAAAGGCAGTGAGGAATTGACAGGAGCCGGGGGTGTTATAGGTGGCAGTCTCAGGAACGCAGGATACTGCAGATACAGTCAGGTTGATGGGTTACTGCCAGAAAAGCTAGGAGGGGTAGGTCGGTACTACAGGAGTCTCCTGTGGCTATCCCCATCTCAGACAAGTATACTGTTTTGGAAAATGCAGGTGGTAATAGACTTTCAGGGGAATGTAGCACTGACAGTCAAGTTACTGGTACTGAGACTGGCTTCTAACATAATGTGAGGTATATCCAGTTCTGCACGATCGATGGTGATAGGGGACTCTCTAGTCAGGGGCACAGTCTGCCATTTCTGCAGCTGACAGTGAGACGTCAGAATGGGGTGGTGCTGCCCTGGTGCCAGTGTCAAGGATGTCTCACAGAGGGAGAAGAATATTCTCAAAAGGGAAAATAACCAATGGCATAGGAAGGGGAAAGCATGGGGTCCTGACGAGTAGGGAGATTTGCTAGTGCCACTCGGGAGGCATTAAACCCGTGAGGGAGTCAGGGTAATCCTAAAGAGATAGTGAGAAAAGAGGTGAGTCTGAGGCTGGTAGTGTTCACCAGTCAGACTGTCAAGGCAGGCAAGAGCAAGCCACAGAATGAGGTGCGACGGACCAGTTGCACTGCGTTTATTTCAGTGCAAGAGACCTGACAGGTCAGGAAGGTGGGCTCAGGGTATGGTTTTGAACATGGCACTGGGATATTACAGCAATTACAGAGGCATCGCTCAGGGATGGATCGGACTAGCAGCTTAATGGCCCAGGGCATAGATGCTATAGCAAGTATAGAAAGGGACCTACAGAGAGGTGTCTTTGATTAGGGATAACATTATGGCTGGGCTTCGGGAGGATGTTCCTGGGAGTACATCCAGGCAAGTTATTTGGTTGGTACTGAGAAATAAGAAAGGGATGACCATCTTACTGGGATTGTATTATAGACTCTCTCCCAATAGTCAGCGGGGTATTGAGACACAATTTTACCAGGAGACCTCGGTTATCTGTAAGAATAATATGGATACAATGATAAGGGGTTTTAACTTTACCAACATGGCCTCGGAGTGCTGTAGTGTTAAGGGCTTGGATGGAAAGGTATTTGTTCAGTGTGTACGAGAACATTTCAGATTCAGTTTGTAGGATGTACCGACTAGAGAAGGAACAAAACCTGACCTGTTTTCTTTATTCGTTCACAGGATGAGGCTGTCACTGGCTCGGCCAGCATTTATTGCTGCGTTTACCCAGAGGGCAGTTAAGAGTCAACCACGTTGCTATAGGTCTGGAGTCACATGCAGACCAGACCAGGTAAGGATGGCATTTTCCTTCCCTAAAGGTCGTGAGTGAACCACATTGGTTTTTCCAACAATTGACAATGGATTCCTTGTCGTCACTAGATTATTTTTTCCAGATATTTATTGAATTCACGTTCCAAAATCTGCCGTGATGGGATTCAAACCCGGGTCCCCAGAACGGTATCTGGATTAACTGTCTAGCAATAATTTCACTCCGTCATCACTGCCAGTTAGGAAATGAGGTAGGGTGAGTGACCGAGGTATCAGTGGGGCAGCACATCAGCACCAAAGATCCCACCGTATTGTGGCTCAGTGGTTAACGCTGCTTCCTCAGCCCCAGGGACCTGGGTTTGATTCCAGCCTCGGGCAACTGCCTGTGTTCAAGTTGGCACATTCTCCCCAGTGTTTGAGGGTTTCCTTCGGGTGTTCCAGTTTGCTCCCACAGTCCAAAGATGTGTAGGTTAGTTGGATGAACCATGTTAAATTTCCCATAGTGTCCAGATGCAGTATATGAGGTTTTGGGATGTGCAGGCAAATCTCTGCCTGATGTGAAAAGATCCTTTTGAGGTCTTGGACAGAGGTCAGAGGGAGGTGTGGCCGCACGTTTTACATCTCCCGTGGCGGCAAGGGAGGGTCAAGGGTGTGGAGCATGGGTTGGTGGGAGGGGGTGGGCCTAACAAGGGTGTTGCTGAGGGAATGGTCTGTGGAACGCAGATAGGGGTGGAGAGGGAAATATGTCTGTGGTGGTGGGATCCGACTTTAGGTAGCAGAAATAACAGAGGTTAATGCACTGTATCTGGAGATTAGTGGGGTGGAAGGTGAAGATTGCAGGGTTATAATCTTATTGTGGTTGAAGTGGTGGGATAAAGGTGGAAATGCAGGAAGTGGAGGGTATGCATTGGAGGGCATTGTTGATCAAGTGAGAGGGAAATTGTGGTCCTTGAAGTAGGAGGCCTTTCTGGAATGTCCTGGGGTGGAATTGCTCCTCCTGGGAGCAGATATGGCAAAGGCAGAGGATTTGGGAGTGTACAGGATCACGCTTTTATACTTGAGGGAAATCAGGAGAGCAAAAAGAAGACATGAAATAGCTTCAGGCACTGGTTTAAGTAGAATCCAAAGAGATTAAACAAATATATCACAGACAAAAGATTAACTGGACCAGAGAATAGGACCCCTTAAATATCAACAAGGCTGTCTATGGAACTACGGGGAGTGGGAAAGATATGCAAATATTTCATGTCATTTTTTTACTGGAGAAGGATATGGAAACTTGAGAGTTTGGAGAAATAAACAGTGATAACTTGAAAAGTGTCCATGTTACAGAGGAGGTGGTACTGGATGTCTTAAATGGCATCAAGGTTGATAAAGCCCTGGGACCTGATCAGGTGTATCCCAGAACTTTCTGGAAATCTAGAAGTGATTGTTGGGCCTCTCCTGAGATATTTGTATCGTTGATAGCGACAGGTGAGGTGCCATTATTTTAAAAAGGTGGTAAGGAGAGGCCATGGATCAAGAAAACAGTGAACCTGAAGTCAGTGGCAGGCAAGTTGTTGGAAGGGATTCTGAGGGACAGGATATCCATCTATTAGGAAAGGTAAGGAATGATTAGGGAGAGTCAATGTGGCTTTGTACATGCACAATTGTGTCTCACTAACATAACTGAATGTTTTGAAGTGACAAAGAAAATTGATGAAGCCAGGCGGTGAATGTTGTTTATGTGGACATTCAACCAGGTTCCACAAAGCAGACTGGTTAGCCGGGTTAGATAACACGGAATGCAGGGAGAGCAAGCCATTTGGATACAAAACTGGCTTGAAGGTAGGAGACAGAGAGTGGTGATGGAGGGTTGCTTTGCGGACTGGAGGCCTGTGGGCAGCAGTGTGCTACAAGGATCGATATTGGGTCCTTAAATAATTGACTTGGATGTGAATGTGTAAGGTATGGTCAGTAGGTTTACAGAAGGCACCAAAATTGGAGGTGTAGTGGACAGTGAAGAAGGTTAGTTCAGAATGCAACAGGATCTTGATCAGATGGGCCAATGGCGCAAGGAATGTCAGATGGAGTTCAATTTAGACAAATGTGAGCTGTTGGATTTCAGAAAGGCAAATCAGGGCAGGACCTGTACACTAAATGGTAAAGTCCTGGGGAGTGTTGCTGAACAAAGAGACGTTGGAGTGCAGCTTCATAGTTCCTTGAAAGTCGAGTCACAGGTAGGCGGGGTAGCGAATGCAGTGTTTGGTACACTCCCCGTTATTGGTCAATGCATTGAATGCAACTGTTGTGACGTCATATTGTGGTTGTACAGGACATTGATTAATGCTCTTCTGGGATTCTGTTTTCAGTTCCAATCTCCCTGTTCTCTGAATGATGTTGTGAAACTTCAAAGGTTTCAGAAAAGGTTTGCAAGGACTTTGCCAGGGTTGGACGGGTTGAGCTATTGGGAAATGCTGAATAGGCTGGGACTATTTTCCCTGGAGAGTTAGAGACTGAGAGGTGACCTTATAAATGTTTATAAAATCATGATGGACCTGGATAAGGTGAGCAGTCAGGGACTTTTTCCCGGGTTCTGTGGGTTCAGAACTAGAGGACACAGGCTTAAGATGAGAAGGAAAAGATTTAAAAGGGATCATTTTTCTCAATGAACAGAGTTATCAGAATCTGGAACATTCCACCTGAAAAGGTGCTAGGATTTGAGTCCATAAGGAGTTTACAGGTTAACATTATGAATTGGGTGACTGGGACTAAATCTGACAGTTCCTACAAAGAAACGAAGTGCAATTTGGATCAATCTGTGCTCCCTCTCAGGCCAAAAACGACCCTGAGCTCCCGGTTGCCTGCCACTTTAACACGCGAGCGTGTTCCCTGGCCAACATCTGACTCATGCTTAGGTGCAGTGTTCCAGTGAAGCTTGATGCAAGCTGTCAGAACACTCCAGAACATACCAAATGGACCATATTTCAAGGACTGCAATTTCCCCTCTCATGTGGTCAACCCCAATGCCCTCCAGTGTATATCCTCTACTTCCCACACCACTGCCCTTGAACCCCACCCCTCCAACCCTTAACTCACACACATTGTTATCACATTGCCTGCCATTACACACTACCCACGATTAACCACTAATTGTCTCCGTTGACAGCTATCCCCCACCTTCATCACTCAACGATTGGAGCTGCCAAGGACACAAACCTCTGGAATATCCTCCCTAACCCCCTCTGTCCTCCTTTAAGATTGTTGGGCCTCTCCTGAGATATTTGTATCATTGATAGCGACAGGTGAGGTGCCATTATTTTTAAAAAGGTGGTAAGGAGAGGCCATGGAACAAGAGAACAGTGAGCCTGAAGTCAGTGGCAGGCAAGGTTGTTGGAAGGGATTCTAAAGGACAGGATATATGTGTATTTGGAAATGATTAGGGAGAGTTAAAGTGGCTTTGTTTGTGGAAAATCGTGTCTCACTAACTTGAGTGTATTTTTTTTCTTGAAGAAGTGACAAAGATGATTGATGAAGGCAGCCTGTGAACGTTGTCTCCATGGGCATTGAACAAGGTTCCACAAAGCAGACTGGTTAGCAAGGTTAGATAACATGGAATGCTGGGAGAACGAGCCATTTAGATACAAAACTGGCTTGAAGGTAGGAGACAGAGAGTGGTGATGGAGGGTTGCTTTGTGGACTGGAGGCCTGTGAGCAGCAGTGTGCTGCAGCAATGGATATTGGGGCCTTCAATAAATGACTTGGATGTGAATATATGAGATATGGTCAGAAGGCACCAAAATTGGAGGTGTAGTGGGCAGTGTAGAAAGTTAGTTCAGAATACAACAGGATCTTGATCAGATGGGCCATTGGAACGAAAAATGGCAGACTGAGTTCAATTTAGATAAATGTGAGCTGTTGTATTTTGGAAAGGCAAATCAGGACAGGACTTATGCACTTAATGGTAAAATCCTGGGGAGTGTTGCTGAACAAAGAGACCTTGGAGTTCAGGTTCATTGTTCCTTGAAAGTAGAGTCGCAGGTAGGCAGACTAGTGAAGGTGGTGTATGGTATGCTTATATTTATTAGTCAATGCATTGAATACGGAAGCTGGGACGTCATACAGGACATTGATTATGCCATTTCAGGAATTCTGCTTTCAGTTCGAATATCCCTGTTCTGGGAAGGATGTTATGAAATTTGAAAGGAGTCAGACAAGATTTGCAAAAACATTGCCAGGGTTGAAGGATTTGGGCTACAGGGAGAGACTGGGGCTATTTTCCCTGAAGAGTCAAAGACAGAGGTGACTTTATGGAGATTTATAAATCATGAGGGGCATTGATACGGTGAACAGCCAGGGTCTTTTCCCCCCCAGGTGAGGTGGGTCCAAAACAAGAGCACATGGGCTTAAGTTGAGAGGGCAAAGATTTAAAAGGGATCTAAGGGGCAACGTTTTCAAGCTGAGTGTGGTGTGTGTGTGGAATGAGCTGCCAGATGAAGAAGTGGAGACTGGTACAATAACAACATTTGAAAGGCATCCATGAATGGGATGGGTTTTGAGGGATAGGGCCCAATAGCTGGCAAATGGGACTCCAGTAGTTTAGGATTCCGAGTCGGCATGAAAGAATTGGACCGAAGGTCTGTTTCTGTGCTGTCCATCTCTATGACACTAATAAATTAAGATGCATTCCTCTTTTGTGGAGAGCTAGCAGAAGCACAGATAATTGTCCTTGGAGCTGAGTCGGTTAAGCAGTGATTTGGACCAGGTGCAGATTTGTTTCCAAACAATTAATTTGCAGAGAGAGAGGAATTGTTAGCACGATCACAATTTTTCGTAACTACTTTCAGGTAACTGGCAAATAATGCAGAGTGAAAATGTGAACATCATTTCACTTAGTAAGTTCTGCGCACCTCGAATAGGCTGAACGGCAGCTGGACACAGATTCAGCAGGTGTTCTCAAACAAATTTAGAATTTTACTTTTTAAGGAAAGACTTAGTGGGCTTTGGGCAAGTGAGAGGGGAGTTGGGACAGATTTGCAGCATCTCCAGAGGGAGAGAGTACAGTCCCAATGGGCTGAATAGCCCCCAGCCCCTGTGCTCTGTGATACTACCCCATTCACTGTGAATGATGAACCTCATCACAGGGCAGAGAGAGAGAGAGAGGATCCCACCACTCACCTCACAATGGGACCCGGCTGATTGATCTCAAACAAGTATACTGTTTCGGAAAGTGTCGGAGGTCACCCTCTCAGGGGCATATCGCACTGACAAGCAAGGTACTGGTACAGAGACTGGCTCCAATGTAATGTGAGGTATATGAGGTTCCTGGTGATCGATGGTGATAGGAGATTCTCTGGTATAGGGCACAGACTGCCGTTTCTGCAGCTGACAGTGAGACATCAGAATGGGTGGTACCTCCCTGGTGCCAGGGACAAGGATGTCTCGGAGAGGGAGCAGAGTATTCTCAAAAGGGAGTATGATCAGTGGGAGCTCATTGTACATTAGTACCAATGACATCGGAAGAGGAAAGGATAAGGTCCTGACGAGAGAATATAGCACATTATCCTGGAGGATAAAAAGTAGGTCTTCGTGGGTAGGAATATCTGGATTACTCTTTGTGCCGCATGCTAGTGAGAGTAGGAACAGCAGGATAGAGCAGATGAATGTGTGGCTAAGGATCTGGTGCAGGGAGAAGGATTGCTATGTTTGGATCATTGGAATCTCTGCTGGGGTAGAATTGACGTGCATAAGAAGGATGGATTGTACCTGAATTGGAAGGTGTCTAATATCCAGGCAGGGAGATTTGCTAGTGCTACTCAGGAGGCATTAAACCAGTGAGGGAGTGGGGGTAAACCTGAAGAGATAGTGAGAGAAGAGGTATGTCTAAGGCTGGTACAGTTGAGAAGTTAGACAGTCGAGGCAGGCAAGGGCAAGGCACAGAACGAGGTGGGACAGAGCAGTTTCACTGCATTTATTTCAGTGCAAGAGGCCCGACAGGGAAGGCAGATGAGCTGAGGATATGGTTTTGAACATGGGACTGGGATATCATGGATATTACAGAAACGTGGCTCAGTGATGGATAGGACTGGCAGCTTAATGTTCTAGGGTATAGATGCAATGGGAAGGATAGAAAGGGGGACGAGAGGAGGCGGAATGGCGTTTTGGATTAGGGATACCTTTATGGTTGTGCTCAGGGAGGATATTCTTGGGAGTATTTCAGTGAAGTTATTTGGATGGAACTGGGAAATAAGAAAGGGATGATCACCTTGTTGTGGTTGTCTGCTTGGGTTTCGTCTGGTTGCTCTGGTTTCCTCCCACAGTCCAAAGATATGTAGGATGGGTGGGTTATCCAGGCAGAATTGCCCATAGTGTTCAGGGATGTGCTGGCCAGGTCGATTGCTCATTGGAATTGCAACGTTATAGGGGTAGGGTAGAAGGCTCTGATGTTCAGCGTGGATGTGATGGGCTGAATGGCCCGCTTCCACGCTGTCTGGATTCTCTGATAATTCTACTAGCTTTAAAATAGTTACAGAAAATAATAGACCAGATCTAATAGGTAGCCTTCTAAATTGGACAATTTCAATGGCACAAGGTAAGAACTTGCAAAATTTGTTTGCGGGAGGTTATTTCCAGGGAAAGGGATGGCTGGAAAGGGGGAACATAAGGAAGAGGAGCAGGAGTAAGCAATCTGGCCCCTCAAGCCTGCTCTGCCATTCAGTAAGACCAGGGCTGATCTTTTCATGGCCTCAGCTCCACTTTCCTGCTCTTACTTGTAACCCTTAATTGCTTACCTGTTCAGAAATCTACCTTTCGCCTTAAAGACATTCAAGATGAAAGCCTCAGCTGCTTTACTCAGCAGCAAATTCCACAGATTCACAACCCTTTAGCTGCAGAAGTTCCTCCTGAACTCAGTCCTAAATCTCTCCACATACACCAACCCTCTCAACTCCAGGCCCAAACTAGTGACCCTCATCTGCACTCCCTCCAGTGCCAGAACATCCTTGCAGAAGTAAGGAGACCAAACCTGTACACAGGACTCCAGGTGTGGCCTCACCAGCACCCTATGCATTTTTTTAGAATAAGTGGGATCACGTTTGCAGCTTGCCAATCTGTCGGAACTGTCCCAGAGTCGAACAAATTTTAGTGAATAATCACGAGCATTTGCTATTTCCCCCCGCCATCTCTGGGATGCATTCTATCAGGGCCAGGAGACCCATCTACCTTTGGGCTCTTAGCTTTTTCAACAGTACCTCTTTACTGAGAATGATTAATTGTTTTGATGTCCACATCTGCCAATGCCTCCATAGGCCTGTGATAATGTGAGTACAGACACAGTATTTTCCTGTTAAGGCCAAGGCTGGTAGGTGTAGAGAATGCTGCATGACTAGAGAAATTGAGACTCTGGTCAAGAAAATGAAGGAGGGATATGGCAGGTATGGAGAGCTGTGTTTGTGTGACTCCCTAGAGGAGGATACTCTCGGGAAACCAGGAGAGCAAAAAGAGGACATGAGATAGCTTGGGAAATTGGTTTCAGGAGAATCCAAAGAGATTCAACAAATATACTATGGACAAAAGAGTAACCAGGCAGAGAATAGCAACCCTCAAAAATCAGTAAGGCTGTCTATGGAACCGCAGGCGGTGGGAGAGATTCTGTAAGTATTTCACATCAGTTTTTACTGAAAAATGATATGGAAGCTAGAGAGTTTGGAGAAATAAACAGTGATAACTTGGCAATTGTTCATATTACAGTGGAGGAGGTACTGGATGTCTTAAAAAGCAGAAAGGTGGATAAATCCCAGGAATCTGAGCAGGTGTATCCCAGAACTTTGTGAGAAGCCAAGGAAGTGATTGCTGGGCCCCTCGCTGAGATATTTGTATCATCGATTGCCACAGACAAGGTGCTGGAAGATGGGTGCCATTATTTGAGAAAGTTAAAAATCACACACCAGGTTATAGTCAAACAGGTTTAATTGGAAGTGTGCTTCCAATTAAACCGTTTGGACTATAACCTGGTGTTGTGTGATTTCTAACTTTGTACACCCCAGTCCAACACTGGCATCTCCAAATCATTATTTGAGAAAGGTAGTAAGGAAAAGCCAGGTAACTATAGACCGGTGAGCCTGAAGTCAGTGGCAGGCAAGTTGTTGGAAGGGATTCTCAGGGACAGAATTTACATGTCATTGGAAAGGCAAGAAAAGATTAGGGATAGCCAGCACGGCTTTGTGCATGAAAGTCATTAACTTGGACTTGAGAAAGACACAAGGTTCCACATAACAGACTGGTTAGCAAGTTCAACACCATAGAATACAGGCGGAGCAAGCTATTTGGATACAAAATTGGCTGGAAGATCAAAGAGTCATAGATGTACAACACAGAAGCAGAGACCCTTCGGTCCAACCAGTACATGCTGACCAGATATCCCAACGCAATTTAGTCCCACCTGCCTGCACCCGGCCCATATCCTTCCTATTCATATACCCATCAAGATGCCTTATAAATGTTGCATTCGTCCAACCTCCACCACTTCCTCTGGCAGCTCATTTCATACACGTACCACCCTCTGTGAAAACGTTGCCCCACAAGTCTCTTTAAAGTCTTTCCCCTCTCACCCTAAACCTATGCCCTCTAGTGCTGGGATCCACCACCCCAGGGAAGAGACTTTGTCTATTTATCCTATCCATGCCCCTCATGATTTTATATACCTCTATAAGCTCACCTCTCAGCTTCCGACGCTCCAGGGAAAATAGCCCCAGTCTATTCAAAATCTATTCAACCCCCAGCTGAGCTCAAATCCTCCAATCCTGGTAACTTTCTTGTAAATCTTTTCTGAACCCTTTCAAGTTTCACAACATCCTTCAAATAGGAAGGAGACCAGATTTGTACGCAATATTCCAATAGTGACCTCACCAATGCCCTGTACAGCCACAACATGACCTCCCAACTCCTCTATGTAATGTTCTAACCATATGCTGCCTTTACTATCCTATCTACCTGTGGCTCCACTTTCAAGGAGCTATGAACCTGCCCTCCAAGGTCTCTTTGTTCAGTAACACTCCTCAGGACCTTACCATTAAGTGTATAAGTCCTGCTAAGATTTGATTTCCCCAAATGCCACTCCTCAGCCCATTCACTCATCTGATCAAGATCCCGTTGTACTCTGAGGTAAATGTTTTCACTGTTCACTACACCTCTAACTTTGGTGTCATCTCACTAACTATGCCTGCTATGTTCACATCCAAGTCATTCATATAAATGACGAAAAGTAGTGGATCCAGCACCGACCCTTGTGGCACTCCACTGGTCACAGGCCTCCAGTCTGAAAATCAATCCTCCACCACCACCCTCTGTCTTCTGCCTTTGAGCCAGTTCTGGATCCCAATTGGCTAGTTCTCCCTGTATTCCATGAGCTCTAACCTTGCTGAGCAGTCAATGTCTTGGTGAAGGGTGCTTTTAGGACTGGAAGCCTGTGGTGAGCAAAATGCTGTCAGGCTGGGTGCTGGGTCCACTGCTTTTTGTCATTTATATCAATGATTTCCATGTGAATATAGGAGCTATGGTTAGTAGGTTTAAAGTAGCCACCAAAATTTGAGGTGCAATGGACAGTAAAATTACCTGAGAGTACAATGAGACTCCGATCAAATGGGCTGAGGAGTGGCAGATGAAATTTAATTTAGATAAATGTGAGGTTCTGCATTTTGGAAAAGCAAATCAGGGCCGGACTTCTACACTTAATGGGAAGGTCCTGGGCGGTGTTGCTGAACTAAGAGATCTTGGAGTGCAGGTTCATAGTTCCTTGAAAGTGGAATCATAGATAGGCAGGGTAGTGAAGAAGGTGTTTAGTATTCTTGCCTTTATCGGTCAGTGCATTGAGTACAGGAGTTGTGACGTCATTTTGCGCCTGTACAGGACATTGATTCAGTCACTTCTGGAATTCTGCTTTCAGTCCTGGTCTCCCCGCTATCGGAATGATATTGTGAAACTTGAAAGGATTCAGAAAAGATGTGCAAAGATGTTTCCAAGGTTGAGGGATTGAGCTATAGGGAGAGGCTGAATAGGCTGAGGCTGTTTTCACTGGAGAATCGGATGCTGAGGGATGACCATAGAGGTTGATAAAATCGTGAGGGGCATGGATAAGGTAAACAGCTCGGGTCTTATTCCTGTTTAGGTGAATCCAAAACTAGAAAGCACAGGCGTGAGGGAAAAGATTGAAAAGGGATATTAGGGGCAAAGTTTCAAGCTGAACGTGACACGTGTATGGAATGAGCTGCCAGAGAAAGTGTGGAGGCTGGTACAGTTACAACATTTAAAACACATCTCATTGAATATGTGATTGGGAAAGGTTTAGAAGGCTATGGGCCAAGTGCTGGCATATGGGACGAGATTAATTTAGGATATCTGGTCGGCATGGACAATTTGGACTGAAGGGTTTGTTTCTGTGTTGTACATCTCTACGACACTAATAATTTAAAATTAAGGTAGGTTTCTCTTTTATGGAGAGTTAGCAGAAGGTCAGACAATTCTCCTTGGAGCTGAGAAGGATAAGCAGTGATTTCGACCAGTAGTTGATTTGTTTCCAGGATATTTCATTTATAGAGAGACAGAGTGAGAAATTTTTAACGTCACAATTTTTAGTAACTACTTTCAGGTAACTGGCAAATAATGCAGGTTAAAAATGTGAAGATTATTTTACTCACTAAGTTCTGAGCATCTGGAATAGTTTGAAAGACAGCTGAATGCAGATTCAGTAGCTATTGTCAAAACAAATTTGAAATTTAACTTTTTAAGGAAGGATTTGGAAGGCTATGTCCAAATGGGAGGTGAGTTGGAACTGACTGGTACCATCTCCAGAGGGAGAGAGTACAGCCCCAATGGGCTGAATAGCTCCCAGCCCCTGTGCTCTGTGATACTGTCTCATTCACTATGAATGATGAAGCTCATCACAGGGCAGAGCTGTAGAGATGTACAGCATGAAAATACACCCTTTGGTTAAACTGGTCCATGTTGACCAGATATCCCAACCTAATCTAAGTCCCATTTGCCAACACTTGGCACATATCACTCTACACCCTTCCTATTCATATACCCATCCAGATGCCAAATGGTATAATTGTACCAACATCCTCCACTTCCCGACAGAAGATTCCATACACGCACCAACCTCGGTGGGAAAAAAAACTGCCCCTCTGATCCATTTTAAATTCTTCCCCTCTCATGTTACACCTATGCCCTCTCATTTTGGACTCTCCTACCCCAGGGAAACGACCTTGTCTATTTATCCTACCCATGCCCCTCCTGATTTTATAAACCTCTGAGGTCACCCCTCAGCCTCTGATGCACCTGGGAGGATCCCACCACTCAGGTCACAATGGGGCCTGGCTGATTGACACAGCTTCAGACCAATCGGAGAGTTGGCGTGATCTTCCAGCCAATGGGAGTGAATGAGGGGTGGGTCCAGCAGGCCACCACATGACCATCGGCTTTGCAGGCACTGTGTCACTGTGAGGGGGGACTCAGTGAGTGTGAAGGGAGTGGGAGAGACAGCAGAGACTGGGAGAGAGATGGAGTTAATGTTGACTGGGAGGGTTGATAAACACTGTTTCAGTCTGCTAGACCTGAATTAGATACTCCGGGTAAATTGAAAGAACTGTGGATGCTGTAAATCACACACAACAACTGAAAGTACTGGAAAAGCTCAGCAGATCTGGCAGCATCTGTGAAGTGAAATCGGTTCGCATGTTGGATTCGGTGACATCCTCAGGAACCGATGCTACTGAGAAAAAAATGTTGGTTTTTATGCAGAAGGTAGGGGTTAAGGAGTAAATGATAGGGGGGGGGGAATAGAGTCCAAAGAGAGATAAGAGCAGTTGGACAAAAGAGTGGATAACGATTTGGCTGGGGGGGTGGGGGGGAAGACGGTGAATAGCTGTTTATGGGGACTGTTAGTGGCTAACCATAGGTAGTGTGTAATGCCAGGCTATGTAATAACAAGGCCTGGTGTGTGGGGTAAGGGGCAAGGACACTAGGACGTGGGAGAGTTCACGACCTAAAATTATTGAATTTGATGTTGAAGCCAGAGGATTGTAGGGTCCCCGACTGGGAGATGAGGTGTTGTTCTTCCAGCTTATGTTAAAGTGTGGCGCTGGAAAAGCACAGCAGGTCAGGCAGCATCCAAGGAGCAGGAGAATTGACATATTGGGCATATAAGCACTTCATCAGAAATGTGGGAGTTGGGGGAAGAGGGCTGAGAGATAAATAGGGAGGGGTGTTTGGGGTTGGGGGGAAGGGAGCTACAAAGAGACTAGGTAGCGGTAGATGGGGTAGTAGTGAGAGGGTCGAATGGATAATTGGGAAGGAAGATGGACAGGTGGGACAGTTCAAGAGGCCAGTGCCGAGTTGGAGGGTTGAATCTGTGATAAGGTGGGGGAGAGGAGATGAGGGAACCTTGATGCCGTGTGGTTGAAAGGTTCCAAGGTGGAAGATGAGGTGTTCTTCCTCCAGGCGTCGGGTGGCTTGGATTTGGGCGTGGAGGACACCCAGGACTTGCATGTCCTTGGCAGCGTGGGGGCGGAGGGGATGTAGCTGAAGTGGTCGGCCACAAGGCGGTGGGGTTGGTTGGTGCATGTGCCCCAGAAATATTCCCTGAAATATTCCACAAGTTGGCGTCCTGACTCCCCAGTGTAGAGGAGACCACATTGAGTGCAAAGGACACAATAGTTGAGGTGTTTGGGTGGGCAGGGAAATTTCTGCTGGATGTGGGAGGATCCTTTGGTGCCTTGGCGGTGTGGGCACAGGTTTTACACTACTTGCAGTGGCAAGCGAAGATGCTGGGAGTGGAGGATGGGTTGGTGGGGAGCGTGGACCTAACGAGAAAGTCACAGAGGGAATGGTCTCTGTGGAATGCTGAAAGGGGAGGGGAGGGAAACATATCTCTGGTGGGGTCTGATTGTAGGTGGTGGAAATGGCAGAGGATGATGTGTTGTATCTTGGTGGAAGGTGAGGAGTGGGGGGGATCCCATCCTTGTTGGGGTTGGAAGGGTGGGGTTCAAAGGCAGTGGTGTGAGAAGCGGAGGAGATACACTGGAGGGCATTATTGACCACATGGGAGGGGAAATTGCAGTCCTTGAAATAGGAGACCATTTGGTATGTTCTGGAGTGTTCTGCCAGCTTGTATCAAGCTTCACTGGAACACCGCAGTAAGCATGAGACAGAGATGTTGGACAGGGAACAGTCTTGTGTGTTAAAGTGACGGGCAACTTGAAGCTCCGGGACCTTTTTGCAGCTACAATGTAACTCATCAGTCACCATTTCCACCACAGCCACTCAGATGCTACCAGGTTCCTGTCTCCTCCACTAACCGCTTTCCACCCTCCCACCAGATTGTTATTCACTCCTTTGTCTTTCCAAATGTTCCTGTCTCTCTTTGCGCTCTGTCCCCACCTATTATTTACTCTTTAACCCCTATCTCCTGTAGTCCAAAGATGTGCAGGTTCGGTGAATTGGCCCAGCTAAGTTTCCCGTAGTGTTCAGGGATGTGCATTAGTCCGGGGAAATGGAGAGTAATAGGGAGGGGAATGGGTCTGGGTGGGATGAACTTCGGAGGGTGGGTGTGTAATTGTTAGGCCGAAGAGCCCGTTTCCACTCTGTAGGGATTCTACTTTTCCCAGCTGTTATCGGTTCTGATGAAGGGTCACAGAACCCGTGATGACCCTTGGTGTTTGCAGGAGGCGGAAAGGGGAGAGTGGCAGCAGAAACCGGATGAGATGTATCAGTGTAGTCTGGGAGGGTTTAGTCATACACTGTGCAGGTCGTTAATCTGAATTAGAAAATCTTGGTCCCACATTTGCAGCAAAGAGGAAAACAGCTGTGGGCCTCAGGCAGTGAGAGGTCCTGGGTTATGGCCGCCATCTTTATTTGGGGCAAGGTACAGCAAGGCGCAGGCACATGTCCTCTTTTGGGGGGGGGGGTGATTTGAAGATGAGCGTTTACACATCAAACACATACCAAGAGAAGTGTTCGCCTTCACTATTCACCTTGCACTGATTGTGAGCTTTGTTTTGCGAATTCATTTTCTAGGATATTAATTGAGAATAATTGAGACTGGGATCTCAAAAACAAGTTTCTACAGTCAGCGGAGTCATCAGGATCTGAATATCATTGGCATTTAACTGTGGAACGAGAAAGGTTTATTCAGTCTGGGAAAATATCACCAATAGTTTTGTCAAGCAAAAATCAGAAAGATGTTCAAGTTCCTGGTCAGATCACCCTTTGGGTATGTGTTCAATTCTTGGCCCTGCAGCTGTGGAAGGAGGTATTGGCCTGAGAGAGAGCACAGATTTATCCAAATGCCAGATTTAGTCCCAGTCACCCACTTCATGATGTTAACCTGTAAACTCCCTACTTCCAATTTCCTGCAAGCTTCTCCTTGAATTTCCTTGTGGACTCAAATTCCAGCACCATTTCAGGTGGAACGTTCCAGATTCTGACAACTGTCTGTTCATCCAGAAACTGCTGAAGTCCATGTTGACTCTGGGGTTACAAAGGGCTGAACTGAAAGATGAGATGCTGTTCCTGAGCTCCCATTGAGATGCATTGGAACAGTACAGGAGGCTGAGGGCAGTGTCGGTGTGAGCAGACATTGAAAATGACAAGGCTGTACTGAGAGTGCTGCTTGGCTTAATGAGAGTGTTTTGGAGTTGGGTGTAAACAGAGTGAGGTGAGACTGGGAGAAGGTGAAGCTGAAACTCAAGTTTAGTTCAGGCCATTCAGTAATTCACGTGGTCCCAATGGGAACAGCCAATTTCTCAGTGATACCTGCGGAGTATTTAAGTTTTTAAAGTATGACATATCTGCTGAAGTAAAATATTTTTTATCATAATGTACATGTTTGAAGTGAAGGAAGGTTGCTCACTCATTTAAATTTTCTTAATGGGAGTAACGAGATGAATGTAGAGAGATGTTGTGATAGGGCACCTCAGACCCGCGGTGTGGTCCTCTTGTACAGTGTGGGAAATAAGGGACGCTTCCAGTGTGCCTGACGGCTATGTGTGCTGCAAGTGTGTCCATCTGCAGTAACTGGGAAACTGCTTTTCAGACCTGGAGCTGTTAGTGGACTCACAGTGGAGCATCTGAGAATGTATGGACAGCACGTTTAGTGAGTTAGTCACACTGCAGGTGAGGGCTACACAGGCAGAAAGGGAATGGGTGACCATCAGATCAAGTAAAAGGCTCAGGAAGGGGGTGCAGGAGTCCCCAGTGGTCATCCCCTTCTCATACAGATACTGTATCCCGCTTGGGATTCTGTAAGGGCGGGAATCGGTGGGGTAGCTTCTCGGGAAATCAGCACCAGCTAGGGTCATGCCACCACAGAGAGCTCCGCTGCAAAGAGCGGGAGGAAAGAGAGGAAACGCGGCTATAGTGACAGGGGATTCAATGCTCAGGGTTAGGGCAGGCACTGCTGTGACCACAGACATGAATCCAGGATGGTATGTTACCTCCATAAAGCTAGGATCCGCAATATCATGGAGCGGGTGCAGGGCTTTCTGGAGCTGGAAGTTAAACAGCCCATGGTGGTGGAACACACAGATACCAACAACATCGCTAAACAGAGGGATGAGGGCCTGAAAGCTAGATATAGGGAGAGCAGAGATGCATTGAAATGTAGCTCCTGAAATGTAATAAGGTCAGACTTACTCCCAGTGCCATGTGCTCGTGAGAGCAGGAATAAGAGGGTAGATCAGCTGGATGTGTGGCTGGGGAAATGGTGTACCAGAGAAAGGTTTAGATTCTTCAGGCACTTGGACTGTTTCTGGGTGGGTCCTATACCAGCCTGACCGGTTACCCCTGGGCAGAGCTGAGACAAATCTGATGGGGGCTTTTGCAGTTCCTTTGGTGAGGTTTTACCTAGTCTGGCAGGGGGTTGGGAACTAAAGTGTCGGCTTAGATGGGTACGATTCAGGTCAGGGAATGGGAGGTAGAATATTAGTGATGTAGTCAGCAGCTCAGAAAGCCAAAGAAAAGGAGGATTAAACGAGGATTGAGTCCCTCTTCAGCCATCAGTCCTGCCATCTCAGAAATGTGAGTCAACAAAATATGGAACTGTATACATGTCTATGACTCTATGTGCTTCAGCAAAATGGTGGAAATCTATAATAAGAACATAAATTGCTGGACATCCTCAGCAGGTCTGTCAGCATCTGAAATGGTGACAGATGCAGGAAACATTGCAGCCTTGAAGAAGTGTTTAGATGATCACACCAAGATGTTTCACGGAGTGCCAGAACGTGGGACTAGAATAAATAGGCGCTTGATGACCAGCATGGATACGATGGGGCTGGAATGTTGATGTTTCGGGTCAGGACTATTCATTCGGTCTGACAAAGTGTCCTGACCCAAAACATCAACTTTCCTGCCCCTCTGATGCTGCTTGACCTGCTGCACTTCCCCAGATCCACATTGTATAAACTCTGACTTCCAGCATCTGCAGCCCTTAACTATCTACACATCCCAGGAGTCAGGTTGGTGACCCTCCTTTACTCTCTCTCAATAACCAGGCTAGCTCCCCTTGGGAAAGGGGAACAAAGGTACATGCAGTACTCCAGGTGTGGTCTCACTAAGGTCCTTCCCGAAAGGGATCCCTGCTCCGGTACTCGAATCCTCTCACTAGGAAGGTCACACATCATTTACATTCTCCACTGCTTCCCACTCCTGCCTGCTTCTGAAAAGAGGGAATCTCAGAGAAACACGGAATAGAATGGGACAGAGTCTCTGGTATAAAACTGTTGAACACAATGCCCCCATCTTCTCCATACTGGTTATCAAGCGCACGTGCCTGGTGTGATCATTGAAACACTTCTTCAAGGCTGCAATGTTTCCTGCATCTCTCACCATTTCAGATGCTGCCAGACCTGCTGAGGAGCTCCAGCACTTTCTGTTTTCTCTGTTGTAGAGTACTGAAAGGGGGGATTTGCAGTTGAGAAATTCACATTGAATTTCATGTTCAATTTTGATGGTTACTGGATCCGTGCCGATCTGGATATCATTGGCCTTTTCATCTGGATGGAAAGGTGTGCATTCTGTCCGTGGACGAATATTTCAAATGTCAGTGTGACTGGAAAAAGTACTGAGACAGCGAAGTCTGTGTTAGCGGGGACTGTGGAGAGAGATTTCATTGGTTTTTGAAAGTCTTAAAAATCATGACACATTTCCCAGGAACAGTTAAGCCCCAGATTGGTTTTGTATGAGGACAATTAACCATGAAACCAGAAAGACAAAAGGATTCCTGCATCATGGAAAAAGCTGTGAAAATGGGATTGTTGTAATGGAGTGAATTATCGATCATGGATTGTAATCCATTGGTGTTGTCACGTCGGTTCCAGCGCCGTGGGGAAACACAGGAAATGTGATGGATGCAGTGTAGGTTTGAGTTATTAAACTGGAAAGGTACAGAAGAAATTTACAAGGATAATGCCAGGTCTCAGGGGTCTGACTTACAGGGAGAGGTTAGACAAGCGAGGACGTTTTTGTTTATAGCAGAGGAAACCGAGGGGGAATATATTAAAGAAGTGTATAAGATCATGAGAGGCCTGGGTAAGGTGAATGCACTCAGTCTTTTTCCCAGGGAATAAGGACTGGAGGGTATCAGTTTAAGGTTAGAGGAGAAAGACTAAAAGGGAACCTGAGGGGCAACTGTTCTACACAGAGGGTGGTATGTATATGGAATGAGCTGCCAGTGGAAGTAGTTGAGGCTGGTCTGTTAACAACATCTAAAGGGCATTTGGACAAATACATGGATAGGAAAGTTTCAGAAGCAAGGTAAAAACAATGACTGCAGATGCTGGAAACCAGATTCTGGATTAGTGGTGCTGGAAGAGCACAGCAATTCAGGCAGCATCCGAGGAGCTTCGAAATCGACGTTTCGGGCAAAAGCCCTTCATCAGGAGCAGATGAACCAAGTGCATGGAAATGGGGTTAGCGTGGATGGACATTCTGATCGGCATGGGCCAGTTTGGGCCAAAGTGCCTGTCTCTGCTGTTGGATTCTATGACTAAGTGCATTTGCTATTTCTCCCCCTAACTCTGTTGGTATCTTGGGATGTATTCCATCAGGGCAATGAGACTTGTCTACCTTTAGCTCCATTAGCTTGCCCAGCTCTAACTCTTTCGTGATAATGGTCTTTCTAGGTCCTCACCTTCCTCAGTCTCCTTATCAATTACTGGCATGGTCTTCGTATCCTCCACTGTGAAGACTGACTGCTGTGTCCTCATATTCCTAAACCCTGCTGGATAGGAATAACTGGGCACAGAACTCTGAGAGGTCTAGTTCCGTTCAGCACTTTGTGGTCGTTTCTAACACAGGTGAAGAGTCTAAATCCTCTGTGCCCTCTCTGGTGCCTCAGCAGATTGCAAGAGCGAGTAAATCCCTTCCCATACATGGGGCAGGTGACCAGCCTCTTCCCAGTGTGACTGTGTCAGTGAGTGTCCCGCTGGGAGGGGTAAGTGAATTCCTTCCCACAATCCCCACATTTACACAACCTCGACCTGGTCTTTTCACATTGGTGTCTTCCCAAATGACATGACCAGTTAAATCTTCAACCACATGCACAACACAAATGGTTTCTCTGGGCTGGGAATGCTGCTTTCCCCTTCCATATTATGTATAATGTTCGGGACGTGCGGAATTGGGTGCGTTAAATGTGATGTTAAAGCTGAGTTTCCCATCTGTGAACTCTCTGTAAAACAAATTTATCTCCTTCATTACTACAGCTCCCAACACCAACTCTCCCTTTAGTTCTCCTGAAATTCTCAATTTGGACTAATGCAATCATGTGGCTTTCTCTCACTTGTTTCTGAAAGTAAATTAGGATGATTTTGAATAACTGGAGCTTACTAGCCAACCTCGCTCCTACTCTATCATATACGACTTTTAACCCATGGGAAATGTGTTACCAGCTTCGATGACCGTTATAATGCTCTGACCACTTCTATGGAGTCGGT
Organism: Chiloscyllium plagiosum; assembly: GCF_037043375.1. NCBI lineage: Eukaryota > Metazoa > Chordata > Chondrichthyes > Orectolobiformes > Hemiscylliidae > Chiloscyllium > Chiloscyllium plagiosum. The sequence continues at coordinate 54,052,841 of NW_028270174.1, read as the reverse complement.
ATAAGTTGATTCTAACAATTATCAATAGATTGTATCTAAACAGGATGCCCACACAACAGTGGGCGCTCTGACACTCAATGCCTGTAAGTTGTTATTTTTCTTAAAGCCCCACATGTGTCTGGCAATCTGGCAATACAATTGAAGATAGTTTATACAGTAACCTTACAGTCTTAGTTGCCAATTCCAATCCATGAAGCAGTCAGTAACATTCCCCAGTGAATTGAATTCTATTAGCAGCTTTGTCCTGTCAGGAGAGATTGAGGAGCCTGAAGCTGTCTTCTCTGGAGGACTGAAATATGAAACACTTGAAATGAACAAAATTCTTCAAGAGCTCAATAGGATAGATATAGAACGACGTGCACCCTGGCTGATATGTCTTGAATGAAATAAGCACTAACTGCGGTGTCTTTACCCAAAATCCCCTTTAGCTGCATAAATGTTCAAGATTTATTTGCTGCTCTAATTCCACTCTCTTATTGAATCCCATTTGTAACTGCTGTAATGTTGGTTGCCATGCAAATTGGTAACATTTGATTCAATCTATCCTAAAACCTCTCTGTATCTGTGTCTCGCTTTTGTTCACCAAGACCCTCATTCAATTTGACCTCTTTACAAACCCTGCCCTGATATTTCCCTAGAGGGCTCAGAATTAAATATCCACAGAATTGTTACTGCACAAAAGGAGGCTGATTGGCTCATCAGCTCTCCAAAGGATCACCTCACCGAATGCTATTCTTCTACCTTTACCCCATAAACCTTCCCATTCATCCTCTTCCAATAACTGTTCTGTTCAATTCTATTCTCTTCATTATACCTGGCTCCCATTGTACTCTTTGGCAGTGCATTCCTGACCATAAACTTTCTCTGCATGAAAACACTTTGTATCATGTTTCATGTGCTTCTTTTGTCAATGCCTTGACATCGGTGCCTCCTCATTATTGATTCTTTCATGAAAGAGAGCAGTTTCTCCTGGTCTACTCTCAATAGATCCCTTTTGGAGGTATCTTTACCCAGTATCCCTTGGGATGGTGAATATCATCTCTCCCGGTCACAGGAGACCAGTACGAGACCATTCAGGTGCTCTCACTGTGCGGCTGGGTTCAGGACACCATCCAGCCTCACTGTACTCCAGTGAATACTCACTGGGGAGAGACCATTCACTTGCTCTGAGGTTGGGAAGCAATTCACTCAGATATCCAGCTTTGTGAAACACCGGCAAGTTCACAAGTAACCACAGCGATTGGATTTATTTTGTTTGTTCATGGGATCATGGCATCACTTGCTGGGGCAGCATTTCTCATTCATTCTGACTGCCAAGAAGATGGTCCAGGGTCAACCCCATTATTCAGGGTCTGGATTCACATGTAGGCTGGTCAAGGTCAGAATTAACACAGTTTCCGAGACCCAGTGACATGAAGAGTTGATTTCTGGCCTATTATTTATGTAATGTTAATGAATAACTTTTGCAGTTGAATTAAAAGTGAAAGACCAAAATGTGTTTTATTCTGATTGAGCATGTCCTCCTGTTTTCTCAGTTTTTATTGACCGTCTCATTCCCCTCGCACCAGAACCTGTTCCAGAGAGTGTTACAGAAAAGGCAGAATGGTCAGCTGCAGCTGGTCACCTGACCGGTCACTGGTCCCAAAGGTTCACTCTCCACTGATGCTGCCAGACCTGCTGAAAATTTCTTTATTTTATTTCTGATTTCCCAGCATTTGCAGATGGTTAGTTTTTCAATATTCATCTTGTCTGTTGCAGAGGAGTTTATTGATGAGTTTAGAGAGTTTTGAATGGCAGAGCAGGGTTGAGGGGCTGAATGTCCACCTCCCCTTCCAGTGAAAGTTGTCCATCTGCAGCTTGTGTCAACATTTCCCCTTGCTGCTCACTTCACATCCATGTCTAAAACACTGTTACTGACTGAACAAACCTCCTGTGGTTGAGCTTAAACCTGCTAATGTTCAGTGTACCTCTCCTGCCACCCAGGTTTAACTGTCATCGTGGCATGCTGTCTCGTATTACTGCGGGAATGCCCACAATGGACTCAGCCTGGAGTCTGTATCCCAGGGGATCCACAAACCCGGTTTATTTCCTCCTTCCTCTTTCATTCTGGCTATTGAACTCTCGGTTTCAATCCATTCTCCTGTCATGCTCTTCAACATGCCCTTGTGGGTGGGCTAGAGGCAGCTGGGATTTAATGAGGGGAAGTGGGGATTAGGCGGAAGCACAAGGAGCGGTGACAGCAAAGACAGTTCTCATTGTAACGGCAGAGTTTCTCCATGACCCAGTGAGTGGTGAGGCACCTGAGATTGTGGGGGGAGACAGATTCAATCAGAGATTTGGAAAACACTCAGACACTGACCAACCCATCTGATTGTTAACTCAGACTGAAAGACAGAAAGAAAGATGCACATTTAGATAGCACCTTTGATGACCTGGGGCAATAAAACCTGCTTCCATCCCAATGATTTCAACCACGAATCTCTGAAAACACAGGCACAAAGCTTCCTACTTGTACCAGGTTGTCTCTCAGCCTCCTCTTGAGAAAAGAGTTTTAAGCTGTTTAGACTCTCTTGGTGATTATAACCTCTGTGTTCCTATAAGATTAGATTAGATTAGATTACTTCGTGGGCAGCACGGTGGCACAGTGGTTAGCACTGCTGCCTCACAGCGCCAGAGACCCGGGTTCAATTCCCGACTCAGGCGACTGACTGTGTGGAGTTTGCACGTTCTCCCCGTGTCTGCGTGGGTTTCCTCCGGGTGCTCCGGTTTCCTCCCACCATCCAAAGATGTGCAGGGTCAGGTGAATTGGCCATACTAAATTGCCTGTAGTGTTAGGTAAGGGGTAAATGTAGGGGTATGGGTGGGTTTCGCTTAGGCGGGTCAGTGTGGACTTGTTGGGCCGAAGGGCCTGTTTCCACACTGTAATCTAATCTAATCTAATCTAATCTAATCTAAAGATTTGTGACTGAACCTTTATTTTACTGTTCTTTGTGAGTGATGCCAGCAGCAAAAACAGTTCCTGACCTGTGTGGGTTTCGATTGGAGTATTTGTATTTAAAAATTCATTCTCACCCTCACGTAAAGTGTGAAATTGATGTAAAACAGAAGGAAAGGATTGAGTGAGAACCCACAGAAACACAAAGGCAGCATGTGTACCTGAGCTGAATGAACCGGGCATCAGGAAAATGTGATGACAATCACAACTCGTTTGAATCCCTGAGGTGCAGAAAGAGGCTACTCAGCTCATCGAGTCTGCAATGACCTGCTCTCCCACCCTATCCCCATAACCTCTCATTTACCATGGCTAACCCAACCCGCTAAACCTGCACACTACAGGCCATGTTAGCACAGCCAATAGAGCAAACCTGCACATCTGTGGGAGGGTCACAGATTACATCCAAATGCTCGGAATTGTGGATGAAGGCTCACAAATATTTGACTCTGATACAAATGCTCTGTTTTTAAAAATAAAATCTGGGGCAAACTGCAACCAGAAAGATTTCCAATTATCTCTGGAGGAAGAGAATTCAAACTCGTGCCATTGACCCAGGGAACACAGTGAAGTCACAGAGGTCTGGGAACCATCAGAAATTTAACAGGTTGTAAGCAAGGTGGGGGTGAGACAAGGACAAAAAGACAGTCTGTCACATAGGGGAAGGCAGGAGAGATTAAACAGCAGAAATGGTAGTCCCTCAAGGCCACAGGGAATAGAGTTCGGGCTGGGATTGAAACTAGGAAACAAGGTGTGCAGCTGTCAAAGAAATACATTGAAAAACAGATAATAAGAACATAGAGGGCAGAGTTCACAGTCTGAAATTGTTGCTGTCAATGGTGAGTACAGAATGCTGTAAAGCCTGGATAGTTCTATTACAGCCAACACATACAGGATGGGCCAAGTGGCCGCGATCTGTGCTGCAACTTTCTGATAAATTTATTCCGACATTTGGATATCAAGTCTGATGATGCTCATAAATTCTCAAATTCGACTTGAGTTTAATATGCTGGAGAAATGTCAAATAAATCACATTGATCCCATTCTGCAGACTTTAGTCCGCAGCCCTGCATGTTCCAGCATCTCAGTTACATCCATGACCTTTTGTCCTAATGTGATGGTGGTTACTGCCTCTGCCACCCCATCAGTGAGTTCCTGCTCCTCACCATCTCTGAGTGAAATGAAGTCTCCCCTCCCCTTCTTTCTGAGAATTAGTTTCAATCTAAAACCTTCAGTTTCTGACCTCTCTGTTAATGAATAGCTCCTCCCTATCCACTCGATCTGGATTCCTCAGCATTTTATCACTTCAATTAAATCTCAGCTCATCCTTTTCGGAAATCATCCCCAGCCTATCCAACTTTTCCTCAGAGCAGAAATTTCCAATCGGAGAAACATTCTGATCAATCTCCTCTGTACCCTCTCTGGTGTGATCACATTAACCCTGGAATAAGGGGATCAGAAATGTGTGCAGTACTTTAGCTGTGGTCAAACGAGTGTTCCTGACATTTCCCGTGTCACCTCCGTGTTCTTGTGGTTGTCGCTCACACAAGAAGTGTCCTGGATTTCCCACATGGAACTGGATGTGCACTCCATGAGACTGGGATTCCCTACCATGTGTTTATTTGTTAACTAATCCTAAATTAACTTCAGATTAAAACAAGATTATCAGCTACCCACCAATCACCTTCTTCCATTATACTCAAGTCACCTTACTTTTTAAAAATATCTTTAAAATTATTACTATCTAAACACAACAGGCTTTAATTTGCTGATCAAGTATTCAGATGTCTCCACTGTTACAATCACTTGAAGATTATCTTTACCTTCAGCTACATTTGGTGAATTGAACACTGATTGTAAATATATGAATATCAAACGGACTTGAGTTTTATGATAATTAATCCAGTCTGACATTCTTGTTGGGTAATATCTTGAAGAGAACTGTCCTCAGAACTCCAGCTGTGCTCTGACTTCATTGACAACAGTCCATGGCTGGACTGCAGATCTTCGATCTGTTCTGTTGTTTCCCGGATTGCGTCACTCTGTCTATCACTTGCTGCTTATGCTGTTTGGAACACAAGTAGTCCTCTTTGGGAACTTCATCAGGTTAACACCTCATTTTTAGGTATTCATGCTGCTTTAATCTGTAAGTTTTGTTGGAGTACAATTTTATTGCTGTTGGTGGAAAGAAAGAGCTAAACTCTTACACCGTCGGCCCCATACACAAGAAGCTACATGCAGTATCATGAACACTGAAAGGCCAAGACATGAAATACGAGCAACGCTGTACAATGATGCAGGATCACAACTGCAGCAAGGGGAGTTTAAGATCCAACCCGACATAGGAGTATGGAAAGAAGCAGCTGATCAGATTGTCTCATTCATAGTCACAAAGAAACTCTGTGAGATTATTGTACTGTTGGGGGTGAGGATGGAGGAGGTTGGGGAGATGGAGAGCCCTTCAAAAGAAACTAATCTGCCTGAGAGTTATGGGATTGACTTGATTGCCATGCATTTAACAGAAAGCTAATTGAAACTGTTTTTATCCCCAATAGATAACAAGGCATCAGAAACAAACCCCAGAATACATGGTTCAGGGATGGATGTCAATAGCCAATCAACATCCAACTCTTGCAATGAATAAAGGAAAATAAAAGTCTCTACCCAGTGTGAATCTGCATGTTCAATGATGTTGTGAACATTTCCAAAACTAAGTTCTCTATATGCAAAACTTTATGAACTGCCAAAACCATTGTTCATTACTTGATGTGAACAAGAGAAAAAAAATCCTTCAACTTGTGGTTATGAGTAAATTGACTGGTGTCTCAACAGCTTCTCCCCAGTCTGACTGGTTTGGCCAGTTTCCAGGTGGGATGGGTAAAGAATTCCCTTCTGGCATTCCCCACATTTCCAGAGTCGGTCCCTAGTTTGGCTGCACTGGTGTTTTGCCATTTCGGATAAATGCTGGCAGACTGTTATACACACCGTTACACCCCCCTCCCCTCCCCCACCCCCGAACCCAGTATAAAACAGTAAACATCTCTTGCTGTGGAAGGACAGACTGTATTAGTCTGTGTAGGAACACTGAGCAGATTTACCTCAATGACAATTTAATCGGTGACCAGAGCAAGTTAAGCAAGTTCAAATAAAATGCATTATAGCACAGAGAGAGGCCCATCAAATCCAAACTGGCTCTCTGTAGCAGAATCCCATATTCTCACTCCCTATACTTCCCCCAAACTCTGCAAGTTTACTTCCCTCAGATCTGATATAATTGTTTTTATCAATTATTCATCTTCTCCTCTGCCTGCACCACCATAATAGGCAGTATGTTCTGCATATTTCCAGCCAATACAGACAGCAGAAACACTGGCTCATCTCCCACTGTCTCAAAGTGGGGGTGGTGTTTTTGCCAGTTTGATGGTGAGTTTGGTGTTGGAGCGGATGGGGGTGGAGGTTTTTGTTGGTTTAATGGTGAGATTGGGGAGGCGCAGTGGTAGTTTGGTGCACTGATCTTTACACCGCTGAGGCTAAACGCCAGCTCACGGACACCTCCTCCTACTGCCCCCTTGACCATGACCCAACCACCCACCACCAAACCATCATCTCCCAGACCATCCATAACCTCATCACCTCAGGAGATCTCCCATCCACCGCCTCCAACCTCATAGTCCCACAACCCCGCACCGCCCGTTTCTACCTCCTGCCCAAAATCCACAAACATGACTGCCCCGGCCGACCCATTGTCTCAGCCTGCTCCTGCCCCACCGAACTCATCTCTGCATACCTCGACACGGTCCTGTCCCCCTTAGTCCAAGAACTCCCCACCTACATTTGGGACACCACCCATGATTTTCACTTCTCCGGCCCCCATCCTTATCTTCACCATGGACATCCAGTTGCTATACACCTCCATCCCCCATCACGAAGGCCTTCAAGCCCTCCACTTCTTCCTTTCCTGCCGACCCAATCACTACCATTCCACTGATACCCTCCTTCGACTGACTGAACTGGGTCCTCACTCTTAACAACTTCTCCTTCCAAACCTCCCACTTCGTCCAAACCAAAGGAGTAGCCATGGGCACCCACACGGGCCCCAGCTATGCCTGCCTCTTCATCAGATATGTGGAACAGTCCATCTTCCGCAGCTACACTGGCACCACCCCCCACCTTTTCCTCTGCTACATCGATGATTGTATTGGCGCTACCTCGTGCTCCCACGAGGAGGTTGAACAGTTCATCCACTTTACTAACACCTTCCACCCCGACCTCAAATTCACCTGCACTGTCTCAGACTCCTCCCTCCCCTTCCTAGACCTCTCCATTTCTATCTTGGACGACTGACTCAACACGGACATTTACTATAAACTGACCGACTCCCACAGCTACCTAGATTACACCCCCCTCCCACCCTGTCCCCATGTAAAAACGCCATCACATATTTCCAATTCCTTCGTCTCCGCTGCATCTGCTCCCAGGAGGATTAATTCGAATACCGAACAACTCAAATTGCCTCCTTCTTCAAAGACCGCAATTTCCCCTCCGATTTGGCGACGATGCTCTCCACTGCATCTCCTCCACTTCCTGCTCCTCTGCCCTTGAACCCCACCCCTCCAATCGTCACCAGGACAGAACCCCACTGGTCCACACCTTCCATCCCACCAACCTCCGGATACATCGTATCATTCTTCGTCATTTCTGCCACTTCCAGACAGACCCCACCACCAGGGATATATTTCCCTCTCCACTCCTATCAGCATTCAGGAGAGACCACTCCCTCCGCGACTCCCTCGTCAGATCCACACCCCCCACTAACCCAACCTCCACTCCCGGCACCTTCCCCTGCAACCACAAGAAGTGCAAAACTTGTGCCCACACCTCCCCCCCTCACCTCCCTCCAAGGTCCCAATGGATCCTTCTATATCTGTCGCAAATTCACCTGCACCTCCACACACATCATTTACTGTATCCGCTACACCCGATGTGGTCTCCTCTACATTGGGGAGACAGGCCGCCTACTTGCAGAACGTTTCAGAGAACACCTCTGGGATACCCACACCAACCAACCCAACCGCCCCGTGGCAGAACACTTTAACTCCCCTTTCCACTCCGCCAATGACATGCAGATCCTTGGCCTCCTCCATCGTCACACCCTGGCCACACGACGTCTGGAGGAAGAGCACCTCATCTGCCGCCTAGGCATCCTCCAACCACGAGGGATGAATGTAGATTTCTCCAGCTTCCTCATTTCCCCTCCCCCCACCTTATTTCAGCCCCAACCCTCGGATTCAGCACCGCCTTCTTGACCTGCAATCTTCTTCCCGACCTCTCCGCCCCCAGCCCCTCTCCGGCCTATCACCGTCACCCTCACCTCATTCCACCTATCATATTCCCAGCACCCCTCCCCCAAATTCCCTCCCCCTTACCTTTTATCTCAGCCCGCTTGGCGCACTAGTATCATTCCTGCAGAAGGGCTTATGCCCAAAACGTCAATTCTCCTGCTCCTCGGATGCTGCCTGGCCTGCTGTGTTTTTCCTGCACCACATTTTTCAACTCCCGCTATCTCAAAACCTTACATCTGATCTTAAATCTTATGCCATCACCTATCGAATACAGATATTTTTGTCTGCTATATCTACGTCTGTTGTAATCTTATACAGCTCTATCAAAAATATATTCTACATATTCACTTCAAAGAAAATAGCAATTTCTTCAAATCAATCCAGTGACAGCATTTTCTTCATCAGTGAACCACTCCAGTAAGTCTGTATGCCACACTCTGAAGATCACTCATATCCTTCATTGTTGATGTCTATTTTGTTCCACAAATCCAGACGTCGCAAGTTTTCTGCACAACAGCAGTAGCTTTATTATTAGACAGCCGGCGAGAGTTTCAAAGCATCTCTAAAGTAGCTGAGTGTATACTTGCAGAGGCTGTTCTTCCTGAATCTCTGCCTTACCCACAGAGACAGTATATTTAATAGGAATTGGACAAAGGCATATCAGTCACATGGGCGATTGTCAACAGATAGTTTAAAGTAGGTAATTATGACCTTACAAAGCTTGATGAATGGCGATGTCCTGTGATAACGTGTGATGGATTACAGAAACTGATTATCGTATTGTTCATGTTTATGTGTTGATGGGAAGAGATTAAGGCAGAAGGGTTCTTCCTTCAGTAAATGGGGGATTCACTTACATATGCTCATATGGAGGGGAGGTAAGATAATGGGACCGGGAGGCAGTTTAACAGGGTTGTGGCCAGGACTCTCAGTCTTGTCTGGCAAGGGCAAATTCATCTGTCTGGGGATATGGTGAAATCCACATGTCCTGAAAGAGAAGCAAATTATGGAACTGGCCCCTCTGTGGTATTTTAACTTCCTCATTCTGATCAGGAATCTGTTGACCAGAATTGGATGCAATGATTGACTGTGACCTAACTAGAGCTTTGTCAAGGGTTAGCATCTTTTCCGTGTACAAAGTTAAAAATCACACAACACCAGGTTATAGTCCAACAGGTTTAATTGGAAGCATAATAGCTTTCGGAGTGACGCTCCTTCAGGTGATAGTGGAGGGCTCCTGATGAAGGATCGTCACTCTGAAAGCGAGTGTGCTTCCAATTAAACATGTTGGACTATAACCTGGTGGTGTGTGATTTTTAACTTTGTACACCCCAGTCCAACACAGGCATCTCCAAATCACAACTTTTCCGTGAGTTTGTTATCATTCCCCGTATTAATGAAGCCGAGCATCCCATATGTTTTCCTCAAAACAATTTATGTTCTCTCTCCGTTAATGATTTGTACACTTTGTTCCCCATTCCTGCTGTCTTGCTCTCTGTGTCTGTGCCATTCAAATTATATATTCCCTTTCTACATTGCTTCTCTCAAAATGCATCAACTTACTGTATGTTCTAAAGAAGAGACATATTCCATTCAAAATATTAACTCTCGTTCCACACATTCTACCCCCTGGAAAACAGAACAGCACAGCACAGGAATAATCGGTCCACTATGTCTGTGCTGATCATGATGTTATTCCAAACTAATTCAATCTCCGTGTATATGATCCATATCCCTGACAACCCATGCCTGCTTATGTGTCTGTCCAAATGCCTCTTGAACGTTGTGATTGTTTCTGCTTTTACCAACTCCCAGGAGAGTACATTCTAGTCACTCACCACCTTCTGCTCAAGAAATTTGTCTGACACAGCTTCCTTTAAACTTGCAAAGATGTTGTTGGAAATTCTCAGCAGGTCATGCAGCATCTAAGAAGAAAACTCAGTTAATGTTTCGGTTCTGGTCACCCTTCACCAGAAACGTTAACTCTGATTTCTCTTCACAGGTGCTGATAGAACTGCTGAGTTTTTTTCCAGAAACTTCTGTTTTTCTTTCTGGTTTACAGCATCTGCTGTTCTTTCGGTTTTCTTTCCTTTGAACTTCCCCCTCTCCCCTTAAATCTATGGCCTCTAGAATTTATCATTTCCACCATGGAAAAAGATTCAGATTATTCACTCTGTCTGTGCCTCTCGGATTATTCCGCAGCCACTGACTTTCCAAAGACAGCAATTCAAGATTTTCCAACCTCTCCCAATCCAGGCAACATCCTGGTAAACCTATTTCCACCCTCTCCAAAGCCTCCACGTCCTCCTTATAACGTGGTGATCCAAACAGCACAAAATACTCCAAAGGTGCCCTAATGACAGTTTTATATTCACTCCCCTGACAGAAGAAAGCTTTATTCCTGATGAAGGGCTTTTGCCCGAAACGTCGATTTTACTGCTCCTCGGATGCTGCCTGAACTGCTGTGCTCTTCCAGCACCACTAATCCAGAAGAAGGCAAGCCTGCCATCCACCTCCTTCACCACATTCAGGGAGCTGTGAACTTGCACCTGAAGATCCCTCTGTATACCAATGCTGCTCAGGGCCCTTCCGGTTAGTGTATACATTCCTCTTACAATGAACCTCCCAAAATGTATCATCTCACACTTATCTGAATTAAAATCTATCTGCAATTTCTCCACATAACCTTCCAACTGCCCTCTTCCTTGCTGTATCCTTTGACAACATTTTTCATGATTCACAACTTCGTGAGTTTGTACAATCTACAAACTTGCTAATTAAATTGTTTACTTTTTCAAACTAATCATTTATATACATTACAAACAACAGATGTCCCAGTTCTGATCCTTGTGGAACAGCACTACCCACAGACCTCCAGCCGGCAACTTGCCCCAGCACAACTGTTGCTGGGAGAAATATCAAAGAGGAGCCTTCAGTTCTGTGCTGTGCAGCACGACCAACGTTTATTCAGAGCTCCTTACTAATGCATGATGGGAGAGGTCCCTCTCTGGCTCCCCCAGCCAAATCCAGCATTCTGCTGCATTTCCTTCATACGTTCCAGCAATGTATCCCCCCTGACCCAATCTCCTGGGTTTGGGATGTCAGCTTGGAGGTTTCTCTGCTCCCTTTTCCAGTTTCTGATTCTCTACCGTTCTGCAACTTCACCTCTCAGCTCATGCAGTTGCTTGGCCAGTTCTTTCACAAATTATTTAACCCTATCCTTACCATTGCACATCTCGTGCCCTCCCACTGCCACACCCTCTGGCAGCTGCATAGTCCATACAGTCACTAATTCAAAGGTGAACAGCCCCGTTCCTTTTGCTGGGCTTGCCCTCAGTTTCATTGGGATGATGGGGAGTACTGTAACCCATCCCTGCCTGTCTCTGTCAGGGCCTTCGTCAGACTAGCTGTCAGTGTCTGCTTCATTCCTTCTGCTGTACCTGAGCTCTGGGGGTGGTGTGGGAGATGGGATTTCTGTTCAGTATCAAACAGGGCACATATGTGTTTAACTACGTGTCCCTTGGTCAGAATCTGCAGGGGAATGCTTCCACCCACTGCGTAAACCTATTTATTAAGACCCAGCAGGATTTCCTTCCCTGGGCTTGGGATGGAGGTGTATGTAAAATCCATCTGTAATTATTCTCATGTGCTTCTGGGTCTCAGCTGCTCGATCCACTTTATCCTGATTGCTTTCTCTGGCTCACACAGTGTACAGACTACACACGTTCGACAAAACCTCTCCCTGTTTTAGGCCACCCCGGTAGTGGGTCATCTGATATTGCATGGGATCCTGCCCTATATGGTTCCGCACATGATATGTTTTTAATAATGTTTGTCTTATACAGTGTAGTGGCACTGCTGGATCATCCAGACTCTGTTGTGTCCTATTATTGCCCCACCCTTTTCCTGCTCCTGTTTCTCCAGTTGTGTGACTGTTTCTAAGAATGTCTTTAAACTCTCCTTTCTCGCTTCTGTAGCTACTGTCACTGCCACTTCCCCAAATGTCTGCACTGTTTCAGTCAGTATTTTACCTGTCTTACCCACATACTCACTGCCCTGTTGGTGTGGAGTTTCTACTTTTGTGAGCTCTAATCTTCATCACTGTTGCTTCACTGGGAAATTTAGCTGTTTCCACTAACTCTCTGACCTGTTCCTCATGCTCTATGTGGCTTCCAGAGGGTGATGTACCCTTACCGAGCCAAGGCCAACACATGGTCATGAACAATGTCAAAGGCATGCTGTGAACATGATTCCTCCCTCTTCCCTGGCTAATGCCAGTGCTTCTTTCAGGGCTTTCGATGGCTCTGCCAATTCTGAATATTACGTACAAAATTCCCACAGTAGTTAAACAATCCTAAGGTTTGCCTTACGCCCTTCACGGTGTGCGGCTGGACAGTTTTAATATCATAGTTTTTGGTTCTGCTGGGACTGACCCCTCACGCTTCATGATTTGATCTCCCCAGTATGATATCCCTACCTTCCCAGTTGCACTCTCTGTGAGTTAATTTTAAGCCCAGCCTGGATGACCTGACCCAATACTCTGTTTAATATCCAGAGATGTTCTAGCTCACCGACTGAGGTGATAAGGTGTTGGTAAGATCAATTTGACTAACTCCATCAGCCATTTACCGGTGGGATATACTGGAATATTGTGGGATCCCTGAGGTAACTGGATCAAGGTGTACTGTTTCCTCAGACAGCTATCTGGCTTCTGTCAATTAGTAAGGGATACTGTCAGTCTGACGATTCTCTGCTGCTCTCAATCTGTCATTGTCACAATTACAACCTCCTCAGCCCCAGCTTTAATGGGATCCTGTTTGTGTGGGGAGTGAGAGGGTCCTCGATCTTTACAGGATCTACAGATAATAACCCACATTCCTGTTTGGGTTACCCACACCGCTGAGTGGATCCTAGCTGTAACTCCCAAGATTCCCTGACTGTCCCACTCTCCCTGCAATTCAGCTACTTTGGCGATGTCGCCTCTTATTTTCTTCCTGTCCCATTACTGGCTGGAGCGTCCCTATGTTATAGTCCAGGTCTCTACATCAATAGTTGCTCCTAATTGTTCTAAAATGGCAACTCCCAGAATGGTCCTTTCCTCAGTTTCACACTCCATATCTGAATGCATTTTGTCATATTCCTGACCTACATCGGGACAGGTTCCTTCAGCTTCATCCAGCTTCCTCAGTTCCCACTCCGAATGCTCTCATTTTAGTAATTGAGAGGGTGAGGGGCAAATCCATATCGGTAAATGATATAGATGCTCCTATGTTAACATCATATGTTGCTGGAGCCCTAACAGCGTGTCAATAAATACTCATGGGCTATGCATGTGCAGACGTGAACACAGGCCACACACAATGTGAACACCTACCTCCCTCTCTCTGCTTACGTTCCTTGTCTATATGCCCTTTCCTGCTTCCCTTGCAACATTGCGAGTCTGGTTCCCCTCCCTGTAATGCAGCTATTCCCTTGTGTTTCTGAGTTTGCCTCAGCTTTCATGGCCCAATTCAGAATTTGTTTAGAATTATCTCCCACTGGGAGTCCCATGTTTATAATTACAGTTACATGGGGTCCCATGTCATCTTTTAAATACATTAAACAAATTTCATCATCACAGGTTGAGGTTTGGTAATCCCCGTGGTCCTTATACACCTCAAGCTTCCTCTCTGTACGATCCTCGATATTACCCTTGGGTCCCTGAGTCACCAAGGTTATTTTAGCCCATTCAGCCTGTCCCTTCCCCAGTGTGTCCCTGTAATATCTGTAAATGCCTGGAGCCACTGATTGGCTGTGCACTGGGGGGAACCGGCTCGCACCCCCACCCTCTCATTACAGGGACAGGTTCTGCTGTAACACGTCAGGGCATCTTGGCCTGAAAGGTTTTTTGCCTGACATCCTCATCAGTGAGATTACATACTTCAATTAATTCATCCATATTCTCCCAATAAGACCCATTATAACAATTTCTCTATCAGGCTGGGTGTTCATTCATCAACATCTGTCATTCAGCCAGGTAAATGGTTCAGGTTTGGTTTATGTCAGTTCCCTTTGTTGCCCCCTCCTGTCTGTCCAAGTTTGAGTTTTGTTGCCTGGCGGTGCCATAGACACGGCCTTCTGGACTTTACAGGGTGGTGGGTCATCCCACCCAATGCCGGCCCTCTCTCTATACATACAGTCATAGAGACATAGAGATGTCCAGCATGGAAACAGACCCTTGGGTCCAACTCGTCTATGCTGACCAGATAACCCAACCCAATCGAGTCCTACCAAACCTTTCCTATTCATATACCGATCCAAATGCATTTTAAATGTTGTAATTGTACCAGTCTCCACCACTTCCTCTGGCAGCTCATTCCATACACATACTACCCTCTGCATGAAAAAGTTGCTCCTTAGGTCTCTTTTATATTTTTCCCCTCTCACTCTAAACCTAAGCCCTCTAGTTCTGGACTCCCCAACCGCAGGGAAAAAACTTTGCCTATTTATCCTATCCATGCCCCTCATAATTTTGTAAACCATCTCTCAGGTCAACCCTCAGCCTCCAACACTCCAGGGAATACAGACCCAGCCTGTTCAGCCTCTCTCTGTAACTCAAATCCTCCAACCCTGGCAACATCCTTGTGAATATTTTCTGAACCCTTTCAAGTTTCACAACATCTTTCCGATAGGAAGGCAACCAGAATTGCACGCAATATTCCAACAGTGGCCTAACCAATGTCCTGCACAGCTGCAATATGACCTTGGATGGAAATGTGTTGCTGGAAAAGCGCAGCAGGTCAGGCAGCATCTAGGGAACAGGAGAATCGACGTTTCGGGCATTAGCCCTTCTTCAGAGACTTTCTCCCCGGATTCCTGAAGAAGGGCTAATGCCCGAAACGTCGATTCTCCTGTTCCCTAGATGCTGCCTGACCTGCTGCGCTTTTCCAGCAACACATTTCCATCTCTGATCTCCAGCATCTGCAGACCTCACTTTCTCCGCAATATGACCTTCCCAACTCCTGTACTCAATACTCTGACCAAGAAAGGAAAGCATACCAAACGCCTTCTTCACTATCCTATCTACCTGCGACTCCACTTTCAAGGAGCTATGAACCTGCACTCCAAGGTCTCTTTGTTCAGCAACACTCCCTCGGACCTTATCATTAAGTGAATAAGTCCTGCTCAGAATTGCTTTCCCAAAATGCAGCACCTCGCATTTATCTGAATTAAACTCCATCACCACTTCTCAGCCGTTTGGCCCATCTGGTCCATATCCTGCTGTAATCTGAGGTAACCCTCTTCGCTGTCCACTACACCTCCAATGTTGCTCTTATCTGCAAACTTACGAATTGTACATCTTATGCTCGCACCCAAATCATTGATGTAAATAACAAAAAGTAGAGGACTCAGCACCAATTCCTGTGGCACTCCACTGGTCAGAGGCCTCCAGTCTGAAAATCAACCCTCCACCACCACTCTCTGACTTCTACCGTTGAGCCAGTTCTATATCCAAATGGTTAGTTCTCCCTGTATTCCATGAGATCTAACCTTGCTAATTAGTCTCCCATGGGCAACCTTATCGAATGCCTTACTGAAGTCCATATAGATCACATCTATTGCTCTGCTCTCATCAATCCTCTTTGTTACTTCTTCAAAAATCTCAATCAATTTTATGAGACATGATTTCCCATGCACAACGCCATGTTGACTATCCCTAATCAGTCCTTGCCTGTGTTGGCTGTAATAGAATGACCCAGGCTTTACAGCATTCTGTACTCACCAATGAGAGCAATAATTTCAGACTCTCAATTCGGCCTTTTGAGTTATAATCTGTTTTTTCATTGACAGCTGCATACCTTGTTTCCTTATTTGTTTCCCAGCTCGAATTCTATTCCCCGTGGCCTTGAGGCACTACCATTTCTGCTATTTAATCTCTCCTGCCTTCCCCCATGTGACAGACTGTCTTTTTGTCTTTGTCTCACCCCCACCTTCCTCACAACCTGTTACATTTCTGATGGTTCCCAGGCCTCTGTAACGTTCACTGCGCCCCCCTGGGACAATGGCATGAGTTTTGAATTATCTTCCTCCAGATATAATCGGAAATCTTTCTGGCTGCAGTTTCCCCCAGATTTTATTTTCAAAACCACATCATTTGCGTCAGTCAAATATTTGTGAGAATTCATCAACAATTCCAAGCATTTTGATGTAATCTGTGACTTTCCCACAGATGTGCAGGTTTGCTCAATTGGCTGTGCTAACATGGTCTGTATTGTGCAGGTTAGGTGGGTTGGGTTAGCCATGGTAAATGTGGGGTTATGGGGATAGGGTGGGAGAGCAGGTCATTGCAAACTCGATGAGCTGAGTAGCCTCTTTCTGCACCTCAGGGATTTGAACGAGTTGTGATTGTCATCACATTTTCCTGATGCCCGGTTCATTCAGCTCAGGCACACATGCTGCCTTTGTGTTTCTGTGGGTGCTCACTCACTCCTTTCCTTCTGTTTACATCAATTTCTCACCGTAGGTGAGGCTGAGAATGAATTTGTAAATACAAATATTCCAACCAAAACCACTCACAGGTCAGGACCTGTTTCTGCTGCTGCCGTCACTCACGAGGAACAGGAAAATAAAAGTTCAGTCACGAAACTTACAGGAGCATAGAGGTTATAACCACCAGGAAATGCTGAACAGCTCAAAACACTTTTCTCAAGAAAAGAGGAGGCTGAGAGACAGCCTTTTACAAGTAGGAAGCTTTGTGTTTTTGCGTTCAGAGATTTGATGTTGGAATCATTGGGTCTGAAGCATGGTTCACTGCCCCAGGTCACCAAAGTTGCTGCCTAAATGTGCATCTTTCTTTTTGTCTATCTGTCTGAGTTAACAATCAGATGGACAGGTCAGTGTCTGAGTGTCTTCCCAAATCCCTGATTGAATCTGTCTCCCCCCACAATCTCAGATGCCTCACCACTCACTGGGTCATGGAGAAACTCTGCCGTTACAATGAGTACGGTCTTTGCTGTCACCTCTCCTAGTGCTTCCGCCTAATCCCCACTTCCCTTCAATAAATCCCAGCTGTCTCTAGTCCATCCACATGGGTATGTTAAAGAGTATAACAGGAGAGTGGATTAAACTGAGAGTTCAAAGCCAGAATGAAAGAGGAAGAAGGAAATAAACCGGTTTTGTGGATCCCAGGGGATACAGACTCCAGGTTGAGCCCTTTGTGGGCATTCCCGCAATAATACGAGACAGCATTCCATGATGAGAGTTAAACCCGGGTGGCAGGAAAGGGAGCCACTGAACATGAGCAGGTTTAGTTCAAACACAGGAGGTTTGTTCAGTCAGTAACAGTGTGTTAGACATGGATGTGAAGTGAACAGTGAGGGGAAATGTTACCACAAGCTGCAGATGGACAACTTTCATTGGAACAGGAGGAGGCCATTCAACCCTTCAACCCTGCTCTGCTATTCAGGATGATCATGGCTGATTTGTGGCCTAACTTGCAATTTTCAAAACTCTCCAAACTCATCAATAAACTCCTCTGCAACAGACAAGATCAATATTGAAAAACTAACGATCTGCAAATGCTGGGAAATCAGACACAAAAACAGAAATTGCTGGAGAAATTCAGCAAATTTGGTAGCATCTGTGGAGAGTGAACCTTTGGGGTCAGGTGACCAGCTGCAGCTGACCATTCTGCCTTTTCTGTAACACTATCTGGAACAGGTTCTGGTGCGAGAGGGATGAAGTTGTCAATAACAACTGAGAAAACAGGAGGGCATGCTCAATTAGAATAAAACCCATTTTGGAAAAAGTGAGGACTGCCCGATGCTGGAGATCAGAGCTGAAAATGTGTTGCTGGAAAAGTGCAGCAGGTCAGGCAGCATCCAAGGAACAGGAGAATCGACGTTTCGGGCATAAACCTGAAGAAGGGCTCATGCCCGAAATGTCGATTCTCCTGCTCCTTGGATGCTGCCTGACCTGCTGCACTTTTCCAGCAACACATTTTCAGCGCTAAAACCCATTTTGGTCTTGCACTTTTAATTCAACTGCAAACATCATTCATTATCATTTCCAAAATAGGATAATAGACCATAAATCAACTCTTAATGTCACTGGGTCTAGGAAACTGTTACTTCTGACCTGGTCCAGCCGACATGTGAATCCAGACCCTGAATAATGGGGTTGCTTCTGAACCATCTTCTGGGCAGTTAGAACGTATGACAAATGCTGCCCCAGCAAGTGATGCCGTGATCCCATGAACAAACAAAACAAATCCGATCACTGTGGTTACCTGTGAACTCGCCGGTGTTTCATCAAGCTGGATATCTGAGTGAATTTCTTGCTGCACTGAGAGCAGGTGAATGGCCTCTCCCTGTTGTGTATTCACTGGAGTACAGTGAGGCTGAATAATGTCCTGAACCCAATCCCAGATTGAGAGCACCTGAATGGTCTCGCACTGCTCTCCTGTGACCGGGAGAGATGTAGTCACTATCCCAGCATATGATGGGTAAAGATATCTCCAAAAGAGATCTAGTGAGAGTAGATGAGGACAAACTGTTCACGTGCATAAAAGAATCAATAATAAGGACGCACCGATGTAAAGGGATTGACAAAAGAAGCACATGGGACATGAGACAAAATGTTTTCATGCAGAGAAAGTTTATGGTCAGGAATACACTGCCAAAGAGTGCGTTGGTGTCAGGTACAATGAAGAGGATAGAATTGAACAGTTATTGGAAGGGGATGAATGGGAAGGTTTATGGGGTAAAGGCAGAAGAATAGCATTCAGTGAGGTGATCCTTTGGAGAACTGTTGAGCCAATCAGCCTCCTTTTGCACAGTAATAATTCTGTGAACAATTAATTCTGAGCCCTCTAAGGAAATATCAGGGCAGGGTTTGTAAAGAGGTCAGATTGAATGAGGGTCTTGGTGAACAAAAGTGAGACACAGATACAGAAAAGTTTTGGGATGGATTGAGTGAAGTGTTATCAATTTGCATGGCCACCAACATTACAGCAGTTACAAATGGGATTCAATAAGAGAGTGGAATTAGAGCAGCAAATAAATCTTAAACATTTATGCAGCTGAAGGGGATGCTGGGTAAAGATACCACAGTTAGCACTTATTTCATTCCAGACATACCAGCCAGGGAGCACATCCTTGCTGTATTTATCCCATTGAGCTCTTGAAGAATTTTGTTCATTTCAAGTGTTTCATTTTAGATACTCCAGAGAAGACAGTTTCATGCTCTGCAATCTCTCCTGCCAGGGCAATGCTGCTGTTAGAATTCAATTCACTGCGGTATGTTACTGGCTGCTTCATGGACTGGAACTGGCAATTGAGACTGTAAGGTCACTGTATAAAATATCTTCAATTGTATTGCCAGATTGCCGGACACATGAGGGGCTTTAAGAAAAAAAAACAACTTGCGGGCATTGAGTGTCTATTGTGGGGGCATCCTGTTTATATAAAATCCATTGATAATTGTTAGAATTGACTTGCACTGGCTCTGGCGAAGTGGTCAGAGCATTATGACTGTCATCGGAGCTGGCAACAATCTTCCCATGGGTTAGAACTCATACATGATAGAATAGGTGTGGGTCCTTCTTGTAAAGTTATTCAAAATGATCCTAATTTACTTTCAGAAACAAGTGAGAGAAAGGCACATTACTGAGGTCATTGCATTAGTCCAAAATTAGAAATTCAGGAGAACTGAAGGGAGAGCTGGTGTTAGGAGTTGTCGTAATGATATGGTGAAACTTTTTTTTTAACAGAGAGAAAGTTCCACATGGGAAACTCAGCTTTAACATCACATCAACTGCAGAGTCGTCCAATTCCACAGGTCCTGATCCTTATCGGTAATATGGAAAGGGAAAGCAGCATGCCGAGCCCAGAGAAATCATTCCTATGCTCTGCATGCTGTTGAATATTTAACCGGTCATGTGATTTGCGAAGACACCAATGGGACGGGACCAGGGCTGGGGTATGTAAATGTGGGGACTGTGGGAAGGAATTCACTTACCCCTCCCAGCAGGACACACACCGACACAGTCACACTGGGGAGAGGCCATTCAACTGCACCGCGTATGGGAAGGGATTTACTCAATCTTACAATCTGCTGAGGCACCAGAGAGGGCACAGAGGATATAGACCCTTCACCTGCTCCATGTGTGAGAAATAATTCATTCAAATCTCTCGCCTGCAGAGACATCGGTGCGTTCACTGGGGAGAGGCCATTCACCTGCTCAGTGTGTGGGAAAGGATACACTAGGTCCTCTGAAATGCTGAAACACCGAGCTCACTCTGGGGAAAGGCCATTCACTTTCTCACAGTGTGGGGAGACATTCACTCAAATGCACTACCTGCAGTGACCCCAGAGAGCTCACTCTGGGGAAAGGCCATTCACTTGCTCCCAGTTTGTGGGGAGAGATTCACTCAAATGCATCACCCCCCCCACCGAGATCCCAGTGAGCCCACACAGGAGAGAGGCCATTCAGATGATCAGTGTGTGAGAGGGGATTCAGTGATTCACCCTGCCCCCTGAGACCCCAGCGATCCCACACAGGGGAGAGACCATTCAGATGGTCAGTGTGTGAGAGGGGATTCAGTGATTCATCCCACCCCCGAGACCCCAGTGAGCCCACGCAGGGGGAGAGGCCATTCAGATGCTCAATGTGGGAGAGAGGATTCAGTTATTCATCCTGTCCCCTGAGACCCCAGCGGGTTTACAATGGGTAGGAGTTGTTTTCCTCTCTGCGTGACAAGGGATTTGCTGAGTCTTCAACATGACTGACAGCCCAGTGAGGGGACACAGGGAAGTGGTCATCCACCTGCTCCGTGTGGGGTAGACTTCACACATCACTGCAGGACTCTGATTCTGATGTTACTGTTCATCAGAGTCAGGACTGGACCTTGTTCATGATGATACTGTTGGAGTATTGATGTTGTGGTTGTTAATCACATTAACTGGGCTGGAGTTGACTGAATTGATATTGCCACTTTCTGAACTTGGGGATGTCTCTTTGGGCAGTAAGTCTCCAGAAACAGCAATGTGACAATTAGCAGGGGCCATCTATTTTGATTTAAATTGATTGTAGCACTGCTGCTTCACAGCATCAGGTACAATGTTGGAGTCCAGCCTTGGTGAACGGCCTGTGTGGAGTTCCCGCATTCTCCCCATGATAGTGTGGGTCCCCTCCCAGGTGCTCTGGTTTTCTCCCACAGGCTAAAGATGTGCAGGTTCGGTGGATCAGTCGTGCTAAATTGCCCACAGTGTCGAGGATTGTGTAGACTAGTGGATTCGCCATGGGAAATGCAATGTTACTCTGGATTGCTCTGGGTGGGATGCTCTTCGGATGTTTGGTGGGATTTGATGGGCCAATGCTCTCCTTCCACACTGTAGGGATTCTATTCTATGATTGAGGATAAAGGCTACACAGCAGGGTATCCTTGGAGAAGGAGCATGTGGTGTGTATCAATGCTCTTGATGCCTTTAGATAGAGGTGGGCACCCCTTTATCTCCAGCGCTGACCCCTCACCTCCAACCCTACTTTGATTTCGTCCTTTCCCACTCTGCCACTTGTAATGGTTTGCTTTGCCCATAATGGGCTTTGTTTATAAATATTCAATTGGTTATTCAGGTGGTTTACTGCTATAATGGCGTAATGATGATTTTGATGGTGGGAAGGTTGCTGTGATAACACTTCTGGGTCGGAGAAATGGGGAAAAAGGAAAACTCCACAGCTCACAGAACGAGAACTGAAAATCAGTTAAATCAAACCAAAGGTCCCAACGGGGGAGGGGGGGGGTGGGGAATATCTCCCTGGAATTTGAGTAACTGGAAAGTGATGGTGTCCTGGAGTCGTCGGGATTTTGTTTTATACGGCGTTTGAAATTTTAAAACAGTTATATTCAGATCGTTTTGTTTCTTTTCTTTTCGTTTCATTTATCGTGGAATAAACTCTTACATTTTTTAAAACCAAATTTACAAACATTGCATTAAAGACAAATGTTAAACAAAGTCCATCAAATCATCCCTCACTGAAAACTGATGTGGAGGTGCAATCTCCTGGAGAGTCCCTGCCCTGCCTACTTCTTCCTACCCGGGTTCCATGGTTATATATATGACCTGGGAGATAGGGGCAGAAGGGGGGCTTTCGGCTTTTCAATCCTGCTCCCCCATTCAATGGGAAACAGCTGACCATCCTGACCATTCAATGGGAAACAGCTGACCATCAGTCTCCTGTTCCTGCTGTGTTCCAATCCCCTTTGATGCCTTTACCTTTAAGAACTATATCTAAGTCCTTCTTTAGCTTCATTGCCTTTTGTTCCAGTGCCGTTGCTGAGATACTGTGTGTGTATAGGCAGGGGTAATGTGATGGTTCTGCCTCCTGAAGCGTGCACTCAGCATCCCTCATCATCCTGCAGTAACAATCAGGTTTCAGTAAATAGAGATAGAAACCGTTTCCAGGATATGGGCATCACTGGCTCAGCCAGCATTTATTCCCCATCTCTAGTTACCCTTGAGAAGATGGTAGTGAGCTGCTGTCTCGAACCATTTGCAGTTCATTTGGCGCAGACAGACCGACAATGCTCTGAGGGAGAGTGTTGCAGGATTTTGGCTGATTGACTCTCAGTCTTTGGTTCATCAAATGCTGGTTAACTTAATCACGATCTGCACATGATTTTGAGATTTCAGTTGCAAATCTTCACCATCTAGCACCCTGTATAAAGGAATATGTACAGATTAGAAATTCAGAACAGACAATTCTCGTTTCTCTGGAACATCTTTTTCCTTGTCTTTCCCTAAAGCTGTAAACCTGCAGCCCACTTACTCCCTCCCACCATTCTGACTCTGCTACCCCCTAATGTTTACCCTCCCCATTCTCATGGAGTTGCTCATAAACAGATCCATGCCACCACTTTCCGTCCCTGGTTAGACTCTGCACCCTTTCTGGGTTCACTTCCTTTCTTCTCAGTTGCTGCAAGTCAATAATGTAACAGCAGAATGAAACAAAAGGAAACAGAAAGGGAGGTGGCAGACCCTGGACAGAACAGGAACCTTCAGGCTGGGAGAATGGGTTAGATCCTTCTTGATTTCCCATTGGTCGATTCCCAGCATTATGAGGCATTGGGGATGGAACTTGGTCCCACGTGGGTGTGGTGACACCTTAATTCCCCGGCTGATCAATACTAAAAGTGGATGTCTTCCTCCTCCAGCCAATCACAGTGTGAAATACTTTCTGCTAGGTACCCCAAAGCACATGCTCCAAAATCCGCCCACATTCTGTACATGTACAGTGCCGGGTTTCCCCACACACGTATAGTCCCTGCCTCGGGGATTGTGGGAGTTGTAGTCCCCAGGAAGCTACTTGAGCCCTGTCTCTGGTAAGTGAATGAAAACTGTGGGCTGGAGGGTGTTGTCTATCAAATCCCCATTCAGACACACAGGACATGTGGGCTGTCATTGGGTTTCATGGAGACATACGTTTCCACGACCTGATTTCTGACGTGAGGAATATAGATTCAGCAAATTGAGTGATAGAGAGGTTAATAAGGAAGAGCAGATTTTAAGCAGAGGTAGCTGAGTGGTTAGCACTGCTGCCTCACAGCGTCAGTGACATGGGTTTGATTCCAGCCTTAGGCGACTGTGTGGAGTTTACACATTCCCCCCATGTCTGTACGAGTTTCCTGCCGTGCTCCAGTTTCCTCCCACAGTCCAAATATGTGCAGATTAGGTGGATTGCCCATACTAAATTGTCCAGTTTCCATGCATGTGCTGGTTAGGAAATTAGCCACAGGAAATGCAGGGTTACAGGGAATGGGTAGGTCTGAATGGGATGCTCATCATAGGGTTGGTGTGGACTGTGCACTGTAGGGACTCTATTCTACTCTCATGAAGAAGAATGTACTTATCTCAATGTGTTGTGAATCTGTGGAATTCCCTATTCAAAATGAGGTGGATGCCAGGACAATGAGCAAATTTAATGAAGAGATACAGATTTTAAATTTGCAATGAGTTGAAGGGTGAGATAGAGCAGGCGGTAAAATACAGCTGAGACCGAGGTGAGCTCAGTCATCACTGTATTAAATGGTGGAGCTGATTCGAAGAGCTGCATTGCCTCTCCTGTGCCCAGTGCTTATCTTCTTACGGTAATAACTGAAAAGCAGCATCCAAAACTCACCAACTTCACCAAAGGAGATTTTTGGGAAAAGCAGGATAGTCAGGGGGATTAGCATTTCAAACTTAGAAGATGAGGAAGCGTGTGGGAGATAATGATTTTGCAATTTTAAACTGAGGGGAGACAGTGATTTATGGTTTTAGACTGTGTAGGACATTCACAGCGTCCAGAATACTCCGTTGTGAATATCTATCCTGTACTTTATTACAAAGCCAAGGTCTTTGACAATGAAAACCAAAACACCCAGGTAACATCGTCTCACCTCGTAATCTGATAAAAGACTTGTGGTAAGTATTGTCAAATTTAGAATACAGTTGGAAAGCTGGAAGATTAAATCCAATCCCAAGATCCTGTGCTTAAACAAAGGAGACTACAGTAGGATGAGGCAGGAGTTGGCTAATGTAGACTGGAAGCAAAGACTTAACGGTGGGACAGTTGACCGACAGTGGAGGAATATCAAAGAATTTTTCAAACTGTTCAGCAAAAGTATATATCAGTGAAAAGGAAGGACTGTAGGAAAAGGAGTAATCTGCCATGGGTGGCTAAGGAAATAAGGGAGTTTATCAAATTGAAACAGAAAGCTTACAAATTGGCAAAGACCATTGAGAAACTAGGTTATTAGAAAAACTTTAAAGATCAACAGAAAGCCAGATGGGATTGGGGGAGAAAAGTGATGAGTAGCTATCCCCAGGGCCAGAGTAGCAGTTTACACTGCTAGAGGGGAACCTATTATGTGGGGAACATATGGCCTGTGTAATTGTTGAAGCACTTCACTGTTACCATAGAGATAATCCTGATTAAGTTAAAAATCACAGCACACTCCTAAAGCCTGTACTTCCAAATAAACCTGTTGGACTATAACCTGGTGATGTGAGGTTTTTAACTTTGTCCACCCCGCTCCAACACCGGCTCTTCCACATCAGAATCCTGACAGACTGCCCCACTGAAACTGAAGTGCCTGTCATATACCTGACTGAGCCACAGGGCCGTGGAGGAGGGGTATGTGGTTTAACCACAAAGTGTTGAGCTTAATTCAACTTTTTAACTGCTATTGCAATGGAGATAATACTGAGAGACAGCGTCCATTCAAAACCACAAACCACAAAGGTATAAGAATGGGAGCGGCACATCGGACAGGCAGGGAGTTACCTGATGCTGCCTGGAGGTTTTCTGCATGTACACTATCCAGGTAACTGCCATGTCTCATCAATAAAGACTCAAAGAAGACCTCTCAGAGTTCTGTGCCCAGTTATTCCTATCCAGCAATGTTCAGGAATATGGGTACACAGCAGTCAGTCTTCACAGTGGAGAACACGAAGAACATGCCAGTAATTGATAAGGAAACTGAGGAAGGTGAGGACCAAGAAACAATCATTATCACGAAAGAGTTAGAGCTGGGCAAGCTAATGGAGCTAAAGGTAGACAAGTCTCTTTGCCCTGATGGAATACATCCCAGGGTGCTAGCAGAGATAGCGTGAGAAATAGTAAATATACTTGGAGTCAGAATCCTACAGCAGAGACAGGCCCTTTGGCCCAAACTGGCCCATGCCGACCAGAATGTCCATCCACGCTAACCCCATTTCCCTGCACTTGGCCCATCTGCTTCTGACCCTTTGCTATCCATGTATTTGTCCAAATGTCTTTTACATGTTGTTAATGCACCCACCTCAACCACTTCCACTGGCACCTCATTCCATATATACATACCACCCTCTGTGTAGAACTGTTGACCCTCAGGTTCCCTTTCATAATTTCTCCTTCGACCTTAAACTGATGCCCTCCACTCCTTGCTTCCCTGGGAAAGAGACGGAGTGCATTCACCTTATCCAAGCCTCTCATGGTCTTATATACTTCCAGAAAAGATCACCCTCTGTTTCCACTGCTCTAAACAAAAAAAAAATCCTCGCTTGTCCAACCTCTCCCTATAATTCAGACCCCTGAGTCCTGGCAAAAATTCTTGTAAATTTCATATGCACTTTTTCCAGTTTGATAACTGAAACCTACACTGCACTCATCACATTTCCAGTGTTTCCCCACGGTACTGGAACCG
Source organism: Chiloscyllium plagiosum (assembly GCF_037043375.1). NCBI lineage: Eukaryota > Metazoa > Chordata > Chondrichthyes > Orectolobiformes > Hemiscylliidae > Chiloscyllium > Chiloscyllium plagiosum. The sequence continues at coordinate 54,026,301 of NW_028270174.1, read as the reverse complement.
ACGTGACAACGCCAATGGATTACAAGCCATGATCGATAATTAACTCCTTTACAACAATCCTGTTTTCATAGCATTTTTCATGCTGCAGGTATCCTTGTGTCTTTCTGGTTGCATGGTTAATTAAAAATTTGTCCTCATACAAAACAAATCTGTAGCTTAATTGTTCCTGGGAAATGTGCCATGTTTCTTCAGGCTTTTCACAACAAATGAACTCTTTCTCCACAGTCACCACACTAACATGGACTTGGCTGTGTCTCAGTAATTTTTCCAGTCACACTGACATTTGAAATATTCGCCCATGGACAGAATACACACCTTTCCTTCCACATGAAAAGGCCAAATGATATTCAGATCGGCACGGATCAATTAACTATCAAAACGGAACGTGAAGTTCAATTTGAATTTCTCATCCACAAATCCGCCCTTTCAGAACCCTACAACAGAGAAAACAGGTCACCACCGTTAACACAGGATGGAAATTCAAAAGACAGTGATAGTATTAAATTGTAGTTTCTTTGTTCCCCCAAAGCTTTAAATCTCAGTCTCACAATTGCTCTCTTCTGTGAACTGAAATCCAAACCAATCTCCTCACCCCTTTTCCTCCACACCCAGTTCTCACACACACTCTCTTCTCTTTGAAATCAGCTTCCTAGCTCCTGCCTGCAGACTAAGAACCAAAAAAAGGTTTCCTCCCACAATCCAAATATGTGCAGGTCAGGTGAATCGGCCATGCTAAATTGCCCACAGTGTTAGATGCATTAGTCAGAGGGAAATGGGTCTGGGTGGGTTACTCTTCTGAAGGTCGGTGTGGACTGGTTGGGCCGAAGGGCCTGTTTCCACACCGTAGGAAATCTAATCTAATCAAATCAATGAGTCTGACTCGGAGCCTCCTGGATGTTGGTGAATCCTTCCCCCACCTCCCAGGTTTCCTTCCTGGTCAGAACCAAACTGATATTTTTTTCCCCAGTCTGGAACATTTTATTTATTTCCCCCACACGGACCCTCTGATGAGAACCATCCTGCATACATTGGCCAAGTCATATCTGATTGAACTAAGATGAACCAAATTATAACTTTATTTGCAGGCCCATCTGTGTTCCTTTCCATAACATTCCTGAATCTTCACACGAGTTCTGATAACTTTCTGCAAAATGCTGCCCCCACTGATAGCCGACCACTTACAGATTACATTACAGTGTGGAAACAGGCCCTTCGGCCCAACAAGTCCACACCGACCCGCCGAAGCGCAACCCACCCATGCCCCTACATTTACCACTTACCTGACACTAACAGGCAATTTAGCATGGCCAATTCACCTGACCTGCACATCTTTGGACTGTGGGAGGAAACCAGAGCACCCGGAGGAAACCCACGCAGACACAGGGAGAATGTGCAAATTCCACACAGTCACCTGAGGCGGGAATTGAACCCGGGTCTCTGGCGCTGTGAGGCAGCAGTGCTAACCACTGTGCCACTTGTCATGATATCAGGGCAGGGGCCATTTCCCTGGGTCCTATTCCCAGAGGTAGGAAACTACGAATGACAGATTAATCCCATACACGCACAGCCTCTCTCCTGGACCTGACCAGCCCTGCACATACACCAACAATTGGCCAGCACTGCGCACGTGCACTGTCTCCCCTCCTACAGCACATGCTCCAGATCACACACGAAGCTGGGTGATTGACAGCAGCTCCTGCCCAATAGGGTGGAGGGGGCAGGGCTGGAGATTGTAAACAATGAATGAATGTGGAGGACACTGGGGGATGGACAGGTGAGTGAGGGACAGGAGCAGTGCAGCAACAGGAGGGGACCCTGGACAAAATGAGCAATGGGAGAGTCTGACAGGAGAGAAACTACCGGAAGGTTCTGTTTAGAGGCTCAGGCGGGGACAATATGGTCTGGCGGCTTGGGCATGTTTTCCAATCAGCCTTTTCAAAGATGCTGTTACTCAACTCTGAGCCTGATCCTCCTGGTTCAGAGGTAAGGACACTACCACCATTTCCTGGTGGGCTAGTGGAAAGAAGGGAAGGTTTTCTCAATCCCTCTCATATGGATAGGGTAAATACACAATATAGAATCCCAAACGGTGCACAATATCTGTTTGAGAAGGGGAACGATCACTGGGGAGTCCTGCACTTCCTTCCTGAGCCTTTTACTTGATCTGATGGTCACCCATTCCCTTTCTGCCTGTGTAACCCTCACCTGCAGTGTGACTAACTCACTGAACCTGCTGTCCATAACATTCTCAGTATTGCTCCACAGTGAGTTCACTCTCAGCTCCAGCTCTGAAAAGCAGTTTCCCAGTAGCTGCAGATGGGCAGTCTTCCTGCACACATAGCCGTCACGGACACAGGAAGTGTCCCTTATTTCCCACATTGTGCAAGAGGAGCACACCACTGAGGTCTCCGATCACAATGTCTCTCTTGTTTCAGTTAGTTACTCCCATTAGGAGAATTTAAATGAGCTAGCAACCTTCTTTCTCTTCAAACATTTCCATTATAATCAAAAGCCCCAATCTTTACTTAAGCTGACATTTTATACTTTAAAAACTGTTTAAAAAAAACTCAGCAGGTATCGCTTACAACTTGGCTGTTCCCATTGAGATCATGTGAATTTATGAATGGCCTGCACTAAAACTGAAGCTGTGGGTTCACATTCTCTCTGTCTCCCCTCGCTCGGTTTACCAGCAACTCCAAAACACTCTCATTGAGCCAAGCAGCACCCACAGTGCAGCCCTATCATTTTCATTGTCTGCTCCCACCTACACTGCCCCAGCCTCCTGTACTGTTCCAATTCATCTCAATGGGAGCTCAGGAACATCATCTCATCTCTCAGTTCAGCCATTTGTAACCCCAGAGTCAACAAGGACTTCAGCAGTTTCTGAATGAATAGACAGTTGTCAGAACCTGGAACATTCCACCTGAAATGGTACTGGAATTTGAGTCCATAAGGAATTTTAATGAGAAGTTTGCAGGAATTGAAAATAAGGAGTTTACAGATTAACATCATGAAGTGGGTGATTGGGTCTAAATCTGACAGTTCCTATAAAGAGACGAGGTGTAATTTGGATAAATCTGTGCTCCCTCTCAGGCCAATACCTCCTTCCACAGCTGCAGGGCCCAGAATTGAACACAAACCCCGAGGGTGATCCAACCACAAATCTTTCTGCTTTTTGCTTGAAATAAAAACCAGATACTTGCCCACAGACAGAACAGACACACCTTTCTCCTTCCACAGTTAAATGTCAATGGTATTCAGATCCTGATGACCCTGCTGATGATAGAAAAATGCTTTTGAGATCCCTGTCTCAATTATTCTCAATTAATATCCTATAAAACGAATTGACAAAACAAAACTCTCAGTCAGTGCAGGCTGAACAGTAAAGACAAATATTTCTCTTGGTATGTGTTTGATGTGTAAATGCTCCTCTTTCAATCACCCCGCCCCCACCCAGGAAGAGGACATGTCCATGTGCCTCTCTGTACCTTGCCCCCAATAAAGATGGCGGCCATAACCCAGGACCTATCACCACCTGAGGGCCACAGCCATTTTCCCATTTGCTATAAACGTGGGACCAAGAGTTTCTAATTCAGGCCTAACTACCTGTTCAGAGTGTAATTAAACCCTCCCAGTCTAAACTGGATCCAACTCCCCTTTCCAGTTTCCTCCTCCAGTGACCCTTCCTCAGAACCGATGGCAGCTGGGAAAATTAGAATCCCTACAGTGTGGTAACAGGCCATTCGGCCCAACAAGTCCACACCCACCCTCTGAAGCATTTCTCAAACAAACCCATTCCCCGACCCTATTACTCTACATTTCCCCTGACTAATGCACCTAACCTATACATCCCTGAACACTACGGGAAATTTAGCTGGGCCATTTAACACAACCTGCATATCTTTGGACTGCAGGAGATAGGGGTATAAAGAGTAGATAATAGGTGAGGACAGAGCCCAAAAGAAACGGTAACATTTGGAAAGACAAAGGAGTGGATAACAATCTGTCTGGGAGGGTGCATAGCTGTTAATGGAGGGGACAGGAACCTGTGTCTGGCAGCATCTCAGTGGAGGTGCTGGAAATGGCAGCTGATGATCTACGTTCTGCTGCAAAACAGAACCCGAGCTTCCAGTTGCCGGTCACTTTAACACACGAGTCTGTTCCCTGGCCAACATCTCTGTCTCATGCTTACTGCAGTGTTCCAGTGAAGCTTGATGCAAGCTGGCAGAACATTCCAGAACACAACAAAATGCCCCGTATTTCAAGGACAGCAATTTCCCTTCCCGTGTGGTCAACAACACTCTCCAGTGTATCTCCACCAGTTCCCACACCTCTGCCATTGAACCACACCTCTCCAACTGCAACAAGGATAGAAACCCCCAGTTCTCACCTTCCACCCAGGTACAATGCATCATCATCCGCCATTTCCACCACCTACAATCAGATCCCACCAGAGATATATTTCCCTCTCCATTCCTTTCAGCATTCCAGAGACCATTCCCTGTGAATTCCTAGTCAGATCCATGCTCTCCAGCAACCCACCCTCCACTCCCAGCACCTTCACTTGCCACTGCAAGAGGTGTAAAACCTGTGCCCACATCTCCCCCCTCACCTCCAAAGGACCCTTCCACATCCAGCAGAGATTTTCCTGCACATCCAAACACCTCACCTATTATGGTCTTTGCTTTCGATGTGGTCTCCTCTCCAGAGGGGAGTCAGGACACCAACTTGCAGAATGTTTCAGGGAACATTTCTGGGACACATGCACCAACCAACCCCACCATCCTGTGGCCAACCACTTCAACTTCCCCACCCACTCCACCAAGGACATGCAAGTCCTGGGCCACCTCCACCACCAAATCCCAGCCACACGACGCCTGGAGGAAGAAAACCTCATCTTCCACATTGGGACCCTTTAACCACAGAATCAAGGTTTCCTCATCTCCCCTCCCCTGCCTTATCCCAGATCCAACCCTCCAACTTGACACCATCCTCTTGAACTGTCCCACCTGTCCATCTTCCTTTCCAATTATCCACTCCACCTCTCTCCATTACCCTCCACCTACATCTACCTATTGCCTTCCTAGTTCCCTTCTCACCAACCCCACACATCTCACTTATTTATCTCCTAGCCCTCTTACTCCGCCCACCACAAATCCCTGCATTCCTGATGAAAGGAATATGCCCAAAACGTCAATTCTCTTGCTCCTGAGATGCTGCCAGACCTGTTGTGCTTTTCCAGCGCCACATGTTAACGCAAGCTGGAAGAACAACACCTCATCTTCTACTTGGGGACCCTGCACCCCTCTAGCCCCAGTATCAAATTCAATAATTTTAGGTCCTGAACTCTCCAATTTCCTAGCGCCCTAGCCTCTTAACCCACACACCAGGCCTTGTTATCACATAGCCTACCATTACACATTACCTATAGTTAGCCACTAACAGTCCCCATAAACAGCTATTTACCCTCCCCCAGTCAGATTGTTATCCACTCCTTTGTCCAATTGCTCCCATCTCTTTGGACTCTATCACCACCTATCATTTACTCCTTAACCCCTACCTTCTGCATATAAACCAACATTTCTTTTCAGTAATATCAGTTCTGAGGAAGGGTCAGTGGATCCAAAACGTTAACTCTGATTTCTCTTCACAGATGCTGCCAGACCTGCTGAGCTTTACCAGTACCTTTTGGTTATTTTGAGAGATTTACAGCATCCGCAGTACTTTTGGTTCTAATTTACCAGGAATTTCTAATTCAGGTCTAGCAGCCTAAAACCATGCATTTATAAACACTCCCAGTCCACAATAGCTCCATTTCTTCCCCAGACTTTGCAGTCTCTCCCACTCCCTTCACACTCACTCAGTCCCCCCTCACCGGGACACTGTGACTGCACAGCTCATGGCCACGTGTTGGTCTGCTGGACCCACCCCAATTCACTCCCATTGGCTGAAGGATCACGCCAATTCTCCTATTGGTCTGAAACTGATGGCAATCACCCGGGCCACATTGTGACATGAGTGGGCTCCTCCCAAGATCATCGGATGCTGAGGGGTGACCTCATAGAGCTTTATAAAATCATGAGGAGTATGGATGGGAAAAATAGACAAGGTCTTTTCCCTGGGGTGGGGGAGTCTAGAACGAGAGGGTGTAGGTTTAAGGTGAGAGGGGAAAGATTTAAAAGGGACTCAAGAGGCAACTTTTTTCACACTGAGATTGGTACGTGTATGGAATCTTCTGTTCAGGGAAGTGGTGGAGGTTGGTACAATTACACCATTTGGCATCTGGATAGGTATGTGAATAGGAAGGGTGTTGGCAAATGGGACTAGATTAGGTTGGGATATCTGGTCGGCATGGACCAGTTCGACCAAAGGATCTAATTCCATGCTGTATGTCTCTATGACTCTGCCCTGGGATGAGCTTCATCATTCACAGTGAATGGGGCAGTAACAGAGCACATATCCTGGGAATAAGACCCTGGGATTTCACCCTATCCATGCCCCTCACAATTGTATCCAATGCTCCAGGGGAAACAGCCCCAGCCTATTCAGCCTCTACCTATATAGCTCAAACCCTCAACCCTGGCAACATCTTTGCGGATCTTTTCCAAACCCCTTCAAGTTTCACAATATCATTCCAATAGCGGGGAGACCAGGACTGAAATCAGAATTCCAGAAATGGTTGAATCAATGTGCTGTGCAGCCGCAAAATGACGTCCCAATTCCACTACTCAATGCATTGACCAGTAAAGGCAAGTACACCAATAGCAATATGGCTGGCTCTGAGCTACCCTCTCAGTAATTATCAGTGGGGTCAAAGAACGTTGTTCCAAGCAGTGACACCCACATCCCATGAATGAATATATAAAAATACCTATGTCTCTCCGTACCTCTGCAAACCCCTCCAGCTGCAGCAATTCGCCCTGGCTTTGTAACACCCTGACCACTCTCTGTAACACTCTCACTACCTCCAGCACCTTCACCTCTCCCAGTTCCTATCGTGTCAATGAACCCTGACCGTGGTTCCCCTTCCCACAGCCCTCCTCCTGCGAGCATACCCATTGCAATCCATTAACATTTACTCCTAAATCACACAATCACTACAAGATTTTAAGTACTTTTTGGTGATCTTCTCAGCCTCATAATCTAGTATGATCCCTTTTGTCCTGAGTGAGGGATCAGTGGGAATTTCTTGCTGTGATTTTTACTGTTTCAATCGAATGACCTTCTGTTGTGTTTTACACTGTTCCTTCAAATGTTTTCCACTGTTCATTTCCAGCCACATATTTCAGTCTGTTTAGCCTGTTTAACTTGGTCCGTTCTCCTCTCAAACTCATGTCATTGGCTATTTCTATTTCTAGTTGTAGCTTGTCCTTTCTGTGATTCACTTTAAAACTTTATATTTCTTTAAACTGCACTTTATCACAATTTCCCGAAGGATCTCTGCAGGTGACATTACTCATTCACTAAGTTTCATTACACGGTCGCTCTGCGATAGTTATGTCCCTAGCCAGTTGCACAATGTGTTTTTCAAAGAAACACTGAAAAAAATATATCCGAACTCCTCTTCCAATATCAATGTTGTCCGTGTGATTGTCCCAGATTATACAAATATTGACGCTTTCCAAAATTATCACAATGCCTTTGTTAACAATTCCAATGAGTTCCTGTGTAATGCAGTGATGAGCCATGAAATGCTATTTGGTGGCTAAAACTCTTCTGCTGCTTGTGTCCTTGGCAAGTTGTCACCAGAATTTACATTTAGATTGACTCTACTTCATGATCTGAGGCCAAATGCTTTCTCTGTAATGCCTTTGTTACCCATTATTGTTAGCGTTGCCCATTTTGCCTGAGTTTGCACAAGATTGTGAACCACTGAATATTTTTGTCCACGCTGTATCCATGTCTCCCTAGTGTCTAAATCTCTTTTATCTCTGAGTCTTAAATCCATCTACCTTTTTGCAGCAACGTTGTGCATTCAAAAAAAAAACCTAGTGTACTCTCTTCCACAATTTTCTGTCACAAATCTATTCGCTGAATTACAATTTTAGTTAAACTCTGTCCCATCCTGTTCCGTTCTGCTTGTCTTCAGACGCACTCCCATACTGTTCCGATGCTCCACGTTTTCTCTCTGGATTTGGAAAGCTCCTTTCACCTGAAGCCTTCCCCTGCATCCTCTCTGTCAGTTTAAAGCCCTGTCCATAAATCTCCCGACATGATTGGCCAGGACACTGATCCCAGCACATTTCCAGTGGGACTATGCTAATGGATTATTTATTAAATCAGGTTTGGGATGTGGGTGTCTCTGGCTGACCAGCCTTTCTTGCCCAGCCCTAGCTGACCTTGAACTGAGTTGCTTGCTCGTCTATTTCAGAGGGTCTTTAAGAGGCAACCACTTTGCTGTGGGGATGTCGTGCAGACCACGTCAGGATGGGCAGATGCCTTTCTCGAAAGGACAATTGTTTGGGTTTTTTGTACATCAGCAATGGTCTCATACTTATTTGCGGATTGTTAATTACTATTTTTAAAATTATTGATTTAAAATTCCACCATTCCTGATGGTGGCAGTCCAACCTGCCTCCCTTGAACATTAGCTGAGGTTTGGGATACATGCTCTAGCGATAATACCACTCGGCCATCACTTCGCCTACTCACTGGTTGCTCATTCCTGACCGGTTATATCAGTGCATGATGAAGCAAAACATGTTCTTCCAACACAATTGTGTGATCCTGATATCTGCCAGCATTCTGGTGATATCACTTAGTATCTCGCTCTTGCTCTGTCTCTCTCTCTCGCTCTCTCTCTCTCTCTCTCTCTCTCTATTGAAGCTACACCAGATCCTGAGCTAACAGAATTCTCTACTCCAGAGAGATGAGGCAGCACAGGCCAAAGATGGAGACTGTGATTTTCCAGGTCTCTGTGGTGGTACACAGTGCCATTTTTAATCGTCATTATATCAGTCTAATTTCCCATTCTGTCTATATGTCTGTCTCCTGTAGGTATTCAGGAAGGTTCAGACTCAATTACCTTCCCAGCTGCTGGGTGTCTCGTTCATCACCACATTGAAAACGGTTGATCAGCCGAGAGACAAAGGGCAGGGCGATCTGGAGCTTTCAATAAGTCCTGCAGTGAGGTAAGATCACTCACAGTGCACAGAGCAGAGAGCAATGAGAGGGCTCCAAATATCGCCTAACAGGACATGACACAGATACAGTGCTGGATGGGGAGCACAGTTCACACATACCACATGCTCAATCACCACTCCTGCTGTAAGTTCTGTTGTACTAAGTCTCACTACTCTGCAACACTGTATCCATGGCATGGCTTATGCACCAGTGTCTTCAATAACTTGTAACTCCCATAACAGTTCCTATTTCTGTAACCTCCTCCTAGCCCGGTTGTCCCTCCACATGTTTGAAATGTACTACATTCCAGACTACCATCACTAACGCTGTAACTTGCTTCAGTGTCTATCACATGCCTTATCTTGGTAGTCTCCTCCTCCAATAACTAGAGACAGAGCCATGTAGCACAGAAACTTTTCCTTCAACCCAACTACTCCATGCTGACCAGTCCATGAACGAGTCGCGTTTCCCTGCATTTGACCCATATCCCTTCAAACTTCTCCTCCCCCCAAATTGAACATTTCTCTACCACTTCCCCTGGAAGCTCATTCCATAACTGCACCATCCTCTGTGTAGAAACTTTTCTCCTAAAATCGCTTTTAAGTCTTCCCTCTCCCATCTCATATTTTTGCTCACTAGAACACAGAACATGACAGCGCATTACAGGCCCTTCGGCCTTCGATTTTGCACCAACATGTGGAACCAATCTGAAGCCCAAGTAGCCAACACTATTCCAATTCTTATCCATATGCCTATCCAATGACCGTTTAAATGCCCTTAAAGTTGGCGAGTCTACTTTAAGGCAGGCAATGCATTCCATGCCCCGACTAATCTGAGTAAAAAACCTACCTCTGGCATCTGTCCCATATCTATTTATTAATATTAATATCTACCTCAATTTAAAGCTATCTCCCCTCTTGGTAGGCATCGCCATCCAAGAGAAAAGGCTCTCACTGTCGAACCCATCTCACCTGCTGATTATCCTATATATCCAATTAATTGACCTCAAACACATTCTTTTGAACAAAAACAGCTTAAAGACCCTCAACCTTTCCTCATAAGACCTTCCCTCCATACCGGGTAACTTCCTCGTAAATCTCATCTGAATCATTTCTAAAGCTTACACATCCGTCCTGTAATGCAGTGACCTGAACAAATGTGGCCACACCCAGAATTTTGTATAGCTGCAGCATGATCTAATGGTTCTGAAACTCAATCCCTCTACCAAGACAAGCTCCCACACTGAATGGCTTCTTAAGAAACCCATAAACCTGGGTGGAAACTTCCAAGGATCTCTGTACATGGACAAAGAGATCCCTCTGTTCATCTACACTACCAACAATCTTACCATTATCCCATAAACCTGTGTTCCTGTTACTCCCTCCAGAGTGAATCGCCTCACACCTTTCCACATTAAATTCCATTTGCAAACTTTCAGTCCAGCTGTGCAGCTTATCTAAACTTTTCTGTAACCTACAACATCCTTCGTCACTATCCACAACTCTACCAAACTTGGGGTCTTCTGCAAATTTACTAACCCATCCTTCAATGCCCTCATTCAGGTTATTTATATAATTGACAGCAACAGTGGACCCAAACACATCCTGGCAGTACCCACAAGTAACTGAACTCCAGGATTGATATTTCCCATCAACCACTACCCTCTGCCTTCTTTCAGTGAGGCAATTTCTGATCCAAACTGCAAAATCACCCACAATCCCATGCCTCCGTATTATCGGCAATAGTCTACCACGGGGACTTTTAACAAACGCCTTACTGAAATACAGATACACCATATCAACTGCTTTACTCTCATCCATCTCTTTGTTCACATTCTTAAAGAACTCAGTAAGGTTTGTGAGGGCATGACCTACCCTTCACAAAACTGTTTTGACTATCCCTAATCAACTAACTCATCTCCAGATGATTATAAATCCTATCCCCTACAAGCTTTTCCAACACCTTACCCAGAATCAAAGTAAGGCTCACAGGTCTATAACTACCAGGATTGTCTCCACTCCCCTGCTTGGGGTGGCACGATAGCACAGTGGTTAGCACTGCTCCTCACAGCGCCAGAGACCCGGCTTCAATTCTTGCCTCAGCCAACTGTCTGTGTGGAGTTTGCACATTCTCTCCGTGTCTCTGTGGGTTTCCTCCGGGTGTTCCGGTTTCCTCCCACAGTCCAAAAAGTGCAGGTTAGGTGAATTGGCCATGCTAAATTGCCCGTAGTGTTAGGTGAAGGGGTAAATGTATATAAACATGTTTATATAAATGTCTGTAGGTTCACCCCTCTGTCTCCAACGCTCCAGGAAAAATATCTCCAGCCTATTCAGCAACAACCCTGGAAACATCTTATTAATCTTTTCTAAACCCTTTCAAGTTTCACAACATCCTTCTGACAGCAGGGAGACTAGAATTGCACAGAGTACTCCAATTGTGTTGCAACGTAGTAATCTGAGTTCCCCAGTCTTGGTGCACAGTAAGTCCTGGAATGAACAATTTGTTTAGGATCTTAGTCATATCCAGAATTCATGCACATCGACGGCGTCATTGATCTTTAAGGGATCCTACTTTGTCTCGAGTTAGTCGTTTACTCCTATTGTATCTATATTATCTAAAATCAGTTTTGGATTGTACTCATCCTTCTTTGCCAAGGCGATTTCATATCCCCTTTCTACATTCCTGATTTCCATCCTACAGCCCCTGTGACCCTCAGGGATTCCCTTGGTCCAGCTGGCTATACCTGACATGTGCCCCCTTTTCCTTGACCAGACCCTCAATGGACAGCCAGTGTTTCCGAATGCTGTCAGCATTAACCTGCACAAAAACAGGAACATGCTGGCGCTGATCGCTCAATTTAACTCACTATTAAAATATTCTCACTTGCCAGACTTCCCTTTCCCTGCAAATAGACTCCACAGTCACCTTTTGAAAGTTCCTGGCTGATACGATCAAGATTGGTCTGGCCCCATTTTATAACTTGAACCTATGGACCAGGTTTGTCCTTTTCCATCACTGTTTTCAAACTAATACAACTGTGGTCACTTTGGCAAAATGCTTTCCCACTAACACCTCAGTCCCTTTCCCGACCTTGTTTCACAAAGGGAGGTCAGATTTTGCCCAATTCTGTTTTCAGGCCATTTATATATTGATTGCAAGTTTACTGGAAATCAATTACCAAATTCCTCCCTTGCAAACGCTGGAAAGTTTAAAAAAAAACATCTATCATAACAGCCCTCTTATTATGATTGACATTTGAGATCTCCCGACATATTTCTTCCTCAGTTTGCCACTTGTTATTAGGGATTAGTAGGACAATCAAATCGAAGTGATGGCCCATTCTTATTTCTCAGTTCCACTAACATAGCTTCACTGGGTGATCCCACAGAAATATCCTCTCTAAATACTGCTGGGATGATTCATGCAATCAGAACCCACCACCACACATCCTCTCTTGCCTCCCCTTCGATGCTTCCTGCAGTTCCTCTACATTGAAACAATGAGCCGCCAATCCTGCCCCTCCCTCAGCTGTGTTTCTGTAATAACTATAATCTCCCAGTCCCATGTTCAAATCCATGTCCTGAGTTCATCTTCCTTAGCTGTCAGGCCCCTTACATTGAAATTAATGCAGTTTAATCATCAGTTTTCCCCCATTCCCTGCTATGTTCTTTCCTGCCTTATCTCTTGAAATGGCCCTCTTTAACTTGTGTACCAGCCTCAATCTTCTTTCTGACCCTTCAACTGTTTAAGATACATCACCCTGCCAGATTAGATTATATCCTCTCAAGCAGCTTCAGCAATTCGTCCCACAAGGATATGGGTCCCCCTCCTGCTCCCAGTTCAGGTGCCTTCCCCACCCGGTCCACATGTGCTGACACCTTCAGAGATCTTTGGATTGTCCACTCAGGTCCCTGTGTTCCTCACCACTCCGCAAGGTCCAAGCATTCATTATGTCTGTCCTTCGCTTATCGTACCTCCCACAGGGTATGACCTCACATTGATCAGAACTAAATTCGGCTCAGATTATCATCTGATCGTCATCAGACTGTAGCCTGAGATCATCCTCCTCACTCTGAACAACATTTTCACCTTTCATGTCATCTGCAAACCGACTAATGATACCTTCTGCTTTCACATCGAAGTTATTATTCCCCAGAATAACCAGCGATCGTTCCTGCACAGATCCCTGTGGTACACCCGCTGGTGAAACAATTTCAAACATGAAAAAGATTATCCACCAATTTTGTATCCAATTTGCCAACTTGTCTTGGATCCCATGGGCTCTTTCCTTTTGATCCTTGCATTTGCAAGTGTTGGTTCATCCTCAGAATGGTATCCAATAATATCCCTGCCCCTGCTGTCAGACTATCTGCTCTGTAATTACCTGACCTATGCATTCCTGAAGAAGGGCTAATGCCCGAAACGTCGATTCTCCTGTTCCCTAGATGCTGCCTGACCTGCTGCGCTTTTCCAGCAACACATTTCCATCTCTGATCTCCAGCATCTGCAGACCTCACTTTCTCCTCAATTACCTGACCTATCCCTGCTGCTCTTCCTGAACAAAGGAACCACATTGGCGATCCTCCAGTCTTTCGGCACTTCACCTGTGGCCAGCAAAGTATTAAATATATCCACCAGGCCCCAGCAATCTCCTCTCTTACCTCCCATAGCAGCCTGGGATACATTTCATTGGGAACTGGGGATTTCTCCACCTTTTTATGCCTGTGAAAATATTTAGTACCTCCTCCTTATTTTTCTAAACATATTAGAGAACCTCACCATCCCGTCTGAAATTCCTGGCTACAATGTCTTTCTCCTGCGTGAATACAGATGGGAAGTATTCATTGAATACCTCACCTCCTTCCTCTGGCTCCATGCACAGATTGTTTCTTTGGTTTATAATAGGCCTCACCCTTTCCTCAGTTGCCATTTTATTCTAACTATACTGACAAAGTACCTTGTGGCTTTTCCTTCATAGTATCTGACAAAATTATTTCACAGTCATTTCTAAGGACCCCGTTGAACTCCCTGTACTTGTGAATGGCTTCACCTTGTTTTATTGCACTGTGTTTTCTTCATCAAATCACGATATCGCTTGATCTGTATTCGCTGGAGTTGCTGCCTTTACTACACCCTCTTCATGAACACAATGGGATCGGGTCCTGTGAATTGAATATTAGGCGTTAGATAAGAAGTTAAAAAGCAGGACCTCAAGGGCAGTGATCTCTGGATTACTCCTAGTGCCACATGCCCCAGTGAGGATAGACATAGAAAGATAGGCCGGGGGGTGGATGTATGCCTGAGGAGCTGTTGGAGAGGGCAGGGTTTTCAGTTCTTGGATCATTAGGATCTCTTCTGGGGTAGAAGTGATCTGTATGGGGGGTGGGGGGTGGGGGGGATGGATTTGACTTGAACCAGAGGGGCGCCAGTATCTCTGCGGGAAGATTTGCTTGTGTTACCCTGGAAGCTTTAAACTAGTTTGGCAGGAGGTTGGGACTCTGACTAAGAGAGGGAACATCGAAAAGTCAGGGGAAAATACATTAGCCATTGAGAGTAAGTTTCCTATTCAGGATATCCAGGGGAACAGACGAGGGAGGGAAAAGACTTCTGGTTTAAAGGGCATTTATTTCAATGCATGAGGCCTGGCTGGTAAGGCAGATGAGCTCAGAGCATGAATTAGCTCTGGGGACTGGGGTATTATAGCCATAACCGAAATATGGCTGAGAGAAGGGCAGGACTGGCAGCTCAGTGTTCCACAATACAGAAGCTACAGGCGGGACAGAAGGACAAGTGAGTGAGGAGGGGGAGTTGTCCTTTTGATAAGGGAGGACATAACAACAGTGATTAGAAAGGATACTCTTAAAGAGTCAATAAATGAGGCCACATGTTTAGAACTTAGAAACAAAACAGGGGTGGTCACTCTGTTGGGACTGTATTATTGACCCCCAAATAGCCAGCAGGTACTAGAGGAGCAGATGTGTAGATAGATTGGAGATACCTGTCGGAATAATAGAGTAGTATTGGTTGGTGACTTTAATTTTCCCAGTATTGACTGGACCACCCAGAGAGTAAAAGGCCCATACTGAGTGCAATTTGTCAAATGTGTCCAAGAATGTTTCCTAAATCAAGATGCAACTCTAACAAGGCCCAACTCTACTCAGGCGGGTGCAACACTGGACTTCCCCCCAGAAAATGTGGTCGGGCAAGTGACTGAAGTATCAGTCAGAGAGCACTTTGGGTCCAGTGACCACAACTGTCTTAGTTTTAACATAATTATGGAAAAAGATCAGACAGGTCCACAGATTAAGGTGTGAAACTGGAACAGGGACAGGTTTGGGGCCATTAGGCAGAATCGAGCAGAGGTCAATTGGGTGAATTAAAAATAACACAAAACCAGGTTATAATCTAACAGGTTTTTCTCACAGTACCAGGTTTTAAAGTGCAGGTGATCATCCTATAAGGTGAAAACTTAAACTAAATGTGTTTGTTATTACATTCCATGGCACTGCAATCCTGTTGCTATAAATTCTGTGCCTTATTATTGTGCTCCACAACCACCTGATAAAGCAGCGAACCAAAACCAATCGCTCCCAAATAAACCTGCTGGACTGGAAGCTGGTGTTGTGTGATTTTTAACTTTGCCCATCCCAGTCACCACTGGCTCCTCCACATCATGCTCCCATCAACTGGGTGAGTCTGTTTGAACAAAAAGGAATGCCTGGCAAATGGGAGCCTTTTAAAAGTGTGGTATTAAGAAGCCAGGTCAAATTTGTCCCTGTTAGAGTGAAGGGAAAAGCTGGCAGCTTTAGGGATTCGTGGCTTATGAGGGATATTGAAGTTCTGGTCTGGAAAATGAAGATGGTATACGTTGGATTTAAGCTTTCCATATCTACCTTACCTAGCTCACCAGACTGATTGACACAATCAATCTGTGAAGACCCTACAACCCTCTCAGGTCCCTGCAGCATTGCGATCTGTAGAACCCGCTCCAATGCCTGTGACTCATCCAATCCAGTTCCTATAAGATTCCCTATCTGTGTGACATCCAACCATCGCCAGCACCCACCCTATCAATACAAGCTCCTCCAGTCTCTCTATCTATCCACCCATCTCTATAACCTTCTCCAGCTCTTACACCCCTATCTGTGTAAACTGCACCCTCCCCTACAACCTTTCCCACTTTGACCAAACTGTAGGAGGTTACTAATGCTCCCTTATCTGTGAAACTGTCTCCAACCAAAGTTGCCCTTGTTATCTCCTGGAAAATCTGTCCGATTCCACATCCTCCATGTCTAAATAACCTGCAGAACCTAAGCGTTCCTGTATCTATAAACATCTACTGTCACTACTACCCTCCATAAGTCTGTATGTTCTTCCCATCTATACAACCGTTTTTATCTCTGTCATCTGCCCCGTTCCCTAAACAACCCCTTCCTGTGTAAACCTCCCCAACCTAACAACATCCTTATCCCTGTAAAGTACACCATCCTCCCAACGTCACCATCTCAGTGAAACCCCTGTCGGCCCTCCAGCTCTCCAAATTTCTGTAACCTCCTGTGGCTCTATGGCCTCCCCTTCCTGTGAAACCATCCCCAGTCCCCAAAAGCCTCCCAGTCTGGGTCATCTGCTCCAGCTCAGAATATCGCTGTCTTTGTAAGCTCCAACACTCCTGGTAACCCTTCCTATTTGTGTCTCTTCATTCAGATCCCATCCTCTCCAGCTTTCCGAAACCTCTTCCTGCCATCATAACCCTCCCTATTTAGAACATGGAACAGTACAGCACTGTGCAGGCCCTTCAGCCCGCGATGTTGTGTTGATCTTTTACCCTACTCTAACCTGTGAAGGTTTTCTGCAGACTCCTGCAGTCTTAAACCCGGCCTATTTGGTAAATTCCTCCAGTCCCGACAACACTCAAGTGCCTACAAGTGGCTTCTTCAAGTCCCTACAATCCTCCCTAGCGCTGTGACCTCCTTTATGAGCATCAATTCTCAAAATTCCTGAAGCCTATTTTGGTCACTGCAATGTTGCTAATATCTGCAAAACGTGCCAGTCCTGATATCTCAATCTTTCTTCATAACATCCACCTTGTTCCAGAGCCTTTCTGGGGAACACTTCAGAGAATGGGAGATTTGTAGAGTTCGGTTTATGTACAGAGGTAAGAATGGCTGCTGAACCTGGAGGGTGGTACTAATGTAGGAAGGGACTTGGATCCTGCAGGAGGTTAGATGGAGCGGGATTTATAGGACCTGGAGGGTGGGTCTGAGAACGTGTTGTGAAACCTGAAGGATGTTACAAATTGAACCACAGATCTTTTTTGACTGGACCATTGGACTGATCTTGATCCTAATTCTGGACATCTTTACCAGAATGGGTGAGCACAGCTTCAGGTTCCCAGGTTGGGAGATGTGAGTTCAGATGTGAATCTATTTGCCCATTCTGTCTGTGTGTCTGACACTGACCTGGTGCTGCTCTGGTAGAAAGCAATCTCCGTGCAACTGGTAACCTCCCAGATCTACAGGACTGACCAGGGCTCACCTCATCAAAGACTTCGTTTGGAATTTTCTGTATTTTAATATTTTTTAAGTGGCAGTTACATGAGATGCAGTAATCGTGGAGTTTCCATTTTGAGAGAATTAAGCTTTTATCGTTGACCCTGACCCATGCAGTGGAGTTTTGTGGATTTTCTTGTTATCTGCAAACTGTCACTCAGAGGATTGTATAAGCAGGGAATCTGAGTGCACGTGGTCTTTGCTTGGAAGAGTTTGAATTTACCAGTTAATGTCGGCTAGGACACAGTGTTCCTGGAGAATGTATAACTGTGTAAATACCACACCGACTGGTTCAGGTGTGAGTGCACTGGGCCCTGAGCACCAGGATCTGGGAACACTCATGCTGTTTGTATGTGGGGCTTGGCACCAGACTAGGTGAGAGAAGCTCCCTGAGTAAATGACAGGGACGGAGCTTGGGATCCTCCTGCTGTGTTTGACCTTGTGCCATATCGTTATCTCCCTCTCATGAGTGAGCGTGACATGTTCTCCTGTCCTGACAGTGTCCACTCCCTGTAAACCCTTCCAGCTGTTGAACATCTCCCTTCTCTCTCACTCCCTTCATCGCTTCTAACGTGGCCTTCGTCTCGTATCTCCTGCAGTCCCAACGGACCTTGCTCTTTGTTATTGCATTGCATTGCTTTGAGCTGTGTGGGAACAAACCTGGAGTAGGTCTGAACCAGTGAGAGAAAGATAACTCCCCTTTCTCCACTTGTGTCAAACAGACCACTTGTTTGTGTCTCTCCCATAAGAGGAAGGAACCATCCTTTCAGCATCCACCCTATCCATTTCCCTGAGGATCTGTACATTTTAATGAGGACAACTGTATTCCTGATGACCCTCAGTGACACAGCACCAAAATGACATGTTTACGTTCCTATATTCTCTGCGACAACTTCCATTTGCTCTGTCCCTCCCTTATTCTGAAACCTTCCCCGAGCTGGACAGTGCTCCAAACCACTAATTACTGAGAAGGCACCACCCTCCCTATCTCTGGAAACTCCTTACACTCCTACAATCCTCCTTGTGTGTGTGTGAACCCCTCCAGCTTCTCCAGTCCTTCCAAATTATTGCATCGCCTACAGACCTCACCATCTCTGTATCTTCCAGTTACTACATTTCTCCATGCCTCTGCAAACTGCTCCAGCCACTCCAAATCTGCCTATCTCTGCAAATTCCTGCAGTTCCACAAAACATCCCTCTATGTGGAACTTCCACCAGAGACCACTATCCTCCATATCTCTGTAATCCCTGCTGATCCCTCTATCTCTGTTCCCAGCTTCAGTCCCGACAATCCTACATCCATGTTCAACTTCATCAAGTCCCTGTAATCCCCCTGTGGAATCGCCAGCAGACCTTGTAACTCTCTCATGATCTCTGACTGCCTGCAGTAATCTTAAACGTCTGCAATTCGATAACATTTCCAGTCTCCGTGCCCCTGCCGATCATGGTGAGCTACTCCAAACCCCTCAAACTTTCCTGCCTGTGATTATCATCAAGTTGATGCAACTCTTCTCATATCTGTAGTGGAAAATGTGTTGCTGGAAAAGCGCAGCAGGTCAGGCAGCATCCAGGGAACAGGAGAATCGACGTTTCGGGCATAAGCCCTTCTTCAGGAATCCCTTTCCTGAAGAAGGGCTTGTGCCCGAAACGTCGATTCTCCTGTTCCCTGGATGCTGCCTGACCTGCTGCGCTTTTCCAGCAACACATTTTCGGCTCTGATCTCCAGCATCTGCAGACCTCACTTTCTCCTCATATCTGTAGTGCCCTGCAGACTCTACAATCCTCTCCGTTTTCGTGAATTCTGCCTATCACTAGTACTGTCCCTATCTGTGTAAATGCCTCCAGTTTCTAGAACCCCTTTATTGTGTAGCCTCCAACAGACCCTAAAGCCATCGCTATGTGTGTAACCTCCTTCAGGTCTATATCCTCCAACTTGCTGAAACCTGTTCTCAGCATTGCAACCGCCATTATTTCTTAAAATTGTTTAGTCTCTAAATCTATCCCTATCAGTGTGATCTCCTCCACTGTGAACAACACTCCCGGTCTATGCAATGGGCGATGCGTGGTTTTATAAAAGGGGAATATTTCTAAATCTCTTGGATTCTATATTTTGGTGTGACCATAAATGGCAGAATAGATAAGGATGGGGGAAGCTAGTAGCGGTCGAGGCATATTTGAAATTTCGGAAGCATTTTGACATGTTTCAACAAGGGCTAAAGATTAGCTCGGGAGAGAATAGGGCCCCTGAAAGGTCAATGAGTCTGTCTGTGTGGAATCACTGCTGATGGGTGAGATCTGAAACAAATATTTTGCGTTCGGATTTACTGTGGAGAAAGATATGGAAGCTCGGGAACTTGGGAAAATACGTAGTGATGTCAGGAACAGAGTTTACATTTGAGAACAAGAGGTACTGGATGACTTAAAATCAAAAAGGTTGATAAAACCTTGGGGACATGATCAGATGTATCTCAGCGCCTTGTGAGAAGCTAGGGAGGAAATTACAAGGCCCCTCGCAGAGATATTTGTATCATCGACAGCACGACAGACCAGTGAGACCGATGGCAGCGGTGGGTAAGTTTTTGGAGGAGATTCTGAGAGATAGGATCATCATGCATTTGGAAAGGCAATGGCGGATTAGCGATAATCAGCACGGCTTTGTGCACAGGAAAACATGTCTCACCATCGGGATTGAGTGTTTGTGGAGGTAGACAAGTGATAGACCAAGGCAGAGCACTAGACGATGTCTCCATGGACTTTAGCAAGGCCTTTGACAAGGTTCTGCCTGGCAGATTGGTTAGTAAGCTTCGATCACACATAACCAGGGAGCACTCACCAACTGGATACAAAACAGGATTGACGGTAGGAGACAGAGTGTGCTCGTAGAGGGTTACTGCTCAAACTGCAGGCCTGTAACCAACGGTGTGCCATGGGGTTCGGTGCTGGGTCACTGTTGTGCATCATTGATATAAATGGTTTGGATGATAATACAGGAGCCATGGTTAGCAAGTTTGTGAGTGAGACTGAAATTGGTGGTAACGCGGACAGTGAAGAAGGTTATCTGAGAGTTTAGAAATAGCAGGTGGAGAAATGCACAGTGTTGCATTCTGGTAAAGCAAACCAGGCTGGACTTGTGCAGTTAATGTTCGGGCCCTGGGTAGTGTTGTCAATCAGAGAACTCGGGATGCAGGTACACAGTTCTTTGAAAGCGGTGTCCCAGGTAGACAGGCTGGTGAAGCAGGCCTTTGGGATGGTTAGCTTCATTGTGCAGAGCACTGAAAGTAGGAGTTGGGATGTCATGGTGTGCCTGTACAAGACATTGGTGAGGCCATCATAAAGCATTGTTGATCTACCCGAACAAAGCCCTTCAGAATCTTGGACTTTGCATTCAATTTCTCTCATTTTTCTAAACGTCAATGGGTTCAACCTCAATCTACTCCACCTCATATTGGAAAATTTATCCATTCCCAGGATCAACCGAGTGACCCTTCCCTGACCTGCCTCCAAGAGAAGAATATCTTTCTTTCGGGCACTTACACTGTTCACAGTATTCTGCGTGTGGTCTGACTGATATCTTGTATAGTTTTAGCAAGACCTTCCTAGTTTTAGACTCCATTCCCTTTGTAATAAATGGCAGCATTTGATTTGCCTTCTCTATTACCTGCTGACACAGTAAGCTAACGTTTTCAGATTTGATAAACAAGAAATCCCAAAACGCTTTCTGCTGTCAGTCTGAAGCCAAATAGTATTTGCCTGACACGAAGTCAGGAGCATGCTGAAATACGTTGGAATGATATGTTAATAAACAGTAATTGGACCCTTAGAAACACATTTTATAAAAGAAAATATGTTTTTGAACCTGTTGAATTTTAATTGTTGGTGTGAATATAAATGGCAGTATAGATAAAGATGTAGGAAGGGCGTGTTATTACGGCATATACGTTCTATTTGAATTTTCAGAAGCCTTTACATCAGGTCACGTATGTGTGGAACCAGGGGAAATGGGTTAGATCTTAAACAAAAGAAATCTTGTCAGTATTTACTGTGGAGAAAGACATGGAAGCTCAGGAACTTGGAGAAAAAATAGTGATGTCTTGGAAAGAATCCTCACCAGAGAAGAGAAAGTGCTGGAATCTTAAAACAAATAAAGCTAGATCAATCCTCAGTAGCTCATTAGGTCGATCCTAGAATATTGTGGGAAGCTAGGGAAGAGATTGCAGTGTCCCATACAGAAATATTTATATTATCAACAGACACAGTGAGATATTGGAAGACTGGAGGACGGCTTATGCTGTTCCATCGCTTAAGGACTGTAGGGAAAAGCCAGGAAATTACAGCCCAGTGAGCCCTGTGATGGGGAAGTTGTTGGAGGAGATTCTGAGAGAAAGGAGCTGCGTATATTTTGAAAGGCTTATTACAGATAGTCAGCATGGCTTTGTGAGTGGATAACCGTGTTTCACAAACCAGATTAACTCTTCGAGGGGATGGCAGAGCAGTGAACATTGTCCACATGGACTTTAGTGAAGCATTTAACACGTTTCGAAGGGATGTAGAACATCTAGTCAAGAGGAAGAAGGAAGCTTACTTAAGGTTGAGGAAGAAAGAATAAGACACGGCTTTTAACAGCTACATGAAGCAGCAAGGTGGTTCAGTGGTTAGCACTGCTGCCTCATAACACCAGGCACCCGATTTTGATTCCAGCCCCTGGTGACTGTCTGTGTGGAGTTTGCACATTCTCCCATTGTCTGCATGGGTTTCCTCCAGGTGCTCCAGTTTCCACCCACAATCCAATGGTGTGCATGTTAGATGAATCAGTAATGCTATATTACCATGGTGTTCAGGGATGTGTAGGTTTGGCGCATTAGTCGGGGCAAATGTAGAGTGATAGGGTAGAGAATGGTTCTGGTGGGATACCCTTCAGAGGGTCGGTATGGGTTTGTTGGGCCAAATGGCCTGTTTCCACACTCTGGGGACTCTTGAAGGTAGCCAGAAAGGAACTGAAGAATGGACGTAATACAGCAAGAAGGGGGCATGGAAAAGCTTTGTTGGGAAGGATTAAGGAAAACCATAAGGCATTCTGCACTTCTGTGAGGAACAAGAGGATGGCCAGAGTGAGGTTAGGGTCGGTCAGGGATAAAAGAGGTAATTTGTGCCTGGAGCTGGAGGCGGTAGGGGAGGTCCTTAATGAATACTATGACTCAGGATTCACTCCTGAGAGGCGCATTGTCATTGATGAGGACAGCGTGAAAAAGACTAATATATGTGAACAGGCTGATGTTAAGAAGGAGGATGTGCTGAGAATTTTGTACAACATAATGTCAGATACATCTGTTGTACCAGACAGGACATACCCAAAGTTATACACGAAGCGAGGGAAGAGATTGTTGCACTTTTTGCGATAGCCTTTGCACACTCACGGTCTAGTGGAGTCCAGAAGATTGGAGGGGGCAAATGTTATTCTCCTGTCCGATAAAGAGAATAGGGTTAATCGTGGGAATTACAGACCAGTTAGTCATATGTCTGTGGTGTGCAGATTATTAGAGATGACTCTGTGAGACAGGATTTATAATTCCTTGGAAAACCTATAGCTTGATTAGAGATAGTAAGCCTGGCTTTGTAAGGCCAGGTCATACCTCAAATCTCATTGAATCCTTTGAGAATGTGACAAAACATGTTTATAGCTTATTCAGAAAGTGTGGAAGCATGGGATAAAGGGAAACCTGGCTGTCTGGATACAGAACTCCTGGCTCATGAAAGGCAGAAGGTGATGACGGATGGAAAGCCCTTAGCCTGTTGTGCAGGAATTACTTGAATGTGGGATTGGAAGAGTGAGTTAGTAACTTTGTCAATGTCATGAAGGTTGGTGGAGTGGTGAATAGTGTGGAGGGCTGTTGTAGGTTGCAACGGGACATTGATATGGTGTCGAGCTGGGCTGAGAAGTGGCAGATGGAGTTCAATCTGGAAAAATGTGAAGTGATCGAATGCAGATTAGTGTTCAAGGCAGGATATTTAGCAGTGTGGATGAACCGAGAGACTTTGGGGTAGACGTCCAGAGAGCCCTCAGAGTTGCCACGCAAGTTTATAGGGTTGTGAAAGCGGAAGATGTTGAGTTGGCTTGCATTAGCTGTGGGATTGAGTTTTAAAGCGGTGAGGTCATGCTGCAGCTCTATAGAGCCCTCATTAGACCCCACTTGGGATATTGTGTTCAGTGCTGGTCCCTTCATTACAGGAAGGATGTGGAAGCTTTAGAGAGGGGAAAGAGGGGATTTACCAGGATGCTGCCTGTACTGGAGATCATGTTGTATGAAGAAAGGTTAAGGTAGCTACGGCTTTTTGTCATTGGAGTGAAGAAGGGTGAAGCGCGACTTGGCAGAGGTGAACAAGATGGTGAGAGGCACAGAGAGAGTGAGTAGTCAGAGAATTTTTTTCCTGTGGCAGAAATGGCTATTAGGGGTGTAATTTTAAGGCGACTGGAGGATGGTTAAGGGGAGATTTCAGAGGTAGGTTCTTTAAACAGAGAGTGATGGTGGGTGCAATGCACTGCCAGCTGTGGTAGTAAAATTAGATACATTAGGGACATTTAGTTGACTCTTCGATAGGCACATGGATGATAGTAAAATGAAGAGTATGTAGGTTAGTTTGATCTTCCAGTCATAGAGTCATAGAGATGTACAGCATGGAAATGGACCCTTCGGTCCAACCCGTCCATGCTGACCAGATATCCCAACCTAATCTAGTCCCACCTGCCAGCGTCCAGCCCAAATCCCTCCAAACCCTATCTGTTCAGACACCCATCCAAATGCCTCTTAAATGTTGTAATTGTACCAGCCTCCACCACATCCTCTGGCAGCTCATTCCAGACACGTACCACACTCTACGTGAATCAGTTGCTCTTTAGGTCTCTTTTATATCTTTCCCCTCTCACCCTAAACGTATGCCCTCTAGTTCTGGACTCCCCGACCCCAAGGAAAAGAATTTGTCTATTTACCCTATCCATGCCCCTCATAATTTTGTAAACCTCTATAAGGTCACCCCTCAGCCTCCAATGCTGCAGGGAAAACAGCCCCAGCCTGTTCAGTCTCCCTCTAGATCAGATTCTCCAACCTTGGCAACATCCTTGTAAATCTTTTCTGAACCCTTCCAAGTTTCACAACATCTTTCCGATAGGAAGGCAACCAGAATTGCACGCAATATTTCAACAGTGGCCTAACCAATGTCCAGTACAGCCTCAACATGACCTCCCAACTCCTGTACTCAATACTCTGACCAATAAGGGAAGGCATACCAAACGTCTTCTTCACTATCCTATCTACCTGCGACTCTACTTTCAAGGAACTACGAACCTGCTTTCCGAAGTCTCTTTGTTCAGCAATACTCCCTAGGACATTACCATTAAGTGTATAAGTCCTGCTAAGATTTGCTTTCCCAAAATGCAGCACCTCGCATTTATCTGAATTAAACTCCATCTGCCACTTCTCAGCCCATTGGCCCATCTGGTCCAGATACTGTTGTAATCTGAGGTAACCCTCTTCGCTGTCCAATACACTGCCAATTTTGGTGTCATCTGCAAACTTACTAGCTGTAACTCTTATGCTTGCATTGAAATCATTTATGTAAATGACAAAAAGTAGAGGGCCCTGCACTGATCCGTATGGCATTCCATTGGTCACAGGCCTCCAGTCTGAAAAACAACCCTCCACCACCACCCTCTGTCTTCTACCTTTGAGCCAGTTCTGTATCCAAATGGCTACTTCTCCCTGTATTCCATGAGATCTAACCTTGCTAATCAGTCTCCCATGGGGAACCTTGTCGAACGCATTACGGAAGTCCATATGAATCACATCTACTGCTCTGCCCTCGTCAATCTTCTTTGTTACTTCTTCAAATAACTCAATCAAATTTGAGAGACATGAGTTCCCACACACAAAGCCATGTTTATTATTCCAAATCAGTGTTTGCCTTTCCAAAGGCATGTATATCCTGTCCCTCAGGATTCCCTCCAACAACTTTCCCACCACCGAGGTCAGGCTCACCGGTCTATAGTTCCCTGGCTTGTCTTTGCCGCCCTTCTTAAACGGTGGCACCACGTTTGCCAACCTCCAGTCTTCCGGCACCTCACCTGTGACTATCGATGGTACAAATATCTCAGCAAGAGGCCCAGCAATCACTTCTCGAGCTTCCAATAGAGTTCTCGGGTACACCTGATCAGGTCCTGGGGATTTATCCACCTTTAAGTGTTTCAAGACATCCAGCACTTCCTCCTCTGTAATCTGGACATTTTGCAAGAAGTCACCATCTATTTCCCTACAGTCTATATCTTCCATATCCTTTCCCACAGTGAATACTGATGCAAAATATTCAATTAGTATTTCCCCCATTTTCTATGGCTCCACACAAAGGCCGCCTTGCTGACCTATGAGCGGTCCTATTCTCTCCCTAGTTACCCTTTTGTCCTTAATAGATTTGTAAAACCCCTTTGGATTCTTCTTAATTCTATTTACCAAAGCTATTTCATGTTCCTGTTTTGCCCTCCTGATTTCCCTCTTAAGTATACTCCTACTTTCTTTATACTCTTCTAAGGATTCACTCGATCTGTCCTGTCTGTACCTGACATATGCTTCCTTCTTTTTCTGAACCAAACCCTCAATTTCTTTAGTCAGCCAGCATTCCCTATACCTACCAGCCTTCCCTTTCACCCTGACAGGAATATACTTTCTCTGGATTCTTGTTATCTCACTTCTGAAAGCTTCCCATTTTCCAACCATCCCTTTACCTGTGAACATTTGCCTCCAATCAGCTTTTGAAAGTTCTTGCTGAATACTGTCAAAATTGGCCTTTCTCCAATTTAGAACTTCAACTTTTAGAGCTGGTCTATCTTTTTCCATCACGATTTTAAAACGAATAGAATCCTGATCGCTGGTCGCAAAGTGCTCCCCCACTGACAGCTCAGTCACCTGCCTTGCATTATTTCCCAAGAGTAGGTCAAGTTTTTCCACTTCTCTAGTAGGTGCATCCACATACTGAGTCAGAAAATTGTCTTGTACACACTTAAGAAATTCATCTCCGTCTAAACCTTTAACATTATGGCAGTCCCAGTCGATGTTTGGAAAGTTAAAATCCCCGATCATAACTACCCTATTATTCTTACAGATAGCTGAGATCTCCTTACAAGTTTGTTTCTCAATTTCCCTCTGACTATTGGGGGGGTCTATAATACAATTCTAATAAGGTGATCATCCCTTTCTTATTTCTCAGTTCCACCCAACTACCTTCCCTGGATGTATTTCTGAGAATATCCTCCCTCAGCACAGCTGTAATGCTATCCCTTATCAAAAATGCTACTCCCCCTCCTCTTTTGCCTCCCTTTCTATCCTTCCTGTAGCATTTGTATCCTGGAACATTAAGCTGCCAGTCCTGCCCATTCCTGAGCCATGTTTCTGTAATTGCTATGATATCCCAGTCCCATGTTCCTAACCATGCCCTGAGTTCATCTGCTTTCCCTGTTAGGCCCCTTGCATTGAAATAAACGCAGTTTAATTTATTACTCCTACCTTGTCCCTGCCTGCCCTGACTGTTTGACTCACTTCTGTTCTCAGCTATACCCGCCTCAGATCGATCTCTTTTCTCACTACCTCCCTGGGGCCCCCCACCCACCCCCACCTTACTAATTTAAATCCTCCCAAGCAGTTCTAGCAAATTTCCCTTCCAGTATATTAGTCCCCTTCCAATTTAGGTGCAATCCGTCCTTCTTGTACAGGTCACTTCTACCCCAAATGAGATTCCAGTGATTCAAAAATGTGAATCCTTCTCCCATATACCAGCTCCTGAGCCATGCATTCATCAGCTCTATCCCCCTATTCCTGCCCTCACTAGCTCGTAGCACCAGGAGTAATCCAGATATTACTACCCTTGAGGACCTCCTTTTTAAATTTCTACCTAATTCTATGGAATCTCCCTTCAGAGTCTCAACCTTTTCCCTTCATATGTCGTTGGTTCAAATGTGAACATTGACTTACTGCTGGCCCCTCTCCCCCGTGAGCACATTCTACACCCTCTCTGAGACATCCTTGATCCTGGAACCAGGGAAACAGCACACCATTCTGATTTTCTTCTGCTGGCCACAGAAACGTCTGTCTGTACCTCTGACTACCTTGGTCAGTTCTCCTGTCAAACTCATGTCATTGGCTATTTTTGTTTCCACTTGTAGCTTGTCCTTTCTGTGAGTCACTTTAAAACTTTTTATTTCTTTAAACGACACTTTATCAAAATATCCCAGAGGATCTTTCTGTGTGATATTACTCATTCACTAAGTTTCATCAGGCAACGATCGGTCTGAGGTAGTTATGTCCCTAGCCAGTTGCACAATATGTTATTCAAAGATACACAAAAAAAAAATTCTCTGCACTCCCTTCCAATACCACTGTTATCATTGCGATTATCTCAGATTATATGAATATTGAAGTTTCCCCAAATTATCATAATGTGTTTATTTTTAAAAATTCCAATTGATTCCTGTTTAATGCAGTGATGAGCAATGAAATGCTGTTCCGTGGCTAAAAACTGTTCTGCTGCTTGTGTCCTCGGCAAGTAGTAGCCAGAATTTACATTCAGACATGCTCTACTTCATAATCTGCGGCCAAATGCTTTCTCTGTAATGTCTTTGTTATCCATTAACTGTTAACGTTGTCCATTTGCCTGAATTTGCACAAGATTGTGACCATTGAATATTTGTGTTCGCCCTGTAACCACAGCTCTCTGGTGTCTAAATCCCATTTATCTCTGTGTCACAAATCCATCTACCTTATTGGTGAGACTTTGTGCATTTGACAAAAACACATAATTAACTTTTCCCCACAATTCCCTGTCACAGCCCAAGTCGCTGATTTGCCACTTTAGTTCAGCTTTGTCCCATCCTGTTCTTTTCTGATTGTTTTCAGCCACATTGCCATGCTGCTGCAATGCTTCATTTTTTCTCTTTCGATTTGGAAATCTCCTTTCACCTGAACCCTGTCCCTGCATCCTCTCTGTCAGTTTGTAGCCCTGTCCATAAACCTACCGACATGGTTGGCCAGGACACTGGTCGCAGCACAGTTCCAGTGGGACAGCTAGGACAAATGTTCTGTCGAAGGGCCTGTTCTGTGCTGTATTGTTCTATTGTCTATCCTAATGGATTAAATTTTAAATCATGTATGGGATTTTGGTGTCTCTGGCTGACCAGCCTTTCTTGCCCAGCCCTAGCTGCCCTTGAACTGAGTAGCTTGCTCGGCCATTTCAGAGTGTAATTGAGAGACAAACACTTTGCTGTGGGTATGTGTTGCAGACCACATGAGGATAAGCAGATGTCCTTCTCGAAAGGACAAGTGTTTGGGCTTTTTTTTTTGTACATCAGCAATGGTTTCATATGTATTTATGGATTGTTAATTACCATTTTTAAAAAAAATGTTGATTTCAAATTTCTCCATTTCTGATGGTGGGATTTAAACCTGCCGCCCCTGAACATTATCTGAGGTTTGGCATACAGGCTGTAGTAATAATACCACGAGGCCAGCAGTTCACCTGCTCAGTGGTTGCTCATCCCTGAGCACTGATACATCATGAAGTGCATCATGAAACTAAACCCGTTCTTACTACACACTCGTTTGATCCTGAAATTATCCTGAACTCTGGTGATATCACTCATATCGCCACATTTGGTATCCCTCACTATGTGGGTCTAATTGCTGCCTCTGCCAGCATCTCTCACTTTTGCAGCTACTTCAGATCCTGAGCCAACCGAATTCTCCACTCCAGAGGGACACAGCAGCACAGGCCAGGGATGGAGACTGGGATTTTCCACATATCTGTGGGACACAGTATCATTCTCCCTGTGTACCCCTCACTGCATCAGTCTAATTTCCCATTCTGTCTATTTCTCTGTCTCCTGTAGGTAGTCAGGAAAGTCCTGACTCAGTAGACTTTCCAACTGCTGGGTGTCTCGTCCATCACCACATTGTCAGCCAGAGAGACAAAGGGCAGAGAGATCTGGAGCCTTCAATAAATCCTGCAGTGAGGTAAGATCACTCACAGTGCACAGACCAGAGTGCAATGAGAGGACTCCAAACATGGGCTAACAAGACATGACATGGATACAGTGCTGGAGGGGGAGCACAGTACAGACACACCCCAGGCTCAATCACCACCCCTAATCTAACTTACTTTGTACTAAGACAGCATGGGAAATTTAGTTATCAATCCAGACCTGTGCTGTCTTCGTGAGCATCAGTTTCACAAAGGGGAAAGCAGGCCTCCCACATGAGGGTGGGACTGCTGCCTGGGATCTTTCTGTTCTGCGCTCCCTCTCCAAAACTGTATCTATGGCATGTCTCGTTGACCAGTGTCTTCAAAAATGTGTAACTCCTACATCAGTTCCAGTCCCTGTAACCTCCTCCCTTCCCTTTCATCCCTCCACATATTTTAAATGTTCTGCATTCCAGCCTACCATCCCTGTCTCTGTGTCTTGCTTCAGTGTCTATAACATGCCTTATCTCGGTAGTCTCCTCCTCCAATAACTGGAGACAGAGGCATTCAGCACAGAAACAGAACCTTCGGTCCGACTAGTCCGTGCTGACCAGGTTTACCAAACTGAATGATTCGCTTTTGCCTGTGTTTGGCCCATATCCATTCAAACGTTCCCCTCTCCATGTACCTGCCCTAATGTCTTTTCAATGTTGTAATTGTTCTTGTTTCTTCTTGTGGCCCTGGCAGTTTGTTTCGACTATATAACATCCTCTGTGGATAATGTTGCCCCTTAGCTCCCTCTTTAAATCCTTGCTCTCTCACCTCCTGTTTATACCCTCTAGCTTTGGACTCACCTACCCTTGGCTATTCACCTATCTCAGGGCCCGCAAGCTTTTGAAAACATTGATAAGGTCACCCCATCGCCTAAGGGAAATATTTAGGACATTGTTACAAATATCTCCAACTCATACATCAAAGTGCTGGCCAGTGACGGCAAATGTGCCAAATGCCGCTTTCACCACCCTGTCCCCCTGTGAAGCCACTTCCAAGGAACAATGTAACTGCAGCCCTTGGTCTCTCTGTTAGACAACACTGCCTAGGGCCCTGCCATTAACTGTGTTAGTCCTCCCTGGTTTGTCTTAACAAAATCTACCACCTGAATTCAACTCCATCTTTCATTCCTTGGTCCACTGGCCCAGTTGGTTGAGATCCCATTTGAAACCATGTTCACTACCCAGTGCAACATTAATTTGATCATCCATAAAATTACTAACAATGACTCCTATATTCTCAACCAAATTGTTTATGTAGATGATGCACATCAGTGGACTCAGCCCGGTCCTTATACCACACCGCTGGTCACAGGCCTCCAGTCTGAACAACAACCCTCTCCCACTACCCTCTGTCTCCTACTGTCAAGCCAATTACTCCCACGAGGAGGTTGGACAGTTCATCGACTTCACCAACACCTTCCACCCCGACTTCAAATTCACCTGGACAGTCTCAGATTCCTCCCTCCCCTTCCTCGACCTTTCTATTTCTATCTCAGACGACCGAATCAACACAGACATCTACTACAAACCGACCGACTCCCACAGCTACCTGGACTACACCTCTTCCCACCCTGCCCCCTGTAAAAAGGCCATCCCATTCTCCCAATTCCTTCGACTCCGCCGCATCTGCTCCCAGGAGGACCAGTTCCAAAAACGTACAACCCAGATGGCCTCCTTCTTCAAGGACCGCAATTTCCCCCCCGACGTGGTCGAAGATGCCCTCCATTGCATCTCTTCCACTTCCCGTTCCTCCGCCCTTGAGCCCCGCCCCTCCAACCGCCACCAGGACAGAACCCCACAGGTCCTCACCTACCACCCCACCAACCTCCATGTACAGCGCATCATCCGCCGTCATTTCCGCCACCTCCCACCACTAAGGATATATTTCCCTACCCTCCCCTATCAGCATTCCGTAAAGACCACTCCCTCTGTGACTCCCTCGTCAGATCCACACCCCCCACCAACCCAACCTCCACTCCCGGCACCTTCCCCTGCAACCGCAGGAGGTGCAAGACTTGCGCCCACGCCTCCCCCCTCACCTCCCTCCAAGGCCCCAAGGGAAACTTCCATATCCGCCACAGATTCACCTGCACCTCCACACACATCATCTATTGCATCCGCTGCACCCGATGTCGCCTCCTCTATATTGGGGAGACAGGCCGGCTACTTGCGGAGCGTTTCAGAGAACACCTCTGGGACACCCAGACCAATCAACCCAACCACCCGGTGGCTCAACATTTCAACTCCCCCTCCCACTCCACCAAGGATATGCAGGTCTTTGGACTCCTCCATCGCCAGACCACAACAACATGACGGTTGGAGGAAGAGCGCCTCATCTTCCGCCTAGGAACCCTCCAACCACAAGGGATGAACTCGGATTTCACCAGTTTCCTCATTTCCCCTCCCCCCACGTTGTCTCAGTTAAATCCATCAAATTCAGCACCGCCTTCCTAACCTGCAATCTTCTTCCTAACCTGCAATCCTCTCCGCCCCCACCCCAGTCTGACCTATCACCCTCACCTTGACCTCTTTCCACCTATCACATTTCCGACGCCCCTCCCCCAAGTCCCTCCTCCCTACCTTTTATTTTAGCCTGCTGGAAAAATTTTCCTCATTCCTGAAGAAGGGCTTATGCCCGAAACGTCGATTCTCCTGTTCCCTGGATGCTGCCTGACCTGCTGCGCTTTTCCAGCAACACATTTTCAGCTCTGAACTCCAGCATCTGCAGTCCTCACTTTCTCCTCAATTACTTACCCAGTTGGCTAGCCCTCCCTGATCCTATGTGGTCGAAACTTACCAACAAGTATATCATGCTAAATCTTGTCAAAGGGTCTGCTGACGCTGGTGTAGACAATGTATGGTCACCACTTCAAAAAAGCAATCAAATTAGAGAGACCTGACTTTGGACGCACAAAGCCTGCTGACTATCTTTCATCAATCCTTGCCTTTCCAAATGAATGTAACTCCAGTCTGGCAGAATCACTTCCACAATTTATCCATCACTGAAATCTGGCTAATTGGTGTTTAGTTCCATGGCTTTCCATCGCAGCCTTTCTTAAATAATGGAACAAAACCATATTCCTGTCATAGTTGTACAACATGGAAACTGACCCTTCAGTTGGTACCAACCGTAATCTCAAACTAAACTCAACCCAGCTGCCTGTTTCTGGCCCATTTCCCTCTAAACCTTCCCTATTCCTGTACTTAAACAAATGTGTTTTAAACATTGTAATTGTACCCATTTCCACCCCTTCCTCAGGAAGTACGTTCCACACTTCTCCCATCCTTAACATTTGCCCCACATGTCTTTTTTTGAACATCTCTCTCCTCTAACCTTAAAAATGTGGCCCCTCCTCTTGCGACTCCCCCATCCTGGGGAAAAGGCAACTACCATTAACTCTATCTATATCCCTCATCTTTTTCATAAACTTCCATAAGGTCATCTCTCAACCTCCAGGCTCCAGTGAAAAAAGACTCAGTCTGTCCAGCCACTTTCCAGAACTCAAGCCTTCCATACCCAGAAATGTCCTGGTAAATCTCTTCTGAACCCCCTGCAGCTTAATAATATCCTCCCTATAACTGGGCGGCCACAACTGGATGGAGTATAGCACAAGATGCCTCACCAATGTCCGTACAATCTCAACATGACGTCCCAAATCCTACACTCACTGGACTGAGCAATTGTCAGGCATGCCAAGCTTTGTCTTATCCATCCTATGATGCAAACTTCAAGAATTATGTAGCTGAATCTGGAGGTCCCTCTGCACTAAAACACTAACTGAGGCCCGAACATTAATTGTATAAACTCTACCCTTGTTTGTTTTACCTCAGATTTATTCAGCCCATTCACCCACATCATTAAGATCCCTTTGTAATGTTAGCAAACATCCTTCACTGTCCACTACTCCACCCTCCAGCCTTCCAGCACATCACACATGGCTGTCAATGGTACAAATATCTTTGCTAGGGTGTCCACAATTTCTTCCCTAACATCCCGCCTCAGGCAACTGACTGTGTGGAGTTTGCATGTTCACTGCGTGTCTGCGTGGGTTTCCTCTGGGTGCTCCGGTTTCCTCCCACAGTCCAAAGATGTGCAGGGTCAGGTGAATTGGCCATACTAAATTGCCCGTAGTGTTAGGTAAGGGGTAAATGTAGGGGTATGGGTGGGTTTCGCTTCGGCGGGTCGGTGTGGACTTGTTGGGCCAAAGGGCCTGTTTCCACACTGTAATGTAATCTAATCTAATCTAATCCCACAATGTCCTGTGATACACTTAATCAGGTCCTGGTGCTTTCCAATACCTTTGTGTTTTAAAACCTCCAGCACCACCTCTTCTCTAACATGCACTCTTTTAAAGTCATAGAGATGTACAGCAGGGAACCAGACCCTTCGGTCCAACTGATATGCTGACCAGAAGATCTAAATAAATCCATCTCATTTACCAGCATTTGGCCCATGTACCTCATAACCCTTGTCTTTCATATACCCATCCAGATACCTATTAAATGATGTCATAGCATCAATATCTGTTACTTTCTCTCTCAGCCCATTCCATACACACATCACCATGTGCATGAAAAAGCTGTTCCTTCAGTCCCTTTTCAACCTTTCCCCTCTAAACTTAAGCTTATGCCCTCTACGGTTGGACTACACAATCCCTTGGAAAAATACCTGAATGTTTACCAAATCCGTGCCCCTCATGTTTATATAAACCTCTGTCAGGTCACCCCTCAGTCTCCGATGCTCCAATGACAGTAGTCCCAGCTTATTCACCAACAAACCGGGCAATATCTTGTTAATCTTTTCTGAGCACTTTCAAGTTTCACAGTATCATTCCTACAGCAGGGAGACTGGAATTGCAGAGAACTCCAATTGCGGTCTAACGTATTGCTCTTGTTCCCTGAGTTCCCCAGTCTTTGTCCACAATAAGTTCTAGAGGGAAAAAATTGTTGAGGGTCTTAGTAAATATCCTGCAGTTCCAATCATCAATTGCCTCATTGATCTTTAAGGGCACCTATTTTGTCCTGATTTACTCATTTACTTTTAATATATATATAAAACGACTTTTGGATTCTCCTTCTCTGCTGAGGCTATTTCATGTACCCTTTCTGCATTCCTGATTTCCAAAGTGTATTCCTACAGCCCCTGTGATCCTCAGGGATTCGCTTGATCCAGCTGGCTATACCTGACATGTGCTCCCTTTTCCTTGATCAGATCCTCAATAGACAGCCAGAGTTTCCGATTGCTGTCAGCATTGACCTACACACAAACAGGAACATGCTGGCACTGAATGCTCACTTTAACTCACTTTTAAAATATTCTCACTTGCCAGACTTCCCTTTCCCTGCAAATAGACTCCCCAGTCACCTTTTGAAAGTTCCTGGCTGATACGATCAAGATTGGTCTGGCCCCATTTTATAACTTGAACTTGTGGACCTGGCCTGTCCTTTTCCATCGCTGTTTGCAAACTAATAGAACTGTGGTCACTTTGGCAAAATCTTTTCCCACTAACACCTCAGTCCCTTTCCCGACCTTGTTTCCAAAGGGGAGGTCAGGTTTTGCCCATTTCTGTTTTCAGGCCATTTACATATTGATTGGGAGTTTCTGGAACACAATTACCAAATTCCTCCCTTGCAAACACTGAACACTGGCAGTCCCAGTCTCAGTTTGGAAAGTTTAAAAACCCCAACCATAACAGCCCTATTGTTATGGTTGATATTTGAGATCTCCCCACATATTTGTCCCTCAGTCTGCCACGAATTATTCGGGGTCAGCAATACAGTCATGTCACTCCAAAAGTGATGGCCCATTCGTATTTCTCAGTTTCACTAACATAGCTTCACTGGGAGATCCCACTGGAATATCCTCTCTAAGTACTGCTAGGATGATTCTCATAATCAAAACCCACCACCACGCGTCCTCTCTTGCCTCCCCTTCGATGCTTCCTGTAGCATCTCTACCTTGAAACAATGAGCTGCCAGCCCTGTCCCTCCCTCAGCTGTGTTTCTGTAATCACTATAATCTCCCAGTCCCATGTTCAAATCCATGTCGTGAGTTCATTTTCCTTAGCTGTCAGGTCCCTTGCAATGAAATAAATGCAGTTTAATAATCAGTTTTCCCCCATTCCCTGCTTTGTTTTTGCCTTCATTGTCTGTTGAAATTGCTGTCTTTAACTTGTGTACCAGTCTCAATCATCGTTCCGCCCTCTGACTGTTTCAGATCCAACACCCTGCCAGACTAGTTTATATCATCTCAAGCAGCTCTAACAATTCGTCCCAACAGGATATGTGCCCCCCTCCTGCTCCTAGTTCAGGTACCTTCCCCCACCCTGTCTACCTGTACTGACAACTTCAGGGATCCAGGGACTTGTCCCCACAGGTCCCTGTGTTCCTCAGTACTCCGCAAGAACCAACCATTCATTATGCCTGAACTTCGCTTATCATCCTCCCATAAGGTATGACCTCACATTGTTCAGAACTAAACTCTGCTCAGATTATCATCTGATCGTCATTAGACTGTAGCGAGAGACCATCCCTCTCACTGTGAACAACATATTCATCTTTCATGTCATCTGCAAACCTACAAATAATTTCTTTTGCTTTCACATCGAAGTTATTATTCCACAGACTAACCAGCAATGGTTCATGCACACATCCCTTTGGTACACCTTCTGGTGAAAGAAAATCAAAGACGAAGATGTTTATCCACAAATTTTGTATCGAATTTACCAACATGCCTTGAATCCCTTTAGATCTTCCCTTTTGGACCAGCCTTCCATGTGAGACCTTGTCAAAGTCCTTATTCAGGTCCACCTAAACCACATCATCTGAACTGCCCTCCTCAATATTTTGAGAGACCATTTAAAAAAAACGCTACTGAATTCCTCAGACAGTATCTTCCACTGCCAAAGCAATGATAACTCAGCCGAGTTGATCCCTGTCTTTGCAAGCGTTAATTAATTCTCAGAATTGTTCCCAGAATTTTCCCTCTCTCTGCTGCCAGACTATCTGTCCTGTAATTACCTGGCCTATCCCTGCTGCCCTTCTTGAACAAAGGAACCACATTCCCGATCCTCCAGTCATTCGGCACTTCACCTGTGGCCAGCAAAGTGTTAAATATATCCACCACGACCCCAGCAATCTCCTCCCTTACCTCAAATAGCAGCCTGGCATTCATTTCATTGGGCACTGGGGATTGCTCCACCTTTATACCTGTGAAGACATTTAATACTTGCTCCTTATTGGTCTTAACATGTTCTGGAACCTCACCATCCCAACTGAACTCCCCAGCTACAATGCCTTTCTCCTGTGTGGATACAGATGGGAAGTATTCATTGAAGACCTCACCTACTTCCTCTGGCTCAATGCACAGATTATCCCTTTGTTTTCTAACAGGTGCAACTCTTTAACTGGCAATCTTCTTCCTCTAACTACACTCATAAAATACCTAATGGCCATTCCTTAACAGTATCTGCCAAGGATAATTCATGCCTATTGTTTGCCCCTCATTTTTAAGACCCCCCCCCCCCCCCCTTGCATACACTATACTTTTGAAGGGCTTCCCCTGTTTTTATCACACTGTACCTACTTTATACAGCTCATGATATCGCTTGACCAGTATTCACTGGAGTTACTGCCTTTGTCATTCACTCTTCTGGTAGCACACTGGCCCTGAATTCTCACTGTATCACTTTAGCTTTCTTCCTTTATCCGGATATGAACCCAACTGCAAATAGTTCCTCCCAGTCTGTGTTTGCCAGATCCTGTCTCGTGATAATGATAATGCCCAGTGACAGTCATATTCTAATGATTAGGGGGCTTCTCCAAATTGAACACCTTCACTTCTGCACTATCCTTATCACTTTCCAAAATGACTTTGAAACTTAGTGTTGTGTCCACTATCCCCAAAGCGCTGCAAAAATCCTTATGTCTGTCATCTTGTCCAGCACCTACAACCCTTATCTGTCTGTAACATCCATCCCTTGCTGACCTGCCCTTCAGCCTCTCCAGCACATGTTATCACTGTAACCTTCTGCAGTCCCCACAGTACTTCTCCATCCTTTCTTGCAGCGCCTCATTACCTCTAACCATTCAGGAAGTACGGAGGCATGGGATCCAGAGAAACCTGTCTGTCTGGATGCAGAATTCCTGGCCCATAGAAGACAGAGGGTGATGATAGATGGAAAGCATTTACCCTGGAGCTCACTGACCAGTCGTGTTCAGCAGGCATCAGTTCCTGGAACCATGCTCTTTGTGATTTTCACAAATGACTTGGATGTGGGAGTGAAAGAGTGGGTTAGTAAGTTTGCCGATGACACAAACATTGATAGATGGTGGATAGTGTGGAGGGCTGTTGTAGGTTGCAACGGGGCATTGATATGATGAGGAGTTGGGCTGAGAGGTGGCAGAAAGAGTTCAACCTGGAAAAGTGTGAAGTGATTTATTTTAGAACGTCGAAATTGAATTCCGAATATTGGGTTAAAATAGGATTGTTGGCAGTGCGGAGTAACAGTGGGATGTTTGGTTCCACTTCTAGATCCCTCAAAGTTGCCACCCGAGCTGATAGGGTTGTTAAGAAGTAATACATTGTGTTGGCTTTCATTAGCTGGGGGATTGAGTTTCAGAGCCGTGAGGCTGTGCTACAGCTTTATGGAGCTCGGCTTAGACCACACTTCGATATTAAGTTCAGTTCTGGTCCTCTCATTACAAGGATGTGGAAGCTGTGGAGATGGTAAAAAGGAGATTTACCAGGATGTTGCCTGGACTGGAGTGCATGTCTTATGAAGAAAGGTTGAGGGAGATAAAGCTTTCCTCACTGGAGTGAAGAAGGGTGAGGGGCGACCTGGTAAAGGTGAACAAGGTAATGAGAGGCACAGACAGTGAACAGTGAACAATTTTTTTCCCATGGCAGAAATGGCTATCAGAAGGGAATATAATATTAAGGTGATTGGAAGAAGGTTAAGGGGAGATTTCAGAGAGTTTGGTTCTCCACACAGAGTGGTGGGTGCATCGAATGCACTGTAGTGGTGGTAGTAGAGTTGGATACACGAGGGACATTTAATAGACTCTTGGAAAAAGCATATGGATGATAGTGTAAAATGAAATGTATTTAGGTTAGTTTGATCTTAGAGGAGGATAAAGGTCGGCGTAACATTGAGGGCCGAAGGGCCTTGTTCTGTACTGTTTTATGTTTTACGTTCCGTCTGGAAAACTGGGTAATACGTTCTGATCAACGTAAAAGGATACGGCATCCAGGAGGAGCTAGTCAAGTAAGCTAGACAATTTACTACACGGTAGGAGACAGAACGTAGTTGGAGACATTTTGTTTTTCTGACTGGAGGTGCAGTCAGTCCATTGTTGTTTGTCATTTGGATAATTGGTTGGCTGAGAATATTAGTTTCCTGATAAATACGTTTGTGTGTGGCACTAAAATTGGTGATATACTGAAGAGTGAAGAAGGTTAACTATGTAAAAACAGGATGGACAGAACTGCTGGGATAGTGGGCTGAAGAATAGCAGATGGAGTTTAATTTGATTAATGTGACGTGTTCCATTTTGGTGAAACAAACCAGGGTGGGACTTGTACAGTTAATGTTCGGGGCTAGGTAGTGTTGTCAGTCAGTGATCCAGGGATGCAGGGACACAGCTCTTTGAAAGTGGTGTCCCAGGTAGACAGACTGGTGAAGCAGGCATTTGGGATGGTTTCCTTCATTGGTCACAGCATTGAGAGCAGGAGTTGGGATGCTATGTTTGGTGGGCATTGGTGAGGTCACTATAAAAACGTTCTTGATCAGTAGGAGAAATACATCTGGTTCACTTACATCCTTTAGGGAAGGACATTTGACATTCTAACCTGGTCAGGCCTACATGTGACTCCAGAGCCACAACAATATGGCTGACTCGGAGCTGCCCTCTGGTTAATTAGCAGAGGGCAATGTATGCTGGTTCAGGTAGTGACACTCACAGCCCATGAATGAATAAACAAAAATACATATGTCCCTCCCTACCTTTGCAAACCCCTCCATCTGCAGCAATCTGTACTGGCTTTGTAATAGCGTTCAGGCCCTGACCACTCTCTGTAACACTCTCACCACCTCCAGCACCTTCACCTCTCCCTGTTCCTATTGTGACATTAAACCCTGATGATTATTTATTTTCCCACTGCCCCCCTCTTGCTAGCAGACAGTTCACAATCCCTGTAACACTTACTGCA
Source organism: Chiloscyllium plagiosum (assembly GCF_037043375.1). Classification (NCBI taxonomy): domain Eukaryota; kingdom Metazoa; phylum Chordata; class Chondrichthyes; order Orectolobiformes; family Hemiscylliidae; genus Chiloscyllium; species Chiloscyllium plagiosum. Next base: position 53,986,372 of record NW_028270174.1, on the reverse strand, counting down.
CAAACACTCTCTCGCTTGAGAATTGTTTGTACTTTTTGGTGATCTTCTAAGCCTGATAATCTAATATGGTCCATTTTCTCCTGAGTGAGGGACAGCAGGGAATTTCTTGCTGAGGTTTTGTCTGTTTCAATGGAATGTCCTTTTGTTGAGTGTTTTACATCGTTCTTCAAGTGTTTTCAACTGTTCGCTTACAGACACATATTTCAGTCTGTTCATCCTGTTAACTCTTGGTCAGTTTTAGATTAGATTAGATTACTAACAGTGTGGAAACAGGTCCTTCGGCCCAACAAGTCCACACTGACCCGCCGAAGCGTAACCCACCCACACCCATTCCCTTACATTTACCCCTTCGCCTAACACTTCGGGCAATTTAGCATGGCCAAATCACATAATCGGCACATTTTTGGATTGTGGGAGGAAACCGGAGCACCCGGAGGAAACCCACGCAGACATGGGGAGAATGTGCAAACTCCACACAGACAGTTGCCTGAGGCGGGTTCTCCATTCAAACCCATGTAGATGGGCGATTTTGTTTCCAGTTGTGTCTTGTCCATTCTGTGATTCATGTTAAAGCTTTATAACTATTTAAATGTCACTTTATCCCAATTTCCCGGAGGATCTCAGTGTGACATTACTCATTCACTCAGCTTCATCAGACAACAGTCACTGGGATAGTTACGTCCCTTGCCAGTTGCACAATATGTTATTCAAAGAAACACTGAGGAAAAAACAAAGTTCTTTGAACTCCTCTTCTCATGTCAGTGTGATTTTCCCAGATTATGTGAATATTGAAGTTTCCCAAAATTATCACAATGCCTTTGTTAAAAATTCCAATGAGTTCCTGTGTAATGCAGTGATGAGCAATGAAATGCTGTTCGGTGGCTAAAACTGTTCTGCTGCTTGCGTCCTTGGCAAGTAGTAGCCAGAATTTACACTCAGACTGACTCTACTTCATGATCTGAGGCCAAATACGTTCTCTGTAATGCCTTTGTTACCCATTTCTGTCAGCGTTACCCAACTATCCTTCCCATTCTGCCTTAGATCCCGCAAGATTGTGAACAATTGAATATTTATGTTCCACCTATTTTTCGTCCTGTAACCATGTCTCTCTAGGGTCTAACTACCATTTATCTCTGTGTCACAAATCCATCTACCTTATTGAAGATACTTCGTCCATTCCAAAAAAAAATAATTTACTCTTTCCCAAAACTCCTGTCACAAACCTATTCACTGATGTACAGTTTTAGTTAAACTTTTTCCATCCTGTTCCTGTCTGCTTGACTTCAGTCACATTCCCATGCTGTTCTGATGCTTCACTTTTTCTCTTTGGATTTGGAAAGCTTCTTTCACTTGAACCCTGTCCCTGCATCCTTTCTGTCAGTTTAAAGCTCTGTCCATAAACCTGCCAACATAATTACCAGCACTCCATTCTCATCATGGTTCCATTGGGTCCCAGTGCAACAAGATTGTTTTTAGTTACTTGTGGGATATGGGTGTCTCTGGCTGACCAGCCTTTCTTGTCCCCCTCCCGAGCCCTAGCTGCCTTTGAGCTGAGTAACTTGTTCGGCCATTTCAGAGGGTAATTGAGAGGCAAACACTTCGATGTGAGTATTTCGTGCAGACCACATGATGATGGGCAGATGTCCTTCTCGAAAGGACCAGTGTCTTTTTGAGGAACAAAAATTATTTTAGATATCAGCAATGGTTTCATACTTATTCATGAATTGTTAATTGCAAGTGTTTTTTAAAAAATGTTGATTTAAACATCATCCATTTCTGATGGTGGGATTCAAACCTGTCTCCCCTGAACATTAGCTGAGGTTTCGGATACATGCTCTAGCAATAATACCACTCGGCCACTACCTCACCTGCTCACAGGTTGCTCATTCCTGACTATTTATACCAGTGCAAAATGAAGCAAAACCCATTCTTCCGAAACAATTGTTTGATACTGACATCTTCCAGCAGTCTGGTGATATCACTCAAGTCTCTCTCCATGTGGTATCCCTCACTGTGTGGGTCTAATTGCTGCCTCTGTCAGCATCTCTCACTCTTGCAGCTACTCCAGATCCTGAGCCAACAGAATTCCCCACTCCAGAGAGACGCAGCAGAACAGGCCAAGGATGGAGCCTGGAATTTTCCAGATCTGTGTGACTTAGTGCTATTCTCCATGTGTAACCCTCAGTGCAACAGTCTAATTTCCCATTCTGTCTATTTCTCTGTTTCCTGTAGGAATTTAGGGAGTTCCTGACTCAATAGACTTTCCAACTGCTGGGTGTCTCGTCCATAACCTCATTGAAGATGGTCGGTCAGCCAGAGAGACAAAGGGCACGGAGATCTGGATCCTTCAATAAATCCTGTAGCGAGGTAAGATCACTCACAGTGCATAGAGCGGAGAGCAATGAGAGGGCTCCAAAAATCGGCTAACAAGACATGATATACATACAGTGCTGGAGGGGGAGCACATTACGAAACACCCCAGGCTCAATCCCCACCCCTACTATAAGTTCTGTTGCACTACATCTCACTACTCTGCAACACTGTATCTGTGGCATGTCTTGTGGACCAGTGTCTTCAATAATTTGTAACTCCTATAACAATTCCTGTCTCTGTAACCTCTTCCCTTCCCGATAGTCCCACCACATATTTGAAATGTACTGCATTCCAGACTACCATCCCTATCGCTGTAACTTGCTTCAGTGTCTATCACATGCCTTACCTCGGTCGTCTCCTCCTCCAATAACTGGAGACAGAGCCAAGCATCACGGAAACGGTTCCTTCGATCTAACTAGTCCATGCTGACCAGAGTACATGAACGAGTCGTGTTTAACTGTACTTGACCCATGTCCCTTCAAACCTTCTCCTCTCAATGTACCTGCCAAATGTCTTTTACATGTTGTAATTGTACTTTTCTCTACCACTTCCCCTGGAAACACATTCCATGCTTGCACCATCCTCTGTGTGAAAAATGTTCTCCTGCAATCTCATCTAAGTCTTTCCTTTCCCATCACATATTTATGCTCTCTAGAACACAGAACACGACATTGCTGGCCTTTCGGCTCTCGATGTTGCTTCGACCTGTGGTACCAATCTGAAGCCCAAGTACTAACACTAGTCCATTCTCGTCCATATGCCTATCCAATGACCGTGTAAATGCCCTTAAAGTCGGTGAGTCCACTACTGTTGCAGGCAATGCATTCCATGCCCCGACTATTCTGAGTAAAGAACCGACCTCTGGCATCTGCCCCATATCTATTTATTAATATTAGTATCTACCTCAATTTAAACCTGTCTGCCCTCGTTCTCGGCATCGCCATCCGAGGGAAAAGGCTCTCACTGTCCAACCCATCTAACTCACTGACTATCTCATATGTCTCAATTAATTGATCTCAAACGTCTTCTCGCGAACAGAAACAGATTCAAGTCCCTCAGCCTTCCTCCTAAGACCTTCACTCCAGACTCGGTAAAATCTTAGTATCTCCTCTGAACCCTTTCCAAATCTTTCACATCCGTCCTGTAATGCAGTGATCTGAACCATAGGCAACACTCCAAATGCGACCGCACCAGTTTTGTACAACTGCAGCATTATCTCATGGTTCCGAAACTCAATCCCTGTACCAATAAAAGCTCACACGCTGAATGTCTTGTTAACAACTCTATCAACCTGGGTGGCAACTTTCAACGATCCATGCAGAGGGACACAGTGATCTCTCTGTTCATCTGCACTACCAAGATCTGCTTTACCCACATCCATCTGTTTGGTCACCTTCTCAAATACGTCAGTAAGGTTTGTGAGGCGTGACCTACCCTTCACAAAACCGTGCTGACTATCCCTCATCAAAGTATTCATCTCCAGATGATTAGAAATGGTAGCCTCTTTTACAAGCCTTTCCAACACTTTACCCAGAATCGAAGTAAGGCTCACAGGTCTATAATTACCCAGGATTGTCTCTACTCCCCTTCTTAGACAAAGGGACAACATTTGCTATCCTCCAGCCTTCTGGCACTATTTCTGTAGACAATGATGTCATAAAGTTCAAAGCCAAAGTTTCCGCAATCTCCTTCCTGGCTTACCAGCGAATCCAAGGATCAATCATATCCAGCCCAGAGGACTTACCTAATTTCGCACTTTCCAGAATTGCTTACACTTTTCCTTTTGCAGTTCAATCCCATCTCGTTATGGACCCCACTACACTGGGGTAAAGACGTCGGCTAATCAACTTACCTGCACCTTCATGATTTTCTAAACCTTTATAAGGTCACCCCTCAGCCATCTACACCCAATGGAAATGCGAAAGACAATGACACAAATATCCCTGTTTGGGTCCCTGCCAAACTTTGTCACAATTTTCTGGGATACACCTGTTCAGGATCTTGGGATTTCTCTACATTTGTGTTCTAAGACTTCCAGCACCACCTCTTCTGTAATGGGGACTTGTTACAAGCCATCACTGTTTCTTTCCCTTTGATTCCTAGTCGTTGTCCACAGTGCGTTCTGACATGAAATGTTCATTTAAGGTCTCGCCCATCTCCTGTGGTTCTACACTTGGATAGCGTCACTGATCTTTAAGGAGCCCTATTGTCTCTCCATTTGCTTTTTTGTACTTGTGTGCTGTAGACAATTATTTGCATTCTCCTTAACCTTATCTGCCAAAGCTGTCTCATTCCCCCCTCCCCCCATGTTGCATTCCAACTTATCCGGCCTCTCCGATTGTGTCAAACGCTCCAGTATCAGTAACAGCTTTGTCAAATTTTGCTCCATTTCCAGTTTTAGGGAATGCTTCCTAGATCAGAATGGTCAGAATTCTACGCAGTACTCCAAAGCTGTGCTGACTATCCCTAATCAATCCTTGCCGTTGCAAATGTAACTCCTGTCCCACGGAATCGCTCCCAACAATGTACGCACCACTGGCATCAAACTAATTGGTGTTGATGTCCCTGGCTTTCCCTCGCAGCCTTTCCTAAATACTGGCACAACATTAGACACCCTCCAGGCTTCCAGCTCATCACCCGTGGCTGTCAGTGACAGAAAAATCTCTTTAAGGGACCACACACCTTCTTCTTGAGCTTCCCACAATATCCTGAGATATACTTGATTAGTTCCCAAGGATTTATCCATTTTATATGCATTTTAGAACCTTCAGTACCTCATGGAAGATATGACTGTTTTTTCTTTCCTGACCTCCCCAGTCTTCCTCCACAGTAAGTTCAAACGTGAAATTTTTGTTCAGGAACTCACCGATCTCCTCTGGTTCCACTCATTCGTCTTCATGGAGCCATATTCTGCCCCAGTTAATCTTCTGCTGTTAATATATTTGAAGAATCTCTTTGGATTTTCCTCAGCCTCATCTGCCAACACGTTTTGTGGTCCCGTTTGGCCCTCCTGACTTCCCTGTGAAGTGAATTACTCCACCTACAATGTTCTTCAATGGATTCTATTAATCTAGCTGGCTATATGTGACATGTGTCCCCTATGTGTTGACCAGAGCCTCAATATCCCCAGTCATCCAATGTTTCTTACTTGTGTCAGCATTGTCATTCACACTAATAGGAATATGCTAGTCCCGAACTCTCATTTTATCTCTCTTGTGAAAGCTTCCCATCTGCCTGACATCCCTTTACCTGCAAATAGCCTCAACAATCAATTGTTAAAACTCTTCACTCATAGCTTCTAGATTCAGGGAAGGCTCGTTTTGATCATTAATTAGTGGACCAGCCATGTTCTTTTCCATCGCTATTTTCAAACTCATACGATTGTGGTGACTTTGCCAAAGTGTTTCCCCACGAACACCTCAGTCCCTTTCCCTACCTTATTTCCCAAGGGGAGGTCAGTTTTTACCTCTTCCTGTAGTCTGCTCATTTACATTCTGACTGGGATAGTTTTCTAGAACACGCCTAACAAATCCCTCCCATCCAAGCTCTGAACACTCTGGCAGGCCCAGTCTAAGTTTGGAAAGTTAAAATCACTGACCATTACTCCTCTCTCATTCTTACAGATATCTGAGATCTCCCGACATATTTGCTACTCCTTTTCCCGCTGACTATTAAGGGCCTGTAGTGCAGTCATATCAATGTGATGACCAATTCTCATTTCTCATTTCCACCATTACAGCATCACTGGGCGATCCCCAGGAATATCCTCTCTAAGTGCTTCAGTGATGCTTCACTGATCAAAAACTCCACTCCCCCTCCTCTCTCACCTCCTGTTCTCTCCATCCTGTAGAATCTGTACCCTGGAACATTGAGCTGTCAGCCCTGTCCCTCCCTCAGCTGTGTTTCTGCCATACCTATGGTTTCCCAGTCCCATGTCCATGCACCAAGTTCGTCTATCTTACCTGTTGGGCCTGTTATGTTGAAATAAAGTAGTTTAATTGATCAGTTTTCCCTCATTGCCTGCTGCGCTCTTACCTGCCTTGTCTATTTAAATGACTCTCATGAAATTCTGTCCCAGCCTCAACCTTCAGACTGCATACTGAGACACACCCCCCTCACTGTGGACAACATCCTTAGCTCTCATGTCATCTGTAAACCTAATAATGATACCTTCTGCTTTCACATCCAAGGTATTAATGTACATAATAAACAGCAATGGTTCCTGCACAGTTCCCTGTGATACACCCACTGGTGAAAGAATTTCAAACACAAAACCAAACCTCCAAAAATTGTGGATCCAACTTGCCTCGAATCGCATTGGTCTGATGGACCAGCCTTCCATGTGGGACCTTGTCAAAGCCATAGTGAACCCCAAAGAATCCACATCATCTGCACTGCCCTCATCAATGCTTTTATTTGTGATTTCAAAGAAGACTCAGCTGAATTTATCAGACAGGATTTTCCTTTTTCAAATTCGTGCTGACTATCCCTAATTGTTTCCTGCCTTTCCAATTATTGATTCATTCCGTCCATCAGAATTGTTCCCAATAATTTCCCTCTCTCTGCTGTCAAACGGTCTGCTCTGTAATTACCTGGCCTATCCCTGCTGCCCTTCCTGAACTAAGGAACCACATTTGCTATCCTCCAGTCATTCGGCACTTCACCTGTGGTTAGCAAAGTATTAAATATATCCAGCAGGGCCCCAGCAATATCCTTCCTTCCCCCTCATAATAGCGTGGGATACATTTCATTGGACGCTGGGGATTTATCCACATTTATGCCTGTGAAAACATTTAATACCTACTCCATATTGATCTTAACATATTCTCGAACCTTACCATCTCAACTGAAATCCCCGGATACAATGCCTTTCTCCTGTGTGATTACAGATGGGAAGTATTAATTGAAGACCTCACCTACTTCCTCTGGCTCCATACACAGATTGTCCCCTTGGTTTCCAACAGGCTGAAGTCTTTATTGGGAATCCTCTGACTCTGACGAAAGTCACAAAATATCTTGTAGCTTTTCCTTAATAGTGTCTGCCAAGGATATTTCATGGCCATTGCTTACCCATTATTTTTAAGGACCCCTTGCCCTCTCTGTTCTTGTGAAGAGTTACACCTGTGTTTATTGAACTGCATTTCCTTGATCAAACTCACGATATCACTTGATCAGTATTCACTGGACTTTCTCCCTTTGTCATTCCCAGTTTATTAACACACTGGCCATGGATCATCACTGTATCACTTTAAAATACTCCTCTTTCCAGATATAGCCCTGACTGCAGGTAGTTCATGCCAGTCTCTGTTTGCCACATTCTGTCTCATTATAGAAGACTCAGTTGTGAGGGGGACAGACAGGAGACTGTGTGACTGCAGAAGTGACCCCAGTATAGTGTGCTGCCTTCCGGGTACCAGGGTCAAAGATGACTCTGAGCTGTTACTGAACATTCTGAAGGTGGAGGATGAACAGCCAGAGGTTATTATGCACATCGGTCCACATGACAGAGGTAGCCAAAGGGATGGGGCCCTGTGAAATGCATATCGGGCATTAGGTCAGAAGTTAAAAAGCAGCAACTCAAGGGTAGTGAGCTCCAGATTACTCCCAGTGCCATGTGCCAGGGAGGAAAGACATAAAAAGATAATCCGGATGGATGTGTGGCTGAGGAGCTGGTGTAGGTGGCTCAGGGATTGGGATCTCTTCTCGGTTAGAGGTGACCTGTACAAGATGGGGAGGGCGACTTGGACTTGAAGCAGAGAAGCACCAGTATCAATTGGTGGGGGGGTTGCGGGTGCAGGTGGGCTGACTGGCAATGCACAAAGCCTGACTGGGAAGGCAGACGAGCTCAGAGCATGGATTGGCTCTGGATACTGGGATATTCCAGCCATAGCAGAAATATGGCTGAGAGATATAGGACACTGCTGGGCAAGGAACAGTTACATTCGAGGCTTCAATCCCACCATCTTGTGAGGGCATTTCTTTCCCCTCTGCTGTATGGTCCTCACTGAGACAACCCAGGTGGTCCCAGGTATCAATCCTGGCCCATGCTGTATTAGTGATGTCTGTAATATCCTCCATTCCCGATCATTTTCCCTCTGTTTGGAATCTCCTCTAGTCCCCACAGTGCACTCTGTCTCTGTCAGGTTCTCTAACCCCTCACAACCTAATCCCTAAATGTCTCCAGTAGATACTAAATTCCTTCATCCCGGTAAACCCCGACAGCCCTGTCTCTCCCTGTAAGCCCCTCCTACCAATACTACCCTCTATGTCAATGTATTTGCCTTTAACCTCCCCATCCTTCCCTATCTGGGTAAACGTCTTCAGCTCCTCCAAGCCTTCCTTGTCAGTGAAAAATTATTCACTCGATTGAGCAGTCCCGATCTGTGTAATGAGCTGAAAATGTGTTGCTGGAAAAGCGCAGCAGGTCAGGCAGCATCCAGGGAACAGGACAATCGACGTTTCGGGCATAAGCCTTTCTTCAGGAATGAGGAAATTTTTTCCAGCAAGCTAAGATAAAAGGTAGGGAGGAGGGACTGGGGGAGGGGCGTCGGAAATGTGATAGGTGGAAAGAGGTCAAGGTGAGGGTGATAGGTCAGACTGGGGTGGGGGCGGAGAGGTCGGGAAGAAGATTGCAGGTTAGGAAGGCGGTGCTGAATTCGATGGATTTGACTGAGACAGGATGGGGGGAGGGGAAATGAGGAAACAGGTGAAATCCGAGTTCATCCCTTGTGGTTGGAGGGTTCCTAGGCGGAAGATAAGGCGTTCTTCCTCCAACCGTCGTTTTGTTGTGGTCTGACGATGGAGGAGTCCAAAGACCTGCATATCCTTGGTGGAGTGGGAGGGGGAGTTGAAATGTTGAGCCACCGGGTGGTTGGGTTGGTTGGTTCGGGTGTCCCAGAGGTGTTCTCTGAAACGCTCCGCAAGTAGCCGGCCTGTCTCCACAATATAGAGGAGGCCACATCGGGTGCAGAGGATGCAATAGATAATGTGTGTGGAGGTGCAGGTGAATCTGTTGCGGATATAGAAGTTTCCTTTGGGGCCTTGGAGGGAGGTGAGGGGGGAGGTGTGGGCGCAAGTCTTGCATCTCCTGCGGTTGCAGGGGAAGGTGCCAGGAGTGGAGGTTGGGTTGGTGGGGGGTGTGGATCTGACGAGGGAGTCACGGAGGGAGTGGTCTTTACGGAATGCTGATAGGGGGGGGGAGGGAAATATATCCTTGGTGGTGGGGTCCGTTTGGAGGTGGCGGAAATGACGGCAGATGATGCGCTGTACATGGAGATTGGTGGGGTGGTAGGTGAGGACCAGTGGGCTGTCCTGGTGGCGGTTGGAGGGGCGGGGTTCAAGGGCGGAGGAGCGAGAAGTGGAAGAGATGCGGTGGAGGGTATCGTCGACCACGTCGGGGGGGAAATTGCGGTCCTTGAAGAAGGAGGCCATCTGGGTTGTGCGTTTTTGGAACTGGTCCTCCTGGGAGCAGATGCGGCGGAGTCGAAGGAATTGGGAGAATGGGATGGCGTTTTTACAGGGGGCAGGATGGGAGGAGGTGTAGTCCAGGTAGCTGTGGGAGTTGGTCGGTTTGTAGTAGATGTCCGTGTTGAGTCGGTCGCCTGAGATAGAAATAGAAAGGTCGAGGAAGGGGAGGGAGGAATCTGAGACTGTCCAGGTGAATTTGAGGTTGGGGTGGAAGGTGTTGGTGAAGTGGATGAACTGTTCAACCTCCTCGAGGGAGCACGAGGCGGCGCCGATACAGTCATCGATGTAGCGGAGGAAAAGGTGGGGGGTGGGGCCAGTGTAGTTGCGGAAGATGGATTGTTCCACATATCCTACGAAGAGGCAGGCATAGCTGGGGCCCATGCGGGTGCCCATGGCTACTCCTTTCGTTTGGAGGAAGTGGGAGGATTGGAAAGAGAAGTTGTTCAGGGTGAGGACCAGTTCAGTCAGTCGGAGGAGGGTGTCAGTGGAAGGGTACTGGTTGGTACGGCGGGAAAGAAAGAAGCGGAGGGCTTTGAGTCCTTCGTGATGGGGGATGGAGGTGTACAGGGACTGGAAGTCCATGGTGAAAATAAGGCGTTGGGGACCGGGGAAGCGAAAATCATGGAGCAGGTGGAGGGCATGGGTGGTGTCCCGAACGTAGGTGGGGAGTTCTTGGACTAAGGGGGCAGGACGGTGTCAAGGTATGCGGAGATGAGTTCGGTGGGGCAGGAGCAGGCGGAGACAATGGGTCGGCCGGGGCAGTCAGGTTTGTGGATTTTGGGCAGGAGGTAGAAACGGGCGGTGCGGGGTTGTGGGACTATGAGGTTGGAGGCGGTGGATGGGAGATCCCCCGAGGTGATGAGGTTATGGACGGTCTGGGAGATGATGGTTTGGTGGTGGGTGGTGGGGTCATGGTCAAGGGGGCAGTAGGAGGAGGTATCTGCGAGCTGGCGTTTGGCCTCAGCGGTGTAGAGGTCGGTGCGCCAAACTACTACCGCGCCTCCCTTGTCTGCTGGTTTGATAGTGAGGTTGGGGTTGCAACGGAGGGAGTGGAGGGCTGCGCATTCCGAGGGTGAGAGGTTGGAGTGGGTGAGAGGGGTGGGGGAGTTCAGGTGGCGGTTAATATCGCGGCGGCAGTTGGCTATGAAGAGGCGGGGTTAGGCGTGGTGACGGAAATAGGCGTGGGGGCGGGGTTAGGCACACAGTCGGAGATCGGCAAAGGGGCGGGGTTAGGCGTGGTGATGGAACACGCCGCAGGGGCGGGGTTAGGCGTGGAGACAGGTGTGGAGATCGGCGTGGGGGCGGAGACACATGCGGCGTTGTGGGCGTGTAGGTTAGTGACGTCACTGGGGGCGGAAGTGGCTGCGGCGACCACAGAGGCAGAGTTATTCCCCATAGCCGCAGAGGTCGCGAATCTGCCGGCGATTGTCTTCATGGCGATCGTGGAGGCGGTTGTCTGAGCGGCGATCGCGGAGGCGGTTGTTTGGGCGGCGATCGCGGAGGCTGCGAGGTCGGTGGGGGCGGAAGTGACGTCATCGTCGTCATCGGCGGCAGCTATTGCCGCGGGCGATGTAGCGGCCGCGTGTGTAATGGCGCCAGACTGATTTCGGAGGCCGATGGAAGATTCTGGAACAGTTGAGGAATCCGGAGTGTGGGGGTAAGTACATGAAAGTTTTTGGTACTTACTGTCTTTAATTTCCGATATGGCCAGGAAGAAGTGTTTGTTTAGTTTATGGATCCTTCTGTGGGTGAAGAACAGTGGAGGTCCTTTGCAGCTCTGTGAGAGTGTTGTCCTGAGCTGGGGCAGCTCTGTGAGAGTGTTGTCCTGAGCTGGGGTAGGTCGAGTTGCAGGGAATGCGGCGCATGGCTGCAAGCGTGGAGCGAAGGATCCGGAGGGAGGTCTGTTGCTGGAGGCTTCGGATTTGTTGTAGGTACTGGTTGTCCTGGTTGGGTCCAAGTTTTGTAGGTCGGAACGTAGTCCGGAGTCCGTGCGGGATAAGTTGGTTCCGTAGGCAGGTGCTGAGGAAGGAGATATGGCTGTGGTAGCGAGTCTGTTTGAGTGTGTGGCTGAAGAGCTCCTGTGCAGAGGAGATGACCTGGGGGGTTGACGATGCCCTCCACCGCATCTCTTCCACTTCCCGCTCCTCCGCCCTTGAACCCCGCCCCTCCAACCGCCACTAGGACAGAACCCCACTGGTCCTCACCTACCACCCCACCAATCTCCATGTACAGCGCATTATCCGCCGTCATTTCCGCCACCTCCAAACGGACCCCACCACCAAGGATATATTTCCCTCCCCCCCCCTATCAGCATTCCGTAAAGACCACTCCCTCCGTGACTCCCTCGTCAGATCCACACCCCCCACCAACCCAACCTCCACTCCCGGCACCTTCCCCTGCAACCGCAGGAGGTGCAAGACTTGCGCCCACACCTCCCCCCTCACCTCCCTCCAAGGCCCCAAAGGAAACTTCTATATCCGCCACAGATTCACCTGCACCTCCACACACATTATCTATTGCATCCTCTGCACCCGATGTGGCCTCCTCTATATTGTGGAGACAGGCCGGCTACTTGCGGAGCGTTTCAGAGAACACCTCTGGGACACCCGAACCAACCAACCCAACCACCCGGTGGCTCAACATTTCAATTCCCTCTCCCACTCCACCAAGGATATGCAGGTCTTTGGACTCCTCCATCGTCAGACCACAACAAAACGACGGTTGGAGGAAGAACGCCTTATCTTCCGCCTAGGAACCCTCCAACCACAAGGGATGAACTCGGATTTCTCCAGTTTCCTCATTTCCCCTCCCCCCACCCTGTCTCAGTCAAATCCATCGAATTCAGCACCGCCTTCCTAACCTGCAATCTTCTTCCCGACCTCTCCGCCCCACCCCGATTTGTGTAATCCCTTGCAGATCTAAATACCTCCCTGTCTTTGTAGCTATGTCAGGCTACTACCTGAGAATCTCACTATCAGTGTAATCTCCCAACGAACTCCTGACTTTAGGAACCCCCTCCACCTGATAACATCCTCCATGTCTGTTGAAACCTTCCACTTCAACCGTCTTTATCATGGAACTTAGTCTCTATAATCCTAATGATGACGATAAACTCTTCCTCTCTAAAGCGCGCTCAATCTCTGTAAACTCTGCTGGTCCCTACTCCCCTCCCTGTGCATGTAATCTGCTTAAGTCACTACATATCTTTATACCTTTAACGTCCTCCCAATGTGACTACACTATTTCTTTCCGTTACCTTCGTGAGCTTCCGTAATTCTCACTGTGACTCTCGCCATGTCCCATCCCCACATCCCTCTGTTTTTCTGAAAAGTCCTCCTTATTCTTAAAACCCTCCCTAACTATGCCTCCTGTTCCAGCCTCCACATCTCCCCCTGGAGCAGTCAAAGCTGCTCCAATAACCTCAAAGCCTCCTGGTCTTTCTAATTCCCTCTTGTTGTGAAACTCTCCCCATGTCTGTAATATATCCTGCAGTGTCGAAAGCTCTCCCTATATTTGTATGGTCCTCCAATCCCTACAACTGCCCCTGTTTTTGCAACATTATCCTGCAGCTTGAAACCTCCTGATTGCTGAACCTTCTTCAGGCTCTGCACTTTCTCTATTTCTGCTACTTTCTCCTGCTCTTAGAACACTCCCTGTCTGTATGATCCCTTGCAGTCTCTGCAGCCATCCGTATCTCAAACCACAAGCTGTCTCCACAAACCTCCCCCACACCTTTTCCTGCTTCCAGTCCCTTCAGCACCTTCTATAACTGCAAACTACCCATTTGCCAAGGCTACTCCAGTTCCTACAATGTCTGTCAGAATCTGATACCCACACTCTCTCTAATCTGCAAGTCTCTCTGTAATCTGTTAACATTTGCAGCCACCACTACTGTCCATAACTTTCTTCGGTCTTCCAGTCCCATTAAGCTTCCCATTCTTGCATTAACTAAAGCCTGTGTATCTTAGTACTGCCTAAAAACTTGCATGTCTATGTAAACTGCTCCAACCCCTCAGTATCTCCATAAACACCTGCTACTCCTAAATCCATCTCTCTTTGTATTACCTCTTCCAGTCCTGTCAAAACCCCCAATCTATGGAGCCCATTTAATCATCCTTTGTTGGGTAATCTCTTGAAGTTCCTGGCGAATTTCCCAATTTTAGCAGTTTCCCCAATCTTTATGACTCTCCAATTCCGAGAAGACTCACTTTCAATACCAGCTTATCTCGTCTCAAAACCTACCTATAATCTGCTTCTTCTTCTCCAATTCTTAGACATTAATCTATTTAAATTTCACCCTGGTTCTCCCCCAACCCTCCCAACCACAGGAACGTCTTTCAGTTTGTGCAACCCTCCCCATCTGTGTAACTGTCTCTAACCCAGTAACCTGGCATTCTCCATTGCCTTCCTATCTATGAGCCTTCAGAACCTAGAAGCCTTCGAATATCTGTGAACGTCTTCCGTCACTACAACCTTCCATATCTTCTTAGGACTCTTCTCTTGGAAGAGTCTGTCCCTCTTAGTCTGCCTGCCTCACCCTATACCCATCCCTATCCCTATCTCCAGAATTTAATCCAGCTCCCTCTATCTCTGTAAATTCCTCCAATCCCAAAACCCCTTTGTCCCGCTGACATTCTTGATCAGATGTGACTCTGTTTAACTCTAACATCCTTGTGTCCCTGTATGCCTCCCTGTCTCTGTAACCTCTATCCATCTGTTCAAACCCCCACTACTGAGGAATAACTCCCTGTATTCGCCATATGGCAGATGGAATGAGAGTGAATTGATATGATGGAACCGTCATTCCGGAGATGTAGCTGCAGTATGATCATCACAGGGAAGGGAATATTGAAGGATTGTTGGAATCAATGCAAAAAGGCAACAAGTTGCGAAGAAAGGATGAGGTTAATGCATCAATGAGACAGTCATATGCATCTGAAGATCAAATGTTGGAGTCTATTTGGGTGGAGCAAGCAGCAGCAACCGTTAGCAGGAATTATTTTATGGGCACCAGAAAGTGATGGTAATGTCAATATGGTTACGATCAGGACACTGAATATACTTGTATCAAGGGCAGTACCGTCACTGTGTGTGATGGTGGTCTCCATCCCGACAGGAAAACCAATGAATATCAGGGCTATAATGGATGGAATCTTGGATTGTATACGAGATGGTTTTCCATGACATCATATCAAGGAGCCATCAACAAAATTGTCTATTGTAGATCAAATGCTGTGTAATAATAAATATCTAAACATCCGAATCTAAAGGAGCTTTGTGAGCAGAGACCCACAATGTTATAATGTAGATGCTCAGTTTGAGGTAAGACCATGAGAAGTAGGAGTGAAATGAGACCATTTGGCCCATTGAGGATGCTCTGCCCTTCAATCTGATCATGGCTGATCTGATACTCTCCAACTCTACTTTCCTGCCTTTTCCACAAAGCCCTTGTTTCCCTGATTCATTAACATCTGACCATCTCTGCTGTCAATATTCTTAATGACCCTGCCTCGACAGCCCCCTCCAGTCAGGAATTCCCAGAGTCACTACCTTCTGAGTGAAGACATTCCTCCTCATCTCCATCTTAAATGGGTGAGCCCTTGATCGGATTTTATGACCTCTGGTTACAAATTCTCTTACAACTGAACCGAAGGGAAATGACAAAGATAATTATTGGAGATGAAATGAAAATTGGTGGAGATGGGGTTAACAAACAAGAATGTCCAAGGTTGCAAAGCTTTACAAATCAGTTGGAAAGATGTGCAGAGAAATGTCAAATTGCGTTTAATCTGGACAAGTGTGAGGTGATGTCAGATTCAAACGGAAATTTAGGATACTGAGGGAAGTTGATAAACAGAAAGATCTTGGTGCAAGACATTAACTCCCTGAAAATGCAACAGAAGTGTTTCAGACAGGAAAGAAAACAAATAGAACACTGGCCTTCATCGGTCACAACGTTGTGTATAGTGGTTTGCATCTGATGTTGTGATTGTATAAAACTTCTGCTTGGCCACATTTGGAGCACTGTGTGCAGTTCTCATCTCCACACAATAGGAAGGATGGGGAGGCTTTGGAGAGGGTACAAAAGGGGTTTATCAGCACGTTGCCTGTGTTAGGTTTTTCATGGTATGTTAGGTGTAAGAGGAAATTAAACAAAGTTGGATTGTTTTGCGAGAGTATCAGAGGCTGACAGGAGACCAGGTGCAAGAATATAACATACGGAGAGGGATAGATAATGTGGATAGTCAGAATCTCTTTTCCAATGTGTAAGTTTCAAATACTAGAGCGCATAAGTATAAGGTGAGAAAGAGGACGTTTAAACGAGATGTGTGTGACAAGTTTTTTTTTAATACAGAGAATGGAGGTTACCGAGGGAGGTCGTAGCAACAGAATGTGAATAAAGTTTCAAAGTGGCATTTAGACAGAAACATGAACAGGGATACGGGATATGGACCATGTGCAGGCGGATGATATGAGTTAGAATAGCATCTTTCACAGCACAGTCATGGTAGGCCGAAGGGCCTGTTGCTGTGCTGTAGTGTTCTATTTTCTAACTTCACAGCATCTGCCCGATCAGAGCCCCTCAGAATCTTGGATGGTTCATTCCATTTCTCTTTCATTATTTAAACTTCAATGGGTTCAACCTCAATCTACTCCACCTCTTCTCACTAGAAAATCCCTCCATTCCCAGGATCAGCCGAGTGACCCTTCTCTGACCTGCCTCCAATGCGACAGTATCTTTCCTTCGGGCACTCAAACTGTTCATAATATTCTAGGTGTGGTCTGACTTGAACCTTGCCTAATTTTAGCGAGATCTGCCTATTTTTAGACTCCATTCCCTTTGTAATAAATGCCAGCATTTGATTTGACTTCTCTATTACCTGCTGACCTTGGAAGCTAACCTTTTTAGATTGATGAACAAGAACTCCCATAACTGAGCTGAAAGTGTGTTGCTGGAACAGCGCACCAGGTCAGGCAGCATCCAGGGAACAGGAGAATCGACGTTTCGGGCATAAGCCCTTCTTCAGGAATGGTTTCCTGAAGAAGGGCTTATGCCCGAAACGTCGATTCTCCTGTTCCCTGGATGCTGCCTGACCTGCTGCGCTGTTCCAGCAACACATTTGCAGCTCTGATCTCCAGCATCTGCAGACCTCACTTTCTCCTCGAAGAACTCCCATAACCCTTTCTGCTGCCAGTCTGAAACCCAATAGTGTTAGCCTGACATTAAGTCGGGAGCATACTAAAATTGTTAGAAATGATATTTTAAAATACAATAACTAGCCACTTAGAAACACATTTTATAAAAGAGAATTTGTTTCTGAGCCTGTTGGATTTAATTTGTTTGTGTGAATATAAATGGCTGAATTGAATGGGTATAGAAGGGGTGTAGTGGTACGGGGGATATGGTGTCTTTGAATTATCAAAAGCCTTTACACATATTTCAATAAGGGCTAATGAGTAACTTGGTAGAGAATAGGGCCTCTGAAATGTGAATAAGTTCGCCTACGTGTGGAACCAGAAGAGGTGGGTGAAATACACATGGCACTCTTCGTCTTTTTGCAACTCTACAGTTCTATACAAGGTATTCGCAAAAACGGATACCCACGCAATTTCATCAACAGATGCCTAAGAGAAAGACAACGGAACAAGGACACGCCGCAACCTAAAGGACTAGCCACACTACCATACGTCAGGAGCATTTCCGAACTGACAGCCAGACTACTGCGACCACTAGGACTCATGACAGCACACAAACCAACAGCCACTCTCAGACAACAACTCACCAGAACGAAGGACCCGATACCCAGCATAAGCAAAACCAATGTAGTGTACAAAATCCCATGCTAGGACTGAACACAACACGACATAGGACAAACAGAAAGACAGCTAACGATCCATATCCATGAACACCAACTAGCCACGAAACGACACCACCAGCTATCCTTAGTAGCCACACACGCAGACGACAAGCAACATGAATTCGACTGGGACAACACTACCATTATAGGGGAAGCCAAACAGAGAACAGCCAGGGAATTCCTAGAGGCATGGCACTCATCCACAGACTATATCAACAAACACATCGACCTGGACCTAATATACCGGCAACTACAGCGGACAGCTGGAACTCACAAGCGGAAGCGGCAGAAACAGGCCACTATTAATGCCGGAGGAAACATCACAGAAGCGCTTCACAGGAGGCTCCCAAGCACTGAGAATGTCACCTAGACAGGGGACGAAACGTTTGCAACACAAATTCCCAGAGTCATACAGCACGGAAACACAACCTGTGGTCCAACTCCTCAATGCTGCCCACGTTTCCTAGACCGAACGAGTCTCATTTGCCTGCGTTTGGCCCTTTTCTCTTCAAACCTTCTCCTCTCCACGTACCTCTCCATGTTCCTGCCAAAGGGCTTTTCCATGTTGTAATTATTCTTGTTTCTCCCATGTGCCTCTGGCAGTCCATTCCGTCTATGCACCATCCTCCGTAGATAATGTTGCCCCTCAGCTCCCTCTTTAAATCTTTGCTCTCTCACCTCCCGTTGATAGCCTCTAATTTTGGACTCACTTCCCCTTGGCTATTCACCATTCTTAGGAACCGTATGGTTTTGTAAAACTTTATAACGTCACTCCGTAGCTTCCTCTGCCCAAGAGAACTATTTAGGACAATGTTACAAATATCTCCAACGTATCTAACAAAGCGCTGGACAATGACGGCAAGTCTCCTAGATGCCAATTTTTCCACCCTGTCCACCTGTAATTGTACCCCTTGGTCTCTCACTGTTCGACAACACTGGCCCTCCCATTAACTGTGTCATTCATCCCTGGTTTGTCTTAACAAAATCCAAAACCTGAATTAAACTCCATCTTTCATTCCCTGGTCCACTGGCCCAGTTGGTCAGAGTATTCACTGTATTCGATAACTGTATTCACTGCCCACTACACCATTAATTTGATCATCTACAAACTTACTAATAATGACTCCTATATTCTCAACCAAATCGTTTGTGTAGGTGATGCATATCAGTGGACCCAGCCCTGAACCTTATGGCACACCGCTGGTCACAAGCCTCCAGTCTGAACAACAACCCTTTCCCACCGCCCTCTGTCTCCTATTGTCAAGCCAATTTTGTATCCAGTTGGCTAGTTCCCCTTGATCCCATGTGAACTAATCTTACGAACCAGTTAACCTTGCTAAACCCTGTCAAAGACCCTGCTGACTTTAGTGTAGACAATGTATGGTCACCACTTCAACAAAAGTATCAAGTTAATGAGACCTGACTTTGTATGCACAAAGCCGTGCTGACTATCTTTCATCAATCCTTGCCTTTTCCAAATGAATGTGACTCCTGTCTGGCAGAATCACTTCTATAACTTATCCACCATTAGGCTAATTGGTCTTTAGTTCCCTGGTTTTCTATTGCAACCTTTCTTAAATAATGGAATGAAACCATATTCCTGTCATGGAGCCATAAAGCATGGAAACTGACCCTTCACTTGATACCCACCATAATCTCAAATGAAACTCATCCCAGCTGCCTGTTGCTGGCCCAAATCCCTCCAAACCATTCCTGTTCACATACTCATGCAAATGTCTTTTAAACGTTGTAATTGTACCCACATGCACCCCTTCCTCAGGAAGTTCATTCCACACTCAAACCACCCTCTGTGTAACAATTTGCCCCCATGTCTTTTTTTTTAAATCTCTCTCTTCTAACTTTAAAAATGTGATCTCTCCTTTTGAGAATCCCCCACCCTGAGGAAAAGGCACCTACCATTAAATTGATCTATATATCGCTTTTTTTTCATAAGGCAATTTTTCAATCTCACGCCTTCCATACCCAGCAACATCCTGGTTAATCTCGTCTGAACCCCTGCAACTTAATAATATCCTCCCTATAACTGGGCGGCCACAACTGGATGGAGTATTGCAGAAGAGGCCTCAGGAATGTCCATATAATCTCAACATGACGTCCCAAATCCTACACTCAATGGGCTGAGCAATAGTCAAACATGCCAAGCAGTGCCTTATCCATCCTGTGATGCAAACTTCAAGAAATATGTAACTGAACCTGGAGGTCTCTCTGCACTAAAACACTAACTGAGGCCCGAACATTAATTGTATAAGCTCTACCCGTGTTTGTTGTACTAAATGTATTAGTTGCATTTATTCAGATTCAATACCATCTACGGTTTTTCAGCCCATTTACCCATATTATCAAGGTCCCTTTGTAACCTTAGCAAACCTCCTTCACTGTCCACTATGCCACCCTCCAGCCTTCCAGCACCTCACACTTGGCTGTCAATGGTACAAATACCTTTGCTAGGGGCTCCACCATTTCTTGCCTAGCATCCCACAATGTCCTGTGATACACTTAATGAGGTCCTAGGGCTTTCCATACCTTTGTGTTTTAAAACCTCCAGCATCACCTCTTCTATAACATACACTCTTTTCAAGTCGTAGAGATGGACAGCATGGAAACAGAGCCTTCGGTCCAACTCATCCATGCTGACCAGGAGATCTAACATATCAATCCCATTTATCAGCATTTGGCCCATGTACCTCAAAACCCTTGTTATTCATATTCCCATCCAGATACCTTATAAATGTTGTCATAATATCAGTCTCTGTTACTTTCTCTCTCAGCTCATTCCATGCACGCATCACCATGTGCATGAAAAAGCTGTCGCTTCCGTCCCTTTTAAACCTTTTCCCTCTAACCTTCAACCTATGCCCTCTAGTTTTAGACTTCCCAACCCCTGGGAAAAGACCTTGAATGTTTGCCCAATCCATGTCCGTCACGTTTATATAAACCTCTGTCAGGTCACCCCTCAGTCTCCGATGCTCCACGGAAAATAACCCCAGCTTATTCAGCAACAACCCTGGCAACATCTTGTAAATCTGTTATGAGCACTTTCAAGTTTCACAACATCATTCCTATAGCAGGGTGACTGGAATTGCAGAGAACTCCAATTGTGGTCTAACGTATTACTCTTGTTCCCTGAGTTCCCCAGTCTTTGTCCACAGTAACTTCTGGAGTGAAAAATTTGTTTAGGTTCTTAGTAAATATCCTGCAGTTCCACACATGAATTGCCTCATTGATATTTAAGAGCCCCAATTTTGGCCTGAGGTACTCGTTTACTTTTAATATTTTATACAATCACTTTTGGATTCTCCTTATCCTTCTCTGCCGAGGCTTTTTCGCATATCCTTTCTGCATTACTGATTTCTACCCAAAGTATATTCCTACAGTCCCTGTGATCCTCAGGGATTCCCTTGATCTAGCTGGCTTTCCCTGACATGTGCCCCCTTTTCCGTGATCAGACCCTCAATAGACAGCCAGCATTTCCAAATGCTGTCAACATTGACCTACATACAAACAGGAACATGTTGGCGCTGAACGCTAAAATTTTCTCACTTTTAAAATATTCTCACTTTCCAGACTTCCCTTTCCCTGCAAATACATTCCCCAGTCACATTTTGAAAGTTCCTGGCTAATTCTATCAAGATTGGACTGGCCCCGTTTTATAAACTGAACTTGTGGATCAGGCCTGTCCTTTTCCAGAGCTATTTGTAAACTCGTAGAACTGTCGTCACTTTAGTAAAATGCGTTCCCACTAACACCTCAGTCCTTTTCCCGATCTTGTTTCCCAAGGAGTGGGCAGGTTTTGTCCCTTTCTCTTTTCAGGCCATTTACATATTCACTGGGAGTGTTCTGGAACGCAATTACCAAATTCCTCCCTTGCAAACACTGAACACTGGCAATCCCAGTCTAAGTTTGGAAAGTTTAAAAACATCCCTAAAATTACAACCCTATTATTATGATTGATATTGGAGATCTCCCGACATATTTGTTCCTCAATCTGCCACTGGTTATTCGGGGTTAGTAGGACAATCGTATCAAAGTGATGACACGTTCTTATTTCTGAGTTCTACGTAGCTTCATTGGGCGATCCCACTGGAATATCATCTCTAAGTACTGCTGTGATGATTCATGCAATCAAAACCCACCACCACCACGCGTCCTGTCTCGCCTCCCCTTCGATGCTTCCTGTCGCATCTCCACATTGAAACAATGAGCTGCCAGCCCTGTCCCTCCCTCAGCTGTGTTTCTGTAATCACTATAATATCCCAGTCCCATGTTCCAATCCATGCCCTGAATTCATCTTCCTTAGCTGTCAGGCTCCTTGCAATGAAAGAAATGCAGTTTATTCATCAGTTTCCCCCCATTCCCTGTTATGTTCTTGCCTGCCTTGTCTTTCGAAATCACGCTCTTTAACTTGTGTACCAGCCTCAATCTTCGTTCTGACCTGACAACTGTTTAAGGTCCAATACTTTGCCATACTAGTTTATATCCTCTCAAGCAGCTCTAGTAATTTACCCCATCAGGATATGGGTCACCTTCCCGCTCCCAGTTCAGGTGCCTTCCCCACCCTGTCTACCTGTGCTGACCTCTTCAGGGATCAATGGACTTATCCATCAAGGTCCCTCTGTTCCTAAGTACGCCGCAAGGACTGACCATTCATTATGTATGTCCGTTGCTTATTATACCTCCCACAAGTTATTACCTCACATTGATCAGAAATAAGCTCTGCTCAGATTATCATCTGATTGACATCGGACTGCAGCCTGAGACCATCCCCTCACTGTGGACAATACCCTCACCTTTCATGGCATCTGCAAACCGACTAATGACACCTTCCGCTTTCACAGCCACGTCATTAATGTACATCATAAACAACAGTGGTTCCTGCACAAATCCCTGTGGTACACCCGCTGGTGAAAGAATTTCAAACACAAAGACGTCTATCCGCTAATTTTACATCCAATTTGCCAACCTGCCTTGGATCCCAATGGCTCTTTACCTTTGGATCAGCCTTCCATGACGGACCTTGTCAAAGGCCTTATTCAAGTCCATGTAACCCACATCATCTGCACTGCCCTCATCAATATTCTTAGACACCACTTCAAAAACTGAATTCCTCAGACAGTATCTTCCTCTACTTAATCAGTGATGAGCTGAAAATGTGTTGCTGGAACAGCGCAGCAGATCAGGTAGCATCCAGGGATCAGGAGAATCGACGTTTCGGGCATAAGCCATTCCTCAGGCTTATGCCCGAAACGTCGATTCTCCTGATCCCTGGATGCTGCCTGACCTGCTGCGCTGTTCCAGCAACACATTTTCAGCTCTGATCTCCAGCATCTGCAGATCTCACTTTCTCCTCAATCAGTGATGACTAAGCTGAGTTGATCACTGCCTTTTCAAGTGTTGATTCATCCTCAGAATTGTTCCCAATAAGTTCCCTCCCGCTGCTGTCAGACTCCCTGTTCTGTAATTACCTTGTCTATCCCTGCTGCCCTTCCTGAACAAAGGAACCACACGAGCGATCCTCCAGTCATTCGGCACTTCATCTGTGGCCAGATCCGCCAGGGCCCCAGCAATCTCCTCCCTTACCTCCCATAGCAGCCTGGGATACATTTCATTGGGCACTGGGGATTATCTCCAACTTTACGCCAAAGAAAACATTTAATATCTCCTCGTTATTGATGGTACCATGTTATAGAACCTCACCATCCAAAATGAAGTCCCCGGCTACAATGTTTTTCTCCTGTGTAAATACAGATGGGAAGTATTCATTGAAGACCTCAACTACTTCGTCTGGCTCCATGCACAGATTGTCCCTTTGGTTTCTAACAGGCCCCACTCTTTAGCTGGGAATCCTCTTCCTCTCACTATACTCATGAAATACCTTGTGACCTTTCCTTAACAGTATTTTAATGAGGATATTTCATGGCCATTCTTTGCTACTCATTTTTAAGGACCCCCTTGCACTCTTGATACTTTTGAAGAGCTTCGCCTGTTTCCATCGTTCTGTACCTCCTTTATCCAGCTCACATATCGCTTGACCAGTATTCGCTCTTCAGGGACCACACTGACCCTGAATTCTCACTGTATCACTTTAACATTTTTCCTCTTTCCGAATGTGAACGTAACTGCAAATAGTTCCTCCCAGTCTGTGTTTGCCAGACCCTGTCTCCTGATAGTGATAATGCCCAGTGACAGTGATATTATAACGATTAGGGGGCTTCCCAAAATTTGGCCTCTTCACTTCTGCACTATTCGTTTTCCAAAATGACTTTGAAACCTCGTGTTATGACAACCATCGTCAAAACATTACAAAAATCCTTTTGTTTGCCATCTTGTCCAGCACCTACAGCCCATTCTGTCTGTAACATCCAGCCCTTACTGACCTCCCCACCTGTGTACCTTCTTCCAGCCTCTGCAGCACATGATGTCACTGTAACTTTCTCCAGTCCCCACGGCACTCCTCCATCCTGACCTACAGTCCCCCATTACCTTTAACCCAACACCATCCATTTCACCTCCCTGTCTGTACAGAGTCCTTCAGTTCTGTAGCGTTTCCTGCCAACTCTCCCTTTGTATAACGTTCTGAAGCCACTTGAACCGTCCCAATATCTGTAACCTTGCCCTCTCTTTCCATACCTCTCTGTCTCTGTAACAAACTCCCTTCTCTACAATGTTCCTTACCTCTGACTACCTCCAGTCAGTACTAACCTTTCCAGATCTCGAACATCCTGCAGCCACTAAAATCATTACAACCTCCTCTCAATTGTTGAAACAACTTTCATTCACACAACTGCCTCTGTCTATAACCTCAGCCAGTCCATAGAATCCTTGCTAACTCTGGAACCTCACCCAGTGTGTACAACTCTGAGTAGTACTAACTTCATTCAGTCTTCCCAACCGTCCCTACCTCTAATTGCCTGGAGATTCCACAGCCCTCCCTATTGCGTTAACCTCCTTCAGTTCCTCTCATTGACACCATCTATGTAACCTTGTCCTATTCCTGACTATATATTCCTCCTTTTCCAATAAACCCTTGTGAACTTTGGAACCTGGTTTAATGTCTGCAGTGCTCTGTATAATCAGACACAGGGATGGCTCAGTGGTTAACACACAGCCTCACTACGCCTGGGACCTGCCTTCGATTCCAGCCTTGGGCAACTGTCTGTGTGGATTTTGCATGTT
This sequence comes from Chiloscyllium plagiosum, assembly GCF_037043375.1. Taxonomy (NCBI): domain Eukaryota; kingdom Metazoa; phylum Chordata; class Chondrichthyes; order Orectolobiformes; family Hemiscylliidae; genus Chiloscyllium; species Chiloscyllium plagiosum. The sequence continues at coordinate 53,961,479 of NW_028270174.1, read as the reverse complement.
CTCCCTCCGACTGTGTGGGTTTTCTCGGGCTCTTTGGTTTCATCCCACAGTCCAAACGTTGCATGATCAGTGGATTGACTATCATAAAGTGTGGTTTAGGTGAGTTAACCATGAGAAATGCAGTGTTTAATGGATAGATAGAGGGGTGGGTCTGGGTCAGATGCTCTTCAGAGGTTTGGAATGGACTGGTTGGGCCGAATGGCCTGGTTCCTAGCTGTGGAGATTCTATTCAGATTTTTGTCCAGTCCTGCCAACCATCCCTGTCTCTTGAACCTTGCCTCATTCCCAGTATTCTCAACACTGTAATCTCCTCCAGTCTCTAAGACACTCCTTTCCGATGTAAACTTCTCCAGTCCTTACAAAGATCGATATGTCTGTCACCTCTACCTGTTTTTAGAACCCTCCCTATAACTATTGCCATTTGTTACACCACTCCCAATCACTGTTCCCTCCTGAAACTCCCATGAACATTCATATCTCTGAAACTCATTTGGACTGTCTCAACTTCCCTTTGACAGTTATGTGCTGAGACTTGCTCTATATCAGTGACGTAATTAAGTCTTGGTATCCCTCATTATTGTAACATCCCTCCAGTCTTACAGCCCTGAGGGTCTGTAGAAGCTCTTTTCAACCGGACAGTCATTTCTGTGTCTGCAATCTCCTCCACTCCCCATAATACATTCTCTCTGAGCTCCTCTGTAGTCAATGAAACATTCCATAACACTGTCTTTATCAGTGTAACCTTCACCAAAACACAACCTTCCCTATCTGCGTAAATCCCTACACCAGTCCCTATCCCTCCGTCTAACGGTATAACCGTCCATGTCTGTGTATTTACCTTCAGTCCCTACATCCCTCCCTATATGCGTAAAAACCTTCGCCATGCATTTTTGCTTCACTCCCTTCAACGGTCCCTGTCAGTGTAATCTCTTCCAGACCTGAAAACTCTCCCTCTCTTTCACTTTCTCAGGCCACACAATCCTCACTATCTGTAATCTACTCCTATCTGAGAAACCTCCCTCTGTAAACTGCTCCAACTCTTCAACTCTCCATAAGCTCTTACAGCCCTCCTTATCTACAAATCCTCTTGCAGTCCCTTAAACACCAACAGTCTGTGGATACCCGACCACTATCCCTATCTGAGTAATCCTCTCAGGTCTCTGCAGCACTCCTGATCTGTAGAACTCACTTCAATGCCTGTGACTCTCCCAATCAAGTTTCTACAAAACCCACTATCTATTTAACACCCCCACTGTCAATATTAGCTCATTCACTGTCTCCACCATCTACCCATCTCCATTACCTTTTCCAGCTCTTATACCCCCATCTGTGTAAACATCACCCTCCTCTACAACCTCCTCCTGTTAGTGCTGTGCTCCCTTATCTGTGAAACTGTCTCCAACCAAACTTCCTGCACTAATCTCTGAAAAATATTCCAGATTCCATATCCTCCATGTCTAAACAACCTGCAGAATCTAAGCCTTCCTGTATCTATAACCATCTTCAGTCATGACTCCCCTGCATAACTCTGTTTGTTCGTCCAATCAATACAAACATCTTTATCTCTGTAATCTGCTCAGCTCCCTAAAACGCTCCCTGTCTGTGATCCAGCCCTGTCCTACAAACATCCGTATCCCTGTAAACGTCTCCATCCCTCCCAAATTTCCAAACTTCATGAACCCCTGTCATCCCTGTAGCTCTCCACATTTCTGTAACCTCCTGTGGCTCAAAGGTCCTCCCACCCTGTGAAACCACCTCCCCTACCCACATCCCTCCCATTCTGGGTCCTCTGCTCCAGATCAGACCATTGCTGCCTCTGTAAAAACCTCCATTTCTGAAAACTTTTCCCATTTATGTAACCTCATTCAGACCCCATACACTCCAGCTTCCTGCATCCTCTTCCTGGCATTGCAAACAAAACCACGTGTTTATGTAATATCCACCAGTGCTTACACCCTCCCCAACTCAGTAACCTTTTGCAGTCCTAACAAAACACCTAAACTGTGAAACCTCTTAATTCCCTACAGTCCTCCCTCTCTCCTCAAATGCCTTCATCACCATGCAACCTCATAATTACTGAAGCCTCATTTTGAAACTGCAAACCTCCTAATGTCTGCAAAATCATCCTGTCCTGATATTCGTCCCTATCTCTGTAACCCCCGCCACCCTCCAGTGCCCTTCTGGGGAACATGGCAGAGGAGGGAAGATTTGTGGAGTGCGGGCCATGTTACGGAGGTAGAATCCTGGGAATTCAGACTTGGTCGAATGTCTGTGGTGTGCAGATTATTGGAGAGGACTCTAAAGACAGGATATATGACTACTTGGAAAACCATAGTTAAATTAGAGACAGTCAGCATGGGTTTGTGAGGGGCAGGTCATGCCTCACAAACCTTATTGAATCCTTTGAGGATATGGCAGAATACGTTGATGGCCCATTCAGAAAATGAGGAGGCATGGGAAACATGGAAATCTAAGAAGGGCTTATGCCCGAAACGTCGATTTTCCTGTTCCCTGGATGCTGCCTGACCTGCTGCGCTTTTCCAGCAACACATTTTCAGCTCTGATCTCCAGCATCTGCAGACTTCACTTTCTCCTCATGGAAATCTATCTGTCTGGATACAGGATTGGATGGCCCCGAGAAGACAGAGTATGGCAACAGATGGACAGTATTGAGCCTGAAGCTCAGTGACCTGTGGTGTTCTGTAACAGTTGGCTCTGGGACCCTGCTCTTTGTGATTTTTATAAATGACGTGCATGTGGGTGTTTGAGAGTGGGTTAGTAAGTTTGTCAATGAAGGTTGGTGAAGTAGTGGGTAATGTGGAGGGCTGTTGTTGGTTGCAATGGGATATTGACAGGACGCAGAGCTGGGCTGGAAGTGGCACATGGAGTTCAATCTGGAAAAGTGTGAAGTGATTCATTCTGGAAGGTTGCATTTGAATGCAGAATACAGGGTGAAAGGCAGAATACTTGGTAGTGTGGAAGAGCAGAGAGATCATGGGGTCCGTGTCCATAGATCCTTCAAAGTTGCCACGCACATTGATAAGGTTGTTAAAAAGGCATATGTTGTGTTGGCTTTCCTGAGCAAGTGGATTGATTTTAAGAGCCATGAGGTTTTACTGCATCTTTATAGCAGCCTAGTGAGACCACACTTGGAATATTGTGTTCAGTTCTGGTCCCCTCTTTACAGGAAGGATGTGCAAGTTTTAGAGAGCGTACACAGGAGATTTATCAGGATGCTGCCTGGAATGGAGGGCATTTCTTATGAAGAAAGGTTGAGGGAGCTAAGGCTTTGCTCATTGGAGTGAAGAAAGGGGCGCAGCGACTTGGTAGTGCTGAACAAGATGATGAGAGGCACAGAGAGAGTGAATAGTGAGAGAAATGGTTGTTACAACGGGGTATAATTTTAAGGTCAATGGAGGATGGATAAAAGGATAGAGAATGGTATGTGGTTGGAATGCATTGACAACGGTAGTAGTAAAATTAGATGCTTTCGGGACATTTCATAGACTCTTCGGTAGGCACACGAATGATAGTAAAATGACTGGTATGTAGATTAGTTTGATCTTACAGTTGGATAAAAGGTTGGCATGGCATCATGGCCGAAGGGTCCTGTGCTGTACTGTTCTGTGTTCTACGTTCCGTATGGTAAAGTGGGTAATAAGCTCAGATCAGTGTAAACAAATATGGCATTCTGGAGGAGCTAGTCACCTGGATACAAAATTGCCTTGATGGTAGGAGACAGAGGGTGATGGCAAACATGTTGTTTTTCTGAGTGGAGGCATGTGACCAGCGGTGTAGTGGGCCCACTGCTGTTTGTCATTTGGATAAATGGTTTGGATGGGAATATTGGTTTCCGGGTAAGTAAGCTTCTTGGGTGACACTGACATTGGTGGTAAAGTGGTTAGTGGAGAAAGTTATCTATGATACAACAGGATGAACAGTACTGCTGGGATTGTGGGCTGAAGAATAGCAGGTTGAGTTTAATTATATATATGTGAGGTGTTCCATTTTGGCGAAACAAACCAGGGTGGGACTTGTACAGTTAATGTCAGGCCCTGGGTAGTGTTGTCAATCAGTGACGTAGGGACGCAGGTACACAGTTCTTTGAAAGTTGTGTCACAAGTAAACAGGCTGGTGTTTGGGATGCTTACCTTCATTGGGCAGAGCATTGAGAGTAAGAGTTGGGATGTCATGTTGTATCTGTACAAGACATTGGGAAGGCCACCATAAAAGCATTGCTGATCAGTAGGAAGAACTCATATGGTTAACCTACCTGCTTTAGGCAAGGACATCAAATATTCTAACCTGGTCTGGCCAACATTTGACTCCAGACCCACAGCAATATGGCTGACTCTGAGGAGCCCTCTGGGTAATTAGCAGTGGGGTCAAAGAATGTTAGTCCAGGCAGTGACAACCACATCTCATGAATGAATAAATAAAAATACATATGTCTCTCCCTACCTCTGCAAACCCCTCCAGCTGCAGCAATCCGTACTGGCTTTGTAACACCGTTCAGGCCCTGACCACTCTCTGTAACCCTCACCACCTCCAGCACCTTCCCCTTCCCTGTTCCTGACGTGTCATTAAACCCTGACAATGATTCCCCTTCCCACTGCCCCCATCCTGCTAGCAAACCCTTTGCAATCCCTTTAACTCTTATTCCTAAAACCCTCTCTTACTTCAGGATTTTAAATAGTTTTTGATGATCTTCTCAACCTCATACTCGACTTTGTCCTGAGTGAGGGACAGGTGTGAGTTTCTTGTTGAGGTTTTGTCTGTTTCAGTGGAATGTCCTTTTCTTGAATGGTTTACACTGTTCCTTCAACTGTTTTCCACTGTTCATTTACATACACGTTTCAGTCTTTTTAGCCTATTTACCTTGGTCAGTTTTCCTCTTAAACTCATGTAATTGGCTATTTTTGTTTTTAATTGTAGCTTGTCCTTTCTGTGATTCACTTTTAACATTTTATATTGCTTTAAACTGCACTTTATCACAATTTCCCGGAGGATCTCTCCAGGTGACATTACTCATTCACTAAGTTTCATCACACAACGGTCGATCTGACATTGTACAACTGGCTAGGGCTGTAACTATGTGTTATTCAAAGAAAAACTGAAAACAATTGTCCGAACTCCCCTTCCAATATCACTGTTGTCAGTGTAATTGTCCCAGATTATACGAATTTTGAAGTTTCACTGAATTGTCATTATGCCTTTATTAAAAATTCCAATGAGTTCCTGTTTAATGCAGCGATGAACAATGAAATGCTGTTTGGTGGTCGAAAACTGTTCTGCTGCTTGTGACCTTGGCAAGTAGTAGCCAGAATTTACATTCGGACTGACTCTACATCATGATCTGCGGCCAAATGCTTTCTCTGTAATGCCTTTGGTATCCATTATTGATAGCGATGTCCATTTTTGCCTGAAATTCCGCAAGGTTGCAAATCATTGAATATTTATGCCCACCTTTTGTTCACCCTGTAACCACGTCACCCTGGTGTCTAACTCTCTTTTATCTCTGTCACAACTCCATCTACCTTATTGCAGAGACTTTGTCCATTCCAAATAAAAACATAATATACGTTTCCTACAATTTCCTGTCACAAACCGATTCCCAGATGTACAGTTTTAGTTAAACTCTGTCCCTGCCTATTCCTTTCTACTTATCTTCAGCCACATCCCCATGTTGTTCCGATGCTTCTATTCTATTTGGATTGGAAAGCTCCTTTCACCTGAAACCTGTCCCTGCATTCGCTCTGTCAGTTTGAAGCCCTGTCCATAAGCCTACTAACATGATTGGTCACGACACTGGTTCCAGCATGGTTCCAGTGGGACCATCCTAATGGATTATATTTTAAATCAGGTATGGGGTGTGGGTTTCTCTGGCTGACCAGCCTTTCTTGCCCACCCCTAGCTGCCCTTGAGCTGAGTAACTTGCTCTGCCATTTCAGAGGGTAATTGAAAGGCAATCACTTTGCTGTGAGTAAGTCGTGCAGACCACGTCAGGATGGGAAGATGTCCCTAAGTGTCTTTTTGATGAACAAACGCTATTTTGGATGTCAGCAATAGTTTTGTACTTATTAATGGATTGTTAATTGCAATTTTTAAAATGTATGGACTGCAAATTCCACCACTTCTGATGGTGGGATTCAAACCTGTCTCCAGTGAACATTGGGTGATGTTTTGGATACATGCTCTAGCAATAATACCACTAGGCCATTACTTCACCTGCTCAAATGTTGTTCATTGCTGAGCAATGATGAGCAATGAACCTAAACCTATTCTTCTGACATATCTGTTTCATTATGAAATCTTTCTGCACTCTGCTGATATCACTCAGTCTCTCTCCATGTGGTATCCCTCACTGTGAGGGTCTAAGTGCTGCCTCTGTCAGGGTGTCTCTCGCTTTTGCAGCTACTCCAGATCCTGAGCTAACAGAATCCTCCAATCCAGAGAGATGCAACAGCACAGGCCAGGGATGTAGACTGGGATTTTCTAGATCTCTCTGGGACTCGGTGCCATTCTCCCTGTGTAACCCTCACTGCATCAGTCTAATTTCCAATTCTGTCTATTTCTCTGCCTCCTGTCAGTAGTCAGGAATTTCCTGACTCAGTAGACTTCCCAACTACGGGTGTCTCGTCCATCACCACATTGAACATGGTTGGTCAGCCAGAGGGACAAAGGGCAGGGAGACTGGAGTCTTCAATAAATCCTTCAGTGAGGTAAGATCACTCACAGTGCACAGAGCAGGGAGCAATGAGAGAGTTCCAAATATCGGCTATCAAAAGATGACATAGATACAGTGCTGGAGGGGGAAGAGAGTACAGGCACACCCCAGGCTCAGTCACTGCCCCTACTGTCTGTTCTGTTGTTCTGAGACTCACTACTCCGCAACACTACCTGTGGCAAGTCTTGCGGAAGAGCGTCTTCAATTATTTTTAACTCCAATAACATTTCCTGTCCCTGTAACCTCCTCCTTTCCCAATAGTCCCTCACATATTTGAAACGTACTGCATTCCAGACTAAAATCCCTATATCTGTAACTTTCTTCAGTGTCTACAACATGCTTTATCTCGGTAGTCTCCTCCTCCAATAACTGGAGGTAGAGCCATGCTGCACAGAAACGGTTCTTTGGTCCAACTAGTCCACGCTGTCCAGAGTCCCTGAACGAGTCGCATTTCCCTGCATTTGATCCATATCCCTTCAAACCTTCTCCTCTCCATGTACCTGCCCAAATGTTTTTCCCAAGTTCTTATTATACTTTTCTCTACCACGTCCCCTGGAAGCTCATTCTATACCTGCACCATCCTCTGTTTGGAAAAGTTTCTCCTCCAAACCCTTTTAAGTTTTTTTTTCTCTCCCATCTTATAATTATGTCCTCTAGGACACAGAACATACAACATGGCAGCGCGGTACAGGCCCTTCGGCCCTCAATGTTGAGCCAACCTGTGGAATTAATCTGAAGTCCATCTAACCTTCCCTTATCCATTCTCAACCACATGCCAATCCAACGACCGTTTAAATGCCCTTAAAGTTGGCGAGTCTACTACTGTTGCAGGCAATGCATTCCATTCCGTGACTATTCTGAGTACCACTGACATCTGTCCCATATCTATTAATTAATAATAATATTAAGATCTACCTCAATGTAAAGCTATCTCCCCTCATGCTAGGCATCGCCATCCGAGGGAAAAGGCTCTCACTGTCCAACCCATCCCACCCTCTGATTATCTTGTATGTCTCAATCAATTGGCCTCAAATGTCTTCTCTCGAACAAAAACAGATTCAAGTCCCTCAGCCTTCGTCATAACTGGAGGTTATGAACCCCTTCCCTCCGTACCAGGTAACATCCTAGTAAATCTCCTTGGAACCCTTTCCAAATCTTTCACATCTTTCATCTAATGCGGTGATCTGAACCAGAGGCAACTCTCCAGATGTGGCTGCACCAGAGTTCTGTACAACTGCAGCATTATCTCATGGTTCTGAAACTACATCCCTGTACCAATAAAAGCTCACATGCTGAATGCCTTCTTAACAACCATATCAACCTGGGTGGCAACTTTCAAGAATCTATATACATGGACACAGTGATCCTCTGCTCTTCTGCACGACCCCAAGATCTGCTTTACCTACTTCGACCTGTTTGGTCACCTCAAAGAAGTCAATAAGGTTTGTGAGGCATGACCGACCCTTCACAAAACCGTGCTGACTATCCCTCATCAACTTATTCATCTCCAGATGCTTATAAATGCTAGCTTTTACACACCTTCCCAACACTTTACCCAGAATCAAAGTAAGGCTCACAGGTCTATAATTACCAGGGTTGTCTCTATTCCCTTTCATGGACAAGGGGACAACATTTGTTGTCCTCCAGCCTTCTGGCACTATTCCCATAGACAATGGGCGACATAAAGATCAAAGCCAAAGTCTCAGCAAACTCCTTCCTGGCTTCCTAGTGAAGCCAAGGATAAATCCCAACTGGCCCAATGGACTTACCGATTTTCACACTTTCCAGAATTGCTAACACCTTCTCTTTCTGCAGTTCAATCCCATCTAGTCATGGACCCCATTACCCTGGGGTAAAGACATTGGCTAATCAACTTAGCTGTGCCCTTCATGGTTTTCTAAACCTTTATAAGGTCACCCCTCAGCCACGTACACCCAATGAAAATGCGAAAGACAATGATATAAATATTTCTGCTCGTATCCCTGCCACTACTTTGTCACAATATTCTGGGATACATTTGTTCAGGATCTAGGGCTTTCTCTACATTTGTGTTCTAAGACCTCCAGCACCACCTCTTCTGTAATGGGGACTCTTTACAAGCCATCACTGTTTCTTCCCTTTGTTTCCTAGTCTTTGTCCGCAGTATGTTCTGACATGAAATGCTCATTTAGGCCCTCGCCCATCTCCTGTGTGTCTACAGTTGGATGGCCTCACTGATCTTTGAGGAGCCCTAGTGTCTGTCCAGTTGTTTTTGTGTAGTTGTATGCTGTAGAAAATTATTTGCATTCTCCTTAGCCTTATCTGCTAAATCTATCTCATCCCCCCCATGTTGCTTTCCAGCATATTCAGCCTCTCCGATTCTGTCAAACCCTCCAGTATCAGTAACACCTTCTTCTGATCAGGATGATCAGAATTCTATGGAGTACTCCAAAGCTGCGCTGACTATCCCTAATCAATCCTTGCCGTTGCAAATGCATGTAACTCCTGTCCCGCAGAATCGCTTCCAACAATGTACGCACCACTGACATCAAGCTAATTGGTGTTTATCTCCCTTGCTTTCCCTCGCAGTCTTTTCTAAATACTGGCACAACATTAGCCACCCTCCAGGCTCCCTGCCCATCACCCGTGGCTGCCAGTGATAGAAAAAAATCTCTTTATGGGACCCATAATTTCTTCCTGAGCTTCACACAATATCCTGGGATATGCTTGATTAGTTCCCATGGAATTGTCTCCCTTATATGCATTTAAAAACCTCCAGTACCTCCTGTTATGTGGGGTCTTCTGAAGACATCACAGTTTAATTCCCTGACATCCCCTGTCTTTCTCCACAGTAAGTTCAAACATGATATTTTTGGTTAGGATCTCACCCATCTCCTGTGATTCCACACTTGGATTGCCCCATTCATCTTCAAGGAGCCATACTCTGCCCCTAGTTAATCTTCTGTTGTTAATATACTTGTAGAATCTCTTTGGATTTTCCTCAGCCTGATCTGCAAGTGCTTTTTGTGGTCCCCTTTATGCCCTCCTGATTGCGCTCTTAAGTGAAATCCGAATTATAATCCGAATATATTCAATCTCTCCTCATTGCTAGTGCCCTCTATACCAGGCAACTTCCTGGTGAACATTCTCTGCACCCTCTCCAAAGCATGCACATCATTTTGGTAATGTGGCGACCAGAACTGTATGTAATATTCTAAATGTGACCGAATCAAAGTCCTAGACAACTGTAATGTGACCTGCCAACTTTTGTACGCGATACCCCTTCGAATAAAGGAAAGCATGCCATATTCCACCGTGACCAATTTACTGTCCTGCGTTGCCACATTTAAGGAACAATGGGCCTGAATACGCAGATCTCTCTGTACATCAATTTTCCCCAGGACTTTTCCATTTCCTGTATAGCTCACTTTCCAATTAGATCATCCGAAATGCATCACCTCACATTTGTCCGGAATAAACTCCATCTGCCATTTCCCAGCCCGCCTCTCCAATCTATCTATATTCTGCTGTATTCTCTAACAATCCCCTTCTCTATCTGCTACTCCACCAATCTTAGTGTCACCTCCAACCTGCTAATCAAGGAACCAATACCTTTCACCAAATCATTGATATGTATCACAAGCAGCAGTGGTCCCAGCACGGATCCCTGTGGAACACCACTGGTCACAGGTCTCCATTTTGAGAAATTCATTTTGCAATCATTCATGTGTCTATCTAAATATACTTAAATGTCTCTATTATATCTGTCTCTAATATCAACACTGGCAATACATTCCACCCACCCACCACACTCTGTGTAAAGAAGCTACCTCTGGCATCTCCCCTCAACCTTCCTCCAATTACCTTACAGTTTTGCCTCCTAGTTATAGCCATTTTCGCACTGGGAAAAATCTCAGGCCACCCACCCTATGTCTGCCTCTCATAATCTCGTACCTCTATCAAGTCAATTTTCATCCTATTTCATTCCAAAATGAAAAGCCCTGGCTCCCTCAACCTTACTTCGTTAGACCTCCCCTCCAGACCAGGCAACATCCTGATAAGTCTCCTCTGCAACCTCTCCAAAACTTACACATTTTTCCTGTAATGAGGCAACCAGAACTGAACACAATATTCTAATTGTAGTCTAACCACAGGATGTATCGAGCTGCAACATAACCTCACAGCTCTTAAACTCACGGCCCCTGCAAACGAAAGCCAACATATCATTGGCTTTCTTAACAGCCCTAACAACTTGGTTAGCAACTGTGAAGGATCCCTGGACATTGACCCAAGATTTTTCTGTTACTCCTCACTGTCAAGAATCCTGTATTAACACTGTAAAGGTTTTCTGCAGAATCCTTCAAACGTAAACCCTCCCTATTTTGGTATTTTCCTCCAGTCCCCACTACACTCTTAAACTGTGAAACCTCTTCCAGTCCCTACTATCCTCCTTTGCTCTGCAACCTCTGTAAGCATGTAGTTGTAGTCGTGTGGTTTAGGCGATGGGTTAGAAATACATTGGGGCTTGCCCACACAGGTTCAAATTCTGCACAACATGGCGGTGGGGTTGATTGGTGCCGGTGTCCGGAGGTGTTCTCTAACCTGCTCTGTGAGAAGGTGTCCCATGTCCCCAATGAGGAGACTGGGCGTCTTCTCACAGCGCACTTCACAAAAAGTCTCCAGGATACCTGAAAATCAACCCAATGACCAGTTGCCAAACATTTCAACTCCCCCACCCACTCTGCCAAGAACATGCAGGTCCTGGGCCTCCTCCAACCGCCACTCTCTCACCACCCGACGCCTGGAGGAAGAACGCCTTTTCTTTTGCCTTGGGACCCTTCAACCTCATGGCATCAATGTGGACTTCACCAGTTTCCTCATTTCCCCTTCCCCACTTACCGCAGTTCCAACCTTCCAGCTCAGCACCACCCTCATGACCTGTCCCATCTGTCAATCCTCCTTCCCACCAATCTGCTCCACCCTCCACTTTGACCTAGAACTCTTACCACATCTCCAAATACCTATTGCACTCCCAGCTACCTTCACCCCAATCCCACGTCCTCCCATTTATCTCTCCACCCCCGAGGCTCCCAGCCTCATTCCTGATGCAGGGCTCCAGTCCAAAACATCGACTTTCCTGCTGCTCGGATGCTGCCTTGACCTGCTGTGCTTTTCCAGTACTACACTCTCAATTCTGATCGCCAGCAGCTGCAGACCTCAATGTCTCCTGTTTATCAGATGGGTCAATGGAGTGAGGAATGGAAGATGGAGATTAATTTCGATAAATGTGAGGTGCTTCATTTTGGAAAAGCAAATCCTCACATGACTTATACACTGAATGGTAAGGTCCTAGGGAGTGTTGCTGAACAAAGAGACCTTGGAGTGCAGGTTCATAGTTCCTTGATAGTGGAGTCGCAGGTAGATAAGATAGTGATGAAGGCGTTTGGTATGCTTTCCTTTATTGGTCATAGTATCGAGCATAAGAGTTGGGAGGTCATCTTGCGGTTGTACAGGACACTTGTTTGGCCACTGTTGGAATATTGCGTGCAACTCTGGTCTCATTCCTATCGGAAGGATGTTGTGAAACTTCAAAGGGTTCAGAAAAGATTTACAAGGATGTTGCCCGGGTTGGAGGACTTGAGCTACAACGACAGGCTGAATCGACTGGGGCTGTTTTCCGTGGAGTGTCAGAGGTTGAGGGGTGGCCTTATAGAGATTTATAAAGTCAGGAGGGGCATGGATAGGATAAACAGACAAGGTCGCTTCCCTGGGATGGGGGAGTCCAGAACGAGAGGGCATAACTTCAGGGCGGAGAGATTAAAGATTTGAAAGGGACCTACGGGGCAACCTTTTCACGCAGACAGTGCTGTGTGTACGGAATCAACTGCCAGAGGAAGTGGTGGAGGCAAGTAAACTTACAGCATTTAAAAGACATCTGGATGGCTATATGAATAGGAAGGAATTAGTGAAATAAGTGCCGGTAAATGGAACTAGAATGGTTATGATATCTGGTTGGCGTGGACGAATTGGACCGAGGGGTCTGTCTCTCTGCTGTACATCTCTATCACTCTATGAATCTATTTGTTTTTCCACTGTTCATTTACAGCCTGACATTTCAGTCTGTTTCCTCTGTTTACCTTGGTCAGTTCTCCTCTCACACTCATGTAATTGGCTTTCTTTCTGACGCTCGGGTGTGCTTTATGGTCATTTGAAAACTTAGTAATCTCTTTGAATTCCACTATATTGCAATCTCCTGGGGAATCTCTGTGTTACATCACACCTTCACTCAGCTTCATCACTCAACGGTCAATCTGAGATCAGGATATCCCTAGCCATCTGCACAATATGTTATTCAAAGAAACACTGACAAAAAGAACATTCAAAGAGCAGCTCTGATAATATCACTCTTGTCAGTGTGACTGTCCCAGATCATGCAAAGATTGAAGTCTCCTAAAACTATCATCAAGCCTTTGTTACAAATTCCAATGAATTCCTGTTTAATGCAGGGAGGAACAATGAAATGCGTCTAGGCAGCCGAAAACAAAAGTTCTTCTGCTTGGGTTTGTGACACATGGGACCCAGAATTCACATTCAGGCTAATTCAGCCACATCATCTGAGGCCAAATGCTTTCTCTGTAATGCCCTTGTTATTGATTACTGTCAGGGTTACCCATCCTGTACTCCCATTCTGCCTGAGATCCCACAAGGTTGTGGACCATTGTATATTTACGTTCCACCTTTTGTTCACCCTGTAACCACATCTCTCTGCTGACTAAATCCCATTTCTCTCTCTGCCACAAGTCTATTATCTTATTGCAGATACTTTGGCAATTGCAAAAATATATATATATAATTTATTCTTTCCCACAATGTCCTGTCGCAAACCAATTCACTGACGTACAGTTTTAGTTAAACTCTGTCCCATCCTGTTCCTTTCTGCGTGTCTTCAGTCACATTCCCATGCTGTTCCGATGTGTCACCTTTTCTCTTTGGATTTGGAAAGCTCCTTTCACCTGAACCTTGTGCCTGCATCCTCCATGTTAGCTTAAAGCCCTGTCCATAAACCTACCAACATGATTGGCAAAGACGCTGGTCCCAACGATGTTGTTTTTAATTCACTCGTAGGATTTTGCTGTCTCTGGCTGCCCAGCATTTCATGCCTACCCCCGAGCTGCCCTTGAGCTGAGTGCCTTGCTAGACTAATACAAACGGCAGTTTAAAGTCAACTCCATTGTTCTGCATCTGGAGTCATATGTAGGTCAGACCAGCTGCCTACCACTGATTTCCTTCCTGAACGAATATTGAGCATTCAGATGCTTTCCCTGCCACTGGCATTAAATTCTGGATGAACAGGCTAGTGAGAGTAATGTTAAGCCATCGCCTGGCCCACTCATAGCTCCCTCATCCCTGAGCACTGATCTCATAGCTCCCTCATCCCTGAGCACCGTGAATCAAACCCCTTCTTCGTGACCGTGGTTTGATCCTGACACCTTCCAGCAATCTGGTGCTATCATTCAGTATCTCTCCATGTGACATCTGTCATTGTGAGGGTCTAATTGCTGCCGGTGACTGCAGCTTTTGTAGTTACTCCAGATCCTGAGCCAACAGAATTCTGCACTCCATGGAGACAAAGCAACGCAGGCCAGGGATGAATACTGGGATTTTCCAGATCTCTGTGGGACTCAGTGCCATTCTCTATGTGTAACCCTCACTGTATCAGTCTATTTTCCCATTCGGTCTACTTCTCTGTCTCCTGCATATATTCAGGACGTTCTTGACTCAATAAACTTCCCAACTGCTGGGTGTTTCATCCATCATCTCATTGAACACAGATGGTCAGCCAGAGGGCAGGGAGATCTGGAGTCTTCAATAAATCCTGCAGCGAGATCAGATCACTCACAATGAACAGAGCAGAGCGAATTTAAGGGATCAAAATTTGGTCCGGAAGACCTGACACAGATACAATGCTGAAGGGTGAACACAGATCATGAAGGTCCCAGACTCAATCTCCACTCTCTTGATAACTTTCAGCACTGCAGTTCAGAGACTTCCTATGGCAATATAGGAAGCTCAGTTATCAATCCTGGCCCGTGCTGCCTTAGTGAGCATCAGGACAACATAGGGGAAAGAAGGCCTCCTTAAGAAGGTGGTATTGAAATCTGGGATCTTTCTGTTCCCTATTCCCCCTCTCACAGCGTCTCTTGTCATGTGATAGAGTCATACAGCAAGGAAACACACCTTTTGGTCCATCTCATCTGCACCAGTGTCTTGAATGGTTGTAATTGCCAGAAAAGTTCCTATTTCTGTAACCCCCACCCCTCCCATTATCCTGCTGTATATTTGAAACCTACTCCAATGCTGACGACTCTCCCTATTTGTAAATTGCTCCAGTCTTGATAACATGCCCATCTCAATAATCCCATCCTGCACTCAGTACAATAATCCCATCCTGCACTCAGTAAAATAATCCCATCCTGCACTCAATACAATAATCTCTATTTCTGTAGTTTTCCACAATAACTACAGTCCATCCTGTCTCTGTAAAATCCTCCAGCCCGGACCAAAATACCCCCCTATGTACCTTCCTCAAGCCCCAAGAGAACATGATATCACTGTAACCTTCTGCAGGCCCAATCCCATTCCTGTCTCCTGGCCTACAGCTCTACACGACCTCTGTAACCATCTCCCATGCCTACTGACCTTCTTATCTGTGTAAACACCTCCAGACCCTTTTCCAACAGAAACAATACTCCCCATCTCTGTGCGCTCCTCCCTGCACCTCAAGCACTCTCTCTTTGTGTAGCTCTGCAGTTTAGGGTGCCATGGTAGTTCAGTGGTGAGTACTGCTGCCTCACAGTGCCAGAGGCCCAGGTTCGATTCCGGTCTGGGGGGACTGTCTGCATGGAGTTGGCACATTCTCTCTGTGTCAGCATGGGTTTCCCCCAGGTGTCCCATTTTCCTCCCACAGCCTGAAGATGTGCAGATCAGGGGAATGGGCCATTCTAAACTGCCCAGAACGTTAGGTGCATCATTCAGAGGAAAGTGGGTCTGGGTGGATTACTCTTTGGAGAGTTGGTGTGGACTTGTTGGTCTGAGGTGCCGTTTCCATACTGTAGGGAATCTAATAAAATCTAAACTGCGTTCCATATTACTGACCCTACAAATATCCCTCTCGGAATTAAACATCCCAGTCTCTGTAAACTCCGACAGTTGCAACATCCCTCCTTATTCGTGTAACCTGAAACCCTCTCAAAATGTGGAGACCCCACAATCCTCCCTATTTTTGTAATCCTCTCAGGTCCCTGCATTTCTCCCAATCTGTAGAACCCAATCCAATGTTTGTGATTCTCCCAATCCAGTTCCTACAAGAGTCACTATCTGTGTAACATTCTCCCGTCACTATCAGCCACCCTATCAATGAAAGCTCCTCGAGTATCTCCATCCATCTAATTTTCTCCATAACCTTCTCCAGCTCTTGTAGCTTTATCTGAGGTAAATATCACCCTCATCTATAACCCTCCCTACGGCAGGAACCTTTCCACAGATTCATCACCCTCTGGCTGAATAAATTCCTCCACATTTCCATTCTAAAGAGTCGTTCCTTCACTCCGAAGCTGTGCCCTTGGCCCCTAGTCTCTCTGCTTAGTGAAAACATCTCCCCACCCCCGTCCACTCCATCCAGGCCCCTCAGTATACTGAAAGTTTGAATGAAATCCTGCCACCGCCGCCTCTGAAACTTCATCAAGTACAGACTCAGAGACTTCACCAACTTCTCATATGACAAACATTTCATCGTGGGCTCTTTCTTGTAAAACTAGTTCTTGTACCCCTTCACATCCTTTATCCAGACTGTTAAGGGATAAGATGTACAGCGTGGTCTCAACACTGCCCCCTGCTGAATTCCCCTCACCAGCTCCCATCGTGTAAACGACCCCTTTATACCTGCTCTGTCTTCTGCTAATCAGCCAATCCTCTACCCATGCCAAGCATGTTGTTCTGAAATTGAAATTTCATTTCACAAACCCTGCTGGATTTGTTTTCCTGTCTGGCTGTAAACAAGCAGAGTAGATAAAAGGGAGGAATGGTTTGTCAGCATTTTCAGAAACCTTTCAACAAGGTCCCACTGAAGAGGTGGATAAGCAAAGTTGGCAAATGTGGGATTGGAGGGAACGCACTGGCATGAATAATTCTTCAACCGAAAACTAAGCATGAATAAATGGACTAGTGCTTGACCCTAACTATTCACAAAGGGATTCGATGCATTTCATGGATGGACAAAATCTACTGCTTCCATGTTTGTTGCTGACACAGAACGAGATGGGAATGTGGATTGCGTGGAGGAAGCAAAGGGGACATGAACAGTCCATGAGCTTCCCGTGTGCAAATTCATTGATGGGATGTGGCCATACTTGCTCGGCCATCATTACCTTTCCATTTGTAATTCCCTGGAGAAGGTGGTGGTAAGCTGCCTTCTTCACCCACTGAATCTTTTAGGTGCAGGAACAGATAGATTGCTCGGAGGATGGAGCGTGGCTTGGAGGACACATTGGAAATGCTGGTGTTGACGTGCACCTGGAGCTCCTGTCCTTCCCGGGTATAGTTGTTCCGGGTTTGTGAAGGGCTGTTGAAAGGGCCTTCCTGAGTGACCTCAGTGCTGCTTGTAGATATTTTATTTATTTATTCACTCGTGGTCATGAGCATTGCTGGATGTATTGTTGATTTGGAGTTGTCCCTGAGCTGTGTCCCTGAGCTGCCTTCCTGAGCCACTGCACCAGCCGTTTGAACTGTTGTTATCTGTGTACCCTCCAGCAGGCGCTACAGCACTCCTCACCTCTGTAACTGCGTACAAATAATGCAGCTCTTCCTTTATATGTGACATCCTTCTCTGCTGACAACTCTTATTGTTCATCAGAATGTCTCAGCACTTCCATTCCCATCTGTGCGAGTGATCTCTAAAATTTCTTTATTCTTCTTTACACTTCTGATCATCTATAACCTCTTCCTTTCTAAATTTGTAACCCCTCAGTATTTGTGTCTCTCCATATAACTGTATTTAATGACAGCACACGTTCCCTTCCTTTAATCTCTGTGAATTACAGCGGCTGGTTGTGCTAAATTGGTACTTTTCATCCTCCTTATCCATCTTGGCTCTTCCAGCCCCTGCAATCCCACTAATTTGCAAAACTCCCATTCTCCGTGCCTCCTTATGTCCTGAGGGTCCTTTTTATTTTATTAGATTACTTACAGTGTTGAAATAGGCCTAACAAGTCCACACCAACCCTCTGAAGAGCAACCCACCCAGACCCATTCCCCTACATTTACCCCTTCACCTAACACTACGGGCAATTTAGCATGGCCAATTCACCTAACCTGCACATCTTTCGACTGTGGGAGGAAACCCACGCAGACACGGGGAGAATGTACAAACTCCACATAGACAGTTGTCCGAGACTGGAATTGAACTATGGTCTCTGGCACTGTGAGGAAGCAGTGCTAACCACTGTGCCACCGAGAAACAGTCAGGGAATAAAATAATATCCTGGTGTCTCCCTCCCAATTCAGTTTTCCGGTTTGGAAGCTGATGAAGGTGCTGGCTGCTCAGGGGAGGGCAGTCGGTGCCATGTCTGTGGTACCACAAGCAGCCTGACTGTACAGCAGGGGAAGGAGAAGGAAGGAGGAGCAATATTCACAGGGGAGTCAGGAAAGTGAAGAAGATGTCAGCGTGTCTGTAATTCCAGGATAGTGGCGTTAAGCATGTCACGGTGTCTGTAGGACATTCGTCTGTGAAGCAGTGAGCAGTCAAAGGTCATATCCATGTTGGTAGGGATGACATGGGTAGGAAGGGTGAAGTGGTCTGGGAGTCAGACCTTTTGGAGCTAGGTGGATGGTTAGCAGACAGGGCCTCAAATGTAGCAATCCCTGGAACACCCCCCGCTGCCATGTACAAGTGAGACCAGAACTCAGAGAGTTTTAGGTAGATGAGAGTGTGACTGGAACGATGGTGCAGCAGGAAGGGCTTCGGCTTCCTAGGACATTGGGACTGGTTCTGGGGAAAGCAGAAACTGTACAAGCTGAATGGGCTAACGTGACAGAGCTGGGACTGAATTTCTTACGGGGTGTTTGGGAGGAATTGAAAATAACTTGGTGTGTTTAGGATCCTAAAAGGAATATTAGAGAAGACTACCAGGATTCTCAAAATAAGGGGACATGCAGTTGGTACTAATTTACAACAACAAGTTTATCAGTGGGAGATGGAGTAAGAAAGAGAGCCTTAATCTGAGGTACTCTGCATGGACATGAATGGAGTGTGCGGAGTTCCAGATGCAGATTGGTGTGTGGAAATCTGATGTACTGATCACTGAAAGCTGGCTCAATGAATGGCAGGACTGGTGTTAAATATTGCTGGGTATAAATGATTCCAAAATTATAGAAGGGAAGGGAAAGGCTGAATTTAGAAGTATTGGTTATGATTAGCGTTAGTTAAGGAGCCCAAGAGAAACAGGATCCGTCCAAGGACAGAATGAATTTGGTGCAGCTACAGAACAAAAGGTATACAATTACACTGTGAGGTACAGTCTGTCAGCAAGCAACCAAAGAAATGATGGAGAATAAATATGCAGGGTCATTTGAGAGCGATGACAATACTACAGATTAGTTATACTGAGAAACTTAATTTATCCCGATATTGACTGGGTTACTGGTGCGCAGGGTCATGAGGGGCCAGTATCCCTGGATTACATCGAGGAGACCACACTTCAAGAGTATGTGTCCAGCCCAAGAGAGCATGTACTGTTGGACCTCGTGCTTTGGAAAGAGGTGGACCAAGTGGATCCAGTGTCAGTAGGGGATGGTTTTGGGGCGCAGCGATCATTTTATTATAATGTTCAGGATGATGATGGAGAATCATCATGCAAATATGCAATAATTGTGACTGAGAAACATTAGTTGACTGATGGCAGCCTTTAATCGGGCAAGAATGAAGCTGGGAACTTTTCAACAAGGCCAATGAAATGGTAGCTTTAAATAGTGGGAACCAGGTCAGATTGAGATGGGGCTGCAGTGTGACCATGACTGAGATCTGAATAATCAAAGGTTTCCGCAGTTCTACAGGAAGGATAAATAGGCCAACACAGTGAAGTAGCATTGTTTATAAAGGGTGGGGTCAGTATTATTGTGATGCTAATCAATTTACACACTGCTCCTCCCTGCCCTCTCCCCTCATCCCTGCGTATTGATTCTATCAGATATTGGTAAACTTTGAAAACTTCAGAAAATAGCAGTATAGAGAAGATCACTCTATCCACTGTCATCATTAGACAAGATGTAACATTGTTATTTAAAGTCCTAGTTCTGTCTCCCCGGATACTATAGGACTTCAGCTGCAGATCCCGGCACCTTTTTAAAATGGTTTGAGAGTTTCTGCTTCTACTCCGCTTCCATGTGTGCCTCCCAGATCCCAACCATACTCTGGGTGAAATAACAACTTTCCTCACCACTTTTCTGATATTTCAGCCAATTATATTAAATATTCACCACTGGTAAAGCAGTTTACCAAAAGGAACAAGATGCTATTTCCCTCTGTACCCAGGCCCCTGACAGCATGTGCACCCCAATCAAATCTCCTCTCAGCATCCTCCGTTCATGTCTTTCCTCAGAACTGGAGGAGAAAGTGAGGACTGCAGATGCTGGAGATCAGAAAAAAATCCTGAGGAAGGGCTTATGCCCGAAACGTCAATTCTCCCGTTCCTTGGATGCTGCCTGACCTGCTGCGCTTTTCCAGCAACAAATTTTCAGCTCTTTCCTCAGAACTGCACTTCCACTGTCACAGGGTAACGAATCTCCTCTGTACTCTCTCCAGTCCAATTCCATCCTTCCATGTGATGGGGTGACCAGAACTGCACCCCATCCCCAAGCTGTGACTGAACTCATTATTTATGCATTTCCAGCATAAGCTTCCTGCTCTGAAATTCTGCACTTTGGCAGATAGAGGAAATGATACCATTTGCTACATTAACGAGATTATTGATGTTTCCAGGTACCTTCATTTATCCGCCACACAGACTATGCTCTCATTTATTGTCCATTCCTCTCTATTGTTGATGTCCCCAAATGCCTTGCCTTACACTTCTCTGAGTTGTTTGCTCCATTCACCAGGACCCCATAGTTTCTGTTTTTAAACAGTGTGCCATGGGATCTCTCATTAAATCCAAGTAAGTCACATGCAGTTCCAAGCTACTGCCTCAAACCAATACACTCATTTTAATTACATACGATCTTCCTTGAACAAATCCAGACGAACTGTCCTGGAGTCACTGGGACTTCCTCAGTGACCGTTTATCCACTGTCTCGGAATTCCAGCCTCGACCTATTCAGTCAGTCCCTTGCTCCACATTAAACAAAGTTGCGGTATTAGCCGTTCTCCAGGCCTCCAGCACCATCCCTGCATCCAGTGAGGATTGGATAATGTAGGTAACTATAAGGCAGGGGATTTTCCCGGCTCCTTTTAACAGTCTGGAACATTGTGTTATCCCTTTTTAAGGATTTGAATCTCCTTTGTAATTCTCCGCTCCAAGTTTGTTGCTCCCAATGTTTCACACTGCATCCCTACTTTGATTCAGACAGACAGAGGCCTAAACCATCTTACGATTTAGTCAAGTCTCATTGTAGTCATGTTTTATGGAGGGTTTCTCTCCACAAGGTGAAGTGCATTTTCTCATGATACCATCCCCAATCTGCCTCATTAACCACCCTCCCTGCACACGTGGTTATCTTCTCAACTGACACTAACACGATGATCTTCCCCTTCGCCATAACAGCTGCCAACTGCCTGGATATCCCAGAATGCACCGGCCTCCCTGCTCCAGGGGCCATTACTAAAAAGGCATTACACTCTTAGATTGTCAGTCTGAAATGGCCCAGGAGATAGCAGAGGGGGTAAAACTGGGGCTTCACTTTGTGGACAAGCCCATGAGGTTCTGGTGGATGGTATGGTGCACGAGAGGGACATTATCTTCCCACAGGATTGGCAGGGGAGGCCATGGCACCAGACCCTGCCAGCTTGATCCGAGGCTTACCCCTGGGTCAGTGAGGTGCCAGCCTTCTGAGTGAATGTCCAGCAGTGTAGGAAGGAGGTCAATGACCTTCTGTACTCCACCAGGATAAGTGCCACCATCTGCACTTTGTGAGCTCACCCTCACTCTATCTCTGTTACTGCACCCACCTCCCACCAAGGCTCATGTTCGCCCACTCTCACTGAATGCAGAACCTTCTCTTCGTCTTTCTCTAACCGCTTCTCTGTCCCTCTGCCCAACTCTGCCTGGTGTCTGTGCTGTCTACTCACTAACTCAGGACACCTCGCCACCTTTTCCCCAGCTGTCCCAGCACTAACAGCTGTACCAACCTTTTCCATCTTCTTCAATAACACTTGTTAATTTTCACATTCCAGAAGGAACCGTTCCACAATAGGAGGGAAATACCCAAGAGACGCATTGGTCTCACTAACATTCAGCTCCTTGTCCTCTCACAGGGGGAGAGTCCTGAGCCCAACAACCACGAGAGGCTGACTGACCGTGTCCAAGCTCCCGGACTGGGATCTGAGACTCCACCTGACTGACTGTGCTGGGCACCGTGACTGACTGTGGACAATGATATTAAGCTTCCTGCTTTTGTGTCTGTGCTAAACACCAAGACAATACAGCAGGCAGGTGAATATTGTGTTCAGTTCTGGTTGCCTCATTACAGGAAAAATGTGTAAGTTTTGGAGAGGTTGCAGAGGAGACTTATCAGGATGTTGCCTGGTCTGGAGGGGAGGTCTAACGAAGTAAGGTTGAGGGAGCCAGGGCTTTTCATTTTGGAATGAAAAAGGATGAGAATTGACTTGATAGAGGTACGAGATTATGAGAGGCAGACATAGGGTGGGTGGCCTGAGATTTTTCCCAGTGCGAAAATGGCTATAACTAGGAGGCAAAACTGTAAGGTAATTGGAGGAAGGTTGAGGGGAGATGCCAGAGGTAGCTTCTTTACACAGAGTGTGGTGGGTGGGTGGAATGTATTGCCAGTGTTGATATTAGAGACAGATATAATAGAGACATTTAAGTATATTTAGATAGACACATGAATGATTGCAAAATGAATTTCTCAAAATGGAGACCTGTGACCAGTGGTGTTCCACAGGGATCCGTGCTGGGACCACTGCTGCTTGTGATACATATCAATGATTTGGTGAAAGGTATTGGTTCCTTGATTAGCAGGGGTAAGACTGCAAGACAATAATTCTGTCAGCATTCAAGTCAGCTCAAAGTGAGTGTGTACAGACACAGAGTGAGCGGCCCAGAGGGACAGCCCATGAGCTGAGTGTGTGTATTCCTGAGCACAGTGTCCTTGCAGCAGCATTGAAATGAGAGTTGTCAGTGCACCCTGAGCTGCAGCATTGAAGTACAGAAGTGTATTGTCAGTGGGTTGGAGATGTGCCGGGATGGCATGGTGAGGCTGGCATGTGACAGATACCAGCATTGGAGGGTGTGGAGTACATGTAGCTTCTATCAGTGCAGTGTCCCCTGAGATGTTGATGTCCAAGATAGAAGGCCGTAGGAGAGTGGGGCGAGATGGAGTCACCAGTTACCAGCTCGAACTTTCATGTCAAATTCTCCATATTCCCCACAGTGGGAGGCAGGATATGAAACTGCAAGTTTTTGAGGAGAGATCCACTGAATGTGGCCGTTGATCATCAATAATAATTCAGTCAACATCTTGCCACTCGCGCACTCAAATCTTGTTTTAAAGAGCAGTCCAGCATAGGAACAGGCCCTTCAGCCCAGCAAGCCCACACTGACACATGATGCCGTTCTAAAGTTAAAAAGAAAGTTTTTGCTCCGACACCCTCTATGTCATTCTGTTCCCTACTTACTCATATTTGTGCCAAGATCCCTCTGAAACCTTGCTATATTAGCTTCTTCTCCTCTATCAATGCATTCCAGGCACTTGCACATTCTATCTGCAAAAGCAAAAATAAACCTTGCCGATCATATCTCCCGAACTTTCTCCCTTTTACCTAAAACCTATGGTGCTGAGTAATTGATATTTCTACTTTGAGAAAAAAGCTTCTAACTGTATTTCTATCTATGCCTCTGATAATTTTGTAAATATTTATCAGGTAGCCCCATAACCAGTGATGCCCAGTTGGAAACAAACCATGTATGTTCAATTTCTCCTTCTGGCTAATATCCTCCAAACCAGACAACATCCTGGTAAAATGTTTCCATACCCTCTCCAACACTTCCACATCGTTTTGCTGGTGTGGCAACCAGTACTGTACACAATATTCTAAATGTGCC
This sequence comes from Chiloscyllium plagiosum, assembly GCF_037043375.1. NCBI lineage: Eukaryota > Metazoa > Chordata > Chondrichthyes > Orectolobiformes > Hemiscylliidae > Chiloscyllium > Chiloscyllium plagiosum. Next base: position 53,937,440 of record NW_028270174.1, on the reverse strand, counting down.
CGAAGTAAGCTTCTCTACAGCGGGAATATGGCCTGCTAATTTTCATACTGCATGCTCCGATGCCTGTCTGCAAGTTTGCCATCAGTCTTCTTGATCACTCTATCCACCCGTGTTGCCACTTTCAGGGAACTGAGGAGCTGTACACCTAGATCCCTTTGGATATTGATGCGGCCAGTAGTTTTTCCATCCACTTTATACTTCTCTCCTGCATTAGACCTTCTAAAATGCATCAAGTCACAATTGTCCAGATAAAGTTACATCTGCGTTTTCTCTGTCCAAGTCTGCAGCTGACCTATATCCTGCTGTATTCTCTGGCAATCATCCTCACAATCTGCAACTCCGTGAAAATATTTTCAGATCTCCAGTCACAAAAAACACTGTTCCGCCACGACTCTGTCTTTTATGACCAAGCAGTTCTCTGTCCATCTCACTAACTGACAGCTGATCCCATTTCACTTCACCTTCTGTATGAGCCTGCCATAAGGAACCATATCAAAGGCCTTGCTAAGGTCCAATCGGCCAACATTTAGCCCCATGCCCTCATCAATCAATTTTGTCACTTCCTCAAAATAATCAATCAAGTTTGTGAGACAGGATCTTCCCACACAATTACATTGCCTGTTGCGAGTAAGTCCATACTAGAGTACTGTTGGAGTTGCACTCATTCAGACAAGCGAATATTCCATCATATTCCTGACTTGAACCTTGGAGATTAGATTAGATTCCCTACAGTGTGGAAACAGGCCCATCAGCCCAACCAGTCCACACCAACCCTTTGAAGAGTAACCCACGCAGACCCATTCCCCTGCCCTATATTTACTCCTGACTAATGCATCTAACACTATGGGCAATTTAGCATGGCAAATTCACCTGAACTGCACATCTTTGGACTGTGGGAGAAAACTGGAGCACCCGGAGGAAACCCACGCAGACAAGGGAGGAATGTGCAAACTCCACACAGACAGTCACCAAGGCCGGAATGGAACCTAGGACTTTGGTGTTGTGAGGCAGCAGTGCTAAGCACTGAGCACTTGATAGTTACTGTACAGTGGGAGGTATGTTGGACCATGATGGTTCCTGTACAGTGGGAGGTATGTCGGACCGTGATGGTTACTGTACAGTGGGGGCTTTGTCGGGCCGTGATGGTTACTGCACAGTGGGAGGTATGTCGGGTGTGATGTTTACTGTACAGTGGGAGGTATGTTGGGCCGCGATGGTTCCTGTACAGTGGGAGGTATGTTGGGCCGTGATGGTTACTGTACAGTGGGAGGTATGTCGGGCCGTGATGGTTACTGTACAGTGGGAGGTATGTCGGGCCGTGATGGTTACTGTACAGTGGGAGGTATGTTGGGCCGCGATGGTTCCTGTACAGTGGGAGGTACGCCAGGCTGTGACTGTTACTGTACAGTGGAAGGTATGTCGGGTCGTGATGGCTACTGTACAGTGGAAGGTATGTCGGGTGTGAGGTTGCAGACTGAGTTGTACAGAGTACGATTCTGCTGCTGCTGATGGCCCATTGCACCTCATGGATGCATCATCATTTGTTGCTCAATCTGTTTAAGGTCTGTCCCAGTAGAAACCCGTATCATGGTGAGGTGGGTCTGAAAGATGTAAAGATAGCCCTTGCTTCCCCATAATGACCGTGCAGTGACCTATTCTTACCGATATATGAAATGGAGAGGAGTATCTGCAGTAGGTAGATCGGTGATGATGTGGTCAATGATATGTTTCCCTTTTACTGATTCCCTTATAATCTGCCACAGAGCAGTCTCGCAGCCACAGGATCCAGCATCAATGCTGAACACTGTATTGATTTTGTACCAAGGAGCTACCCCCTCCGCCTGGTAACAATGATCTATAAACAACCATGTCTTGCAAGTATATCCCTTCTGGTATGCCACCTCAACTCTGTAATTCTGCACCTTGGACCCGATCCTGAATGAAGGTGTTATAAAGATGATGGGCTCCTGCAGCACATGGCCTCTTACATTGAATCCATCATAAAGCATATCCAGTGTTTGTTAGCCCCAACAATGTCAGTATCCAAACAGAATTGTACAGCTCCATTGATGGCCAGTATGATCCCAGCCCAATGACCTTGTGTGTGACTTGAGCTGGAAATCTCTGTGTAAATGTTTGCAGCATTGTTCTAACCATTAACAGCAAAGTCTTTTTACTGAAGTTTCGATAGCCTTTCATAATACCAACTTTTAGATTGCCCAATAAGCATAATATTCACCCATGTATTCAGTTCACTTTTATAACAGCAATATGATGAAAACAGTGCCCAACTCACAGTAAGGAGCATTGAAATGATGAGTCTCATTACCGCACCCAAGACCAAATTATGATTAAATACAAGGACTTTGAAAATATACTGTTATTTTCCCTTTTATTAATATTGTGAACTCACAGTCGACTCTCCTGCTCCTCAGCGGCTACATGAATGGCTGTGTTTGTTTTTCAGCACCGCACTTTTTGACTCTGATCTCCAGCATCTGCAGTCCTCACTTTCTCCCTGCTAATATTCACTCATAATCATTTTCATGGCAACAATATCACTGTGTGTTTAAACATGTTACAGTCAGATATGAGTACATTTTGAATTGCTTCTGTCTATCTCAGAGCTCAGTAATATGGGATGTGAATGGCAGTGTCTGTGTGATGCTTGGTGTGTAGGCCATGCCTCTGAGAGACTGACAGATTGTTTAAACAGCACATCCCTTCAGCTGTTTCCAACAAACAGGTTATTGCCTGGACACTAACAGCCTGAGCTCACAAAATCCAAAGCACAGTGTCCAACATTGGGCAGGTCTGGACAATATTTTCATTTTGATTTATTCATAGAATATGATTGGGCCAGCATTTATTGTCCATCCCTTGTTGCCATTGAGAAGGTGAGGGTGAGTTGCCACATTGAACCACTGCAGTCGATGTGCTGTAATTAGACTTACAATACTTTGAGGATCTGACTAGAAACGTTGATGAGGGTCGAGCTGTGGATGTGGTGTATTTGGACTTCAGCAAGGCATTTGATAAGGTTCCCCATGGAAGGTTCATTCAGAAGGTCAGGAGGAGTGGGATACAGGGGAACTTAGCTGTCTGGATACAGAATTGGCTGTCCAACAGAAGACAGTGAGTTGTAATAGAAGGAAAACATTCTGCCTCGAATTGAGTGGTGTTCCACAGGGCTCTGTCCTTGGGCCTCCACTGTTTGTAATTTTTATTAATGATTTGGATGAGGGGATTGAAGGATGGGTCAGCAAGATTACAGAAGACACAAAGGTTGGAGGTTTCACTAACTGTATAGAGGGTTGTTGTAGGCTACAGCGGGACATTGATAGGATGCAGAAATGGGCTGAGAGGTGTCAGATGGAGTTCAACCTGGATAATTGTGAGGTGATGCATTTTGGAAGTTCGAATTTGAAAGCTGAGTACAGGATTAAGGATAGGATTCTTGGCAGTGTGGAAGAACAGACGGATCTTGGTGTGCAGATACATAGATCCCTTAAAATGGCCACCCAAGTGGACATGGTTGTTAAGAAAGCATACAGTGTTTTGGCTTTCATTAATAGGGTGATTGAGTTTAAGAGTCATGAGATATTGTTGCAGCTCTAAAACTTTGTTTAGACTGCACTTGGAATACTGCGTCCAATTCTGGTCGCCCAATTATAGGAAATATGTGGATGCTTTGGAGAGGTTCAGAGGAGGTTTACCAGGATTGGAGGGCTTATCTTATGAAGAGAGGTTGACTGAGCTCGGACTTTTTTCATTGGAGAAAAGGAGGAGGAGATGCAAGCTAATTGAGGTACACAAGATAATGAGAGGCATAGATAGAGTCGATAGCAAGAGAGACTATTTCCCAGGGCAGAACAGGCTAACACAAGGGGTCATAGTTTTAAGCTTGTTGGAGGAAAGTATAGCGGGGATGTCAGAGGTGGGTTCTTTACACAGAGAGTTGTGAGAGCATGGAATGTGTTGCCAGCAGCAGTTGTGGAAGCAATGTCATTGGGGATATTTAACAGACTGCTGGACATGCATATGGTCACAGAACTTTGAGGGTGCATACATGAGGATCAATGGTTGGCACAACATCGTGGGCTGAAGGGCCTGTTCTGTGCTGTACTGTTCTATGTTCTATGTTGTAATACCATTAGGGAGGCAACTTGAAACAGTGACACTGAAGGAATGGCAATATACTTCCCAATCAGGATGGTGGGTGACTTGGAACAGAATGCGAACATGATGATGACCCATGTGTCTGTGTCCCTTGTCCTTCTTCACAATCATGGTTTCAGAGATACGCTGTAAGAAACCTTGTTAAATATCTGCAGGGCATCGTGTCGATGGCAGGTCTTGCTGCTCTTGAGTGTCAGTGTATGAGGGGTGAAGCTGCATTCGCAGACAAATGGGGAGCAGGCGGGTATTTCATCGTACACACATTCAATGTGTGTCTTATAGATGGTGTGCAGGCTTTTGCAAATCATGATGTATGTTATTTCTGCAGGATTACTAGCCCTTGAAATACTCTTGTAGCCAATTAATTTATATGCGTCAAAGTGTGACGCTGGAAAAGCACAACAGGTCAGTCAGTATCTGAGATACAGGAGAGTCGAAGTTTTTCCGTAAGCCCTTCACAGAAATGGGTAATGAAATTATATGGTCAGTCCAGTTCTGGTTAACGGTAAGCCCCGGGATATTGGTCATTGGGAGTTCAGTGATGGTGCTGATATTGAACTTTAGAGGATATGATTCCATTTTCAATTATTAGAGGTAGTCGTTGTCTGGCATGTGTGCAATGGAATGGTACTTGTCACTGTTAAGCACACACCTTCATATTCCCAAGTCCTGGTTGCATTTGGATAAGGATTGCTTCAGTATCAGAGTAAATCACAAATAGTGTTGAATATTGTCCAATCATTGGTAAACATCCCCAATTGTGACTTCACTTGAGTAGGGATGGTCATTTATGAAGCAGCTAAAAATTATTGGGCCTAGGGCAGAGAGCACTCTTACAGCTCACTGATGTTGTCCCTCTCTCTGCGCTAGGAAGCTGGTTTCTAGTTCCACCTGCTCCAGACGTGTTTAGCAACATATCTGAATGCAATATTACAATATCTACCATGTGGAGCTGAGTGATGACTTGGTTAGTTGGACAGCTGGCTTGTAATGCAGATTAATACTAACAGTATGAGTTCAATTCCTGCACTGACTGAGGTGTCTGAAAAGGGCTGTCCTACTCGAACTCTCTCTCACTTGAGGCATGATGACTGTCCAGTTAATCTACCGCCAGCCGTCTTTGTCGAACGAGAGAGCAGCACTATCATCCTGTTAGGGCATGGTGCCCTAACTTTCGATTTCTGATCTACAGGCTTACCCAGAAACCCCTCCCCTGGGAAACTGCGGCAGAGCTGAGATGGTTGCTCTCCACCACCCTCAGCCACCTTCCTTTGTACCAGGTGTAACTTCTGCCAGTGCAGACAATTCCTATTTGCTCCAGGTTTGCCGTTAATCCTGGATACAACATTTGGTCAAATGCAGTTATGATCATGTTAAAAGTGCAGTCACTGTCACCTCACCTCTCGAATTCAGCTGTGTTCTCTTGTTATACATCGTTTAGCTGAAGATTGCCATCTGGAGGAGACAAAATTTGACCAACCCATCGATATTTCTGTCTGAACGTTGTTGTGCAAGTTTCAGCCTTAGCTTTCCTATTATTGTGCTGGGCTCTTCAATCTTCGAGGAAGGTGGTATTTTTGGATCCTCCTTCTCCAGTGAATTGTGTGATTGTCCACAACCACTCACCCAGACTGTATATGATTGGATTGCAGAGATAATTGGTGATTCATTGGTTAGATCTGTGTATCATTTGCTATTTATACCATTTGATGAGTAAGGGGCCCAATTTAGTAACTTAATCATTCTGAGATGTATTTAGTGCTACTATAGGCAGGCCTTCCTGTATTCTCCATTTAACAAGGGTGTATCCCTGAGTTGATGGTCAGGATAAAGTGGAGCACATGTCAGGCAGTGATAGTGAAAATTATAGCTGGAAATGTGTTGCTGGAAAAGCGCAGCAGGTCAGGCAGCATCCAGGGAACAGGAGAATCGACGTTTCGGGCATAAGCCCTTCTTCAGGAATGAAGAAGGGCTTATGCCCGAAACGTCGATTCTCCTGTTCCCTGGATGCTGCCTGACCTGCTGCGCTTTTCCAGCAACACATGTCCAGCTCTGATCTCCAGCATCTGCAGACCTCACTTTCTCCTCCTAGTGAAAATTATACTGGAGTACAATTCTGCTGCTGTTGGTAATGACCCGAATCACCTCACACAGGCCAGTGCAAAATTCCAAAATCTATTGGAAATCTGCCATGTTTAGCGCAGTGATGGTATCACAAATATACAGGGGGTCTACACGATATAAAAGTGGAAATTTGTCTCCAGAAATACTGTGTGTGGTAGTCACCATTCCCAATACGGTCATCGAACAATGTGTCTGCAGCCAGTAGGTTGGTGAGGATGAGGTCAAGATTGTTTCTACCTGTCAGTCGTTCCCCCCGACCCTGTGCAGATGCAGTGAAGCAGTTATGTCCTTTTGGACCCTACACCTCGATCAGCAATTCTGCTGCTGTGCCCCTCTTGGTGTTGGTTTTGAAATGGCGCATCCAGTATACATTCTCCAGCTCTGTCACTCTCTCAGTGCTTCCTCCAAGTGTTGCTCAATGTAGAGGGACACTGATCCGCCAGCTGAGAAGGGGTGTCAGCAGGAGGTTTCCATATTAGTGTTTGATCTGACACTGTGAGGCTGAGAGAAGTGAATCAGCAGGAGGTTTCCGTGTCAGGCTTTGATATGACCCCATGAGGTTTTATCATGTCACATTGTTGCTTGAGCAGTCTGGAGGATATCTCTCTCAATTCTGCCATAAGCTCCAAGGCATTAGGAAGGAGGAGTTTGCATGGTCTACAGGGCCTTTTATTTTTATTACTGCCAGCAGAAGGGCCTCTCCTGTGGGTATGACACTGACTCTTTGGCTCTTGTGACGTCCCCACGTCCTCACTATCTCTTTTTAAACTCCTCCAAACTCTATACCCCTCCCTATCTGTAACATCTTCCAAACCCTACACCCTTCACTATCTCACTAAACACCTACAAACCCTACACCCCTCCCAGTCTCTCTAGTCGACTCCAGCCTCAAACCCGTCCTATCCCTGTAACTTCCTTCAAACCTTATCCTTTCCCCATCTCTAATGTCCTCCAAATGCTATGCCTCCCTATCTCTGTAACTTCCTCCAAACCCTCCCTACCTCTCTGTACACCTCCAAACTCTACACCCCTCCCTATCTCTATCACCTACTCCAGCCCCATAACATTCCCTCTCTCTGCAAACTCCTCCAAACCCAGATCCTTCCTCATCTCTCTAACCTCATCCAAACCCTACTCCTCTCCCTAGCTCTCTCACCTCCTCCAAACCCAGATCCCTCCCTATCTCTCTAACCTCCTCCAAACCCTACACCCCTCCTTATCTCTCTCACCTACTCCAACCCCATAACACTCCCTATCTCTGCAAAGTCCGCCAAACCCATATCCTTCCTTATCTCTCTAAACTCGTCCAAAGCCTACTCCACTCCCTAGCTCTCTTATCTCCTCCAAACAAAGATCCCTCCCTATCTCTCTAACCTCCCCCAAACCCTGTCCCCCTCCCTATATCTCTGACATCCTCCAAATCCTACAACCATCCCTGTCTCTCTAAACTCCTCTAAATCTGACATCCCTCCTTACCTCTCTAACCTACACCCTCCCTATCTCTCCAATACTCTCCATCTCCTTCACACCTGCCTATCGCTGCAACCTACTCTAAACCCAGATCCCTCCCTATCTCTCTAATCACCTCCAAAGACTACACACCTTCCTATCTCTCTAACCTCCTTCAAATTCAACACTATTCTCCATCTCTGTAATATTTTCCAACTCCTTCACCTCTCTCTAACTCTGCAACCTTCTCCAACTCAAATCCCTTCTTATCTCTCTAACCACGTCCAAAATTTGCACCCCTCGTTATCTCTCTCACCACCTCCAAACCCTACATCCCTCCCTATTTCTCTAACCTCCTCCATCATCTACATATCTCCCTTTATCTGTGACTTACTTCAGCCCCTACAACCGACATATCTCTCTAAGCTGCTCTCAAATATACCCTTTCGCTGTAATCTTGTCCAGCCACTCCCATTCTCGATCTTTGTAAACCTCACCCAACCACGAGACTCTCATGGTCTCTGTAACCTCCTCCAGCATTTCCATACCGCCCCATAATTCTGGCATTCTCTAGTCCTCTACCTTTTATTATGTATATAACCTCCATAAACTCGTTTAGTTTAGTGAGGGAAAGGGATAGGTACATGCCACAGGGCAAGAGTTATCAATGGGGGAAGAGCAATTGTAACGTGATTAAGCAGGACTTATGATGCATAGAATGGATAGAAAAATGCAGGGGATGGGGATAATCGAAATATGAAGCTGATTTAAAGAGCAGACATCGCGTGTCCTTAAATAGCATGCCCCTATCAGGAAGGGAGGAAGTGATAATGTAAGGGTGAACTGTGGTTTACTACAGAAATTACATCTGTTGTTAAGAAGAAGAAGGAGACTTATGTGACGATGAGACGATGGAGAGTTACAGATTAGCTACGAAGGATTTAAAGAGAGAGTTAAGAATAGCAAACAGAGGACATGAGTAGTCTTTATCAAATCGAATAAAGGAGAATCCTACAGCTTTGTATAGATACGTTAGGAAATCAAGGATAACTAGGGTAGGGATAGAGCCAGTCAAAGACAGAAGTGGGAAGTTGAGTGTGGATTCTGTGGAGATCGGAGAGGTGCTAAACGAACATTTTTCATTGGTTTTCACTGAAGGATAGGAGAATATTATGGAGAAGAATGAGATGCGAGATATTTGACGAGAAAGGATCGAGGTTGGTAAGGAAGAGGTGTTATCAATTCGAGAAGGAGTGAAAGTGAAAATGTCCCCTGAGCTGTATGGGATTTACTTGAGCATTCTCTGAGGTGCTAGGGAGGAGTTGTTGAAGCCTTTGACTTTGAGTCTTCATTGTCTACAGGTTTAGTACCAGAGGACTAGAGGATTGCCAATGTTTGCCCATGGTCAAGAAGGGCAGTACAGATGACACAGGCAATTACAGACCAGTTGGCCAAATGTGTGTGTAGGAAATATTTTGGAGAGGATTATAAGAGATAGGATTTATAATCATCGAGCAAGCAACAATTTGATTGCAAATAGTCAACATGGTCATGTCTCTCAAACCTCATTGAGGTTTTGAGAAGGTGGCAAGCATGTGTAAGAGGGTAAGGCAGTTAATGTGGTGTACATGGACCCCAGTAAAGCCTTTGATAAGGTTCCACATGGTAGGCTGTTGGAGAAAATGCAGAGGCATGGGATTGAGGGTGATTTAGCAGTTTGGATTAGAAACTGGTTTTCTATAAAAGGCAGCGAGAGGTGGTTGATGGAAAATATTTGGCATGGAGTCCAGTAACTATGGTGAGCCACAAGGATCTGCTTTGGGACCACTACTGTCATTTTTATAAAGACTTAGATGCAGGCATAGGTGGATGGGTTAGTAAGTCCAAAGATGACACTAAAATCGGAGGAGTAGTGAACAGTGTGGAAATATTTTGTGGGTTGAAGAGGCACTTGGTCAAACTGCAGAATTGGGCTGACAGTTGGCAAATGGAGTTTCAATGCAGCTAAATATGAGACGATTCCTTTTGGGAAGAATACTAGGAAGGCGGGATACTTGGTCAATGGAAAGATTCTTGGTAATGTGGATGTGCAGATGGATCTTGGTTTCCATGTACATAGATCCCTGGAAGTTGCTACCTAGGTTGATTGTACTGTTAAGAAGTCAAACGGAGTGTTAGGTTTTATTGGTAGAGGTATTGAGTTCTGGAGCCGTATTGTCAAGCTGCAACTGTGCAAAATGCTAGTGCGGCCACACTTGGAATATTGTATGCAGTTCTGGTCGCCCCATTACAGGAAGGGAATGGAAGCATTGGAAAAGGTGCAGTGGAGATTTACCAGGATGTTGCCTGGTCTGGAGGGAAGGTCTTATAAGGAAAGGCTGAGAAACTTGGGTCTGTTCCCATTGGAGAGAAGAAGGCTAAGGGGGGATTTAATGGAGACATACAATGTGATCAGAAGATTAGATGGGGTAGACAGTTAAAGCCTTTGTCCTCAGATGATGACATTAGCTTGTACGAAGCGGCATAGCTACAAGACTGATGTCAGAGGCAGGTTCGTTACTCAGAGAGTGGTAAGAGCATGGAATGCCTTGCCTGCCAATGTACTTAACTCAGCCACGTTAGGGGGAATTATACAATCCTTGGATAAGCACATGGATGATGATGGAACAGTGTCGGGGGATTGGCGTAGCTTAGTTCACAGGTCAGTGCAACATCGAGGGGAAAATGGCATGCTCTGCGCTGTATTGTTCTATGTTCTATAAACCCTTACATCTTCCCCACTTCAGTAACTACACGCAGTCACTGCAGCCCTTTTCATCTCTGTACCCCCTCCACCCACTTCATTCTTCTCTATCTACGTAAATTCCTCCAGCCGCTCTTCACCTCCCCACCTCTGTGATCTTCATTCATCATCGGCGGTCTTCCTGACCTCTGTCTCCTCCTCCAGCCTCTCCACACCTCTCTATCGCTGACATCCTCCAACATCTAAACCTATTCGTATCTGCATAACCTCCACCAACACATACATCTTCCAGCCCTTCACCCCTACTGATCTCTGCAATCTTTTGCAGCATCATCAGTCCTTCCTATCACTGTAGCTTCCTTCAGCGGGTATATCCTTCCATATCTCTGGACCCACTCTAGTAATTACATACTACCCTCTCGCTATAAACATCACAAGCTCCTCCATTCCTCCCTGCCTTTGGAAAAACTTACAGCCCCCACAGCCTTCTCTAATTTTGTAAAGTCTTCTAGCACACACACCCCTCCGTATCTCGGTAATCTCTCTGTTCTATTGCAGCTTCCGCTCATCTGTAACACCCTCCTGAACCTATACCTCCATGTCACTGTAACTGTATCTTACCTGGAGCTCATCCATATCGCTGTGAACTTTGAGATGGCGAATACTACATACTCGCCATTGACATGCATCCACAATCTTTGAGATGGCGAATACTACATACTCTGATACCCATTGAGGGATATAATTTCACACCATCTTAGTCCCAGATAAGTTGCCCCTTATCCTGAGATCCTGTCATCATGTTTTGGATTCCCAGACCCACAGAAATAATTTTTCAGCATCGGCCCTATAAAGCTCTTTCCACTCAGAAGCTTTTGCTCCTCAAACAAATCACTTCTCCATTTCCTGAGACTCAAGAAAAATCGATTAACTCTATTCACAAATGCAGCAAAGGACACTCAGATGCCAAACAGTGAAACATTTGTGTATTATTCACTGATAGGTGTCAGGCATTGCTGGGTGGCCATCATTTATTGCACATATACTGTTGTTCTGGACAAGGTGGTTGTGTGCTGCCCATGCAGCAGGACCACCCACAATAATGTTAGGGAATAAAAGGCGGAATATTCATCAAGTGACACCCACGAGACTGCGATATATCCAGTCAGGATGGTCATTGAGGTCATGTACAACTTGCAGGGTTAGTCTTTCCGTAGATCTGTTGCCCTTACTAGTTCAGATGATCAAGGCTTGAAAGGTGCTGTTGAATGGACTTTGATAAATGTCTGCAATGTATCTTGTAGCTGGTACACACTACCTCCATTGAGGGTTGATTATGGAAGTAGTGAATGTTGTGGATGTTGTGGCAATCCTGCTAGACTACATATGTACCCTTTGATATACATGGGCAGCATAGCTGTTCTAGATATGGTCTTAGCTACATTTTGGCAATACGACTTCAATTTGTTACAATCAGTGTCTCAAAGTAATTTATTTGAACAATTATCTGCTGAAATGAGTTTGTAATTGGCTGCATGATCGCCGTTCCATTGCAATGTGGAACACAATACGATCAGGACAGGATGAGGTTGTTGAAACCTTTGTGCCTGATCCACAATTTAAGGAGATTATAACTGATTTTTCTTTAACTCCTTTTATGTCTTTGGCCCAAATCTGTCACGACCCTTCCTTCGCATAAGGGTTTCTCTCTCAGATATTCAGGTGTAAACAAAGAACGAAACAATACCAACCAAAAGAGGTAGCAAGATGGGTGTTGAGTGGATAACCTGAAATGTAGGCTGTAGAGGGACAATTTGAACGATGGGGTAATGTCGTTCACTCATTGCCTTTGCTTCTGTTGCGAATAGTTTCTTCGACAAAGACAGTTGTTCAGCTTTTCAAAGTAAAAAATAGATTGTGGTTGGCATGCATCAAGGAGGTTGCATAGTAAAAGTGGGAAATTGGGTGGAGGTAATAATGCTCATTTGAAGGGCCAGTGAGGTCAGTATAGGCTTCCTTCACTTGAACAAAACTATAATTATGAATGATCTCGGATGGATTAAGTATTCATGAAAAGACAGGAAACAGAGTGAAGAATTTACAGTTAATTTTTGTGTGGGAATGTGTGCTGTGAGGAAGATGTAAATATTTATGAATATGGAACGGGCCTCCACATGGGCAACGTCATTGCAAATGACATATGATACAGAAACGTGAATTTATCCACTTTATTGGAGAAATTAATAGACATTATATTTCATAACTGGAAAACGTTGACAAGTACAGATATAAATAAAACCCAAAGTGTCCTTGTCAATGCGCTGCTGATGTCTAACTAACAGGTGCAGCAGGCTATTTGGAAAGACAGTGGAATGAGAACCTTTATTGTAAGAGGTGTAAGCACAAGGGGAGGGACGTCTTGCTTCAGTTGGAGAGGAACTTGGTCAGACTGCACCCGGAGGACTCTGTGCAGTTTTGGTTCTTTCTCTCAGTAAATATTTTATTCCCATAGAGAGAGGAAAAGGAAGGTTCAATAAGCTTCTACCAAGGACAATGTTATCAAAGGTGTCCATGAGAAACTTGGCCTTTGTTCTCTGGTGTTTCAAGGAATGAAAATTATTTTCATTGGAAGTTACAGAACACTGATTAGATTCCTACTTCTAACTAATTTCTGGCTATTCGTGGACCATTTATAAATTCAGTTGTATTCCGAACTGTGTCTGACTCCAATGGGAGACAGATTGATGTTCTCACAAACACAGGAATAGTAGCAGACTGGATACCACAAGGCATAGGGGCAGCAATATGCCCAGCAGCTCTCCGAGTATGTTCTGCCTTACTGTTCAATGATGTTTGTTATGATAGTTCTCAACTCCACTTTCCTGCATTTTCCCCTGCTCCTATGATTCACTGACTAAGTATTCCTCTTTTTGCCCAGTAGTTTTGATGGGCTGAATGACTTCCCCATAATCTTGTGAACCCAGGTTGAGGTACTGAATGAGCTTTTTTCTCTGTTTCTAGGGAAATGCGTAGTGTCTGTTACGTGAATGTTTGCTAGACTTTAACAGCACAAGTTTGAATGTTGCCTATGTCTTGTTGCTCATGGGCACAAATGGCTTCAGAATCTGAGTGCTGAAATTTTTATCTGAACATTGTGTAGTCTTCAGTGCATATCCCCACTTCGGATTGGTGTGAACTCAATTGGCTGAATGGCCTGCTTCCACACTGCAAGAATTCCCCGCTGACCAACTGCAGATGCCTGGGCTGAGGGAGATACCCTGAGAATCTCCTGCAGACATTCCCCACGGTTGAGATGATTGATGCCCACCGATAATAATCACCTTCCCTTGTGCTGCGAATAACTCCGAGCAGTGGAGAGGGCACAATCGGTTCTCATCCATGCGAGTTTGCTCAGGCTCCTTGATGCCTTCCTCAGTCTAATACTGCCTTGAGTACAGGGCCAGTCTCTCTTACCTGAGCGGCTGTGTTCCCTCTTTTATTCATATCAACAGGTCATGGTGTAGAAGCAGAGAATGGTTTCTTCAAACAGAAGGAAGTGATTGTCAGGACTTTTCTTACACAGAGAGTTAAGGGAGCTAGATCACTAATAGGGACCAGTGGTGTCCTGCAGGGATCGGTTGTGGGACCACTGCTCATTGTGATTTTTATAAATGATTTGGATGAGGAAATGGAAAGGTGGTTTAGTAAGTTTGCCGATGATGTGAAGATTTGTGGAGTGGTACATAATGTGGAGGGCTGTTGTCGGTTGCAATGGGGCATTCACAGGATGCAGAATTGGGCTGAGAACTGGCAGATGGATTTCAACCTGGAAAAGTGTGAAGTGATTCTGTTTGCAAGCTCGAATGTGAATGCAGAATACAGGGTTAAAGTCGGGATTGTTGGTAGTGTGGAGGAACAGATGGATCTTGGGATCCATGTCCATAGATTCCTTACGTTTGCTACCCAAATTGTGATAGGGTTGTTAAGAAGGCATTTCGTACTTCAGTTTCCATTAGCAGGGGATTGAGATTAAGAGCCGTGAGGTAATGCTGCAGCTCTATAGCGCTTTGGCTAGACCACACTTGGAATATTGTGTTCAGTTCTGGTCACTTCATTCTAGGAAGGATAAGGAAGCTTTAGAGAGGGTGCAGAGGGAACTTACCAGGATGCTGATGGACTAGAGATCAGGTCTTATGAAGAAAGGTTGAGGGAGCTATGGCCTTTCTAATTGGAGTGAAGCAGAATGAGAGGTGATTGGATACAGGTGTACAAGATGATGAGAGGCATAGATAGAGTGAATAGCCCCCAGAGAGATTCTTCTCCCAGCAGAAATGTCTATAACGAGGGAACGAGGGTACATAATTTTAAGGTGATTGGAGGAAGGTTTTGTGGAGATGTCAGAGTTCGAATCTTTACACAGAGAGTGTTTGTGCATTAAAGATAATGCACGAAAGTATATCGATGAGTCTGATCTTAGAGTCGGAGAAAAGATCAGCAGAGCCTCGAGGACCGAACGGCCTGTACTGTGCTGTACTGTCCTATATTCTCTGATCTACAAAAGTATTTAAAGAGACTTTAGATCGATTTTTACCAGTCATGGTGTTGAGTGCTATGAAGAATTAGGCATGAAAGACGACTTGAGACCAAGAGAAGATCAGCCATGATCTTACTGAAGGGCAAGGCAATCTTGAGGGGTGGGGTAGGGAGCGAACGACTTGCTTCTGTTTCTATGTTCTCACATTCTATTATTGGAATGTTACAGGTTGTTATTTTCCTGGAAGTTTGGTTATTGAATGTTATAGTCAGGGAGTCCAGAGGATTTTCTGAGCCATCTCTGGGTGATGTGTCCGAGCTGTATTCACAGTAAACCTGGTTTGATAACGTGACCAACAAATGGAACACATTTTGCAGAATGCGGAATCTCTGTAAAGAGAAATTAGGGGCCTCTTTGATACCCAGTCTGGGTTTTCCAATTACATTTTTCAAATCACCTAAACCGTGTGGGAAAGTATTGAGGGACTGAATAGTTTCCTCTGTTTCTGTGCACGAGGTGATAGCAGTACGTAGCCTCCCAGTGCTCTTGTCTAGCAGGTTTCAGGGGCTAAATAGAACACAGAAACATGGGACTGAAGAAAAGTAGCTAGTCATTACACACTGTGAGACTTCTCCACCAGGCACTAAGATTGTGGCTGTTCAGGTTGTGGTCTCAGCCCCACAT
Source organism: Chiloscyllium plagiosum (assembly GCF_037043375.1). NCBI lineage: Eukaryota > Metazoa > Chordata > Chondrichthyes > Orectolobiformes > Hemiscylliidae > Chiloscyllium > Chiloscyllium plagiosum. Next base: position 53,921,727 of record NW_028270174.1, on the reverse strand, counting down.
TCCTGTCTGTATCCAATTATCCATGACTCACTTTATCCATGGACAAATACTTAACTAATGCATCTTTGAATAAATGTAAACAAAGAAGCACCACAATCTTTTGGGGAAGAGAATTTCCGCTCGAAAGGCCTTTAGAAATTTTCCTAATCCATCTTATCGAATCAGAGAGTCAGACACCACGGAAACAGACATTTTTGTCCAAATTGTCCATGCTGACCAGACATCCTAATCTGATCTAGTCCCATTTGCCAGCATTTTGCCAATATACATCTGAACCATTCTTATTTGTGTATCTATCCAGATATATTTTCAATGTCTAATTATACCCGCTTCCATGGAAGCTCATGTTCTCTGAGATAATCTTCCTCACTGTCCACTGCACCACATTTTGCTGTTATCGGTAAACTTACTAATCATGCCTCTGATAATCACATCCAAGTTGTGTATATACATGATGAAAACCAGCAAGCTCAACACTGATTCTTTCAGCACACCACTGGCCACAGGCCTCCAGTCTGGAAAATAATCCGTTACCTTCAAGACAATTTTGCATCCAATTGGTTAAATTTCCCTGGATTCCATGGGACCTAACTGCTTTAAATTTTCATTTTAATGCTGTAACTCATTTATTTTAGCTGATCTAAACATATTTTCATAATCACATATTTACTATTGTTTTGTTTCAACTATCTGATGAAACAACGTCTTTGCCAATGTCACTTCAGCTTCCTCGTCTTTACATTTTTGATCTCTCCTGTTTCAGCTGGTGACATTGGGACCTTGTTACCCCACAATCAGGAAAGATTCCAGGATAAGGTTCTTGCGTTGCTACAGTTGCCTGTGACTCCACTGGCTTTTCAACCAGAGCAGGCAGCACATCTACCGATGAATCGTCTATATACTTTACAAGGACAAATTGTATTCCTGGAGCTGAAAGTTTGTCCAATACTCCCACCACAATTTCTCGACACTTTACTGGACACTCCATCCCCGCTTTACATAATTATGTGCTTTTTGTCTCACATGAATTCACTTTAGCAGTACCTTTTATGGAAATACTCCTTCAGGAATACACACCTTTGCATCTTTCAGCATCACAGACTGAGAGGATCCTGTGTCTCTTAATAGTGTATCCTCTTTATCTGCTTCTCCTGACCTATGTGAATGCACTTTCCCCTCGCAGGTATATTTTATAAGCAGATCTGGCATTTCCTCCTTGACCATCCTCAGATCAACTTGTACACTCTGATGCAGCTTCCTAGCCTCCACTGCGCTTTCTGTTACTGCTCCAATAAAACTCCCAGGCTTATCCTGTTTTCTTTCATCTGTTTTCTTTTCCCTAGCCCACCAACAGAGTGATTGCCTGTGACCTAATTGATTGCAACGAAAACATCGGAGCTTTTTTGCTTCTTTGTCCCCTTCAAGGGTTTCCTTTTTACGCTGTGGTAAGTTATCCTTCGGATCTTCACTGAGATCTCCATATTCATTTCCATGTGAGGATTTCTCTATCCCTCATGAACTGAAATTGATTTGGGAAGCCAAAATGTGTTTTATGGAACAATTCATTATCATCTACCTCTTCAGCTGCTAACCTTGCTGTTTTCACTCTCTGCTCTTACACAAGAGTTTGCACTACTTCAGGCAATGAATCTTTGAATTCCTCCAAAATAATTATCTCTCTAAGTGCATCATAGATTTGCTTGATTTTTAAAGTTCTTATCCATTTATCAAAATTACTTTCTTTGACCCTTTCAAACTCAATATCAGTTTAACTAGGGTCACTCATAAGATTCCTGAAATGTTATCTATAGGCTTCTGGCACAAGCTCATATGCACTTTCTTCATCTCCTCATACTCCCCAGATCTCTCCTCTGATATTGTTGCAGATACCTCATTAGCTCTACCAAGTTTCATTTGGATCATCAAAACCCACGTGGCCACTAGCCACTGCAATTGTTTCGCCACTTTTCCAAATGAAATGAAAACGATTTCTATATCCTATTCATCAAATTTAGGCAAGGTGTGAATATACTTAAAAAGTATCTCACCAGGCTTTTGACTAGCATGGGTTTGCTAATCCTCATGCTGTTCCTCACTAAGATTACATTCAGCCTCCATCGTTTTCAGCTGACTTTCCACTCTCAGTGTCCACCTCTGAAGCTCAAACGCTCTCTCTTTTTGTTTCTCTCCAGCTAAAGCCATTCGTTTTTTTTTCTCTTTCCTGGATAAACCAATTTGTTCTCTTTGTTTCTCTTTTAATTTTAGTCGTATTGAAAACTGCTTCATTTCTGCTTTTGACTCAAGCTGCTTTATTTGCGATTGAAGTTTAGCCATTTCTACAGACCCCATTGGAGTTTCCAGCAAATTGGAATGCTGAACTATTGCTGCAATCATCTCATCTTTCCTCACATTAGGAGGTAGCTTCAACTCTAGCTTGTCTACTAATTCCCGCAGCTTGGACTTATGTGCATTTTGTGAAACTCCCAAGGTTGATTCTCCCATCTCCAAAACATCTTTTGTGACTGTAGGAGTTATTGCTATCTGTAGCTCTGTTTACACACCAAATCCACACACGAACAAAGAGACACTAACACCTGCCACTCGTTGTCTTAATTCCGCAAAGTCCCCCCAAACTGTTATGGACCATGCCCGACCCCTCAAAACATTTTAAAGCAGGTAGACCAGACGTAATTTTGGTATTTGTTGAAGATTAGTGGAAAGTGGGTATTCACAGAGTGAATTAGCTGGTCAGACTGCTTAGTTTTAAACAAAAAAGACTTTATTCACCAAATTATGGAATGAAGCACATGCATTGAAACTAGAATACCCAACTAACGTATCATATCCAACCGAGAGACTATCCCGAGTTTAGGATATTGTTCCAAAATACTTGCAACAATCCCAATAAACAAACGCTTTATCACAAACAGTAAATCTGATACAAAAAGCTTACAGGTTATGAGGTCGAAAGGACAGAAGGAAGGGGAGAGCGTCCAATTTCCATAGTCACTCTGACTCAACTAACCCCCAAACTGAACCAATCTGCCCAGCTAGAGAGTTGGCCATGTCCTCTTGATTATACAAGTTTTTATTTAAAAACTTTAAAGCGTTCTGCCTGATTAGGTATAAACAAAAGGACCCCGAATAAACCTTTCAAAAGTCAGACATATTGGAGTCTTAGGTCGTTTAGAACTTCTCTGAAGAAGAAAAATCAAGGATAACATAACCTTGTAAAAAGTCCGGCTTTGTGACAACATGCCACATTTGGCTTTGGACTGAATTCAAACAATGAAGTCAATAAAGTATGTTAACGTGCTTGTGAGTTTATATAAAAAAGTGCTGAAGCACATTGAGTGTTGGAGATACAAAAGTGCTTCATTAGATCAATTAAAGGAATGCCCAGGCATATCCACATTTCCTGTGTATTGGAGTGCAAATATATCCACTGTAATTATATTGGCTGGTGCCTGTTCTAGTCGAGGAGAGATTGGCACGGTAACAACATCTAGATTGTGGTTTTTGAGGTGACAGTATTGCAAATGGACAACGGAGCAGAATCGTCGAGCTTGGGATAAGAAAACATCCACTATTCTCTCTCACAACTAACGTCACGAGAGCAATTGATGATTTGACCAATAGTCAGAGATGCCAACAATCAATCCAGTCCAATTGTCTTTGTGAATTGAAGGAACCATACTGAAAGGTGTTAACTGGATCTGTTTGTTCAGTGACTGTAATTGATGCCGGACTCCATGGATTCTAAAGATGCTACTGGATGGTATCCCTCTCCTGTTAGTAAGGGGCTTCTTGCAATGCTTTATGCTATTATAACAGCAGATGCATCACTTCCAACGCTCACAGGGATCAGCAGCTGCAGAGACAGGAAAAGGAGAGATAAACATCTGAGAATAGACTGGAATGATCCATTACTTGATCAGAATCTGAGAACATTAGACTGGAAAGCTGCAACAATGGACAGGAGATTATCCTCGGGTCTTTTTTCTTTCCTGGTCCAGGTCAACATTACCATATCAGATATTAGGTGCACTGATGATTATCCAGGCGGGTTACTATCCTATCCTCGCTATTGTTGGTGTTCCTGGTAAGTTTCTTCATCTCTGTCCATTTATTAATCTCTTTAACCATGGCAAACTTCTTTGCTATTTCTGTTATCTATATATGACAAAGACGGAAACTATTGTCTTCAGTTTCAAATGCAAATTCCATTCAATCCCCACAAATTTCAGAACCGCCCACAACACCGCCCTCACAAGCATCTGAGAACGAGACTGTTCAGAATACCGAAGTACCTTTTTTCCCTGAATTCATTTATGTCTCGGTATTCTGTCCATTACCAAACCTATCCACTACCGGCTCGATTATATCCCCAGGCACCATCTTGGTATTAATGTTGACGCTTAATAAATCATTATTTATGCCTTGGTAAAGTTCAGACGTTATGGTTCCACCTCTCCTCTAAGCACACTTTCAGTTGCAAATATTTTGATCACAACCTTGTTCTTGTCTCTAAAGTAACTTAATGACAGGAACACTCTCTCAGAGCAGTAATGTCTGAAGAAATATAATTCAGAGGCACAGATTATTGCACAGAAAGACACTCTTCCACATCCTAACACAGATGACGTCAGAAAGTAAATTCAAATGACAGGAATTGGAAATAAAAGCAAATTTTACGAATAACAACCACAACATCTCCAGCATTTTGTCGATGCGTTTATCTATTTCACTGATGTCCTTTGGTAAAGAAAACTAGCGTTATTACCTGGTCTGGCTTAAGACTGATATCAGACCCACAGCAATGTGCTTGGTTCTGTACTGCCTGAAAGAATGACCTCACAGTAAAGGGCATTTGGTAAGGTGAACAATGCTGCCCCTGTCAGCGATGCAGACATTCCAAGTAATAACAAAATTAAAGATTAAATACAACAAAGAATGATGCAATAGTTCAGAAACAATAAACGAAAAATGCCAGAGAAACTGAGCAGATTTAGCAGCCTCGGGTCAAGAGAAAAACAGAATTGGCAATTTGATTCTAATGACCATAGTTCAAAACTGAACACAGTTGGGAAGTAGTGTGATTGATGATGGTTACTGCGACATCTGTTATGAAAGGGCGAAGGACTGAGTTGAATAGATGGAAAAAGAGAGAGATAGAGAGAAAGAAGCAAACAAAGGGATTGTTGATGATTAGCTGGGATGGAAATTAAAAATGAGATTAATCTTATTTATTTTTCTCCTGTTCCCATATTTCTGAAAATCATGACCATGTAAGGTGTACATCAAAATCCCTGTTTAAAGTGATTTATGTAGATTTTTCTCTCTTCCCTGAATGTGATCATCTCCCTTTATTCATTAGTGGGATGCTGGGCCAGGATTTAATTCCCTTTCCCCATTGTTCTTGAGAAGGTGTTGGTGAGCTGCCTTCCTGACCCACTGCAGTCCGTGGGCTGTAAGTATTCAGTGCTGAGGTCTAAGCTTTTCATTTCTTTGAGGCTTTGAAGTGAGTGATATAACCGTGTGGCTGGCTTGGCCATTTCAAACTGCAACTCAAAGTTAACCAGATTGCTGTGGATCTGGAGTCACATGTAAGCCCGACAAGGTGAAGATGGTAGATTTTCATCCCTGAAGCGCATAAGGGTGCCGTAGGACAATCGACAATGGTTTCATTGTTTCATTTGATTCTTAACTCCTGATATTTTATTGAATTCAAATTCCAACATATGACGTGATGTGATTCAGATCCGGGTCTGATTCCTTGGATTAATATTCCGGAGATAAAACAGCTAGGCCATCACCTCCTCAGCATCACCAATCAACTCGAATGGCAACAGTGGTGTTGTTGTTGGTGTGACTTTGTTTCATAAGGCTAATAAATGATTTGGCAAAATACACCATCCTTCTCTTTTTGTATTTACGAGAAGGCGAGATGATGGGAAGTGCTCTTTGTGAAATGGAGCTGGATGTCCATGGGCATGAGTCACTAACAGAATTCATACAGAACAGCCGGGTGCTGGCAGGTGGGATTAGATTAGGTTGGGATATCAGGTCGACATGGATGGGTTGGACAGAAGTGTCTGTTTCCATGCTGTACACCTCTATGACTCTATGACTCAGCAAGGAATCAGCACAATAAATGAGTAGTGTCCTTCATTGCAAAATGATTAAAGTATAAGTGTGAAGACTTCGTCCTGCAGTTGTAGAGTGTTCTTGAGACAGTATTTCTCTCATTTATAATGAATGATCTCCTTGCTACAGAGAGACAGTGTAATGGAGATTCACCAGACTAATCCCTGCAGTGATGGTACCATGAGGAGAGTGTCAAGGAAATGAATGTTTAATCTGTAACACTATAAAAAGAATAAAAAGTGATTGCATTAACCCTTGAGCATTATGAATCACCACTCATTATTTCCAAAACAAAACATTGATAGCATTAAATATAACATGCTTTCCGTGATACATGTCTTCACATTTGGACAAATACATAGATCGGAAAGATTTAGCAGGTTATAGACCAGGCGCAGAGAAATGGGGTTAGCATGGATGGACATTTTGGACAGGATGAACTAGTTTGGGCTAAAGGGCCTGTCTCCTTGCTATAGGATTCTGTGACTCTATGATCATTTACAGAGTTCCGTAAATCCCCCATGTTGGTTGAGAGAGAGCTGCAGGTTCTGAATGAACTCTCAAGGTCTCGATGTGCAGTTGGTGTGTGACCCTGCACTGAACGTCATGTTTTTCACAACCTGTCAGCAGCCGCGCTCTGACAGAGTTCGGCATTCCCACCAGATTCTGACCTCCATACAGGACACTATCCTGTCTTCTCTGTCACTAACCAATCTTTTTTTTTTGCTAAAAGCTGTTCATTGGCTCAAGGAGACTCTGTCCTTGATGTTTTCGGAGGGACAATAAACGGGACGGGCTCCGATTAGTCTGGTTTTGTACAGACACGAAAAGGATTTTCAGAGGCCTTTTATTTATATGTAAACAGATGAAACTTCGGGCCAAAGTAGTTATGCTTTAGAAGTGACCTGTATAATGATTGGGGAGTGGTCAGCTCTTTTATCTGAGCTAGCTGAGTTGAGCTGAGCTGAGCAGTTTTCAGTTGAGTCTTGAACTGGAAGTTCAACAGGTTAGAATAGTAATGGCTCTTTCAGCCATTACTGGCTGAACGCCAAACGTTTCCTGGGTGTGCATGCAGTGACTTTGGAAATTTTACAAAAATTGAATAAGACCAAGTTGCAAGAATTAGCAGAGAAGCTGGAATTGAAACTGACTGCTTCTGTGAGGAAAGGAGAGATAATTACAGCAATGGCTCGTCAATTAAACTTTCTGGAGAAACCATCAGAATCTATAGAGATGACAAGAATTCAGTTGCAAATGAAGCAGCTTGAGTTAGCTGCGAGAGATAAGGAAAGGGCAGCATAAATGAAACATTTGAGTTACGATTAATCGCAGAAGAGAGGGAAAAGAGGGAGCAACTGAACAGAAAGAGAGAAAAAAGAAAGAATGGCAAAAGTGAGAGAAGCAGGAGAGAGAGAAAGAGAGAGCTTTTGAATAGCAAAACTGATATTTGAAAAGGAAAGTCAGTGTAAAAGGCTGGAGATAACGGCTGAGGGTAGGTATAGTAAGGAAGTCAGTGAGGATGAGCAAGCCTTGGTCGTCAAAAGTCCAGTGAGAAACAGTTTGAGCACGTTCAAGCATTGCCTAAATTTGATAACAAGAATGAGATGCCTTTTTCATCTCATTTGAAAAGGTGACTAAATAAATGCAGTGGCCAGAGGCAATGTGGACTTTGTTGATCCAAAGGAAACTTATAGGTAGGACTGGTGAGGTATTCACATCCCTATCAGTGGAGGTATCTGGTGAGTATGAAGAGGTAAAAAAAAAAGCCATTTTGTCTGCATAGAGCTTGTTCCAGTAGGCTATAGACAATGTTTCAGGAATCTAAGGAAGCATCGTGGTCACACCTACATTGAGTTTGAAAGGATCAAACAGACTAATTTCGATAGTTGGATACGAGCTTTAAAAATCAAACAAAACTATGATGACCTTAGAGAGATTAGTATTTGGAAGAATTCAAAAAATCACTGTCTGAAGTAGTGCAAACTCGTGTGGAAGAGCAGAGAGTGTAAACAGTAAGGTTTGCAGCTGAAGTGGCTGATGATTATGAACTGGTCCATAGACTTGGTTTAGCTCTCAGATACAGTTGCAGTCTATAAGAGATACAAACTGAGCAAAGAGATATCCTCACGTGCAAAGGGAAAGGAAAATCTCAGTGAAGATCATAAAGATAATTTACCACGGTAAAAAAGAAAACCTTGAGGGGGACAAAGTAGTTTAAAATACTCTGGTGTTTTCATTGTAATAAAGTGGGCTACACAAAATCATAGTGTTGGTCGGCTGGGAGAAAACCAGATGTAGGATAACCACACAAGCCTGGACGTTTTGTTGGACTAGTAACAAAACGCACAAGGGAAGATAGACAACTGCCTCAGAGTGTACAAGGTGTTCAGAGGATGTGCCAGATCTGCTTATAAAATCTACATGAAAGGGTAAAGTTTATTTGCATAGGCCAGAAGTAATTTTGTAAGGGGGCTCCAATATTAATTGGCATAGGATCTTTTCAGTCTGTAATGCTGAGGGATGAGGATATATGCACTTTTGAGAGACTATTGCCAGAAAATGTGCTTGTAACAGGAATTCATGATGCGACAAAAAGTTCTCAGTTATGTAAAGTTACGCTAAAGTGTCCCGAGAAGTGTAGATAATGTTTGGTAGGAGTGCTGGACAAATTCTCAGCACCAGGAATAAAATTTGTCCTTGCAAATGATATAGCTGATTCACCGGTAGGCGTGCTGCCTTCTCTAGTTGAAAAGCCAGTGGAAATGAAAGCAACTGAAAACCTGGAGAATGTTTCTCCAGAAATTTTCCCTGATTGAATGATCACAAGATCACAGATGCACTGATTGAAGCAGGATATAGGCTCAGATAAGGAAGCTGACGTAGAGTTATCCAAAAGTTGTTTTTGATCAGTTAAGTCGAACAGAGAAGGAGCAAGTAGGAAAACATGCAAGTATTTCTAGCTCTGCTAAGCGCATTGATTTGCAGCAGAAAATGAGGAGTTACATGAGTTCTATCAAAAGGCATTTAGCAAGAAAGAGAATGATTGCATTCCTGTGTGCTATTATTTAACAAATGATGTCTTAATGCGGAGATCAGCACACATTGAAGCAGATCAGACGTGCGCAGAAATTCATCAAATTGTTTTGCCTGTTGGGTATAGAAAGGAGATGCTGCGAGTGGCATATGAGCTACCACTTGGAGATCATTTCGGGGACAGGACAATACAGGCTGAAGTACAAAGATATTTTCACTGGCCTGTACTACACAAAGATGTAGTTGAATTTTGCCAGATGTCTCAAACATGTCACACAGGCAGTAATAAGACCTGCAATTTCAATACATATTCCAGCATTTGAGGAACCTTTCAGAAGAGTCTTGATAGATTGTGTCGGCCCCTACCTCAAACACAAAGTGTGAATAAGTATTTATTAACAATAACGGATGCGTCGACTAGATTTCCAGAGGCAATCCCATTATGCAGCATCACAGCTAAAAAAGTTGTAGAAAAAATTTACTTAATGTTTTTACTAGATACGGACTACCAATAGAGATCCAGACAGATCAAACCTCACATCTGAACTATTCAAGGAGGTGATGGATAACTTGGGAATAAAGCAATTCAAATCTACTGCATACTATTCGGAATCACAGCGAGCATGACAGAGATGGCATCAGAAACTGAAGACCATGTTGAAGGTTTAAGGTCAGGAATATCCAAATGATTGTGAAAAGGAAATTCCTTTTGAACTTTTTGTGATCAGAGACGCACAGAATGAATTGAACAAATTCAGTCTAATTGAATTAATTTGTAGGCATGAAGTAAAAAGACCATTAACATTGGTTTAGGAGATATTAATAAGTCAGAATTCAGAGACCACCCATTTCGACGATGTGTCAAATTTTAGGGAATGATTAAATAGAGCTGCGGAGTTGGGTAGACAGCATTTAAAAGTATCGCAGCATACAATTAAACAGGAAGTGTATCAGAAATCAAAAATTCACAATTTGTACAATTGGTACCATACATTAGGAGCATCTCGGAACTGACTGCCAGACTACTGAGACCCCTAGGACTCATAATGGCACACAAACCAACAGCCACGCTCAGACAACAACTCACCAGAACAAAGGACCCGATACCCAACATGAGCAAGACGAATGTAGTGTACAAAATACCATGCAAGGACTACACAAAACACTATATAGGACAAACAGGAAGACAGCTAACAATCCGCATACATGAACATCAACTAGCCACGAAACGACACGACCAGCTATCCTTAGTAGCCACATACGCAGACAACAAGCAACATGAATTCGACTGGGACAACACTACTATCATAGGGCAAGCCAGACAGAGAACAGCCAGGGAATTCCTAGAAGCATGGCATTCATCCACAAACTCCATCAACAAACACATCGACCTGGACCCAATATACCAACCACTACAGCGGACAGCTGAAACTGACAACCGGAAGCGGCAGGGACAGACCACTATAAACACCGGAGGAAACATCAAAGAAGCGCTTCGCAGGAGGCTCCCAAGCACTGATGATGTCGCCTAGCCAGGGGACAAAACGTTTGCAACAAAAACTTCCAGCTCGGCGAACAGATCTGGTGGTTTTTAGTCACTCATGGAAGGAACATTTAGAGCATTTATCGGCTTTGTGCGATCAACTTCAGAAGGCAGACTTGGTGGTAAACCTAGCTAAAAGTGATTTTTTGAAATTCTAAGTCACGTTCCTGGGTCACGTTATTGGACATGGACAAATTGCCCCATGAGATACGAAAACGAAAGTTGTTGGGGAATGTTTCACACCGTCGACAAAAAGAAATACGCAGTACGACGTTCCTGTGATTGACTGGATTTTACCGAAAATTTGTGCCAAACTTTAAGCAATGCGGCTGCTCCACTCACCAAATTCTCAAGGGCAAGAACTCTCAGTGGACAGAGCACTGTCAAAAGGCATTTTACAGCCTAAATACTGTGTTAACACTGCCCCCAGTATTAGCTACACTAGATTACACGAAGCCTTTCAAGGTGGCTATCGTTGCCAGTGATGTGGGTATTGTCCTATGTTCCTGCAGGAGGATGATAAGGGAATAGAAAGACCTATCAGGTATTTTTCTGGGAAGTCGAACGTTCATCCACAGAAATGTTCAACGGTGGAGAAAGAGACTTTAAAGTTGGTGTTGGCATTACACCAGAACAGTGTTTATATTACCAGCAATGCATCTGAGACAATCGTGTACTCTGATCACAACACATTGACATTTGTGGAAAATATTAAGGACAAAAATATCAGACTGTTTAGATGGAGCTTGTTGCTGCTGCCATTCAATCTGACAACTGTGCATGGGGCAGGTCGCGAAAATGTGAAAGCTGATGAGTTATTGAGAGTCGAATGAGATACGGAGGTGTTCAATGGTGGGTGTACCGCGGCCTGAATTTGCATGGGTTTGTGCATGTTTGAATGTTTACAGTTAGTATAGTGTATATCTCTGTTTTGAGACTACCAACTGGGTTTGATGGGTTAAAAATGCAGCCATCTTTTAGCACTGATGGTTTTTTTTTAAGTGGGGCAGACATGTCACAAAGCTAGTCCCTTTTTTGTCGAAAAGCTGTTCCTTGGCTCAAGGAGACTCTGCCCTTGTTTTTTTCAGAGGGACAATAAAACGGGGCCAAGCTCAGATCAGTCTGGTTTGGTACAGAGATGAAAAATGTTTTCAAAGGCCTTTTGTTTATATGTAAATAAATGAGACTTCAGGCCAAAGTGGTCATGTTTTATAAGTGGCCAGTATAATGAACGGAGAGTGATGAGCTATTTTAGCTGAACTAGCTGAGCTGAGCTGAGCAGTTTGCAGTTGAGTCTTGAACTGGGAAGTTCAACTGGGAGCTGTGTGGAAATTCTCTCTCTTTTCTGACCTTCAACTTCAACCTGGCAGTATGTATTCCATTTATACTGGTTTATATTGGGAGTTTGCTTATTGGGACAGTTGTGTATATTTGGAACAGCATAATTAAGTCTAGCTGAATTGGTTTAATTCTGTCGTGATCCTTTATTCTGTTCATGGTGTTGCATTGCGTAATTTTATGAATAAAGCTTTTGTCTGTTTTAAAATCTAGTAGTCAACCTAGGTAAATTACTCCGGCTAATTTTCATTGTACACTTAACGAAACAAATTGCAAAGGTATCCTCTGGGCTGCCTGCTTAAAAATGTTTTAATTAGTCTAGTCTAGCCCATAACATCGCGGAGAGAAGATGCCTCCTTGGTACTTGGCACAAACCAATCACTTTCCCTCCTCATGATCAGCTAATCACGTTAACATAACACGTGTGGACCATTAGCAATGGAGCCAGGAGGAACAACATGGAGTAGTCTGTCTGTGCAGTCTGTGCCTCATAGGTTTGTCGTGTTGCAGCAACAATGACATCCTCCTATTTCAGTCTAACAGTTTGGAGGGGCTGAATGGCCTCTTCTGTTCATGTGTCAGTGTCTCGATGAACTTAATGTCTTCCTCCTGACCCAAGGGCAGAGGTTCAAGGACTTCAGTGGGCAACCCTTGGTTGCTGCCTACCAGCACGTTGTGCTGACTAGACTCTATCTTCCTGAGTTATAGGAGGCAAACAGAAGGCTGGAAGAACACAGCAAGGCAGGCAGCATCATGAGCTGGGAAAGTCAACAGTTCAGGTATAACCATTCTTCAGAACTGGGTTGCGGTGTAGGGGGAGCTGCAGATAAATAGAGAAGGGAGTGGGGTGGGGAGATCAGGAGGATGGTGAGTTACGGCTATGTGGACACAAGTAGTATGTGCAACCTGGTTGGGCAAGGGGAGGGATGAATCCGGTTGGGATCTGAAAGGTAGGGCTGTTAGGTGGAATGGAAGACCTCCCATTCACTTCCTATTTCAATTCTCTTTCCCAATCCCTTTCCGACATCGTCATCCTTGTCCTCCTCCATTGCCACAATGAACCAAACCATAATCTGGAGGAACAAGATCTCATCTGTCACCTGTGCAGCCCGCACCCCGGGGACACAACATTGAATTCTTCAATTTCAAATAAACTCCCTTCCAGTCCCGACTCCCTTCCCAAGCCCTCCCCTCCCTTCCATTCCTCTGATCAACCTTTTGTCCAGCCACCAACTGGATTCAGCGCTCCCATCAACAACTTGCTGATACACTTTGTCTGTGTTCACTTATACCCAACTCGCCACTCTGCCTCCTCATCCCTCACCCGCTACTTTAGCTATAGCCCCCATTACTCCCATCCACAGCCCTGATGAAGGGTTATATCCAAGGCTTTCACTTCTCAAAGTCTTGATGCTGCCTTGTTTATTCTGTTCTTCCAGCTTCCTGCGTATATATTTTGGATTCCAACACCTGCTTTTATTTTAAATTGTCTTCTTGTGTAATAGGCAGGAGGGAGTGAACGGATTGTGCGTCTTGTTATCCAATAGATCTGATGGGCTGAATGGCTTCCTTATATTATTGTGAAACTAGCTAGAGTTGCTGAAGAGGTTCCTCTTTAACCGTGGAAATGTTTAGTGTCCAGCAGTGCTTTTGATTAATGTTACCTTTACATTAACAGCACAAGCTTGAATGTTGTTCAGATTTGATACTTTAGTACCTTAGGAGGCGACTCATTGTTCTGAACTTTGTATAATCTTCAAAGAACATCCCCACCCATGAACGTATGACAGAGGGAAAGACATTGATGAAGCAGCTGAAGATGTTTGTGCCAAAGAAGCTCCTCTGAGGATTGCCCACAGAGATATCCAGGGACTGGTAGGATTGATGTCCACCAGCCCCATTGTGCTCTGAATGATTCAACCAGCGGGGTGTTTACAACTGATGCCCATCAAGTTCAATTTTGTTCAGTCTCCTTGACATCTTGCTCAATCAAATTCTGCCATGATATCAGGGCCAGTCACTTCACGTTGTGTTCATATCTTCTATCCGTGTCAATAGGCCAAAGTATATGTGTGGGGAGTGGTTCCTTCTCTCAGGGAATAGTGATGGTTGGGGCCAGACAGTTAGGGGAGGCTAGATCACTGAAATGTTTGGGGGTTGCGAGTGGATGTCAATGGGTTTTGACCCGTCAGAGAGTCGCCGGCTACAAAAAAGTGGGGCATGTAAGAGAAATTGCAGCCGAGTGCAAATCAGCCCTAACTTACTGAATGGAAGGGCAGGTCTGAGGGGATATGTAGCCTGGTTTTATTCCATAGTCCAGTCATTTTGTGGCCTCTTCCATTCCCTGTGTTACTGACTTCAAGTAGCTGAATAGATTGATCCTATTGTTGTGCAACTGGATACTGGTGCTGCATGATCTGGGTACAGTTTTATAGGCCCGAGGGGCTTATTGGCCTCCTCCTGTAATTGTATATCAGGCTCCAGGGACTGAAAAGCCTCATTCTGTTCTGCTGTAACTGAAATCCATATCGACTAAATCTACTGCCCTTTGAGAAAGTGAACACGGCAGATGCTGGAGATCAGTGTCGAAAAGTGTGGCACTGGAAAAACACGGCAGGTCAGGCAGCATCAGAGGAACAGGAGAATCGATGTTTTGGACGTTCCTGATGAAGGGCTTATGTCCAAAACAGATTCTCCTGCCCCTCGAATACTGCCTGACCTACTGTGCTTTTCCAACACCATATGTTTTGAAGTCTACTGTCCCACCAAGTCAATCTTCTTGGTCACTTCATCCGATTACATTAAGAGAATTGTCAGGCACAAACTTCCTCGCACAAAGCCACACCTACTATTTCTAATCAAAGCCTGACTTTCTAAATGCATGTAAATCTTATCCCTCAGAACCTCCTCAAGTAACTTTCCTACCACGGATGTTCGACCTACTGGTCTATAGTTCCAAGGCTTTTTTTGTTCAGTTCTTCTTGGATAAGGGCACAACATTTGCTATCCTCCAGTCTTCCAGGACATTACCTGTGGTTACTGATGATCAACATTATAAGCCAGGGTCCCCGCAAATTCTTCTGGAGCCCCTTGAGGTGTTCTTGGATATATCGGGTAAGGACCATGAGATTTATCCACTTTCAAACATTCTAGTACGTCCAAAATCTCCTTTACTATGATATGGATTGTCCCTAAGATATCACCACTAACTTCTTCAAGTTCTCAAGTAAACATGTTTTTCTCCACGGTAAACATAGAATAGAAATATTCTTTGAGGACTTCACCCATTTCTTGTAGTTCCACACATACCTGTCCACATTGGTCTTCGAGGGATCCTATTTTCTATCCAGTTATTGATTTTTCTTTTAATATATTTAAAGTACCTTTTTGGATTCATCCTAATCTTCTCAGCCAAGGCTCTTTCTTGCCCCCTTTTCACCCTACTGATTTCCTTTTTCAGCAAAATTCTGCATCTCTTATATAGCTCCAGGGATTCCCTTGATCCCAGCTGCCTGGACCTGAGCCAAGCCCCAAGTTCGAACATGAACCTGTGGACCAGTTTTGTCCCTCTCCATAACTATATGAAAACTAATAGAACTATGGTTACTGGTCCCAAAGTGCTCCCCCACTATTAACTCAGTCACCTGTCCTGCCCTATTTCCTAAGAAAATTTCGAGTTTTGTCCCTTCCCGAGTAGTACACTCTATATACTGCTTCGGAAAATTTCCTGACGCATTTAACAAATTCTACCTCATCAAATCCCTTAACTCTCTGGCTGTTTCAATCTGTATTCGAAAAAATAAAATCCCCTATTATGATAACACTATTGCTCCTGCAGGTCTCCCCTCTCTCCCTGGATATTTGTTAATCTCATCCCTGTTGACTCATTGGGGACTGGAATTACAACCCCAATCACCACACCATTCCATTCCTGTTTCTTAACTCCACCCACAAAGCCCCAGTGGGTGATCCATCAGTTATTTTATTTCTGATTACTGCTGTGGTTCTCCCCTTAATCAGCAATGCAACTCCCCATCCCCTCCTTCCACCATCTCTGTCTCACCTAAGCACCTGTTCCCTAGCACATTAAGATGTCAGTCCTATCCATCACTTAGCCATAATTCTATAATGGCTATAATATCACAGTCCCACCTACCTATCCATGCCCTGAGTTCATCGGCATTATCTGTCAGGCCTCTTGCAT
The DNA here is from genome assembly GCF_037043375.1 of Chiloscyllium plagiosum. Lineage (NCBI taxonomy): Eukaryota > Metazoa > Chordata > Chondrichthyes > Orectolobiformes > Hemiscylliidae > Chiloscyllium > Chiloscyllium plagiosum. Next base: position 53,905,462 of record NW_028270174.1, on the reverse strand, counting down.
TGAAACAGATGCAATTTATTCCAACAGGCATTACTTTCCCTCTGTCGTTTTCCAGCCTAACCTTACTATTTATGATTACCGTATCTCCTTCCACTTGCCTCCCTGCTCTTGAGGATACGACCACCTGCCAATCTAGTTTAAACCCTCCCTTGTAACCCTCACAAAACTGGCCGCCAAGATAGTGGTATCCCCTCCAGTGCATGTCTCGGACGGTAATCTCCCTCTCAGGAGATTATCACTGTCAACGTTTTTTTAATAAATGCTTCTCCTAGCTCTCTGTAATCACGTTGCAGGACCTCGTCCCTATTTCTACGGGTATCATTTGTGCCAACGAGCATAATGATTTCTGGCTGCTCACCGTCTCCCTTCAGAATGTTCTGCAGCCACTTGGAGACAGCCTGGACCCTAGCACCTGGGAAGTAGCCCACCATCCTGTATTCCCGTTTGCTACCACAGAATCTCTGATCTGTCGCAATAACAATCGAACCTCCTATCTTTAATGTCCTGTACACCTTTACCCTTTCCCGCTGTGCCCCAGAGCCAGTGGTAATACCACCAACTTGGCTACTGCTACTTTCCCCTGAACAGTCATCACCCCCAACAATCCAAAATGGTCTACTTGTTTTCGAGGGGAATGGCCACAGGGGATTCCTGCACTCCCTTTGCCATTCCTGATGGTCGCCCATCTACTCTCTGCCTGGAACATGACAGGAAGCAAGGAACGGCCTGTTGGATTAAATTGTGTTTATTTAAATACAACAGGACTGACAGATAAGGCTAATGAACTCAGGGCGATGGAATATTAGTCATTAAAGAAACATCAATAGGGGCGTGTCTATGAATTTGTCAGTATTTCGGATGACCCTGAGTGCATCCTAGATTAGATTACCTACAGTGTGTAAACAGGCCCTTCGGTCCAACAAGTCCGCACCGACCCACCGAAGAGCAGCCCACCCTGACCCACTCCCCTACATGCAATATTACGGGTCATTTAGCATGACCAATTCACCTAGCCTGCACATCTTTGGACTGTGGGAGGAAACCGCAGCACCCAGAGGAAACCCATGCAGACACGGGGACTATGTACAAACTCCACACAGACAGTTGCCCGAGGCAAGATTTGAACTCTGGTTGCTGCTGCTCTGAGGCAGCAGTGCTCCTGGGAGACCGTGTTAGGGAGGGATGCTGGGCGGCACGGTCGCTCATGGGTTAGCACTGCTGCCTCAGAGCACCAGCGATCAGAGTTCAAATCCTGCCTCGGGCAACTGTCTGTGTGGAGTTTCCTGTGATTTCCCGGTAACACTTGTATAAAAATCTGTCTGTCTCGGCCTTGAAGGTATTTAATGATCCAGCCTCAACACTCCTCCGAATTGTCTACAATTGTTTCCCTCTCACCGATGTGAGACTTGGTCTTTAATCTGGTGATTTGCCGACTCTATCTTCCATAAAATTCCAATTCTTCCTCAACTCCTGTATCAATTTGCTCAAGGGTCTAACGGTCACTCTCACTGAATCCAGGAACTGCTTCTCCAAACTAAAGACCCATTCGTAGGATGTGTTTAACATATTCTCTGGCTCTGTGAACAGGCTGCCCCCTTAGTCCCTAACACTCCCATTCTTTCCTGCGTTACCCTCTTCCCCTTAAAAAAAAATGACTTTGGATTCTTGCTAATCTTACCCGCTAATGTTTTATCAAGCCTCCTTCTGCTCTTCCACTAATTTTTTTTAGGTTTAGCCCTTCGCTTTCTATATTCTTTTAGGACCTTCATTGACCTGCTCATTGGTACCTGTTTTAAGCTTCTCTTTCCTTTTTCATCCTATTCTGAATTTGTGTCCACATCTGAGGTTCTCTGGCCTTGTTTTCCTAAATTTTATCTTCGGTGTAACATGCTGGACCGACACTGCCATCAATTCAATTTTAATCAACTGATCCCCCAACCCCCGCCCCACCTTGTTCTACTACAGTTTCACCCAGAAGTAACTGCACTTTGGCCACATCCTGTCATTTGTTTCCATAAAACCTGTCTCCCCAATGCAAAAAGCTCTTATTTTTCTAACATTTTTGGGGTCATTTCCTTAGCAAAGTCTAAATGTGTGATATCACATTCACTGGTCCTATACTGCACTCCCACTTCTGCCTGGAACAGCTGACTGGCTTCGTTCCCCACAGTGAGGCCCAGCACTGCACTGCCCATTGTTGCATCTGCTCTATGTTGATATAAGAAGCTGTCTGGAATAAATGTCAAAATACCTGCCCCCACTTAAAAAGTTATCACTGACCTAATGAATATTTGGAATAGACATGTCTGAATGTAATGATTCTATTATTGTTTTTACACACCTCAATAACTTGGTTATATACCCGCTCCCATACTTTCCTTTATCTGTGGGTCTTTAATATATCCCTAGCAGTCTTTCTGTCATAGTTTTGATCCTGAGCTCTAACAACCAAGCCTCATTAGAAGATCATTTCAAGATGTCGTCCCTTCTTACGCCAGTGACTGACTCCATCATAAATAAGGCAACACCATTTCTTTTTTTACCCACTCTCCTGTCCTGACTATAGTTCTGGTACCACAGAATTATGAGTTGTCAGCCTCAATATCCCTCAAACACATCTCCGTAATGGGAAAAATGTCCTTATAAGGTTGTTCAGGAGGTGTTTGATGTGTTCATTAGCCGAGGGTTTGAGTTTTAGAGCTGCGAGGTTATGCTGCTACTCTATGGATCCCTGGTGAGTCCACACTTAGAATATTGTGATTAGTTCTGGTTGCCTCGTTATAGGAACGATGTGGAAGTTTTGGTGAGGGTGCTGAGGAGATTTATCAAGATACTGCTTGGACTAGAGGCATGTCTTACAAAGAAAATTCGAGGGAACTCGGGTGTTTTCCTCATTGGAACGACGAAGAATGGAAAGTGACTTGACAGGGGTGTTCAAGATGATGAGTGACATAGATAGAGAGGACAGCCAGAGACTTTCTCCCCGGGTGGAAATGGTTCTCGAGGGGTATGATTGGTAATTGGAGGAAGGTTTAAGGGAGATGTCAGAGGGAGCTTTTTTACCCAAAGAGTGGTGGGTGTGTGCAATGGACAGCCAGCAGTTGTAGTAAAGTCAGCTATATTAGGGATATTGAGATGGATAGGCAAATTAATGTTAGTATAATGAAAGGTATGTAGGTTAGTCTGATCTTAGAGTAGGATAAAAGGACGACAGAATGTCAAAGGCCGAAGGGCCTGCACAGTGCTGCACTGTTCTACACTGTTCTATGTTTCCAGTTTCACCCAGCTTGAGGATTCCCATCAGTTGTTTAACGTGTGAGGGAGTGATGTGTGTGAATCAGGAAGGTTTGGAGGGATGTAAGGCCAAAACCTCCAGTTATGGTATACATTGTTACAGTCACCTGAAAGCCAGTATAATATGTGTGGTTACTTGGACCAGACAGAATCCGCCAAGTTCAGTTATTAATGTGATTTTTGGTTTGCCGTTTGCTGCTGGTTACTTCACATAAATTTTACTGTGTGATCCATGTAGTAATCTCTGACCATTCACAAAGATGTACAATTTTATTTTGATACTGGAGAATGCGAAGGTGACATTTATTGGATATGGATTGACAGGTTTCTTTGTGAGACACAAGGCACTGCAATAGATTGTCAACTTGTGAACGTCTTCACCCATGTCTGATCGGGGTGCAGATGCATGGAGTCTGGGAGGCAGGTCAGGTTTCATCACCATAGGTAACTTGTATGGTGTGATTCTGGCTCTCCATGTCAACACGTCTGCTCTCTGGGCCAGGCTCTGACTGAAGATGAATTTTAAAATTTGGTTGATGGTCAGCCATTAGTATCTAATTCTGGACAACATTTGTACCGACACTGAGACCAGTGATAGTCTGTTGACGGGTTCTCCCCCTGCCTAAGGAGGATTCCAAATTCTTTGTTTTGAAGTAATGTTTGACTGACTGCCCTGAACCAGGTTAGAAGCTCTATGCGCAGATTTTGGAACATGCCACTGAGTCTCTCTGTATCACAGGCAGCTGTGAGGTCCAATAACACTGTAAATGATTTCAGATCTATTGGAAGCAATTTTCAGCGTATCTCATTGCAAGGTGGTGAGTTCACTGACCAGAACAATAATCGGATGTTTGCTATATTTCATGAATTGGGCAAAAATAAGCTGTGAATGATAATCATTCAACTGAACGATAATCTCTTAAATCAATTATTTGATTCTATATTTATGGAACTAAAATAGAAACTCCTGTCAAGATTTTCTAATACAGAAATAAAGTATGTACATTTTCTTTTATCGAAGAAAGAACATAACTCTCGTGTAATCAGAATTAGATATTCAATGTCAGGATTCAAAGCAATGTTTTGCCACTCCAATAATTTTAAAGTGGTTGGCTTCTGAGTGATTACATGTTCAGAGTGAGCAAACGATTGAACATACAAATAGAATTAGCGTTCTTATGCATTTTAAATAAACAATCAGTTTTATTTCTCACTGAAATGTGCGATGTTCAGCTACTTGCCAACAATATAAAAATGGCAATAATTCAACATGGACTGTGAATATTAAACTAAATAAATTATTTGTGTTATCAAATTTTAGTGAATAATAATTTGAAAACTTCCAATTTTCAGAATGAATGATGTTTAATATGAAATGTTGAGAGTGAAAAAAAAACAACGAACATAATATAGTGACAGTGAAAAGTCAGAGCTTTCCAAAGGGTTTTGTGACAAGCAATGATATATTTGTTTTAGTAATTGGAAAACAACATGTAAAATATTCATGTTCTGAGTAATAATTAGACTTCATAATGAAGCTGACCTTGCAATACTTGCATTTTAAATGCTTATGCTGCACCAAATAATCAGATATTTACGAGCATTTACATAGTGAAATAATTGGATACTGACTTTTATTCACAGTTGGCACATGATAGAGTACAAAACTTTAAAGTACAGGAGGAAGCCATTGGCCATTATGTATGAATCAGCTCCAAATATGTCTCCCAAGCACCCCTCATTTGCCAGACCTCCCTCTGTTGCCCGTTACATTAATAATTTCCAAATATATATCCAGTTCTCTTTTGAATCTTCATCCACAACTTGCCCAGCCAGACAATTCCAATTCGTAACGACTCTCGAAATAAAGACCTTTTTCCTTATTTCACTCCTAGCTGTTTTGCTGACAACCTTGAAATTAGAATTCCTTGATGCTGTAATGCCAACTAATAGAGTATTCTTTTTCTACTCTGCAACTTTTTTCATACTTTTGAGCACCGCAATAAATTCACATCTTTGTCTGTTCTGCTCCTGGAACTTGCGGAACTTGCCGGCTACTTGCGGAGGGTTTCAGAGAACACCTCTGGGACACCCGGACCAACCAACCCAACCACCCTGTAGCTCAACATTTCAATTCCCCCTCCCACTCCACCAAGGATATGCAGGTCTTTGGACTCCTCCATCGTCAGACCACAACAAAACGACGGTTGGAGGAAGAACGCCTCATCTTCCGGCTAGGAACCCTCCAACCACAAGGGATGAACTCGGATTTCACCAGTTTCCTAATTTCCCCTCCCCCCACCCTGTCTCAGTCAAATCCATCAAATTCAGCACCGCCTTCCTAACCTGAGATCTTCTTCCCGACCTCTCCGCCCCCACCCCAGTCTGACCTCTCACCCTCACCTTGACCTCTTTCCACCTATCACATTTCCGACGCCCCTCCCCCAAGTCCCTCCTCCCTACCTTTTATCTTAGCCTGCTGGACAAACTTTCCTCATTCCTGAAGAAGGGCTTATGCCCGAAATGTCGATTCTCCTGTTCCCTGGATGCTGCCTGACCTGCTGCGCTTTTCCAGCAACACATTTCCAGCTCTGATCTCCAGCATCTGCAGACCTTACTTTCTCCTCCTGGAACAATAAGCCTTGCAAGAACTGTAACAAACACTACATGGAAAACTAGCAGAAAACTAGTCTCCAGGATATATGAACATCAACTAGCCACAAAAGACATGACCCCAACACTAATTTCTTACATACTGATGAGGAAGTACGCCACTTGGACTAGGTCTGCATATCCATCCTAGGACAGGCCAAACAGAGACAAGCACAAGAATTCCTAACCGGAACTACATCAACAAAACATCAATTTTGACTCCATCTACCATCCTCTGAGAAAAAGGGCATGAAATGACATAATAGACACAGGAAATTACATTACCAACTCAAGGAAACCGAAACATTTAAATAGAAAGTGGTAGATAACACCAGCACTTCACTGGAGGCTCACTTACTGAGTACAGTCAATGGAACAAACCAGGAACTGCCATTAGCTATTACTTCAGAATATATCAGAGTGCTCATGGCTGCCACCACATAGAATCATTGAATGAAAATGTGAGCCTGCACCACCAAGTGCATATCCAAAGGCTTTTTAAAAGTTTGTGATATTATTTGCTCAATCACCCGCCTAGGAAATGCATTCCAGACACATGTCACCAGGGGCCGAACGGCGGCTTAGGGGTCGTGGGCGGCACGGTGGCACAGTGGTTAGCACTGCTGCCTCACAGCGCCAGTAGACCCGGCTTCAATTCCCGCCTCAGGCGACTGACTGTGTGGAGTTTGCACTTTCTCCCCGTGTCTGCGTGGGTTTCCTCCGGGTGCTTCGGTTTCCTCCCACACTCCAAAAATGTGCAGATTAGGTGAATTGGCCATGCTAAATTGCCTGTAGTGTTAGGTGCAGGGGTAAATGTAGGGGAATGGGTCTGGGTGGGTGCGCTTCGGCGGGTCGGTGTGGACTTGTTGGGCCAAAGGGCCTGTTTCCACACTGTAAAAGTAATCTAATCTAATGTAATCTAATCTTAGTGGCTAGCACTCCTGCCTTAGAGCACTGGGGACCCAGGTTTGATTCCAGCCTCAGGTGACTGCCTGTATGGATTTTGCACATTGTCCGAATGGGTTTCCTCTAGGTACTCCGGTTTCCTCCCACAATCCAAAGATGTTCAGGTTAGGTGAATTGGCCATGCTAAATTGCACAAAGTGTTCGGGATGTGTAGGTTAGGTGCATTCGTCAGGGGGAAATATAGGAGGAACATGTTTGGGTGGGTTACGCTTTGGAGGGTCAGTGTGGATTTGTTGGGCTGAAGGATCTGTTTCCACACATTGGAACTTTATATTATATGTCTGTGCCACCTTCTCAGTTCTGTACAGACTCCACAAACCCTCTCACAATCCCCTGCCTTTCACTTTAAGTATGTTTCCCTTTGTTTTTGACCTTTCGAGTAAGAGAAACAGCTGCTGTCTGTTCATCCTCTCCATACCCCTTATGCTCTGAACACCTGTACCAGGTTTCCTCCTCAACGTTCCCTGCTGCAAAGAAAAAAGGAGCAATTTTAGCTCTCGCCCTTCAAAATTTGAGTACTTACTTGTCTTGTTAGTTCAGATGTGCATCATCTCACATTTATCAGTGTTAAACTTCATCTGCCATTAATCTGGACATAGAAATCATCTATTTATATCATCCTGTAGCCTAACTCTTTCCTCCTCACTGTGAAGATCCCAGCTAATCTTTGTGTCATCCCCAGCATTAGTTATCATTCCACTGCCACCCATCTTCCACATTCTCACCATCATCATTTATGAATATCACAAACAAACCTTGATTTCCTTTTTATTCTCCACGTGTTATTCACAAAGGAATAATTAAGAATTCTAGTCTCTTGTTGTTCTTATTTTGAGGAATTTACAGAGTGATGTATTTAACACCTATTATGAGTGTGCTGCAAATACCATTTTCGACACAAAGTTAAATTCAGCTTTTACACGCTGTCCCTCAGCATGTCTTATTCATAAAGCTTGTAACTAATTTAGGTTGAACTATGGTTTGGCACCTTGCATTGGAACATTAGGCTTTTGTGTGGCACTGTCCTTTGTAACAATAGTCAGAACTTAAGAAATTTTGCATCTGCAGGATGGACACAGATTCATTGCTTGTATCAGTTAATGTGATGAGGATAAATATTCAATTAAATTCTCTGTTATGGACAAACTGAAGGAGAACAAATCATATTCTCATGTCTACCTTGAATTGGAAGCAAATACATACTGTTAACAAAATTTAAAATGTTGAGACACAACACCAGGGGAGAAAAAAAACACGTAACCTGCATTTTATGGAGATACAAAACCACAGAGTGAATGTACAATCTGATAAAGAATCAAGTGATAGAAGAAGAAGTACATCAAATCTTAATTTTCAATGGAATCAGATCCCAATTTTCCTGAACAGTGGTGGTTTTCACCCAACCTCACTTTTCCAAAAACAAGCTTTACCCAGTCATTAAAAACTTCATTAGCCATTCTTCCTCCCCTTCCTCCTCTTTCTTTACAGTCCTACTTCCCTTGCACGACCCCTTCTGCTGCCACATACTCTTCCACTGATGATATCTCTTCACACCCTTCTGCCACTCCCACTGTAAGTTACACCAGTTCCCTAGTTACTCCCACTTCTACTGGCCATCCCTTACCCCTTTTTGCTTTCCAACTGGAGAGATGGGAGCTCCTGGCTTCTGTGCTGCTGATCATCTCAATCTCAGTGAATGATGAGATTGAGATGATCAATGCCAAATGTCTACTCGTGTATGTCTGTCATTGTCCAATGCACCATGAATAGGGTGGGTTTTCTCCCCATACAGCGTGGAACGTTTTTTTCTGTCTCTCTGTCACAGTGCTTAACCAAACAGCCTCATCCCAAATAGGAAACACCTCTCCTCAGAATCAGACGTCCATGCGTCTGTTTGTCCTTAAATGTTGCGAGGACAGTGACCACATTGTTCAATAAGCCGTGTTCTATCCTTTTTCTCTTTAGTATTTTAACTGATGTTCCAATGTCAGTTGAGGTGAGATCAGAGTAACTTCCCTTGCCATCAAAGTAGCATTTGACTCTGTAGCATCATTCGCCCTCAGCAAACTGTGGTTAATAGAAATCAGAGGAAATTCTGTGCTAGTAATTTCCTCAATGAACAATGACACCTTCCTCAGAGCTAAAGGGAATGACAAGTAAACTCTGCCCTTTCTAGTGCCTTCCTAAACCATGGATGGATTTGTCTTATTACTAACATCAAGATACATTCAGTTTTCACAGTTTGGTCTAAAGTCTCAGAAAAGTAAGACCTTGCTGGTTGAGTGTCACCCCAATGAAATCAGAGTATTACAATAAGATAACGATTCCGATTATTTTCAATCAGTTACTTTCTGAGGACTGATCGTGCGATGTCGCTGCCACAGCGATCAACATTTTCTCTTCCCAACAGCATCACATCACATTTGCTCAAGGCTGCACTATTACCCAATTTTACTTCATTCTCTAGCTCATAACTTAGAGATGCCTATGAGCCTCTGGACCCTGCCACCCCACCATACCCTGCGCTCTGAGTCCATCCCCTCCCCAAAGCCCACCTCCTGAAGTGTATTCACCATCCCTCCTAACCTTCCACGCTCTAATGCAGAATGTTCTGTACTCAGCAAGGGTCTCAGCTTTATCCCTCTGTGCCCCACTTTAATGAATTTCAGGAACGACATAATGTTGAACTCCTCTTCCACCATCTTCTCCTCGGTGTCCATTCCTTCCCCATCCTCTCCATACCTCTTATCCCATAGACCCTTCACCCAGCTCCAACACTCTCCCTCAACCTGGATCCATTCCTCTGGCGTTTACTTGAATTCAGTCTGTTCAATGAGAACGCTCCATGGGAGTTTGGTTGTCTTAAGTTCTCTGTATCCCCCTCAGCCTATCCAATCTATCACCCTCTGAACAGATTGTATGCTGTATGCTTCGATCCAACCCTGACTATGTTACTCAGCCTGTGCCGATAAGGGTGGTGCTGCTGTAGTCTGGTGGACTCACATCTACATTTCAGAGGCTGAGTGCCAGCTCTCAGATACCTCCACATATCACCTGCTGGTCCATAACCCTACCATAGCACATCAGGCTATTTTATTAACTAAATCTGACCACATTTTATCTGGAGATTCCCAGCCACTCGCCCCCCTCCCCCACCACTCACCCCCACCTAACAGTCCCGAAGCTCATGGTCTTCTGAAAGCAGAGTTCGCTTTTATCTCCTCCTGATAATCCACAAACAGAACTGCCTGGGCAGACCCATTGCCTCAGCCTGCTCCTGCCATACAGAGGGGGTGCATGGATACACACGTGGGCCCAAGTTATACCTGTTCCTTCATGAGGTAAGTAGACCATTCCTTGTTCCAGTTCTATTCCAGTTCTGTTCCACAACTCTTTCTCCGATATGTAGATTATATCATCGCTGCTGCTCCTCTCTCTTGTCCAGAAATGGAAAAGATTATCCTTTCCAATTTGCACATTTCCCTCACTTTCACCGGTCTACCTCTGACTCCTCCCTTCCTTTCCTCGACATCTCTGCTTCTATTTCTGGGGATAGACCGGTCACTGATATCCAGTATTAACCCACCGACTCCCACAGCTACCTGGAGTATACATCCTCACACCCTGTTTCCTGCAAAGGCTCTATTCCATTCTCCCAGTTCCTTCGTCTCCACCGCATTGCTTCTGATGATGTCAACTTCAAAAATTTGGCCTCTGAAATGTCCACCTTCTTCCTCAACCGATAACTCTTCAGCACTGTTATTGACAGGGCTCTCAAACAGTTCCGACCCACCTCCTGCACTTCTACCCTCAGCCTCTTTCTTCCCTGTTGCAATAGCGTTCGAGTTCCCCTTGTCCTTACCTACCATCCCACCAGCACTCACATGCAGAAGATCATCAATCTGCGTTCCCCCACCTCCAGCGAGATGCCACCACCAGACACAAATTTGCCTCCTCTCCTTTTTCCGCCTTCCGAAGCGACCAATCCTCCAGGATACCCTGGTCCGCTCGTTATTCACTGCTCAAACCTCCCCCCCCCACCATCTCCCCCAGCCCCCACCACAGGTACACTTCACTTTTCCCTGTTGGAGGTGTTACACTTTCCCATTTACCTCCTCCCTCGTCACTAACCAAGGGCCAAACATACCTCCCAGATGAAGCAGCATCCTATCAACATTTCCCACAATCTGGTCTACTACATTTGCTGCTCACATTGTGATCTGCTCTCCACTGGGGAAACTAAAGGTAGACTGGATGACTCCTTCTCAGAATATCAAAGCTGTACCTATGCAAAAGACCCTGAGTTTGCAGTTGCCTGCCAGTTTAATATCCCATCCTGTTCCCTGGCCAATATCTCTGTTTCAGGCTTGCTGCAGTGTTCCAGGATATTTCAGCGCAAGCTGGAAGAACAACACCTCATTTTCCACTGGTGGACCCTGCAGCCAATCAGCCTCAACATAATGTTCAAAATTTTAGGACTGAATTCCTCAATGCCTCTACCTATACACCAGGCCGAGTTCTCGCGTGGCCTTCCATTACTCACCCCCTATTGTTAGCTGCTAACAGTCTCCATTAACAGCTATTCACTCTCTGCTGTATATTAATCAACATTTTCAGGGCTACCATCCGTTCTGAGGAAGGGCCACTGAACTAGAAACGTTAACTCTGATTTCTCTGCACAGAAGCTGCAGACCTTTTGCAGCAACTTCGGTTTTTGTTTTAACAATGTCTCACAATGTTTTTGTATCACAATGCAATACGTCATGGATAGTTAGGGCTCTGTCAAACATAGGAACTGTAATTTCTCATTTAATGTCCATAAACAAATATTTGAAATTCAACAGAGATAGCAGTTTTGCTTATGTCGTACTGATCAGTCAATTTGCCACAGTTCAGAAAGAAAAAAGAAATCGATAGAGGGATCTCAGCCGGTCTGGCACCATCTGAGCAGAGATACACAGAATTACCTTTGATTCCAATTTGACTTTTTCAGAACAGTGTCACATCATATTCGATATGTTAACTCTGTTTCTCTCTGCAGATACTTCCTTATCTGTTGCGCTTCTACCATCATTTTCTATTTGTATTTCATGTTTCCGTATCACTATATTTTATGTTTCTTGACAGGGCTACATGCTGAATTTGGGTTACATACGGACAATGTAGTCCTTTCCTGTTCCTATTATAGTGGGTGTGTCTGTGACAAATGTGCTACAGCCAAAATCTGTTTCTTCCTTAAGATTCAAAGGAAAAAAGAATATTTTTCTGATTACCCTGTAAATCTCAGGAACTCCACTTTGTTTGAAAAGAAATTTTAGAGGCAGCTGAAATTTCATGAGATATCAGGAATAGATTATTGATGGTGGAGCACTCTGTGTCCTTTGTTGAACTAGCTTGTCTACCCCCTCTCCAAAGGCTTTGATTACATATCACAGAATTATTTACAGCAAAAGTGGGGGAAACTCAGCCCATTGTCTCTTCCAGCTTGGAATGACAATATCTCTATTGTTAGTCTCCTGTACTGTCCCCATAGCCCTCCACATTTTGTTATCAGTGTCTGCCAGATATGAACAAAATGATCAAACTCAAACAAAAAATGTAAACAGAACTTAGTGGGCATGCTCAGCAGGTCTGGCAGTATCTGCAAAGAGAAATCAAAGTTAATGTTTCTGGTCCAGTGATCCTACTCAATCTGTATTCCCAATGATTAAATGGTGTGTATATGAAATATGGTTCACTTTATTACATTTAAAATTATCCTGCTTAGTTCACATTGTCATTCAGTATTGCATCTCCCAAATGTTGGCTATTTCCTTGTTGTGCATTAGATTTAATTCTGTCTGTCAGAAAGAGTGATGATGACTGGGGAATATCATTGAACTTCCCATGTAGTCTCCACAGCCACTGCCCCCATTCCACCCTATCTCCCAGCCAATAACATGTTCATTCGAACATGACTTACTAATTCATAAGTCTAAATGAATAAGTTCATTGTAATTATCACTTTTGGTTTTGGGCTGAGGCCAAAATGCGTAAAATATGGTTTACAGTAAATTTGTATATACAATTTACTGAAGAATATTCTCTATGGAAGTTTCAAAGTTGCCTTATTAGAGCAGGGAGAGGAACATTCAGAGAAGTCCACACTTCCTGTCTATGTTCAGAGCAACTGTGCCCAGTGAGGGTGTGTTGGCTGGCGTTTGTTCCTGTGGAGGAGAGATCCACACAGAAACAACATCCTGACTGTGATTCTTTTTTGGGGGTGGAGGGATTTGGGGAGAGATGGTTACAGTATAGTAAACGGACAACAAAGCAGAATCATCTAGCTTATGAAAAGATAACATCCATCATTCGCCCTCACAACTGACATCACTAGAGCAATTGGTGATGGGAGATGTGACCAATAGCCAGCAATGCCAACATGTCGTCCAGTCCAGTTATTTTGTGAACTGAATGTGCTGTATTGAAAGCTGGGACTGTTTTCTCAGTGACTGTGATTGATGTCAGTCTCCATGCAATGTTACTGTGTCACTGGAGGGTTTCCCTCTCCTATTGTTGAGGAGCTTCATTCAGTGTGCTATCCCAGTGTGGTAGCAGATACATCAGCTCCAACACTAACAGAGATCAACAGCTGTGTAGACAGAGAGAGGACAGATCTGAATCTGAGAATAGCGGACTGGAAGATTACAACAGTGGAGAGGAGGTTTTTCTTGAGTCTTTTCAAGATTTCCCCCTATTGGGAATTTCTACCATATCATATATTCACGGTGCTGATGATTATTGTGGACAGGGTGAAGTGTGTGCTACTACCCTATTCTTGCTACTGTTGGTGTTCTCTACCTCTGTCCATTCATTAATCCCACAAGCAAGTTTGAAATTCGTTGCAATTTCTGTTACCTATATTTGTCAGAGAAAGAAACTATTGTCTTCAGTTTCAATTGCAGTCTCCATTCATTACCCATGAATTGCAGACCACTCCCTCACAAACATCTGCAAACAAAACTGTGCACAACCTCAAGATCCCTTTTTGCCCTGAACTGATTTATGTCTCCTGTTTTCTCTGTCAGCAAACCTGTCCACTCCCAGCTCCTAATATCCCTTATCTTCATCTCTGTGTCAGTGCTGTTGTTGATCAAACCATTGCCTACACTTTGGTAAAAATCAGACTTGATGTTTCAAACTCTCTGCTGACCACTTTTCCAATTACAAATATTTCAATCATAAAATTGTTCTTGTCTCGGAAGTTACTTCATGTTTAGGACATTGTATGAATGTAGGAATGTCGCTGGATGTAATTCAGAAGCAAAGTTTATTAAAGGAAAGATATTATTTCAAGTGATTTGTTTCAAGTCCACCACAGCTGATGACAAAACTTAAATAAAAATGATAAGAATTGGATTAAAAGTGAATTTCACAAAAAACAACCATAAAAGCAACATTTTGTCTGAAAAACCTTCCTGTCTCACTGATCACCTTCGGTAAAGAAAACTAATGTTATTACCTGGTCTGAGTCATTTGAGACTTCAGACCCATGACGATGCGTTTTACATTATATTGGCTTGTGAAATGGCCTCAGAGTCAGGGCAATTAATGATGGTCACCAAATGCTGCCCTTGGCAGAGATGCCAACATCCCACGAAATAATAAAATTGAAAGTGAAATTAAATAAAGGATGATTCTGAAAATCTGACATTATACAAGGAAATGCAAAGAAACGAATAGAAAGTGCTGGGGATCTTTCCAGAAATGACAGCAGGTGGAAAGGAGTGTGTTTAATACCATTGACAGGGAAGTCTTTTTTGAAGGGAAGGAGGAATAAATAGAGAAAGAGAGATATAGAAGAAAAAGAGCAAACAAAGAGAATGATGATCAGCTGGGCTGGAAATAAAATGTGAGATTCACCTCATTTATTTTTCGCCATTCCCATTTTCCTGAATATCACGTGCATGTACATACAGGTATTCCCCGCTTTTCAAAAGTTCACTTTTCGCCACTTCCCATTCTGAATGAACTACATTAGGACCTTGTTTCGCTAACCAAAAGAAATCCGCACAGGATTTTCACTTTTACGAAGAAAGGCGAATTTTTTTCCCATATAAATTAGTGCTACTGCACTTTACATCATATGAGCTTCCGAACGGTTTCGTCGGAACACTCTACTTACAGATAGCGAGGAAACCTGTATATATCTAAGATCATGTTTAATGCGATTTGATTCCCCCTGTCTGTCTTCCCTGAGTGTGGTCATCTTCTTATATTTGTTAATGGGATATGGGTATCTCTGACTGGGCCAGCATTAGTTCATTTTCACAGTTGCCTTTGAGAAGACCTTGAGCCATTGCAGGCCACGTGATTTATCTGATTTGATTTGATTTATTTTAGTCAAATATACAATGGAAAGGTTTGTTTTACGAGGAGTGCAGGCACATGATAGTAAACAGGAAAACAGAGATCGTGGGGTACTTAGCCAGGAAGAAGCTGTTACTGAACCAGCTGTCATGTGTTTTCAAGCTTCTGTATCTTTTAGCATGATGGCAGAAGTTGTGGGAGATCTTTACAGGCATGAGATGGGTCTTTGGTAATGTTAGAACTAAGAAACTTCCAGGACAGGAACAGGTCATTTGGCAGTCAAAGCCTGCGCCGATCCAGTTCATCCATCTAAATCTGTCGCCTATTTTCTAAGCGTCTGTATCCCTTTGCTCCCTGCCCTTTCATGTGTCTTTCTGGAAAAATCTTAAATGGAGCACCACTGGTCACAGTTCTCCATTTTGAGAAACTGCCTTCCTCTACTTCGCTCTGTACCCTGTTGCCCAGCCGGTTCTTTATCCATTTAGCTAGCACACCCTGGACACCATGTAACTTCACTTTCTCCATAACCCGACCATGGGAAAACTTATCAAACGTCTTCCTGAAGTCCATGTACATGACATCTACAGCCCCTCCCTCATCAATCAACTTTGTCACTTCCTCAAAGAATTCTATTAATGGGTAAGACATGACCTTCCCTGCACATAACCATCTTGCCTATCACTGATAAGACCATTTTCATCCAAATGAGAATCGATCCTATCCCTCAGTATCTTCTCTCGCAGCTCCCAAACCCTGATGACAGGCTCACTGGTCTATAATTAACTGGATTATTCATGCTACCCTTCTTAAACAACTACTTTCCAGTCCTCCGGGACCTCAGTTAAGTTCAAGGATGCTACAAAGATATCTGTTAATGCCCCAACTATTTCCGTTCTTCCTTCCCTCAGTAATCTGGGATAGCAGTGGAGCTTCTCATCAAAAGGAAGAAGGTAGCTTACATAAGGTGGAGGAAGCTAGGCTCAAGATCAGCTCTAAAGGATTACAGGCAGGTGAGGAAGGAGCTCAAAAATGGTCTGAGGAGAGCCAGGAGAGGGCACGAGAAAGGCATGGCAGAACGGATTAGGGAGAGAACAAAGGCATTTTTCACTTATGTGAGGAATAACAGAATGGTCAAAGAAAGAGTAGGGCCGATCAGGTATACCATAGGGAACTTCTGTGTGGAGTTTGAGGAGGTAGGGGAAGCCCTAAATGAGCTTTTAGCTTCTGTCTTTACGAAAGAAACTAACTTTGTAGTGAATGAAACCTTTGAAGAGCAGGTGTGCATGCTGAAATTGTTAGAGATAGAGGAAGCTGATGTGCTGAAAATTCTGTCAAACATTAAGATTGGCAAGTCGCCAGGCCCGGACCAGATTTGTCCTCGGCTGCTTTGGGAAACGAGAAATGCAATTGCTTCGCCACTTGCGAAGATCATTGCATCCTCGCTCTCCACTGGAGTCATACCTGAGGATGGAGAGAGGCAAATGTAATTCCTCTCTTCAATAAAGGAAATAGGGAAATCCCCGGCAATTACAGACCAGTAAGTTTCATGTCTGTCGTCTGCAAGGTATTAGAAAAGGATTCTGAGGGATATGACTTATGACCATCTGGAAGAGCATGACTTGATTAAATATAGTCAACACGGCTTTGTGAGGAGCAGGTCATGCCTCACAAACCTTATCGAGTTCTTTGAGGATGTTATAGAAACGTTGATGAGGGTCGAGCTGTGGACGTGGTGTATATGGACTTCAGCAAGGCATTTGATAAGGTTCCCCATGGTAGGCTCATCCAGAAGGTCAGGAGGAATGGGATACAGGGGAACTTAGCTGTCTGGATACAGAATTGACTGGCCAACAGAAGTCAGCGAGTGGTAGTAGAAGGAACATATTCTGCCTGGAAGTCAGTGGGTGAGTGGTGTTCCACAGGGCTCTGTCCTTGAGCCTCTACTGTTTGTAATTTTTATGAATGACTTGGATGAGGGAATTGAAGGCTGGGTCAGCAAGTTTGCAGACGACACAAAGGTTGGAAGTGTCATTGACAGTATAGAGGGCTGTTGTAGGCTGCAGCGTGACATTGACAGGATGCAGAGATGGGCTGAGAGGTGGCAGATGGAGTTCAACCTGGATAAATGCAAGGTGATGCATTTTGGAAGGTCGATTTTGAAAACTGAGTACAGGATTAAGGATACGATTCTTGGCAGTGTGGAGGAACAGAGGGATCTTGGTGTGCAGGTACATAGATTCCTTAAAATGGCCAAGTGGACAGGGTTGTTAAGAAAGCAGATGGCGTTTTGGCTTTCAGTAACAGGGGGATTGAGGCGAAGAGTCGTGAGATCTTGTTGCAGCTCTATAAAACTTTGGTTAGAACGCACTTGGAATACTGTGTCCAGTTCTGGTCGCCCTATTATAGGAAATATGTGGATGCTTTGGAGAGGTTTCAGAGGAGGTTTACCAGGATGCTGCCTGGACTGGAGGGCTTATCTTATGAAGAAAGGCTGACTGAGCTCGGACTTTTTTCTTTGGAGAAAAGGAGGAGGTGAGGGGACCTAATTGAGGTATACAAGATAATGAGAGGCATAGATAGAGTCGATAGGCAGAGACTATTTCCCAGGGCAGAAATGACTAACACGAGGGGTCATAGTTTTAAGCTGGTTGGAGGAAAGTATAGAGGGGATTTCAGAGGCTGGTTCTTTACACAGAGAGTTGTGAGAGCATGGAATGCGTTGCCAGCAGCAGTTGTGGAAGCAAGGTCATTGGGGACATTTAAGATACTACTGGACATGCGTATGGTCACAGAAATTTGAGGGTGCGTACATGAGGATCAATGGTCGGCACAACATCGTGGGCTGGAGGACCTGTTCTGTGCTGTATTGTTCTATGTTCTATGTTCTCGATGTTGGTAGCCTTTCTGCGGCAATGAGCTGTGTAAATAGAGTGAATGGTTGGGAGATTGTCTGTGCACCCAACCTTTTGTAGTTTCTTATGGTCCGGGGCAGAGCGATGCTATATGAAGCCGTGACGCACCTAGACAGTATGCTACCAATGGTGTATCTGTCAATGTAGTGCATGCTGAATTTCCTGAGCCACCTGAGGAAGAAGAGGCGTTGTTGAACCTTTTAGACTGTCACACCTATGCAGGAAGACCAGGGTATATTGTCAGTTATTGTCACTCCGATGGAGTTGATCCTCTGCACTTCCTCAACCATTGCTGTAGATGACGGCGTGTTCCTTTCCTTTCTTTCTGAAGTCAATGATCAGTTCCTTACTATTGCCAAATTTCAGGGAGAGGTTATTATCAATCCTCCATCTCCTTTCTGTATTCTGACTCGTTGTTTGATATCCCTCCTGACTTCGTGATGTCATCAGCGAACATGTAGCTGGCGTTGTTTGGAATTTGACAACAGAGCAGTGTGTGTACAGGGCGTACAGTAGGGGGCTGAGGACACAGCCGTGTGTGTACAGGGAGTACAGTCGGGGGCTGAGGACACAGCCGGGTGTGTATAGGGAGTACAGTCGGGGCTGAGGACACAGCCGTGTGTGTACATGGAGTACAGTCGTGGGCTGAGGACACAGCCGTGGGTATGCAGGGAGTATACTGAGGATACTGCTATAGGTGCACGGAGAGTACTATAGGGGGCTGAGAACACATCCTCCAGGAATTCCAGAGTTTTATTGTGGAGAATGTGCAGATACCTATCTTCACAGATTGTGGTCTGTGTGTCAGAAACCAGGGTATCCAGTTGCAGAGGGTGGAGCCGTGATCAAGGTCACGGAGTATTGAGATCAGCGTGGAAGGGATAATGATGTTGAAGGTGGTGCTGTCGTCAATGACCAGGATTCTGGTGTCGGCATCCTTGGGATGAGTGCAGGGCAGGTATATGGCATCCGTTGTGGACCCTTTACATCAATTGGCACATTTTCGGACAACAGGTCAGGCTGGCAGAGTGAAGGTGGTGTGGGCCATAACCAGCGTTGCAGAGCACGTCATGTTTATTGAGGTCATAGCCACTGGGCGGTAGTCATTAAGGAATGTTGCACGTGCTTTCTCACTTGCAAGGATGATGGTGGTCTTCTGGAAGCAGGTTGGGATTTCGGCTTCAGGAGGGTGAGGCTGAAGTTGTTTGTAAATACCTCTGCCAGTTGGGCCTCACAGGATCTGAGTGCTCAGCCGAGAACACTCTCCAGGCCTGTCGCTTTCCTTGACTTGACCTGCAGGAAGACATCATGTTTGCAGTGGTGACAGCGGGCACAGGTACATCCGAGGCTGTCAGGGCAGGTTTCACGCTGGCAGTCACAAGTCATTCATAATAGACATTCCCTCCACCACCACCCTCAGTCATCATCAACACACAGTGACATTGGTTGTTGTGAGCACCACACCGTTAGTGTTGAGACAGAGTGACATCATTAGATTGGTATTGTGCGCCATCAAGTCCTTTGTCACCATAACGGGGTAATTCACAACAATTTGGGGGCAGTGTGTGCTCCTACTGGGTGTCAGTGGTGCAGGGAGTGAAGATGTTACAGGTATAATTCCAGTCAACTCACTGCTTGAACCTGAATGGAGTCAACCACCTTGAGTGCTGTGCCTTTTCAATGGTGGACAGTCCTTAGGGAGTCAGGAAGTGCCATTTACATGAACCACCTGAGGAAAGGTTGAGGCACTTGGGGCTGTTTTAATTGGAGAATAGAAGTTTTAGGGATGACTTGATAGAGGTGCACAAGATGATTAGGCGTTTAGATAGGCTTGACCATGAGAACCCTTTTCCACTTATGGAGTCAGCTATTACGAAGGGGCATAGCTTTAAATTAAGGGGTGGTAGGTATAGGACAGATGTTAGGGGTAGAATCTTTACATAGAGAGTCGTGAGTTCATGGAATGCCCTGTAAATATCAGTGGTGGACTCTCCCTCTTTATGGGCATTTAAACGGGCATTGGATAGGCATATGGAGGATAGTGGGCTAGTTTAGGTTCGGTGGGCTTGGATCGGCACAACATCGAGGGCCGAAGGGCCTGTACTGCACTGTATTTTTCTATATTCTATGTTCTAAAGGACGTGAGGGCGTTTTTGTTAAGTTTGGAGATGATAGTGATTGTTGGATGGGCAGGCGATATTCATGAAATGGGAAGGCTGCAGAAAAGCGTGGACAGTTTAGGGCTGTGGGCAAACTCGTGGCTGATGGAATACAATACGGGAAGGTGGGAGATTATGCACTTTGGTGGGCGGACTAGAGGCAGACACTACGTTCTAATAGGATCCATTAAATCTGAAACACAAAAGGATTTTGAAGCACTCATCCTCTGTTCTGGTTATTGTGCAGGTTCAGTTGGCAGTTAGGAAGCAAACGCAATGTTAGCATTCATTTCAAGGGAGCTAGAATACAAGAGAGGAGACATAATGCTGAGAATGTAATGGGCTATGGTCAGACGGCATTTGGAATATTGGGAGTTATTTTGGGCACTATCTCTGGGGAAAGATCAGCTGGTGTTGGCGGTGATCCATCCTGGGGATGGTGGCTTGTCATGAGCGGCAGTCTGTGTACTCGATGGAATTTAGAAGAATGGGAGGCGAGGTATCTGATAGAAACTGATTGATTACTGCAAAGATTGATACAGTGTATAGAAGATATGTTCAGTAGTCATAGCAACTATGACAAAACGGCAGTTTCACAGAGAAGGAATGGGCTGAATGGCCTCAATCTATAGCAATATCTCATGCTCTTATGGTCATGTTGTCTATTATTCAGGCAGAATTGTAAGTCTCTGAGCAGCTCTTGTAACCCTTGTATTTGTATGTTGATTTGACTTCACGATCTGTTCAATGGTAACCCCTGTGTTATGGACGATGGGAGGATTCAATGTCGGCCAGTAGTCCATTAAACGTTGAATATAAACAGCTATGTGTGAGTCTAATCTGGCAGGAATACACTGTCTCTCAAATTATTGCCATTTTCAGTCTGGCATTTTCGAAGGATCGATCCTGCTATGCTAATGTTGCTGAATTTAACAAAACAGTTGGAATTTATCACAATACACAGTAACAATAAGTCGTCGAACACTGAACACCCATCTAATAATAGAAACGTCGATAATGTTCGATATAAGAAATACTGCTTTCCTGTTCATGTTCAAATCAGATAACCTATCCCATCGAGATGCTCAACTGGAACTATTTAAAAAAAATCTTTTTTTTGATGCGTGAATCGCTGTATGGGCACACCATACTTGTCCGTCCCTCATTGCCCCCTTGAGAAAGTGGTGTTGAGCTGCCTTCTTGAACCGCTGCAGTCCACCTGCTGTGTGTTGACTCACAATGCTATGAAGGAGGGAATTCCGGGGTTATTACCAGTAACAGTGAAGGAACGGAGATATATTTCCACATAAGGATGTTGATTGGTTTGGAAGGGAATTTATAGGTGGTGGCATTCCCATAAGTATGCTGGCCTTGTCATTCTAATGTAAGTGTTCGTGGGATTGGAAGATGCTGTCTGAGGATCTTTGGGGAATTTCTGCATTGTGTCTTGTACATAGTACACACTTCTGTTACTGAGCGACGGTGGTGGAGGGAGTGAATGCTTGTGGATGTGATGCCAATCAAATAGACTGTTTTGTCCTGGATGGTGTCAAGCTTCTTTTGCCTTGTTGGGTCTGCACTCATTCAAGCAAGTGGGAGAATTCCATCTCATTCCTGACTTGTGACTTTTAGATGATCGACAGGCATTAGGAAGTCTGGAGGTGAGTTACTCGCGCAGTATTCTGCTCTTACATTTATGTGGTCAGTCGAGTTGAGTTTCTAATCAATTATAACCCCCAGGATATTGATAGTGGGGAACTGAGTGATGATAATGCTGCAAATACTAAGTTGTGATATTGTTTCTTATTGGTGATGGTCATTGTCTGGCATCTGTGTGGTGCAAATGTTTCTTGCCACTTGTAAGCCCAAGCATGGAGAGGGACAGATCTTGTTGCATTTTGGCATGGACTGCTTCCGTATCTGAGCATTTGTGAATGGTGCGGAACATTGTGCAGTCATTGTAGAATATCCCCACGTCTAACATTATGATGGAGGGAAGGTCATTGATAAAGCAGCTGAAGATGCTTTGATCTAGGATTCATCCGGAGAGTCACTGAAGGTGTTGTCATGTGTGGTGATGAAATGTCTGATAATGAAACTTCCAGTTCAGCGAGCTAACCTACATCCATGTTATCCTGAGGGACTACTGCAGAGATGTTCTGGAGCTGAGATGACTGACTTCCAACAACAATGAACATCTTCCTATCTGTCAGGTATGACTCCAATAATGGAGTATTTTCCCGCAATACCGTTTTTGCTCGGGTTTCGTGAAGCCACGTTTGAATGAATGTAGTCTTGATGTCAAGGTTGGGAATTCAGCTCTTTCTTCTGTGTTTGAACCAAGGCTGTAATGAGGTCAGGAGTTGAGTGTCACTGGTGGAACCCAAACTGGGTGTCACTGAGCAGGTATTGCTGAGCAGGTGCTGGCTTGATAGCACTGTTGATGTCCCCTTCCATCACTTTACTGACAATGGGGAGTAGACTGATGACGTGGTATTTGGCAGGGTTGACTTTGTCCTGCTTTTTATGTACAGAACACACTTGAGCAGTTTTTCTTTTCCCATTGTTGGTTAGTAACCATACTGAAACAGCTCGGCTAAGGGAGCGGGAAGTTCTGGAGCACAAGCCTTCAGGACTATTGTCAGCATGTTAATAGGGGCCCATAGCCTTTGCTGTATCCAGTGCCTTCAACCATTTCTTGATATCAGTCAATTGAATTTGTAATGATGGAGAACACTAGAGGAGACCGAAGTGGGTCATCCACTCGAAACTTCTGAGTGAAGAATTCTTCAGCCTTATCTTTTGCACTGATGTGCTGAGCTCCTCCATCATTGAGGTTGGGGATATTTGTGGAGCCTCCTGCTCCAGTGAGTTGTTTAATCGTCCGCCACCATCCACGATCAGATTCGTAGGACTGCAGAGCTTAAATCTGATGTGTTGGTTTTGGGATCACTTAGCTCTGCTTGTCCCTTGCATTTTATGCTATTTGGAATGCAAATAGTTCTGTTTCGAAGTTTCAGCAGATTAATATTTTATCTTCATGTATGCCTGGTTCTGCTCCTGGCTTGCCCTCCTGCACTCTCTTTTGAACCAGGTTTAATCATCTTGCTTGATGGTAATTGTTGAGTGGGGGATATGCTGGGTATATGAGATTACGGTTACAGGGACTCCCAGAGCATCGACCTCCCGACTTTATCGCACTGAGCTGCCTCCCGTGCTAGATCGGTCCTGCCTTTGGGACAGGACATACCCCCGGATGGTGATGGTGCTGTCTGGGTTATATCTGTAAGGTAAAATTCCGTGAGTATGCCTATGTCAAGCTGTTGCTTGATTGGTCTGTAAAACAGTTGTCCCAATTTTGGCACGAGTACTCATTGTTAGTAAGGAGGACTTTGCAGGTTCGACAATAATGTTTCTAACGTTCACTTTTCCGGTATCCAGGTCAATACATCCGGTTTCATTTCTTTGAGATTTTGCAGCACATCTGACTGACTCGCTATACCATTTCAGAGGGCGATTGAGAGTCAATCACATTGCTCTGGGTCTGGAGTCAACGGTCGGCCAGTCCAGATGAGGAATGGAAAATCAGGATATCAGTGAACCAGATGGATTTTTCTGACAATCGGCAACGATTTCATTCTCATAGGCAGAATCTTAATTCCAGGGATATTTTTAAATTATTGAATTGAATTGCCACCATCTGCAGTGGCAGGATTCGAACCTGGATCCACAGAACAGGTGCTGATTTTCTGGATTAATAATCTCGCGGTAATACCATGTTGTACTCAACTGTTATTCATTGTGTTGTCCTGTTTTGCTATTATTGTTATGTTATTGTGGAACCTCATCCTTCAGTAAATCCTGATTGAAATGCATGGTGATGAAAGTCATCCCGACTGCTCGAATTCCATTCAGTCTGTTTTGTTTGAATAGAGATGTCAAGACAGCTGCACTTCAGAGAAGAACATGAATGGATAATGGTAATTGTGCACTGTACCTGTCACCAGACCAGTGCGTCTGTCCAGACACCGAAAGTACTTATTGTGGGTTAGAGAACCGCGGAATTATTATAGCACAAATGGGAGTCAGACAGCCCATCGTGGGGTCACAATCTAGTCAACGGCACAATTGGAGCGAGAGAGAGTATGTGGAGATAAATTGTGTGAGAGAGAAATAAACAGAGAGAAAGAAAGAGAAGAGAGATAAACTGAGAGAGAATAGAAAGGGGAATGATTAACTGAGTGGGAGATGAAGAGGTGTTAGATGAGGGTGAAGTTAAATAGATCAAAAGACAGCATGAAGGTGGATAAATATGGACAGACAGAAGTTAGAAGTTATATTTAGAAATACCTCTGGACTGCAAGCCCTTTGTCTCAGTATCATAAACTGTGAGCAGTGTGCTGGTACTGGCTGTCAGCCCAGATCACTTGTTCCCAATAATATTACAGAGCTAAGTTACTAACAGCTAAACAAAATCCATTCGGCCAATAGATTAGTATCACAGAGAAGTTGGACTTTTAAAAATAGACTATTCCAAGACCAGCAGGAAATGATGACAGTCCCCACTGTGTGCGAGACTGGTCCAGAGAATCTCAGTCAGGTGGATCACTGACTGTCGTGGAAATTAAACTGACTGGAATCAGATGCTAACAAGAGCAAAGAAAAAGCTTTATTTTTACCTACTGCAGTTGGCCGATGCACTTGGCAAAAACGCCTTGTGTAAGGGCACTGAACATAATTAACGTATTCCTTTTATGCCCTTCTTATCACACGCTCAAGGACAAGGGCTGGGAAACATTCGAGTTCTTATTTTCTCATCCCCTTGCCGTGGACATAACTGTCTTTATGTTTTCCTTCGCTTTTTCTGCTGAATTCGACTGCTCGCCAGCCAGGTTGAATGTTTAAAAAATTCAGCAAAGACAAGCTGTCTCTTCGACTGCAGAATTCAGCAAAGTGTTTGCAACGTTCGGAAAACTTTTAAATTTAGCATAGCATTCGCTTTCAGATTTCATACAAAATGTTAATTTTGTTAATTTCCCCTTACATTTCCCATTTTTGTCATTTTATGGCAACAAGGACAAAGAAAACAGAGCCAGAATTAAAAAAAAGAAATGTACAAAACAACATTAAAAAAAAACAGAGCCAGATATCTTTCCATCAGCGACCTTAACAGCTGCCCGTGTTGTAAGGAGCACTTCAAACGGTCCCAGTCACCTGTTCGCCTTCTCGCTTTTCCTCCTGAGGTTTTTAACCACTATCCAGTCTCCAGATCGTGCAACTTCCCCGCTGCTGATTGGGGTAGTGTTGCTTTCACTTGATTCGATGCTTGACACAAAAGTGTAGAGAACTTTACACAGTAACAAAAAATCTCATCCTCACAAAGGTCTGTTATCTGTCTTACCTTAGGTCATGGGCCCATTCCTGTAATTGGTGGCCTACCAAACAAAATCTCAAACTGGCTAAGATTAGCTCTTCCTCTCCTCGTAGATCTTATATACGTTAGCAAAACTTTGTTCATGTCAACCCTAGTTCCTCACAACATTTCGTCCATTTATATGTTTTAGGGTAGCATTTTCTTTTTCCACTGCCTCACCGCTCGCTGGGTGGTAGGCACAGTGTTGTTTCATATTTATTCCCAAATAATCACGGATCTGCTGCAAGGCATTATTGACAAATGGTGTTGCATTGTCACTACAAAGGCTTTCAGGGATGTCCCATCTTGGAATTATTTCAATTAGAAAAGCCGAGGCATGGCATCCTGTTTTGACGTGGGAAATGCTTCCAACCATTTGGAAAACATATCAACTATAATCAGACAATATATGTTCCCTCCGCTGGGAGTTAGTTCAAAGAAATCCATCTGTAAATGCTCAAAGTGTCTTTGGGATTGGGGGCGTGCTGCCTGTCTCGTCTGTAATCCCCTCCCCACATTATTAGTGGCACAGATAACACATCGTTCACAATATTTCTGGGATTAATGCGTAAATCCCTTAGTGTATCAGTGTGCCGAAATCCTGTTGTACATCTCCCGTTTTGACACATGGTCCTTACTGTGTGTCAGTTTGGCGTAGAATGGAAATAATGATTGTGGTAGACAGGCTTTACCATTAGGGCCACAACACACCCCTTTATTCAAGCTGCACACTGCCCTTGTCCACTTACGCTTCTCCTCCAGCATTGCCTGTGACTGTAATTCCCGTACGTCTGCTGTTGGGGTGCAAATCTTTGTCATGCACATGTCAAACTGATTACTTCGCAGCTGCTGGGCTGCCGTCCTTGCTGCTGTGTCTGCCTTCGCATTGCCTTAAGAAATAGAATCGTTATTTTTTGTGGAGGCTTCACATTTACATACATAAATTGATTTGGGCAGTAGCACCACTTCCAGGAGGTCAGAAATCAGACCACGGTGTGTGATGGGCTTTCCAGTGGAGGTCAAGAAGCCCCTGTGTTTCCATAGGGTTCCAAAGTCATGTACAAACCCGAATGCATATCTGCTGTCGGTGTAAATATTCACTGGCCTTCCCTCAGCCAATTTACATGCCTCAGTCAAGGCAAATGCTGAGAAAGGAATGATCCCACTTTGACTACCTCTTGAGTAGTCATTACAGCATATGCAACACATTTCTGGCCTGTCTCCCTGCTCCTGAATGTTGACCCATCCACAAAAGCCTCCATTTCCGGATTCTGAAGTGGAGAATCCTGCAAGTCTGGTCTAGGGCTGCAAATTTCATTAGTTACAGCAACACACTCATGTGGGTCTCCGTCTCCTTCTTTGGGGAGAAGGCTAGCAGGGTAAAGGAAGTAACATCTCTTTATTGTAATGTCAGGCGTCTCCAATAATACAGTGTTATATCTGAGCCAACGTGCTGATGACATGTGTGCTGTCTTTTACTCGGAAAGCAGTAAGGATACTACATGTGGGACCAGTAGGGTTAATTCACCATAGCTGACTATATCCCTGAATGCTACAACAGCCTTTTCAGATGCGGCCATGGTTTGCAAGCATTTAGGCCATCCTGCCGCTATGGGGTCTAGTTTAACTGAAAAACTAGCCGCAATCGTTCCCCGATAAGCCTGCAACCGGGCAGAGTCATGCAGTCACGCTTCTCATCTACCGTTTGTACAAAAGGCTTGTTTGGATTCGGAATCCCCAATGTAGGTATAGTCTGTGCTGCTATCAAGCAATCATCTATACACTGCAGAAGCGCTGACCCCAGGGTTAAAACAAAAGTCTCCAGAATCCTGCATAGAGCCTCATTGTATATGGTGGGGGACTCACAGTAACCTTTACAAAGTCATGTGAAGTTGTATGATTTCTCTTTGAATAAAAAAAATCAAATCAGAATTGACTATCTAGTGCACTTAAAAAGGTATTTGCTAAATCCACAGAATACCCGTTTACTGTCCGGTGGAATTTGATCTAATATAGTACAGGAGTTAGGAACATTTGAGGCGCGCGGAACAACAGAGTTATTGCCTGAAAAGGGGGATTCAAAGATTGGAGTAATTCCTGCTATAGCCTCAAGTTTTAACGGGTATTCTGCTCTGCAGCGGTGCCGTAAATCTCTCTCGTAGCACAACTCCTGATGCACCCATTGAGTTCAGGAACCTTCCACTCAACTTTATTGGCGTTGACTCTCTGAACTGACTTGATTTAATGACTGAATATGCTGCCCCTGTGTCTACTAAAAAAAGTAACTGGTGTACTGTCCACATATAACATAGAGGTAGGCATCGACTTATAGGCATCGTTGTTATAATGGACGTATTGTCCACACTTCGCAATCACAGTGCTCAATATCGAGGTGGGACACGTCTCAGGGCCAATAAGGTTAGTCGAAGAGATTAGCATAAGCGAGTCTTCATTGCCAAGCATAAAGGAAAGAGGCTTGCCTGTTCCTTGTGGGCTGCCGACCTCGAACTCAGTCTTCCCCTGCCAGTCACACTGCTGCCTAGCCTCCAGGGCCGAGTGAGCCTGTCTGTGCGGGCACTGTCACGCCCAGTGGTCCATTGCTCCACAAACTAAGCATCCGCCAGATCGACCTCTGCCAGCACTTCTTCTGCAACCCCTTCCTCAACCTTCCCCTCTGCCTCTCTCTTTTCCCGCAGCATATCCCTCCAATGGCTGGATGACCATTTGCATCAAAGTAAGCTGAGCTTTATGCTCTTGCTGTCCATCTTTAGTTTCCACCTATCCTTCTCCTGGGTAAGCAATTTTTCAGCATGTCTCACATTTTGTTCTATCAAATTCAGTTTTCCCGTGTCCCAGGTAATATATGTGCCTTTTACCTTTTTCACTATTTCGTCCTTCATTCCATTGATGAAGATGTTCCTCAGGTGTTCCTCATACGCCGTGATTTCTGCCATTATGTCGTCGGGTGGTCTCAGTCCACTATGGATGTTATGGACTTCAGTGAGGCTCGGAAGGTACTGGGACACTGTCTCACCTTCTCCTTGTTTACACATTGCAGTTTTGGTCATATCCATTCGCACTGGGAATGCCTCCCTACAGGCGATTGCCAGCGCTGAAACAAAAGCACTAAAGTCTCCATTTTCTTCCGCTTGTGGGTCGGTTGATCTGGCATGGACATTTATGGCTGGCCAGTTATACATGCTTTTGGTGACATCAGCACAAAGCTTTCATCCCAAGAGGCGTCTCATCGTATGCAATGTGGGACGGAGGTTGGTACAGAACTTCGTGACTTCTTCGGTGAACTTATTCCCTCCAATCTTACGTGGATCAGGCAACTGCCCAGAGGCATGTCCGAAATCTTTAATGGTCCATGTTCAGTGGACCCACACTGGGCACCCTTCTGATACCTGCAACATCAACCATTGGTGCTTGCAGAACTACCTGGTAAGATGATCATAAGCCAATACTCTCACCGCCTGACTCATCATCCGTCAAGGGGTGATCGCGGACAGACTCTGGATACCTTCCTGTCGTGGACTGGGCATCCTTCTTTTGGCCTTCTTCCTTCAGTTGGTTGGCTTTGGCATGCCATCGGTAATTCAGCAGACCCTGAGGCTGCGGTCGCTAACTTGGGATCTTCACCAGGCAGATCTTGGAGGGCTATTCGTCTCGGAGGGTAGCCATCTATATCAGGATCTGAAACAGACTTAAGGCACTGTTCAGCTTCGTTAGGTTGTTTTCTGCACACGTCTGCATGTGCTCTAGTGTTTGTACGTATATTTGATATGTCTTTTACTAGAGATTTCCTTTCACTGATATCAGCCTCAGCCTTCCACATATTATAAGCACTCCAATTCCTAGGTTCTATTTTCCTCTTCCGTTTCTCCTACTGTCTCTCCTCCAACCGTGACCTCAGTATTTCCAATTGCCTTTTACTAAAATCACATTCCTTGATCCACAATTCTAACTGCTTTACAGACGCTGGGCTGTAATTACTTAACATATATTGTATTGTTGGTTGGCCATTCCAAGTCCTCTGTTAACCTTCGTTTTGTTTGGTCTTGCTGAAGCCCATTTTCCGCGTTACTGGAAAAGTGTTCAGCTCTCTCGCGGTGCCGTTATCTTTTCCATTTAACTTGCCTTTACCTCTGGAGGTCTCCTCTCGCATTGGGCACGTCCGCCACAATGCCTTGTTTTTTTTGTAAACCAAGAAACCACGTACACGGTATGTCTTTGGCGAGTCAAACTCAACCTGTGTTGATTCCAAGTCTAAAGCCACCCTTAGCCTGCTGTCTCTTAACTACTTTAGAGACGGCAATTCTTTCCCTTGAGTTTTGCTCGAATACCGTGCGAGAGTTTACTGAACCTTCTTCCTGATTAATTTATTCTCTTAGAATGAGTCCCTACATAGGATTATTAAAGCGACGGCTCTTACCCCAACACTATTCCATTCAAACCCCCAGCTATGGCGCAATCCACAGACTCCCAGTCCTCTCACGCAAAGGGGACACTTCAGTGCTCAAGATGATGTGAAGGACCATCAAGGCGCTGCCACCTGCACCTCCTAGGAATCTTCAGAATCTTAGCTAAACGCGGGATATTGGACGAGCCCCCACGTTTACTGTCATGGAAATTAAACTGACTGAACTCAGAAGCTATCAAGAGCAAAGAAAAAGCTTTATTTTTCACCACTGCAGGGAACCAATACACTTGGCAAAAAAACGCTTTGTGTAAGGACCCGGAACAAAATTCATATATTCCTGTAAACTATTCTTATCACACGATCAAGAATAAGGGCTGGGAAACATTCGAGTTCTTATTTTCTCATTCCTTTGCCGTGGAAATAACTGTCTCTATGTTATTCTTTTCTGCTGAATTCGACTGCTCGCCAGACCAGGTTGAGTGTTTACAATGTTCAGTAAAGACAAGCTGTCTCCTCGACTGCAGAATTCAGCAAACTATTAGCAAAGTTCAGAAAAGTTTGAAATTTAGCATAGCATTCTCTTTCAGGTTTCTTAGAAAATGTTAATTTTGTTAATTTTCCATTACACTGACGGAGGGGAAATCAGGATCTCAGCTGTGGATCAAATAATGATTGATAAATATTTCACACCACTTCCATAGTTTTGTAATCCACATTTTAATTTATATAGCTCCATATCAGGAGTGCATTTTAACAACCTATCCCTTTGTCGTGTGCATATTTCGGTCTGTATAGAAAATCATTTATTTCCTGTATTTTGTATTGCATAAATGTATTTCATTAATGTTGTCTCTGTTAATATCTCATTGTCGATGTATCCTTGAATCTGTTCTTTGTATGAGTTATAAAGAGCACAGTTCTAATGCTAGTGATTGGGGAACATCATTGTTCCTCCGCCCAGACTGAACAGCCATGTCCCCGAATCCTCTCCACCTTCTTTCTTTTCCCCAATGTCATAACCACAATGTAAATGAAGTCCAGTAAGTGATACACCGTCACAGTTTCTTAGCATCGATAACATCAACAACATGACCCACACCAGCCCTCTCTGATTCTGGAATAACAATCTGAATATTGCAATGATTGATCTGTAGTTACAGGATGTGTTTCTCCATGTAAGAGCAGAGAAGTATGTTTATGTTCTGTTAAACTTCTGGCATCATTTCCATACCCAAGGCAGACTGAATGATTACACGCAAACAATCTTCCATCTTCAACAGTCCTTCCTTCAGTCACACTCAAATATCACACCCAGAATGCACTAATGTTCAAAGTTATTTTGAATTTTAATGAAATAGTATTGAATTGAAAGGGATTAACTGAGCTGTTTATTCAGCAATTGTGATTATGTCAGTCTCCATGGATCCTATGCGTCTCTCTCTTCTATGAATAAGGAATGCTTTCAGTGTTTTATCCCATCGTATGAGCGTGAGCATCACCCAAACCAGTAACAGGGAACCGCTGCTTCAGAGAGAGGCTGAGGAGAGATCAGAAACTGATAGCATTAGACTGGAATGTTCCAACACTGGATCAGAATCTGTGAACATGAGACTGAAATTCAAACTTTGTGAGAAGATTTGTAGCTCGGGTGCTCGTTGTTGTGGTTCTGTTCACCGAGCTGGGAATTTGTGTTGCAGACGTTTCGTCCCTGTCTAGGTGACATCCTCAGTGCTTGGAAGCCTCCTGTGAAGCGCTTCTGTGATGTTTCTTCCGGCATTCATAGTGATTTGTATCTGCCGCTTCCGGTTGTCAGTTCCAGCTGTCCGGTGTTCCAGTGGTCGGTGTATTGGGTCCAGGTCGATGTGCTTATTGATTGGATGATTGCCATGCCTCTAGGAATTCCCTGGCTGTTCTCTGTTTGGCTTGTCCTATAATAGTCGTGTTGTCCCAGTCGAATTCATGTTGCTTGTCATCTGCGTGTGTGGCTACTAACGATAGCTGGTCGTGTCGTTTCGTGGCTAGTTGGTGTTCATGGATGCGGATCGTTAGCTGTCTTCCTGTTTGTCCTATGTAGTGCTTTGTGCAGTTCTTGCATGGGATTTTGTACACTACATTGGTTTTGCTCATGCTGGGTATCGGGTCCTTCTTTCTGGTGAGTTGTTGTCTGAGGATGGCTGTTGATTTGCGTGCTGTTATGAGTCCTAGTGGTCGCAGTAGTCTGGCTGTCACTGGTCGACTGGGACAACACTATTATTGTAGGACAGAAGCGCTTCACAGGAGGCTTTTTTCCTTACTCCCTTGTTAAAAAGGGGTGTCACGTTAGTGTGTTTCCAGTGCACTGGGATCGTTCCTTATTTAACTGGTTCTTGCAAGATAAACACGATTGCCTCCACTCCTTCTTCAGCTATCTCCCTTATAACACTGGAATGTGGTCCATCTGGTCAAGGTTATTTAACCACCTTCGTGTTATTCAATTTTTATTCTGTCATGTTCTCAATAGTCGTGGCCATCACACTCAGCTCTGGCCCCTCAATCTCTTGAATGTTTTAGGAATTACTCGTGTCTTCCACCGTGAAAGCTGATGCAAAGTATTTATTCAGTTCCTTGACCATTTTCTCGTTCCCCACTGCTATCCCTCCAGTATCATTTTCCAGTGGTCCATTGTTCACTTTTGCCGCTCTTTTGTACTTTATATATCGGAAGAATTTGTTACAGTCTTCTTTTACATTACTGGCTAGCTTACCCCCATATTTAATAATCTCCCTCCTTATTTTGTTTTGTTTGCACTCTATTTTGTCTTTGTAAGTTTCCCAATCCTCAGGTTTCCCACTGCACGATGCCACATTATATCCTTTATCTTTTGCTTTTATGCTATACCTGATTTCCTGTCATTGCTGTTGCACTACCTTTCCTGCTGGGCCCGGCTCCCAGTCAATTATACCCAGCTCCTCCCTCATGTCTCTGTAATTGTCTTTATTCAGCTGTAATACCGTTGCTTCTGATTCTAACTTCTCCATCTGAAATTGCAGAGTAAATTCAATCATGTTATGATCATTGCCTCCTATGATTTCCTTCACCTTAAGCTTCCCTCATCTACTCTGCCGACACAAGTTGCTCCAAGAAGCCATCTCTTCGACATTCCACAAATTACTTTTCTTGTGAAGCACTACCAACCTGAATTGCCAGTCAACCTGCATTATGAAATACCACATGGTCACTGCAATTTTACCTTTCCTTCAGATCTTTCCACCTCTTGGTGTGTCTTGCACCCCAACTCCCTGTACATACTGCATTTTTTCACCTTTTTGATTCCTCAATTCTACCGACACAGATTCTACACCATCTGACCTTACTTTATTTCTTATTATTGATCATTAACTCAATTCCATTCTTAATAATGAGACAACTCTATCTCTCTGCCCACATGCCTATTCTTTCGGCAGGATGAATATCCTTGAATATTCAGCTCCCAATCCTGATCCTGTTGCAGCGATATCACTGTAAAGCCCACTATGTCGTACAAGCTAATTTGTGCATGAGTCACAAGCGTGTTTACCTTATTCCTTATACTGCATGCATTCTGATATAGTAGTTCAATCCTGTATTACCCGTCGCTCTTCTTATTATTTGTTTGTCCAGTCGTTGGTACCTACACTGACACTGATCACCGAATCATTCCCCTCCCGCTCCAAGTTCTGCAACCCAGATGAGATATCCCAAACCCGAGCACCAGGTAGACAACCCAAGCTTCAGGACTTTCAATCCTGATCATGGAGAACAGTATCTATGCCTCTAACTATGCTATCCCCAATTTTCCATCATTGGGCTGCATGGTGACACGGCAATGCTGCGTCACAGTGCTGGGGACTCGGATTCAATTCCAATCTCTGGGTCCTGTCTGTATGGACTTTGTACATTCCTCTGGGGTCTGAATTGGGAACATTAACTCTTTTCTCTCTCCACAGTACGTCTCTGTGTTTTCTACCATCTAGAGTATTTTTGTTTTTGTTCGATGGAGAAATGCAGCAAATGTGACAGGTTTTTGTAAAAGCAGTCGTGCTTCGCGGGTTCCTCTGGGTGTTTAGGAATCTTGCCCGGCCATTTGTGTGAGTGCAGTGTCCCTGGCTACCCACTCCATCTCTTTCAGTCCCTCAGTCCATCGTCACTACATGCAGTCTTTCCTTGTGCCACCCCTGCGACTCCCCACACCCCATTGCCTGCCTTCACAGGACTGTGCACACAACGACACTGGGAACTTTCTGACCCACTGGGGATGCTAGGTAAAGATGCTGCCATTGAAAGGAACATAATAAGTAGAATCCATTTGAATAGCAAAGCTGAGTAAACAGGTTGAATGCCATCCATCTGGTCTGACATTTTCTAATCTTCTGTTTATCCTCGTTCATCTGCAAACAGATGGTCAATATGTATGCCTTGTCAAATACGCTTGGTGGCGGGGATAGATATCAGATCCTCTGGTCATTGGACTGATTCAGTGGTCTCACTTTCCTGACGTCGCACTTTTTTTTATTATCAAGTCTATCTACTTTAAAGAAAATGCCTTGATGGAGTTGTGCTGAAAGGATATTTGAATTTTGGAGACATTAGAATATGTCACGTGTGAGTGAGATTAGAAATAGGAAGATAACACAATTAACTGCACTGCCAAAGAGCTAGTAGGGGAGGCAGCACTTCTGATATGTGATCATTGGGATTCCCGGGTCGATAGAATATACACAAGAAGGACGGGATGATCCTGAACTGGCAGCAATCTCCGAATTGTGGATCATTGGGATTCCCGGGACGGTAGGACCTACACACAAGAAGGACGGGTTGAACCTGATTTGGCAGCAATCTCCAATATGTGAATCATTGGGATTCCCGGATGGGTAGGACCGACACAAGAAGGACAGGACAGACCTGAACTGGCAGCAATCTCCTGGCAGGCAGGTTTGTCATTGTCCCTTAGGAGGGTTTAAACTAGTGTGTGGCGGCGATGGGTGGGGGTGGGGAGGGTGGGGGTCAGGGAAAGGGGCGTGGGGAACGACAGCAGTAGGTCCACAGGAACAGTGACTGAGGAGAGTTGTAGATTAATATCAGTACAGCTAAGACCAACTGCAAGCAGGCAGAGTTACTGAACACAGTGGACCTGGCAGTCTGAAGTGTGCTGATGTTAATGTGAGGAGTCTGTTTGTTTGGACAGATATTTCGAGATCCCTGCATGTCAGAAAACAGGAAGAGATAACGGTTAATTGTCCGATGTGTCCTTCAGTGGATCAGCTTGTCTCTCCAGGCACCTAAAGTGTTTACTTTGGGTCAGTGAAATTCATAATTAATACAGCACAGAGGAGGCCAATCAGCCCACCATGCGTCCACGAGCTCTCCAACTTGACCACTTGAAAATAAAGAGAATGATCGGAGATAGGCTGAGAGGGATAGAGAGGAATAAACAGAGAGAAAGAAAGTGAACTGAGATAAACAGAGTGGCGAGAAAACGGAACAACAGAATGAGTGAGAGCAACGGATGTCAGACGAGTGTGAAGTAATCAGGAGGCAGCATGAGGAGAAATACACAGAAATTTCATTTCTAAACTCCGAGAGACTGCAAACGCGTTGTCTGGTGCCATACCCTGTGATACTGGCTGTCATCCCAGATCATTTACCGCCAATGACATCACGGAGCTGAGTTGCTGACAGCTAATCAGAATCCAATAGACCAATAGATTGGCTCCAGAGAGAAGGTGGATTAATTTAATTATTCTGGGCCAACATCAACTTGCAACCCCTCTCGACACTGTGTGAGAGACAGGGCGAGAGAATCTCCGTGATGGGGATTACTGACAGACGGGAAATCAGGATCTCAGCTGCGGGTCAAATAATGATTGACAACGTTTGCACATCACTTCCATGGTTTTGTAATTCACATTTCAATTTATATAGCACCACATAGTAAGTGTATTTTAACAACTTTGTCTCTTTGTAGTTTTCATATTTTGGTATGTACACAAAAGTTTATTTTGCCCCTGTGTTTTGTGTTGAATAAATCAATTTTATGACGGAGGAAGAAAAGATCTGTTCCGATGGGACAGTCATCATTTGAACCGTGCTGGGACCAAAGTCCAAGTGAATCCTAACTAGGACTGTAGAACATAGATTTAAACTGATTAGGAGTGTGTGTGTGTGCAGGGTGGGGGTTCAGTTACAGGGTTTAATTAGAAAAGCCGAATTAAAAGAGGAGGTAAGAGTACAGAACTCAGGAGAGGTTATTAAAATCTCCAGCACAGACAGAAATAGGATAGAGCATCTGGGAATGTTTAACGATCAAACTTCAAGCAAACTGGTCAAATGAATGGCATGACAGAAGGTACAGTTAATACAGGACTGACCATATTATATCTGAATACATGCTGTACAAGGAATAAGGAAAATCAGCTTGTGGCACAGATTGAAATCGGCAGGTATGAGGTGATGGGCATCACGGAGAAGTGGCTGCAAGGGGATCACGATATTTAAGGACATTTATCCTATTGAAAAGAGAGGCAAGTGGGCAGAGGGAGTGAATATGAATTATTAGTAAGAAATGAAATTAAACCAATAGTAAGAAAGGAAGTAAGGTCAGATAGTGTAGAATCTGCGTGGGTGGAACTGAGGAAGCACAAATGTAAGACAACCACATTTGGAGTCTTGTACAGGGCTCCAAAGAATAGTCAGGAGCGGGGGCAGAAGATACACCAGGTGATAGAAAAGATGTGTAGGAAAGGCAAAATACAGTGATCGTGGGTGATTTCGATATGCAGGCAGACTGGGAAAATCAGGTTGGTAGTGGATCGCAAGGAAAGAAATTACAGGAATGTCTATGCGATGTCTTTTTTTTTGCAGAAGCTTGTGGTAGAGCCCACTCGGGAAAGACGATACTGGATCTAATGAGGCAGGCTAGATAAGAAAGCTTAAGGTGAAGGGAAACTTCGGAAGCAGTGATCAGAACATGTTTGAATGTATTCTGCAATTTGAGAGAGAGAAGATATAATCAGAGGTAAGAGTATTTCAGCTGAATAAAGGCAACTACAGAGGCATAAGGGAGAAGCTGGGTAGGATTGACCGGGAGAGGGGTCCAGCAGGAAAGGCAGGGGAACAGCAATGGCAGGAGATTCCAAGATTAATTCAGAAGGCACTGCAGAGATTCATGCTGAGGAATAGAGGCATGGTACAGGAAGGACGAGGCAACTAGGGCTGGCAAGGGAAGTCAGGGATTGCATAGAAGCAAAAGGACAAGTATATAATGTGGTGAAGGGTAGTGGGACACTAGAGAATTGGGAAACTTACAATGATCAACAGAAGGTAAGATAAAAAAAAACGGAGGGAGAATATTAAATGTCGGGGTAAGCTAACCAGTAATATAAAGGAGACTATAAGAGGTTCATTAGATAGATTAAGTGCAAAAGTGAATATGGGCCACTGGAAAATGATGTTGGAGAGACAGTAGTGGGAAACAAAGAAACGAATGAGGAACTTCGCATCCGTCTTCATGGTGGAAGATGTGAGTAATTTCCCAAAACATGAACAGAGTGAGAGGGCAGAGCTGAGTATGGTGGCTATCATCAAGAAGAACATGTTAGAAAACTGAATGGCCCGAATGTGGATAAATAATCTGGACCAGGTGGACTACACCCCAGCATTGTAAGGGAAATACCTGAAGAGGTAGTGCAAGCATAACTGGTAATCTTTCAGGAATGACTAAAATCAGGAAAGGACCAAGTAACTGGAAAATATCTAACATGACACTCCGTTTAATAAGGGAGTTAGGCAGAAGATGGAAAATTACAGACTGATTAGCCTAACGTTAGTTCTGGGTAACATCCTGGAATCCATCTGAAGGATGGGACTTCTGAATACTTGGAGGTCTTTGGTAAAGTAGGACAGAGTCAGCATGGTCAAGGGGAGATCTGGCCTGACAAACCTGCTAGAATACATTGATTGAGTAACGAGCAGATTAGACCAAGGAGAACCAATAGATGTTATCCACTTGTTCCTGAAGAATCCTTTGACAAGGTGCCACACAGAAGGCTACTGAGAAAGATAAGGGCCCATGGTGTTAGAGGCAAGCTGCTAGTATGGATAGAAGTATGGATAGAAGCACGGCTGTCTGACAGAAAGCAGAGAGTAGGGATAAAAGGGTCCTTCTCAGGATGGCAGGCAGAGACAAGTGGTGTTCCACAAGATTCAGTGTTGGGACCACAACTATTCATTTTGTGCATTAATGATTTACATGAAGGAACTGAGGGGATTCTAGCTGGGTTTTTCAAACAGTGCAAAAATAGATAGAGGGACAGGTAGCATTGAAGCGGTGATTTAGCTGCAGGAGGGTGCTCTAGCGCATCTCCTCAACTTCCCACACCTCTGCCCTTGAGCTCCACTCTTCCAAACGACAACAAGCACCCCTCTGGTGCTCGCCTTCCATCCCATCAACCTCAGGATACAACGCATCATCCTCAGACATTTCCGCCACTAAGAGTCAGACTCCACCACCTGAGATTTACTTCCCTCCCAACCCCTATCAGCAGTCTGTAGAGACCATTCCCTTCACAACTCCCTCGTGAGGTTCATGCCCCCCACCCCCACCAAGCCACCTTCCACTCCTGACACCTTCTTTGCCACTACAAGAGGTATGAAACCTGTGTCAACACCTCCCTCCTCACCTCCATCCAAGGCTCCAAACGATCTTTCTACATCAGGCAAAGAACATTCTATGATTCCAAACACTTCACCTACTCTGTCTATTGCTCCTGGTCTCCTCTCCATTGGGGAGACAGGACATCAACTTTCAGACGGTTCAGGGAACACTCTCAGACACACACACCCAACAACCCCACTTCCCTGTGCTTGAATACTTCAACTCTCCCTCCCACTGCACCAAAGACTTGCAAGTTTTTGGCCTCATCCAGCCAAATTCTAGCCAGCAGTCGTCTGGAGGAAAAATTCATCATCTTCCACCTTGGGACCTTCTAACCACACGGTATCAAGGGCAATTTCACCAGTTTGCTCATCAGCCTTCCCGCCACCTTATCCCAGAACTAACCCTTCAACTCAGCACCACCCTGTTTAAATGAACTACCTGTCCATCTTCCTTCCCATCTATCCACTTCACCTTCCACTGTGACTTATCACTATCACCACCCATCTTCATCTAGCTATCGCCTTCCAGCCCCAGCCCCTCTCATTTATCTCTCAGCCCCATTTCACCCACCCCCCTCATTCCTGATGAAGACTTTATGCCTGAAACGTCGAATCTCCTGCTCCTCGGATGCTGCCTGACTGGCTGTGCATTTGTAGCACCACATGTTTTGCCTCTGATCTCCAGCATCTGCGGTCTTCACTTTCTCCTGCTGAAGGATTTTCACAGGTTTGGGGAGTGCGCAAAGAAGTGGCAGGTGGAGTATAACGTGGGAAAGTGTGACGTCATGCACTTTGCCAGGAAGAATACAGGCATGAGGAATAGCGAGCAAGTTCAGAAGTCTGAAGTGCAAAAAGACGAGGGAGTTCTAGTCCAGGAGTCTCGAAAGGTAAGCTTCCAGGTTGTCAGTAGTTAGGAAGGCAAATACAATTATGGGATTTATTTCAAGAGGGCTTGAATATAAATGCAGGGATGTACTTTTGAAACTCTATAAGGCTTTGGTCAGGGCACATCTAGATGATAGTGCACAGTTTTGGGTCCCATATCTCAGTAAGGATGTACTGGCCCTGGAACGTTTTCCAAGGAGATTCACGAGAATAGTCCCAGGAATGAAAAGTTTAACATATGAAGAACATCTGAGGGCTCAGCGTCTATATTTAATAGAATTCAGAAAGATACTGGGAGGTCTAATTGAAACTTACAGAATATTGTAATGACCTGGACAGAATTGATATTGGAAATTAATTTCCAATGGTAGGAGAGACGAGGTCTCGAGGGGACAGTGTAAAGAGGAGACCGTTTAGAACAAAGGTAAGGTGGAACCTCTTCAGCCAGAGACTGGTGAATCTATGGAATTCTCTGCTACAGAAAGCTGTCGAGGCAAGGTCATTGAGTATATTTAAGAGTGAGACAGATAAGTTCTTGATTGCAAAATTGATCAAGGGTTACAGATAGAAAGCGAGAGAATGAGGATGAGAAGTTTAACAGCCATTATTGAATGGTGGAGCAGGTTCAATGCGCTGAATGGACAAATTTCTGCTCCAATGTCTTCTGGTTGCTTGGTTCATATTGGCTCTCCTCATTCCTCATTGGAGATGTATCCTGGAATTTATCTTCATATGATTTATAAAGAGTAACATTCCAATACAAATGACTGGGAAATATCATGTTCCCTCCCTCCAGTCTCAGCAGCCAAGTCTCCAATATTATAATCACACTGCAATTGAAATCCAGTGAATGATACTTAACCACATTTGATTAACATCGACAACATTAACAGTAAGACCCTCACCTGCCCTCTCTGATCTTTTGAATAGCCATCTGAATTGTGTGACACATCATATTCTCTGTTAACATATCCATGCCATTTGTCTGTGGTAACTCATGTTGTTGTAGGCACATTTTCCTGTCTGATTATGGACTAGAAAAGTTCCCTCCATATTTTACTGACATTATAATCACTGATCAGTAGTTACAGACTTTATATTTCTATTTATAAACGGAGAAACAGTTTATGTTCTGACAATCCTTTGACATTACTCCCATATCCAAGGTAGATTGAATGATTGTACACAATCAAGCTTCCATCTCCAATATTCCTTCCTTTAGTCACCCCCATATATCTCACCCCAAATGTGTAAATTTTAAACGTTGTTTTGATTTTTAATAAAATGAATATTGAAATGAAAGAGGTTAACTGGATCTATTTGTTCAGTGACTGTGATTAATGTCAATCTCTGTGGATCCTAATTATCCCAGTGGAGAGTTTGCGTCATTGAATGATAAATGGGCTCTGTAAATGTGTTATTCCATAGTATGAGTAGGAGCATCACTGACAGCACTAACAGGGATCATCAGCTCGAGTGAGAGGGGGTGAAGAGATCAGAATCTGCGAACATTAGACTGGAATGTTACAATACTTGTTCAAAATCTGAGGACCTAGAATTGGATTGTTCCAACAATGGATCAGAATCAGAGAACATTAGGCGGGAATGGTACAACAATGGGCAGGAGTTTATACTCGGGTCTTTACTATGTTTCTCGGAATCGGATAACATTAACATTGCGGATCAAGTGTATCCTTTGGATTATTCAAGGTGGTTACTATCCCATCCTTGCGATAGTTGGTGTTCCTGGTAAGTCATTATATTTGTCGACTAAACCGGGTTGATCTCAATTTCTGCTCATGATATATACATTTTAGAAAGTGGAAGTCAATGTCTTCAGTTCCAAATAAAAATTCCTTTCCTTATAAATTATAACTAACAAATTACTATTTATAAATTACTCACTGATATGCGAGATGGAACCAGACTGTTCTCAAACTCCATAATTCATTTTCAACTTCACAAATATACATCTCCATGTCCTCCCCACCCACCAATCGTGTCCAATACCACCATCATTGTATCGCAGTCTCATCTCAGTCTCAGTGCAACGTCTGAATAAACCATGATTTGTGACTTTGTACAATCTGGATGCAACAGTTTTAAGTTTAGTGACATGTCCGTCACTAAATAATTGCTCTT
The DNA here is from genome assembly GCF_037043375.1 of Chiloscyllium plagiosum. Taxonomy (NCBI): domain Eukaryota; kingdom Metazoa; phylum Chordata; class Chondrichthyes; order Orectolobiformes; family Hemiscylliidae; genus Chiloscyllium; species Chiloscyllium plagiosum. Next base: position 53,863,594 of record NW_028270174.1, on the reverse strand, counting down.
GATGATGTTTAACTTGTTCTCTGCACATATGGGAAGACAGTTTATGATGGTCAAGCCATTGACTCAAAATTTAGAACAACAGAATATCTCATGAAGGAAATTGGTGGAATTTAAAAGCAACCATTATCATTTGTTATAAAAACCCATCTGCTTGCCTCATGTCCTTTAGGGAAGTCAATGTGTCATGCTTCTCTCGTCAGGTTTCTGTGTGACTTCTGCGATGAACATGTGGGTTACTGTACCTTTAAGAGAATTACATGCCAGCAATAACTACCTTACAGCATCATGTGCTCTGAAAAATAGATATAATGTAACCTTTGGTTGAAAAACTTGATTAGCTCATTGTCTTGAGCCAAAAACAAATTCAGCAAAACACTTTAAATTATACCCCAAAATACCCACCTCTAATCAAGTTTGAATTTAGTGTATTGACAATCGTAAAGGCCAATGACACAGTCGAATGGTTTGGGGGTACAAGACCGTGGAAAATTGTACAGTTGAGAGGAGAACTACCATACTACTAGCATGCAAAGACTGCCTGAAAAATAGCTCTCTTAAGGGTACTTTTATTGATTAGCAACTGGTGAAGCAGAATCCCCAAGAAGAAAAGAAAACAGGAATATGGTGAAGATCCGAAAGCTTCCTGGTTTTGAGGTTAGAAGTTTTGCTTTGTAAATCTTCATTCGCCGTATTATCAGACTAATATTGTGGAGGGGGAAGGTAAAAGATAGGTTAGAGGAAGAAGTTGTAAACAGTAGTTCGTTTATTATTCTCTGTTATACTTTAAGAATAAAGTTGTTAATTTTTGCTTTTAATAGTTTTGGACTCTAGAATTATCACACATTACTGCATGGGATAAATCTTTTCTCTGTTTCTGGTTTTAATTAAGCAGGAGAATTGCTCCTGTGTTGTGACACTACAAACCCCCAGCAATGTGTTTAACTCTTTACTGTCCTGTGGAATAGTTGAACCAGCCACTCAGTTCACGATCAGCATAACATATTGGCCTCACCAGGGCTGCATACATTCTGTGAGAGAAGATCAAAAGTAAACATAGCTCCCTTCCTCTGCCTCTTTCAGGTATTCTTACAGCTCATTTCTATTCAGGTAAGTGACCATCCCCTAGTTTGGGTGTATTCAATCTCATCAAAGTTCTCCCCGAGAGTGTTGCATATCTCAATAGGCAGCGCTGGTGCTGGCTTTATTGATGCTGACGTACGGATGTAAGGGACTTATGAATTCCATGACAGACGTAGTGCATAGAGAAGAAATGGCGATGTCTAAGTGAGAGAAAAGGATTATTGCGATCATTCCTGAGAGTGTTTTTGAGGCAGTTTTTGGGGTACTGTGGATAGACTTTCTCTGAAGTTTCACTGGACTGATCCCTGAGATAATGGCACCATGAGCAGTGAGTGAAGCTCAGTGAGAGAATAAGGGGTAATTGCATTGAACCTTAAGGGAGATGGACAATCACTCATGATGTTCTAAATAGGCACTGATACAGAGATGAATTCCATGGCATTTTTGTCACTCGGGTTACATTATTCTCGATAGTTTAAGAGCCTTTGCGAACGTTCCACCCAACTGCACGCACTCCCTATTTTGATTGAGACAGAGAGAGAGAAAGAGAGAGAGGTTCAGGCTTTTGAATAAACTCTCCAAATATTAATACAGTTCAATTGGTGTGTAATCCTGCAGTGAATGTCATGTTTTATCCATAATCCCGACAGGAGCCACAAGACCTTCATTATAAAAGAGTTAACTCTTCCTTGCAACATCTGACCTCAATGGAGAACATGGGTGTGTCTTATCGGAGATGGAAGATGCCTCGTTGAGACTTGACACAAAATATTTGGCTTCCCTCCTCACTGCCAGCAAATCGTGTTAAAGTAGCAAACGTTCTACAAATAGTGGAGCCAACATTAACACCATAGAGCCCTCTATCAGTGCAGTCTCAGTTTCATTGTTTTGTCATGTTGGACTATCAATGACAACCTCCTTTTCCTATATAAGTGTCTCGAGGGACTGTTTAGCTTCCTCCTCGGCTCATGGAGAGGAGAAAGTGAGGTCTGCAGATGCTGGAGATCAGAGCTGAAAATGTGTTGCTGGAAAAGCGCAGCAGGTCAGGCAGCATCCCGGGGACAGGAGAATCGACGTTTCGGGCATAAGCCCCTCCTGAAGAAGGGCTTATGCCCGAAACGTCGATTCCCCTGTTCCCTGGATGCTGCCTGACCTGCTGCGCTTTTCCAGACACACATTTTCAACTCCTGGTCTCATGCAACAGGTTTAAGGGTCTGATTGGGCTCTGCCTGCTCCTGTTTAACAGCTCGGTGAACTGTCAGACCCCCTCTCTTCCTGTGGAACAGGCAGGAGGATTGAATGGGCTGTCCCTATTCTTGTTCAGTAGTTTGCTGAATGGCTTCCACATATCCGTGTGTAACCAACTTGAGATGGTGAGTGAGGTCCTCTTTGAACTGTAGAAATGCGCAGTGTCTAGCCGTGCTGTTACATGAATGTTACCGGCACTTAAACAGCTCAAAACGGAATGTTGCCCGCGTCCTGCTGCACATGGACACAGAATAGTTGATGAGGGACAAAATGCTCTGAGCATTGTGTGATCTTCAGTCCTCATCCCAACTTCAGATCTTATGATGGGGAAAAACATTGATGGAGCAGCTGAAGATGTTTGTGCTGAGGAGGTTAACCTGAGGATCTCCTGCAGAGATGTACCGGAACTGAGAGGACTGTTGGCCACTGACTACAAGCATCTTTCTTTGTGCTCTGAAAGACCCAGACAAGTGGGAAGTTACACCTCATTCCCTTTCAGCTCAAGTAATTAGGTGGCCCCGATGCCATCCTCAGGAAAATACTGCCTTGATATCAAAGCCATTCACTCTTTTCTGAGCCCCTGTATTCACCTCTTGTTCATATCAATAGGTGACGGTGTATGTGTGGGGACTGTTTTCCTCTCACGGAGGTTAATCACTGTCAGAAATTATCTGGGCTAGAGAGTTATTGGAGCTACATCACTGAAAGTATTTAAGGAGGATGTTGATGGATTTTTGACCTGTCAGAGAGCTAAGGGGTGTGACGAATTGGCATTAAAGAGGAGTTAAAGTCAGCAGTAGATCAGCCATGATTGTATACAATGGCTTGATCTTCCGAATACCGATCCTGATCTTTCTGTCCTCATACTCTGTAATTACAAAGTTAATGGTTGTAATTGTCCTAAACGTTCTGTTATTGAATGTTGCAATTAGAGAGAGTAAAGTATTTTGTGAGTCATCTCTGAGTGAGGTATGGGGGCTGTATTCATAGGGAATCTGGGTCAATAATATGACCAACAAACTGAAGCACTAGTTGCAGAAAAGAGACACTCTGGAAAGAGACCAGAGGCATCTTTCGAACCCAGCCTCTATTTTCCAAAAACATTTTCCAACTCACACTAAACCGTGCGAGATAGTCTAGAGGGAATGAATGATATCCTGTGTTACCGTAAATCAGGTATTTGGAGGAAGTGGCCTCGATCTGCTCCTTGCATGAACGTTGAGGGGTTGAATGGAACATCAGAACGTACGGCTGAGCAGCAGGAGTGGGCCACTTTTTCACCGTTCTACCACGCACAAAGATTGTGGTCTCAACAGCACTTTTCTGTCTGTATACCATTTTCCTAAATTCACTTGCCTGTCAAATGTCACCAAAGACAACTTTGAATAAATGTAAACATCCAGGCACCACATAAGTCTGGGGAAAGGAATTACACTTGAACAGCCCTTTGAGAATATCTCATTTGTGTTCCATGCAAAGTTGGAGGGTCACTGTTTCCTTTTTCAGTCCCGTTCCTCCACTGGTTACACCAATCTTAAATGCAACCAGTTTAGTGAGGTGGCCAATGATATAGGTCTCAGAGTAGATAATTCTCGCGAGAAATGTGAGACAGAGAAATTTGAACTCATAACAAATGTTAAAATGATGGAGTCGCAAGGTTTGATCAGGGCTAATTATCATGACTTTATCAGAAGGAAGTCGCATCTAATGGATTTGATTGAATTAGTTTGAGAGGTCGATTGTTTAGTTTTGGAGGAAGGCATTTGACAAATTTCCAGCTGGGAAACTGAGAAATAATGTAAAATCTCACAATATGAAGGATAACTTGACAAGTTACAAGGAAAATTGTCTTAGTGGCAGCAGGCAGAGGGTGGTGGGAGAAGGTTGTTTTTGTGACTAGAGACCAGTGTCCCCTGGTGTACCACAGGATCAGTGCTACGTCCCTTATTGTTTGTGTTATTCATAAAAAGAAGATGCGAATGTGGAGGGGGCTAGGTGGAGAGTGGGGGAGGTGTGACAAGTAACTGTATGTTTGACATAAAGATTGACCGGTTGGTTCGCAGTGAGGTGGAAGGCCTTAAGTTACAGGAAGAAGCAGATGATTGGTCAGATGGGCAGATCAATGGCAGATGGAATGTAACCCTGATAAATATGAGGTAATGCACTTTGGCAGAAGGAACCAGACAGGGGAGGACTCAATGAATGGCAGCACACTGGGAAGCTCAGATTGTGCTTCTCCATACATCCTTGAATGTGACTGGACAGGTTAATGAACTAGTTAAGAATTAGACCTTGGGTGTAGCGTTTCCAAATCAGCGCGTAGATTATAAGAGCAATACAGGGCTTTGGTTCGGCCAAAGTGGAGTACTGTATGTAGCTCTGGGAGCCACATTCCAGGAAGGATGTGATTGTACTGTAGAGGGTGCAGAGGTGATTCACCAGGATGTTCCCTGGGATGGAGCATATCAGCTATGGAGAGAGGCTGGTTAAGCTCGGATTGTTTACTTTGGAGCAGAGAAAGTTGAGGGGTCCGTGATTCAGGAGGATAAGATTATAAGCGACGTGGACAGGGTAGATAGACAGCAGCTGTTCCTTTTAGTCAGAGGGTCAAGAACAAAGGAGTACACTTTTAAAGTGACGAGTTTGAGGTTCAGAGAGGATTTAAATATTTTTCCACCTCGAGGATGTGGGGTTCTGGGATTACTTCCTGAGAGGGGAATTATCACAGGTAACCTCACAATCATTAAAAAGTACTTGGACGAGCACTTGGAAGTCTCATAACATTCCAGGCTATGGGCCTGGTGTAGGAAAGTGGGACTAATATAGTTCGTGCTGTATTTCTGTTGGCACAGAGTCTATGCTCCTGTGAGTGTATGGTGTGGAAGGTCAATTGTTGAGCAGTTTAAAGCAGGAATTGATGGCTTTCTGAAGAGTATATTCAAAAGGGTTAAAAGAGCAAACTGTAATAGCTTGTTAAATTATGTCAATTCGAGAAATATGACAAAACAAGTGCAGTTACCTTACAGTTTGAACCAGAGAATAGAGAATGGGAAACAGGGAAATGGCAGAACTATGAAGCCACTACTTCAGTTCTATCTTCACAGAACTTTCAAACAATACTAGGAAAACCAAGTCTGGTGTGGGAAAATGATAGAGTATATCGAACATAGAGCATAGTAAGTAAATGCTTTAGAAGAAATTATTGTGGCTGAAAGTAATGGTCATAGGCAACACTAACGTAGATTTATGAAATGGGAATTATGTTTGAGAAACAAACTGGAAGACAAATGAAAGAGAAACAATGGATGTAAAACATGTTGATTTTTAGAAAGATTTTGGGAAAGCACCAAGCCAAATTTACAAAATCAAATCTGAGTGGATTGAGGGCTAATATATGGCTATGTTTCTAGAATGGGACAGCTGGCAGGAAACGGTGAATAGAAATAGACAGACTCGTCAAGCAACAGCCTGACATTGTCTGTAAGGTATGATTCTGTGAGTATGACTATATCCCAGACACCCCAGTACCTACGCCGAATATCTCCTGTCTCATCAGTAGCACGAACACAGCAGACGTGGCGGCACAGTGGGATACAGTTGGAAGGGAATTGCTCTTGGAGTCCTCAACAGTGACTCCATATTCCATGAAGTCTCATGGCATTAGTTTGCATATGGGAAAGGAAACCTCCTGCTGATTACCATGTACCAGCCTCTCTGAACTGATGAATCAGTACTCCTCCATGATGACCAACACTTGGAGGAAGCAATGAGGGTAGCACGGATGCAAGATCTACTCTGGGTGGGGAATTTCAATGTTCACCACCAAGAGTATCTCAGCTATAGCATTACTGATTGAGCTGGCCAGGCCCCAAAGGATATAACTGCTCGACTGGTTCTTCAGCAGATGGGGAAGGAACCAACAAGAGGAAAATACATACTGACCACAGACTTACTAATACTGCCAGTTGCAGAACGTCTGTCCATGACATTATCGGTAAGAGAGACCACCGCATAGTCATTGTGGAGACAATGTCACACCTGCACATTGAGAATAACCTCCACCATTTTGGGTGGTACTATCGTGGTGCTTAATAGGGCAGACTTTGAACAGATCTAGCAGCTCAAATCTGGATGTCCATAAGGTGTTGTAGGTCATCAATAGCAGTGGAATTGTACTCCCGCATAACCTCATGGCCTGGCATATCCCTCTCACAACAATTACCATTAATCCAGAGGATCAACATTGGTTCAGTGGAGTGTGCAGGAGGGCAGGAGCAGCACAAGGAATACCTGACAATGAGGTGTCAGCCTGGTGAAGCCACCAAAGAGGACTACTTCTGCACCAGCATAAGCAGTAAGTGATAGACAGATCTAAGTGATCCCACAAGCAAAGGAACAGATCTAAGCTCTGCAGTCCTATCACATCTAGCCGAGAAACGTTGGGGACAATTAAACAATTCACCGGATGAAGAGATTCCACAAATAACCCCTTCCTACATGATGGAAGAGCCCAGCACTTCAGTGTATAAGATAAGGCTGATGCATTCGCAACAATCTTCAGTCAGAAGTGCTGAGTGGATGATCCATCTCAGCCCCCTCCAGTGGTCCTCAGCAATTCAGTTACCAGTCATCAGCCAATTCGATTCAGTCCACGCGATATCCAGAAACGATTGGAGATACTGGATACTTCAAAAGGTGGATAATCTGACACTATTACGGCAATAGTACTGAAAACTTGTGCTCCATAACTAGCCAGACCCCTAGCCAAGCTGTTTCAATACAGTTACAACAATGGCTTTTCCTGATTATGTGGGAAATTACCCCAAGTATCTCCTGAATGTAAAAAGCAGAACAAATCCAATCCGGTCAATTACCACCCCATCAGTCTACTCTCGATCATCAGTAAGGTGGTGGAAGGTCTCAGTGCTTTTAAGCAGCAACTTGCTCAGCAATACACTGGTCAACGCTCAGTTTGGGCTCCACCAGGGCCATTCAGCTCCTGACCTCAGTACCGTGGTTCAAACATGGACAAAAGAGCTGAATTCCAGAGGTGGGGTGAGAGCAATAGCCCTTTAAATCAAGGCTGCATTCGACTATGTGTGGCATCAAGGGGCCTATGCAACACTGGAATCAATGGGTATCAGGGGCAAACTCCCTGCTGGTTAGAATCATACCTGACACGTAGGAAGGTGGACATGGTTGATAAAGATCAGTCAACTCAGCTCCAAATCTGTAGGAGTCCCTCGAGGGGTGGCAGAAAACTTCTTTAGGGCTACTTCATCAATGACCTTCCCTCCATTTTAAGGTCAGCAGTGGAGATGTTCGCCAATGATTGTACAATGTTCTGCAACATTTGTGGCTCCTCAGATACTGAAGCAGTCCATGTTCAAATGCGACAAGATCTGGACAGTATCCAGGCTAACAAGTGGCAAGTAATATTCCGGCCACACGAATGCCAGACCATGACCATCACCAATAAAATATAATTTAACCTGCCCCTTGGCATTCAATGGTGTTACTATCAGTGAATCCCCCAGTATCAGATTCCTGGTGGGTAATCATTGCTCACAAACTCACTGGTCTCGCCACATGAACACAGTAACTATAAGAGCAGGTCAGAAGCTACGAATATTGCGGCGAGTAACTCACATCCTGACTTCCAAAAGTCTGTCCATCATCTACAATGAATAAGTCAGAAGTGTGATAGAAGAGTCGCAATTTACCTGGATGTGTGCAGCCCCAACAACACTCAAGAAGCTTTATACCATCCAGGAGAAAGCAGCCAGTTTGACTGTCCCTTCATCCACAATGCTCCACCATCAACGCTCAGCAGGAGCAGCAGTGTTTTACTATCTACATGCTGCAATCAAATGATTCACCAAAGATCCTCAGAGACCATCTTCCCAACTCCCATGTCTATCTAGAAGGACAAGGGCCACAGATGTATGGGAATACCATCATCTTCAGGTTCCCTCCAAGGCATTCACCATCCTGACTTGCAAATATATCACCGCCCCTTCACAGTCACTGGGTCAGAATCTTGGGATTCCCTCCCTAATGGCATTGGAGGCCAACCACAGCAGGTGAACTGCAGCGTTCAACAAGGCAGCTCACCTTCTCAAGGGCAACTAGGGACAAGCAATAAATGCAGGCCCAGCCAGTGACTCCGAGATTCACGAAATAAATAAATAGAAATTAACAGAGGAAGGTTGCTGAGGTGTCACAGGGATCAGTGCTTGGGGCCCAGCTGTCCACAATGTCCTTTAAACATTTGGTTGCTGGAATCAGATACAATATATCCCAGCCTGCTGACAGCACTAACGAATGTGGGATTGTGAGTGGGTGAGGAGGACGTAAAAAAAGCATCGAGAAGACTAAGACAAGTGGAGTGAATGGGTAAATACGTGACAGATGGAGAACAATGTGGATAGGGGTGATGGTGTGCCCTTTGGTGGAAACGATAAATTGGCAGCCTACCATTTGAAAGGGATTGGTTGAAGCATGTTATTCTACAAAGGGACGTATGCTCCTTTCTGTTGTTTCCTTCTGCATAAAGCTCTGAGGCCCATGCAGCGCAGTGAGGTCTGCAACCAGAAGTCAATACTGGGCATGGCATTGGGCACGCTGCCCAGTGTACACAGACCCACCAAGTGGGGAGCTGTAACACTGAAAAGGATCTGCATCTCCCTGTACCCCAGTCGCTGAAAGCAATATTGCAGAAAAAGAAAGCAGTTAGGAAGATAAATTGTGTGATGACTTTCATTTCAGGGTGATTTGAGTCCAGGTGAAAAGGTGACTTACTGCAGCTGTACAGGGCCTTGGTGAGACATCATCTCGAACATTGTGCAGCATTATGTGCAGTTTTGGTCTCCTTATCTAATAAAGGACAAGCCTGACATTGAGGGAGAGCAGTGAAGGATGACCAGACTGATCTCTCGGATGACGGGCTTGTTGTGGGAGTAGAGTTTGGGGAGACTGGGCCAGTATTCCATGGGCTTCAGGAAAATGAGTAGATATCTCAGTGAAATATACAAAACTCTGACGGGGTGAGCCAGATTGGAAGTAGGGATGATAATTCCCCTGGCTGGGATGTCTGAAACAAGGGGCCACAGTATTAGGTACAGGCAGTCACTCTGCATTGAGATGAGAATAAATGTCTGCACTCACTGACTGGTGAACATGGAGAATTCCCTCGCACTTGGAAACCAATACACTGATTATAAATAAGGATTTAGAGACAGAAAAGGGATGGTGGGAGAGCAGGAGTACGGTGTGGAAATGAAGGACCAACCATCATTAGAGTGAATTGGGTAGCAAACTTGATGGACCAAACGTACTACTGCTCTTCCTATTTTATAGCTTCCCAAGGTTACTCACATTAACGGATATGTACATCGTGTGGGATAAGTGCATTGAGGAGATGTTTTCCATGAACTAGAATGGGGGAGGCTCAATGTGTTGTATGATCTACTCCTTTCCCGCTGTTTCTGTGCAGTCTATAGGAAATGTTGTCACAAGCTCTCAGATGTTAGGAAGGGGGTCTCTGCAGGGTCGACAGGACTGTGTTCCCATTCCCTTTTCCGACACTGATGCTGAAGCCGGGTGCTCTGTCCGGTTTCATCCTTTCAGACCTTGGAGTAGTTTGATACAAATGACTGCCCTTGATTGGCCGTTTCAGAGATCATTGAAATTTATATCACATGTCAGGGTCGTTGGAGTCACTATTAGGCCAGCCCAGGAAATCACGGTAGATTCACTTCCTAAAAGTACATTGGAGAAGGAAATTCTGTTTACAATCCAAATTGGCTTCAAGGTCACTGTTACTGACGCCAGATTTTAGATCTCGATAATTTATTAATTGTTTTTAACTTCCACGAGCTGCCAGAGCATTAGCCTGGTCTGGATTAGTAATCCAGTGACATTTCCACAACAGCACCATCTCCACATGGGGACCTGTCGGAAACCACACTGAACAGCTCATTTCTGTTCTGCTTGACAGTCTGTCAAAAAGAACTCCCACCAATTTGACTGTCGTGATGGGACTGAGGTGTGGTAATTGTTTAGATTGTAATTATTCCCTTCTTCGGGGATGGGACTTAGCTGAGTAATTTTCCACATTGCCAGGGAGATGTCAGAGTTGGAGCTGGAATGAAACAGCTTCCCCAGGGACAGGGCATGTTGTGCAGCAAAAGTCTTCAGTCCTATTGCAGGAATGGGGTCAGGGCCCATTGCCTTTGTCGTATCGACTCTGTTCAGCTGTTGCTTCATCTCTCGGGCAGCAAATCAAATTGGTTGAAGACTGGCATCTATGATTTCGTGGGCATCATGATGAGGGTGAGGTGGAATATCGACTCAACACTCCTAGCAGAGGCTGGTGCAGATAAAACATCCGTCTCTTTTATACTGATGTGTAGGTCTGTTCCATTATTCCGGATGGGTATATTTGTGGAGCCCTCTCCTCCAGTCATTTGTTTGATCGTCCATCACTATTTATGAGTGAACGTGACAGGACTGCAGGGCTTCGATCAGATCTGTTGGTCATGTCTGGTAGCATTACTGAGTTAGCATCAGGTTAAAGTTCATGTGATTTTTTAATTCAAATGTTTAATTCACCTGAATCCTTTTCTTTGGGAAATACCATCTTGTTTTTAAAGTGAATGTGTTTCCTCTGTTTCTCTCCCTGACCATGATTAAGAGCTCTGTCGTGTCAGTGATGCCAGCCTTACGTAGTTTCAGAGCCAATGAATTCATTGGATTCCCAATCATCTTCACCACATTGTATGTTTCCTCTTTTCGTTTGATGCCTTATCACTCATGGCTGCCTTGTCCTCCCATGAGTATGTTTCATCATCTTGGGGTTGAATTGTTGGTATTATCTTCCCAATTATCCCCACAAACTCCTGCTATTGCTGCTCCATGGTCTTTCCTGCTCAGCCTCCCTTCCAATTAACTCTGGCCAGCTACACCCGCATGTGGTTATAATTACGCAATGTAACTACAAAGACATTACATCTTGAGGAGAGCGTTAGATATAAACTGAAAGAAGGAGTTTTGAGAGATGGGACACGAAGAATAATTGGTGGACTTCTTAACTAGATACAAAAGAAGAACGAGAGAGAGGATATAGATATGGAGATGTGGAAAATGAGGCAACCACATTATCGAAAGTAGGAGATGAACATCCCCCAATGTTTTGGCAATGCCTGTGTGCTGTGGTCCTTTGTACAGTGCATGTGCAACAGAGTAATATGTTCAAATGCTGAGTCTGATGCCAGAATATTTATCTCCAATAATATGACAAACACTAGCGTTGGGAAGAACCCAACAGGCCAATATATTGAAGTCCCGGTAGAAAGGGAATTAACTGAAATAAGTTGAGACACCAGAATGACGAATTTAGAGCACACATCCTAGTCAGAATGAGAGAGTAGAGTTGGGAATCTCAGAAAAGGAGGGAACGTTGAGAGGATCAAATCATGTTTTAATGATTTATCAATTTTATACATCATATGCATCATTTTTCGTTACATGTGTCTCTGTTGTTCATTTACAATGTGTTATGCACATGTGAAAAATCCTACTTATCTGCACACACACATTGATTAAACAGTGAATATAAAATCACTTTTCCACCATTGAAAGTGTCCTGTTGTCATATTACCAGGATACATGAACGCCAACTGGCCAACAAAAGACATGTTCCATTATCATTATGTTCTATACATACATACAAAGAAGTGCACCACTTTGACTGGGACAAAGCATACACACATGCAAAGGCACTGAAGGACCTTCTTGGAGGAATGGCATTCTAACCAGAAGTCCATGAATAAACGCATCGATTTAGATCCTGTCTACATTCTCTTGTTAAAATAACCGGAAATGACATCACCCACTTTAAGAAACCAAGATCTATAAATAGAGAGGCGGGACATACCACCAGAGTTTCAGCGGAGACTCTCATTGACGATATCACCTAGTCATGGTGACGAAACTTCTGAAAAAAAAACCTTCAAGCTCAGTGAGCTAACTTGCATACATATAAACTGTTATTTTTATTTTATTAATGAAATTTGGGAGTTCTCTGTCACCAACGTTTTAACTGATTATGAGGTGAGGTGAGCTATTCTGGGTGTGTGATTTTAATTAACAAAGGGATTCTACATTGATGTCATAGCAGTTTGGGGCCTTGCCGTATGGATTTGGACAGATTTGAACAGATTTGGGGTACAAAAGGTCCCAGCAAATTCCAGCACGTGGCAATTAATGACCTGGATCTTCACATAAAACCAGTGGGAAAATTAGTTTACTTTTGTTAACTTGTGGCTGGTTAAATTAAAAGTGAGAGAAATGGCTTTTAACATTACTAAAGAGGTTTCCAAATTTTCCAAGGAAGTTTAGAAAGACAGAAGGAGGACATTTTTTAGAATTAGTAAATAGGTTGGAATTGGGTTTAACCAGGGACAAAAGGGAAGCTGAAATTGTAATGGAGTTGGTCAAACACTTTGATGTATCAGAGAAACAGGCAACTGCAGTAGAGTTAAAAAAACTAAAATTGCAAATGTGGCAACTGGAGTTAGAAGATAATAAAGGGATGGAAACAGAGAGAGAAGAAAGAGAAAGAGAGGAAAAAGAAAGAGAGAGAGGATTTGAAATTCAGAAATTGTGAATTAGACAAGAAAGTTAAATTAACAGGATGGAGATGAAGGGAGAACAAGGGATGTATAAAACAATGTTAATAACTTGCCATATTTCGGTGAGAAAAATGTCAAAACCTGTTATATTTCATTTGAAAAAATGGCTAGGCAGATGACGTGTTCAGTGAACTTGCGGGTAATGCTATTTCAGACTAAGCTGGAGGGCACAGCTGGTGAGGCATATGCAGCACTGTCAGATGAGGGGTCAAGAGATTATCAAGATGCCAAATTGGCTCTTTTGATTGATTATGAATTGGTACTAGAAGCATATAGACAGAAGTTCAGAAATATAGAGACGGAACCAGGTCAGATTTATCTTGAGTTTGAAAGAATTAACCACAGTCATTTTGATAGGTGGATGCTGGCCTTAAAAATGGATAAGACCTGTGAGGCTCGAAGGGAGATTAATCTTTTGCAGAAGTTAAAAGACTCACTTCCAGAGGTAGTAAGAATCCATGTGAATGTGCAGAAAGTTCAAGAAGTGCGAAGCGCGGCAGAAATGGCATGTAAATACGCATTGGGGCATGAGATGATGTTTAGATTCTGGCAGGATTTTCATCCTGTGAGGGATAGAAATTGGGAGAAGGGAAGATAACAAATTACAAAGCGAACAGTAGCGCACAATAGTTTACCACAGGTGAAAAAAGAAGCCCATGGGGGCTGAAAGGTGGTGAAAGGCCTCAGCTGTTCTTACTATAAGGGTGTGGAACACATAAACTTACAGTGCTGATGGTTTAAGAAGGGCACGGGGTAAAAGTTGTTTTCACTGCAGTAAGTTGGGACACACCGTGCTGGCCATTGAAGGAAGACACTTTGGGGAAAGATGTGGTAGAAGAGGCTAAGCCCAGTGGCATTAGTGAAACTGGTAAAAGAGACCCCAAGTGGAGCCGAGGAGCTGCAGGAGATTGCACAGCCTAGGCAAGGGCTGGGTCTGGAGGCAGTGCCTGATCTCTCGAAAGAATTCGCCTCTGTAGATAAAGTTTACTCAGAAAGAACAGAGGGAGAAGGACAAGAAGTTATAATTTTGTGAGATACCGAATCTGCTCAGTCTCTAAAGGTTGAGAAGTGAGGCTCCCGAAAAGCACAACAGATCAGGCAGCATCTGCATAGCAGAACAATCGAATATCAGGCAGAAACCCATCGTCAGGAGTGTAGTGGGCGGACAAGGGAGCTGAAAGATAAATACAAGGGTAGTAGCTGGGTTGGTGGGAGGGTCACTGGGAAGGCAATAAGAAGATGTAGGGGGACTGTTAGTGATATGTCGGTGGGGAGGGTGGAGTTGATAGGTAGGAAGGAAGATGGCCAGTTAGGGCATTTCAAGAGGGCAGTGCTAGGTTGAATGGTTGGATCTGGGAGAGGGTGGTGGAGGGGAGATTTGGAATTTGGTGAAGTCAAAATTGATGCTGTACAGTTTGAGGGTTCCAGCTGTTTTACCACCGTTGGGTGTTCTATCACCCTCCTGTCCGACCTATCGCCATCACACCCCACCTGCATCTACCTATCGCCTTCCAAGCTCCCTTTCACCCAGCTCCACCCACACCCTCCAATTTATTTCTCAACCTCCTTCCCCCTCCCTTACCCCCCACTTTTCTGATGAAGGATTTATCCCTGGAACGTCAATTCTCCTGCCCCTCGGATGCTGCCGACGAGTTATGCTTTTCCAACCGCCCACTTTTCAACTCTAGCCTCCAGCATCTGCAGTCCTCACTTTTTCTCACCCTCTAATAGTAAGATATGGAAGTATTTTCACTCTTTCTGGCATGTTATTCAAGAGCATGATCATTTGTGGAATGGGGACAGAAATTAAGCATTCCCTTGTGTAACAACAGGATGGAGTGCCAAATCAAGATTGGGGAAGTAACAGTGAGAGTGTCAATTCCAGGATTACAGTTTGTTCTTGGGAAACATTTAGCAGAATCCAAGGTGGGAGAGGCTTTCCTTGTGGTGGAGAAGCCAAAGGAAGACTTTGGAATTGGTGAGTTAAAAGAAAATTACCCAGGATTTTTTTTTCCAGACTGTATCGTAACAAGATCCCACTGTCATAAGTTACAGCAGGAAGAAAAAACGAACGAAAAGACAAATGGGTTGATGCCCAGTGAACTGACACCCTGTTTGATGTAACGGTGCAGAAAAAACCTGAACAAGCAGAGGATCAGGCAGAGGTGTTTAGTCCAGAAAGGCTAATAGACTTACAACAGATATATATACACACACATACACATGCACACACACAGAAAAGGAATATATTGCCGAAAGTTATTAACTTAAAGATAGAATCCTAAAATTAAAATGGAGACCCCGATATGTTACTGCAGAAGGGAAATAGGCGAAAGTGTACCAGATTGTGTTAGCAGTAAAGTACAGTGTTACGGGTAGCTCATAAACTAACTACAGGCTGTCACTTAGGTGTACAGAAAACTCAGGCTAAGGTACAGAAGCAATTCTAGTAGCGTGGAATGCACAAGGACATGGTTAATTTTTGTTGTACGTGACATACACACCAAATGGGCGGCACGGTGGCACAGTGGTTAGCACTGCTGCCTCGCAGCGCCAGAGACCCGGGTTCAATTCCCGACTCAGGCGACTGACTGTGTGGAGTTTGCACGTTCTCCCCGTGTCTGCGTGGGTTTCCTCCGGGTGCTCCGGTTTCCTCCCACAGTCCAAAGATGTGCAGGTTAGGTTAATTGGCCATACTAAATTGCCCGTAGTGTTAGGTAAGGGGTAAATGTAGGGGTATGGGTGGGTTTCGCTTCGGCGGGTCGGTGTGGATTTGTTGGGCCGAAGGGCCTGTTTCCACACTGTAATCTAATCTAATCTAAAAAAAAATCTTAGGTAAGTCACAGGCAGTAATAAAACCATCACTTTTGTTGCCAATTCCGGCATTCGAAGAACATTTCACATGGGTTATGATTAATTGTGTATCTCCCCTTTCTAAAATAAAAGTGGAAAACAATATTTGCTGATCACAATGGATATGCCTTCCAGATTTCCAGCGGCAATTCCATTACGGAATGTTAAGCCAAAAAGGGAGGTGAAGGAGTTGGTAGCTTTCTTTACTCGCTGTGGACTGCCCAGAGAGATTCAGTCAGACAAAGGGTCTCGTTTTACAGCTCAGCTGTTTAAGGAAGTCATATAGCATTTTAAATCAAGGGCGTACCATCCTGAATCTCAGGGAGCCTTGGAAAGTTAGCATCAGACACTGAAGACCATGTTAACAACGTATTGTTAGGATTACCCGAATGATTGGGATAAAGGTGTCCCATTAAATTGTTTGCTATTGGAGATGCCCCAAATCAATCTACTCACTTTACTTCCATTGAGTTAATATTCATACATCAATTGAGAGGTCCTTTGAAATTAATTAAATATAAATTGACAGGACCGAAGTCGGAAATCTCACACTTGGATTATGTATGTGGGGTGAAGGAGAGAGTGAATGGAGAAGGTGAGTTAGCGAAACAGTATCTGAAGAACACAACATAGAGTGAAGCAGTTGGCAGATAAAAACTCTGAAACTTTGAAGATTTAACATGGGGATGACGTATTAGTATTGCCACCAGTGGTAAGAAATCCCTTCAAAACCTGGTTTAGTGGCCCCTTTCAAATTAAAAAAACAAATGTGGAGTCAGTTAAGCTATCTAGTAAAGATACCGGAGATGACAAAAAACTTTATCGAAATTTCATATGGATGAATAATGCACCAGCCACATTTAAGACACAGGAACAGAGTTGTGGCCACATGAACAAATTGTGCAGCTTATCTGTATGATGTAGTGATCTTTAGCAAGTGATTGAAAGCTCACATGATACAGTTGGCAGAGCATGATGAACGATTACACGAAGCAAACTTGGTAATAAACTTAAAGAAAACAGAATTCAGGAAGGCAGAGGTGACGTTGTTGGGACATTACATTGGACATGGAAGGTTGACCCCATGGAACACAAAGACGAAGGGCTTTGAGGAATTTCCACGACCATTCTCGAAGAAAGAGGATTTTTGGAACTGAGTGGATTCTATCGGAAGTTTGCTCCAAACTTCAGCATCGTACTCGCACCACTGATGTACTTCCTAAAGAAGAACATAGAGTTGTTGTGGACGGAACAATGCCAAGAGGCATTTGAGAATTTTAAAACAGGATTAATCACCACACCAGTTTTAGCTACAACAAATATTTTGAAACACTTTGAAAAATTATGTTTGATGTTCGGGATATAGGGTTCGGAAATGTATTGACACAAAAAGATGATGATGGAATTGAGTAACCAATTGGCTACTTGTCGAAAAAATAGATATTCACCAGAAAAAAAAAATACAAAATCTCCATTATTGAACAAGAATGATTAAGTGTCACACTGGCCTGAAAATATTTTAATGTGTATATGACAAACAAATTGTCGGAGATGGTTGTGGACAATGACAAATCTCTCGCATTTTTTGGAATATTTAAAGACCAGAGTATGAGACGATTTCATTGGAGTCTTACCTTACCGAATTTAAACTTACAAAATGTACATGCTGTGGCTCCTACAATATGATAGCAGATGTGTTTTCACGGTTTAAAGGAAAAAGTGTAGATAAGATTTGACTTATTCCAGTGTTATATTGGTGTGCAGAATTAATATGAATGATATTACTGAGATTAATACTTTTGTGTTTCATAAAATTGGGATTAAGAATTAGAGGAAAAGAAATGTAGCCATCAGTTCATTCTGATGGTTCATTTTATTTTCTGAAGCGGGGAGATGTTATGAAGGCAAAAACATGTATGGGGACTTTAAGACAGGACGGCATTTGCTGAATAAAAATTAAAGCCACAGATGCCAGCTAAAGGTCACTCTGTTCCTCATGTCACCATTCGCTGGGAAATGGATACCTGAGTTTTGGTTGCTGTTTTGATAGCCATTCAAATACAACGAAAGTGTTTAAATAACGCTCAGGATACCAGAAGCCAACAGAATTTGAATATTATTGTTTGGACACCTGGAAAGCAATCCGATATTGAGAATTATTATATCATGGGGAGTATATAAACCCAGCATTTTGAACACTGAAGGGAGAGCTACTGCTATCCAACAGCAGAGCAACTGCTGTAGAGCAGGAGTGCTAACTGGCCATCTCAAACACTCTCTATCAAAGATACATGTTCATGTAAACCTACTTGCAATTTAAAAAAAATGACCCAGGGAGATCAGCAGCTGAAAGAGTGAACACAGCTGGGAAGATAGAGACTTTATGGTCTTGAGATTGTAATGTTTAATATGTGAGTTGTTGGAACAACATATTTTTACAGAGTTGGAGTCAGATAGTAAGTAGTTAAGAAAAGAGGGACTTATATTTGTGAATAGTGGTTGTTTAGTGTTCACTATTCTAGTTAAGAAACTAACTTGTTAATTTTTGTTGAAATAGTGGAATGTAGGAGACCTGTGTAGCTCATATTTTAACAGATTATGAGGTGAGGCGAGCATTTCTGGGTGTTTGGTTTTAATTCACAGAGGGGCTGGACTCCACCTTGTAAATGTCCATCCACGCTAACCCCATTTCCATGAAGTTGGCCCATATCCTTCCAGTCCTTTCCTATCCACATATTTATCCAAATGTTTTTGAAATGTTGCTAATGTACCGCCCTCAACCACATCTGCTGGCACCTCATCCACGTAACAGCCCTCTGTGTAACGAAGTGCCCCCTCAGGTTCCCTTTTATTGCTTCCCCTTTAACCTTAAACTGATCCCCTCTAATCCTCGATTCTCTACACCTTGGAAAAAGACTGAGAGCATTAACCCTATTCATATTTTATACAGCTCTATAAGGTCCCCCCTCAGTCTCCGACACGCTAAAGAAAAGGTCCTAGCTTGTCTAACCTCTCCCTATAACTCAGACCATTGGGTCCTGGCAACGTCTTTGTACATTTCTTCTGCACTCTTTCTAATTTAATAACATCCTCCCTATAACAAGGTGACAAAACTGAACACAATACTTCAAGTGCGGCCTTACCAAAGTCCTGTGTAACTGCAACATAAGTTCCAAATATCTACACTCAATATCCTGCTTGATGAAGGCCAATGTACCACAAGCCTTCTTCACTGCCCTGTCTACCTGTGACTCCACTCTTAGAGAACCGTGCACCTGAACACCAAGGTACCTCTGCCCATGTACCCCTTACGGCCCTCCCATGCACCATGGAACTCCTACCTTGATTTGAGTTTCCAAAATGCAAGACCTCACGCTTCTATATTAAATTCCATTTACCATTTCTCGGCCCACTTCCCCAACTGCCGAAGGTCCTGCTACAATTTCTGATAAACTTCCTCACTGATCATGCTCCCCATTACTTTAGTGTCATCTGCAAACTTATAGTCATACCTTGTACATTCTCAACCAAATCATAGATAACAAGCAGCAATGGACCAAGCCTCCAGTCTGACAAGCATCCTTCCACTAAGCCCTCTGCTTCCTACCATCAAGCCAACTGTGTATCCAATTGGCCAGTTCCCTCAGCATTCTATGTGATGTAACCTTCCTGAGCAGCCTGCCATGTGGAAACTTATCAGGGGCCTTACTGAAATCCATAGAGACTACGTCTATCACTCTGCCCTCATCAAACTTCCTGGTCACTTCATCAAAGGATTCTAAGAAATTTGGGAAGCATGATTTCTCACTCACAAGTCTATGCTTACCGGTCTGAATCAAACCCTGTGTAAGTAATGGATGCAGTCAATGGTATGCTGTCCTTCATTGTAAGATGATTCAAGTACATAAGTAAAGCCAGCTTCCTGCTGTTGTAGAGCCTTGCTGAGAGAGTATTTGGGGCACTCTGTACAGATTGGATCTCCTTTATAAGGAATGATCTCCTTACCACATACACGGTTAATGGTAAAATGAGGATAGAGTGAATAAGCTGAGTATTTAATCTGTCGAGCTGTGAGTGACGAAGAAATGGTGATGCTGAAGCATGAGGAGTGGCAGGGGTCACTTACTTCCAAAAGAGACATTGATAGGGTGAGAAATTCCATACTTTTACCAAGATTGATTGGTTTGATTTATTGCCACGTGTACCTCAATACAGGGAAACACTTTATTTATGAGCAGTGGAGAGAGATCATAGTACGCATGACCAGACAGATCATAGGGTGGAAATAGGATTGGGCAGAGTAAGGCATACAGAATACACTGCACAAGACAAGCACTCGCCAAGATCAACATGAACACAGTTAGCATTATTTTAACTTAGAATCTAATGTGGATTTCCTAATAGTTTATATGCCTTAATTAACTCTCCCCACGTTATTATGCAGTTGGCGTGTGAACCCGGACTGAACGCCATGTTATTCACAATCCCCAACAGCAGCCACAATACATTCCATCTGAAACAAGTAACCATTCCCACCAGCTTTTGCCCTGCATAGAGAACACCAGGATGATTTCTCAGAGATGGAAGGTCTGAGATTTCACACAAGACATATAGCTTCCCTCCTCACCACTAGAAAACCACGTTGAAGTCCCACCTATGTATCATGAGCAACGGAGCCAGGAGGAACAACGTGGAGCAGTCTGTCTGTGCAGCCTCTGCTTCAATTGTTCATCATGTTGGAGCATCAATTAGGAGATACCTAAGACTGCCGGTGCTGGAGATCAGAGTAGAGCGTTGATTGCTGGAAAAGCACAGCAGTTCAGGCAGCATCCGAGGAGCAGGAGAATCTACGTATTGGCATAAGACATTCATCAGGAATCAGCATAAATTACCTCATTCTGCCCCCCCCGTGTCAGTGCATTGAGGTGGGAATGGCCTCCTTCTGTTCCTGTATAAGTAACTCAAGGGACTGACTTGCTTCAAACTCGTCCGATTGGACAGGGCCAAGGGCGTGACTGGTTACCCCTGGTTCCTGTTAGACAGCTCATTGTACTGACTAGTGTGACAATGATTAGATTAGATTAGATTACTTACAGTGTGGAAACAGGCCCTTCGGCCCAACAAGTCCACACCGACCCGACGAAGCGCAACCCACCCATACCCCTACATTTACCCCTTATTACCTAACACTAAGGGCAATTCAGCATGGCCAATTCACCTAACCTGCACATCTTTGGACTGTGGGAGGAAACCGGAGCACCCGGAGGAAACCCACGCAGACACGGGGAGAACGTGCAAACTCCACACAGTCAGTCGCCTGAGTCGGGAATTGAACCCGGGTCTCTGGCGCTGTGAGGCAGCAGTGCTAACCACTGTGCCACCGTGCCGCCCAGCTTCAGCTTTAAGAGGTTATTTTTTCCTGGTTTCTTTTAAGAGAGAGATTGAACGATCGTTACCAAGCTGGCTAGTAAAGACCACTTGTGTAACAGCTAGGGAGGCCTTGGGTTTGTTTTAATGCAGCTTGAATGTGTGTGGCCAGTTCTCACAGATTAGGATCTTTGAGTTTTGGTTTCTCAGTAACATCAGAAACTATTGTGGTCTCCACAGAGTTGGAAGCTTCAGTGAAGGTTTTCTGGCTGCTACTCTCTCTGAAATTTCTCTTGATGCTGTTTTTAATTCCTGGATTGGAGAGATGTTTGTGACAATCTGTGTCTGAATATTTCTTTTTGCCAAGGGCTGTGTTTATGGGATTTTCCTAGATTGGAACAGTTCATCAGTCGTAGTTCTTATATCTAGTATTCTGTTAACTTGTCCAATAGAATTATATTATTCTAAATTCCTCTTTCTTTGGTTTCATTTTCTCTTCCGTGTTTAAGTAGATGGCGTTTTGCTTCACACCGAGTAGTTTGACCAGTCACATTGTATCTGGGACAGACACTTTATATTTCCTTTAAAATAAGAATACATTAGAGTCTCGGCTGCTGCCTTCAAATATTTTCGAGGGGCTCTCGTGTGGTCCATCACATTAGACTCCTTCTCTTCATGAATAATAGGCTGGAGGCACTGAATGGGCTGTACCTGTTCTTCTCCAATAGTGTCAATGGGCTGAATGGCTTCCTCATATTCCTGTGAAAACAGTATGAGATGCTGAATGAACTCTTGTTTTACTGTGGCAATGTGCAGTGTCAGGCAGTGCTGTTACGTGAATGTTACAGACCATTTAACAGCACAAGCCTCAATGGAGTCTGGATCCTGCTGCACACGGACAGAGGCCAGTTCAGGAGCTGACGGGGAACATTGTGGAATCTTCAGTGACCATCCCCACTTCTGATCTTATGGTGGGGAGGGTGGGGGCTGGGAGATATTGATGAAGCAGCTGAAGATGTTTGTGAAGGAGAAGCTACCCTGAGGATCTCCCACAGAGGTGATCAAGGACGGAGATGAAGAACATCTTCTTTTGTGCCATGTTTGACTCCAAACACTGGAGAGGTTACTCTGATTCCCATTAAGTCCAGTTTTGTTAAGCTCCTTTATGTCAACAGAAGTCAACCACAGCCTTGATATCGGACCCAGTCATTTTTACCTGAACCCTTGTGTCAACTTCTTTTGTTCATATCAATAGGCCATGATATAGGAGCATCAAGTGTTTTCTTCAAACAGGTAGTATTAAATGTCAGGATTTCTCTTCTCAAGAGTGTTGGGGGAGCTAGATGACTGAACGTATTTGAAGGGGAGGTAGATGGATATTGACCTGTCAGAGAGGTGAGCGCTATGAAGAATTGGGTATGAAAAAGAATTTGACAGCAAGAGCAGATCAGTCATGATATTATGAAGGGCAAAGCAGGCTTGGGGAGTAAATGACCTGCCCCTGTTTCTGATGTTGTCACATTCTGTTATTGGAAAGTTAGTGGGTGTTATTTTCGTGAATGTTCTGTTATTGAATGTTGCAGACAGGGAGCCCAGAGGATTTTGTGAGCCATCTCTGGGTGCGGTATGGGGGCTGTATTCACAGTGAATCTGGGTCTACAACATGACCAACAAATAAAGCACAAGTTGCAGAGAGGGGAAGCTCTGAAAGGGAGATGAGGGGCCTCTTTTATACCCAGCCTGGTTTTCCAATTACATTTCCCAAATCACCTCAAAGCGTGTGGGACAGTCTTGAAGGGCCTACTTTGACCCTTCTCCACCAGGCACTAAGACTGTGGCCTCAGCTCCACTTTCTTGTCTGTATCCCATTATGCGTGACTCACTTCTCTGTCAAATATTTAACTAACGCAGCTTTCAATCAATGTGAACATAGAGACACGATGACCTTCCAGTGAAGAGAATTCCGACTTGAAAGGTCCTTTCAGAATTATTCCTCATCCCTCTTATAGAATCAGAGAATCATGCAGAACGGAAACAGACCCATTAGTCCAATCTGTTCACTCTGATCAGATATCAAATCTGATTTAGTCCCATTTGCCAGCATTTGGCCAATATTCCTCCTGTGATTGTACCCGCCTTGACCACTTCCTCTGACAGCACTTTCTGTAAACACACCACTCTCTGTGTGAAACATTTACCTTCAGATCCCTTATAAATCATTTGCTCTCTCCTCTTCAACCTTTGCTCTCTTGTTCAGATTCCCCTATCCTGGGGAGCAGAACATGGCTGTTCAGAATATCCGTGCCCCTGATGATTTTATAAACCTCTAAAATGTTACCCCTCAACCTCTGACACTCCAGGGGGGAACACCGCAACGTAATCAGCCTCACCCTACAGCTCAAACCTTCAGTCCTGGGACATTCGTGTAAGTCATTTCTGCAGAAAACCGCGTTGTACACAATATTCTTAAAGTGGCCTCACCAACATCCTGTACAGATACAACATGCCACTACAATCCCTATACTCAATGCTCTGACTGATTAAGGCAAATGTGCCAAATGTGTTCAGCACCACTCTGTCTACCTGCGACTCCACTTTCAAGGAACAAAATACCTGCATCGCTCGGTCCCTTTGTTCCACAACACTCCCCAGGACCTTATCATTAAGTGTATAATTTCTGCCCTGATTTGCGTTCCCAAAATGCAAAACCTCGTATTTATCAAAATTAAACTTCATCTGTCAGTCCTTGCCCTTTTGTCCCATCTAATTGTGGTCTCATTGTACTCTGAGATAATCTAATGCACCACCTTTCTGATGTAATCTGTAAACTTACTAATTATGGCCCCAATATTCACATCTAAATCCTTTACATAAATGATGAAATGCAATGTACTCAGCACTGATTCTTGCAGCACACTGCTGCTCACAAGCCTCCAGTCTGACAAACATCCTTCTCCCTTCAAGTCAATTGTGACTAGCTTCCTCTGTATCCCATGTGACTGAAACTTACTATCTACCTACCAATAAGAATGAAATACTAGCTATGAAGAGAGGCTGAGTAGGTTAGGTTTATTTTCTGTAGAAAAAGGAGGGGGACCTGATTGAGGTTTGCAAAATCATGGAGGGTATAGACAGGGTGGACAGAGACAGGCTTTTTTCTGAGGGTGAAGGATTCAATAACGAGAGGTCGTGCTTTCAAAGTGGAAGATGGAATGTTTAAGGGTGATACGCGCGGTAAGTCCTTCTCACAGAGGATGGTGGGCATTTAGAACGCGTTGCTCGCAGAGGTGGTAGAGGCAGGCACCGCAGATTCATTTAAGATGCGTCTGGACAGATGCAGGAGAAGGTGGGGAGCAGAGGGAGACAGATGCGTAGGAATTGACTGACAGATTTAGACAGTACATTTGGATCGGCTAAGGCTTGGAGGGCGAAAGGCCTGTTCCTGGGCTGTAAATTTTCTTTGCTCTTTGTTCTTTAAATGAACACCGTGCTGAAGTCCATATAGACAATGTCTACCAAACTGCCTTCATCAATCTTCTTTGTTATCTCTTCATAAAACTCAACCAAATTAAGGAGACATGATTTCCCATGTAGAAAGCCACGTTGTCTATTCTGATCAGCCCTTGCCTTCCCAAATGTATGTAAATGCTATCCGTCAGAATCCCCTCCATCAACTTACCCACCACTGACATCAGGCTCACCGGTCTAGAGTTCCCCGGCTTTTTGGGTCACCGTTTCCTTTTCTAGTCCCACTCCTCCACTGGTCACAACAAATGTAAAATGTAACCAGTTTGGTGATATGGCCGATGATGTCGGTCTCAGGTTGGGTCAGGGTCAGTTTCAGGAACAGATCAGGCTAGTTTCTTTAATTTGTTGAAACAACACGTTTATGATCCAGAGCAATGTTACTCAAACTATGATGGAAAAATGAATGGCAAACTGTTTGGGTATTGCAAATATATAATCAAAATTTCCCTTTCTAAAAACACACACACACCCACGCACACACACACACACAAACAAAATCTCTGCAATTTTAACTTGAAAGAACTTTGTCCAGGTATTAGTGTAACTCATGACAAAATGAAAAATTGAGAGATTGTCCAAAATGTGAATCTGCTTCTGAAGATATTCTACTTGCAATGGGATTTCATCCTGGAACAGTTAGATTTGGCTGAATTCCCTTTGCTTTAGGCAGTGAGTTGATTCCATTGAATTCTGGTTAAGGATCACCCAAAGGGTTGCACGGTGGTTAGAACCGCTGCCTCACAGCACCAGGGACTTGGGTTCGATTCCAGCCCCGGGCGACTATCTGTGCAGAGTTTGCACATTCTCCACTTTTCTGTGTGAGCTTCTAATGGGTGGTCTAGTTTCCTCCCACATCTCAATAAGTGTAGGTTAGCTGGATTGGTCTTGCTAAATTATCCATAGTGTTCAGGGATTTATAGGTTAGCTGCATTAGTCAGGGGTAAATGTTGGGGAACGGGTCTGGGAAGGTTACTCTTTGGAAGTTTGGTATGGACTTGTTGGGCTGAAGGGCCTCTTTCCACACTGCAGGAATTCTATAAAAACCAAGAATGGTAACGATGACTTTAGAGTTTGTTTTAGCTCGCACACATTGCTGTGACGAAGAATAATGAAGGAGAGAGAGTTCAATACGTCGTTCCTTCTCGGGCAGATTATATTTTCTCCCTCTCTCAGCTGAATCACACAGTAATGTCATCCTCTCCTAAACTGGAACATGTGAGGTCTCCTTGTACATTGTCCAAACTATGTCTCCATCACATTCCCTGTTCCATGTAGGTGCGTCATTGCTGCTGTCATGCATAGAGCCATACACTTAGTAGAAAATGGTCTCGGTCAATTTGAAATATGTTTACATGGTCATGCATCATTAAAAAATAAAATGTTCAATTTATTCAAAATACCTGTGTTAAAATGAATGTATTTTTAAAGAAATACAGAAATTGCTGGAAAAGCTCGGCAGGTCTGTCAGTACCCAGATGCCTTTTACATGCTGCAGTTGTACCAGCCTCCATCACTTCCTCTGGAAACTCATTCCATACGCATACCACCCGCTGTGTGAAAAGGCCTTTTCAAAACCTTTCCCCTCTCACTTTGAACCAATGCCCTCTAGTTTTGAACGCCCCTAACCTGGGGGAAAACCGTAACTACTCACCATATCTATGATCATTCTGATTTTATAAACCTTTACTGCTGCGAAATGTGACTCCAATCAACACGAATAGCTGTGCTTTCAATTATCCCGGGCCTAAATTCTAAAATTCAATACTGACACGTCTTCCTTCTCCATCAAATCACTATTCTAAATCCATTTTAATCAGTTTGTTCAGATGTATCATGAGACACTTCTGTGGGCTTTACACCAAGACCTTTGTGCTCGGAGGTAGGGACACTAGCATCACTGGGCAATACCCATAAAGCTATAATATTATTCTCCTGTGTGTTTGCTCATCAGCATGTTCTGACATGCTGTGACATACCTCTGCAACAGGCACGACTTGAATTCAGAACTTCGAGCTCAGAGCTAGGGACACTACCACACATGTTCAGGAATTGGAATCAAATCCAGAGCTCTGACTCAGAGACAGGGACACTACCCACCACACGACATACCCAGATTTTGGGTCATATTTGAGTGCCCGCTTTCAGCTCGGTGTGGATTTATTATAATCAGGTTACCATTACTGAACTCCACAAAACACTTTGTATTGTTAAACAAATGCAAAATATTTGTCTCAACTGTAGGATATTGAGTGTACGTACTGTGCCATCAAAATTAACTATGAATATCTTTAATCGCTATTATCTGTAGCCTGCAATATTAGGGAAAGAAATCCTGCAGACACACTCTGCACAATGAAGGATCTCAAATAGATATTTATTACTGAACACCAGAGACGGAGAAAGAGCATAATTGCTGGCCCCAAAGCACCGATCACTATTACCCAACTCTCACGTGCGACGGCCCTCTTCCTAAAACCATGAAATGATACCAGGCCGCTGATTAATGTCCAGTCTCTCCTCCCCACTGACTGTGTCTGCAATCTGTCCCTCCTTCCCCTAAACACGCAAGGCAAACCAAGCTCAGGGTCTTTGTGAAAATCAAGGCTGGAGTGTGCAGGCCTCCTGGAGAGGGATGGGCATTTTAAAATTGAAGGGGGAGGGGGCAGTAGTATCACACACTGGGCTGAGCGGTCGCAGATGGAATTTAGTTTGGATTCATGCGAGGAATTGGATTTGGTAAATCAAACAAGAACAGGACATATATAGTTAAAAGTAGGGTCTTTGGCAGTGTTGCAGAACAGAGACCTAGGCCATCAGGTACAACTCTTTAAAATTTGCATCTCAGACAGATAGTGTGGTTAAGAAGGTATTTAGCACACTTGTCTTCATTGGTCAGACCTTTGAGTATCAGAATTGGGACGTCATGTTCAGGTTATACAGGACATTGGTAAGACCTCGTCTGGAATACTGTGTCCAGTCTGGTCACCCTGCCCACTCATTCCATAGGCACACCACTCTCTGTGTGAAAAAGCTATCCCTTAGCTTGCTTTTAAATGTTTCCCCTCTCACCTTAAAACTATGTCCTCTAGTTTTGGACTCCCCTAACTTAGAAAATACCTGGTCTATTCATTTGATATTGTTGACCTTGATATTATTAAGCTGCATAGGGTTCAGAAGAGATTGACCTGGATATTGTTGGGAATGGAAGGAGTGAGTATTAAGGAGAGGCTGAATAGGCTGAGACGTTTTTTACTGGAGAGTATGAGATTTAGGGGTTACTTTACAGAAGTTTATAAAAGCATGAGGAGTACAGATAAGCTGAAGGGCGGATGTCTTTTCCAGA
Source organism: Chiloscyllium plagiosum (assembly GCF_037043375.1). NCBI lineage: Eukaryota > Metazoa > Chordata > Chondrichthyes > Orectolobiformes > Hemiscylliidae > Chiloscyllium > Chiloscyllium plagiosum. The sequence continues at coordinate 53,835,481 of NW_028270174.1, read as the reverse complement.
GAGTTGGGGATTCAAAACTGAGGGATATTTTAAGGTGCGAGGAAAAAGATATACAAAAGTCATGAGAGTGGGGTAATAATTTTAGACAGAATCTGGCTTGTGTGTGGAATGAACTTCCAGAAGATGTGGTGAAAGCAGGGACAGTTACACCGTTCAAATGACATTTAGATCAGTTAGAGCTAGACACAGTATTCCAGAAGATGTCTCACCAATCTCCAGTAAATTCTCAACATGACATTTAGAGCCCTGGCTGTATACGAGCACAGATTGTTGATGATATCAGGACATGTGCGGAGACCAGTAACTATCACAGATTTGTTTCAGAATCTGAGCTGTTTACAGGGGGAGGTGTAGGAGGGACCCTCCGTGCTCCCTTCCTGGGAGGTGGTGGTGACGATGTGTTATGAGCTCACCCTCCTGTAACTAAAACAATGGGGATTCCATTTGTACCAGCTCGACACAAAAGGGAAATGGCATCAGGGCCACGGCTTCTAAGTTGTGCCAGGGGGGAACGGAGCTGCCAGTGGGTTTAAAGTGAGAATTGCCATTCACTATACATTGCTCCTTACTCGGTCGGTGGGACGTGGATGTTTCAGAATCTGCACACGAGAATTCCCGGTCCTCTGCAGCTCAAACCAGGGTCCGACCCACATGGCGTGGGTAGGGAGTGAGGGAACGGATATCTGGCACTGCACCATCCGGCTTGGCCTTTTAGAACATAGAACAGTACAGCACAGAACAGGCCCTTCAGCCAACGATGTTGTGCCGACCACTGATCCTCATGTATGCACCTTCAAATTTTGGTGACCGTATGCATGTCCAGCAGTCTCTTAAATTCCCCAAAGACCCTGCTTCAACAACTGCTGCTGGCAATGCATTCCATGCTCTCACAACTCTCTGTGTAAAGAACCCGCCTCTGACATCCCCTCGATACTTTCTTCCAACCAACTTAAAACTATGACCCCTCGTGTTAGCCATTTCTGCCCTGGGAAATAGTCTCTGGCTATCGACTCTATCTATGCGTCTCATTATCGTGTATACCTCAATTAGGTCCCCTCCTCTCCTCCTTTTCTCCAATGAAGAATGTCCAAGCTCAGTCAACCTCTCTTCATAAGATAAGCCCTCCAGTCCAGGTAGCATCCTAGTAAACCTCCTCTGAAACTTCTCGAAAGCATCCACATCTTTCCTATAATAGGGCGACTAGAACTGGACGCAGTATTCCAAGTGCGGTCTAACCAAAGTTTTATAGAGCTGCAAAAAGATCTCACGACTCTTAAATTCAATAACCCGGTTAATGAAAGCCAAAATACCATATGCTTTCTTAACAATCCTGTCCATTTGGGTGGCAATTTTAAGGGATCTATGTATCTGCACACCAAGATCCCTCTGTTCCTCCACACTGACAAGAATCATATCCTTAATCCTGTACTCAGATTTCAAATTCGACGTTCCAAAATCCATCACCTCGCATTTATCCAGGTTGAACTCCACCTGCCACCTATCAGCCCATCTCTGCATCCTTTCAATGTCCCGCTACAGCCTACAACAGCCCTCTATACTGTCAACGAACCTCCAACCTTTGTGTCGTCTGCAAACTTGCTGACCCATCCTTCAATCCCCTCATCCAAGTAATTAATAAAAAATACAAACAGTAGAGACCCAAGGACAGAACCCTGTGGAACACCGCTCACCACAGACTGCCAGGCAGAATATTTTCCTTCTAATACCACTTGCTGTCTTCTGTAGGACAGGCAATTCTGTATCCAGCTAAGTTTCCCTGTATCCCATTCCTCCTGACATTCTGAATGAGCCTACCATGGGGATCCTTATCAAATGCCTTGCTGAAGTCCATATACACCACATCCACAGCTCTACCTTCATCAACATTTCTAGTCACATCCTCAAAAAACTTGATAAGGTTTGTGAGGCATGACCTGCCCCTCACAAAGCCGTGTTGACAGCATTTAATCAAGCAGTCCAGTTGCTCTTCCAGTTGGTCATAAATCCTATCCCTGAGAATCCTTTCTAACACCTTGCAGATGACAGACGTGAGACTGACTGGTCTGTAATTGCCGGGGATTTCCCTAATTCCTTTCTTGAAGAGAGGAATCACATTTGCCTCTCTCCAGTCCTCAGGTACGATTCCAGTGGAGAGCGGGGATGTAAAGATCTTCGCAAGTGGCGAAGCAATTGCATTTCTCGTTTCCCAAAGTAGCCGACGACAAATGTGGTCCGGGCCTGTCGACTTGTCAATCTTAATGTTTGACAAAACTTTCAGCACATCAGCCTCCTCCATCTCTATCCATTCCAGCCAGCAGTCCTGCTCTTCAAAGTTTTCATTCATTACAAAATTCGTTTCTTTCGTGAAGACAGATGCAAAAAACTAATTTATGGCTTCCCCTACCTCCTCAGACTCCACACGCAAATTCCCTATGCTCTCCCTGATCGGCCCTACTCTTTCTTTGACCATTCTCTTATTCCTCACGTACGTGTAAAAGGCCTTTGTGTTCACCCTAATCCGTTCTGCCAAGTCTTTCTCGTGCCCCCTCCTGGCTCTCCTCAGACCATTTTTGAGCTCCTTCTCGCCTGCGTGTAGTTCTCTAGAGCTGAGTTTGACCCTAGCTTCCTCCACCTTATGTAAGCTACCTTCTTCCTTTTGACGAGAAGCTCCACCGCTCTCGTCATCCAAGTTTCCTTTATCTTACCACTTGCCTGTCTCAGAGGAACATATTTATTCATCACTTGCAACAACTGTACCTTAAACAGTCTCCACATGTCTATAGTGCCTTTACCATGGAACAATTGCTCCCAGTCATTGCTTCCTAACTCATGTCTAATCGGATCATAGTTTCCTCTTCCCCAATTAAATATCCTCCCATTTTGCCTAATCCTCTCCTTCTCCATAGCATTGTAGAATGTGAGGCAGTTGTGGTCCCTATCACCAAAATGCTCTCCCACCGCAAGATCTGAGACCTGTCCCGGCTTGTTTCCGAGCACCAAGTCTAGAATGGCCTCTCCCCTCGTCGGTCTGTCAACTTACTGAGTTAGGAAACACTCCTGAACACACCTTACAAAATCAGCTCCATTCAAATCTTCTGCTCGAAGGAGATTCCAATCAATATTGGGAACGTTAAAGTCACCCATGACAACAACCCTACTACGTCCACGCTTTTCCAAAATCTGCCGACCTATGCTCTCTTCCATCTCCCTGCTGCTATTGGGTGGCCTGTAGTAGACCCCTAAAGAGGTTACTGCTCCCTTGCTGTTCCTAATTTCTACCCATATAGAGTCAGTAGGCAGATCTTCCTCGACAATGGAAGTTTCTATAGCTGTGATACCGTCTCTGATTAGTAGTGCAGCACCCCCTCCTCTTTCCCCCCCTCCCTATTGTTTTTAAATGCTCTAAATCCTGGAACATCCAGCAACCATTCCTGCCCCTGAGAAACCCATGTCTCTGTTATGGCCACAACATCATAGCACCAGGTACTGATCCATGCTCTAAGTTCATCACTTTTATTCCTGATACTCCTTGCGTTAAAGCAAACACACTTTAACTGATCCCTTGGTTCCTTTCCAGGAAACTCCTTCCCACTGGCTGGTCTACCTCTTGCTATTGCCTCATCCACATCAACTCTCACCTCTGGTATACAGCTCAGGTTTCCACCCCCCTGCCATACTAGTTTAAACCCTCTCGAACTACTCGAGCAAACCTTCCACCCAGGACATTGGTCCCCTTCCAGTTCAGATGGAACCCATCCTTCTTGTACAGGTCCCACCTTCCCCTTGTTTGTATGTACCCTTGTTTTTTTACCCTTTGACTAATGGGAACAGCTGTTGTTCTGCCCATTCTGTGTCACTCTGCCCATACCTCTCATGCTTTTATACACTTCTGTTAGTTTCACCCTCACCCTTCTCTGCTCCAAAAGCAAATCTAGCCTATCTTCATGGTTTGAGTTCTCTCTTGTCTTTTTACATCTTCCAAAGTGCAGCATCTCACATATTTCAGTGTTACTTATTATCAGCCATTGATCTGGCCATCTGACAATCCGTTTGTACCCTCCTGTACCTAAGACATTCATGATCACTGTGATCCACCCGGTTAATCATTGTGTCTTCCATAAAATTGTTTATCATCCTCCAAATCCCCACCATCTCCCACATTCTTATCATCAATATTTATGAATTTCAGAAACAACCTTTGATTTTCTTCCTGTTCCACAGATGTTGTTGCAGAATTGAGAATTCAGTCTCTTATTTTTTCTATTTTGGTGAATTTACAGTGTGAATCAGTTGTGGTCTTTTGTGAGGGAGCCACAAATAGTATTTTGGGTGTGGAGAGGAATTCTGCTTTAATACCCCGCCCCTCCGCATGTATTATTCATAAGGCTTGGAAATCATCAACTTTGGACTAGCTTTTGGCACCTTGCCCTGCAAACTTTCCATTTGATGTGGGCCTGGAGCTTATTCTTTACAAATTACGCTGCAGTAGTCAGAGCTGAAAGATCTTTTTCATCTGCAGGATGGACACAGGCTCATTCATTAATTGTTTGAAAGAGCTAAAGCAATGATGATAGAGGTTGATTTAAATTCTGGATTATAAACACACTACAGAAGATCAATTCACGTTCTCATTTCTCCGTTGAATTGAAAGCAAATTAAAAGAACAAACACCAACCGATTTGAACATTGTTTAAAAAGTGATGTCATTCTGAAGTAATGCATTAAGGAAGACCATACATCAATTTTTCTTTTGAATATTGTGAGGACATTGTTCAAGCAAACAGTGTTCTTGAATTTTGCTCCTTATTATTTCAACTGATCTTCCAATGTAATTTGAGGTGAGATCAGAGTGACTTCCCTTTCAGTTGAAGCAGGACTTGACTGAGCATGGAATCAAGGACCCTGAGCAAAACTGTGATTAATGGGAATTAGAGAACATTTTGCACTGGGAATGGGAACAATGGGAAATGGTGTCTGTTATCTGTGGGGTTTTGTCACTGTTGACTGTTTGCATTTCAGGTTTACATTTACATTTACATTGTCCACAGTATTCCCGAGTATAGTGACTTCGTTTGGGGGGCAGGGGAAGAGGAGGGGGAGGGGACATGTTGTCTCAGGCTTTAGCACGGCTGTCTCACAGTACCAGACCCTGTTTGTGGGGGGGGGCATGGTGTCTCAGTGGTTAGCACGTTTATCTCACAGTATCAGGGACCTGTTTGGGAGGGGGCCATCGACTCTCAGTGGTTAGCACGGCTGTCTCACAGTATCAGGTATATTCCAAGTTGCATGTCATTCTGACTAGGGAATAATTAGCTGTTTCTTCACAAGTATATGTTAAAAGTCTTGGAATGTTCCTAGAAACAGCTCTATGTGGATCTGCATCACTTTGGATTGAAGAGGTAAATCAGGACAACTCTGTGTCATTTATTCCAGAGCCATTGGGGATGACAAATAAACTCTACCCTTGCTCGTGCCTTCCCAAACCATGGATGAATATTTCCTGTGACATCAGGAGCATGATAAGAAGTTGATAACAATTGGGATCAGTACTTCAACCAGTTACTTTCAGAGGATTGATCGTATGATGTCATGATGACCGAGTTCAACATTTTCAAAATGCATTATGACAGTGGCAATAAATTATCGGTATTTAGGGAGCTGTCACTCACAGAGGTTTTAATTTTTCATTCAAAAACCATCACCAAATACTTGAGAGTCAACAGAAATGGCAGCTTCACAGTTCCCTTTCAGATCAGACAACGATCCACAGTCCAAAAGATTAACTAGGTTGAAAGTGCTGGAAAACCATAACCGGTTCTGAGCAGAGAGAAACACAATTAACCTTTTGAGTCCAATATGAGTTTTTCAGAAGAGGATCATATCAGACTCAATATGTTTCTCCCTCCAGATCTTGAACCATCTCTGGGGTTTTGTCACTGTTTACTGTTTGCAGTTCAGGTTTACAGTTTCCACAGTATTCCCAAGCACAGTGACTTCGTTTGGTGGTGGTGGGGGGGGGGGGGGGGGGTGGGCATGACAGGGGGAGGGGGAGGGAGAGGGGGCATGTTGTCTCAGGCGTTAGCGTGTCTGTTTCACAGTACTAGGGACCCGTTTGGTGGGAAGTGGGAGGGGGAGATGGTGTCTCAGTGGTAAGCACGGCTGTCTCACAGTACCAGGGATACGTTTTTAGGGGAGGGGGAGGTGGGCATGGTGTCTCAGTGGTTAGCACAGTTGTCTCACTGTAGCAGGGACCCAGTGTTGGTGGAGGGGGGGAGAGGCATGGTGTCTCTGTGGTTAGCACAGCTGTCTCATACTACCAGGGACCCAGTTTGCTTCCACCCTCAGGACTTGTTGTATTGCATTTTCACATTGTCCCTGGGTCTGCAAGTGTTTCCTCCAGGTGCTCCAGGTTCCTCCCACATTGCAAACCGGTTCAGTCGATTGACCATTCTAAATTACCAATCGTGTACTGCTCGGTGTATTAGCTATGTGAGATGCAGGGATAGATTAGTAGTTGGGTTAGCCATGGGAAATGCAGGAGTAGGGCATGAGATGGGTCTGTGTGCAATGCTTTTCAGAGGGTCAGTGTGGATTCGAAGGGGCTATGTCCCATAAAATAAGGAAAAAAATGTTAAATCAAACAATGGAAGATACTTGAAACCTGAACTAAAAAGAAACAGAGTGCGGGGAAAATGGAGCAGGTTTGGCAGCGTGTGTCGAGAGAAAAACAGTGTTAACCTTTTGAGCCCACTGACCATGTATCAGATCTGAAAGCAGCCGGGAATTAATCTAATGTCTGTTGGTGGGGTAAGATAAATATACGGGAAATAGAGAGATAGAATACATAACCAAGGATTATTGATAATCAGCTGGGATGGAAATAAAATGTGACATTATTTTAATTTATTTTTCACCTCCTCCCATATTCCTGAGTCTAATGCACGTGTGGGCAAATATCCACGTCCCTGTTTGAAGTGAGTTCTGTCCCCTCCATCTATTTCCTCAGTGTGGCCATTTTCTTTCCTTTATGAATGGGACATGTTTGATGTTGGCTGGGCCAGAGTTTATTTTTATTTCCTATTTGCTGTTGAGAAGCTGTTGGGAAACTGCCTTTCTGAACCACTGTACGTCGATGTGGTGTCGGCTGCCAGTGCTCAGGTCCAACTGGTTTCACTTCTTTGAGAACTTGTGTTATAGCTGAATGGTTGGCTTGGCCATTTCAAAGGGCATTTGAGAATCTACCATTGCTGAGGGTCTGGAGTAACATGTACGTCAGACCAGTGAAGGTAGCAAGTTTCCTTCCCTGAAGGACGGTAGTGAGCCAGGGGCTTTTAGTTTTAACAACCATCAATGTTTCATTAGATTGTTAATTCCAAATATTTTATTGAATTCAAATTCTACCGTCTGCTGTGGGGAGATTGAAGGCCGTGTTTGGGTCATTACCTGGGTCCCTGGATTTATAGTTTGGAGAAAATAACATGAGACCATCACCTCCCCAACAACTCCTTCAGCAATAGCAGTGTTGCTATTATCATGACTGAGGTAAGGAAAATTGTGCATTTACATTGTCAAACACTTCCATGGAGAACAATGCTGTTAATAATTCAGGTGACAGTGTCTATGCAGAGATCATATAGATTTTCAGCTCCGAATAGAAACTGAAGTGAAAAGCATTTTTTAACGTTGAGTGGATATGCCTGTCTACAGCGTTTTGACTTGTTCCTGTCGTGGAAAGACAGTGCAGGTTCTGTGGATGATATTCTCAGACTTGTGGTGTCACCTGCTGCGATCATTCAGGCAGATTTGAGAGTCTCACGTTCCCACTCTGGACAAGGTGTGGGCACTGCACTTAGAGAGTGTCTGGGTCTACAGGGAGGAGCAGGACATTGCACTATCCTGAAATTTCCACAAATGTTTTCCAATGACATATTTTTCCAGATGCAAAGTGTGAAGCCAGTTTTTGTGAACAATGTGGAGGTCACAGAGCTGTGAACCTCCTTCAGCATATCCAATAGTCTCACACCAGGGAGAGGTCTGTATTAAAAATCTCCAACAATGGTTTTGTTCTGGAACATTCCAGGCAGGAGTGGGTGACATACCCATTATGCCAGAGTGCCATCCTCTCGTGGTTTCATGAGGTGACAGAGGCTATAGTGAGGTAAATAGGTTGGTTCTGTCTCCACCAAGGAAGCAACAGAATATCCTCCTGAAATATTAAGGAGCAGAGTGACTGGGGCAAATGAGAAACCACAAGAAATTAGAATTATTAAAGTGGAAATAATTGTATTGAAGCTTGGTACGTTTTTGGACCAGATGAGTGATGAATTGAGAGGGTCACAGATTTAGTGCTGGGGAGTTGTGTTTGCTGGATAGATCTGTCCGGAGCAGGACCGGACACAATGGGTCACTGGCCTCCTTCTAAACTGTCAATTCCATAATTCTATGAGGGAGGTCAAAGTTGGTCAAAGCGCTTTATGTTATGGAAAGGGTCCTGCAGACTTGAAAGTAGCTACTGTGATCGCAAATACTTAAAACAGGAGAAAGAGAGTGGTAAGAGAATATCAACTGATGGATACATTGATGTCAGTAATGAGGAAAATATTAGAACTTTTTTAGTCATTAATGACAATTAGATCTTTGGAGAATAATTATATGATTTGTAGAATCAGCCGAGATTCAGGGAAGGGAAAATCGTTTTTGATAAACTAGTAGGAGTTTTTGGAGGATGTAGATTGTGACATTGACAAATGAGAACAAATGGGAATGGTGTCTTTGAATTTTCAGATGGCATTTGACAGGTGAGCGAAGAACGTGAGAGTCCTTCAGTAAGGGGTGAATATACTAATTGGATTGAGAATTGGATAATGGGGAAAATACAGAGAGTAAGGTCCTGCTCTGAACTGAAGGTCATTGCTAATAGTGTATCAAATGTATCAGTGCTTGTAGCACAGCTGTTCACAAGGCAAAGAAATAATTTGAATGTGAGTAACAAATGCAGTCCTTTCCTTTTTGTATTTGTTAGAAGATGAGTGGTTGGGAACTGCAGTTGTGAAAAAGCAAGTAATCAGGACAGTGAATGTATGTTGTCCTTCATTATAAAATTGTTCAAGTAAAGGAGTAAAGCCATCTTCCTGCAGTCGGAGAGTGTTGCTGGGATAGAATTTGGGGCACTGTTGGCAGATTTTCTCTCTTTTGTAAGGAACGATGTTTTTGTGATCAAGAGTGCAAAGGAGCTTCACTAGACTAATTCCTGGATGATAAAGCGAGTATAAAGGAAATGAGTGTTTAATCTGTAGCACTGCGAGAGAATAGCAGGCGATTACATTTAAACTTGAGGATTATGGACTAACACTCATTATGTCGAGAAAAAGACGATGATTTTTTGAGGAATTGCATTTTCCACATGATACGTTTTTTCCCAATATTCCACATAACTGTGTTGAATCCCCATGTTGGTTGAAATGTAGCTTTAGGCTCTAAATGAACTCTCACCGTCTCAGTGTGCAGTTGAGTGTGACCCTGCACTGTTCATAAATCTGCCAGTAGGCACAATGCGTTATTCCTGAAAAAGTTGGCCATTCCCACCAGCTTCCGACCTCCACAGGAATGCCAGTCTGTCTTCTCAGAGATATAAGGTATTTTCTTGAGACTTTGCACAAACCATCCATTCTCCACCCTCACCTTCAGCAAACCACATTAAAGTGACACGTGTCTACCACAAGCAATAGTCCCAGGAGGAACAGCATGCAGCCGTCTATCTGTGGGGTATCAGTAACATCCTCCTATTTCTGAATAAGTAGCTTGACAGGCTGCAATGCCTCTTCCTGATCATATGGAAGTGGCTCAAGGACCTGACTTAGCGACTCCTGGTTCCTCTTTAACACATCGATGTGCTGACTACACTCTTTCCCTTTTTGTGTAATAGACAGAAAGGACTGAATGGGCTTATCCAATAGATTCAATGGGTTGAATGGCGTCCTTATATTCCCTTGAAACCAGCGTGAGGTGCTGAATGAGCTCTTCATTTTTAACTGTGGAGATGAGCTATGTCTCGCAGGATGGTTACATGAATGTTACCTAAAGCACAATTTAAATGCTATCCAGGTCTTGCTGCACATGGACACAGACTGTTTCAGCGGCAGAGACGTGACAATATATTCTGAACATTGTGCGAAATTCAGAGAACATCTCCCACTTCTAACTGTATGCTCTGAGAAAGATGTTGAAGCAGATGAAGAAAACTACGTTGAGGATGCCAGCAGAGATGTCCTGTGACTGAGATGGTTAATCTTCACACAACACAAACATCTGTCCTTGTGTTCTGAATGGCCTCTAACCATTGAGGAGTTTACACATCATTCCCATTACATTCTATTCTGTTCGGGTTCCTTGATACCATCCTCAGTTAAATCCTGCTTTGATATCAAGGCCTGTCAGACTTACCTTGTGTTCAAATTTTGATTCATGTCAATAGGTCATGGTGTGTGTGCACGGAGTGTTTCCTTCTCACAGAGGGTAGTGACTGTCGGGACTTCTCTAACCCAGAGGTAAGGGAGATGGATCACTGAGAAGTTTGGGGGGGTGGGGTACACAATGCATATTTGACACATCAGAGAGTTGAGGGCTGCAGGAATTGGGCACAAAAGAGGAGTAGAGGAGTGAAGCAGATCACTCATGATCTTATTTAAGGGAAAGATACGCCTAAAGGGCTGAATGACTTATTTGTGTTTCTGTTGTTCTCGCATTCAGTTATTGGAAAGTTATTTTCCTGGAAATCCTGCGATCGAAGATTGCAGTCAGGGAGACGAGATGATCTTGTGAGCCACCTCTGGGTGAGATTAGGGAACTGTACACATAATGGATCTGGGTCTGTAACATAACCAACAAATGAATACAGTTCTGTAAAGAGAGAGGAGTTGCTGTGGTTCTGTTCGCCGAGCTGGAAGTTTTTGTTGCAAACGTTTCGTCCCCTGTCTAGGTGACATCCTCAGTGTTTGGGAGCCTCCTGTGAAGCGCTTCTGTGGTGTTTCCTCCGGCATTTATAGTGGCCTGTCCCTGCCGCTTCCGGTTGTCAGTTTCAGCTGTCCGCTGTAGTGGCCGGTATATTGGGTCCAGGTCTATGTGTTTGTTGATGGAGTTTGTGGATGAGTGCCATGCTTCTAGGAATTGCCTGGCTGTTCTTTGTTTCGCTTGCCATATAATGGTAGTGTTGTCCCAGTCAAATTCATGTTGCTTGTCGTCTGCGTGTGTGGCTACTAGGGATAGCTGGTCGTGTCGTTTCGTGGCTAGTTGATGTTCATGGATGCGGATCATTAGCTGTCTTCCTGTTTGTCCTATATAGTGTTTTGTGCAGTCCTTGCATGGGATTTTGTACACTACATTAATTTTGCTCACGCTGGGTATCGGTTCCTTCATTTTGGTGAGTTGTTGTCTGAGAGTGGCTGTTGGTTTGTGTGCTGTTATAAGTCCTAGTGGTCGCAGTAGTCTGGCTGTCATTTCAGATATGTTCTTGATGTATGGTAGTGAGGCTAGTCCTTTGGGTTGCGGCATGTCCTCGTTCTGTTGTCTTTCCCTTCGGCATCTGTTGATGAAATTGCGTGGGTATCCGTTTTTTTGCGAATACCTTGTATAGCTGTTCCTCTTCCTCTTTTTGCAGTTCAGGTGTGGTGCAGTGTGTTGTGGCCCTTTTGAATAGTGTCTTGATGCAACTTCGTTTGTGTGTATTGGGGTGGTTGCTTTCATAGTTCAGGACTTGGTCTGTGTGTGTTGCTTTCCACTGTACCTTAGTGGTGAATTCTCCGTCTGGTGTTCTCTGTACCCTCACGACTAGGAATGGGAGTTGGTTGTCCTTTTCTTCCTCTCTTGTGAATCGGATTCCTGTGAGTGTGGAGTTGATGATCCGGTGTGTATTCTCTATTTCTGTGTTTTTAATGATTACAAAGGTGTCATCAACGTATCTGACCCAGAGTTTGGATTGAATTGAATTGAATTGAGAGAGGATTAGGATGTTTCACACTGGCACCGATTCTTTCTTTTCCCAAGAATATTTTCCAACACTATACCAAACTGTGTGTGATAGTCTTCAGGCGCTAAGAAAAAGTGAGGACTGCAGATGCTGGAGATCAGAGTCGAGACTGTAGTGCTGAAAAAGCACAGCAGGCGAGGCAGCATCCGAGGAGCAAGAGAATCGACATTTCGGGCATAAGTCCTTTGTCAGGAATCCTGATGAACATTTTATGCCCAAAACGTCGATTCTCCTGTTCCTTGAATGCTGTTTGACCTGCTGTGCTTTTCCAGCACTGCACTCTCGAGTCATCAGGCCCTGAATGGTCTGCTCTGTTTCTGTGTACCAACTCATCGGAGTAAATGCTCTTGTCTGGCAGGTATGAGGAGCTGAATGGAACATAGGGACGTTGGACCGAGGAGCAGGATTGGGTAATTCGACAATTTGAGCCTTCTCCAGCAGACTGTAAGATTGTGGCTGATCAGTTTGTGGTCTAAGCCCCAATTTCCTATCTGTAGTTCATTGTCCTTTACTGTCCAATATCTAACTAACTTTGACTAAAGGCAAACACACAGGCAATACAAACTTTTGGGGAAGAGCATTTCCACTCAAACCGTCCTTTGTGAATTTCTCCTCTCATGCTCAGACTGCGGTCACTGTTATATTTTATAGTACCGCTACTCCACTGGTCATTATAAATTTTAATTGTAACCAGGTTGTTGTTTTGGCCAATGATATTGGTCTTAGACTAGATCACGTTCTTTATGAGGGACAAGTCAGTTCGGTATCTTACATTTGCAAAAATAATTCACCAAATCAAAGATACTCAAAGTAAGATGGAAAGATACATGACAAGCAGTTTGGACAGATATGTGCATTAATATTTATCTTTCAATGCATAAACAAACACATTTTGTGCACACACACAGACACACACACAGGTGCACACAGACGCACCCATACACATGCCTGAAGACAGACAGAAAAAAAACCTCTGCCGAATACCAGATCGAAAGAGCTTTACAAGAAATATTTAGATTCAAGACAAAAAGGAAAAAAAAAACTAAATAATAAGTATTCTGCCTCTGAGGTTATTCTGCTCACACAAGCTGTTGGCAATCAGATTCCTTCCTGTGACATTTGGAGTTGGCTGAATTCCCTTTGCTTCAGGCAATTTGGATATTCGAATGAATCCTCAACAGGAATTCTTCATGAATGGTAAAGATGACTGACAGGATTTCACCTTGCATACGTTGCTGTGAGAAGGAAGGAGGAAAGAGAGGGAGCAGCAATCTGTGGCTTCTCAAGAATGTTGCATTCGCTCGATCTTTTAGCAGAAATATGTAATAATGTTATCTGACCACCATACTGGATCATGTGAAGCCTCCTTGAACATCCTCGAGATTGTATGACTCCATCCCTGTAACCTGCTCCCTGTAGAAGAAATTTATGAAGTATGATTTGAAGATACCTTTGTACATGTCCTCATAATTTTTGTTCAATCAATTCATGTCGTCAAAGTATCTGTTTTAAAATGAGTACATCATTCTCTTAAATTTGAATCCTTAATTCTTGTCTCACATAACCGTAGGAAATGTCCATCAGCTATGCAACTAATAGACTATCCTCAAGACCTTATATGGTTCAGTATGAATTTCACTCATTCTCAATCCTGAAGTACTCTGAACTGTAGAGGTGTATAAAATGACGAGGGGAATGGAAATGGCATGGTGACATTTCCTTGATTGGGGGAATCCAAAACTAGATCAAATAAATTTAAGGCGAGAGGGGTAAGATTTAAAAGAGACAAAAGTGGTAACCTTTTCATGGAGTCTATGGAATGAACTGTCAGAGGAAGTCTTGGAAGCTGGGACAATTATATAATTTAAAGCCCATTAGTTTGGTGCATGAATAAGCAGTGTTCAGTGGGATATGGGCCAAATGCTGCCAAATGGGACTAGATTCCTTCAGGACATCCAGTCGGCCTGGGCAAGTTGGACCAAAGTTTCTGTTTTAATGGGGTAAGACAGAATAAGGCCTTCATTCCAGGAAAAAAAAGTAAAGTGAAACATTTTAACAAAGACTCGAAAACAATTGAGTATATTTACCATTCAGTTTAGGGAATCATAGCTATATAAAATGCTTCTTATGTGGCCCCTATAGACATGGAGTAAAATGTCCTGACAGCCTTTGTATACATTAGAGTCATTCCATATACCTTCCTAATCACTCGCTACGTTTGCCTAATAACTTTGTCTGATGTCTGTACCCGGATTTATAAATCCCTTTGCACACTGAGTTTTGCGACCTCGCGCCATTTAAACAGTTTATTGTTGTTTTATCTTTCTTTCACAGTACAAACCTCGGTAGCACAGCTTATGCTGTTTCTGCTGAAGGTTTCCACACTAAACTCCCCTGTCTATATGCCATTACAGACCCTCTATCTCCACTTGACATCTGATTGAATGACTATCCTGGTGACTGAGCTAATTGAGCTCCAATACAATCAGTCCCCACATCCAAATCCTTGACAGGTTCGAAGTAGTTGTTGATCTTGCACTGATCTCTGAAGTACTACGCTAAGTTAAAGTTTTCCAACCTGAAAATTAGCATTTATCCCTTACGTCAATTTCCTGATAGTTACTCAGGGCTCCACGTTCCTGTGTGGCAGCCTAGAAAGACCTCCTCCTGTGCTGTGTATTGTACTCAAACAGCTGAACGACTTCATCCTCTCCCTTTATAAATCCTTAGGGGGCACAAAGGTCTCCTTGTGTCTCATTGTACCGATCCTGACTGGTTGAATGAGATCTTCCTCTCTCTGTAACAGCCTCGAGGGACTGAGTGAGAGAACAACACATGGGGCAGGAGCAGCAGTTGACCACTCAGCCCCTCGAGCCTGCTGCACCATTCGGAGTGTGCATTGTTGACGTGATTGTAACTACAATCCCTTTCCTGTCCCCAATAAACATGGATTCTCTTGTTCATCAAAGGGCTACGGAACTCAGCCTTGAGTGTGTTCAGGAACCCAGTCTTCACTGCTCCCTGGTGATGAGAACACCACAGATCACACAGTCCCAAAGAGAAAGGAACATCCCCGTCTCAGTCTGAAATGGGAAGGTCCTTATTCTCAAAATGTGTTCCCCTCAAACCTATCATCACTCTTTCGAAACACAAGGACACAACAATTAGGAACAGATATAGACCATTCAATCCCTCAAACCTGTCCACATTTCCATTAACTCGCTTCAATCAAATATCTACCAAATGTAACCTCCACTGAAGTTAAAGGAATTCCAGATACTATAAGCTCACAAGAGTGTAGGAAATAAGAACATACAACAATACAGCACAGTACAGCCCTTCAGCCCTCAAAGTTGTGCCACGCTTTTAGCCTACTGTAAGATAAAGCTAAACGACATACCCTTAAATTTACTTTCTTCCTTGTGCCTATCCAAGAGTCACTTAACTGTCCCTAATGTATGTGATTCTACTACCACCGCTGGCAGTGCATTCCACGCACCCACCACTCTCTGTGTAAAAAACAAACTGCCTTTGACCGCTCCCAAAACCTTTCCCAAACACCTTAAAATTATGCTCACCGCGTGACAACCATTTCCGCCCTGGGAAGAAGTCTCTGGCTATTTACTCTGTCTGTAACTCGCACCATCTTGTTCAGCTCTATGAAGTTACCTCTCATCCTTCTTTACTCCAATGAGAAAAGCTATAACTCCCTCAAGCTTTCCTCATAAGACAAGCCCTCTAGTCCAGGCAGCATCCTGGTAAATGTCCTCTGCAGCCGCTCTAAAGCTTCCACATCCTTTCTATAATGAGACGATCAGGACATTTCAACTGTGGTCTCACCAGGGCTTTATAGACCTGCAGCATAATCTCGCGGCTCTTAAACTCAGTCCCCCTGGTAATAAAAGCCAACACACCATACGCCTTCTTAACAGCCCTATCAAATTATGTGGCAACTGAGAGACCTACAGACATGGACCCAAAGATCCGTTTGTTCCTCCATACTGCTACGAATCCTACATTTGACCCAGTAATCTGCATTCAAATTCGACTTCCAAAATGAATCTCTTCACAAAATAGAACACTGGAACAGGGTGAGACCATTTAGCCCCTTGGATCTGCTCTGCCGTTTGATCACGGTTTAAATGTTCCTCAGCCACATTCTCCTGCCTTCACCAACTGACCATTGATTCCCTTATTCATGAAAAACGTACTTATCTCTATCTTAAAGAAACCACTGTGTCTGTCTGGGGGTGTCTGCATGTGTTTGTGTAGAAGTGTCCATATCTGTATGTATGTGTGTTGTGTGTTTAATGTGTCTATGTATGTTTGTGTGCATCTCTGTTAAATGATGGCTCTGTGGTTTTGGGGGTAAATCCACTGAAATTGAGAGAAACCCTTACTCCCCTCCTCTACCTCTACGTCTGTCCCTGATAAGTTTATAGTCATACAATGCCACCCTCTGCTCGTCTCCCCATGCACTGCACAAGTGTCAGTTTTGTTTCTATCAGAGGACATCAAATACTGTGAATCTTTCACATTGCACGGCTGTTTGGTTTTGTAAATATCTCTGGGTGCACAGAACAGTTTTGTCTGATACCTAGATATATTACCACCACCACTGGGCCAGTTTCAGGGCTTTTCAATCCTTTCTCACTTCTACCTTGTACGGGTGAATTATAAAATCTTTCAAATTAAAGAACATGTAATAAATTCATCACATCACATTACAAATGGTTTGGTCAGAGTTGCTTGGATGTAGTTGCAGTGGAAATACTCTTTAAGGTGTACACTCTGTGTAATCTTCAAAGAAAAATCATTTCCACATTGCAGAAAAGCACAGATATTACTCCTCAGGAGCATTAGCCACTCTGAGTGTCCTCGTACAATTATGATCCTCCCTATGCCCAACTGTGTGTGTGCGTGTGCAGATAGTGCTGTCAGTTTGGATGGTGCTATGAACAATCTCCCTCTCCCCACCTCCTAGACTGAATCCCTTATGGTTTTCTCCCTCCACTGCCATCAATTCAGTAGAGTGGGAAGGCCAGCAGAGGCGGACATTGCATCACTTTAAACACTACAGAGGTTGGCAGATCCGCTGTGCACATGGATACGCACAGAGGTACGCAGATACACTCAGATATGAATATAGATACATAGGCACACAGAGAATGGTGCGGTCACACAGATACTAAAGCAGACACACAGAGACAAATTCCGATACACTGATGCATGTGCACACACAGATTTACAGGCATCAGTACAGACACATCACAAACACTGACACACTGGCGTTTATACAGACATGGAGAATCTGCCAGTATTTACTTTTCGCGTGGTGACTTTCTCAATATTTCACTCGATCGCGTGGTGTGTGCCAATATTTCTGTTGATTCGTAGGGATTCCTCTGCATCCTCACTATAGCTTCCACATCTTTTCTATAACAAGGCGACCAGCACTGAACACAATGTTCCAAGTGTGCTGTTACGTCACAGCAATGAACCCGTTTGTTAATTAAAGCAAACACCCAGAAATGCTCACCTTGCCTTATAATCTGTTAAAGCACGAGTGACAGAGAACTCGAAAATTCCACTATTTAAAGAAAAATGATATCAATTTATTCCTTAACTTTAAAAGTGAACATTGAAAAACGACTATTCACAGCTCTATGCTCCCTTTCTCTGAACTGTTTGTTATCTGCCTCCTCCTCTATAACAATATACGGTTTCCTTTTAAGACATAACTAAATTAAAATTACATCATTTAATTTGAAAACCAGACAGCGGCTGTCATCTCCAGTCTCCTCTTCCTTTCAACTGAGTCGTTTTCTGTCTTTTACTGCAAGGGTATTTCATGCAAAAAACCCCCATAAATTTGATAGAGAGTGTTTTGCATGGCAGTCTCTGTAGATGGCAGTTTACTCTCTGTCTAAGTTGCATAATGTCTACCGCTTTATCTCCTCAACAACAAGTCATCTCTGGTTCAATGTTGGCAATACAGTAAAGTCAAAATCTGTTGGGTTTATTATCCGGAGGCTTAATTTAAACAGATTCGTTAAATATGAAAAGTTGTCCAAAGAACAACTGAAACTCAAGGTATCTTTTTAACAGCCAAATGTTACATATTTTCAATTTTCCAAGTACATTATGAGACTGCTATCTAGTTATATGACAGGTGCTTACAAGCTTTTAATGAAGAACAGCACTCAACTTCATAGAGCTGCAGCATAACCTCACAGCTATGAAACTCAGTTCCCCGGCTTTTAGAAAGCCAATTCTGTATCTAGATAGCCAGATTTCCTTGTACCCCATGCCTCCATACTTTCTGAATGAACCCACAATTGGTAACTTTATCAAATGACTTTCTAAAATTCAAATACACCACATCCACTGCTCTACCTGCATCAATGTATTTTTTTCACAACCTCAAAAAGTTCAATAAGATTTATGATGTACGACCTGTTCCCCACAAAGGAATGCTGCCAAATTATGGTTTTCGAAGTAATCATAAATCGTCTCTCTCAAATCCTGTCCAATAAATTGCCCATCAATGGTGTAAGAATTATTTGCCTCTAATTCCCAGGATTATCTCTATTCCCTTTCTTGAACAAGGGAATAACATTTGCCATCATCGCAAAACGCACAGCAATCTCTTTTCTCGCTTCCTTTCGTATCCTAGGTTTTTTCCCCATCTGGCCAAGAAAATTTGTCTATCCTTGTGATTCTCAAAATTTTCAACACATCCTCCTGTTCTAACATATCTGCCTGTTTAACGCTGTACCTAAAAACATGAAGGTCCCTCTCCCAGAGGTCCTTAATGTATTTTGCCAGAGCTGAGAGGAGAGAAGGAGAAGTGAAGCGAGGGCTACCGGGAAGGGTGAGGTTTCCCGCATTATAAGGGGCTTAACTCAGGAGTCAGGCCTCCATTTGTCGAGAGGTACGAAGGAAGAGCGAAGGACTTCTGGGAAGTCATATATTTATGTGTTTGTGTCACCCGATTATGCACCAGATTGGTAAGGTAAGGAGTTTTTTTTTCAATTCCTTATTTTTTTCAACAGCCTATTTGGGAATTTACAATAGTGGGAATGGAAGTTAGGGCAGTTGAATGTTCCTCCTGCAGAATGTGGGAGGATAGAGTCACCACAAGTGTCCCTGCTGACTACATCTTTGAAGTGTGTCCACTTCAACGCCAGGAGCACATGGAATAAGGTGGGTGAACTTGCAGCATGGATTGGTACCTGGGACTTCAATGTTGTGGCCATTTTGGAGATATGCTTAAGAACAGGGACAGGAATAGTTGTTGCAGGTTCCAGGATTTAGATGTTTCACGAAGAACAGAGAATATGATAAAAGAGGGGGAGGTGTGGCATTGTTGCAGAAAGGATGTTTGGGGACTTGTCAACTGAAGTAGTATGGGCTGAAGCTGGAAACAGGAAAGGAGAGGTGATCCTGTTGGGAGCTTTTTATAGGCCTCCGAATAGTTCCTGAAATGTAGTCGAAAGGATAGCAAAGATGATTCTCGATAGGAGTGACAAAGACCGGGTAGTTGTAATGGTGGACTTCAACTTTCGAAATATTAAACGGAAACGCTATAGTACGAGTACTATAGATGAGTCAGTTTTTGTCCAGTGTGTGCAGGAGGGCTTCCTGACACAGTATGTAGACAGGCCAACAAGGGGCAGAGCCACATTAGATTTGATACTGGGTAATGAGCCCGGTCAGATGTTAGACTTGGACGTAGGTGAGCACTTTGGTGATAGCAATCACAATTCTATTATCTTCACTTCAGTGATAGAAAGGGATAGGTGTATACCACTTGGCAAGAGTTACAGCTGGGGAAAGGCAATTACGATGCCATTAGGCAAGATTTAGGAAGCATATGATAGGGAAAGAAACTGCAGGGAATGGGCACTTTAGAAATGTGGAGCTTATTCAAAGAAAAGCTACGGTGTGTCCTAGATAAGTATGTACCTGTCAGACAGGAGGAAGCTGTAGAGCGCGGGAGCCATAGTTTATGAATGAAGTGGAATCTCTGGTCAAGAGGAAGAATGCGGCTTATGTTAGGAAGAGATGTGAAGGATCAGTTATGGCACTTGAGGGTTACAAGGTAGACAGGAAAGACCTAAAGAGAGAGCTCAGAAGAGCCAGGAGAAGACATGAGAAGTTGTTGTTGGATAGGATCAGGGCAAACCCTAAGGCTTTCTATAGGTATTTAAGGAATAAAAGAATGACGAGAGTAAAATTAGGACCAATCAAGGATAGTTGTGGGAAGTTGTGTGTGGAGTCAGAGGAGATAGGGGAAACACTAAATGAATATTTTCAACAGTATTCACTCTAGAAAACGACAATGATTTCGATGAGATTACTGAGATACAGACTACTAGACTAGGTGTGATTGGGGTTCACAAGGAAGAGGTATTAAAAATCATGCAGCGTGTGAAAATAGATCAGTCCCCTGGGTCGGATGGGATTTATCCTAGAATCCTCTGGGAAGCCAGGGAGGAGATTGTCGAACCTTTGGCTTTGATCTTTAAATCGTTATTGTCTACAGGAATAGTGCTAGAAGACCGGAGGATAGCAAATGTGGTTCCTCTGTTCAAGAAGGGGAGTAGAGACAACCCTGGTAACTATAGACCAGTGAGCCTTACTCCAGTTGTTGGTAAAGTATGGAAAAGGTTAGAAGAGATGAGATTTATAATCATCTAGAAAATAATAATTTGATTAGGGATAGTCAGCAAGGTTTTGTGAAGGGTAGGTCGTGCCTCACAAACCTTATTGAGTTTTTTGAGAAGGTGTTCAAACAGGTATATGAGAATAAACCGTTTGATGTGGTGTATATGGATTTCAGCAAGGCATTTGATAATGTTCCCCACAGAAGGCTATTGTACAAAATACGGAGGAATGAGATTGTGGGAGATTTAGCAGTTTGGATCAGTAATTGGCTTACTGAAAGAAGACAGAGGGTGGAGGTTGATGGGAAATGTTCATCCTGGAGTTCAGTTACCAGTGGTGTACCGCAAGGGTCGGTGTTGGGTCCACTGCTGTTCATCATTTTTATAAACGACCTGGATGAGAGCATAGAAGGGTGGGTTAGTAAATTTGCTGACGACACTAAGGTCGGTGGATTTGTGGATAGTGATGAACGATGTTGTAGGTTACAGAGAGACTTAAATAAGCTGCAGAGCTGGGCTGAGAGGTGGCAAATAGAATTTAATGCGGAATAGTGTGAGGTGATTCATTTTGGTCAGAGTAACTGGAATGCAAAGTACTGGGCTAATGGTAAGATTCTTGGTAGTGTAGATGAGCAGAGAGATCTCGGTGTCCAGGTGCACAAGTCCTTGAAAGTTGCCACCCAGGTTGACAGGTTTGTTAAGAAGGCTAACAGTTTTCTAGTTTTTTGAAGAGAGGGATCGAGTTCCACAACCATGAGGTTATGCTACAGCTGTACAAAACTCTAGTGCGCCCGCATTTCTGGTGTACATTTCTGGTCACCGCATTATAAGAAGGATGCAGAAGCTTTGGAAAGGGTGCAGAGGAGATTTGCTAGGATGTTGCCTGGTATGGACGGAAAGTCTTACGAGGAAAGGCTGGGGGACTTGAGGCTATTTTCGTTAGGGAGAAGAAGGTTGAGAGGTGACTTAATAGAGACTTTAAGATAATCAGAGGTTAGGTAGGGTGGACATGGAGAGCCTTTTTCCAAGTATAATGACGGCAAGCACGAGGGGACATAGCTTTAAATTGAGGGGTGATAGATATAGGACAGAGGTCAGAGGTAGTTTCTTTACTCAGAGAGTAGTAAGGGTATGGAATGCTTGGCCTGCAAGATAGCAGACTTGCCAACTTTAAGCACATTTAAGTCGTCATTGGACAAGCATATGGACGTACATGGAATAGTGTAGGTGGGATGGGCTTCAGAATAGTATGACAGTCGGCGCAACGTCGAGAGCCGAAGGGCCAGTACTGCGCTGTAATGTTCTATGTTCTATGTTTCCCTATCTTCTCCTGCCCCTGGCGCAAGTTCCCTCCACTATCCTGATGAGCCGCACCCTCACTCAGACCATCATCTTGTTCCTCACAGAAGTGTAGCACATCTTAAGTTTTACCTTAATCCTACTCACCAAGTCTTTTTCATGCCCGCTTCACGTTCTCTTGAGATTATTCTTCACTTCGTTCCTGACTACCTTTTAACCCTCTAGAGCCCTGTCTGATCCTTGCCTACTTAACTTTAAGTTATCTTCCTCCTTCCTCTTTAGATATTCTACATCCATTGACACAATGGAGATATGGAGCTGTAACTGGATAAGAGCTGCACATACTGTCACTTCCAGCATGGGCTGCAAGTTTCCCCACTCTGGGCAGTAATCTAATACAGTGTTACTGAACAATGCACTGGGGAGGTGTACACTGTCCTACATGCTGGCAGGGCAACTGCTCCTGGTTTACTGATTAATGCACTGGGGCGATGTACACAGCTCTACATGCTGGGAGGGTAACTACTCCTGGTTTACAGATCCATGCTCTGGGGTGGCGTACACTGCTCTACATGCTGGGAGGGTAAATGTTCCCGGTTTACAGATCATTGCCCTAGGGTGGTGTAAACTGCTCTACCTGCTGGGAGGGTACCTGCTCCAAGTTTACACAGCAATTCTCTGCTGTTCATTGTGTAGCTCCCAATGCTGGAGAGGTAGTTCATGGACTGGTGTGGTCTGCACAGATTGCTGGGTTGTATCGAACAGTACACTAGCCTTGTCTGAACACTGCTACATGCTGCACAGATATATCATCTGGATTATGATGTCTGATTCTGTGACGTGGATTTCAGCTGATTTGTCAGCACATTTACTTTATATTCTTATTTTTGTTATTGGACCTATGAAAGTACTACTCATCTAGTTAATCCCATTTGTCTGAGAAGAGCCACATCTACTGAACTTGTCGATCAAGTAATCATTCAATTATAACGTGAATATCCGTTCTTCTGTACCTTAACCTGGCCATTGGTGCTCATATCCCTGGCAACCGGGGGAAATCATTATGAAGCTCAGAAACAATGTGCAAAATGTATGGTTCGTGCTCTCCTGTACATCCCGTCTGTGGGTCCCATTTGGCTCCATAGTGTATCGAGAGCTGGCATTGTAAAGCTCAGAAATAATGAAATGGTATGTGTCAGGCTTCTGTTCACTTCCTGGTGTGTCGCATGTGGTGCTCTACGGACAGGGCTGTGTGCACCAAGCTGTTGTACACTTCACAGTTTGTCCCATGTGGTACTCCATGGACAGGAGTCTATGTGTTTGACTGTTGGTCACTTCCCGGTGTGTCTCATGTGCAGCTGCATGGGCAGGGGTATGTGTGTTTGGCTGCTGTTCACTTCCTGGTGTGTCCCATGTGGTGATCCATGGCCAGGGGTGTGTGTGTTTGGCTGCTGTTCACTTCCCGGTGTGCCCCATGTGGTGATCATTGGACAGGTGTGTATGTGTGTGTGCTGGGCTGCGGTTCACTTCCCGGTGTGCCCCATGTGGTGCTCTATGTTGGACAAGGGTTCCAGTAGCTTTAGACACACCTTTGAACCTTGTTCTGTGCGTGTCTACTGAACCCCTGTGCTTGTCCCTCTCAGATGATTGTGTGGTTAGTAACACGAGGAAACCTCTCGAGTATTATTGTAAACGAGCAGGCATCTAACTTGTAGCTGAGGAACTTCTGACTGACTCCTGTTATTGAAAAGTCAGTGTAGTTGCTGGGGATGGTTTGCTGGATGTTGTGCGGTGAGCTGCCTCAGACATTCAGGGAGGCCTGAGGATTTGGTGGCCCAACTCAGGATGGAGCAGAGGGACTGTAGTTACAACATCTGTGTCTGTAAGATGAACAACAAATGGAGCAGAGGCTGCACAGAGAGGAAGATCTGAAACCACGGAGTGAGTGTGTGTGGGAAAAGGGATCTGCTGCATCCAGTCTGCGTTTTCCAGGAACAGCTTCCCAAGTTACATTTAACTCGAGCAGAGTGTGAGGGGACCCTGATTGAACAAGGAGCTGGTCACAGACCGGTGTCACTTCCTTAAACACGACCTGCAGCTTCACACCAGGGGGAGGACGGTGCTGCCAGTAGTTGTTAGGGTCACTGTTTCATTCAGCTACTATGATCCCGAACTTTCCAGGCAAGAGTGGGTGACAGCTCCATCATCTCCCAGTATGTCGACATCAACGTCACCATTTGGAGTCGGAGGATACATACGGTGATTAAGAGCAATGGGGTCCCTGGGAGATGGAGCAACATTTCCCATGTCTGATCAGGTCAGAATGAACCCTCCAGTACACACTGCATCACAAAGTCCTGTAGTCTTTCTCCGTTTCAGTAACATACTGCCTGCCATTCTTCCTAAAAAGAGACAGACTATATATTATCTTAAATCCCATTCACTAAACTTTTATCCATTAAATTTACCTGTCCATAGCTGAAAAATGTGTTGCTGGAAAAGCGTAGCAGGTCCGGCAACATCCAAAGTTCAGAAGAAGCGACATTTCGGGCATCAGCCCTTCTTCATGGCCGAAACGTCGATTCTCCTGATTTTTGGATGCTGCTTGACCTGCTCCACTTTTCCAGCAACACATTTTTCAGCTCTGATTTCCAGCATCTGCAGTCCTCACTTTCACCTGTCCATATCCAATTACAGACTCTCCACCTTCCCTTGATAATTTAGCTTCCTGTTTATCTTAGTTAAATCGGCAAACTTAGTTGTAGTATATTTGTTCCACTCCTCCTGATCATTGATAGAAATTGTAAAGAGCTGATGACCCTACACTGGTCACTGTGTGACTCCACTGGTGACGTTCTGTCAAACTGACTAAGGTTGATTTTTCCGGAGTGCCTGCTTCCTGTATAATAACCAGCCCTCCCCCATTTATGTGTAACACATTTAAAGGGCTGAATAAGAACGAGGAGCATCAGTTCGGCAATCCAGCCCCTCAGGCCTGTTCTGCCATTGAATACAATCATGGTTGATGTCATTGCGGCCTCAGTTCTCCGTTCCTGTCCGCTCTCCATGTTCCTTAAGTTACTCAATATCCCATTACCTAGTGCACTCTGGGCAGTGAATTACATAGATTCCTAATCCTGTGAGAGAAGTAGGCTCTCCTCACCCCTGTTTTAATTCTCCCCCAACTCATCCTGAAACTATGGTTTTAGGATCGTTCGAGATTGTCCCACATGAGGAAATACCAACTTCACATCTACATTGTCAATCACCTTTAAAATTGTCCAGAGTCTGACATCTCCTCTCATTTTTCTAAACTCCCAGGCAGTGTTTGCCTGAACTGCTCAATCGCTCTTTTAAGGAGAAACTCCCCATCTCTGGAGTCATTCTAGTAAACCACTTCTGAACTGCGTCCATGGCAAATGCATCCCTCAGGACACCAAGACTGCGCACAGTACTCAGTTGCGATCTCACACCTCCCTCCTTTTATTATGTATTGTTTTAGAAATAAATGCCAAAGTTGCACTTGCCTTTCTCATTGTCTGCTGTACCTACATCAGAGTATTCTGTAGTATGGACACGGGCAGCCAGATCCCTCTGCACCTGATCATTCTGAAGTCTCTCTCCATTTGGATAATAATTTGCCTTTCTGTTACACTGATCCAAACGGATACACTTATACTTTTCGTTGTTCAGTTTCTTCTGTCAAATGTTGCCCCCAACCTATACATTTTCTAACTTCTTGCAATTTCTTACCTGAGTTAGTGTCATCTGTTAATTTTGTTATAACATGTTCTATCCTCTCAACTACTTAAGACTATAGATTGTAAATAGTTGAAGCCTGGGGACCAAGACATATGGTTTCCTAAAAGTTGAATTTTGCCAAACAGAAAATGACCCATATTTTTTCCTTCTCAATGCATTTTGTTGCTTCACTAAGCCTGTATCCAAGCTGATAAATTACTTTTAATCGTAAATGATCTTATTCAATGCCTTCTGGAAGTCAAAATATTTCATCTCTAGGACCACAATGATCCAAATCATGTTGATTCTGATGGATTGTGGTTTGACTTTTCAAATTTCTTGTCATTAATTCCTGAATAATCGACTTTAACAATATTTCATAAATTTGAACAGTTTTTTCACTACTCTATATTCCATTGCGAAGGTGATAATTCTAAATTCTTACCTCTCGATAATCTATTTGTTCGCTCCAATCCTGTATAATTGGAACATGGCGTGAAATGACCTGCTGTGATTGCTCTGTAAGAGGTCTGAGTCGTTGAATAGACTCATTCTCTTCCTTGTGCACAAAATAGGTGGGCTGATGTTTTTCTCATGTTCCACACCACCATCTCGATGGTCTGCCTGTCCTCTTCCTGTTCATGCGTAACGATCGTGAGAGTTTATGCAATCTTCCTGTTGCTGTATAACAGTTTGAGGGGCTGAGAAAACCTACTCATATTCCTCTATCACAGGCTGGAGATACTGAATGGTCTTTCTTGCATCCCTGATATAGGACTGAGGGAATGATTGGCCTTCTTCTGTTCCCATACACGAGACATGTGAGATAAAATTCTTCCTCCTTTCCCCTAAGAAATCTCATAGTTTGCATCCTTCTCCAATTCCCGTGCAACGGGCTCGATGGGACTGAATATCCTCCTGGTATCCCAGTACACCAATCTCCAGTCCCTCTTCCAGTTTCTGTGTTACAGACTTGAGGAGGCTGAATAGACTGATCCTGTTGCTACATAACAGGATACTGGTGCTGCATGGCCTACTCTGGGCCCAGTGTTATCGACTCGAGGAGCTGACTGGCCTCCTCCCGTAACTATATATCAGGCTCCAGGGACTGAATAGTCTCTTCCTGTTCTGGTGTAACAGGGTCAATGTCCTTCGAGACACTACCTACTAATAAATGACAGAAGGCGTTGAACGAGAGAGTGCCCATACTCTGAAGCACTCTCGTTTCCATATCTGACTTACAGAGATGAACCATTAATATAGTCTTTTTTCTGTATAAAGTCCTGAAGCTGAAAGTAACAAAAAAGGTCCCTCCCAGATACCTCATATTCCTGGCTCAGCTGCTCAAAATTCATCATGACCTCCCTGTCAAAAAAATTCTCCCAAACAGGAAACTCATCTGGACACCCAGAACCTAAAGCCAGAATCCGTCAATCCCAGCTGGAATCCTACCAATCCTACAATGGGAGTGAAAGCCGAAGTTTTTGTTTTGTGAAGTGCCCTCAACTTGTCCCATCATGCTTTCACTGTGTTAAGGACAATCGGTTTCTGCAATTCTCCATAACAGTCCTCATCTTGTCCATGAACAACAGATTAATAAGGGGACAATTCGTCTAGAAGGCCTCGATGTCCAGCCAAATTGACCATGGGTCCTGGCAAGCCCAATCAGCCACATCGGAAAGCAAGGAAGTTGGTTGGTATTTCTTAAACTATGGAAAATCGACACGCCCCCATTTACTGTAGAAGCTGCAACTTGTCCAGGTTAATAGGAGGCCATCTGTGACGCAAGATGAAAGATCAAAGCCAACTGTTAAGCCTCCGTAGCGCGTGCCTGTGCAGCGTCAAAGGGAGCATTGGCATTGGGTATCATAAGCAAGGAAGGACATTCATTTTAACCAGAGTTAACCCATACAGAATATTGGATGATTCTGTCTTATATTCTCTAGCAACTGCACAAAGTTAGCTTTATATAATTAATCGAATTCTTGGATGACAAAAATACCGAAACCTCCTTGTGACCATCTGAAAGGGATTCAGATTCCACCACAAGGTCGGATACTCTATTAAGACCCCCAACAGGGGTGGCCTCCGATTTCATAAAATTGATTTTATACTCTGAGAAAGATCCAAATAAATTAATCATTCGTATTAAACAGGACACAGACATCATTGGGTTAGTTAGAAAGAGAGGAGCGCCATCTGCTTAAAGGGTGATCGTATGCCTTCCTGGTCCTACCTCCTTGCCAGTGATATTGGCGTCCCTCCGGATGCCAATGGCTCAATCATTAATGTAAATGGTAACAGTGAAAGAGGGCAACTTTGTTGGCTGCCACTGTCAATACTAAAATTGTCAGATCTTATACCATTAGTGAAATTCGCTGCTTTTGGGTCACTATATAACACTGCCATCCACCTGGCGAAGACCCCTCCAAGACCAAACCATTCAAGGACATAAAAGGTGCACATCCACTCCATCCGGTCATGTGCTTTCTCTGCATCCAGAGATACCCCCGAGCCTGGAATCGAACCTTGCTGGCACACTGGAACCATATTTAGCACTCTTCTAATATTATCAGAGGACCTACGACCCCTAATAAAAATGGTCCTCTTTCACGATGGACCTTCAAAGCCAGCATTTTCGACAAAATTTTAAAGTCCACGTTTAATAATGAAATAGGCACATACAAAGTGTAATCCTCTGGACTTTCCCTCTCTTGAGAATAAGATAAATATTTCCTTCTCTCAGAGAGGATGGGAGGCAGTCCTGACTGTACGAATAATCGTACATATCCAACACTGGCCCAGCCAGCATGTCTATGAACTCCTTCTAAGTCTCACTCCGAAAATCCATCTGGGCCGGGCTCTTTACCACTCTGGAGCTGCCTCAATGTCTCCTGTATCTCTCTGATTATCAGAGGGGCATTCTAAATAGACGCCTGCTCTGAACTTACACCTGGGAGGTCCAAGGTCGTAATAAAGGACTCCATTGTCGCCAATCAGTCCTCCAAGCCCGCTCACTGGAACAACACAGAGTAGAACTTCCTGAACGCTGCATTAATCTTTTTGGGATCGCGGATGATAATAGCAGCAGTCTTCTTTCTGGCCAAGTACGCCTAATATCTACCTGGTTATCACAATGGAGAAAGTGAGGACTGACGATGCTGTAGATCAGAGCTGATAACGTGTTGCTGGAAAAGCATCCAAGGAACAGGAGAATCGACGTTTCGGGCATGAGCCGGAGAATCGACGTTTCGGGATCCTAAAGAAGGACTCATGCCCGAAACGTCGATTCTCCTGATCCTTGGATGCTGCCTGACCTGCTGCGCTTTTCTAGCAACACATTATCAGCTCTGGTTATCACCATGCTCGAATACCTTCTGTTTTGCAAAATAAATCTCTCTCTTTGCTCTCTGGGCAAATGCAGCATTCAGAGCAGTCCAGAGGGCTGCAATCTGCTGCAATTAAGTTATAGACGGTCTGACAAATTATGGTGTATCAGCTCTATTCAGCCGAGCCTCAAGCATATGCTGCTGTTCTCCCTTCTGCCGCTTCTGAGTCACTGAGTAAGAAATAATCAAATCCCTTGTATAGGATTTGGCAGTCTCCCATAGCACCGTCGGATTACTGGCCGTACGTAAGTTCATGTTCCAAAAAAATTTGAATTCCCCCGAAAAATACTCAATGAATTTGCTATCCTTCAGGAGGAAAGAATCCTCGTGCCAGTGCCGTGAGCCTGTCCCATCGCCACCATCCTTGACCTCCATGTACACTGCCACATGATCAGAAATGGTTCCCAATTCTAAAGGACAGCATCTAATTTAAAAAGACCAATGGGGCAAACAACAGTCAACCCTAGTATAGCATTTATGTGGGTTAGAAAAAAAGGTGAAGTCCCTATCTTCAGGATGAAGACATCTCACACATCCACCAACCCAGCTACCTGCTCAGGTCCACCAGCTGCCTGGGTGGTGGGGAAATACATCCGATACCACTCGACATCTTATCTACCTCGGGGCCCACACGTCAGTTAAAGTCTCCCCTTAATTGTACGACCAAGAAGCTTCCAGCACCTGTTTTTCTATAACGCGCTGGAGTTGCTCAAGGACTGGACAGGGATGTTAGCCCGATCCGGGCCTGCACACTGCGACCCGGTGGGCCCGCTCGACCCACACCCAGTCGGCCCTGACTTCCAGTTTCAAAAATTGTGTGAGCCATTGTTCCAAGAAGCTGACGAGCTGACTTTCTTGTTCCCGTTCCGGCAGCCCGACCAAACTGATGTTCTTCTGAAGGCTCCAATTTTCGAGGTCCTCGACGTGCTCTACTAAGGTCTGTATCTACCATTCTAGGGCTTAGACTCGACCCGCTGAGGATTCTATCATGGTTTCCAAAGCCGCAGTCCACTCTTCCACCTCCAAGACATGTGGCCCGAGACGCTGGATTTGCTGGTCATGCTTCTGAAGCTTGGCTGACATCAGTTCCAGCATGGTTCAGGTCTCCTCCATTGCTGAATAACCAGGGAAAAATTAGGATCCTCTTCGAAACCAAGGGGGTAATCAGTATGTGAAACTGGGGAACATTGATAGACTGTAACACAAGAGCTTCACATCTGTTTTAATTAGGAGAAGGAAGATGTACGTACAGAATTCAAGAAGATGGACTGGGAAGCTCTCGAACAAATTGATATAAGATGCAAGTTGGGATTGATGGTTTTGGATAATGTAAAGTCCAGATGAGTTGTATCGCAGGATGCTGTTGGAGACAAGAGAGGAAATGGCCTGACCTAAATGTTTTAGTCGAATCTGACCACACAAGGGAGGTGCTAGAGGACTGGAGAACAGCTACGTGGTCCCAAGTTACTGGAAAGTTGGTAGAGATAGACAAGTGTCTCTTGGTGTACCACAGCAAGCAGTGCAGTGTATCAAATTATTTGTGGTATTCATAAATGATGTAAACGTGAATGTGGAGGGGGTGTTAGGGGGGGTGATGGTTGAGCATAATAAGTCATTTTGTGTTTGACACAAAGATCGGTCAGGTGGTTGACAGTGAGGAGGAAGGCCTTATTTTACAGAAAAATACAAGTGGAATGATCAGATGGTGAGATCAATGGCAGATGGAATGGAACCCTGATAAATATGAGGTGATGCACTTTTTAAGAAGTAACCAGATGGGGGAGGGGGTATTCAATGAATACCAGAACACTAGGGACGCCAGAGGGTGTTTCTCCACACATCCCTGAATGTGACTGGACAGTGTAATAGCCAGTTAAAAAGTCACACGGTACTGTAGGCATGGTGTCTATTCATCGAGGCGGCATAATATGAGTTAACATGCCATTGGTTAGGCCATAGATAGAATATTGTGTGCAGTTCTGGGAGCCACGTTACAGACAGGGTTTTGGGTTCTCAGTAACATCAAAAACTATTGGGGTCTCCACAGAGTTGGAAGCTTCAGTGGAAGTCTTCTGGCTGCAATTCTCTCACGATTTTCACTTGATTTGTTTTCCCTCCTCGATTGGAGAACTGCATCTGAGCATCTGTGTCTGATCTTTCCTTTTGGCCAAGTACATGTATCAGAACACTTAATTATTAATAGAGTCTAGGCCAACGCCTTCAAATATTTTTGAGGAGCTCTGCTGTAATCCATAACACGTGACGCCTTCTCTTCCTTATAATTGATTGGAGGCATTAAATGGGCTATATCTACACTTCTCCAATAATTCCATTGAGCTGAATGACTTCCTCATATTCCTGTGAAGCTATCGTGAGGAGCTGAATAATCTCCTCCTTTTAACTGTGGAAACGTGCAGTGTCCAAAAGCACTGCTACATGAATGTTACAGATACGTCCAACAGCACAAGCCTGAATGTTGTCCAGGTCTTGCTGCACATGGACACAGACTAGTTCAGGAGCAGAAGGGGATCATTTTTCCTGAATATTGTGTGATCTTCAGTGAACACCCAAACTTCCAATCTTATGGTAGGGGCAAGACATTTATAAAGCAGCTGAAGATGTTTGGGCTGAGGAAGCTACTTTGAGGATCTTTTACAGACATGTCCAGGACTGCATGGATTTTTGTACACAAAACACAATCATTGTGCGTTATGCTTTAAATCACTCTAATCAGGGAAGTTTACAACTCATTCCCATTAAGTGCAATCCTGCTCAGGCTCTTTGAGACCGTCCATGGTTAAATGGTGCTTTGATGTCAGGGCCGGTCACTCTTCCCTGAGCCCTTGTGTTCACATCATTTGCTCATATCAATAGGCCACAGTGTGGGGCAGAGAGTGCTTTTTGACCAGTCAGAATTGAGGGCTCTGATACGAAAGAGGATATTAGACCTTATGATCTTATTTTGGGAGAAACCCGCTTGTGGGTGGGGGGGTGGGGGGGAACGGGTGTGGGTGGCGTGTGGATGAATGATATATCCCTGTTTGTGGCCTTCCCACGTTCTATTATTGGAAAGTAGGGGCTGTTATTTTCCTGGAAGCTCTGTAATTGAATATTGCCAGATTGTCTGGACCATCTCTGGGTGAGGATTGGAGGCTGTATTCACAGTGAAACTGGGTCTACAACTTGGCCAACAAACAAAGCACAGCTTGCAGAAAGGGGAAGCTCAGTTACGAGTGATGAGGACCCTCATTCATACGACTGCCTGGATTTCCTATTACACTTTCCAAACCAGCCCACACTGGGTTTGACAGTTTTGAGGGGCTGAATGCTCTCCTCTGTTCCTGTGATAGGAGTAAGTAGCCTCCAACTGCTCCTGTCTAGCAGGTTTGATGGGCTGAAGGGAACACAGAAACAGGGGACTGAGGAGCAGGAGTGGGTCATTAGACACTTGAAGACTTCTATACCAGGGACTAAGATTGTGGCTGATCAAGTTGTGGTCTCAGCTCCAATTTCCTGTTTGTGTGCTATTATCCAAGAATCACTTCTCTGTCCAATATTTAACTAACTCAGTGTTGAATAAATATAAACAAAGAGACATCTCAAACTTGTGGGGAAGAGAATTCCCACTTGAAATGCCTGTTTAGAATTTCTGCTCATCCTTCTTATAGAGTCATAAAGCATGCAAATGTGTAAGTGCTGACCAGATATCCCATTATGTTCGAGTCTGATTTGAGACCATTTGTCTCATATTCCTCTAAGCCTCCTTATTCAAATAGCCAGACTCCACCACTTCCTCTGGGAGATAATTCCATATGGACACCTCCCTCTGTATGAAAACATTGCGTCTCAGTTCCCTCTAAAATATTTCCCGTCGTACCTTAAAACAGGTCTCCAGTCTGAAAAGCAATCCTCTACCAACCTCTGTCTCCTCCTTTCAATCTAATTTTGTATTCAATTGGCTTAGGCGCGCTGGTTCCCATGTAAGCTAACCTTACTAACTTGTCTAATATGCAGAATGTTGTCAAATAACTTGTTCCAGTCTGTATGGAAAACATCTACAACACTTCCTTCATCAATCTGCTTTGTCACCTCTTTAACAAACTCAGTCAAATTCGTACAACGCGATTTCTCATGGAAAAAGCCATGGTGACTATCCCCAATCAATTCTTGCCTTTGAAAATGCATGCAATTGGCTATCCCTCAGAATCCCCTCCAACTCACCCACCACTGATGTCAGGCACACTGGTCCAGAATTCTTTGGGTTGTTGGGTAACTGTTTTATTTAGTACTGCCACACTTCCATTGGTCACAGCAAATTATCGGTGTAACCAGGTTGATGATATGGCCAATATTATCGGTCTCACATTGGGTTGGGTCATCCTCGGAAGAGGTCAGGTTGATTTCCTTTATTTGTTAAAATAACAAATTCAGAGGTTGGTAGAGGATTGCTTTTCAGACTGGAGACCTGTTTTAAGGTACAAGGGGAAATATTTTAGAGGGAACTTAGACGCAAAGTTCCTCAAACTATGATGGAAAGATGAATGTCAAACAGAATAGAAATTTTTAAAAAAATGTACATTGATATTTCCGTTTCTAAAAATACTGAGGAGCACAAACATGCACAGACACACACACAGATACATGCACAGACACACACACAGATACATGCACAGACACACACACAGATACATGCACAGACAAGCACACTCAAACACACACACACAGACACACTCAAACACAGACACACTCAAACACACACACAGACGCAAAAACACGGACACACACACAAGTATACGCACAAACACAGACAAATGCATGTACCATAGACCGTAAATAATTAGAGCAGAATAAAAGGCCATTTGGCCCATCCAGTCTACTGAGCTACTGATCATGGCTGACACGCTTTTCAAGCCAATTCTCCTGCCTTCTCACAAGAAGCCTTGATCCCATCATTAAGCATAATTTATCTAGTTATATCCTAAAGATGCTCATGTGTCTGTGTGTCCGTGTGGGTCTGTGTGCATGTGTTGTCTTCGTGTGTGTCCCAGTGTCCTGCCCTGTGCTCCATGTTGGGGTTTTAGCAGTATTGAGGCACATCTTTGTAACTTGCTCTGTGCCTATCCATTGAACGCCTGTGTTAATCACCGTCTGCTGCTCATGTGCTCAGTAACATGAGGAATCCACACAACTGTTAGTGATTCAGACCAGGCTTCTCACTTGCATTTGACTGACATTTGACTTCACTCTAGTTTTTGTACGTTCAAGGAAGTTTTGGGGATGGTCTGCTGGAGGCTATGTCTTAAACTGCTGTGGAAATTCAGGAAGACCAGAGGCTTTGGTGACCCATTCTGGATGAAACATGGTGACTGTAGTTACAGTATCTGGATCTGCAACATGCCCAACAAATGGAGCAGAGACTGCAGAGAGGGGAATCTCTGTAAAATGGAATGAGGGAATTGCAATCAGATCAGTCATGGTTTTGAAGAATGTTGGAGCAGGATTGAGTGGCTCGCTCATGCAACTTATTCAGATATTTCGGTTAGTAACAAGCCGATTTCCCTCTTCTCCCAGTGTCCCACTCTGGTGGGTAGTGAGTCACCTCCTCCTGTTCCTTGGGAACAGAAATCTGGGGCCTCTCTAGCCTCCAGATTTCCCTGTATCCCAGTCTCGAGCGGTTGAGTGACTGCCTCTTCCTGTGTCCCAGTCTCGAGCAGTTGAGTGACTACCTCCTGTTTCTCCCTGTTCCTGAGCAGCCATTTAAATGCTCTGAATGATGTCACAAGGTTAAGAAAGGACTTGATAGCAGAGAATTTCAAACTTGGAGCAGCATTAGACAAAGGTATCTAGAAACTTCTGCACCAAACATTTTATGCGGCCCGTCTGTTATTTTATTCCTGCCTCCTTTTATAAACAGGGTGAAACATATACGCCAGTGCAGTGTTCCGACAATACTCCCACATACAGGGAAGACAGATTAAAAAGATTAAAAGATTTATGGTCTATCCCTCAGCAAACCTCATCCATTCCATCCAAACCGAGGCTGCATAAATCTTTAAACCGTATATTGTAATGAATTAGTACAGTAAATGTCACATTTTACCATGACAGTCACTGACTACAGCACTGCACCTTTCACCAAGATCTTCTCCAGAAAGTGCGCGAGCTGACTGACCATGTGATGCCGATGCAGAATTCCAGTTCTCTCCAAGATATTCCCCTCCCGGTTTTGAAATAAAGTTCCTTCTAAATATAGACTACAAATCTCACATTCAGGCACAGTTTCAAGGCTGGCAGAGCAGATTACATTCCTGCTTTTAGCTGAGGGTGCATTTGGCAAATAGAGGGATCCTGAGGCTGGGATTTGCTGTTCAGCTGGTGCCAGAGACGATCTCTCATAACAGTGAATGGGAGCTCGCTTTATAAAGAAAGGGGTGCAATTCACTCATTGTGTTGCAGCGAAATTGCGTTTAATAAACACACCTTATTGGATAACTGTCTGTATATTGAATGGAGGATCTTAATTGATGGACCAAAGCGAATACAGTAGTTCCTATTTTATATGTTCCGATGTTTAAACATACTAAAGGATATGAACACTGTGTGGGGAAAACTTAATTGAGGAGATTTTCACCATGAACTAGAATGGAGGATGCTCAGTGTGTTGAATGACCTACTCCACTCCCGATATTTCTGTGCAGTCTGTGGGAAAGCTCTGTATATGTTGCCACCTGCTCTCAGATGTTAGGAAGGAGATCTCTGCAGGGTCAATAGGTTAATGTTTCCCATTCCAATACTGAGGCTGGTGCTTGGTGATCGGTACGGTTTTATCCTTTAAGACCCTGGAACAGTTTAATACAATAGAGCGTCTTGCTTGGCCGGTTCCGAGACGATCGAAGAGTTTATCACATCTCTGTGTGTCTAGAGTCACGTTTAGGCCAGACCAGGAAAGCAGGGGCGATTCACTTCCTGAAACTACATTGGGGAGGGAAATTGGTGTTTACAATCGACATTGGCTTCAAGGTCACTGTTAATGACTCCAGGTTTTACATCTCGATATTTTATTAATTATAGCCTCCACCAGCTGCAGACCATTAGCCTGGTCTGGATTAGTAATCCAGTGATATTTCCACAACAGCACCATCTCCATATGGGGACCTATCTGAAACCACACTGAGCAGGTATTTTCTGTGCTACTTGACAGCTCTGTCAAAAAGAACTCCCACTAATGTGACTATTGTGACAGGACTCAGGGCGTGGTAAATGTTCAGACTGTAGTTATTCCCTTGTTATGGGATTGGACATAGCTGAGTAATTTTCCACATTGCCAATGAGAGTTGCAGCTGGAATGAAACAGCTTGCCCAGGGACACGGCTTGTTGTACAGCACAAGTCTTCAGTCCTATTGCAGGAATGGGTTCAGGGCCTTTGTCTTATCTACTGTGTTCAGCTGTTTCTTCATGTCATATACAGCAAATCAATTGATTAAAGACTGGCATCTGTGATTCTGCGGACAGCATGGCGAGGGTGAGGTGGATCATCAGCTCAACACTTCTGGCTGAGGACGGTGCAGATAATACAACCATGTCTTTTACACTGATGTACAGGGCTGTCCCGTTATTTAGGATGGCGATGTTTATGGAGTCCTCTCCTCCAGTGAGTTGTTTAATATTCCATCGACATTTATGTCTGGATCTGGTAGCACTGCAGAACTTCGATCTGATCTGTTAGTCTTGGGATCATTTCGCCCTCTGTATCAGATATAAGTCCTGCTGTTTCGAATGTAACCAGTCAAGTGCGATAGCTTTAATAGATTATTATCAGGTTTAGGTACACATGGTTCCGACCCCATTATGTTCACTCACACTCGTCACTGAACCAAAAATCGGCTTGATGGTAATGGCAGGCTGAGGGATTATCCTGGGGAAAACGTTACAGAGTATAGTTGAATACAATTCTGTTGCTGCTGTGATTGTGCTGCACCACATGAATGCCCACTTTGAAATCCAATATGTTCAATTCAATTCTACTGACTGTCCCCCAGTTCACACCAAGACCCATTCACCCATCAGCTCTGTACTCGGTGTCTTAACCTGGTTTCTGATGTGGTAACACTTCCATTTTCCTATTCTCATTCTGCTGAGGGTCTCTCCCTGGTGTCATGCCTCCAAGTTGTAATTTTACTCAAACCCCTGAACATATGTATCTGAATCTTTTCCATTCCCCCATGCCATTTTCTGTGCTTGATGTGAATGTGTTCCCCTCTGTGTTAGACAGGGCGTTTGAACATCTTTAACACACGTCTATGGAACTTGTTTAAAAACAGAAATTGCTGTCGAACCTCGGCAGGTCTGGCAGCATCTTGTGGAGTGAAAGCAGAATTAATCTTTCAGGACCAGTTACCCTTCCAGAAATCTCCCATTTTCTCCAGCAATTTTTGCATTTTCATTTCCAGGATCCACAGTTATTTGTTTAAGTGAAAACTTGTTATGAGCCTATTCATTTCTAGAGAAACTCATCAGGTTTGGCATCATCTGCAGAGACAGAGAAACAGAGTTAGCGTTTCAAATCCCGTATGACACTTATTCAGAAATGAAAAGGATTGGAAAATGAGCTTTATAATCCCCTGACAGATGTGAGGAGTGGGTTGACGGGTAAAAGAGTCAAAAGATAAATATGCTTTTAGTAGTGGTGAACGAGAAGACCATGTGAAATAGCTTTAAATTACGCTATGAATGGGGACAAGGGGTTGTCTCTATTGAGTGAAAGATAAAGAAGATGCAACCACACAAGGTCATAGGGAGGCCAGGAGGGAGAATGTACGGAAACAGGAGAACAGTTATAATGGGGTTAGTCTGTGAAGTTATGAAATTGTACATTAACTCCTAAAGGCTGTAACGTGCAAAAGTGTAAAGTAAGGTGTTATTCGAGCTTGGGTTGTGCTTCCTTGGAACATTGCAGCAGACCAGGGCCAACATGTTAGCATGAGAGCAATGTAGGTTATTGAAATGGGAAGCAATGAGAAGGTCAGGGTTATTTCTACAGACAGAGTGGGAGTGTTCCACAAAGCAATCTCTGTTTGGTCTCGCCAATATAGAGAGACTGCATTGTGAGCAGCAATGATAGGAGACCAGATTGAAAGTTTACAAGTGAAATGTTACTTCACCTGGAAGGTATGTTTGGGGCCTTGGACAGTGAGAAGGGAAGAGGCGAATGAGCAAGTGTTGCAGCTTCTGCAGTTGCATGGGAAGGTGCCATGGCGGAGTGGGGAAGTGTTCGGGGTGATTGAGGGTGTCACAGAGGGAATCGTTCCTGTGAAATACAGTGGGCGGGAGGGGAAGATGTGTTTGATGGTGCTGTCCTGCTGGAGATGGTGAAAATGGCATAAGATGATTATGTGAATGTGGATTCTAGTTCAGGAGGCAGTGCGGACAAAGGGAGATCTATCATTGTTCTGGGGAGGAGGGGATGGAGTGAGGGCAACACCGTGGGAGATGGGACAGTCACAGCTGAAGGCCCTGTCCACAAAAGTTTGGGGATTTCTGGTTTGAAGGAAAAAAAGGTCACGTCAGACGCAGCTCACTGGAATGTGGCATCACCAAACAGAAACAACAGCCATGGAGAAACTTAGAGAATAGAGTCAGCCTCCCCGATCATGTGTTCAGCCACAGGCAGAAGTTCCCCCTGAATGATTGAAAAGAACCAGGCATCTAATTTGAGGATTTCTGCCCCACATCTGATCTGAAGCGGAATGTGAATATAGACCCAGAGGAAGGTCAGTGAGTATACGTGAGCAAACATTTAAACAGATATCCCAAACCGCTCAGTACTTATTGTTTCTGTTCAAAAAGGTGAACCACCCATGGTCTAAAGCTCTCAAGCATACTATTGATGAGCAGTAGTGGAAGGACAGATTTATAATGGTTATTTCAGGGACCATAAGCAGATGGACTTCAGCTGTGCTTCCTAATTTACCCCCCCCCCCCTCCCAGAAAACCCTGCCAATGCTGCTTCATCCTCTTCCCTGCTTTTCTCCCCTTTCCGATTCCAGGTTCTCCCTCTCCAGTTGCAGAGTAAATTTTCTCACGTTATGGTCCCTACCCACTTCACCTGAAACTCATTGGTCAAGTCTACCTACTGTGCAGTAGCACCAAGCTGCGTTTTGTGCTGCCATTTTGCCTCTGGTCTCAGTGTGTCTCGGCCTCTCCATCATGCTGCTTCACACCATCCACTCACATCCCGTTCCGGAAAGTTTCCTTCTTTGAGGAAACTTTATTAAAAAACACCTCTCCCCCTTTGCACTGAATTCACACTAAGATCCAAATTTCAAAAAGCATACTCAGCCTTCATCTCACTCTGCTGAAGGCAACTGCAAGCCGACCGTGTGGTACAAGAATTCCCCTTCTTATATGGTTCAGGCTAGTGATGCGCTTTCACTGTAGAGATCATCGCCCCATCTGGACAAAGCAATTCAGGTGTTTGACCTCTTATTGGTACTCGTAACATTTCCTGCTGCCTTAGTACTGTAACATGGAGAAAACCAAATCACAGTATGAAGCATGGGCTGAGTGTCGTTTACCTGTCATTTGAATACTGTTTCAAATTTGCAGTGCTAAACTTTAAATGCTTGTTCATAAAGTTAATGCCAGATAGCGTGTTGGAGGTTGAGGGATGATATTGTAGAAGTTTATAAAATCATGAGAAGTATGAATAGAGTGACTAGCCAAGGTATTTCCCACGGGATGGGGGAGTTCCACCATAGAAGGCACAGGTTAAAGGTGAAAGATGGAAGATTTGAAATGGACGAAGGGCCAATGTTTTCACACAGAGGGTGATGTATGTATATGGAATGAGCTGTCAGAGGAAGAGTGGGAGATGCAAGTACAGCGACAACATTTAAAACTCATTCGGAGAAACATATGAATAGGAAAAGTTGAGAGGCATATGGACAAAATGCAATCAGATGGGACTAGTTTAGTTTGGAAAACCTGGTCAGCATGGACAAGCTGTACCAAAGGGTCTGTTTGTGCGCTATATGACTGGATGAGTCTAGAAAGCGAGGAAAAGGGGAGAAAAGACATGATGCAGTAAATTGGCAAGAAATACAAAAAAACAAGCAGCACGAGCTTTTCCGAGCATATAAAAAAAGTTCAAGATGAGTGTGTGACCTTAGGTAGAAATTAAGGCAGGGAAGTATACTGAGGATAATTGGAGGGTGTGACTGAAGAATTGGCTACAGGGAGCAGACAGATAATTTACACCCATGTTTTACATCTTTCCTCACAGGGGAAGGTACAGTAAGTATTTCAATGATGCAAACAAAATGTTAATAGGAGGGAAGTTCTTGAACCGTCTCTAACAAAATGAACAAGGATTTTTCTAATAGATAAGAGTAGACAGGCCAGCAGTAATTCATAGCTGATTTTAAAAGAAGTGGTCACAGTCTTGGGGTCATGGCTCCCGCTCTATCAGATGTTAGTTCTGCTGTTTGTTAATGTAAGCAGTAAGTGCTGTAGCTTGAATGGGTTGTCATCAGGTTTATGTACACACGGTCCTGACTGTGGCATGTTCACCCACACTCATCACTGAACCGGAGATCGGCTTCATGGTAATGGTAGACTGAGAGATGATATTGTGGTTGAACATAATTCTGCTGCTGCTGCTATGATTTGCAGCATCACACGAATGCCCAGTATGAGGTGCAATATCGGCAATACAATTCTGCTGCCTGTCCTCAATTCGCACGGGGACCCGGTCACCCTTCTCCCCTGTACACAGTGTCCTATCCCGGATTCTGATGTGGGAACGCTTCCTTTTTTTAAATTCTCATCCCGTTAGGGTATCTTCATGATGCCATGCCTCCAATTTGTCGCAAAACCATGCTGACTGCTTTAATCACACAATGCTTTGCCAAATAGTCATAAATCCTATCCCTCAGGATTTTTTCCAAACTTTTCTGACCACAGATGGAAGACTAACTGGTCTCTAATTGCCAGGGATTTCTCTATTACCCTTCTTGAAATAAGAAACAACATTCGCCTCCTTCCAATCCTCTGGTACGACTCCTGTGGAGAGTGAGGAGGCAAATATCCTCACCAGCAGCTTAGCAACTGCCTTTCTCGCTTCCCGGAGCAGTCTAGGATAAATGTGGCTCTGGGGACGTATCCATCTTAATGTTTTCCAAAATTTCTAGCACATCAACTTCATCAATCTTGACCTAGTCAAGACTGATCTGGCCCAGCTCCTCTAAGTTTTCTTTTACAACAAGTTCCCTTTGCTTGGTGAAAATCGACGCAAAAAAACTCATTTAGGGCTTCTCCGATCTGCTCAGACTCCACGCATACGTTCCCTACGTTATCCCTGATTGGCCCTACCTACTCCCTGATTATTCTCTTATTCCTCACGTATGAGAAAAATGCCTTTGGATTCTCCCTAATCCTTCTTGCCAACCTTTTTTCGTGCCCCATCATGGCTCGCCTTAGTACATTTCTGAGCTCCTTTCTAGCAAGCCTGTAATCCTCTAAAGCTGTGCTAGATCCTTGCTTCCCCCATCTTACGTAAGCTGCCTGCTTCCTTTTGACGAGACGTTCCTCTGTTCTCGTCATCCAAGGTTCCTTAATCTTACCCCTTCTTACCTGTCTCAGAGGAACACATTTGTGTATCACTCGCAACAATTGCTCCTTAAACAGTCTCCACATGTCTGTTGTGCCCTTTCTGTGGAACAATTGCTCCCAGTCTGTACTTCCCAACTCCTGTCTGATAGCATCATAATTTCTTTTTCCCTAATTAAATATCTTCTCTCAGAAACTGCTCCTTTCACTCTCCCAGACTATGCTACATGTGAGGCATTTGTGATCACTTTCACCAAAGTGCTCTTCCACCATGAGTTCTGACACCTGTCCTGGCTCGTTGCCGAGCACCAAATCCAAAATGGCCTCTCCCCTTGTCAGTCTGTCGACATACTGAGTATGGAAACCTTCTTGAACACACCTGACAAAAACGGCTTCATCCACACCATCTGCACCCTAGGAGGTTCCAGTCGATACTGGAAAAGTTGAAATCACATATAACAATAATCCTGCTACTTTTGCATTTTTCCAGAATCTGCCCACCTATGAGATCTTCAATCTCTCTACTGCTATTACGTTGTCTATAGGAAACCCACAAATGCTGTGACTGTTCCCTTGCTGTTCCTAACTTCCACCCATACTAACTCAGTAGACAATTCTTCCTC
This sequence comes from Chiloscyllium plagiosum, assembly GCF_037043375.1. Lineage (NCBI taxonomy): Eukaryota > Metazoa > Chordata > Chondrichthyes > Orectolobiformes > Hemiscylliidae > Chiloscyllium > Chiloscyllium plagiosum. The sequence continues at coordinate 53,793,128 of NW_028270174.1, read as the reverse complement.
AACAACCTTCATTTCTGTAGCTGTGACGCACTCTCTGATAAGCAATGCTATACCGTCCCCTCATTTTCCACCCACCCTGTTGCTTTTTAAAATTAGATTACTTACAGTGTGGAAACAGGTCCTTCGACCCAACAAGTCCACAGCAACCCTCCATAGAGCAACCCACCCAGAACCATTCCCCTGCATTTACCCCTTCATCTAACACTACATCTTCACCCAATCTGCACATTTTTGGATTATGGGCGGAAACAGTAGCGCCCAGAGGGAAACCCACAGAGAAAATAGCAAACTCCACACAGTCATTTCCCTGAGGTGGGAAGTGAACCCGCTTTTCTGGCGCTGTGAGGCAGCAATGCTAACCACTGTGCAACCGTGCCGCCCCTGAAGATTTTTAAACGTTCTCAACCCCGGAACATCAAGCAACCATCCCTGTCCCTGTGAAACCTATGTCTCTGTTATGGCCACGACATCATAGCCCCAAGTACTGATCCATGCTCTAAGTTCATCACTCTTATTTCGGACATTTCTTGCATTAAAGCAGACGCACTTTACCTGATCCCTTTGTTTCATCGTGTGAGAAACCTTCCTGATAGATTCAATATATCCTGTCACTGTCCTGTCTGCAATTAACCCCCTCTCAGACATGTGATCTGATTTCTACCCCCCTGCCAAACTAGTTTAAACTCGCCAGAATCACACGAGCAAACCTCCCAAACAGGACATTTGGGCCCCTCCAGTTTAGGTGCAACCCGTCCTTCATGTACAGGTCCCACCTTACCCAGAAGATATCCCGATGGTCTAGGTATCTGAAGCCCTCCCTCCTGCACCAGCCTCCCAGCCACATGTTAAGCTGCATTCGCTGACTGTTCCTCATCTCACTAGCTCGTGGCACTGGTAGCAAACCTGAGATCACTACTCTACTCGTCCTGCTCTTCAGCTTCCAAACTAACTCTCTGTAGTCACTTTTCAGATCCTCAGTCACTTTCCTGGCTATATCGTTGGTGCCAAATGATCTGGTTTCCACAGCCTTCCACAATTTCACCACTCTCTGGCTAAAGACGTTTCATCTTATCTCCGTTCTAATGGGTTTTCCCTTTGGTCTAAACCTGTGCCCTCCTACCAGTGTAAACGTCCTCCGAATTTTGTCAGTATCCAGGTCATTCAGTATTCTGTAAGTTTCAATTGAATTCCCCCTCATCCTTCTAATCTCCATCGAGTATAAACCCAGAGTCTTCAAACGTTCCTCATGTGTTAAGCTTTTCATTTCTGGTGAACCTTCTCTTGACACACACCACGGCTAATACATCCTTCCTGAGGCATGAGGCACAAAATACTGGAAATGTGGTCTGACCAGAGCCTTAGAAAGCCTCAGAATCCCCACCATTATATCCTACTCCTCTCGAGATGAATGACAACATTGTATCTGCCTTCTTAACTACTGACTCAATCTGCAAGTTTATCTTAGGCGAATCCTGTGCTTGGAATCCAAGTCCCTTTGTTACTCAGATTTCTGAATTCTTTTCCCATTTAGTAAATAGTCCATGCCTGTATTCTTCATACCAAAGCGCATTACCTCACACTCTCCCACGTTGTGTTCCATCTGCTACTCCTTTTCCCATTCTCCTAAACTGTCAAAATCTTTCTGCAGGCTCCCTGCCTCCTCAATACTACATGCCCCTCCACCTATCTTTGCATCATCTGCAAACGTAGCCAGAATGGCTTCTGCCCCGCCACTCAGGTCATTAATCTATAAAGTGAAATGTTGTGGTCCCAACATTGGCTCTTGTGGGACACTGGTAGTCACCGGCTGCCGTCTTGAGAGGGACAATTTTATCCTCACTCTGCACCCTCCCAGAGAACCAACGTTTTATCCATCCTAGTACCTGGCCTCTGACTCTGCAGCCTCCTGTGTGGTACCATATCAGAGGCCTTCTGCAAGTTCAGATAGGTAACACTCTCTGGTCCAACCTGTCATTAACTCCTCAAAGAATTCTCATAATCGTGAGAGCAATGTAGGTTATTGAAATGGGGAGCAATCAGAAGGCCAGGGTCATTTCTACAGACAGAGTGGAGATGTTCCTCAAAACAGTTTCTCTTTGGATCACTAGTGTAAAGGAGACTGCATTGTGAGCAGCAATGACAGGAGACTGGATTGGAAGTGTACAAGTGAAATGCTGCTTTAACTGGAAGGTGTGTTTAGGACCTTGGACAGTGAGGAGGGAAGAGGTGAATGGGCAAATGTTGCAGCTTTTGCATTTCCATGGGAAGGTGCCATGGGGGTGTGGGGAAATGTTCGGGATGATGGAGGGTGCAACAGAAGGAGTGGTCCCTGTGAAATACTGACAGTGGACGGGAGGGGAAGATGGATTTAATGGTGCTGTCCTGCTGGAGGTGGTGGAAGTGGGGAAGGATGATTCTGTGAATGTAGATTCTTGTGCAGTAGGAAGTGAGGACAAGGGGAGATCTATCATTGTACTGGGAAGGAGGGGATGGAGAGAGGGCAGAAGTGAGGGAGACGGGACAGACACAGCTGAAAGCTCAGTCCATCAGAATGAAGGGATTTCTCGTTTGAGTGAAAAGGAGGACATGTAGGAAGTTTCCCAAAGAAATTTGGCATCATCTTACAGAAATGACAGAGGCAGGGAAACTGGGAGAATGGAGGCACCCTCAGCTGATCATGTGTTCAGCCAGATACGTAGGCTCCCCCCCAGTGATTGAAAAGAGCCAGGCATTTCAAATGCAGATTTATTTCATATATCTGGTCAAATACGGAGTGTGAAAACAGACACAGGTGAAGGTCAGCAGATATGTGTGAAAGGAGGGGGACATTTAAGCAGGTACTGCTTAATAACGCTCAATAATGATTGACTCTGGTCAAAAAGATGATATGAAGATGTGAAGACGAACCACCCATGATACACGAAGGCTGTGAATTATGCTAATCAATCACAAACTTAACAATTCAGATTGTTGAGCTCTAGCGTCGGCCATATTCGGGAACTTAACTTTTGGAACCAGAAGCAGATTGTATAAAACAAAATACAAAGAAAAATATTCAAAAACTGGTAAGAAATATGAAAAGAAACTAACCGCAAGATTTTTCCCATATCAAATAAAAAAACGTTCATGATGCATGTGTGAGCCTTGGAAGAAAGGCAGGAAAGAATATGTGGGACACCTGGAGGATGTGACTGGGGAACTGGTTTCAGGGAACAGGCAGAGAATTTAAAGCAGTATTTTACATCGTTCTGCATAGGGGAAGGCACAAAGAGTTTCAACATTATAAACAAAATTGTAGTCAGATCCAAGTTCTGCATTGTCTCTAACAAAACGAACAAGGCCTTTCTCAAACAGAAACGACCAAGGGTAAACAACTCATCAGCAATTCATAGCTTGTTTTAATAGAAGTGGTTACAGAGTGACTGGTGGCACTGTGTGAAATATTCCATAACTCTCGGGATTACAGGAGTGTTCCAGTGAAACTGACGAAACTCCAAAGTGGCGCCTGTCTTCAAGAAGAGAGTGAGTCTTCAAGTGTTTAGGTGGTCCCTTTGTTTGAATAGTGGAGCATATTTGAGAGGTTTAATGGCCTCATGATACACTTTCACCCTGAGTAATTTTAAAAAAAGTAAACCTCTGCTCCTTCCTCTGATGCGTTACATACTCGGGGATGAACAGTTTGCTAAAGTTGAATTATTTTAAAAATTATCTGGAACATTGTACAATGACATCATCCAGAGAACTCTAGAAACAGCACTCATAAGAACATTTTATAACCATGTGGGGGTATTGCGTAGGTGTGTGTGTGTGTGAGAGAGAGAAGGTGCTGCATTGCAGTGGTGAGAGTGCTGGAGCCTTATTCTGGGGAAGGCGCTAACAGATATACAAATAGTATGAGAGAGTAGAGAGAATATGGCGACCCTTATCCTGACAGAGCGGGGAAGGTTATTGATGTTTTTCCTGTATTGCTGGACTTTTCTTCGGACCGCAGATACTGCACTGAGCTGGGTGGTGTGCTCAGATCATGCTCGATGGGTCTGGTGGTACGCGTCCTCCTGGGAAGAGGATGGTCCCGCTCTATACTAGACCATTCACCAGGACTTCCGTGCCCCTGTCGACAAGCTGTGGTGTAATTTCGCTAATCTGCCATGCTCGGGGTAAACTGTGCAGGGCAGATCCAAACTGAGAAAGCTCAACCGTGTGCCCATTGGCCTTTTAACGATGGCAGCATTGCCAGGGATCACTGAATATCCAGGAGTACCTGGGCGATGGTGCGTAACTCCAGCCATGATGGATGGGAAAGTCGGGCTGGTATTGAATGAGAGGGACATCATGGGGTGGGGTGGGTAGTTAATGAGGTGAGTTCGATAAGATAACACCAGGAAATTAGCTCTGCCTCGTGCAGACATTCCTTCTGTCGCACTCAATGAAAATGGCACTGAGACAAATTATTGTTCGATTTAGCCCAATGAGTCGAAGACTCTGCTGATCCTACTTCCAGTTACAAAGCTGCAGGACAAATGCTTATCCAAATCTCTCCAACATCTTAACTTTCGCCAATATCCTGCTCGACCATCATTCCTGGAAACAGTGACCTATATTGCAAGATGCTATCGAAATGTTTTCATTTCACAATTTTTAAACCTACCATCAGATCCTTCTGTGAAATTCTCTCTCAATCTCCCCCTCGCTTTTAACCAAGCTCCTCCCATTTGTTGGTATTAAAACTGATTCCCCCGCCATCTCTCTCTGGCAGTGAGTCTCACATCCACAGCACCCCTATGCCATGCCACAACGTAGATATGGAGCTGTAAATGGAGGGAACTGCACATCCTGTCACTTGCAGCATGAGCTTGCAAGTTTCCCCACGCTGGGCAGTGATCTAACACAGTGTTACTCAACAATGCAGTGATTGGTGTACACAGCTGTGTATGCTGGGAAGGTAACTGCTCCAGATTAATAGATAAATTCATGCTATTCACTGCACAGCTCCCCATGCTGCACAGATATCCAGTCCGTGTGTATAGAACAATGCCTTTGTGTGTTCTGCACAACGCCCTGTGCTGAAAAGATTATCTAGTCCAAATTTATAGATCAGTGCACTGTTGGACCGATAAGTAGTGAACTGGTGAGTTCTAAACAGTGTTCGATCCTGGACGGATTGCTGAGCAGTACACCAACCTGGTCTACGCAGTGCTTCATGCTGAGCAGGATCTCATCAGGGCTAATACGTATCTGGGCTGGATCTGAGAAGTGGATTTAGTATCCTATATAATTCCTACATGATTATCATTCCTCCAGCTCTGCCCATTCCGCTGGTAAATGTGAGGTTATATGTTTCAGATAGAATTTACTTGGTCAAAATATTCGACATTAAGCAAAACACAATTTATTCGAATACTGTCGATAAAAGACAACAAAAGGAAAAGGAACTTGCAATAACTTAATTATGTTGGAAAACTTAGCAGAATAATAGTTTACTTAATAGCTATACAGTAACTGCTCCAATATGGTATCGTCCAATAAGCACACAAATGTCAAAAAATAAATGCAGGAAACAGATTGTCTCACATGCAGTTCTCCAATCTAGGAGGCAAGAACATCAAACAACAGTTCCGAGAGAAATCACAGAGAGAGTGTGTAGCACTCGGGAGAGATTTCCTGCCTTCCAACCCTGCTGAGATCCCAGCAATAACTGGTGAAAGGTAAAACTAAGAATCATGGTTCTGTGAGAGTTTGACCATCACTCCACAGGACCAGGCCGTGTCTGCAAGAACACAAGGAATGGACTATATCTACATCGTCTATAGCTCTGTAGGTGTCTCTCAAAAATGCCTAAACTCACCTAAGCCGTTTAATGCTGGACAGACAAAAGTCAAAGTTAAACATAAATAAATAAAACGAAAAGATGCAGCTGGCCTGGTGATCAGACACAGACAGCCTCGGGAGCCCAGCAATTCCTACACTGTCAAAACACAACAGAATCATCAAGCTTGTGAAGAGAAAGAATTATCTTGCTCCATCACCTCTATGTTTACGACTGGAGATGTGCCATTAAACCAATAATCAGTGATATCAAAATCCCACCCACACCAAGTATTATTGTGATATATCAGAGTTGCCGTGAAATGGGTTAACTGGAGCTGTTTGTTCAGTGACTGTGATTAATATCAATCTTCCTGGACCTAATTGGTTCACTGGAGGATTTACCTCTACCATAATTAGGGCCTTCTTTCAACTTGTAATGCCATAGTATTCGGCGCAGAGTCAACCTCAACAAGATTGGGATCAGCAGCTACAGAGAAAGAGAGAGAGATCAGAATCTGAGAACATTATAATGTTACAACAATGGATTTTAATTTGAGAATATTAGACTGGAATGTTCCAACAATGGATCAGAATCTGAGATCATTAGACTGGAATGTTCCAACAATGGACAAGAGTTTATCCTGGGATCTTTACTGGCTTTCCCAGGATTGGACATGGTTAGAGTTGCGGATAGGAGCCGTACTGATGATTATTCAAGCTGGGTACTATCCCATCCTCGCCATTATTGGTGCTCCTGGTAAGTCTATCTCTGTCAATTCTATAAACGATGCTGCATGTTATTGCTATTCTGGTTGATTATATTTAACAAATACATAAACTTTCAGTCACAAACGCCACTTCCTTCTCATGCATTTCCAAACTACTTACTCATAAACAACTGAGAAGGAATAAGACTGTTCGGAACCTTGAGTCTCCTTTTTACCGTGAACTGTTTTATGTCTCCATATACTCTCTGTCATCAAACCTGCCGACACCTACCTACATAATATCCCCAATCTCCAGCTCTGCCTGAGTTCTGTTGCTGACTTCGCCATCATCTACCCCTTCGTTAACGACAGATTTTATGGCTCCAGTTCTCTTCTGACCTCTCTTCCAGTTACAAATAGTTTGACCACAAACTTGTTCTTGTCTTTACAGTTACTTCACAAGGGGGACTCTTAAACAGAGTAATAATCTCACTGGCTATATAACTCAGCGGCACGGGTTGTGACTCTAAAAGCATTGTCTGAAATCCTACCACAGTCGATGACTAAATTTAAATTCCAATGACAAAAATTGGAATGAAACCTAATTTCACTCAAGGCAACCATAAAGCATCAGGATTTATTTTCTTATTTTATTAATAAACTTTGGTAAAGAAACATAACATGTTTGCCCTGTCTGAACTAAGTGTCACCTCAGATCCACAACAATATGGTTGCCTCCATATTGCCTTGACAAATGGCCGCGTGGTCAAGGGCAGTTAGGATGGACAACAAATGCTGCCCTTGCCAGTGATGCTGGCATCCCGTGAAACAATAACATTAAAGGTGAAATAACCAAGGAAATGCGGATGTTGGCGATCTGAAATAAAATTCTCCACCATCTAAAAGAATGTTGAAGAATCTCAGCAGGTATGGCAGTCTGTCGGAAGAAACACAAATAGCGTTTCGAGTTCAGTGAACCTATCAAAACTGAATGCAACTGAGAAATAATATTATTATATCAGAGATGGTTGGAAGGGTTAGCGGGAAGTTTGTGTTGATTGGATGATGTCCAGCAAGAGAGAGAGAGACAGAGACAGAGAGAGAGAGAGCCAGAGAGAGAGAGAGAGAGAAAGAGAGAGAGGGAGAGAGAGAGAGGGAGAGAGAGAGAAGGAGAGAGAGAGAGAAAGGAAAAGCAAGCAAAAGGATTGCTGATGATAGACTGGAAGGAAAACAGAATGAGAAGTTATTTATTATGGGATGTCCCTGCTAACCGTGAGTTATGTTCCTCTATCTCTCATCTCTGAGTGTGGTGATCAACTCCATCAGCAATACTTATAGTCGCTGAGATAGAGAGAAACATAATGTTCTATTGTCAACTGCTTCTCTGGAGAAAGGAACTGTTACTGTGCGACTGCGTGGAGATGTAACAGCTTTCTCAGCCAGGAAGAGAAACTGAGGAGAGCGAGGCATTTTCAACATTGAATGGATGCATTATTGGTGTGGGGAATTGACTTGCTGCTGTCATCTAGAAAGTCAGTGGCGGCTCTGTGGATGGTGTTCTCAGGATTGTGATGTCAGCTACTGGGTTCATTCAGGGAGCCCCGAGGGTCTATGGACCTCACTCTGAATACTGCATTTACAGTGTGCCTGGGTCCATGGTAAACAAATGGAGCTGTGGCTACAAAGAAGGGAAGCTGTGTAAACTGGGAGGAGCAGGGAACTGTACTATACTCTCTGGGATTTCCAGGAAGATTTGTCTAAGCTGCACCCAATCTGGTGTAAAGTGCAAAACCAACTTGTCTCAAAATTGAGGTGGTCATTGAGCTGTATCCCGTCCTTCAGTATAACCTGTAGTCTCACACCAGGGACAGGACTGAGCTGACTCTCACGATGAATTAAACTGGATTGATTCTGGAACTTTGAGGCAGCAGTGGGTAATATATCCACCATCTCTGAAGTGCAGTCCTCCGATCCTCCAATGTATTCACAAGCGGACAGAAACTACCTGCCTGCTGAGAGGAATGCGTTGGTTCCATCTCCACAGAGGAAGGTACAGAAACTAACTTCCAGAATTATTAGGGAACAGAGTGATTGGTAAATATGGGAAACTGCAAGAAATCAGAATTAATGAAGCATATGTTATTGGAAATCTAATTGAATTGATGTTTCATACGTTGCTGCATCTGATGAGCTACATCCCAGAGTGATTCAGATGAGAACAGATCTAATGAAAGAATTACTAATTATTCTTCAAAGCTAGTTAGATTCTGGAAAGAATTCTGCAGACTGGAAAGCAACTATTGTAAACTTAAATATTTAAAACAGGATGGAAAGGGAAAACAGAAAACTAAATAGTTTGATGTCAGCTATGAGAAAAAAATATTGGAACCTTTTATAAGGAACGTGACAACTAGATACTTGGAGAATAATGATATGATTTGGTAGAGTCGGCCTAGATTCAGGAAAGGGAAATGATCTTTGATAAACCTGTGTGTGGAGATTGCCCGTTGTGACATCGACAGTTGAGAACCAATGGGAGTGGAGTATTTGTATTTTGAGAAGACGCTTGACATGTTTGAATACAGGTGAATGGGGAATGTTCGAGTCCATGGCTAATGATGTGTTTAATCTGTAGCACTGTGAGAGAATAAGAAGTTGAAGCTTGATGGGTATGGACAGAAACTGAATAGGGTGAAAAGTTCATACTTTTCATTAAATGTTTGATTCACGACATTTTACATGCATCTGCAGAGCCCCCATGTCGATTGACGGAGAGGTACAGGCTCGGGGTGGAATATATACCACGTGGATTAAAATTTGGGTAATGGAGAAGAATACTGTTTTTCTCTGGACTGAAGGATTGATGGGTGGCAGCAGGATCAGTATTTGGACGATAGCTGTTCATAAGGTGTAAAATGATTTAGATGTGAACAACAAATATCATCATGTACATTTATATTTATTAAATGGTAGAGAGGTTGGCGAGTGCTTTTGTTGAAAAGGACCTGGACGTCCTTGGTCATACGTCACCGACAGAATTCTTACGGGAACAGGAAGTAAATGATATGTGGCTCTTTTTGCAAAATGATTGAAGTACAAAAGTTAGAATATCTTTCTCACAGATCGTGTTTTGTTGAGAGAGTATTTGGTGCATTGTGTAAAGGTTTGGTCTGTTTTATAAACAATTATCCCTTTGTCACTGAGAGAGTGCAAAGTAGTTTGACCAGACTAAATACTGGCATGGTGTTACCATGAGGTGAGAGTGCAGTAACGATGTGTTTAATCTGTAGCGCTGTGAGAGAATAAGAAGTTGAAGCTTGATGGGTATGGACAGAAACTGAATAGGATGAAAAGTTCATACTTTTCATTAAATGTTTGATTCACGACAGTTTACATGCATCTGCAGTGCCCCCATGTCGATTGACGGAGAGGCACAGGCTCTGAATGAACTCTGAACACTGAATGCACAGTTACTGTGTGACACTGCATTGAATGTCACTTTGTACACAACCCTGTCAGCAGCCAAAATACCATCATTCTGAAACAGTTGGTTATTCCCCACCAGTTTCTGACCTCCACGCAGACCATGGGTCTGCCTTCTTGGAGATGGAAGGTAACTTGGAGAATGGCTAAACAATGTTGGCTTCATTCCGACTGCCAGAAAACCATGTTAAAGTTACACATATGTACCATGAGTAATTAAGGCATGTGGATCAATTTGGAGCAGTGTGTCTGTGTAGCCCCTGCTCCATTTGTTTGTGATGTTGGAGCATCTCTGACACTTTCCTGTTCCTGTGTTAGTGGCCTGACAAGCTGAATTACCTCTTTCTGTTCCTTTGTAAGTGACACAGGGTGTGAAATGGTTCTTTCTGTTCCCATGTACATTACATATGGGAAAGAGCAGACTCCCTGACTTCCTGTGCAACAGGTAGGAGGGACTGAATGGTCTATCCCTCTTTTTGCCCAGTAGTTTTGATGGGATGAATGGCTTCGCCACATTCTTGTGAAACCAGATTGAGGTGCTGAATGAACTCGTCATTTCACTGTGGAAATGTACTGTGCTGTTACATAAACGTTGCCCAGACTTTAACAACACGATCTTGAATATTGTCCAAGTCTTGCTGCACATGGTCACAGACTGTTTCAAGAGCTGAAGAGGGACAACCTGTCCTGAAAAGTTTGTAGACTTCAGTGAATTCCCCCTCTTCTGCTGGCACGGTGGCTCAGTAGCTACCACTGCTGCTTCACAGCATCAGGGTCCCAGGTTCGATTCGATCCTTGGGCAACTGTCTGTGTGGAGTTTGCACATTCCCCACTTGTCTGCATGAGTTTCCTCCGGGTGCTCCGTTTTCCTCCCACAGTCTGAAGATGTGCACGCCAGGTGAATTGGCCATGCTAAATTGTCCATTATGTTAGGTGAATTAGCCGGACGGAAATGTGTCTGGGTGGGTTGCTCTTCGGAGGGTCGGTGTGGACTAGTTGGGCCGAAGTGCCTGTTTCCACATTGTAGGGAATCTAATCTGCTCAGTTTGGACTCAATGAGCTGAATATCCTCCTTCCACACTGTAGGGATTGTATGATGACAAAGTGAAGATGCCTGGGCTGAGGAAGCTATGCTGAGGATCTCCGTGTCCCACGGATGAGATGATTGATGCCCACCAATGATAATTATCTTCCCTTGTGCTGTGAATGACTCCAAGCAGTGTAGAGGTCATAATTAATTCTCATTGATTGTGATTTTGCTCAGGCTCCTTGATGTCATCCTCAGTCAAATACTGTCTTGAGTTCAGGGTCAGTCTCTCTTACCTGAGCCCCTGCGTTACCTCTTTTGTTCATATCAATTGGTCATGGTGCAGACGCAGAGAACGTTTTCTTCAAACAGAGGGTAGTGAATGTCAGGAATTCTCTTACACAGAGAGTTAGGGGAGCTAGATCACCGAATGGGACCAGTGGTGTCCCGCTGGGATCAGTTCAGTGACCTCTGCTCTCTGTTATTTTCAAAAATGACTTGGATATGGGTGTTGAAGAGTGGGCTAGTAAGTTTGCCGATGATACAAAGGTGGTTGGAGTGGTACAGAATGTGGAGGGTTTTTGTCGGTTGCAATGGGACATCGATAGGATGCAAAGCTGGGCTGAGAAGTGGCACATGGAATTCAAACTGAAGTAATTCACCTTGCAAGCTCGAATGTGAATGCAGAATACATGGTTAAGGGCAGGATTCTTGGCAGTGTGGAACAACAGAGGGATCCTGGTGTCCGTGTCCACAGATCCCTCAAAGTTGCCACCCAAGTTGATCGGGTTGTTAAGAAGGCGTATGGTGTGTTGGCTTTCAGGTGCAGGGGGATTGAGTTTAAGAGCTGCGAGGTTATGCTGCAGCTCGATAGAGGCATGCTCAGACCGCACATGGAATATTGTGTTCAGTTCTGGTCTCCTCATTATAGGAAGGATAATGAAGCTTTCGAGAGTGTAAAGAGGAGATTTACCAGGATGCTGCCTGGATTGGAGGCCAGGTCTTACGAAGAAACCATGAGGAAGCAAGGGCTTTTCTCATTGGAGGAAAAATAGATGAGAGGTGACTTGATAGAGGTGTACAAGATGATGAGAGGCAGAGAGAGAGTGAATAGCCAGAGACATTTTCCCATGGCAGAAATGTCTATCACGAGGTGGCATAATTTTACGGTAATTGGAGGAAGTTTTAGGGGAGATATCAGAGACAGATTCTTTACACAGAGAGTGGTGGGTGTGTCGAATGCACTACCATCAGTGGTAGTAGAGTCAATACGTGAGGGAAACTTAAGAGACTCTTGGATAGGCACATGGAACAAAGTGAACGGAAGCATGTAGGTTAGAGTAGGACAAACAACACAACGTCAAGGGCTGAAGGTCCTAACTGCATGCATTCATGTAGAACTTTGAGCTCAAAATCTGCACAAATTCATGTAAAACTCCGTTATCTCACTTTTTAGCTTAGAATCAATCTAATCATCATGGCATATTCAGAGAACACAGGAGGCCAACACCTTCAACATTTTGTCTTGCTATCACCATTGTTCACAGTTCAACTGAGAATGCAACTTTTTTTTAAAAAAAAGCTTTTGTGATTTACACATGAAAGAAGTGAAACTATCATGGTATTCTAACAGATGAAAGGCTTAACAGACAATCAATTTTTCCATGTATAATTTCAGTTACATCACACTGTAAATTTTTGCTATAAATTCTGTGTTACGATCGAGCCCTCCACGATCACCTGATGAAGGAGCAATGCTCCATAAGCTAGTGTGCTTCCAATTAAACCTGTTGGACTATAACCTGGTGCTATGTGATTTCTAACTTTGTACACCCCAGTCGAACACCGACATCTCCAAATCAGTCCTGTTCTTTGTTCTGTGTTCTATGGAAGTGCTCAAGAAGACTTGGACATTAAGGAAGATTTGAGAATTGGAGCAGGTCAGCTTTGATCTTAGTGAAGGGCAAGGCAGGCTTGGGATGTGAATGACCTGCCCCTGTTTCTGATGCTCTCCCATTCTGTTATTGGAAAGTTAGTATGCGATATTTTCCTGGAAGGTCTTTTATGGAATGTTGCAATCCGGGAGACCCGTGGATTTTGTGAGCCATCACTGGGTGAGATTTGGGGGCTGTATTCACAGTGAATCTGGGTCTACAACATGATCAACAAATGAAGCACAAGATACAGAGAGGGGAAGCTTTGTAAAGAGAAATGAGCAACCTCTTCTATATCCAGCCTGGGTCTTCCAATTACATTTTCCAAACCTCCCAAACCGAGTGGGACAGTCTCGAGGGACCGAACTGTTTCCTCTATTTCTGTGCACCATGCTATAACAGTAAGTGGACTCTAACTGCTCCTGTCTAGCAGGTTAGAGGGGTGGAATGGAACACAGAAACATGGGACTGAGGAGCAGGAGTGGGTCATTAGAGAATTTGAGCCTTCTCCACCAGGCATTAAGATTGTCGCTGATCAGATTGTGGTCTCAGCCTCAGCGTCCTGTCTGTGTCCCATTATCCGTGACACACTTCTCTGTCAAATCTTTAACTAACTTAGCTGTGAATACTTATAATCAGAGAGGCATCATAAACTTCCGGGCAAGAGAATTCCCATTCAAATGGCCCTTTTAGAATTCTTCCTCATCCTGCTGTGAGAATAAGAGAATCATACAGCATGGAAAAATATCTTTTTGTCCAATTTGTCCATGCCAATCAGGCATCTTAATCAGATCTTGTCCCACTTGCCAGCATTTGGCCCACATCACATGATCCATTCCTATTTATGTACCTATCCAGTTACATTTTAAACGTGTAATTGTACTCGCTTTCAAAACTTCCTCTGACAGTACACCCACCAGCCTCTGTATGAAAAGGTTTCCCCTCAGGTCCTTTCTAAGTCTTTGCCCTCTCACCTTCACCCTATGCCGTCTAGTTCTGGACGCCCCTACACTGGGAAAAAGATCTTGCCCATTCAGACTATCCATGCCCCTCAGGACTTTTTTAAACCTCTGACATGTCACCATTCAACCTCTGGCAGTCCAGGGGAAAAAGCCTCAACCTGTTCATCATCTCCCTGTAGCTCAAGCCCTCAGGTTCCGGAAAATCCTTGTAAATCTTTTCTGCACCCTTTCAAGCTTAGCAACATCCATCCTTTAGCAGAGTCAGCTGATATATACGCAATATTCTTAAAGTTGCCTGACCTACGTCCTGCACAAGCTAAACACGTTACTTCAACTCCTATTCTCAATGTTCTGACCGATTAAGGCAAGCATGTCAACCACGTTCCTCACTACTCTACCGATCTAAACTCCACTTGCAAGGAACTATGAATCTTCACCCGTAGTTCTCTTTGTTAAGCAACATTCCCCAGGCCACTACCCCGTTTAACTTATCAAAATGAAAAACCTCACAAATATCTAAACTAAACTCCATCTGCCAGTCCTTGGCTCATTGATGGTCAAGGATCCCGTTATATTGTGAGATAATCTTCTTCACTGTCCACTGAAGCAATTTGGTGATGTTACCTGTAAACTTACTAACCATGCCTCCGATAATCACATCAAAGTTGTTTATAGCCGTGATAAAAAGCAGTGAGCTCAGCACTGATTCTTTCAGAACACCGCTGGCCACAGGTCTTCAGTCTGGAAAGCAATCCATTACCTTCAAGCCAATTTTGTATCCAATTGGTTAGCTTTTCCTCGATTACATATAACCTAATTTTAGTAATCTGTCTACGATAGGGAACCTTATTAAATGCCTAGTTGAAGTTTGTGTAAAAATTGTACACCACAGTGTCTTCTTCAATCTTCTTTGTCATCTCTTCATAATACTCAATCACATTATTTAGACATGATTTCCATCACACAAATCCATATTGACTATCGCAAATCATTCCTTGTCTTTCTAAATAAATGCAAATTCTATCCCTCAGAATCCCCTCCAAGGAACTCCTCGTATCTGACGTGGGCTGATTGAGTCGATAATTCCCTGTGTTGTTTTGGCTCACTTCTCCCTTTTCTAGCCCCACTCCTCCACTGCCCACAAAAAATAATTATAACTTGTTGGTGATATGGCCAATGATATAGTTCTCAGAGTATGTCAGGGTCAGTGTTTGGAACAAGTCAGGCAGATTTCTTTAATCTACTGAAACAACATGTCTATGACCAAAACAAACTATGATGGAAAGAGGAATGACGAGAGGATATTGCAAATATGTACAGTGATATTTCCCTTTGAAAAATACTGAGAAACACACACACACACACACAGACACACAGACAGACAGATACACACACACACAGACACACACACAGACAGACAGACACACACACAGACACACACACACGCACACACACACACACAGACAGACAGAGACACACACATGCACACACATACAGGCACACACACACACGTATTGTTGATAACAAACTGAAAAGCAAAATATCTGCGCAAAGTTAACTTGAAAGAACATTGTCCAAATATGATTCGAACTTATGACCTAAGGAAAAATGAGGGTTTGACCCAAATGCTGTTCTATTTGTAGAGTCATAAAGTCCTACAGCATGGAGACAGGCAGAGAGTCCCTTTGGCCCAAACTCGTCCATGCTGACCCAAATATCAAACCACACTAAACTCATTTCCCAGCACTTGGCCCATAGCATTCTCGACCTTTCCTGTCCATGTACTTGCCCAAATGCCATTAAATATCGTTAATATAAATGCTTCAACTACTTCTGTTGGCAGCTCATTCCCTTTGTGTACCACTCTCTGTGTAAAACAGTTTCCATCAGTTTCCCTTTTATTCTTTCCCCTCTGACCTTAAACTGATGCTCTCCCCTCCTTGATTCCCCAACTCTAGGCAGAAAAGGTTGTGTCCATTCACCCTATCCATGTAAACTTCTATAGACCCCTCTCCTGTGCGCTAATGAAAAAAGTCCTCGCTTGTCCAACCTCTCCCTATAATTCATACTGTTGGGTCCTGGCAACATTTTTGTAAATTCCGTCTGCACACATTTCAAATTAAAAACATCGTTTAGATCACAATGTGACTAAAACTGAACACAGCACTACAAGTGCAGCCTCACCAACATCCTGTATAACTGCAACATAACAAGAGAAAGAGAGATTGAGAGATGACTTCATGGAAGATCACAGGTTTAAG
The DNA here is from genome assembly GCF_037043375.1 of Chiloscyllium plagiosum. NCBI lineage: Eukaryota > Metazoa > Chordata > Chondrichthyes > Orectolobiformes > Hemiscylliidae > Chiloscyllium > Chiloscyllium plagiosum. The sequence goes on along the minus strand of NW_028270174.1, from coordinate 53,776,946 downwards.
AATGCTGAAATGAAGATGTCCTGACCGATGCTTGCTAGTGTGGCAAAAGCCTTCTTCATTGCCATGTCTAACTATGACCCCACTTTCAGAGAATGGTGGACCTAAACTCCATGGTCCCTCTGCTCAACTACACTTCTTAAGGTCCTACCAATCACCATGAAACTCCTACCTTGATCTAACGTTGCCAAAATATTCCTCAGTCCACTTCTCCAGTTTGATCAAGGTCCTGCTGCAATTTCTGATATACTTCCTCACTGTCCACGATACCACCTATTTTAGTGCCATCTTCAAATTTCCTAACCATGCCTTGTACATTCGCAAGAATATCATTGATACAGATAACAAACAGCAACGGGCCCAGCAGCGACCCCTGAGGCACTTCATGTGTCACAGGCCTCCAGTCCGAGAGCATCCTTCCACTATTACCCTCTGCTTACTACCATCAAGCCAATTGTGTGTCCAATTTGCCAGCTCCCTCTGGATTCCATGCGATTCTAACCTTCCAGACCAGCCTATCAATGGCAACCTTGTCAAAGGCTTTACTGAAAACCACACGGTCTACCGCCCTACTCTCATCAACATTCCTGGTCACTTCATCAATGAACTCAAACAAATTTGAGAGACATGATCTCCCACTCACAAAGCCATGCAATCTTTCCAGTCTAAAAACAACTATTAATAATAATTATTAAAATTAATAATATCAAACTAATAAATAATAATAAGATGACACTTTCAATGGAGAATAAATTATCCATGGTATGTGATATTGGAACGTGCATCATGGGTGAAGAGCAGAATAGATTTTGTACCTGTGTCATTGAACTGTGTTGAAAAAAAGCAAGGGTGGCATGGTGGTTCAGTGGCTAGTACTGCTGCCTCATAATGCCTTGGATCCAGGTTTTTTCCAGCTTCGGGTGACTCTGTGTGGAGTTTGCATATTCTCACTGTGTTTGTGTGTGTTTCCTCTGGATGCGCCATTTTTCTTCCACAATCCAAAGATGTATAGGTCAGGTGAATTTGCCATGCAAATTACCCATAGTGTTATGTGCATTCGTCAGGGTAAATATAGGGTAGGGGAATGCAACTGGGCGGGTGACTGTTTGGAGGGTCGGTGTGGGTTTGTTGTGCCAGACGGCCTGTTTCCATACTGTCGGGAATCTGTCAAAAAAACTATTTCTAAACAAACCTTATCTTTCCAAATGCATGGATATCTCATCCCTCAGATTCTTCTCAAGTAACCTACGTACCACATGTGTTAGATTCCTGGTCTATCGATCCCAGATTTTTCTTTGCTTCCCTTCTTGAATAATGGCACAACATTTGCTAATCTCCAATATTCTGGAACCTAACCTGTCGCTAACGATGATGCAAAAATATCAGCCAGGCTCCCCGTAGTTTCTTCTGTCGCGTCTTGCAGTATTCTTGGATGCATCTGTTTAGGACCATGAGACTTATCCACCTTCATACATTCTAATGCATCAAACACATCTTCTCCTGTGATATTGACTTACCCCAAGATAACACTACGACTTTTGTCAACCTCCCAAGTTTCATGTATTTGTCCACAGTAAAGACAGAGGAGAAATATTCATTGAGAATCTCGCAAATCTCCTAAGATTCGAGACATGCATGTCCATTTTGGACTTTGAGGGGTCATATTCTCATTTAGCTATTCTTTTTACTTTAATATACTTAATGAACCTCTTTGGATTCACCCCAATCTTCTCAGCCAAGGCTATCTTGTGCCCCCTTTTCGCCCTCCTGATTTCCTTCTTCAGTAAACTACTGTATCCCCTATACATCTCCAGGTATTCCCTCGATCCCAGCTGCCTGGACCTGAGTCACGCCTCCTTTTTTGCTGGTCAAAGCCTCAATATCTCCTGACATCCGAGGTTCCCTCTTCCTACCAACCTTGCCTTTTACCCTCACAGGAACATATAGACCTTGAACTGTCGACATTTCACTTTTAAAGTCCTCCAACTTGCAGGAGGTCCCTTCGCCTGCAAACAAACTCCTCCAACCAACCCCTACAAGCTCCTGTCTCATTCCATTAAAATTCGCCTTGCCCCAAGTTTGAACCTGAAGATGTGGACCAATTTTGTCCTTCTCCATAACTATTTAAAAATTAATAGAACTATGTTTATGGGTCCCAGAGTGCTCCCCTACTGTCACCTCAGTCACCTGTCCTGCCCTAGATCTTAGAGTAGGTCACGCTTCGTCCCTTCGCGATTTGCATCCTCTACTTACTGCTTGAGGAAACTATTCTGAACACACTTAATAAATACACCCCATCTCAGTCCTTAATTCTATGTAATTCCCAGTCTATGTTAGGGAAATTAAAATCTCCTGCTAATGCAATCCTATTGGCCCTACAAGTCTCCCCAGTCTGTCTACATATTTTTGTTCCCCTAATTCCTCGTTTATTATTTGGGGACCTATAGTACAATCCAAATCCTATCACCATTCTCTTCTTATTTATTAGCTCCCAGACAAATCCTCACAGGATGATCCATCAGTTATTTTATCTCTGTTTACTGCTGTGTTACTCGCCTTAATTAACAATGAAACTCCCAGTCCTCTCTTTCCACCATCTCTGTCCCGCATAAATCACCTGTACCCTGGTACTTTAAGCTGCTGGTGTTGTCCCTCCCTTAGCCATTTTCCAGTAATGGTTATAATATCCCAGTCCCACGCACCGATCCATGCCCTGAGTTCATCGGCCTTACCTGTCAGCCATCTTGCATTGAAACAGTTGCAATTTAATCCAACAGGCATTCGTTGCTCCCTGTCGTTGTCTAGCCTGACATGTCTCTTCATTTTACTGTTTCTGATTACTATATCTCCTTCCAGCCTCGCACTTGCCTCCCTGCTATTGAGGATCCCACCCCTCCCCAACCCCAGCCAATCTAATTGAAACCCTCCCTTGCAACAGTTGCAAACCTGCCTGCCAGCATATTGGTCCCCTTCCAGCTCAGGTACAATCCGTCCTTCCTGAACACGTCACCTTGCCCCACAAAAGATCCCAGTAATCCAAAAATCTCTGTCCCATGCACCAATTCTTTTGCCACCCCTTCATTTCCTATATCCTCCTACTCTTTCCCTCACCAGCACGGAGAACTGGAAGTAAACTGGATATTACCACTGTCTTTTATCCTTTTCCCTAGCTCTCTACTATCACTCTGCAGGATGTCATCATTATTTCTACCTGCGTCACTCTGTCCTTTGTACCAATGTGCACAATGACTTCTGGCTGCATCCCACCCACTCCCCCCGCCCCCCCCTCCCCCCAATCCCCAGTGAGAACGTTCTGCAGCCGCTCTGAGACATCCTGGACCCTGGCATTTGGGAGGCTACACACCATTCCGGATTCCCATTTGGAGCCACAGAATCTCCTATCTGTTCCCCTCACTATTGAGTCGGATAATTACTTCTGCTGTTATTCTGCTTGCACAGCCTTCTGACAATGGGATTTCTATTTGAAACAGTTGAATTTGGCTGAATTGTTTTGCTTCAGACAATAGGGAATTCCAATGAATCCTCATAAGGAATCCTCCATTAGTGGGAAAGACGACTGGGCTTTTTTTCAATCCCACACATTGCTGTGATGAGCGATAGGGAAACAGAAATGGAGCAATAGAACGTTTCTCCACAGAGCGGCTACATGTTCCATCTGTAAGTTAAATCAGTCACGTTATCAGTCCCACACTGGACTCTGTGAGCTCTTCTTGAACATTGTCCAAACTATATGACTCCATCACATTCTCGACTCCAGGTCAGTGCGGTATTGCAGAATCAATTCATTAACAATAAATGGTCCTACTTGTTTTGAAGATGTGTTAATATGTGCTTGCATAATGTAAAAATAAGCGTTTCATGTCTGCACAATATCTGTGTTAAAATGAATATTTTTAAACATATACAGTAATTGCTGGAAAAGCTCAGCTTGTCTGTCAGCATGTCGGAACAGAATTCAGAGTTTAATTTTTCGGTCCAATGACCTTTCCTTTGAACCTGACGTATTCTCAAAGTATTTCCCCAGTCTTATGCTCCCACACAAGAAGAAATATCCATCTGGTATTCACCAACTACACCGTTCTCAAGATCTTATATAGTCAATAAAACATCCCTCATTCTCAGGCCGAATTGTTAATTCTTCATAACGTAATGCCTTCATCCCAAGAATGCGTAAAGCGAAACATCTTTGAGACGTTTCGAAAGCAATTTTGTTTTTTTATTTCAGTTTAGGCAGTTATAACTACACGTAATTCAACAGATGTAATCTCAGCAATGCCATGTACTGATGCAGAAAACATCGCTAAGATCATACCCAACACCCCTTGCACAAAACAGGATCACGACATTTATCTTCCAAATCACTTGCTTCATCTTCATGTACTAAGACACACAAATCCCTCTGTAACACTGAGTTCTGCATTCTCCTTGCATTTAAATAAATTTCTGATATTTCGTCTTTTCCATAAAACAGAAAATTTCCATCACATATATATTGTACTGTTTTTTTTTCTGCTGAAGCTTTGCTCTCAGCCATCCTCTGTCTATATGCCATTTCTTGTTGCTGTGCCCTCCCTAGTCTGTGTCGCATTGAAGACATTTTGCACTCCCACTGTCTGTATCCCATTGCAGAAGCACTGCCCTCCTCCGTCTGTATCCCATTGCTGATGCTCTGCCTCCCCGTCTGGATCCAGTAGCAGACCCTTTGCCCTCACCCATCGGTATCCCATTGCAGACGCTCTGTCTCCTCTTGTCTGTATCCCATTGCAGACGCTCTGCCCTCCTCCTGTCCGTATCCCATTGCAGACACTCTGCCCTCCCCCTGTCTGTATCCCATTGCAGACACTCTGCCCTTCCCTGTCTGTATCCCATTATAGATGCACTGCCTTCAGCTGTCTGTATCCCATTGTCGACGCTCTGCACTCCCCGTCTGTATCCCATTGCAGATTCTCTGCCCTCCCCGTCTGTATCCCACAGCAGACGCTTTGTCTTCCCCTAGCTGTGTCCCATTACAGACACTCTGCCCTTCCCCTGTCTGGATCCCATTGCAGATGCTCTGCCCTCCCCCTGTCTGTATCCCACTGCAGACGCTATGCCTTCCCGGTCTGTATCCCATTTCAGATGCTCTGCCCTCCCCTGTCTGTATCCCATTGCAGACGGTCTGACCTCCCCCTGTCTGTATCCCTTTGCAGACGCTCTTCCCTCCCCCTGTCTGTATCCCATTGCAGAAGTGCATCCCTTCCCCAGTCTGTCTCCCATTGCAGACACACTGACCTCCCCCTGTCTGTATCTCATTGCAGGCGTTTTTCCCTCCCCCAGTCAGTGTCCCATCGCAGACGCTCTTCCCTCGCCCTGTCTGTATCCTATTGCAGACGCTCTGAACTCCCTTGTCTGTATTCCATTGCAGACGCTCTACCCTCCCCCGTCTGTATCCCACTGCAGACAGTCTTCCCTCCACTGTCTGTATCCAATTGCAGGTGATCTGTCCTTCCCCTGTCTGTATTCCATTTTAGACGCCCTGCCCTCCCCCTGTCTGTATCCCATTGCAGACGCTCTGCCCTCCCCCTGTCTGTATTCTATTGCAGATGCTCTGTCTCCATTTGACATCTTATTGAATGACTATCCTGGTGCATGAGCGAACTGAGCTCCATCTCCTTCATCCGGTTCATTAGAATAGATTGTATTTTTATGATGAACTCACACAGAACCCTGAAGAATTCCACTCGTTACAGCTTTCCAAACACAAAATGAGTAATGATCTCTATTCTGCATTTCCTGACAGCTACCCAGGGCGTCCCTGCTTCACCATAACAGCCTGGAATGGTTATATGGCGTTCCCCTGTGCTGTGTAATTTACTGAGTACTTCATTTTGTTTGGTGCGGCCTGTTTGGTGCAGCCCATTTTGCCGCAGACCCATTTAGGCGCAGAACTATTTCAGCGCAGCTCATATTTATTCCTTTTCAGGCTTCGATAAAAGCATTAATCAAAGCAATAAATTAAAAATAATGTTGATTCCCTTCAGTAAAAATGTTAAAAAGACACTTGAGTATGTATAACATTGACTCAAAATTTTCTTTCAGAGCTAAAATGATAATTGGCTTTGCATTTATTCACATTGAAAACATTCCTGAAGCTATTGAACATTCGTCTGATGCGCTTCCAAATAAATTGCAACCGCTGCTGGACTGGTTCGAGGATAACTATGTAGGTAGAAGATTACATAGAGAAAATGGTCGGCGTCCACCGCTTTTTCCAGTTGGAATGTGGAATTTATTTGAAAGAACTTTAATCAATGAGGACAAAACAAACAATCATGCCGCAGCTGCCCACAGGAGATGACAATGCGAACTTAATGTGGAACATCCAGTTATTTGGAAATTTATTGACAGTTTACGGAAAGTTCAGAGAGGAAGGGACATTTACTATAAGCATCTGATAGCAGGGCACGATATTCCGTTGAAATTAAAGAAGCAGATGTGAGAATACAAACACTGGTAAGAAGATTTAGTGAGAGAAATGATGTCGAGTATTTACTAATTTTGAATGAACGTCATGTTTTAGATTTTTCGTAATGAACTTATATCGTTTATTTTTTTCTTTTTAACATTTTTACTGAAGAGAATAAAGATTATTTTTATTTTTAGTCTTTCATTAATGCTTTTAACTAAGCCTGAAAAGTGAGAGAGATGAGATTTGAAATACCAGCGAGTTTAAATTGAGAATTGCTCTTTGCTGAACATTGCTGCTTACTTGGTTGGTGGGACGTCGATGTTTCAGAATATCCACGCAAGGTGTCCTGGTCCTCTCTGGTTACTTCCAGGATCCTGCCCACATGTCGAGGTAGAGGGTGAAGGAACGGATATCGGGCACTCTAACATCCGGCTTGGCCTTTTATGTCCTATTCCAGGATGTTTCTCCTGGAATGGGAGAAGAGGAGGGACGGAGTGAGGGTGGGAGTGGGCATCCCTGCTATTAGTGCTATTGTAGTGGAAGGGGGAAGGGTGAGATGTCCGGAGGGAGTCTGACCACAGAGTTGTATCCATGCAGTGGTATTAGTGTGCGGGGCTATTCCGTCAGTGACAGAAAAAGTGGGGGAGGGAAAGTGCTGAAGTCAACAGTGAGTGTAGTCGTGCTTGAGCCTTATTTGGAGATAGAGTGTGAGCCTTGTTCGGGGGTAGGTGTTATAACAGATATACAGTGAGTGCGAGGGAGCAGAAGAATATGGTGACACTTATCCTGGCAAAGTGGGGGGAAAGAATATTGATGCTTGTCCTGTATTGCTGACCAATTCTTCAGATTATCTCAGCGTTGAGGTGAGTCTCCCTGAACATCTTGACCAAGTCTATCGGTAATAACGCCACAGACCCTTTCCATCACTTCCCACAGAATCAGTTTGGGTGGATCTTACAAATAGCAAGGTGAAGCAAACATTAGTGTGTTATATATGAAAACCAAATCTGTCACGTAAATACTTTACAACATATGCTCTGGAAATTAGGTATGCAAGTATATGCAAGGGGGAGCAATGACACAGTGGTATTATTGCTGGGCTCTTAACCCAGAGACACAGGTAATATTCTGGGGATATGAATTCAAATCCTGCCATGGTGGAATTTGAATTCAATATGTATCTGGAATCAAGGGCTTATGATGACAGGAATCCATTTTCGATTGTTGGAAAAACTCATCTGGTTCACTGATGTCCTTCAGGGAAGGATTACTGCTGTCCTTACCTGGTGTGGCCTGCATGTGATTCCAGACTCAAGACAATGCTGCTGACTCTTAACTGCCCTCTGGCATTGGCAATAAATACTGATTATCCAGCGACGCCCTCATCCTGTGAATGAGTAACAAACAATCGTGGGTGCTGCAGTAATAATGGATGGTGTCAAGTTGCACCGAAACTGCATTGACTACTAATACTGTGAAGAAAAACTTCCGAAAGTGTGTATGAGGTAGATTGAACAGTATGTTGTGAACTAAACTAGAGAGCATGTTATTTCAGATTTGGTGTTATGTTGTCAGGAGGACTAACTAATAACCTTGCTCTGAAGCAGCTTTGGAGGAATAGTGACATTAATACGTTGCATTTTTACACGGCGTCTGAATACAATATCGAATGTTTGAACATTCTGGACAAACATCATGGAAGCCCAGAGGCTAGAGGGTCAAGTACGCTCCAATGAATTGGGGAAGTATAATATAACATTCAATGGGAGAAGCAATGATTCTGAGAGTCATAGAGTCCGACAGTACGGAGAAAGGCTCTTCAGCCCAAACTGGTCCATTCCAAACAAAATGTCGATTCACATTAACCCCATTTCCCTGTCCTTGCCCCATATCCTTCTTATTCTTTCCTATCTGTGTATTTGTCCAAATGCATTTTAAATTTTGTGAATGTACCCCCTGAACCACTTCTGTTGGCAGCTCATTCCATGTGAATACCACCCTGTGTGTTAAAGAGATTGCCCCTCAGGTTCCCTTTTACTCTTTCCCCTCGGACCTTAAATTGATGCCCTCTAGTCTGTGGGTTGCTCAATCCTGTGGAAAAAAAGACTGACTGCATTCACTCAATCCATTCTTCCCATGATCCTATACACTTCTTTCAGATCCCCCTCAGTCTCATACACTCTAATGTAAAAACTCCTAGCTTGCCCAACCTCTCACTGTATCTCAGATCGTTGAGTCCGGGCATCCTCCTTATAAATTTCTTCTGCACTATTTCCAGTTTAATAACATCCTTCCTATAGCAAACTGAACAACACTGAACATATCACTACCAGTATTGCCTCACCAGCATCCTGTATAACTGCAACGTAACTCCCTAATTTCGATACTCATTACTCTGACTGAGTGCCAAATGCCTTTTTCCCTGCCCTGTCTACCTGTGACTCCACTTTCAGAGAACCTTGAACCTGAATTCCAAGGTCCCTTTGTCTCAATACACTCCTTAAGAACCTGTCATTCACCATGAAACTCCTACCTTGATTTGACTTTCTAAAATGCAAGAACAGACCCTTATTAGATTAGATTTTTTAGATTACATTACAGTGTGGAAACAGGCCCTTCGGCCCAACAAGTCCACACCGACCCGCCGAAGCGAAACCCACCCATACCCCTACATTTACCACTTACCTAACACTACGGGCAATTTTTAGTATGGCCAATTCACCTGACCCTGCACATCTTTGGATGGTGGGAGGAAACCGGAGCACCCGGAGGAAACCCACGCAGACACAGGGAGAACGTGCAAACTCCACACAATCAGTCGCCTGAGGCGGGAATTGAACTCGGGTCTCTGGCGCTGTGAGGCAGCAGTGCTAACCACTGTGCCACCGTGCCGCCCTTATCTGTATTAAACTCCATTTGCCATTTCTTGGCCCACTTCCTCACCTGATCAATACACTACTGAAATTTCTGATAATCTTCCTCACTGTCCACGATACTACCTATTTTAGTGTCACCTTGAAACTTATAATTCATGCCTGTACATTCTCATCTAAATCATAGATGTGTGGAATATGTAAATATATATATATATATATACAATATACATGCATAAAACAAACAATAATAGTCCCAGAACCGACCCCTAAGGCATTCCACTCATCGCAAGCTTTCAGTCCGACAAGCATGCTTCCACTATTACTCTATGTTTCCTACCATCAAGCAAATTTTGGATATGATTTGCCAGCTCCCCCTCAATTCCATATGATCTAAACTTCCAGAGCAGCCTACCATGTGGAACCTTACTGAAGGCCTTACTGAAATCAATATACCACCATGCCTTTGTCAAACTTACTGGTCATTTCACCAAAGCACTCTCACAAATTTTTGAGCCATGATCCCCCATGCACAAAGAGGTGCTGACTACTCATAATCACACCCTGCCTTGCCAAATGCATGTTTCTCGTCTCTCTCAGAGTCTTCTCAATAAACGTACCTACTAGAGATGTTAGGTTTACTGGTCTATAATTCCCAGGTTTTTCTTTGTAGTTCTTCTTGAATAAGGGCACAGCATTCGCTACCGTCCAGTCCTCCAGGACCTCACCTGTTGGCTACTGATGATACAAAAGTACCAACCACAGCCACCACTATTACTTCCCTGTCCCCCTGCAGTGTTCCTGAATATATCTCGTCAGTACCAGGAGATTTATAGAAATACTGCATAGTCGGAAAGATATGTCTACTTATTTCAGGTGAAAACACCAAAGAATGAGAAAGTGACTTAATGATGATTAACATAACAAATTAAAGAAGATAGTAATCACAGGAATTGACTTCAGAAGAATTCCAGACATTGTGGAATCCTAAGAATTCTCAGAAAATTGCAATCCAGAAAAGGAGGGCCATGAAACTGATCAGGAAATCAAAAAGCGAACATGCATGCAAACAAACAGGAACACAAAGACTGCAAATATCTATGATCTATATTTCAAAAGAAAAAAAACATAGTCAAATGTGGAAATTTGCAATCGGGAGAAATGAGTTTATGGTGGATAATAGGGAAATGGCAAAGCAAATGGCCAGTTACTTTACACCTGTCTTAATGGAGTAAGATCCGGAAAATCATGCAGAAATACGAAGTGATCATATAGGACTTGTGGAAGTAAAGACATAAAGTCAATTCATATCAGTGACAAGGCAATATTGAACATGCAGCTGGATTGAGCATTGCTAAGCTTGACAAATCAGATGTACTTCATACCAAAATCTTCAGAAATAAATCACAAATAGAAGTATTGATTGCATTGTCGATGACTGCGTTCTATTTTCCTGTACATTCTGCAGAGTCTGGAAGCTGGTGTAGATAAATGTACATTAGTAAACGTGATCCAAGCACTATAGGTGAATGTTAGGGATCCAAGCATCTACAAAGAGAAGAAGAGATAGTGTGGAGAACTGCTGACAAATTAAATTGACATTTGTCGGGAAACTGTAGGAATATATTATATAGGATGTGATATTGGATATTTAGACATTAACAGCAAAATTTAAGAGACTCAGTATGCATTTCTGAAAGGGAAATCATACTTGATAAACTTTGGAATTGTTTGAAGTTGATTCGTACAGCATAGATAATGGGGATCCAGTAGAATTGGCATATTTTAGATTATCAGAAGGCTTTCTATAAGAACTCACACAGTGAGTTGGAAAATGCAATGATGTGAAGGGTATTTGGAGGAATATACATAAGTGGAAACTTAAAGTTTGGTTTGCCTTCCTTTAAGGGAGTCAGAATACAGATGTAAAAACATGTTGAAGCAGTTTCACAGAGTGTTGGTGACACTGTACCTGGAGTATTGAGAACAGTTTTGGTGACCAAATCTGTGAAAGAATATACTGACCACAGAGGAAGTGTAATGGACATTATCCAAATAAATCCCTCAGATGGCGAGATTGCGTGATGAGGAAACTCGGCCTATGTTCTCTAGAGTTTCAACAAATCAGCGTTGGGTCACTGTGAACTTTATAAAACTCACAAAACATACGGCAAATTGGAAATTAACAGGAAATTTATCAGGTTGTCTAATCCACCTTCAAGGCAAATAATGGCAGAATAAGGGACAAACCATTTAAGACTGCAATAAGGAGGAAATTCTGTGCGTGGAGGGGACTGACTAACACAGGGGAAAGGCAGAGCAAGATTACGGAGAATCCCCAGAGAACCTGCAAGTGTGTCAAGTGGAACAGAATAACCAATGAACACGTAGGACTCATTAGTGACTTGCCAAGTTGCATCTAAATCAACTTTAGTAGTAGGAGAAAGAGGGGAGTGGGAGAAGGCTGTTTGTGTGACTGTAGGCTAGTGTCCAATGCTGTACCACGGGCATCAGTGCTGGGTCCCTTATTATTTGTGATTTGGAGGTGCGAGTGTTGGGCTGGGGTGGACAAATCTAAAAATAGCATAACACCAGACTAGAGTCTAACAGGTTTATTCGGCAGCACTCGCTTTCGAAACGCAGCTTCTTCATCAAAATGCGCAACCACGTGATATAACTGATGTTGTGAGATTTTTAACCTTATTATTTGTGGTATTCATAAAAGATGCAGCTGTGAATATGGACGAGAGGTGGGGCGTGTAATAAATAATTTTGGATTTGATACATAGATTGGCCGGGTGGTTGGCAGTGAGGAGAAAGGCCTTATGTTACTGGTAGATACTGTTGGAATGGTCAGATGGGTGGATCAATGGCAGATGGAATGTAACCCTGATAACTATGAGGTGATGCAACTTTGGAAGAAGGAACCAGACAGGGGAGTACTCAATGAAGGGCAGCACACTAGAAAGCTCAGAGGGTCTTCTCCACACATCGCTGAATGTGACTGCATAGGTGAATACACAATCTGGGAAAGGCTAGGGGAATGTAAACATAGCCTTTCTTAATCGAGGCATAGATTATAAGAACTATGCAGAACTGTGGTGAGAGCAAGATGGAATATTGTGTGTAGGTCTGGGAACAACATTACAGGAATGATGTGATTGTAGTGGAGGGGTGCAGAGCAGATTCACCAGGATGTTCCCTGGGATGGAGCATATCAGCTATGGAGAGAGGCTAGATAACCTCAGGTTGTTTAGTTTGGAGGAGACAAGGCTCCGAGGTCTGTAATTGAGAAGGATAGGATTACGAGGTACATAGACAGGGTGAATAGACAGCAGCTGTTGCTTTGACTCAAAGGGCCACATTTTTAAAGTGAAGGATTTGCGGTTTAGTGAAGATTTGAGAATTGTTTTTCAACCAGAGGGTGTTGGGGTCTGGAATGCACTTCTTGAGAGTGGAGTTGTCATGGTAACCTCAAACCATTAGAAACCACACGGTTGTGCACTTCAAATGCTTTAAGATTCACGGCTACGGTCTTGTGTCGGAAAGTGGGCCTAATGTAGACCGTGCTGCATTTCTGGTAGTACAGAGCCTGTGCTTCTGTGATTGGAGGGCTGTGGAAGGTCAATCATTGAGTAGCATAAGGTAGGAATTGATGGGTTTCTGTACAATATCTTAGTAAAGTTGTTAAGAGAGAACTTGTAATATTTTTGGAAATATGTCAATGGCAAAATTAAGAGAAAAAAGTTGCAGATTTCTTAGTCTGATACCAGATAATTGAGGACCGGGAAATAGCAGAACTATGGAGCAAATACTTTAGTTATGCCTTCACAGAAGAAAACAAAACAAAAAAGAAAACTCCCTAGCAATACTAGGAAATTTCAGTCTTGTGAGAAAAGTGGAATAGAATGAAAATAGCAACTAAACAGTGTGGACTTGTTGGCCCGAAGGACCTGTTTCCACACTGTAATCTAATCTAATCTAATACTGGGAATGGCATTGCCACGCTGACAATTGTATATAGGCCCAGCACGTGGGAAACTGTAACTTTGAAAGGAATCTGGAACACCCTGTACACCAGTCACTGAAAGCAATATTGTAGGAGTAGAAAGCTGCAAGGAAGATAAATGCTGTATTCACCTTCATTTCAGGGGGTGTACAGGAGTACAGGAGTAAATGTATCTTACTGCAGCTGTACAGGGCCTTGGGGAGACCCCATACGAACATTGTGCAGTTTTGGTCTCTTTTCCTAACAGACGACCGACCTGACATTGAGGGAGAGCAGTGAAGGATGACCAGACTGATCTCTGGGATGACAGGCTTGTTGTGGGAACAGAGTTTGGGGCGACTGGACCTGTATTCCATGGGCTTTAGGAAAATGAGTGGAAATCTCAGTGAAATATATAACACTCTGACAGGGCGAGACAGATTAGAAGCAGGGATGGTAATTCCCCTGGCTGGGACGTCTAAAAGAAGGGCCACAATATTAGGTACAGACGGCCACTTTGCATTGAGATGTGAATAAATGCCTGCACTCAGAGTGTGGCGAACCGGGGGACTCTCTCCCAGATCAGGCTGTGGAAGTCAAGGGGCAGAATATATGTAAGGATTTCTGGAAACTAAAGGGATAGGGAGAGAGCAGGAGTATGGTGTGAAGATAGAAAATCAGCTATTATTCCAGCTTGTTCTCCAATAACCCAATAACTGTGTTCCTGTGCAACACTGTGTTGTACAAAATCGTGCAATATTAATAATGGGGTCTATGGAAAATGAGGGTAAGTGGCAAACTCCCAAAAATATCAGTAAAAACCAAAAATTAAATTTGATCTAACACACAATAGGACAGTCTAAATAAATCTTTAAATTACATGTTGTAATGGAACAGTGCTGTAAATGTAACGCTTTCACACTACAGTCACTCACTGGTGCACCGTACCTTTCACCACAATCTTCACCAGAAAGCGTGCGGGGGCTGACTGACCATGTGATGCCAAATTCCAGTTCTCTCCAAGATTCTCCCCACAGTTTGAAATAAAGTTCTTTCGAAATATAGACTACAATTCCCAGTTTCAGGCTCAGATTCAAGGCCTGCAGAGCCGATTGCATTCCTGTTTTTGCTGAACACATTGATTGTACCTTTTGTAGACAGAGGGTTTCTGGGGCAGGATTTGCTGTTCAGCTGGTGCCCGACAAGGAATCGCGTCACAGTAAACGCCAGTTCACTTTATAGAAAAAGTGAATTGCATTGCAGCCGAAATGTATTTAATCAACACGCGTTATCAGTCAACTGCCTGTACATAGAATGGAGGCGCAAAACAGATGGGCTGAATGGACTACAGCAGTTCTCATTTTATCTTTCACAATGTTTAAACATATTAAGGGATATATATATTGTATGGGGAAAACTGCGTTGAGGAGATGTTCGGCCATTAACTAGAATAGGGAAAGCTCAATGAGTTGTATGAAGTATTCCTTTCCCGATGTTTCTCTACGGTGTCTGGGAAAGCTCTGTAAATGTTGTCACAAGCTCTCAGCTGTTAGGAAGGAGCTCTCTGCAGGGTCGACAGGATTGTGTTTCCCATTCCCTTTTCTGATAACGAGGCTGGTGCCGGCTGATCTCTCCGGGTTTATCCTTTAAGACCTCGGAGCAGTTTGATACAATTGAGTGCCTTGCTTGGCCGTTTCAGAGACTATTAAAGAGTGTATCACATGTCTGTGTGTCTGGAATCACTTTTTGGCCAGACAGGAAAGCACGGGGATTCACTTCCTGAAAGTACACTGGGGAAGGAGATGGACATCTATAATCGACATTGAATACACAATCACTTTTACTGACACCAGGTATTAGATCTCGATATTTTATTAATTGTTTTTAACTTGCACCAGTTGCCAGAGAATTATCCTGGTCTGGATTAGCAATCCAATGACAATTCCACAACAGCACCATCTCCACATGGGGGCCTATCGGAAACCACACTGAACCGATTATTTCTGTGCTGTGTGACAGCTCTATCAAAAATTACCCCAACCAATTTGACTATCGTGATGGGACTGAGGGCTTGGTAATTGGTCCGCTTGTAATGATTCCCTTCTTAGGGGATGGGACATAGTTGAGTAATTACCCACATTAGGAGAAAGTGAGGACTGCAGTTGCTAATTACCCACATTGCCAGGGAGTTGTCAGAGTTGGAGCTGGAATGAAACAGCTTCCTCAGGTACACGGCTTGTTTTGTAGCAAAAGTCCTTAGTCCTATTGCAGGAATGGTGTCAGTAACAAATGCCTTTGTCGTATCTGTCCAGCTGTTGCTTCATGTCACGTGCAGTGAATTGAATTGGTTGAAGACGGGCATCTGTGATTCTGAGGGTATCATAGTGAGGGTGGGGTGGGTAATCGACTCAACACTTCAGGCTGATGATGGTGCAGATACTGCATCTTTTGCATGGATGCACAGGGCTGTTCCATTATTTAGGGGGGGGATATTTATGGAGTCCTCTCCTCCAGTAAGTTGTTTTATGCATGGATTTGACAGGACGAGAGAGCTTATATCTGATTTGTTAGTCTTGGGATCATCACTCTCTCTGTATCAGATGTTAGTCCTGCTGTTCGTAGAGTAACCCGTCAAGTGCGGTAGCTTTAATGGGTAGTCATCAGGTTTAGGTGCATGTGATTCCGACCCGACCATGTTCACCCACACTCGTCACTGACCCATGGATCGGCTTAATGAAAATGGTAGACGGATGGAATATCCTGGGTGAAAAGTTACAGATTGTCATTGAAATCTACAGTATCAGATGATAATCAAGTCTTAGCTGCAATATCTACAATTCAATTCTACTGACTGCCCCCGCCCCCAGTTCACACCGAAACCTATTCACCCATCAGCCCTGTATTCAGTGACGTGCTCTGGTTTCTGATGCGGAAATACTTCCATTTTCATATTCTCATTCTGCTGGAAGTCTTTACTTGGTGTCACGCCTCCAATTTGTTACATAAACAATATCCATTTAAGGTACTAATCTGAATCTTTTCCTTTCAGTAATGTCATCTTCTGTATTTGAAGTGAATGTGTTTCCTTCTGTTTTTCTCCGTGACCATGATTCAGAGCTCTGCAGCATCAGTGATGCCAACCTTATGCAGTTTCAGAGTTCAAGGAACTTGTCACCATGCATTGCTGTTCAGTTCCCAGTGTTCGACACTCCATGTTGGACAGGATGTTTGGGCATCTTTGACAATTGTCGGTGGAAATTGTTCATAATCAGAAATTGCTGAAGAAATTGTTAAAGATGTTGCAGAATTTTCTGGAGTGAATGCAGAGTTAAACTTTCAGGTCCAGTGAACCTTCTATAAAGGTTTTTTATTTTTATTTCCAGCATCCATAATTATTTATTTAATTGAAAAATTGTTCTGCGCCTATTCATTTCTGGAGAAACTCAGCAGGTCTGTCAACATCTGCAGAGAAAGAGAAACAGAGTTAGCGTTTCCAGTCCAGTGTGACAATTCTTCAAAACTGAATACAATTGCAAAATGGTCTTTTAATCCCTTGCCAGATGTGGAGGATGGGTGGCAAGGAAAAGAGGGTGTGGCAAAAGAAAAACGGGCTTTTAGCAGTGGTGAATGAAAATATTCTGTATAACGGGTCGAATTTAAGGTGTGAATGGGGGAAATGAGTTCTCTCTATTGAATGCAAGATAAAAAAGACACAACCACACAAAGTTATACGGAGGCCAGGAGGGAGAATGTTGACGATGTGGTATTATATAGATCTGGCCACAGATACGTTTTCACTGTCGTCATCATCGCCCCCTTTAGACAAAGGAATTCAGATGCTTGACTTCTTATTGGCACTAGTAAGCGTTTCATGCTGCCTTAGTATTGTAATATGGAGAAAAATAAATCACAGTATGACGTTTTGGCTGAGTATTGGTTACCTGTCATTTTTAATATTGTTTCAATTTTGCAGTGCTTATCTTTAAACGCTTGTTCTTGAAGTTAGCATCAGATGGAGTGTAAGATGTTGAGGAGTGACATTATAGAAACTTATAAAATCATGAGCGGTATGGATAGGGTGAATAGCCAAGGTATCCAAACATAGAGGGAATAGGTTTAAGGTGAAAGAGGGTAGATTTAAAAGGGAGTAAGGGGCAGCTTTTTTACACAGAGGGCGGTGTGGGTATGGAATGAGCTTCCAGAGGAAGAGTGGGAGATGCAAGGACAGCTACAAAATTTAAAACTCATTTGGACAAACATATGAATGAGAAACATTTAGAGGCACATGGACCTAATGAAAACAGATAGGACCTGTATAGTTTGGAAAACCTGGCAAGCATGGACGTTTAGAAAAGCTTCACTCAGAGTCAGGGTGGTTTTGTGAAAGGGAAATAAAATTTTGCCCTGTAAAATCATGCAAAGTATTCCTGGAGATGCCTGAGAATGTAACAACGGACTTAATAAAGGGGATCTGGTAGACACGAGAGATTTTCCACAAGGTATTACAAAACAAAAGTTCTTACACAAAACAGAAGCTCCAGGACATCGGATACTGTATTAACATGGGATGATGATTGGTTAACACGGAAATCGGAGAGTCAGGATTAATGGATCTTTATGGCGAAGGTTTATCTGCTGGAGTACCACAACTATCAGTCTGATGGCATCAGTTATTTGCAATCTATACTGACAGCCTGAAGGAGGGAGTTGAGTGCAATATACATCCGAGTTTGTGGATGACACTGAGAATCAAAAGGTAGGCTGTTACTGAATAGAGAAGACTTCCAGAAAAGGAACAGTAAAGGCATTGAAGTCTTCCTGTGTATGAAAAATAAAGTCAGCATGCTGATGCAGCAAGTAACTTGGTTGGTACATGAGGCGGTTTCCTGGGAAGAAAGGGTTGTGTTATTGAGAATCTCTAAGATGGTGAGGCGATAATTAATTGGGGTTTAAATGAATGAGGAGTGATAATGCTGAAACGTACAAGACACAGAAGGGGTTGGAGAAGGTAAATGTTGAGAAGTTTTTTCCATTCTTGAGCAAAGTGTCGAACTCGATGATACAGATACTGAATAAGGAACATCGATTTCAATCTGAGATGTAGAGTAATGTCTTCTCTCCGAAGGTAGTGAATGTCTGGAATTCCCTAACTCAGAGAGGTGTGGAGGGATACAAGGAGTCGGCAAGTGAGTGGAGTTGAGCCTTGGAGTTGGTCAGCCATATCCTTATTAAATGACAGGGTTAGCTTGAGGGGCCGATTGACCTACTCCTGTTCCTATTTATTAATTTCACATGTTATGCTTTTGGAAAGTAACGGGTTATTTTGCTGGAAATCGTGTTGTGCAATGTTGCATTCAGGGAGAGCAGAGGATTTGTTGTTTTAACCCTGCGAGAGGTATGTGGCTGTATTCCCAGCGTATCTGGGTCTGCAACATGACCTACATCTGGAGCAGACCTTATAGAGAGATGAAGCCTGGAAACAGGGACTGGGGGGTGGGGGTGGTGGTCATGTCCTGATCCAGCCTGGATTTTCCAAGTAGAATTCCAAAACTACACCTAACCATCGCAGTGGCCTCGATCTGCCCCTGTTTAGCATGCCCGAGGGCTGAATGGAACATCAGAACACAGGGCTGAGGGACACAAGTGGGCCATTCGGCCCTTTCACACTACCCCACCAGTAAATAAGGTCATGGCTCATCTCATTGTGATCCCAGCTGCACTTTTCTTTGCATGTACCATTATCCCTGATTCACCTGTCCATGGAAAATCAGACAAAGCCAGCTTCAATATAATATAAAGTTCCAGCCACCCCAAACTTCTGGGAAAGAGAATTCCCACTTGACTGGAATCCCACTTTGTGGATTTATCCTAATTCCTGCTCTGATGGATGTTGGAGGGTGTCACCGCTTTCTTCTCTCGTCCCATTCCTCCACTGCTCACATTAAATTTTAAATGTAACCAGCTTGGTGATATGGCCGATGACAAAGTTCTCAGACTGAGTCAGTTTCAGTGACAGGAACAAGTCAGGCAGATTTCTTTAGTTAGCCACAAGTAACTAATAAAACTAACGGATGCGCATGGTGGATCTGTGGTTAGCACTGATACCTCCCGTCACCAAGTAGCTGCGCTCAGTTCCAACCTCGGGCAACCCTCTATGTGGATTTTGAACATTCTCCCCATGTCTGTGTGGATTTCCTCCCAGTGTTCTAGTTTTCTCCCATCGTCCATAGATATGCAGTTGAGAGCTGATTGGCCATGCTAAATTGCCCATAGTGCCCAGGGATGTGTAGGTTAGATAGGTTCGTCATGGGAAATGTAGGGTTACATGGGTAGAGTAGGGGGGCAGGACCGGGCGGGATACTGTTCCGAGGGTCAATGTGGACATGATAGACGGAATGTCCTGCTTCCACACTGTAGAGATTCTATAAAAACAACAAGAAGTTTGGACGATACAAACACCCAGTGGGTATCTATCTGATCCACTCTCCTCTAGGTTTTGTATGTTTCAGTAAGATCACCTCTGATTCCAAGAGTAACCTGTTAAAGCCTCCATAATGTAAGACCCTCATCCCTGAATACATGAAGTGAAACATCTCCGAACTGCTTCCAACTTAATATATCCTTTCTCAGGTAAGGAGACATAAGTAATCTCACACACACATGAGGTTACTTTGTGTTTTCTCAATGGTGAGAGTATTTGGAACTCTCTTCCCTGCGGAGCATTGGAGGCAGAGATATTGAATATGTTTGAGGCACAGACAGAAGGTGCATAAAGAATAACTGAGCCAAGGATTATCGGGGAATGGCAGGAATGTGCAGTGTTGGGGAAATGCTGACAGTGGTACAAAATCACACTGCTCCAGCACATCTAGGAATACAATGCAAAATGAAATGATAATATCGATAAAATGTTAAGGGGAAATCCCAGATGGTGGCGATCTGGAAGGCCTGCTTTGTTGGGCTCTGCATCACTGCACGGGCAAAGTGGTTCCCTAACCCACTCCATCCCAGCCATTTACTTAAAATGCTTAGTTTTGGAAGGTTTTGAGAGTTGGCAGTTGTAGTATCCTTAGTTTGTGTAGTTTTTAAGCTCTACGAGACTTTGTTTACTAATGATCAGTAATTCGAGTTCTTCCTCTCTCGAGTTCAAATGTTGCTACAATGTGTTCTGGGTAATGATGTGCTTAAATGGTCTACCTGGAGCATTAAGATGAGCCATTGGCCAGAAAAGAGGAAAAATTTACTTTCTAGTCTTAAAAAGAGAGAGTGGATGTTGTCCTATTGCAGGAGATGCACCTTGATGACAAGGAACATTTGACATTACAGCAGGTCGGGCTTGATCGGGTTTATTTCTCGACTTTTAATATTACGAGGAGGGGAGAAGCCATAATGGATAAAAAGAATCTTCCATTTAACCTATTAGATTGTATTTGACACTCACGGGAGGCTCATAATACCCAAAGCCTTGAACTATAGTAAAGAATATAGTATTTTGAATGTTTATTGCCCCCCTGCTCCCCCCCCCCCCCCCCCACACCACCACCACCACTCCTAGTGTACCCTCAAAATTCAGTTATCTTGCATCGTGGCACATTATTGTAGAAGTTTTTAAAAGTCTTATGGACCCCACGGTGGACAGAATGTCGAAAGGTGCCCCAATACCCTCGTTATAATGTAAGCAATTAGTGGATACGTGTGCAGAATGAGAGCTGGTGGATGTCTGGTGGCAGATCCACATCACAAGCAGGGATTTTATTTTCTTCTTTAACTGGCATAAATGCCACATGAGGGTTGATTTCTTCCCCATTCCTGCAACAATCTTAGATTCGGTGGCATCCTGCACAATTGGGAATATTACCATTTCTGACCATGAAGCAGTATACTTATTGATTAACATTAAGTGCAATATAATAGTTTCGAGACACTAGCGAATGTATCCCTTTATTCTTAAGACTAGTTGGTTAATTGAGTAGTTAGATTAGATTAATTACAGTGTAGAAACAGGCCCTTCGGCCCAAAAAGTCCACACCGATCCACCCCCGACATTTGCTCCTTCACCTAACACTACAGGCGATTTAGCATAGCCAACTTACCTAACCTGCACAATTTTGGAGTGTGGGAGCAAACCCACGCAGACACAGGAAGAATGCGTTAACTCCACACAGACAGTCACCTGAGGCAGGAATTGAACCCAGGTCTGTGGGGCAGCAGTTGCTAACCTTTGTGCCACTGAGCTGACCACTACAACGAATTCAGATCTTTCTTAGCCATTAATTCAGATTCAACGAATAACTCATCCACTCTATGGGAAATTGCTAAGGCTTATGCCAAGGGTATAATTATTCCTTATGATGTAGCAGAAGGGGGAGCAGGAACGCTGGTTTGAGGCAAAGCTGAGGGCAGCCGAGAGTGCATACTGTGATTGTCGCTCAGTGGCTAAGCTGCAGAGGATTACAACGCTTCGGTCTGCAGTGAATTGCATCCTCACACAGACAGCCAAGAAGGAACTTACTTTTGCAAAACAAAGACTGTTTGAACATGGTGATAAGCCAGGCAGGTATTTATTCTATCTTTCCAGGAAAACGAGCCCCCCTCTTAAGCCATTACCTCAATTAGGGAAGATATTGGGATCCTTACCTTCAATTCCAAAAGATTAATGTCTCCTGTCTGAGATTTTTCATCGAATTATTTCAGAATGAACATTTTGAGGATAGATGGATTAAGATGGAGTCATTTTTCAAGAACCTGGGTCTTCCAGGAGTAATCCCTGAAGAAGTGTTGAGCCTTAATGTACCATTTTCAGCACAGGTGGTTGTGAAGCAGCTTCAGAATGTAAAGGCGCACGTTCCTGACGGATTTCCTAGTGAACTTTATAAATAATTTATAAACCTATTGTCAGGGCTGATGTTTAACGTGTTCTGACCCTCATACAGTCAGGAACCCCTCCCTCCATCCTTAATAGAGGCTCATATCTCTGATGCTGAAGAAAGGAAGACCCCGGAGGATGGTGCTTCTTACACGCCAATCTCATTTTTAAATGTTGGTCTCAAAATCCTGTCTGAGACCCGTGCATTAAGGTGGAATCTTTGCTGCCTTCCGTTACCAAAGAGGACCAAACCGGTTTTATAAAGGGCCGCAGATCTTCCTACAATGTTAAGAATGTACTCAATATGATCCAATAGTGTCATCAACAATCTGTCCAGGGATTATTGATCTCTTTAGATGAGAGAAGTCATTTGATTGGGTTGAGTGGCCGGATCTCTTCTGTACATTAGAATGGTTTGGTGTACGCAAAGTTTTTATCAAGTGGGTGAGGGTCATTTACCGCGATCCTCTGGCTGCAGTTCTCACTAATCAGTAATATTAATATTTCTCCAGGCAGCCGATAAGGTTGACCTTTCACCATTGTTGTTTACGTTGGGGATTGAGGCACTGGCGGAGGCCATCCATAGGGATGCCAACATATCTGCCCTAGACGTGGGATCGAAGTCATGAAAGATTACATTATATGCAGATTAGGGTCTTATGTTTTTGTCAAATCCCACAATTTCGGTAGTTCATGTGATGCGATGCATTGATTCGCTTGTTGCCTTTCCGGGTGATAAGATTAATTTTACAAAGTTGGAGGCCATGCCTACGGGAGGTCTTAGGGAAATACCTGATACTGAGGGCAAATCCTGGTTTCCTTTTAAATGGTCACGGGGGTCGTTTCCCTATTTCAGTATCTTCATTACATTTGTCTTTGATCATGTATTTAACGTGAACTGTGTCCATTTGTTTGACAAAATTAAACAAGACCTTCAAAGATGGAGGCATTTCCAATATCCTGGCTCGGTCGGATAGCTGTTATTAAAATGAATGTCCTTCCTCATTTCCTACACCCAGTTCAAATGCTTTCTATGATGTTTCCCAGACAGATATTTCGGAAACATAATGGCTGGTTTAGCTCTTTTATTTGGCACCATAAGCGATTCTTTATCTAGCTAAAAAAATTGCAACTGGCCCACAGATTGTGAGGAGTAGATCTCCCCGATTATAAGCAAGCAATTAAGTTTTTTTTCATCGTATGTTAGTGCCTGGGCCGCTGAGGTCTCGGCATCAATATGGCTAGACATTGAGCCCTCTCAGACAAAGTGAACCCTTATTAGTCTGATGTTCTTAGATAAAATGACAACATTTATGGAATATTGTCATAAAATAATGATTATCAATACTGTTAAAACTTGAAGGACAATGCGTCAGATCGAGGCAATACAGCCAAAACCATGTTTCTTACCCCTATAATTGGTATACCGGGGATAATGTATTCCAGGTTTAAACTGTGGTCAGCGAGGGGTGTACCTTGTTTGGGTGATTTAGAATTATAGTATCCCTACAATGTGGAAACAGGTCCTTGGGCCCAGCAAGTCCACTTCGATCCTCTGAAGAGTAACCCACGCACACCCATTCCCCTACCATCTTATATTTACCCTGATTAATGCCCCAACTTACAGATCCTGGAACACTATGAGCGATTGAGCAATGGCCAAGTCATCTAACATGCACATGTTTGTGACTGTGGGAGGAAACCTACGCAGTCACAGTTCAGAATATACTAACTCCACACAGCCAGTCACCCAAGGCTGGAACCAAACCCATGACCCTGGTGCGGTGAGTCAGCAGTGCAAACCACCGAGCCACCACGTGTTACTAGAAGGAGAAACAATGATAACGTTTGATCAAATAACTCGTAAGTATGGACTACCTAGTAGAGACTTCTTCTGTTTTTTTTCCAGATTAGAGATTTGATTAAAAAACACAATATTAAAAGACACTTATAGATCCAGTACAGAGAAGCAGGTGATTATTATAAAGAATACACTCTCTGTCAGTACCCTTTACCATTTGTTGGAGAGTGTTCCCGCAGAAAAGACTGTGCAGCTTCGTGACGTCTGTGCGAGAGAGTTGGGGATTTAGATCTTTTCGGAAACATTCGAGGATATTTGTGAAAATGTTCGAAGGATTTTGATCTGTAATAGAACCCAATCCATGCAGTTGAAAAATCTTCATAGGTACTATCTGACCCCAGATTTTCTCTCAAAATTCAAAGTGGGATTATCTTCAGCGTGTCCTAAATGCAGAATGACTACAGACACTCTTACTCATTGCATGTGGTCCTGCTGCAGGCTTCGTATATATTGGAGCACTGCGTTAGGTGTGGTAAAATGGGTCTTGGGGACCTAATTGGAGATGGACCCGGTTTTTCTTTTCCAGTGCCTGCCCAGAGTATCTTACGCAGATGCACATGGGAATAAAAAGTATATCCTTACTTTCTATGCCAGGAAAAATATTATGTTGTGTTGTAATTCTGAAAACTCCCCGGGTCTGTTGAGACTTTGTAAGTTCATCATGGAGAATATCCCTTTGGACTTTCTCACCAGCATGGTGCACCAAAAATAGAGATTAATATAAGTCATAGAATCAAAGAGTCATGGAGATGTACAGCATGGAAACAGTCCCTTCGGTCCAACCCATCCATGCCGACCAGATATCCCAAACCAATCTAGTCCCACCTGCCAGCACCTGGCCCATAACACTCCAAACCCTTCTTATTCATTTACCCATCCAAATGCTTCTTAAATGTTGCACTTGTATCATCCTCCCTGACATCACCTGGCAGTTCATTCCATACACGTACCACTCTCTGTGTGAAATAGTTGTTCCGTAGTTCTCTATTATATCTTTCCCCTCTCACCCTAAACCTATACCCTCTCGTTCTGACTCCCCGACCCCAGGGAAAATACTTTACCTATTTACCCTATCCATGCCCCTCATAATTTTGTAAACCTCGATATTGCCACCCCTCAGCCTCCGACGCTCCAGGGAAAACAGCCCCAGTCTTTTCAGCCTCTCTCTATAGCTCAAATCCTCCAACGCTGGCAACATCCTTGAAATCTTTTCTGAACCCTTTCAAGTTTCACAACATCTTTCTGATAGGAAGGAAACCAGATTGCACGCAATATTTCAACACTGGCCTAACCAGTGTCCTGTACAGCCACAACATGATCTTACAACTCCTGTACTCAATACTCCCACCACTAAAGGAAACGCCTTCTTCACTATCCTATCTATCTGCGACTCACCTTTCAAGAAGCTATGAACCTGCACTCCAAGGTCTCTTTGTTCAGCAACACTCCCTGCGACCTTACCTTTAAGTGTATAAGTCATGCTAAGATTTTCTTTCCCAAAATGCAGCACCTCGCATTTATCTGAATTAAACTCCATCTGTCACTTCTCATTCCATTGGCCATTTGGTCAATCTAAGGTGACCCTCTTCGCTCTCCACTACACCTCCAATTTTGGAGTCATCTGCAAACTTACTAATTGTACCTCTTATGCTCGCATCCAAATCATTTATGTCAATGACAAAAATTAGTGAATCCAGCACCGATACTTGTGGCGCTGCACTTGTCACAGGCCTCTAGTCTGAAAAACAACCCTCCACCACCACCCTCTGTCTTTTACCTTTGAGCCAGTTCTGTATCCAAATGGCCAGTTCTCCCTGTATTCCATGAGATCTAACCATGCCATTCAGTCTCCCATGGGGAACCTCATCAAAACCCTTACTGAAATCCATATAGATCACATCTACCCCTTTGCCCTCATCAATCCTCTCTGTTACTTTCTCAAAAAAACTCAATCAAGTTTGTGAGACATGATTTCCCACGCACAAATCCATGTTGACTATCCCTAATGAGTCCTTGCCTTTCCAAATACATGCACGTTCTGTCCCTCAGGATTCCCTCCCAAAACTTGCCCACCACCAAAGTCAGGATCACTGGTCTATAGTTCCCTGGCTTGTCCTTAACACCCTTCTTATGTTGTGGTTCTGTTCGCCGAGCTGGAAGTTTTTGTTGCAGACGTTTCGTCCCCTGTCTAGGTGACATCCTCAGTGCTTGGGAGCCTCCTGTGAAGCGCTTCTGTGATCTTTCCTCTGGCATTTGTGGTGGTTTGAATCTGCCGCTTCCGGTTGTCACTTCCAGCTGTCCGTTGCAGTGGTCGGTATATTGATTTATCCACCTTTCAAGACATCCAGCACTTCCTCCTCTGTAATATCGACATTTTGCAAGGTGTCACCATCTATTTCCCTACATTTTATATCTTCCATATCCTTTTCCACAGTAAATACTGATGCACAATACTCCTTTAGTATCTCCCCCATACTTCCTGTGCTAGTAAAAATATTCTGTTGTGTTGGATGTCTAAAAACCCCCCGGGTCTGTTGGGTGGTTGTAAGCTCGTCATGGAGAATATCCCTTAGGACATTCTCACCAGTATGGTGCACCGAAAAGCAGAGATTTATATAAGATATGGCAACACTTTTAGGATTACCGCGATACATGCTTATCTGCCATTCTAAAAAGGGCTTTTATATAGCCATGCCGATATTATCTAATGAATCACATATTAGGAATTATGAACGTATGAATGTGTATCAGTTCATGCTCTCGAAGAACGAGAGCTATCACTTTGTTATGCTGAGCCGTATTATTTATTTATTATTTTTTATTTATTATTGTTTTTCTTCTGTCCGTTTAGAGACTTTAACTTATTTTGTATATACATGCACATGGGTGTAATTTTGTTCAGTTATTTGAGTTGTTTTGTTGTTGGTTTAATATAATAATAAAATATCCTATTCAATAAAAAAATTGTTAAAAAATTAAAATGCTAACATTGATAGGTTTGAGTCCCAAATAACTATCATTAGAGAAACCACTCATGGTGGTTTACGTTGAAGGTCACCACACGGGTGATGGGGTGAAGTTGAGAGACATCCCCTTCATGGTAACCTCTGTCAGTGGGGGGAATTGAACCTGCGCTGGTGGCCTTCCTCTGCACCACAAACCGACCATCCAGCCAACTGAGTGGGAGACTGTGTAATGTTGCACACAGAATCAGTCACAAAAAAAGGGCAAGAGAAATTTTAATGACAAGGGAAAAGATGGATTCGAGTTAAAAATGTTCTCTGCTAGAAATTATATTTTATAATGACACAAGTGTTTGGAAGCTGCCTTTGGTTGAATACAATAAGATGAGACAAGTGAAATAACCAGAATGACTAATCATGATTAGATATCGATAACCATAAAATAAGTGCATGTTTTTGATTGGTCTGTGGAAAGCATGCTGACTGTTGCATGAATTTATAAATCAGATGAAATATATTGTAAGGAGAGTCCGTCCCCATAAGAAATGCCTTCTGAACACATGCTAGAAGAAACCCGTGGTATGAAGTATCTGAGAATCGTCTGCTCGGTAACAGGAACCTGGGGGTTGAATGACTGGAAGTTCATGTAACATGGAGCTGAGAAAACCATCAGATCACCCCCAAACGTATTGAATGTTGGAGCATGTTTGAAGTACTGAATGGCCTCATGATGGATTTTAATTGTGTGTGATTTGAAAAAGGTACATCTCTACTCCATTCTCTTATGTGTTACGCACTGGGGTACAGTCGTTTTCCTGAAACTGGGAATAAGTTGGAACAATACCTGGAACATTCCATAATTGACATTCTGCAGAATATTCTCTAACTATGTGGGGGGCATTAGAAAGACAAGAGAGAAAGAGAGGGAAGGTGCTACCTGCAATAGTGAGAGTGGTGGAGCATGATCCATGTTCGGGGGTCGGTGCATTCAAAGATATACAGTGAGAGTGAGGGAGCAGATGAAATATGGTGACCCTTATCCTGACAGAGTGGGGAAACTTATTGATGCTTGTCCTGTTTTGTTGGACATTTCTTCAGACCCCAGAAACTGCACTGAGCTGGATGGTGGGCTCAGCCCATGCTCAGTGGATCTGGTAGTGTGGCCCCCTCTGGGTCCCCTTTTGTACTAGCGCATCCACCAGGACCTCCGTGCTGCTGTCGACAAACCGTAGTGTAATTTCCCCTTCATTGCCATGCTTGGGGAAAATGTGCAGGGCAGCTCCAAACTGAGAAATCGCAACCGTGTGCCCATTGATCTTTTAAAGATGGCACCAGTGTCAGGGATTACGGAATATCTAGGGGCATCCGGGTGAGTACCTCCAGTCATGATGGGTGGGAGAATTGGGCTGGCATTGTATAACAGGGACACTATGGAATGGGATGTGTAGTTAATGAGATGAGTTTGGTAAGATAGCACCAGGAAACTAGCTCGGCCTCGTGCAGACAACCCCTCTGTCACACTCAATGAAAATGTCACTGAGACGGTTTTTTGTTAGGTTCAGCCCAATGAGGCGAAGACGCTGCTGTCCTCACTCCCAGTTACAAAGCTGCAGAACAAATGCTCATCCAAAACTCTCCATCGCCTGAACTCACAGCAATATCCCTTTCACTCATAATTCTTCGAAATACTGACCCGTGTTGCATGATACTATCGAAATGTCTTCATTTCAGCATTCTGAACCTGTGAACATATCCTTCCATGATATTTTTTCTCAGTCTCCCCTCCCCCCCACCCTGTCTTCACCCCAAAACACACTCATTTACAGTCATATTGCTCGAGATTGCCTGTATGACTGGCCATTTGGCCCAGCTGGTCCATGGCAACCAAAATGTCCATCGAGACTCACCCCATTCCCCTGCCCTTGTTCTGTATCCCTCTAATCCTTTCCTATATGTGTATTTGTCCAATTGCCTTTTCAATGTTGTTATTGTACCAACCTCAATCACTTCCACTGACAGCTCAGTCCATATGCGTACCACACTCTGTGTAAAAACGTTGCCCCTCAGTTTCCTTTTAATATTTTTTATCCTTTCCAAACATTAATGCATATCCTCCAGTCCTCGATTCCACAACCTTGGGAACAAATTTTGAAGTATTCGCCCCATGCACACCTCTCATGATTTTATAAGGGCTACTCTTCTATAAGAACCCCCACAGTTTCCTACGCTGTAAAGAAATAAGTTCTAACCTGTCCAATCTCTGCCTATAACTTAGAGCCTTTAGCCCAGGGAAGATCTTTGGAAATTTGTCCTGCGTACTTTCTTGTTCAATAATATCCTTTCTAGAGCAAGGTGAACACAACTGAACAGAAAACTCCAATACAGCCTTACCAACATCCTATACAACTGCAACATAACGTCCCAAATTCTATACTCAATGTGCTGATGAAGGCCAATGTGCCAACAGCCTTCTTCACTGTCCTGTGTATCTGTGACTCAAATTTCAGATAACCGTGCATTTGATCTCCAACGTCCTTTTGTTCCACTACACGCCTTAAGGCACTATCATTCGTCATTAAATTCCTACCTGGATTTGACTTTCCTAAATGCAAGACACTTATCTATATTAAACTCCATTTGCCATTTCTCAGCCCACTTCCTCAGCTGATCAGGACACTGTTGCAATTTCTGATAATGTTCCTCACTGTAAATGATGTCTCCTAATTTGGTGTCATCTGTAAACTTACTAACATTGCGTTGTGCACTCTGGTCCAAATCATTGATATAGATAACAAACAGCAATGGGCCCATGACCGATCACTGAGGTACTCCACTCGTCACAGGCCTCCAGTCCGACAAGCATACCTCCACCATAGCCATTTGCTTCATAACATCAAGCCAACTGTGTCGCCAATTTGCCAGTTTACATTGGAGTCCATGCGATCTAACCTTCCAGAGAGGCCGACCATGTGGAACCTTATCAAAGGCTTCACTGAAATCCACATAGAATATGTCTACCACCCTGCCCTCGTCAAGCTTCCTGGTCACTTCCTCAAAAACTCTTTCAAAATTTGTCAGGCATGATCTGCCAGGCACAAAGCTATGCTGACTGCTCCAAGTCAAACTCTGTCTTTCCAAATGCATGCATATCTTATATCTCCGTACCTTCTTAAGTGGTTTCCAGAAACAGATGTGAAGCTTACTGGTCTATATTTCCCAGGCTTTTCTTTGCAGCCCTTCTGAATAAGGGCACAACATTTGCTGCTGCCCAGTCTTCCGGGACCTTGCCCCTGAACTATCATCTCTCGCCTCGTGCAGTGCTCTTAGATATATCTGGTCAGGACCTAGAAATTTATCTGACTTTGTGCATTCTAATATGTCCAACAGCACCTCTACTGTGATATGGACTGTGCCAAGGTATCGCAACTAACCTCCCAAAGGTCACAGGTCTTCATGTCTTTCTTCATGATAAACACAGAAGGGAAATTGAGGACCTCACCCATCTCTTGAAGTTTTTCACATGCGTGCCCATTTTGGATTTTAAGGCGTCGTATTCTCTCTTTAGTTGTTCTTTTTCTTTACTATAGTGAATTTGGATTCACCCTAATCTGCTCAGCCAAGGCTATCTCATACCCCACTTTAGCCCTGCTGATTTCCTTCTTCAGTAAACTCCTGTATCCCCTGTGTACCTCCAGAGATTCCCTTGGTCCAAGCTACCTGTTCCTGAGCGACGCCTCCTTTTTTGCTGGTCAGAGCCACAATATCTCTTGTCATTCAGGGTTCTCTCTTCCAGCCTTACTTTCCCTTCACCCTCACAGGAACATGCAGACCTTGAACTCGAGCTATCTTACTTTTGAAGCCCTCCCACTTTCCCGGGATCCTTTTACCTGGAAACACACTATTCCAATCAAGCCCTGTAATCCCCTGCCTAATTCCAACAAAATTCGCCTTGTCCCAATTCAGAACTTGAATCTCTGGACCAATTTTGTCCCTACCATACCTATTTTAACATTAATACAACTCTGGTCACTTTTCACAAAATGCTCCCCCACTTTACCTCCGTCACCGATCCATCCCTATTTCCCAACAGTAGTTCGAGCTTGTCCCTTCCCGAGTAGGATACTCTATATATATCTTGTGGAATCTTTCCTGAACACACTTAACAAATTACGTTCCATCTAAGTTCTTAACCCTCTGGAAGTCCCCGTCTATGTTAGGATAATTAAAATCACCTATTATGACAACCCTATTGCTCCTGCAAGTCTCGCCAGTATTCCTGCATATTTGTTCTTCTAATTACCATTGATTAATTGAAGGCGTACAGTACAACCACTATAACATTACCATCCCCTTCTTACTTGTTCGCATCATTTACAAAATCTCATTAGATACTATCTCAGTTATTTCATCTTTAAATACTCGAGTGATATGCGCCTTAATCAGATCTATTGGTATTTAAATTGTTTCCATTTACATCTCTTCCTCGCAGTGACTTTCACATTCACAGCACCCCTTGTCATTGCACTGTGGAGATATGGAGCTGTAAATGGATGGGAGCTGCACATCCTGTCAGTTCCAAAATTGGCTGCAAGTTTCCACACACAGAGCTGCGATCTAATACAGTGTTACCGAACAATGCAACAGAGTGGGTTTATATATGAATGAAACAGTGCGGACTGCACAGCTCCCCACGGTGGACATTTAGCCTAGGATTATAGTTCCAGCATTGGTTTGGGCTGCACAGAGTTTCACTCTGGACATAGCTGGGTTGCATTCAGCAGACACTAGCCGGATCTACACAGTGCTCCATCCTGAATATGTAATGGATGGTCTTGTTATGTGAGTTGGATTGCGAATGTGAGAGAACTAAACATCTGGCAATGCCTTTATTTTGTGTTTTAATTTTTGTGATTGGACTCTTCAAATCCTGACTCATCCGGTTAGACCCATCCCTCTGGATGAGTCGTGGTAACTGTTGTTACAGCATCTGTGTCGGCAACATGACCAAAAAATGGAGCAGAGGCTACAGAGAGGACAGTCTCCGTAAAATGGAATGTGGGAATCACCATTAGATCAGCCGTGGTCTTAGTGAATGTTGGGGCAGTTTATTCATA
Source organism: Chiloscyllium plagiosum (assembly GCF_037043375.1). Lineage (NCBI taxonomy): Eukaryota > Metazoa > Chordata > Chondrichthyes > Orectolobiformes > Hemiscylliidae > Chiloscyllium > Chiloscyllium plagiosum. The sequence continues at coordinate 53,744,815 of NW_028270174.1, read as the reverse complement.
TATTTCTGTTTGTTCCAAGCAAACTCTCCTTCTCTCCCAGTGTCCCATTCTGGTGGGGAATGAGTCACCTCCTCCTGTTCCTGCGTAACAGGATCCTCGGGTCTCAGTAGCCTCCAGATTTCCCTCTGCCCCAGTTTTGAGCAGCTGAGTGACTGCCTCCTGTCCCTGTGTCCCAGTCTCGAACAGTTGCGTCTCCTGTCCCTGTGTCCCAGTTTCAAGCACTGCATGATTCCCTCCTGATCACAAGTTTGTGAAAATACATGTCCTCCTCCTGCTCCTGAGGAGCAGGTTCCAATAGCGCATGCTCACCTGCTGCTCCTGTGGATTTGAGGTGAGGGACTGAATGGCCTCTTCACATTCTTTACAGCTTTTCTTGACTAAAGGCCTTTCTCCTGTTTCTGTAAAACACCATCAAATTCTGAATGATGTATTTTTGTATTTCACTCTCAATAATTGAGCAAACAATTGGCAGAATTCAGATGCTGAATAGCCTCCTCCTGTTCCCCTGTTATACACTGAATAGACTCTCAGAGATGTACAGCAAGGAAAAAGATCGTTCGGTCTGGTCATCCATACCGCCAAATATCCTAAATCAATGTCATCCCTCTTGCCAGCAGGTGGCCCATCTCCCTCTACACACTTCCCAGGCATATATCCATCCAACTGCCTTTTAAATGGTGTAACTGTACCTGCCTCCACCACCTCTTTGGGCTGTTCAATCCATACAAACAGAAGTCTCTGTGTGAAAATGTTGTCCCTCATGTCCCTTTTTAAATGTTTCTCCTCTCACCTTAAACCTTTGTCTTCTAATTTTGGACTCGTCTATCCTGGAAAAGACATTGACTGTTTACCTTATCTATGCCCCTCATGATTTTATAAACCCCTTTAAGATCCCCGCTCAGCCTCAACACTTGAAAATAGCCCCAACCTATTCAAACTCTCACTGTAGCTCTGACCCTCCAACACCTGCAACATTCATTGAAATCTCTTCTGCACTCTGTCAAGTTTGACAATGCCTTTCCGACAGCAGGGTGACCAGAATTAAAGGCAATATTACAAAAATGGCCAAACCAATGTCCTGTACAGATTTAACATGTCATGCAAATGCTTCGACTCAAAGCACGCACCATTAAAGGGAAGATCACCAAGAGCCTTCCTCACTGCGCTGTCTACCTGTGACAGCACTTTCAAGGAACGGAGAACCTGCACCACTAGTCTAGCTTTGCTGCCTCACAGGGCAGCGACCTGGGTTTAATTCCATCCTTGAATGACTGGTTGTGTGGAGTTTGTACATTCTCCTCGTGTCTGCGTGAGTTTCCTCCGGGTGCTATGTTTTACTCTGACAGTATAAGGATATACAGGTAAGGGTAGATTGACCATACTAAATTGCGCACCGTACCCAGGGATGTGTAGGGGAGGTGGATTAGCCAGGGGAAATGCAGGCTCAGATGGATAGGGCAGATGTTTGTCCAGTAGGATACTGTTTAGAGGTTCGGTGTGGCCTCGATGGGCCGAAAAGCCTGTTTCCTCACTGTCGGGATTCGATAATTTCTATGGAGTTCTCCTTCATTGGCAGCTTTCGAAAGGGCATTACCTATATGTCTTGCCATAATTTGTCTGCCAAAATGCAACACCTCACATGTGACGAAAATATACTCTATCTGCCACTCCTCAGTTCACCTAAACAAGGTCCCATTATAGTCTGAGAGATCATTCTTCACCACCAAATTTGGTATTATCTACAAACTTACTGACCATCCTTCATATACTCAAATGCAAATGATTTGTACAAGTGACAAAAGTCGGTGGACCCATTATTGATCTTTGCGGCACGCCATTGGTCACAGGTCTCCACGTTTAATGAACAAATGTCCACTGTCACGCCCTGTCTCCAATATTCAAGAAAATTTTGGATCTAAATGGCGAGTTCTCCCTGGATCCGAGGAAGTCTAACCTTGCTAGCCAGTCTACCACATAAAACATTTTGGTAACCTTACTGAATTCCATAAAGACAACATCCACTGGCCTGCCTTCATCAAACATCTTCATCACTTCCTCAAAAGATTTCACCGAGTCAGTGAGACGTGATCTTCAATGTACAAAGCCCTCTTCAGTCCTTGTCTTTTCAAATGCATGTACATCCTTTCCAACAAAATCCCCTCCAACAATTTAGTCACCACTGACGTCAGGCTCACCGATCTATAGTTACCTTTTTTTTTCCCTTCCTTTTTAAATAATGACACTATGTTAGCAGCCCTCCAGTCTTTTGACACCTCACCTGTGGAAATCAATGATACAAATATATCAGCAAAATTCTGACCAATCTCTTTCCTAGCTTCCTACAAACATTTGGGATACAACTGATCAGGTCCCAGGGATTTGTTCACCTTTATGTGTTTTAAAATGTCAAACATCCCCTTGTAATTTAGACACCTTTCAATGTATCACTATATATTTATTCATTCTCTCGCTCTTGTAACCTCCTCCTCATTAAATACTGAGGAGAAATTTTGTTTTGTTTCCCTCCAATCTCGGGTGGTTCCACACATAGGTAGTCTTACTGATCTTTAAGGGGCCCTGTTCTCCCCCTAGTTAATCTTTTACCATTAAATGGTTTGTAGAATTTCTTCAATGCCTCGTTAACCCTATTTCTAAAGCCATCTCATGTCCACATTTTTCTGGCCAGATTTCCGCATTGACTATGCACTTTCTGCCCTTATACACCTCTCGGGATTTACTTGATCTCAGCTCTGTTTACCTGACATATGCCTCCTTCCTTACCTTGACCAGAGCATCAATATATCTAGCCATCCAGCATTCCCTGCAAACACCAGCCTTGCCCCTCTCACTAATAGGAACATGTTGGCTCTGGACTCTCTGAAACCAAGTTTTGATGGCCTTGCATTTTCCAACCATCCCTTTACCTGTGAATAGGGTATTCCAATTAGCCTTTCACAGGGCTCGCCTAACACTTTCAAAATTGGCCTTGTTCAAAGTTAGAACTTTAATGTTTACATCAGGTCTTTCCTCTTCCACAACTAATTTAAAACTAATATTTATGCGTAACAGAAAGTTAAACAAACACTTCCTGCCCCTCTGTAACTGGCTCGAGAGGCTGAATGGGCTCCTCGTGGCCGTCTGTAATATACTGGAAAGGCTGAATGGCCTCCTCTTGTTTTTGTGTAACAGACCCGAGACATTAATTGAGACAGCAGCCCGTGGACGACGAACAGCCGTTAATCTGTATCTGATGGAGGTCCATCCCTTCTCAGTTACAGAAACATAACCAACACAATGTATTCCCGGTGCCCACTCAGTAACATCTCATACAGATGCAGCGACACATCTCTTTGTTTTGAATGATTCTGTTGGCAAAATGTGCTGAAAAATGTGTTGCTGAAAAAGCACGAAACGTCGATTCTCCTACTCCTTGGATGCTGCCTGACCTGCTGCCCTTTTCCAGCAACACATTTTTCAGCTCTGATCTCCAGCATCTGCATTCCTCACTTTCTCCTTGTTGGCAAAATGTGCCAATATTCTAGATTTCCACCTTTTCAAGTAGCAACAGGCTAATATGGGCTGAATGGCCTTCTATTATCCCTCTGTAAGGGGCCCATAGGGACAGAATTGCATCGGCCTGTTGCAAAGCAGCAGTCTCAATGTTCTGTCTCAAGATTATGAAAGGATTTGGTAGCAGGGCACTTAAAACCAGGAGTAGCCTCACACTGGTCAATAAGGAATTTAGAAACTTGCCCACCCGATCTTTCTTTATGCAACCGATCTGATATTTTATAACTGCTTCTTTCATAAACAGAGTGGAAGATATATAGACCCCTGCAGTGTTCTGTTAATACTCTCATATCCAAGTTTAAAAAAAGATTTAAAGATTTATGGTCCATTCCATTTTTTATTATCATTACATCCAAACCCAGTAAATGTTCTCTTTTGTAGTTATATGAAAAGTGATGTGTGGAACTGGTTAATTGAGCCTGTTTGCTCAGTCATGATTTGGAGATGCCGGTGTTGGACTGGGATGTACAAAGTGAAAAATCACACAACACCAGGTTATAGTCCAACGGGTTTAATTGGAAGCACACGAGCTTTCGGAGCGCCGCTCCTTCATCAGATGATAGTGCAGGACACACTTCTAAGGCACACAATTTATAGCAAAGATTCACAGTGTGATTTACAGTGTGATGTAACTGAAAAATACCTTGATTGTCTGTTGGGTCTTTCATCTGCTCGAATACCATGATAGTTTCACTTCTTTCATATGTAAATCACAAAACTTTTTTTTAAAATGCTGCATTCTCAGGTTAGCTGTAACAGTGAGTTTTAGCTAGACAATATATTGAAGGTGTTATCCCCCTGTGTTCTCTGTCTATGCCATGATGTTTAGATTGATTCTAATCTGAAAAGTGAGATAACAGAGTTTTACATGAAGCCATACAGTTTTTGAGCTCAGAGTTTTACATGAATTCATGCAGTTTTTGAGCAAACTACAATGTAACTCTGCAAGTACAAATTCACCCCACAAAATATATATGTGCATGTGGGTCTTTGTCGGTTTGTATATGTGTGTCTGTGTCTGTCTGGGTTGGAGGGTTGTGAGTGTGAGAGAGAATGTATATATTTGTGTAGTGATGTAGAGTGTCTTAAGTCTGTGACGGGGTGCATGTATGAGTGTGGGAGTGTGTGTGCGTGACTGGGTTGGGGGATTTTGCCGATCATTGAGAGAGAATGTATATGTGTGTGCATGAATGTACAGTGGTCTAAATCTCTGAGAGAGTGCCGTGGGAGTGTGTGTGTTTCTAAGGGTGTGTGTGAGTGTCTGTGTGCGTGTCTGCGTACATGTGTATCCGTATGTATGTGTGTGTATAGGAGTGTCTGTGTGTGTGTATACATTGCAATGGTGGTCACCTGTAATGTGACATGAACCCAAGGTCCCGGCTGAGGCCCACCCTATGTTTATCGAAATTAGTTATCAGCCTCTGCTCGGCCACTTTTCGCTGCTGCCTGTCCTGAAGTCCGCCTTGGAGGATGGTCACCAGAATGTCCGAGGTTGAATATCCTGGACCACTGAAGTGTTCCCCAACTGGGAGGGAACCCTCCTGTCTGTTGATTGTTGTGCGGTGTCCATTCATCCATTGTCGTAGCCTTTGCTCAGTTTCCCGGTGTTTGTTCAGTGACTGTGATTAATGCCAATCTCCATGGATTCTAATTATTCCAGTGGAGGGTTTCCATCTTTAAATAATAAATGGGCGCCGTTCAATGTGTTATCCCATAACATGGGCGGGAACATCACTGACAGCACTGACAGGGATCAGCAGATTTGGAGAGAGGGGGAGGAGAGATCTGAATCTGAGAACATTAGATTGGAATATTCCAACAATGGATCAGAATCTGAGAACATTAGACTGGAATGTTCCAACAATGGATCAGAATCTGAGAACATTAGACTGGAATGTTCCAAAAATGTATCATAATCTGGGAATATTAGACTGGCATGTTCCAACAATAGACAGGAGTTTATCCATTTATGTTTGATATATTTCTGCATTTAATTGGTGGCCATTATTGCGAATCTATTACGTTCTTCTCATTACTCATTATTTTTATTATCCTTTCCTGGCTATCATTGATGTTCCTGGTAAGTGTCACTGTCCAGATTTTTCTTTCTATAATCCAGTTATGACTGTATTACTTCTTTCATATAGTCTACACTTCTTGTCCTTATTATCTTCCTGTTGAAACTCTCAATCCATAGATTCACTCTACAGACTACTGCTAACTCCATCAATTAATGTGTTCAATTCCTGTCTCCCTCTCTGCTCTGACATTATTACTCATGGATCTCTATGTTGACCTACTCAGTTTCAGCGGAGAACTACAATTTATTGTATCATTGCCCTTGTTATTGAAGTATTAACAGCATGGAGATCATTCTCTACTGTTCTGGTTACAAACTCTACTTCCTTCCACTGTTTCCCTCCCATCTCTGGCCAATATCTGCGGCTGAAGCAGACAAGTCACAACTGTGGGTGATCCCTTTGACCATGAGCTGATTCATGACACCATACCCTGACCATTTCTAACTTGAAATACTCACCACTCCAGAATATATCTCACTGGTTTATTCCATCCCCTGTTTGAACCTTGAGCTATGAAATACAGGCTTAAGGAAGCCAAAAATCTGCCGCTGACGCTCCGGCTTCAAACCTGCCGAAGCAAATCTGATTCGAATTCACACCAAACTCCCATCCATCTGTCATTCATGTGTATGCCGATGTATATTGCTATTGTCTCTGGCAATGCCTTTATTTTGACATTCTCAAACACTTTATCTCATCTGTCCATGAAACTTCTCTCGTTCTCTCTCTGTCGATTAAGAAAAAGCCTGCCAGTTGTTCTTATTTAAAATAATTTACTCCTTGTGCCTTCCTTCTCAAACAATGAGTTTCGCATTCGACAATGCCTTTATTCAATGTTCTCATTCTTGTAAGTTTTCTGTCAAAGATCTCAATTCTACAGTTAGTCCCACTACCCTGTCTTTCTCCCCATATTTCCACAACATCTTTTCAGTTAATTAACTGTCTGTTTAATGTGAATCTTTCTGTTCATCTGTATCTTTCCCTGGCCTTTGTTTTTGGCTCCCTAGTGTATCGAGTGCAATCATTGTGAAGCTGAGAAACAGTGAAATGGTGTGTGTAAGACTGTTGTTCACTTCCCGGTATGTCCCATGTGATGTTCCATGGACAGGGGTGTTTCAGAAGTTATGAGACGCATCCTTGTAACTTGGTCTGTACCTGTATTTGTCTCTCTCGGGGCGGCCTTGCGATCAGTAGCACGAGAAAGCCCCTTGAGTAAAGGACCAGGCATCTAAATTGTGTGACAATGCTGTCATTTTAAAAAAGGTTATTTTCTCCTTTTTTTTAAAATAAGAAATCTTAAAGGCCAAACTGCCTATTGAAAACGGCTCAAGTAAATAACAACAAGAGTAACAATGGCCTAGTAACGTATCTTCAGCTGCTACTCTCTCTGACACCTGACTTGATGCTGATTCCTCCTGGATTGGAGAACTGTATGCAAGAATGTATGTCTGAATGTACCTTTTTGCCAAGGGGTGTGTTTATGGGATATTAGTATATTGGGACAGTCCGTCTGTAGAAGGTACTGTATCCATTATTCGGTTAAGATTTCCAATACTGAAAATGTGTTGCTGGAAAAGCGCAGCAGGTCAGGCAGCATCCAAGGAACAGGAGAATTGAAGTTTCGGGCATAAGCCCTTCTTCTCCTGAAGATTCTCCTGTTCCCTGGATGCTGCCTGACCTGCTGCACTTTTCCAGCAACACATTTTCAGCTCTGATCTCCAGCATCTGCAGACCTCACTTTCTCCTCTAAGATTTCCAATAGTTAAATTATTCTAAATTCCTCGTCATTTTGAATGGATTTTCATTAGAGTGTTTAAATATATTGTGTGTTTCTTAATGCCTAGTAACATCACATCTGGAACACCTACTTCACATCTACCTTTAAAATAAGAAAGGTTTGGCATCCAACCTACTCTCTTAAAATAGTTTGAGGCAGTCTGGTTGGTCAATTGCAAACTGGGGTCTCTTGTCTGGTTCTAAATCGGTAATACCAAATTGGGTTGAGAATTACAATCCCTACAGTGTGCAAACAGACCATTTGACCCAACAAGTCCACACCGACCCTCCGAGGAGTAACCTACCCAGACCCATTCCTTTACCTTATTATTACACATTTTCCCCGACTAAGGCTCCTAACCCACACATCCCTGAAAACTATGAACAATTTAGCATGGCCAATTTACCTGACATGCACCCCTTTGGATTGTGGGAGGAAACCAGAGAATCCAGAATAAGCTCATGCAGACACTGGAGATTATGCAACGGGAGGCTATTGCGTTCAAAGGTCGTGTATGGTAGCTGTTAGTGTCTTTTGTTGTGGGTGTGAATTCGGTTGGTTTAAATAGTGGTTTGTGTATAAAGATTCTTTCAGTCATTAACTGGGTGTGGCGGAAGTGAAGTTGGCGGTTTTACAAAAGGTAATGAAGGCAAAGCTGTAGAAATTGACAGACAAGCTGGAGTTGGGGTTGCGTTTGTCTGTGAGAAAATGAGAGATAATCACAGCTATAGCTCGGCAATTACATTTGGTAGAACTGCCATCAGACTCTTTGGAAATGGCTGGAATTCAATTTCAAATGAGGCACATTGAACATGAGAAGGAATTGAAAGAGTTTGAATTATGATGAAAAGGAGAAATAAAAAAAGGAAATGAAGAAGAAAGAGAGAAAAGGACAGAAGAAAAGCAGAGAGTTTCAACTTAAAAAGTTAACAGTTAGAGAGGAAAGTTGACATAGAAGGCGGAGATGAAGGCAGACGGTCGGCGGGATGAGGAGGATAGCGCGGTTGAACAACCCTATTGTAACCAATGGTCTAATGGGGTTCTGTTTAAATGCATCCAGGCATTCTCTAAATTTGATGAGAAGGATGGGGAAGCCTTTTGAATTTCATTTGAGAAAGAGGCTAAACAAATGCAGTGACCAGTGACCATGTGGATTTAGTTTATCCAAACAAAGCTGATAGGTATTTGCATCCCTATTGGAGACGGTATCTGGCCAGTATAGGGTGGTGAAGAAAGCCATCTGAAGTGCATATGAGCTTGGGCCAGAAGTCGACAGAGAGCATTTCAGGAATCTAAAAAAGGGTCCCTGGTTAAACGCACATTGAGTTTGAAAGGATCAAACAAAGTAATTTTGAAAGGTGGGTAAGGGTATTAAAAACAGAGCAAACCTATGACACTCTTAGAGAGATTCTTATTTTGGTGAAGTTCAACAATCCACTTCCGGCAGTCATGAGAACTCGTGTGGAAGAGCAGAGAGTTAAAATGGCAAGGTTAGAAATGGCTGATGATGTTGATTGGGTTCAGAAATCAGAGATTGGTTTCTTTGAGAGGTTGTGAAGAATGTGTGAGATCTTCTTAAAACATATACCTGTGAGAGTGAGATTAACTGGCATAGGCCAGGAGTAGCAGGTAAAGAGGTTAGAGCATTAAGAGGTACAGAAGTATGTAACTCTTTTATGCTGAGACATGAGGAGCTATGTCTTTCAGAAGGACTATTGGAGAGATGAGAAATGCTCCGTGATGTAACGTGTGATTGGAGTGTCCAGTGGAAATATCAACAGATTTATTTCACAATGGGGAAGGATGCCTTGAGCTTAGTGTTGGTGTTACAACATTTAAGCATTCAAATTGCGAATAACATACATGAGACAAACCTTAATCACTGATCGTGACCCGGTAAAGTTTTTGCAAAAGTCTAGGGAGAAAAATACCTGTCTGTTTCGATTGAGCTTATTATTGCTGCCATTCAGTTTGAAATTATACAGGTGACAGGGCGAGAACCCTACGTTTTGACACATTGTGGAGACTTGGCAGGAATAAAATGCCTGAAATCGAAACTAGTTGTGAACATTTATATACTCACAGTCAATGTAATGTATATGCATTTCAGTCTACTGATAGAGGAAGATTAAGATGTCTAAAACGAATCCACCGTTGTATAATGATGGATTATTGTATTAACGACGGAGTTGTGAGAATTCTATCACTGTAAAAAGGTTATTTTCTCTTGGGTTTTGTTTTGAAGAGAGATTTTAAAGGCAGAGGTGCAGAACTCCTGTCTGAAAACAGTTGAAGTAAATAACTGAGATTTTAGGTTTCATTAAAACGGTGGTAACGATGGAAGGGCAGTGGCCAGCTCTCCCAGACCAGGGTTTCTCATTTTGTTTTTTGCTACAGCATTCAGAAGCTGCTGGGGATCCCAAAAGGGGTTGGAAGTTTTATTACAGGATACCCAGCTGCTTTTCTCTGAGATCTCTGTTGATGTTGTTTCCTCCTGGATTGGAAAGCTGCTTGAAGGATCTGTATTTGAATATATCTTTGTGCCAAGCGGTGTAAACCAAAAAGGTGCGGTATCTATTGTTTGTGTAAGTGTTCCAACATATAAGCTATCCCAAAATGTTCTTTTCTTTGATTGCATTTTAACTAAAGCATTTGAATAGATTATATTTGCTTAATGTCGAGTGGTTTGACCAGTCACAACATATCTGTAAGGCACACTTCCCATCTATATTCAAAATAAGGAAAGGTTTGGGTCTAAGCGGCCTTCTTACAATATTTTGCGGGGATCTGGTCTGGTCCACAACACTTGTACCGAGGGGTTTCTGACTGACTCCTGTAATTGAAAATTTAGTGGAGGGGCAGGGGATGTTTTGCTGGAGGTTGTGCTGTAAGTTGCCTCAGACATTCAGGTAGACCTGAGGATTTGGCGACCCAACTCTGGATGGAGCATGGGGACTGTAGTTACAACATCTGAGCCTGCAACATGAACAACAAATGGAGCAGAGGCTGCAGAGAGGGGAAGCTCTGAAACCACGGAATGAGTGTGTGTGGGGAAAGGGATCTGCTGTATCCACTCCGGGTTTTCCAGGAACAGCTTCCCAAGCTCCACTTGAACCAGGAGCAGAGTGTGAGGGACACTGACTGAACAAGGCGCTGATCATAGAATGGTGTCACCTCCTTCAACACGACCTGCAGTTTCACACCAGGGGGAGGATGGTGCTGCCAGTGACTGTTAGGGTCATTGTTTCATTCAGATTCTATGATCCAGAACTTCCCAGGCAGGACTAGGTGATATATCCATCATTTCCCAGTATCTCAACATCAATGTTAACCATTCGGTAACGGAGGATATATATGATGGATGAGAAGCATTGTTTCTCCCTCAGCAGGGAACTGCCGGGTGTATTCAGTGTAGTGGGATTCCCGATGGTGTACATGGCATCTGCAGGGTATCCATGTCAATGGGGAGAGGTAGAGGAACTGAAGGAGCTCTCTCTCTCTCTCTATTTATATTACAGGGTGTCCATGCACAGTACGTCATGCTGGCAGCAGTCACGGCCTCTTCATTCAGAAGCAGTCAGCCATTCCCATCGTCATCGGGTCTCCACGTACAAAGAAATGAATATATCTTGGATAAAGGCCATCCCCTTGATGCACGTTTCAAAACACCATCCCCACCGCCAATCAACCACATTAAAGTATTCCATGTGCACGGAGAGCAAAAGGGTCACTTGGAGTGTCTGGGAGCTGACGATCAGCGATGGAGCAAAACCTCCCATGTCTGAACGGATCTGAGTGAACCCCCTAGTACACAGTATCATTAAGTCCTGTAATCCCTCTCCATTTCAGTAATATATTGCTTTCTATTATTCCTGTAAATGAAATGACAGGTTATATCATCTTAAATTCCACCTTCCAAACTATCATCTATTGCCTTTACCTCTCTGAATTTATTTGCAGACTCTCCACTTTTTCTTGATAATTTAATCTCTTGCTTACCACAGCGACATCACCAAACTCAGCATCTGTATATCTGTTCCGTCCTCCTGATCACTAATATAGATTGTAAATAGTTGAGAACCCAGCGCTTGTCACTGTGACTCCACTGGCTACGTTCTCTCTAACTGAGTGAGACTGATTTATCCTGAGTGCCTGCATCCTGTATGATACCCAGTCCTCCCCCTGTCCAACACAGTTGAAGAGTTGAATAAGAACAAGGAGCATCTGTGATGAATCCAACCCCTCGATGAGGCTGATGTCAACGCGGCATCCGTTCCACTTTCCTGCCATCTCTCCATCCTAAAACTCTAGTCTCTTGTTGTAGATTGCGACACATGAAAAAGAAATCCACTCCACATCTACACATTCAATTACTTTTAGCATTTTACAGACCTCAATGAGATCTCCTTTCATTCTTATAAACTCGAGAGTATAGGCCTAAACTGCTCAATTTCTCTTCATAAGACAAACACTTCAAATATGGAATCAATCTAATGAAGCTCTTTTGAATTTCCTCCAATGGAAATACCTCATTCTGCAGAACACCCAAACTGTACTCCAGTTGCAGCCTCACTAATGCCTTGCATAGCTGCACCAACACTCCCTACCTTTCTACTCTATGCTTTTATACATAAACGCTGAAATTATGCTTGCATTTCTCATTACTTGCAGTACCTGCAGGCAGGCTTTCTGTGATATGCAAGCAGACACCCAGGTCCCTCTGCACCTAAACACTTTGAACTTTATCTCCATTTGGATAATAATTTGTCTTTCTATTATACTGGACAACTTGAATAGCCCATATTTATTCACTTTAATTTTCCTTGCCAAACGTTGGCCCATTCATCCAACCTATCCATATAGTTTTAAATTTCTTGCATCATGATTCCGAAGTAATTTCCTACCAATGTTAGTGTCATCTGAAAATGTGGCACCATATTTTCTATCCCATCAACCGAGTACAGTAATAACATCGATTGAAAATGGTTGAGGCATGAGAACTGAAATCAATGGCACCCCACAAATTGCATTTGCCAAAATAAAATGACACATTTATTCCATCTGACTGCATTTTGTTGGTTAACCAATCCTTCATCCAAGCTAATAAATTACTCCTAAACCCATGTTGTCTGATCTTACCACTTACTCTTTGGAGAAGCGACATATCCGATGCCTTCAGGAAGACCAGATACATTCCATCTCCAGGATTCCCACGATCCATATTGTTTGTGACTTCTTCACATAACTCAAACAAACAATTCAAACACGATTTAGCCTTCGTAAAACCATGTTGACTCTGACGAATTGTGGTTTAACTTTGCAAATGTCCTGCAGAATGGACTCTAACAATTTGCCTTGAATTACAATAGTTTATTGTTACACTTTAGTCCCTAATGTATACGATTATTATAAGTTCTTCCCTTTCGAAAGCCTTGACGTTTTCTTTGAATTCCTATTTAATGGGCAAACGTTTTTACACAGCTCCAAATGCTGTGTAAGAGCCATGTGTGGCTGAATGGACTCATCATCCTGCTGGTGTACAAACTCGATGGGCTGATGTCTTTCTGGTGTTCCCATCTTGCCATCTCCAAGGCCAGAATGACTTCCTCCTGTCGATGTTTTAGAGGATTGGGAGATTATGGAATCTTCCTGTTGCTGTCTAACATTTTGAGGGACTGATGGGTCTTCTCATACTTCTCCATAACAGGTGGATATACTGAACGGTCTCCTCATGTATCCCGGAGATAGGACCGAGGGATTGATTGGTCTTCTCTTGTTCCCATACAACAGACATGTGTCTAAATTACCTCTTCCTTTTTCATGAAAGAAGTCCCAGATACTTTTTATCCTTATCCAATTCCCTTGCAATAGGCTCGGTGGCCCCCTGTTATCCCAATGTAACAATCTCCAGTCACTGTGTGACCTCTTCCAGTTCCTATGTTACAGACTTGAGGAGGCTGAATGGACTGATCCTGTTGTTGTTTAACAGGATACTGGTGCCGCATGGCCTACTGTTATAGGCTCGAGTGGCTGATTAGCCTCCTTCTGTAAATGTATATCAGGCTCCAGGGGCTGAATAGCTTCGTCCTGTTTTGGTGTAACACGTTCGAATATCCTCCTGTTGTTCCTGTGTAACAGGCTGGAGAACGGAATGGATTCCCCCACTATCTGTGTACTTCACTTCACTTGTTGACTCCTTCTGTCATCTATGTGAAATAAGATCATCCTTAATTTTTGTAAACTCCAATGGCTATTGGGTCAACCTCTTCATCCTTTCGTTATAAGCTAGCACCTTCATTGCAGGAATCAGTTGAGGGAATCATCTCTTTGCTGCTTCCAATACAAAAACACCCTTTCTCCATTGAAGAGATTAAATCTGTACACACTACTCCAGATGTGATCTCACTAAGACCCTGTACAGCAGCAGCAACACATTACCAGCCTGTTGTAAGGTTCCCACCCACGTTAGAGCAGTCTCAGCTCTCTGGGGGAATATAGAGCATTGTTGGAAGATCATTGTCCTTCTCTACTCCACCAGCATAATGGGAGATCTGGAGAAATTAAAGTTTGAAAAGATCATAAATGATGTGGCGAGATGATCTCTACCATTAATCTCCCCAGAGCCCACGTCACTCAGATTCCACAGAATCCAGTAGGTGGAGCGTAAAAACAGCAAGGAGGAGCAAACATTGATGAGAGTTATATATCAAAGTGAAAGCTGCAATACAAATACTGGACATGTTATAAAACAGGAAATGAGATATACACATTTGTGAGTACTGCAGTAATACTATATGTTTAAATTATATCTAAACTGTGATAAGCCAATTGAATGCTAATGCGAGGAAAGGGATTTCATGACCACTTCTGAGATGGTTTACGATGAACATTATGTCGAACACTGAGCTCGAGATCAGGTTTTTTAGGAATTGGTGTTGAGTGATCAGAAGAGCTAATTTAAACTTTTGCTGGAAAGAACCTTTTGGGAACAGTGACCACAATGCATTGGTTTTCTTTTATGCTGTTTGAGTACATGGCAGTTTTTGTTTTATTTGAAGTAACCGTTAGAAATCTGAGTCATGCAAGCCATGAAAGTGTGAGGAGAAAGTGGGGACTACAGATGCTTGAGATCAGAGTCGAAGAATGTGGTGCTGGAAAAGCACAGTCAGGCAGCATACTAAGACCAGATAAATCGTTGTTTCGGGCATAAGCCCTTCATCAGGAACAAAGCTTATGGGCTGAGGGGGCTGAGAGATAAATGGGAAGAGGGTGTGGCCGGAGGGAGGTAGCTGGTAATGCGATAGGTAGATGAAGGTGGGGTTGAAAGTGATAGGCGACGAAGGGAGACATAACACCTCATCTACTGCATCCATTAAACCCAATGTGGTCTTCTCTACATTGTCGAGGTAGGAGGTCAACTTGTAGATCATTTCAGAGAACATCTCTGGGACAGCCACATTGAACAATTCCATTGCTTGTAACTGAGCACTTTAACTCCCCTTCCCACTCTGCCAAGGACATGATGGACCTAGGCCTGATCCATCACCAAACCCGAGCCACCAGAAGCCTGGAGGAAGAAAGCCTCCTCTTCTGCATTGGGACCCTCCAACCACAGGGGATCATAGTGGATTTCACCATTTCCCCATTTCCCCTAATTGCACCTGATCTCGCTCCAACCTTCCAAGTCAGCACCGCCCTTTTGAATGTTCCTATGTGTCCACCTTCCTTCCTATCAATCTGTTCCATCCTCCTCTCCGAATATCACTTTCAACCCCACCTTCATCTACCTATTAGATGAAAGGAGGCAGCTTAGAAAAACGGCAGGTATTGCAGTAAGCCAGTGGATTCAGAGAAATGTAGGACCCAGCAAATGGTGACCAAGAAACTGAGAAGAAAATCAAAAAGAGAAAAATCGTGCAAACTAAAGAAAAACATGAAGACTGCTAAAAAGCGTCTATCAATGTATGAAAAAAAAATTAAAACAAGGTCAAATGTGGAACAGTTGGTGTGCGTTCAGGATAATTTATTGCGGAGAACAGAGAAATCGCAGGGAAAAGAAACAGTTTCTTTGTGTCTACATTCATGGAAGAATGTCCAGAAATTCTTCCAGAAATACCAAGTGACCATGGGACTTGTGTAAGTAAAGTCTAAGATCATTCTTATCAATGTTGGGGTCATCTTTGAAAAGAAAGCTGGATTGAGTATTTATACATCTGACAGACTAGATGTACTTCATGCAAGAATTTCAGAGGAAGCAGCAATAGACATGTTGATTGCATCGCGGATTTTCACTTTATTTTCCGACTCATTCCCGAAAGGCATTTAGCCAATCTGGATAAGGTTATAAAATATTATCCAACAGTTTAAGAAAGGATGAATTTGGAGAGTGGTGAACTACAGACCAGTTATCTTGTCATCCACCGTCAGGTATCTGTTGGACTCGATTACAAAGAACATGCTACTAGATATTTAGAAGGTAATAACATAACTGGGGAGTGTGAGAATGTACCGATGAAAGGAAAACCAGAAGTGGAAAACATTTTTTTTGGAATTGTTTGAAGATGGTTCTTGTGGACATAGGCAATGAAGAACCAATGGATAACGTATAGCTGGATATTCATGAGCTTTTTTTAAAAAGAACTCGCACAGTAAGCTCATAAGAAAAGTTAAAGCGAGAGGTATTGGGAAGAATATATGCAAATGGAAAGTAAAAATTAGGTTTACGTTCATGTCAATGTAATTGGAATATAGAGGATGTCGTGCACCAGTTGCATCGAGTGTTCATGAGACTACACTTAGAGTATTTTGTATCGTTTGGAGTCCCAATCTAAGAAAGAATATATTGATTACAGAGGAACTGCAAAAGGTATTATCCAGATTAATCCGTAAAATGGCAAGATTGTCTGATGTGGAAACTCAGCCTGTGATCTCGAGTTTCAAAACATGAGAGGTGATTGCAGTGAATCTTAGAAACATAGAGCGGACTGAATAACAGAGGGACATGAAGAAGTACAAGTAGGCGAGATCAGGAAGAATCCCACAAGGACAAGTAGAACAGAATAATCAGCAAACAGTTAGTGTCCATTAGAAACCAAAGGGGCAATCTGTGTGTCAAGCTGGAGAACATTGATGGATTGTTCCATAAGACCTTCACATCTATTTTACTTGGGAGAAGGAGGAGGCAGGTACAGAATTCAAGAAGATGGACTGGGGAGCTCTTGAACAGATTGATGTAAAATACGAGCTGGGATTTGAGGTTTGTTCTGTACACATTTGGACCAATCTCTGTGTCTGAATGAGTTGTATTACAGGCAGCTGTTGGGGTCAAAGGAGGAAAGACCCTGACTGAATATTTTAATTAGAATCTGACCATAGGGGAGGTGCCAGAGAACTGGAGAACTGCTAATACGATTCCATTTCACAGTAAGGGTGGGAGAGATAGACCAGGGAACTATAGACGAGCGAGTATTAGATCACTGTTAAGGAAATTACTGGAAAAAATAGAGAAGGAGAAAATTGAACTCCAATCAGAGTTGCAAGGTTTGATCGGGGATAATCATCATGACTTTATCAGAAGGAAGTCACATCCAATGGATTTGATTGAATTAGTTTGAGGAGGTGAATTATTTAGTTTTTAGGAACGCCTTTGACAAATTTCCCCCTGGGAAACTGAAAAATAAAGTAAAATCTCACAATATGAAGGGTAACTTGACAGGTTATAACGAAAATTGTCTGAGTAGCAGGGGGCAGAGGGTGGTGGGAGAAGGCTGTTTGTGTAACTGGAGACAGTGTCCCCTGGTGTTGAGATCAGTGTTGTGTCCCTTAATGTTTGTGTTATTCATAACAAAATATAGATCTGAATGTGGATGGGGCAAGGTGGAGCGTGGGGGAGGTGTGATAAGTAAGTGTATGTTTGACATAAAGATTGGCTGGGTGGTTAGCAGTGAGGTGGAAGGCCTTAAGTTACAGGAAGATGCAGATAGAATGGTCAGATGGGCGCATCAATGGCAGATGGAATGTAATCCTGATAAATATGAGGTGATATTTACTTTTGGAGATAGAACCAGGCAGGGGAGGACTCAATGAATGGCAGCACACTGGGAACCTCAGAGTGTGCTTCTCCACACATCTCTGAATGTGACTGGACAGGTTAATGGGATAGTTAAGAATTGGACGTTGGGTGTAGCGTTTCCTAATCAGAGTGTAGATTATAAGAGCAATACAGGGCCTTGGTTCGGCCAAAATGGAGTACTGTATGTAGTTCTGGGAGCCACATTACAGGAAGGATGTGATTGTACTGGAGTGGGTGCAGAGGTGATTCACCAGGATGTTCCCTGGGATGGAGCATATCAGCTATGGAGAGAAGTTGGATAAGCTCAGGGTATTTACTTTAGAGCAGAGAAACCTGAGGGGTCCATGCTTCAGACGGACAAGATTATAAGTGACACGGACAGGGTGGATAGACAGCAGCTGTTCCTTTTAGTCAGAAGGTAAAGAGCAAAGGAGCACACTTTTAAAGCGAAACGTTTGAGGTTGAGAGAGGGTTTAAACTTTTTTTCACCTAGAGGGTGTTGTGTTCTGGGATTACTTCCTGAGAGGGGAATTATCACGGGTAACCTCACAATCATTAAAAAAGTACTTGGACGAGCGCTTGGAATTGTCATAACATTCCAAGCTATGGGCCTGCTGTAGGAAAGTGGGTCTAATATAGATCGTGCTGTACTTCTGTTGGCACAGAGGCTCCTGTAAGTGTATGGTGTGGAAAGTCAATTATTGAGCAGTTTAAGGCAGGAATTGATAAATTCCTGAAGAGTATATTCGCAAGGGTTATAAGATTGAACTGTAATAACTTGATAAATCATGTCAATGTGAAAAATATGAGAAAACAAGTGCAGTTTCCTTACAGTTTGAAACCAGAGAATGGAGAATGGGGAACACGGAAATGGCAGAACTATGAAGCCACTACTTCAGTTCTGTCTTCACAAAACTTTCCAACAATACAAGGAAAACCGAGTCTGGTGTGGGAAAATGATAGAGTACATGGAACATAGAACATAGTAAGAAAATGGTTCAGGAGAAATTATTGGGGTTGAAAGTAATGGTCACAGACACACTAACATAGATTTATGAAATGGGAATTATGTTTGAGAAACAGACTGGGAGACAAATGAAAGAGAAGCAATGGATGTAAAACATTTTGATTTTTAGAAAAGTTTTGGTAAAGCTCCAAGCCCAGTTTGCAAAATCAAATCTGAGTGGATTGGGGCTAATATATTGATATGTTTCTAGAATGGGAGAGCTGGCAGGAAACAGTGAATAGAAATAAACAGACTCGTCAAGCAACAGCCTGACATTGTCTGTAAGGTATGATTCTGTAAGGTATAAGTCCTTCCACATCTAGTCAAGAAACTTTGGGGACAATTAAACAATTCACTGCAGGAAGAGATTCCACAAATAACCCCTTCCTCCATGATGGAAGAGCCCAGCACTTCAGTGTATAAGATAAGGCTGATTCATTCGCAACAATCTTCAGTCAGAAGTGCTGATTGGGTGATCCATTTTAGCCTATGTCCCAGATTCCCCATCATCTTTCCCGGATATCTCCTGTGTCATCAGCAGTATGGACACAGCAGAAGTGGTGGTACATTGGGATACAGTTGGAAGGGAATTGCTCTTGACTCCGTATCCCATGAAGTCTCATGGCATTAGTTTACACATGCGAAAGGAAACCTTCAGCTGATAACCATGTACCAGCCTCTTTCAACTGATGAATCAGTACTCCTCCATGTTGATCAACACTTGGAGAAAGCACTGAGGGTAGCACGGACGCAAGATGTACTCTGGGTGGAGGATTTCAATGTTCACCACCAACAGTATCTCAGCTGCAGCATTACTGATCGAGCTGGCTGGGTCCTAAAGGATATAACTGCCAGACTGGCAAGTGGTGAAGGAACCAACAAGTGGAAAATACATACTGACCACAGACTTACTAATCTGCAGAAGTACCTGTCCATGACGGTATCAGTAAGAGTGGCCACCGCATAGTCATTGTGGAGACAAAGTCACACCTGCACATTGAGAATAACTTCCACCATTTTGAGTGGTACTATCACGGTGCTAAATAGGACAGACTTTGAACAGATCTATCAGCTCAAGTCTGGGTGTCCATAAGGTGCTATGGTTCATCTATAGGAGCAGAATTGTGCACCCACACAACCTCATGGCCTGGCGTATCCCCCTCACAACAATTACTATCAATTCAGAGGATCAACCTTGGTTCAATGGAGTGTGCAGGATGGCAGGAGCAGCACTGGGCATACCTGACAATGAGGTGTCAGCCTGGTGAAGCCACCAAACAGGACAACGTGTGTTCCAAACAGCATAAGCAGTAAGTGATAGACAGAGCTAAGTGATCCCACAAGCAAAGGATCAGATCTCAGCTCTGCAGTCCTTCCACATCTCGTCTAGAAACATTGGGGACAATTAAACAATTCACTGGAGGAAGAAATTCCACAAATAACCCCTTCCTCCATGATGGAAGAGCCCAGCACTTCAGTGTATAAGATAAGGCTGATGCATTCGCAACAATCTTCAGTCAGAAGTGCTGAGTGGATGATCTAACTCAGCCCCCTCCAGTGGTCCTCAGCGATTCAGTTACCAGTCATCAACCAATTCGATTCAGTCCACGTGATATCCAGAAACGGTTGGAGATACTGGATACTCCAAAGGGTCCATACTCTGACAACATTCTGGCAATAGTACTGAAAACTTGTGCTCCATAACTTGCCACTCCCCAAGCCAAACTGTTTCAATACAGTTACAACAATGGCTTTCCCCGATTATGTGGGAAATTACCCCAAGTATCTCCTGTTTATAAAAAGCAAATATATTTCCAAGTCAGGATGGTGAATGGCTTGGAAGGGAACCTAAAGACGATGGTATTCCCACTCTGTCAGTCTACTCTCGATCATCAGTAAAGTGGTCGAAGATCTCAGTGCTTTTAAGCAGCACATGCTCAGCAATACCCTGGTCAATGACGCCCAGTTAGGGCTCCACCAGGGCCACTCAGCTCCTGACCTCATTACTGTGGTTCAAACATGGACAAAAGAGCTGAATTCCAGAGGTGGGTGAGAGTGACAGTACTTTAAAACGAGGCCGCCTTCGACCAAGTGTGGCATTCAGGGGCCTTAGCAAACCTGCAATCAATGGGTATCAGGGACAAATTCCCCGCTGGATGGAATCATACCTGACACGTAGGAAGATGGTCATGGTTGATGAAGGTCAGTCAATTCAGCTCCAAGTCTATAGGAGTCCCTCGGGCAGTGGCCGAAAACTTCTTCAGGGCTGCTTCATCAATGACCTTCCCTCCATTTTAAGGTCAGAAGTGGGGATGTTTGCTCATGATTGCACAATATTCTGCAACATTTGTGTCTCCTCAGATACTGAAGCAGTCCATGTTCAAATGCGACAAGATCTGGACAGTATCCAGGCTGACAAGTATCCAGGCTGACCATCACTAATAAAACACAATCTAACCTGCCCCTTGGCATTCAATGGTGTTACTATCACTGAATCCCCAGTATCAAAGTCCTGGTGGGTAATCATTGCTCAGACACTCACTGGTCTCGCCACATAAACACAGTAACTACAAGAGCGGGTCCGAAGCTAGGAATACTGCAGCGAGTAACTCACATCTTGACTTCCAAAAGTCTGTCCATCATCTACAATGCATAAGTCAGAAGTGTAATAGGAGTCTCCCAATTTGTCTGGATGAGTGCAGCCCCAACAACACTCAAGAAGCTTTATACCATCCAGGACAAAGCAGCCAGTTTGACTGTCTCTTCATCCACAATGCTCCACCATCAACGCTCAGCAGCAGCAGCAGTGTTTTACTATCTACATGCTGTAATGAAATGATTCACCAAAAATCCTCAGAGACCATCTTCCCAATCACGACTACGTATATCTAGAAGGACAAGGGCGGCAGATGTATGGAAAAACCATCATCTTTAGGCTCCCCTCCAAGCTAGTCACCATTCCGACTTGGAAATATATCACCGCTCCTTCACAGTCACTGGGTCAGAATCCTGGGATTCCCTTCCTAATGGCATTTGGAGGTCAACCACAGCAGGTGGACTGCAGCATTCAACAAGGCAGCTGGCCACCACCTTCTCAAGGGCAACTAGGGACAGGCAATAAATGCTGGCCCAGCCAGTGACCCCAGATTCACGAAATAAATAAATAGAAATTAACAGAGGAAGGTTACTGAGGTGTCGCAGGGATCAGTGCTGGGCGCCCAGGTGTTCACAATGCCCTTTAAACATTTGGTTGCTGGAATCAAATACAATATATCCCAGCCTGCTGACAGCACTAACGGATGTGGGATTGTGAGTGAGTGAGGAGGATGTAAAAAAGCACCGAGAAGACGAAGACAAGTGGAGTGAATGGGTAAATACGTGACAGATGGAGAACAATGTGGATAGAGGTGACGGTGTGCCCTTTGGTGGAAACGATAAATTGGCAGCTTACCATTTGAAAAGGATTGGTGGAAACATGTTGATCTACAAAGGGACGTATGCTCCTTTTTGTTGTTTCCTTCTGCACGAACCTCTGAGGTCCCTGCAGCGCAGTGAGTCCTGCAACCAGAAGTCAATACTAGGCATGGCATTGCCACGCTGACCAGCGTATATTGAAGCAGCAAGTGGGGAGCTATAACACGGCAAAGGATCTGCATCTCCTTGTACACCAGTCACTGAAAGCAATATTGCAGAAACAGAAAGCAGTGAGGAAGATAAATGGTGTGTTGACATTCATTTCAGGGAGATGTGAGTCTAGGAGAAAGGGTGGCTTACTGCAGCCGTAAAGGCCTTGGAGAGATCCCATCTCGAGCATTGTGCAGTATTCTGTGCAGGTTTGGTCTCCTTACCTGATAAAGGACAAACCTGACATTGATGGAGAGCAGTGAAGGATGACCAGACTGGTCTCTGGGATGACGGGCTTGTTTTGGGAGCAGAGTTTGGGAGACTGGGCCAGTATTCCATTGGGTTTAGGAAAATAAGTGGAGATCTCAGTGAAATATACAAAACTCTGACAGGGTGAGACAGATTGAAAGCAGGGATGATAATTCCCCTGGCTGGGACGTCTAAAATAAGGGGCCACAGTATTAGGTACAAGCAGGTCACTCTGCATTGAGATGAGAATAAATGTCTGGTCTCACTGACTGGTGAATATGGGGAATTCGCTCGCACCTGGAAACCGAGACACTGATTAGAAATAAGGATTTAGAGACAGTAAAGGGATGGTGGGAGAGTAGGAGTACGGTGTGGAAATGAAGGGCCAACCATCATTTCATTGAATTGGTTAGCAAACTCGATGGAACAAACATACTACCGCACCACCTATTTTATAGTTTCCCAAGGTTACTCACATTAACGGATATGTATATCGTGTGGGGTAAGTGCATTGAGGAGATTTTGTTCATGAACTAGAATGGGGAGGCTCAATGTGTTGTATGATCTACTCCTTTCCCCCTGTTTCTGTTCTCTGGGAAAGCTCAGTAAATGTTGTCACAAGCTCTCAGATGTTAAGAAGGAGGTCTCTGCAGGGTGGACAGGACTGTGTTCCCATTCCCTTTTCCGACACTGATGCTGAGGCCAGGTGTTCTGTCCGGTTTCATCCTTTCAGACCTCGGAGTAGTTTGATACAAATGAGCACTTTGCTTGGCCGTTTCAGAGACCATTGTAATGTTTATCACATGTCAGGGTCTTTGGAGTCACTTTTAGCCCAGCCCAGGAAATCATGGGAGATTCACTTCCTAAAAGTACATTGGAGAAGGAAATTCTGTTTACAATCGATATTGGCTTCAAGGTCACTATTACTGACACCAGATTTTAGATCTCGATAATTTATTAATTGTTTTTAACTTCCACCCGCTGCCAGAGCATTAGCCTGGTCTAGATTAGTAATCCAGTCACATTTCCACAACACTATCTCCACATGGGGACCTGTCGGAAACCACACTGCGCAGAGTATTTCTGTGCTGCTTGACATCTCTGTCAAAAATAACTCCCACCAATTTGACTGTCGTGATGGGACTGAGGGGGTGATAATTGGTCAGATTGTAATTATTCCCCTCTTAGGGGACTGGACATAGCTGAGTAATTATCCACATTGCCAGGGAGATGTTAGAGTTGGAGTTGGACTGAAACAGCTTCCCCAGGGACACGGCTTGTTGTGTAACACAAGGCTTCAGTCCTGTTGCAGGAATGAGGTCAGGGCCCATTGCCTTTGTCGTATCTATTGTGTTCAGCTGTTTCTTCCTCTCACACGCAGCAAATCGAATTAGTTGAAGACTGGCATCTGTGATTTTGTGGGCATCATGATGAGGGTGAGGTGTATCATCGACTCAACACGTCTGGCAGAGGATGGTGCAGATAAAACATCCTTCTCTTTTACACTGATGTGCAGGTCTGTTCCATTATTTAGGATGGGGATGTTTGTGGAGCCCTTTCCTCCAGTCATTTGTTTAATCATTCATCACCATTTATGACTGAATGTGACAGATTGCAGGGCTTCGATCAGATCCGTTGGTCAAGTCCGATAGCTTTAATGAGTTAGCATCACGTTAAAGTTCATGTGATTCTGACTCTGACATGTTCACCCACACTCGTCACTGAGCCATAGATGGTGTTGATGGTAATAGCAGACTGAGGTGTCATCCTGGCAAAAAGTTGCAGGTTGTGGTTGAATACTGTTCTGTTTCTCCTGTGGCTGTGGTCTACAGCACTACATGAATACGCAGTTTCGAGCTGCAATATCTGCAATGCAATTCTGCTGTCTGTTCTCCAATTCTCACTGAGACCCATTCACCCATCAGCCCTGCACTCAGTGACCTAACCTGGTTTCTGATGTGGAAATACTTCCATTTTGAAACTCTCATTCTGCTGAGGGTCTGTCTCCCCGGGTCTTGCTTCCAATCTGACGCATTCCGCAAAAGCATTTAACTGATCTTAATTCAAATATTTAATTCACCTGAATCTTTTTTTTTGAGAAATGCCATCTTCTGTGTATAAAGTGAATGTTTTTCCTCTGTTTCTCTCCTTGACCATGATTAAGAGCTCTGTAGTGTCTGTAGTGTCAGTGATGCCAGCCTTAAGTAGTTTCAGAGCCAATGAATTCTCTGGATTCCCAATCATCTTCACCACATTGTATATTTTCTCTTTTGGTTTGATGCTTTATCACTCATGGCTGCCTTGTTCTCCCATGAGTATGTTTCATCATCTTGGGGTTGCATTTCTGATATTATCTTCCGAATTATCCCCACAAACTTCTGCTATTGCTGCTCCATGGTCTTTCCTGCTCAGCTCCCCCTCCAATTAACCCTGGCCAGCTCCTCCCGCATGTCTTTGTAGTTACATTGCTTAATTATAAACACATTACATCTTGAAGAATGCATTGCGTATAAACTGAAAAAAGGAGTTTTGAGAGATGGGCCACGAAGAACGACTGGTGGATTTCTTAACTAGATATAAAGGGAGTACGAGAGAGAAAGAGGATATAGACATGGAGATGTGGAAAATGAGAAAACTATATCATCGAAAGAAGTAGATATACTTCCCTCAATATTTTGGCAATGCCTGTGTGCTGTGGTCCTTTGTACAGTGCAATATGTTCAAATGCTGGGTCAGATGTCATAACATTTTTCTCCAACAATATGACAGACACTAGCTTTGGAAAGAACCCAGCAGGCCAACATATTAATTCCTGGTAGAAAGGGGATTAACTGAAATAAATTGGGAAACCAGAAACAAGAATTTATAACACACATCCTGATAAGAATGAGAGACTAGAGTTGGGAATCCCAGAAAAGGGGGAACGTTGAGAGAAAGGGAAGGTATCACTTCAGATGAGGATTAAATAATGTTTTAATGCTTTATAAATTTTACACGTCATGTGCATCATTTTTCATTAACTGTGTCTCCGTTGTTCATTCAGAATGTGTTGTACACATATGGACAATCTTCCTTATCTGAACACTCACTGATTAAACAATGTATAAAAAAATCATTTTTCCTCCATTTTAGACTGTCCTGTTGTCGTGCTAGCAGGATATATGAACACCAACTGGCTACCAAAAGACATGACCCACTATCACTAGTTTCTATACATACAGAAAAAGAAGGACACCACGTTGACTGTGACAACACACACTTCCTAGGACAAAAAAAAAGCCACGCACGAAAGTTCTTAGAAGAATGACATTCTAGCCAGAAGTCGATCAATAAACGTATCAATTTACATCCTATCTACCTTCCCTTGAACAAAAAACTGGGAATGACATCACGCAACTTAAGAAACCAAGACCTAGAAATAGAAAGACACGACATACCACCAGTGCGTCACCAGAGACTTTCACTGATGATGTTACCCAGTCATGGTGACGAAACATCTGAAAACAAACCTTCAAGCTCAGCGAGTTAACATACATACTTATAAATAGTTATTTTTCTCTTAATCGTGGAATTTGCGACTACTTTGTCACTCATGTTTTAACAGATTACGAGGCGAGGTGAGCTTTTCTGGGTGTGTGATTTTAATTAACAGAGGGTTTCGACATCGACATCATAACGGTTTGAGGGCTTGTTGTATGGGATGTAGACAGATTTGAACAGATTTGGGGTACAAAAGGTCCCAGCAGATTCCATCACTTGGCAGTTAGTGACCTAGATCTTCAAATAAAACTGGTGAGATAATTCATTTAATTTTGTTTCCTTGTGGTTGGTTAATTTCAAAGAAATGGCTTTTAATATTACTAAAATGGTTCTGAGGTTTGAAGATGGTACCCACATTTGACAAGAAAGTGTAGAAAGACAAAGAAAGGGCATACTTTTAGAATTAACATGTAGATTAGAATTGGGTTTCACCAGAGACAAAAGGAAAGCTGTCACCATAATGGAGTTGGTCAAGCACTTTGGTGTATCTGAGAAGCAGGAAACTGCAGTCCAGTTCAAAAAAACTTAAATTGCAAATATGACAACTGCAGTTAGAAGATAAAGAGAGAGACTGAAAAAGAGAGAAGATAGAGAAAGATAAAGAGAGGAAAAGGAAGAGAGGGAGAATTTGAAATTCATAAGTTTGGAATTAGATAAGAAAGTTAAATTAGCAGGATGAAGATGATGGGAGAATGTAGGGCTGTATACAACTATGTTAACACATTGCCATATTTTGGTGCGAAAAATGGCAAAACCGTTTTTATTTCATTTGCGAAATTGGCTCGGCAGATGGCATGTCCAGTGAACCTGTGGGTAATGCTAGTTCAGACTAAGCTGGTGGATACAGCTTGAGAGGTATGTGCAGTGCTGTCACATGAGGGAGCAAGAGATTATGCAGATGTCAAACAGGCTATTTTGAGTGCTTATGAATTGTTACTAGAAGAATATAGACAGCGGTTCAGAAATGTAGAGACGGAACCAGGTCAGACTTATATTGAGTTTGAAAGAATTAAACACAGTCATTTTGATAGATGGGTGCAGGCCTTAAAAATGGATAAGACCTGTGAGGCTCGAAGGGAGATTATTCTGCCGGAGACTCACTTTCAGAGATGGTAAGAATTCATGTGAATGAACAGCAAGTTCAAGAAGTGAGAAGCGTGGCAGAAATGGCAGGTAAATATGCATTGGTACATGAGATGAAATTTAGCTTCTGGGAGGATTTTAATCCTGTGAGGGATAGAAATTGGGAGAAGGGGAGATCCTACACTACAAAACATAGAGTAAAGCACACTTGTAATAGTTTACCACTGGTGTAAAAGAAGCCCAAGGGGGTTGAAAGATGGTGAAAGGCCTTAGGTGTTCTCACTATAACAGAGCGGAACACATAAAATTACAGTGCTGATGGTTTAAGAAGGGCACTGGGAAAAGGTGTTTTCACTGCAGTCAGCTGGGACACACAGTGCTGGGCATTGAAGGAAGGCATTTTGGGAAAAGATGTGGTAAAAGAGTTTAAGCCAGTGGTATTAGTGAACCAGGTAAAGGAGACCCCAAGTAGAGCCGTGAAACACTTTATTTATGAGCAGTACAGGGAAACACTTTATTTATGAGCAGTGGAGGCAGATCATTGTCAGCATGGCCAGACAGATCATAGGGTGGAAATAGACTTGGACAGAGTAAGGCATACAGGTTACACAGAACAGGACGTGCACTAGACAAGATCAACATGAACAAGATGACATTATTTGAAATTAGAGAGTCCATTCATCAGTCTAACGTGACTTTCCTAATAGTTTATATGCCTTAATTAACTCTCCCCACTTTATTGTCCAGTCAGCGTGTGAACCCGTACTGAACGTCAGGTTGCTCAGAATCCACAACAGCAGCCACAATACCTTCCATCTAAAACAGGTAGCCATTCCCACCCACTTCTGCCCTACATAGAGAACACCAGGCTGTCTTCTCGGAGATGAAAGATGCCTTCTTGAGACTTCACACAAGACATATGGTTTCTCTGCTCACCGCTAAAGGACCATGTTAAAGTCCTATAAGCTGGAGCCAAGAGGGACAAAGTGGAGCAGTCTGTCTGTGCAGCCTTTGCTCCACTTGTTCATCATGTTAGAGCATCAATTAGGAGACAGTGAGGACTGCCTATGCAGGAAATCAGAGTAGAGAGTGGATTGCTGGAAAAACACAGCAGGTCAGGCAGCGTCCGAGAACCAGGAGAATTGACGTTTCGGGCATAAGACATTCATCAGGAATCAGCATAAATTACCTAATTCTGCCCCCGTGTAAGTGCATTATGGTGGGAATGGCCTCCTACTGTTCCTGTGTAAGTGGCTCAAGAGACTGACTAGCTACTTCCTCGTCCGATTGGACAGGGCCAAGTGCTTGACTGGGTTCCTGTCTGACAGCTCGATGTGCTGACAAGTGTGACAATGCTGCAGCTTTAAGAGGTTATTTTTTCCTGGTTTATTTTAAGAGAGAGATTCAACGATTGTTACCAAGCTGGCTAGTTAAGACCACTCGAGTAAACAGCGAGGGAGGCCTTGGGTGTGGCCAGCTCTCACAGGTTAGGATCACTGGGTTTTGGTTTCTCGGCAACATCAGAAACTATTGGGTCTCCACAGAGTTGGAAGCTTCAGTGAATGTCTCCTGGCTGCTACTCTCTCTGAATTTTCTCTTGCTGCTGTTTTTAATTCCTGGATTGGAGAGATGTTTGTGACATTCTGTGGAGAAAGTGAGGTCTGCAGATGCTGGAGATCAAAGTTGAAACTTTATTGCTGGAACAGCACAGCAGGTCAGGCAGCATCCAGGGAACAGGAGATTCGACGTTTCGGGCACAGGCCCTTCTTCAGGAATTCCTGAAGAAGGGCCTGTGCCCGAAACGTCGAATCTCCTGTTCTCTGGATGCTGCCTGACCTGCTGTGCTGTTCCAGCAATAAAGTTTCAACTTGTGACATTCTGTGTCTGAATATTTCTTTTTGCCAAGGGCTGTATTTATGGGAGTTTCCTATGTTGGAATAGTTCATTAGTAATAGCTCCTAGATCTATTATTCTGTTAAGCTGTCCAATATAATTACATTATTCTAAATTACTCTTTCTTTGGTTTTGTTTCATCTTTTGAGTTTAAGTAAATGGTGTTTTGCTTACCACCGAGTAGTTTGACCAGTCACATTGCATCTGGAACAGAAACTTTACATTTCCATTAAAAGAAGAACACATTAGAATCGTGGCTACTGCCTTCAAATATTTTCGAGGGGCTCCAATGTGGTCCATCACACTAGACTCCTTCCCTTCCTGAGTAAATAGGCTGGAGGCACTGAATGGGCTGTCCCTGTTCTTCTCCAATAGTGTCAATGGGCTGAATGGCTTCCTCATATTCCTGTGAAACCAGCATTAGGTGCTGAATGAACTCTTGTTTTACTGTGGCAATGTGCTGTTACATGAATGCTACTGACACTTTATCAGCACAAGTCTCAATGGAGTCTGGGTCTCGCTGCAAATGGACACAGACCAGTTCAGGAGCTGAGGGGGGACAAAATGTTCCAAACATTGTGGAATCTTCAGCGACCATCCCCACATCTGATCTTATGGTGGGGAGGGTGAGTTGGGGAGACATTGATGAAGCAGCTCATGATGTTTGTGAAGAAGAAGCTACCCTAAGGAACTCCCACAGAGGTGACCCAGAACTGAGATGATGAACATCTTCCTTTGTGCCATGTTTGACTCCAAACACTGGAGAGTTTACTCTGATTCCCATTAAGTCCAGCTCCTTGGTATCAACAGAAGTCAACCACTGCCTTGATATTGGGGCCAGTCATTTTTACCTGAACCCTTGAGTCACCCTCTTTTGTTCATATCAATAAGACATGATATAGGAGCAGCAAGTGTTTTCTTCAAACAGGTTGGTATTGAATGTCAGGATTTCTCTTCTCAAGAGTGTTGGGGAGCAAGATGACTGAAAGTATTTGAAGAGGAGGTAGATAGATATTGACCTGTCAGAGAGGTGAGGGCTATGAATAATTGGGTATGCAAAAGGATTTGAGACCAAGAGCAGGTCAGTCATGATCTTAGTGAAGGGCAAGGCAGGCTAGGGGAGTGAACGACCTTCCCCTGATTCTGATGTTCTCCCATTCTGTTATTTGAAAGTTAGTGGGTGTTATTTTCATGAAAGTTCTTTTATTGAATGTTGCAGTCAGGGAGACCAAAGGATTTTGTGAGCCATTGCTTGGAGAGGTATGTGGGCTGTATTCACAGTGAATCTGGGTCTACAACATGACCAACAAATGAAGCACAAGTTGCAGAGAGGGGGAGCTCTGCAAAGAGACATGAGGGGCCTCTTTCATATCCAGCCTGGATTTTCCAATTACATTTCCCAAATCACCTCAAACCGTGTGGGACAGTCTTGAAGGGCTGAATGGTCTCCTCTGTTTATCTGCACCAGGTTATAGGAATAAGTAGCCTCCAACTGCTCCTGTCTAGCATGTTTGAGCGGCTGAATGGAACACAGGAACATGGGACTGAGGAGCAGGAGTGGGTCACTAGAGACTTTGAGCCTTCTCCACCAGGCACTAAGATTGTGGCTGATCAGGTTGTGGACTCAGCCACACTTTCCTGTCTCCATCCCATTACGCATGACTCACTTCTCTGTCAAATATTTACATAACGCAGTTTTCAATCAATGTGAACATAGAGGCATGATAATCTTCCACCGAAGAGAATTCTGACTTGAAAGATCCTTTCAGAATTTTTTGTCATTCCTCTTGTAGAATCAGAGAGTCATGCAGAACGGAAACAGATCCACTAGTCCAATCTGTTCACTCCGATCAGATATCAAATCTGATCCAGTCCCATTTGCCAGCATTTGGCCAATATTCCTCCTCTCAGATACTTTTAAATGTACGACTGTAACCGCCTTCACTACTTCCTCTGACAGAATTTTCTATGCACGCACCACTCTCTGTGTGAAACATTTACCTTCATGTCCCTTCTAAATCATTCTCCCTCTCGCCTTCAACCTATGACCTCTTGTTCTGGACCCCCCCTATCCTGGGGAGCAGAACGTGGCAGTTCAGAATATCCATGCCCCTGATGATTTTATAAACCTCTATAATGTCATCCCTCAGCCTTTAACACTCCAGGTAGAAACACCTCAACCTAATCACCCTCTCCCTAAAGCTAAAACCTCCAGTCCCGGAACATCTATGTAAATCTTTTCTGCAGACAACTGAGTTGTACGCAGTATGCTTAAAGTGGCCTCACCAAAATCCTGTACAGATGCAACATACCACCCCAACCCCTATACTCAATGCTCTGACTGATTAAGGCAAATGTGCCAAATGTGTTCTGCACCAGACTGTCTACCTGCGACTCCACTTTCAAGGAACAAATTACCTGCATCGCTCGGTCCCTTTGTTTCACAACACGTCCCAGGACCTTATCATTAAGTGTATAATTTCTGCCTTGATTTGCCTTCACACAATACAAAACCTCGTATTTATCTAAATTACACTTCATCTGTCACTCCGTGCCCCTTTGTCCCATCTAATTGTGGTCTCGTTGTACTCTGAGATAATCTACTACACCACCTTTCTGATGTCATCTGTGAACTTACTAACTATGGTCCCAATATTCACATCTAAATCCTTTACATAAATGATGAAATGCAGCGAACTCAGTACTGATTCTTGCAGCACACTGCTGCTCACAAGCCTCCAGTCTGAAAAGTACCCCTTTTCCTTCAGGCCAAATGTGACTAGGTTCCTCTGTATCCCACGTGACTCAAACTTACTAATCTGTCTACCAATCGGAATGAAATACCAGCTATGAAGAGAGGCTGAGTAGGTTAGGTTTATTTTCCCTAGAAAAAAGGAGATTTAGGGGGTCCTGGTTGGGGTTTGCAAAGTCACGAAGTGTATACACAGGGTGGATAGAGACAGGCTTTTTCCCAGGGTAAAGGATTAAATAACGGAAGGTTGTGCTTTCAAAGTGAGAGGTGGAAGATTTAAGGGGGATACACGCGGTAAGTACTTCACGTAGAGGGTGGTGGGCGTTTGGAACGCTTTTCCAGCAGATGTGGTGCAGGCAGGCACGGTAGATTCATTTAAGATGCGTTTGGACAGATGCATGAGTAGGTGGGGAGCAGAGGGATACAGATGCTTAGGAATTGACCAACAGATTTAGACAGTGCAATTGGATCGGCTCAGGCTTGGAGGGAGAAGGGCCTGTTCCTGGGCTATAAATTTTCTTTGGTCTTTGTTCTTTAAATGAACTCCTTGCTGAAGTCCATATAGACAATGTCTACCAAACTGTCTTCATCAATCTTCTCTGTCACCTCTTCAAAAAACTCAACCAAATTAATGAGACATGATTTCCCATGCAGAAAGCTATGTTGTCTACTTCGATCAGCCCTTGCCTTCTCAAATGTATATAAATCGTGTCCCTCAGAATCCCCTCCAACAACTTACCCACAACTGACATCAGGCTCACTGGTCTATCGTTCCCCAGCTTTTTGGGTCACTGTTTCGTTTTCTAGTCCCACTCCTGCACTGCTAACAATAAATGTTAAATGTAACCAGGTCGGTGATATGGCCGATGATATCGGTCTCAGGCTGGGACAGGGTCAGTTTGAGGAACAAGTCAGGCTAGTTTCTTTAATCTGGTAAAACAACACGTTTATGATCCAGAGCAATGTTACTCAAACTATGATGGAAAGATGAATGGCAAACTGTTTGGATATTGCAAATATATAATCAATATTTCCCTTTCTAAAAACACTGACACACACACACACACACACACATACACACACACACACACACACACACACACATATATACACACACACAGACAGACACACGCACATACACACAATCTCTGCAATTTTAACTTGAAAGAACTTGGTCCAAATATTATTGGAACTCATGACAAAGGAAAAATTGTGAGATTGTCCAAAACGTTATTCTGCTTCTGAAGATATTGTACTCACACAAGCTGCTAGCAATGGGAATTCATCCTGGGAGAGTTTGGATTTGGCTGAATTCCCTTTGCTTTAGGCTTTGAGTAGATTCCAGTGAATTCTGGTTAGGGATCATCCAAAGGGTAGCATGGTGGTTAGCACTGCTGCCTCACAGCACCAGGGACTTGGGGTCGATTCCAGCCTTGGGTTAATGTCTGTGTGGAGTTTGCACATTCTCCCCTTGTCTGTATGAGCTTCTAATGGGTGATCCAGTTTCCTACCACAAACTGTGTAGGTTCGGTGGATTGGTCATGCTAAATTGTCCATAGTGTTCAGGGATTTCTAGGTTATTTGCAATAGTCAGGGGTAAATATAGGGAAATGGGTTGGGAAGATTGGTATGGACTTGTTGGGTCGAAGGGCATATTTCTACACTGCACAGATTCCATAAAAATAAGAATGGTAACGATGACTGTAGAGGGTTTTTTTCGCTCGCACACATTGCTGTGATGAGGAACAATGAAGGAGCGAGAGTGTAATAGGCCATTCCTTCTCAGGCAGATTACATTTTCTCTCTCTCTGAATTGAACCACACAGTAAAGTCATCCTCTCCCAAACTGGAACATGTGAGGTCTCCTTGTACATTGTCCAAACAATGTCTCCATCGCATTCCCTGTTACATGTAGGTGCATCATTGCTGCTGTCATATACAGAGCCATACACTTCGCAGAAAATGGTCTCGGTCAATTTGAAATATGTTTATATGTCCCTGCGTCATTAAAAAAAATAAAAATGTTTAATTTATTCAAAATACCTGTGTTAAACTGAATGCATTTTTTAAACAAATACAGAAATTGCTGGAAAAGCTCGCCAGGTCTCTCAGTACCCAGATGCTGTAGGTGTACCAGCCTCCATCACTTCCTCTGGCAGCTCATTCCATACGCACACCACCCTCTGTGTGAAATGGTGCCCTTTCGGCCTCCTCAAAACCTTTCCCCTCTCACTTTCCACCAATGCCCTCTAGTTTTGGACGCCCCTAACCTGGGGAAAAACCCCTGACTACTCACCTTATCCATGGCCATTTTGATTTTATAAACCTTTACCGCTGCAAAATGTGACCCCAATCAACACGAATGGCTGTACTTTCAGTCATCCGGGCCTAAATTCTGAAATGCAATACTGACACCTCTTCCTTCTCCATCAAGCCACAATTCTAAATCCATTTTAATCAGTTTGTTCAGATGTATCCTGAGACACTTCTGTGGGCTTTACGCCTGGACCTTTGTGCCCGGAGGTAGCGACACTAGCATCACTCAGCAATACCCATAAAGCTGTAACAGTATTCTCCTGTGTGTTTGTTCATCAGACTGTCCTGACATGGTGTGACATACCTCTGCAACAGTCAGGACTTGAATCCAGGCCTTCTAGCCCAGAGCGAGGATCACTACCACACAAGTTCAGGAATTGGAATCAAATCCAGAGCTCTGGCTCAAAGACAGGGACACTACCCACCACACTACCATTCCCAGATTTTGGGTCATATTTTAGTGCCCACTTTCAGCTTGGTGTGGATTTATTATAATCAGGTTACCATTACTGAATTACAAACAACACTTTGTATTATTAAACAAATGCAAGATATTGGTCTCAACTGTAGGATATTGAGTGTACGTGCTGTTCCATCAAAATTAACTATAAATATCTTTAATTGCTATTATCTGTAGTCTGCAATATTAAGGAAAGAAATCCTGCAGACACACTCTGCCCAATGAAGGATCTCAAATAGATATGTATTACTGAACACCAGAGACGAAGGAAGACCTTAATTTCTGACCCCAAAACACCAATCACTCTTACCCAACTCTCATGTGCGACTCCCCTTTTCCTAAAACCATGAAATGGCACCAGGCCGCTGATTACTGCCCTGCCTCTCCTCCCCACTGACTGTGTCTGCAATCTGTCCCTCCTCCCCCTAACCATACAAGGCATCCCAAGCTCAGGGTCTTTGTGAAAATCAAGGCCGGAGTGTTCAGTCTTCCTGGAGATAGGGAGGATATTTTAAAGGGGGAGAGTGAGGAGGCAGTAATATCACACACTGGGCTGAGGGGTGGCAGATGGTGTTTAGTTTGGATTAATGCGAGGTAATGGGTTTGGTAAATCAAACAACAGCAGGACCTATACAATTAAAAGTAGAGTCTTTGGCAGTGTTGTAGTACAGAAACCTAGGCCGTCAGGTTTAATTCATTAAAATTTGCATCTCATATAGATAGTGTGGTTAAGAAGTTGTTTAACACACATGTCTTCATAGGACAAACCTTTGAGTATCGGAATTGGGATGTCATGTTGTGGTTGTACAGGACATTGGTGAGACCTCTTCTGGAATACTGTATCCAGTCTGGTCACCCTGCCTGCTCATTCCATAGGCACACCACCCTCTGGGTGAAAAAGTTGCCCCTTAGGTTACTTTTAATTGCTTCCCCTCTCACCTTTAGCCTATGTCCTCTAGTTTTGGACTCCCCGTACCCTTAGAAAATAACTTGACTATTCACTTTGATATTACTGACGTTGATATTATTAAGCTGGAGAGAATTCAGAAGAGATTAAACTGGATGTTGCTGGGAAAGGAGGGAGTGAGCTATAAGGAGAAGCTGGATCGGCTGGGACTTTTTTCACTGAAGAATATGAGATTAAGCAGTAACTTTACAGAGGTTTAAAAAATAATGAGGGTTACAGAGAAGCTGAAGGGCTGATGTCTTTTCTCTAGAGTTGGGGATTCAAAACTGAGGGACTTTGAAGGTGCGAGGAAAAAAGATTTGTGAAAGTCACGAGAGGTACTGATGTTAGCTGGCTTGTGTTTGGAATGAACTTCCAGAGGAAGTGATGAAAGCAGGGACAGTTACAATGTTTAAAGGACATTTAGATCAGTCCATGGATTAGACATCAGTTTGGATGGTGCTGTGAGCAGCTGCCCTCTCCCTCCCCCTCTCTGAATGAATCCCTGCTGATTTTCACCCTCTGCCAATGCCTATGCAGTGGCGTGTGGAGGCCAGCAGAGGTTGGCATTGCATCACTTTAAGCACCACAAAGACTGCCAGACCTGCCCCACACAGACACACAGATACACACACGGGAATGGTGAGGACACGGCATGAAGCTCACCTGGTAACTTAAATGTAAAATAAAGAAATGCTTAATTCGCCTTGTAAACTGTTAAAATATGAGGGACAGGTCTGCCAAATAAAAACATCAATTTAGTTTTTTCACTCTGAAAGTGAACATTTTACATCAACTATGCACAATTCTGGGACCCTCTTTCTTTTAACTGCTTATTACCCGACTCCAGCTCGATAGCAATATACTGTGTCTGGGTCTGCCATCCTCTCATATGCACAGGTGCTTGTAAGCTCTCAGTTCAGAACAGCATTCCCTCTCTCTTAAAGGTACAGTACACACTTTCAACTTCATCACATTATACTCTGATGAATATTGATAAGTGGATCCTATCTGGATTACTTTTGCTCTGTGGTTTGTCAATATTTACTTTGCTCCGTCTGGTGTGTGTCAGGACTTTTGTTGCTCCATTGACAGCATGTCATTATTCGACATTGTCCATAGGAATATATCAGTATTTCACTTGCTCACACTCGTGTATGTGGGGCAGAATTTCAGTTGTTTCATGGGGACTGTGACTCTATAACAATCTGAATGTTTGTAGATGGCACCGAACCTGGAAGAACTCTGAAGTCTATGGAGGACAGTGCGGAACTCTAACAGGACAATCACATGTTGGTGTAGTGTTCAGGTTTATGGCAGATGGGGATCAGTGAAGAGAAGTGTGAGATGATACACTTTGGTAGGAAAGACAATGAACGGCAGGTTAAAGCAGGCTGTGACATTATAAAGGGGCTGCAGGAACAGAGAGCGCTGCGTGTATATGAGCACAGATTGTTGAAGATGTCAGGACAAGTGGGGAGGGCAGTTACTATCACAGATTAGTTTCAGTATCTGAGCTGTTTACAGGGGAGGTGTAGGAGGGAGTCTCGGTGCTGCCTTCCTGGGAGGTGGTGGTGACGATGTGTTGTGAGCCCATCCTCCTGCCCACCGAGTCCGTGGGGATTCCATTTGTACCAGCTCAGCACAAAAGGGAGATGACAACAGGGCCACGGTTCTAAGTTGTGTCGGGGGGAAACGGAGGTGCCCGTGGGTTTAAAGTGAGAATTGCCCTTCACTGATCATTGCTCCTTACTCGGTCGGTGGGACGTGGATGTTTCAGAATCTCCACACGAGGCGTCCCGGTCCTCTCCGGCTCGTACCAGGGTCCTCCCACATGGCGGGGGGTGGGGGGGAGGGAAAGGATATCGGGCACTGCACTACCCGGATAGGCCCTTCCTGTCTTATTCCAGACTGTTTCTCCTGAAATGGGTGAAGTGGGGGGAGGGAGTGAGGGTGGGAGTGTGTGGTCCTGTTGTTAGTGTTAGTGTAGGTGGGGAGGGGGTCATGGTGAGGTGTCCGGAGGGAGTCAGTCCACAGTGTTGTATCCATGCAGTGTTATTAGTGTGGGGGTGAAGTGGAGGGAGGGGGGAGAGAGAGGGAGAGAGAGAGAGAGACAAACAGAGAGACAGAGACAGAGAGAGAAGGTGCAGCATGCCGCAGTGAGAGTGGTGGACCATGAGCCTTGTTCGGGGGTTGGTGCTGTAACAGATATACAGTGACTGTGAGGGAGCAAAGAGAACACGGTGACCCTTATCCTGACAGAATGGGGAAGGTTATTGAAGCTTGTCCTGTATTGCTGAACATTTCTTCAGACTGCAAATACTGCACTGAGCTGGGTGGTGAGCTTAGACCATGCTCGGTGGGTCTGGTGGTGTCGCCCCCTCTGGGAAGAGAATAGTCCCCCTCTGTACTAGCCCATCCACCAGGATCTCCGTGCCCCTGTTGACAAACCGTAGTGTAATTGTCCCTTATCTGCCATGCTCGGGGTAAACTATGTAGGGCAGCTCCAAGCTGAGAAAGCTCAATCGTTGTCCATTGGGCTTTGAAAGATGACATCAGTGTCAGGGATCACGGAATATCCAGGGGCATCTGGGTGATGGTGTGTACCTCCAGCCATGAAGGACTCCATTTACAAAGTTGTAGATCAAATGCTCATCCAAAACTCTCCATCATTTGACCTCACACCAATATCACTTTTTCCCATCTTTCCTGGGAAGACTGGCTCATGTTACAGGATGCTATCGAAGTGTCTACTTTTCAGCATTCTGAAACCTGGGAACACATCCTTCCAGGACACTGTCTCTCAGTCTCACCGTCTCTGTCTATTTCCCAAACCCCTCCCATGTGGTGATATTTAAACTGATTCCCCCGCCATCTCTCTCTGGCAGTGATGTTCACACCCACAGCACCCCCTTGTCAGGGCAACAATGGAGAGATGGAGCTGTAAATGGATGGAACTGCACATCCTGTCACTTCCAGCCGGGCTGCAAGTTTCCCCACGCTGGGCAGTGATCTAACACAGTGTTACTGAGCATTGCACTGGGATGGCGGACACAGTCCTGCATGCAAGAAGGGTAACTACTCCTGGTTTACAGATCAATGCACTCGGGTGGGGTACACAGCCCTACATGCTGGGAGGGTAACCGCTCCTGGTTTATAGTTCAATGCACTGGGGTGGGGTACACAGTCCTACATGCTGTGAGTGTAACTGTTCCTGGTTTACAGACTAATGCTCTGGGGTGGGGTACACAGTCCTACATTCTGGGAGTGTAACTGTTCCTAGTTTACAGATCAATGCACTGTGGTGGTGTACAGTGTCCTACATGCTTGGAGGGTAACTGCTCCAGGTTTGCAAATTAATTCACGGGTGATCACTGCACAGATCGCTGTGATGGTCAGTCATTCTGGTTGAGGTTTATAGATACTGCGATGATGTGGTCTGCACAGCTCCCAGTGCTGGACAGATATCTAGTCCGGGTTTATAGATCAATGCACTGATGTGGTCTGCACTGCTCCCAGTGCCGGACAGATATATGGTCTGGGTTAATAGATCAATGCACTGCTGTAGTCTGCACAGTGATCCACTCTGGACAGATCGCTGGATTGCATTGACCAGTGGAATGGATGAGTCTGGACAAATTGCTGGGTTGTACTGAGCAGTACACTGGCCTGGTCTACACAGTGTTCCACAGTGAACAGAAATCTCCTCTGGGTTGATGGTGTCTGGGCTGGTTCTGTGAGGTAGATTGAGAATGTGGTGTATCTAACACTTTCAGCTGATCTGGCAATGCCTTTAATTCCAATTCCTGTGATTGGACCCTCCGTCTATCACCCCATTAATGTTACAGTGTGCCCAGTACATCATGTTGGTGGGGTGGGTAGGGGGAAAGGTAATGGACAGGTCAAGGAGTTCCCCGGAATGTTCTGTCCCCGACATTCCATAACTGCCATTCCCCGGAACGTTCTGTCCCCGACATTCTATAACTGCCATTCCCCGGAACGTTCTGTCCCCGACATTCTATAACTGCCATTCCCCGGAACGTTCTGTCCCCGACATTCTATAACTGCCATTCCCCGGAACGTTCTGTCCCCGACATTCTATAACTGACATTCCCCGGAACGTTCTGTCCCCGACATTCTATAACTGCCATTCCCCGGAACGTTCTGTCCCCGACATTCTATAACTGACATTCCCCGGAACGTTCTGTCCCTGACATTGTTTGTGAAGGGCCGGACGTCAGTGAATTGAACAAACGATAAGATCCCGAGGGAGGAGATCCTGTTCCAGGGAGAAGGAGACACTGTTCTGAAGGTCCCTCAGGCAGTTAAAGGGGTGAATACGTTTTCCCTGCGTTTACATTTCTCCACGACACAGGATCGACCACAATTTAGACCAAAATACAGAAATTCCCAAACTCCGTTTGTCATCAGGAAACTGGGAGAGAATCCTTCAGGACGGCAACGTTCCCACCCTCCGTATTAGGAACTGGGAAGGAGTGACCTGTGTCTGCTCTCGAGTGATCGAGTGTGTGGGAATGTTCTAGAAACCATCTGTCCTTATGGATGTGACTCTGTGTGGATGGGGAGGGAGGGTTTCTTGTGGTTTATGTCACATTTTTGTCATTAATTCCGACCTTCCCATTTGTTATTCCAGCTCCAATTATTTTAATAAATCCCTGAATACAGGGACACATTTGAAAATCTCACTGGGTCCCCGATCAAACGGGTCCCTTTGCCTCCAGGCTGATGGATAATGGGTTTGTTTTCCTTCCTCACAGTTAACGTAGTGACCATCTACGTCCTGCTTTATAAAGATTGTGGATTGTCTCCATGTGTCAGACGTTACCTGGGGGCCATGGCAGCGGCGGATCTCCTGGTCATTATCCTCGACCTGATCCTGAGACACATTCCCATTGTTTATAAGGAACAGTTTTATTTCCTGAAGGACTCCGTCCCCGTGTGTAATATCCACGCCGTCCTGCTTTATGCAGCCGCTGACTGCTCTGTCTGGTTCACCGTCACTTTCACCTTTGATCGGTTTGTGGCCATTTGTTGCCAGAAGCTGAAAAGTAAATATTGCAGTGAGAAAACTGCGGCTGTGGTTCTGGGAGCAGTGACTGTGCTGAGCTGTTTAAAGAACATTTCCTGGTATTTTATGTTCAAGGCTCAGTATTCGCTGTGGAACCGCCCCTGGTTTTGTGATGTACCATACTCTGTTCAATCCTCCATTGTCTGGGTCACAATCGAGTTCCTGCACCACATTCTAACCCCGTGTGCCCCATTTCTCCTGATTCTGCTGCTCAATGTTCTCACCGTCAGACACATTGTAGTGACCAGCAGAGCCCGCAGGAGACTCCGCACTCACACCAATGGGGACACATTCATCAATCATTCTGACACAGAAATGAGAAACCGAAAAAGATCCATCATTTTACTGTTTGTGATCTCGGCCAATTTCATCCTGTTATGGTCAACATTAATGCTGTATTCTATATGGAGACGGATGGATGATATTGTGGATACCGCTGTGTATCTCCATCGCTTCGTTAAGGAATTGGGCTTCATGCTGCAGCTCCTC
This sequence comes from Chiloscyllium plagiosum, assembly GCF_037043375.1. Classification (NCBI taxonomy): domain Eukaryota; kingdom Metazoa; phylum Chordata; class Chondrichthyes; order Orectolobiformes; family Hemiscylliidae; genus Chiloscyllium; species Chiloscyllium plagiosum. The sequence goes on along the minus strand of NW_028270174.1, from coordinate 53,703,868 downwards.
AGTTGCTGCACAAACACCGCGATTTATGCCGTGACCCAGACTAAGTTCAGGCAGCAGCTGAAGAATGTGCTGAAATATCCCTTCTCCCAAATTCATCAATCAATCAAACTCCCTCATTAATCAATCCATCCAGGAATTTCTCATTTCAGTTCAGTGTTTCAGTGATGGAGCAGCCTGTCGCTATGGTAACAGACTGAGGGTAGCGCTGGTTTGTCAATCCATATCCCACAGGGGGGTAACAGGGAAACATTTCAATGTTTCTCACAACTCACGGGCCAGTGAGAAAAGGCACCATCCCACTGACTGTATCCATCACTTCCATTTGTAAACAATAAAAATGTTGATTAAAGCGTGCCGAGCAGCAGAGTGACCGATGTTGTTGTGTGTCTTTGTGTTGGAGAAGCTGAGCTGGAGAGAGACAGACTCAGCCCCAAGTCCTGGTCTTCGGGGGAGGGGAGAGAACCGGGCCCTGAGCTCATGAGCTGGGTTTAACTCCCTCTGTCCCCCCACTGCAGCCTGGCCTCCCCATTTCCTCTCCCCTACTTTTTCTCCTCAATTCTGTCCCTCTCTCTCACCACCTCTCCCTTTCAATCTCCCTCATTCCCCCTCTCACACATTCACACACACCCAACCCCGGTGTCTCCACCTGCCTCCACACTTCCCATCCCCTCATCCTCACTTTCACTGTCCTGCCGTCTCTGTCTCCCTCCAGCTGTTCCATCTTTATCCTATTTTCCCCCTCATCCTACCGCCCTCATCTCAACCCCCTCCACACACGCAGCCTCACGTCCAACCACACACCCCCAACTCCCAGTCTCTGGATCAGAGGGAGAGGGAAGGGCCAGGGACCCAGAGTGTTTCAGAGAGAGAGGGAGGAAGGGACAGGAGGTAGAGATATTCAGTCAGAGAGAAACGGAGGGCGGGTGGGGAGAGAGAGACACCAAGGGACGGGGGTCGAGCGTGAGAGAAGGTGGACAGAGTGAAGGAGCAGGGAGAGAGAGAGGGGAACAATAGAGAGATAGTGTGAGAGAGTGGAGGGAGGTTAGGCGAGGGAGGGAGGGGGAGGGTGAGAGAGCGGAGGGGAAGATGGGAAGGGCGAAAGAGGGGAGGGAGGGGATGGCAAGAGGAAGGGAGGGGGATAGAGGGGAGGGCAAGGGGAGGGAGAGAGCTGGGAGGGAAGGAGGGGATGTGAGAGAGGGAGAGGGCGAGAGAGGGCCTGGGAGAGAGGGGAAGGCGAGAGAGGGGATGGGTTGAACGTGACAGTGAGGGTGGTGTGGGGCAGTGTGTGTCCTGCTAGTGGAGTGTGTGGTGGTGAACGTGACGGTGGCGGTGGTGTGGGGCAGTGTGTGTCCTGGTAGTGGAGTATGTGGTGGTGAGCGTGACGGTGGGGTGGTGTGGGGCAGAGAAATGAGAAGCCAAAACAAATCCATCATTTTACTGTTTGTGATCTCGGCCAATTTCATCCTGTTATGGTCAACGTTAATGCTGTATTCTATATGGGCCTGGATGTATTATATTGGGTATCTCCATGGCTTTGTTTAGGAATTGGGCTTCATGCTGCAGCTCCTCAGTTGCTGCACAAACACCGCGATTTATACCATGACCCAGACTAAGTTCAGGCAGCAGCTGAAGAATGTGCTGAAATATCCCTTCACCCAAATCCATCCATCCATCAAATTTCCTCATTAATCAATCCATCCGGGATTTTCTCATTTCAGTTCAGTGTTTCAGTGATGGAGCAGCCTTTCGCTATAGTAACAGACTGAGGGTAGCGCTGGTTTGTCCATCCTTATCCCACAGTGGGGGTTACAGGAAAATATTTCAATGTTTCTCACAACTCCGGGGCCAGAGAGAAAAGGCACCATCCCACTGACTGTATCCATCACTTCCATTTGTAAACAATAAAAATGTTGATTAAAGCGTGCCGAGCAGCAGAGTGACCGATGTTGTTGTGTGTCTTTGTGTTGGAGAAGCTGAGCTGGAGAGAGACAGACTCAGCCCCAAGTCCTGGTCCTCAGAAGAGGGGAGGGGACCGGGCCCTGAGCTCATGAGCTGGGTTTAACTTCCTCTGTCCCTCCACTGCAACCTGGCCTCCCCATTTCCTCTCCCCTACTCTTTCTCATCACTTCTCTCCCTCTCTCTCTTTCTGTACACTGGCTCTTTCTCACCACCTCTCCCTTTCACTCCCCTCTCTCTCTCTCGCACACCCCAACACCCGTTTCTCCACCTGCCTCCACTCTTTCCTCTCCCCCCAACCCGCACTCTGCCATCTCTCTCTCTCCCTCCCGCAATTTCGTCTCTACCCGATTTCCCCTCCTCCTACCTCCCACATCTCTCTATTCTCTCACCCCCACCACCCCCCCCCCCACATGCAACACCACCACCCACACCACCCCTAGTCTCCGTGTCAGAGGGAGAGGGAAGGATCAGAGAGACAGAGTGCGTCAGAGAGAGAGAGAGGGATGGAGGGACAGGAGAGGGAGAGATTCAGTCAGAGAGAAACCGAGAGAGGGGGATCGAGAGTGAGAGAACGGAGAGAGAGTGAAAGAGCAGGGAGAGAGAGACGGGAACAAGGGATAGATAGGGTGAGGGAAGGAGAGAGAGAGACAGGGGAGGAGATAATGAGAGATAGAGGCGCGAGAGAGAGAGACAGAGAGGTGCAAGGGAGGGGGCGAGAGAGAAAGGGGGCACGTCTTAGAGAGAGAGGGACAAGGACCGAGAAAGATGGGTAGGCGAGAGAGAGAGAGAAGAGGAGAGAGGGAAGAGAGAGAGAGAGAGAGAATGAGGAGGTGAGAGAGTGAGGGGGCGCGAGAGAGAGAGAGAGGCGGGGTGAGAGATAGAGGGAGAGACAAAAAAGTGGGATGTCAAGAGTGAGGTAGAGGTGGCAAGAGTGAGAGGGTCGAGTGAGAGAGAGAGGGGTCTGCAAGTTTCCCCACACTGGTCAGGGACCTAACACAGTGTTACAGATCTATGCACTGGGGAGGTGTACACAGCCCTACATGCTGGGAGAATAACTGCTCCTGGTTTACAGATCAATGCACTGTGTTGGTGTACACAGACCTACATGCTGGGAGGGTAACTGCTCCTGGTTTACAGAACAATGCCCTGGTTTGGTGTACACAGACCTTCATGCTGGGAGGGTAACTGCTCCTGGTTTACAGATCAATGCACTGGGGTGGTGTACACAGTCCGACATGCTGGGAGGGCAACTGCTCCTGATTTACAGATCAATGCACTGGGTTGGTGTACACAGACCTTCATGCTGGGAGGGCAACTGCTCCTGGTTTACAGATCAATGCACTGGGTTGGTGTACACAGTCCTACATGCTGGGAGGGCAACTGCTCCTGATTTACAGACGAATTAACGGGTGATCACGGCAGAGGTCGCTGAGTGGATCAGAGTATCTCGTTGTGGTTTATAGATAATGGAATAATGTGATCTGTGCAGCTCCCCATGCTGGATGGAGTGAATTGTTGAACTTCTCCAAAACAGGAATCTCTCTAAGGGTATCATAGCCTTGCCCTGTTTTTAATACCCTTACCCACCTTTCAAAATTATTTTGTTTGATCCTTTCCAGGCAGGATTCTGATCCAATGCTGCAAATGAACAATTCAGTGGCTGAGCTATTTCAGGTTTTCTATTATACAATACATACAATATACCTTATACATTGTTGTATAGAGCTGCTTGTCTGTGCATAAATATTGTTTTGCATTGGAGCTGATCTATTTACATGTAAATATTACTGTGCATCAAACTATCTCAGTTTATTTATAACTTTCTTTGTATGGGAACTGTTTGTTCATAAATACAAATATTGTTGTGGATGGGAAGTGTTCATGTTTATATTTAAATCCTGTTTTGTTTTGGAGATGTTCATGCGTTTTCATAAGTATTTTTGTGCATTGGAATTGATGTGAATTATATCCCAGACCACAACAACTCGCTGCATCAAAACATCTGCCTTCTTGATACCTTTTGCTCAATTCGATGGGCTCTGATAACATCAGAGATAGCACATCTGCCTTGTGTGTCAGAGAGAGTAGTTACATTTCATTTAAACCCTTTCTCAATATCATTAAGAAGTGATTAATCAAAGAAACGACATGTTTTTACAGTTCAACCAAATAAAACAAAAAATTGTACAAAGTTAGAAAAATAAAATAATCTGGAGTGTATATGTCAATCCCTGTTTCCCTTCAGTGTTGTTATGGATTTGGTTGGACTGGGAACAGGGACTGCAGTTTAGAAATAATCGAATGAACAGCAGAAAGGAATCTTTTTTTAAAATTTCACTGGAATTTCAGTGAAAATTCTGAAGTCTGCTCTAAACCCACCAGATGCAGACTAATGTAAACTCCACGTGGAGCAGTCAGGCAGACTCACAGCAATGTGCTCTGACCCCACTAGAGGGCAGACTATTGTAAACTCCCCATGCAGCAGTCAGTGTAAGGAACAAGTCAGACAGATTTCTTTAATCTGCTCAAACAACACGTTTATGACCAAAACAACGGTTCTCAAACTATTATGCAAAGAGGAATGACGAGAGGATATTGCAAATATATACATTGATATTTTGCTGAGAAACACACACAGACACACACACACACACAGACACACACACACCAGCACGCACAAACACACACGTATTGTCAATAACAAACTGAAAAGCAAAATATCTGCAAAGTTAACTTGAAAGATCATTGTCCAAATATGGTTCGAACTCATGACCAAAGGAAAAATGAGAGTTTGACTCAAATGCTGTTCTATTTGTAGAGTCATCAGATCCTACAGCATGGAGAGAGGCAGAGAGGCCCTTTGGCCCAAACTTGTCCATTCTGACACAAATATCCAACCACATTAACCTCATTTCCCAGCACTTGGCCCATAGCATTCTCATCCTTTCCTGTCCATGTACCTGCCCAAATGCCGTTTAAATATCGTTAATATAAGTGCTTCAACCACTTCGGTTGGCAGCTCATTCCCTTTGTGTACCACTATCTGCGTAAAACAGTTTCCATCAGTTTCCCTTTTATTTATTCCCCTCTCACCTTAAATTGTTGCCCTCTCGTCCTCGATTCCACAACTCTAGGAAAGAAAAGGCTGGATCTATCCTATCCATGTAAACTTCTATAAGATCTCTCTCAGTCTCATATTCTCGAAAGAAAAAAGTCCTCGCTTGTCAAACCTCTCCCTATAATTCATGCTGTTGAGTTATGGCAATATTTTTGTAAAATCCATCTGCACACATTCTAAATTAAAAACATCCTCCTGATCGCAATGTGACTAAACCTGAACACAGCACGACAAGTGCAGCCTCACCAAAATCCTGTATAACTGCAACATAACTTCCCAACTGCTCTCCTCACTGTCCTGACCGATGCATGCTTGTGTGGCAAAAGCCTTCTTCACTACCATGTCTAGCTATGACCCCACTTTCAGAGAACGGTGGACCTAAACTCCATGGTCCCTCTGCTCAACTATACTCCTTAAAGTCCTACCAATCACCATGAAACTCCTACCTTGATCTAACGTTGCCAAAATATTCTTCGGCCTACTTCTCCAGTTTGATCAAGGTCCTGCTGCAATCTCTGATATACGTCCTTCCTGTCCACGGTACCATCTATTTTAGTGTCATCTTCAAGTTTCCTAATCATGCCTTGTACATTTGTAAGAATATCATTGATACAGATAACAAACAGCAATGTGCCCATCACTGACTCCTGAGGCACTTCATGTGTCACAGGCCTTGAGTCCGAGCATCCTTCCACTATTACCCTCTGCTTACTACCATGAAACCAATTGTGTGTACAATTTGCAGCTCCCTCTGGGGTCCATGCGATTCTAACATTCCAGAACAGCCTATCAATGGTGACCTTGTCAAAGGCCTTAGTGAAAACCATACAGACGACATATACCGCCCTAACCTCATCAACATTTCTGGTCACTTCATCAATGAACTCAAACAAATTTGAGAGGCATGATCTCCCACTCACAAAGCCATTCAATCTTTTCAGTCTAAAAATATATATTAATAATAATTATTAAAATTAATGAGAACATATGAATTAGGAAATAATAAAATCATTTCATTTTCAGTGGAGAAAAAAATTATCCATGGTATGTGATATTGGAACGTCCATCATGGATGAAGGGCAGAATAGATTTTGTACCTGTGTCATTGAACTGTGTTGAAAAAGGTAAGGGTGGCATGGTGATTCAGTGGTTAGTACTGCTGCCTCATAGTGTTATTGTGGGATATAAATGAATTAATGTTATTTCTGCGACTATAAATTCTGATACAGAACAGGAATGAGAAAATATATATTCAGCAAAAAGAAAGAATATGTTAGCATGAGACGTGATTACAGAACAATGGTGGATGTATGTGCAAACAGGAAAACATCTGTTTCCCCACTTGCACGGAGACACAGGAACAAACCCTAATTAAAGAGGTCAAAGTGGCCTCTGGATAGAAATAGATGCTGATAGAAGAAAAGATATGCCTAATCAATAACCTACGGTAGACTGACGTCAAACACCCTTATGGGAGTCAGAGATAAGAGTTTGTCACGGACAAGACAGGATAAACTGAAGTTGTGGGATAAGTCTTAAGGAAATGAGTGACGTAAGTGAAGCAGGGACAAACAATGGAATGAGTCAAAAATATGGGAATTTAAAATGTATAAATTGCGAGAGTTGGTTGGGGTATAGTGTGTATTTGTCATTGCCTTTCTAGGCATCAGACATTACACCCAGCTGCAGGTGTACAAATAAAACGACGCTGCTGTTTCAGATATTTGGTCTCGGACTGAAATTATTGATGTGAGTGGGCTTTGTTTCTCACAATTGGGGGCTCGTGTCCGAGATTTTCTTCCATCACCGGGGGGAGTGGCTGGCCTTGGACACTGGGAAGACGCGTCCCGTTCCCCATTGAGGAGCGGTCTCGTGTCCCGGTTTGGTCTGCTCCCTTGGGTGACTGATGTGAATCCTATAAGACAGACATCTGAATCAGACAGTGATAGGAGCTCGATAGAAGATACGGTGACAAAAGGGGCCAGGCAACTCTGCACAGACCAAGGTAAGAAAACAGACTTTTAAGTATTGCCTTGGTGGCCGGGAAAAGAGGATGTTGTTCCTGACCCTCAATCCTCAGCAACAGAAAGGGGAGCTACAGTAGATGAAGAGGAGGCCTCCGGAGAATCTAAATCAAAGTCTAAGGGGGGAAAACAAAAGAAAAAGGGGAAAAACGTAATGACTTATCCTCTTCGGGAGGTACCCATAGGGGACAAAGAGATTGGGTTTGTAAGTGCCCCCCTCACCAGTGGGGAGGTCAGAACATTTAAAAAGGAAATGAAGGTCCTGGTTGAGGATCCGGTGGGATTGTCCGAACAAATTGATCAATTTTTGGGGCCTAGTCTGTGTACCTGGGCTGAATTAATGTCTATTTTGAATATACTATTTACTGGGGAGGAAAGGGGACTTATACGAGGAGCTGCCATTAAAATATGGGACAGGGAACACCCGATTGGAGATGGGAATGCTGGACAGGGAGAGGTGAAGTTTCCCCTCAGAGACCCCCAATGGGAAAACCAAAACCCGGAGCATAGAGAAGAAATGAGGGAATTGAAATACCTGATTCTAAAAGCAATAAGAGAGGCAGTTCCGAAGTCACAGAATTTGATTAAAGCCTTTGAAATTAGACAGGAGAAAGATGAGACTCCCTCAGCTTTCTTGCAAAGATTAAGGGACTCAATGCGGAAATACTCTGGAATGAACCCTGAGGACCCAGTGGCACAGGGTCTTTTGAAAGTACATTTTGTGACAAGAGCATGGCCAGACATACAGAGAAAGATACAGACGATAGAAGGGTGGAGCAAAAAACCATTAGATGAATTGTTGAGAGAGGCACAGAAAGTGTTTGTAAAGAGGGAGGATGAGAGACAAAAACAGAAGGTGAAAATGATGGTAGCTACAGTGGATGAGGTAATTAAGAGGAGAATGGAACCGATAGTGAGCAACCGGAGCGGCGGGAGGCAGCATGTAGGACAGAGAGGAAGAGGAAGAGGGAGAGGACAAGGGGGAACATTTGATAGAGGGTTTGAGCGACAGGGGCAGAGATGGAAGTCTCTACAGGCAGGATGCTATTATTGTGGAAAGATAGGGCATTTTAAGCGGGAGTGTCCTGATCTACAAAGGGAAGAAAGGGCAATTCCGCTTATGAATTATGATGAAGAATAGGGGTGTCAGGGGTTCCTGCCCTCGGGGGCCCACCAGGAACCCTTGATAAACTTGAAGGCGGGACCCTGTAGGGAAGAGGTAGTCTTCCTAGTAGATACGGGGCGGCTAAATTTTAAACCAAAGAAAGCAGAAATGTTAACACGATCAATTACTGTTTCGGGGGTAAAAGGGGAAGGATTTACTGTTCCAGTATTCGAACCTATGATGATAGAAGGTCCTAAGGGTAGGGTTACAGGGGAACTGCTGTATATCCCTGATATAGGAAGTAACTTACTGGGGAGAGGCTTAATTATCCTTTTAGGACTGGAGATTGGAATTCAGGAAAAAGAATTAGTTGTACAACTGGTGATGTTGACAGAGGACGCAGAGAGAGAGATAGACCCTATAGTATGGGCTAGAGAAGGGAATCGTGGAAAACTACAGATCCCTCCCCTTTTAATAAATTTAAAACGAAAAGGAGACATTATCTGTGAACGACAATATCCTATTTCCATAGAAGGTAAACGAGGAATGCAGCCAGTAATTGAGGGATTGATTAGAGATGGACTATTGGAACCATGCATGTCTCCTTATAATACCCCAATTCTACCAGTGTGGAAATCTGATGGAACTTTTGGATTGGTGCCGGATTTGAGAACATTAAATCGGATAGTACAGGTCAGGCACCCAGTGGTGCCAAACCCCTACACGTTATTAAGTAAGATCTCTCATGATCACAAATGGTTTAGTGTGATAGATTTAAAGGATGCCTTTTGGGCTTGTCCCTTGGCGGAGGAAAGTAGGAATTTGTTTGCCTTTGAATGGGAGGATCCCAAGACAGGGCGGAAACAGCAATACCGGTGGACTGTGCTCCCCCAGGGGTTTACAGAATCCCCAAATTTATTTGGACAGATGTTAGAACAAATATTGGAGAAATTTAGCAGCCCCAAGGGGACTACCCTGTTGCAGTATGTAGACGACCTCTTAGTATCAGGAATAAGAAGAGAAAGAGTAGTAGAAGCCACTAACAAATTATTGAATTTCCTGGGCCAGCAGGGCCTGCGAGTATCTAAAAACAAATTACAATATGTGGAGCAAGAAGTAAAATACTTGGGACATTTAGTGAGTGAGGGTAAGCGAAAGATAAGCCCGGAGCGGATAGAGGGAATAGTGGGGAAGCCACTGCCCAGCACTAAACGAGAGTTACGCAAAATTTTGGGTCTAACGGGATATTGCAGATTGTGGATAGATTCCTATGCTCAGAAGACTAGGAAATTATATCTCAAACTAATAGAGGGGGAGCCAAAACATCTAAATTGGAATAATGAGGAAAAAGAACTAGTCGAGAAACTCAAAAGAGATTTGATTCATGCCCCCGTGTTAGCCTTACCTTCCCTAGATAAATCTTTCCACCTCTTTGTCACCGTAGATAAGGGAGCGGCTTTGGGGGTATTAACCCAGAGTGGGGAGGGATGAAACAGCCAGTAGCATATCTTTCAAAGCTATTGGATACAGTATCCCGAGGGTGGCCTGAGTGTGTGCAGGCTGTGGCTGCCACTGCACTATTGGTGGAGGAAAGCAGAAAGCTTACATTTGGGGGAGCCCTAATAGTAAGCACCCCACACCAAGTGAGAACGATCTTAAACCAAAAAGCTGGGCGATGGTTGACAGACTCGCGGATTTTGAAATATGAGGCGATACTGATAGAAAAGGATGATTTACTGCTAGTCACCGACAATTGTTTAAATCCAGCTGCTTTTCTTTGGAAAGGGGAAGGAGACTCTCCTCAGAATCCAGGGCCCGACTGCCTTGACATTATAGAATACCAAACTGAGGTCCGTATGGACCTGAGAGATGTTCCGCTTCATGCAGGGGCTAGACTTTTTATAGACGGGTCATCCCGGGTGACTGAAGGGAAAAGACATAATGGGTATGCAGTTGTAGATGGGACAAAAAGTAGTGTGGTGGAGGCAGGAAGGTTGCCAAATGGGTGGTCAGCTCAGACCTGCGAACTCTATGCATTGGAGAGAGCCCTTAGGACATTAGAAAATAAAGAGGGAACAGTATACACTGACTCTAAATATGCATTTGGTGTTGTGCACACGTTCGGAAAGATATGGCAGGAAAGAGGACTGATCAATAGCCGGGGGAAGGAATTAGTTCATGAAGAATTGATTAAACCGGTCTTGGAATCTTTATTACTCCCCCGAGAGATAGCCGTAGTGCATGTAAATGGTCATCAGAAAGGAAATGAACCAGAGGTTAGGGGAAATAGATTAGCTGATGAAGTGGCTAGGGAAGCCGCCCTGAATCCACAAGAAGTGATGGTTCATTCCCTAATACCTACTGTCCCAGGTCATAGGGAAACTCCTATATTTACTAAAAGAGAGGAAAGAGAATTGGAGAGATTTAGGGGCTACAAAGACAGCAGACGGGCATTGGAAGTTACCTCATGGAAGGGAAATGTTAAACAAAATGACGATGCGGGAGATTATGGCTATCCTACACCAAGGCAGTCACTGGGGAGTACAAGCAATGTGTGATTTAGTTCTTAGGGAATATGGAAGTAAAGGGATATATACCATTGCTAAACAAATATGTGAGGGATGCATAATATGCAGAAAGATAAATAAAAAAGTTCTGAGAAAACAGGCCCATGGAGGAAGAGACCCAGGATTGAGACCCTTCCAGAGTATACAAGTTGATTATACTGAACTGCCTAGAGTAGGAAGACTATAATATATGTTGGTCATAGTAGATCATTTATCTGGTTGGGTTGAAGCATACCCCCTAGCTACCGCCACTGCAAATGGGGTGTCTAAAACAATATTAGAGCACGTAATTCCCCGATATGGGCTAGTGAACCGTATAGATTCCGACCAAGGAACTCATTTTACCTCTAAAGTGTTACAGGGGGTAATGAAAGGGTAGGCGATTTCCTGGGAGTTCCACACTCCATGGCATCCGCCATCATCAGGAAGAGTTGAGAGAATGAACCAAACACTCAAACAACAGCTCTCCATAAATTGATAATAGAAACCAGACTCCCTTGGACCAAATGTTTACCTATAGCTCTCTTGCGAGTACGAACAGCCCCAAGGAAAGATTTGGGACTATCCCCCTATGAAATCTCATTTGGATTACCTTATCTGGGAACGTAGGGAGAATTGCCAATTCCCGAAACTAAAGATTTGTTTTTAAAGAAGTATATACTGAACTTGTCCTCCTCTTTATCTTTCCTCAGAAAATAGGGTCTATTGGCACAGACTCCACCCCTTGAATTTGCTGTTCATCCCATCCGGCCAGGAGATTGGGTCTTAATAAAATCATGGACAGAGACTAAGCTGCAGCCAGACTGGGAAGGGCCGTATCAGGCTCTTTTGACTACCGAAACGGCAGTAAGGACAGCGGAAAAAGGCTGGACTCATTATACTTGGATCAAAGGGCCAGTGGACCCTCCAGTTGAGGAAGAAGTCTGGACAGCCGAATCAATACAAGACCCACTGAAACTCAGACTAAAGAGACTTTGAGTAATTGACTATACAGTGGCGACGTGAGCGCGGGATTATTTCAGTAAGATTGTATATTAAGCCTTTTTGTGTTTTAGCATAATGATTAGAATACTGGGAATGCTTAGAGTTATGATGCTAGCCCTCTTGGTATTAGGATTTTGTCAAATATCATTTTCATATGTATTATTAATGGTTCCTGAGTCTGATAATCCACAAGTAATAGACACTGATGTATGTAGCTTAGTAAATTGTGGGAATGTAGCTAATCAGAGACAATACTGCAGCTCTGAGATACATCTTAAGTCCTATGGGGATGGCCTCGGGGATGGTACCTGGTATAATGGTCTTGTCACAAGACACCGGGCCCCCTTCCGACCAGCACGCGATTGTCCCGATAAAAAGTGTAACCCCATATATTTAACGATAAGGAAAACCACATGGCACGAAGCAGTTTTGGGAGGTGGCACTTATGAGATACAATTAAATGAAACATTTGGGATTGAAATGAAAGCAAATGGGAAGGAGTTTGTGGGCTGTTGTTTTCGAATTAGTGTAGGACAGGGAAAACGGGTAGAATTACTGGGTAATGAGATACAACCTTTCACCCCTCCCGATGATCCTAAAGTAGTAAAAATTATAGAGGTAAAGGACTTGAAACAAACCATCGAGATAGAGACTGGGTACGGGGATGCAAATGCCTGGGTTGAATGGGTAAAGTATACTGTAAAAAGTCTGAACAAAAGCAATTGCTATGCATGTGCCTCCGGTAGGCCAGTGGCCCAGGTGGTTCTCTATCCGCTCGGGTGGAAGCGAGACAGGAAGGGCATGAAATGTATGATAGCCCTGTACCAGGATGAGACTGCATGGAATGATAGGAATTGTACCTCCCTATCTCTAATGTTCCCTCCCTTGGAGGAAAAAGATGCAAAAGTTCCCCCACAGTTGGAAATCACACGTCGTGTGTGCACAGGCGAGGTACGAGTCGGTCGAGAGATTTGGGGGAGCTGAAATTATGTACAGAGATTAAGAATTGTACCGAAATGGAGAAGGGAGGGAACTACGCAGCATTAAAGGTTCCCCGAGCGGATCTGTGGTGGTACTGTAGAGGAAAAATATTGACACCCACCCTGCCTCCGGATTGGAAAGTGATATGTGCAATTATACAATTGGCAATTCCATTTATTTTGGCATTTGAGAAGGAAAAGATAGTAGGGAAAAAGGGAAGGGGTAAGAGATTACTGTTAGATACTTCTTTTGATGACAGGATTTATCTTGATTCAGTCGGAGTCGCTAGGGGAGTACCTGATGAATTCAAGGCTCGTAACCAGATTGCAGCAGGCTTTGAGTCAGCTCTCTTTTGGTGGGTAACAATTAATAAAAATGTAGATTGGATAAATTACATTTTCTATAATCAACAGCGATTTATAAATTATACCAGAGAGGCGGTTAAAGGAATATCATAACAGCTTGATGCGACGAGTAGGATGACATGGGAAAACAGAATAGCCCTTGATATGATTTTAGCAGAGAAAGGGGGTGTATGTGTGATGTTAGGAGGAAGCTGTTGTACCTTTATTCCTAATAACACTGCGCCTGATGGTTCAATTACTCAGGCCTTACGGGGATTGACTACCTTAGCAGAGGAACTGGCTGAGAATTCAGGAGTAGACACATCTCTCACAGGGTGGCTTGAATCCTGGTTTGGAAAATGGAATGGGGTGGTGGTTTCTATCCTTACTTCCCTGATAGTAGTAGTCGGGGTATTGGTGGCCATTGGCTGTTGTATCATACCCTGTATACGAGGGCTCACCCAGAGGCTGATTGAAACATCCTTGATGAAACGAATGCCCCTCAGGGGAAATTTGATAGAGGAACTTTATCAACTAAATAATAAGGAGATGAGTGAGACTAAGATGGATGAAATCTCTGAAATGATGCTTGCGAATTTTGGGAACAATGTTTAAAAAAAAGACAAAAAAATGCAGAAGATAACAAATGGTAATCAAAAGAAAAAGGGGAAATTGTGGGATATAAATGAATTAATGTTATTTCTGCAACTATAAATTCTGATACAGAACAGGAATGAGAAAATATATTTTCAGCAAAAAGAAAGGATATGTTAGCATGAGAAGTGATTACAGAACAATGGTGGATGTATGGGCAAACAGGAAGACATCTGTTTCCCCACTTGCACGGAGACACAGGAACAAACCCTAATTAAAGAGGTCAAAGTGGCCTTTGGATAGAAATAGATGCTGATAGAAGAAAAGATATGCCTAATCAATAACCTACAGTAGACTGACGTCGAACACCCTTATGGAGTCAGAGATAAGAGTTTGTCACGGACAAGACAGGATAAACTGAAGTTGTGGGATAAGTCTTAAGGAAATGAGTGACGTAAGTGAAGCAGGGACAAACAATGGAATGAGACAAAAATATGGGAATTTAAAATGTATAAATTGCGAGAGTTGGTTGGGGTTTAGTGTGTATTTGTCATTGCCTTTCTAGGCATCAGACATTACACCCACCTGCAGGTGTACAAATAAAACGACGCTGCTGTTGCAGAAATTTGGTCTCGGACATAAATTATTGATGTGAGTGGGCTTTGTTTCTCACATTATGGATCCGGGTTTGGTTCTAGTTTCGGGTGACTCTCTGTGCAGTGTTTGCACATTCTCACTGTGTTTGTGTGGGTTTCCTCTGGGTGCTCCATTTTTCTCCCACAATCCAAAGATGCATAGGTCAGGTGAATTGGCCATGCTAAGTTACCCATAGTGTTATGTACATTCGCCAGGGGTAAATATCGCGGAGGGGAATAGGACTGAGTGGTTTACTGTTTGGAGGGTCGGTGTGATCTTGTTGGGCCAAATGGCCTGTTCACATACTGTAGGGAAACTGTCAAAAAACTATTTCTAAACAAACCTTATCTTTCTAAATGCATGTATATATCATCCCTCAGATTCTTCTCAAATAACCTACCTACCACAGTTGTTAGGTTTCCTGGTCGATAGATTCCAGATTTTTCTTTGCTTCCCTTCTTGAATAATGACACAACATTTGCTCATCTAAAATATTCTGGAACCTAAACTGTAGCTAACGATGGTGCAAAAGTATTAATCAGGATCCCCGTAGTTTCTTCTGTAGCCTCTTGCAGTGTTCTTGGATGCATCTATTTAGGACCAGGAGATTTACCCACCTTCATACATTCTAATGCATCCAACATGTCTACTCCTGTGATATTGATGCACCCTAAGATAACACTACTACATTTGTTAACCTCCCAAGTCTTCATGTTTGTTTCCTCAGTAAAGGCAGAGGAGAAATATTCATTGAGAATCTCGCAAATCTCTTACGGTTCGAGACATGCATGTTCACTTTGGAACTTGAGGTGTCATACTCTCATTTAGTTATTCTTTTAACTTTAATATACTTAAAGAACCTCTTTGCTTTCCTCCTAATCTTCTCAGTCAAAGCTATCTTGTGCCCCCTTTTCGCCCTCCTGATTTCCTTCTTCAGTAAACTACTGTATCCCCTGTACACCTCCAGGTATTCCCTCGATCCCAGCTGCCTGGACCTGAGCCACGCCTCCTTTTTGCTGGTCAAAGCCTCAATATCTCCGGACATCCGAGGTCCCCTCTTCCTAACAACCTTGTCTTTTACCCTCACAGGAACATATGGACCTTGAACTGTAGACATTTCACTTTTAAAATCTTCCCACTTGCAGGAGGTCCCTTCGCCTGCAAACAAACTCTTCCAACCAACCCCTACAAGATCCTGTCTAATTCCATCAAAATTCGCCTTGCCCCAAGTTTAAACTTGAACATGTGGAGCAGTTTTGTCCTTCTCCATGATTATTTAAAAATTAATAGAACTATGGTCACTGGTCCCAGAGTGCTCCCCCACTGTCACCTCTGTCACCTGCCCTGCCCTAGATCTTAGAGTAGGTCAAGTTTCGTCCCTTCCCGATTTGCACTTTCTACTTACTGCTTGAGGAAACTATTCTGAACACATTTAATAAATACACCCCATCTCAGTCCTTAATTCTATGTAATTCCCAGTCTATGTTAGGAAAATTAAAATCTCCTACTAATGCAATCCTATTGGCCCTGCAAGTCTCCCCAGTCTGTCTACATATTTTTGTTCCCCTAATTCTTCGTTTATTATTTGGGGGCCTATAGTGCAATCCAAATACTATCACTATTCCCTTCTTATTTATTGGCTCCCCAGACAAATCCTCACAGGATGATTCATCTGTTATTTTATCTCTGTTTACTGCTGTGATACTCGCCTTAATCAAAAATGAAACTCCCAGTCCTCTCTTTCCACCATCTCTGTCCCGCATAAAATACCTGTACCCTGGTACTTTAAGCTGCCGGTGCTGTCCCTCCCTTAGCCGTGTTTCAGTAATGGCTATAATATCCCAGTCCCACGCACCGATCCATGCCCTGAGTTCATCGGCCTTACCTGTCAGCCATCTTGCATTGAAACAGTTGCAATTTAATCCAACAGGCATTCCTTGCTCCCTGTCGTTGTCTAGCCTGACGTGTCTCTTCATTTTACTGTTTCTGATTACTATATCTCCTTCCAGCCTCGCACTTGCCTCCCTGCTGTTGAGGATCCCACCCCTCCCCAACCCCAGAAAATCTAGTTGAAACCCTCCCTTGCAGCAGTTGCAAACCTGCCTGCCAGGATATTGGTCCCCTTCCAGCTCAGGTACAACCCGTCCTTCCTGAACATGTCACCTTGCCCCACAAAAGATCCCAGTAATCCAAAAATCTCTGCCCCCTGCACCAATTCTTTAACCACCCCTTCATCTGCCATATCCTCCTATACTTACCCTCACGAGCACGGAGAACTAGAAGTAAACTGGATTTTACCACTGTCTTTTATCCTTTTCCCTAGCTCTCTACAATCACTCTGCAGGATGTCATCACTATTTCTACCTGTGTCACTCTGTCCTTTGTACCAATGTGCACAATGACTTCTGGCTGCTTCCCGCCCACTCCCCACCCCCCAACCCCCAGTGAGAATGTTTTGCAGCCGCTCTGAGACATCCTGTACCCTGGGCATGTGGGAGGCTACACACCATTCCGGATTCCCATTTGCAGCCACAGAATCTCCTATCTGTTCCCCTCACTATCGAGTCGGATAATTACTTCTGTTGTTATTCTGCTTGCACAGCCTTCTGACAATGGGATTTCTTCATGAAACAGTTGCATTTGGCTGAATTGTTTTGCTTCATGCAATGGAGAGATTCCAATGAATCCTCATAAGGAATCCTCCATTAGTGGGAAAGATTACTCGGCTTTTTTTCACTCCCACACATCGAATGTTTCTCCACAGAGCGGCTACATTTTCCATCTGTAAGTTAAATTAGTCACGTTATCAGTCCCACACTGGACTCTGTGAGCTCTTCTTGAACATTGTCCGAACTATATGACTCCATCACATTCTCGACTCCAGGTCAGTGCGTTATTGCAGAATCAATTCATTAACAATAAATGGTCCTACTTGTTTTGAAGATGTGTTAATATGTGCTTGCATAATGTAAAAATAAGCATTTCATGTCTTCAAATATCTGTGTTAAAATGAATATTTTTAAACATATACAGTAATTGCTGGAAAAGCTCAGCTTGTCTGTCAGCATGTATGAACATAATTCAGAGTTCAATTTTTCTGTCCAATGACCTTTCCTTTGAACCTGACTTATTCTTAAATTATTTCTCCAGTTTTATTCTCCCACATAAGAAGACATATCCATCCGGTATTCACCAACTACACTCTTCTCAAGATCTTATATGGTCAATAAAACATCCCTCATTCTCAGGCCGAACTGTTAATTCTTCATAACATTCTTCTTGCCTTCATCCCAAGAATGCGTAAACAGAAATATCTTTGAGACGTTTCGAAAGCAATTGTTTTCAATTTAGGCAGTTATAACTACACATAAGACAACAGATGCAATCTCAGCAATGCCCTGTACTGATGCAGAAAACATCGCTAAGATCATACCCAACACCCCTTGCACGAAACAGGATCACGACATTTACGTTCCAAATCACTTGCTTCATCTTCAGGTTAATTTGATGTGATTCATGTACTAAGACAAACAAATCCCTGAAAAGTGAGAGAGATGGGATTGGAAATGCCTGCGAATTTAAATTGAGAATTGCTCAATTTAAGAACATTGCTGCTTACTTGGTTGGTGGGATGTCGATATTTCAGAATCTCCACACAAGGTGTCCTGGTCCTCTCTGGCTCTTTCCAGGTTCCTCCCCACATTTCGAGGTAGCGGGTGAGGGAACGGATATCGGACACTCGAACACCCTGCTTAGCCCTTTATGTCCTATTCCAGGATGTTTCTCCTGGAATGGGAGAAGAGGAGGGATGGAGTGAGGATGAGAGTGGGTGTCCCTGCTGTTAATGCTGGTATAGGGGAAGGGGGAAGGGTGAGATGTCCGGAGGGAGTCTATCCACAGTGTTGTATCCCAGCAGTGGTATTAGTATGTGGGGCTATTGCGTCAGGGACAGAAAAGTGGGGGAGGGAAGATTCTGAATTCAATAGTGAGTGTGATTACGTGTGAGCCTTGTTCGGGGGTAGGTGTCAAAACAGATATACAGTGAGTGTGAGGGAGCAGAAGAATATGGTGACACTTATCCTGGTACTGTGTGGGGAAATGATATTGGTGTTGTATTGCTGACCATTTCTTCAGATTATCTCAGCGTTGAGGTGAGTCTCCCTGAACGTCTTGTTCAAGTCTATCGCTAATAACGCCACAGACCCTTTCCCTCACTTCCCACAGTATCAGTTTGGGTGGATGTTACAAATAGCAAGGTGAAGCAAACATTAGTGTGTTATATATCAAAACCAAATCTGTCACGTAAATATTTTACAATATATGCTCTGGAAATTAGATATGCAAGTATATGCAAGGGGGAGCAATGACATAGTGATATTATCGCTGGGCTCTTAACCGAGAGACCCAGGTAATATTCTGGGGGCATGAATTCAAATCGTGCCATGGAAGATGGTGGAATTTGAAATCAATAAGTATCTGAATCAAGGGTTTATGATGACCAGGAATCCATTGTCGATTGTTGGAAAAATTCATCTGATTCACTGATATCCTTGAGGGAAGGATACTGCCGTCCTTACCTGGTCTGACCTGGATATAACTTCAGACTCAAGGCAACGCTGCTGACTCTTTACTGCCTTCTGGCATGGGCAATAAATACTGGTTATCCAGTGACGCCCTCATCTTGTGAATGAGTAACAAATAATCGTGTGTGCTGCAGTAATAATAGATGGTCTCAAGTTGTACCGAACCTGCAGTGACTACTAATACTGTGAAGAAAAACTTCCGTAAGTGTGTATTAGGTAGGTTGAACAGTATGCTGTTAACCAAACTAGCGAGCAGGTTATTTCGGATTTGGTGTTGTATTGTCAGGAGGACTAATTAATAACCTTGCTCTGAAGCAGCTTTGCAGGAATAGTGACATCAATATGTTGCATCTTTAGATGGAGTTTGAATACATTATCAAATGTTTGAACATTCTGGTCAAACATTATGGAAGCCCGGAGGCAGGAGGGACAAGTACGCACAAATGAATTTGGGAAGTATAATATAACATTCAATGGGAAAAGCAATGATTCTGAGAGTCATAGAGTCCGACAGTACGGAGAAAGGCCCTTCAGCCCAAACTGGTCCATTCCAAACAAAATGTCCATTCACATTAACCCCATTTACCTGCCCTTGCCCCATATCCTTCTTATTCTTTCCTATCCGTGTATTTGTCAAAATGAATTTTAAATATTGTAAATGTACATCCCTCAACCACTTCTCCTGGCAGCTCATTCCATGTGCATACCACCCTGTGTGTAAAAAGAAAATTGCCCCTCAGGTTCACTTTTACTCTTTCCCCTCGGATTTTAAATTGATGCCCTCCTGTCCGTGGGTTGCTCAATCCTGTGGTAAAAAAGACTGAGTGCATTCACTCTATCCATGCTTCCCATGATCTTATACACTTCTATCAGATCCCCCTCAGTCTCATACACTCGAAAGTTAAAAACTCCTAGCTTGCCCAACCTCTCACTACATCTCAGACCGTTGATTCTGGGCAACATCCTTGTAAATTTCTTCTGCACTATTTCCAGTTCAATAGCATCCTTCCTATAGCAAAGTGAACAACACTAACATAACACTACCAGTATTGCCTCACCAGCATACTGAATAACTGCAACATAAATCCCTAATTTCGATACTCATTACTCTGACTGATGAAGGCCAGTGTGCCAAATGCCTGTTTCACTGCCCTATCTACCTGTGACTCCATTTTCAGAGAACCTTGAACCTGAATTCCAAGGTCCCTTTGTCTCAATACACTCCTTAAGACCCTGCCATTCACCATGAAACTCCTACCTTGATTTGAATTTCTAAAATGCAAGAACTTACACTTATCTGTAAATATATCTACAATATACATGCATTAAACAAGCAGTAATAGTCCCAGAATCGACCCCTGAGGCATTCCACTCATCACAGGCCTTCAGTCCGACAAGCATGCTTCCACTATTACTCTATGTTTCCTACCATCAAGCAAATTTTGGATCTGATTTGCCAGCTCCCCCTCAATTCCATATGATCTAAACTTCCAGAGCAGCCTACCATGTGGAACCTTACTGAAAGCCTTACTGAAAACGATATGCACTACGTACACCACCATGCCCTTGTCAAAGTTATTGGTCATTTCACGAAAGCACTCTCACAAATATTTGAGCCATGTTCCCCCATGCACAAAGACGTGCTGACTGCTCATAATCACAGCCTGCCTTTCCAAATGCATGCATATCGTCTCTCTCAGAATCTTCTCAAGAAACCTACCTGCTAGAGATGTCAGGTTTACTGGTCTATAGGTCCCAGATTTTTCTTTGCAGCTCTTCTTGAATAAGGGCACAGCATTCACTACCCTCCAATCCTCCGGGACCTCACCAGTTGGCTACCGATGATACAAAAGTACCAACCACGGCCCCCGCTATTACTTCCCTGTCCCCCTGCAGTGTTCCTGAATATACCTAGTCAGGACCAGAAGATTTATAGAAATACTGCATAGTCTGAAAGATATGTCTACTTATTTCAGGTGAAAACACCAAAGAGTGAGTAAGTGACTTAATGATGATTTACATAACAAATTTAAGAATATATTAATCACAGGAAGTGACTTCAGAAGAATTCAAGACATTGTGGAATCCTAAGAATTCTCAGAAAATTGCAATCCAGAAAAGGAGGGCCATGAAACTGATCAGGAAATCAAAAAGCGAACATGCATGCAAACAAACAGGAACACAAAGACTGCAAATATCTATGATCCTTATTTCAAAAGTAAAAAAAACATAGTCAAATGTGGAAATTTGCAATTGGGAGAGACGAGTTTATGGTGGATAACAGGGAAATGGCAAAGCAAATGACCAGTTACTTTCCATCTGTCTTAATGGAGTAAGATCCAGAAAATCACCCAGAAATATGAAGTGATCGTATAGGACTTGTGGAAGTAAAGACATAAAGTCAATTCATATCAGTAACAAGGCAATATTGAACATGCAGCTGGATTGAGCATTGCCAAGCTTGACAAACCAGATGTACTTCATACCAAAATCTTCAGAAATAAATCACAAATAGAAGTATTGATTGCATTGTCGATGACTGCGTTCTATTTTCCTGTACATTCTGCAGAGTCTGGAAGCTGGTGTAGATAGATGCACATTAGTAAACGTGATCCAAGCACTATAGGTGAATGATACGGATCCAAGCATCTACAAAGAGAAGAAGAGATAGTGTGGAGAACTACTGACAAATTAACTTGACATTTGTCTAGAAATTGTTGGAATATATTATATAGTATGTGATATTGGATATTTTGACATTAACAGCAAACTTTGAGAGACTCAGTATTCATTTCTGAAAGGGAAATCATACTTGACAAACTTTGGAATTCTTTGAAGTTGATTCTTACAGCATAGATAGTGGGTATCCAGTAGAATTGGCATATTTTCGAATATCAGAAGGTTTTCTATAAGAACTCACACAGTGAGTTCGAAAATACAATGATGTGAAGGGTATTTGGAGGAATATACATAAGTGGAAACATAAAGTTTGGTTTGCCTTCCTTTAAGGGAGTCAGCATATAGACGTAAAGACATGTTGAAGCAGTTTCACAGAGTATTGATGAGACTGTACCTGGTGTATTGAGAACAGCTTTGGTGACCAAATCTGAGAAAGAATATACTGACCACAGAGGACATGTAACGGGCATTATCAAGATAAATCCCTCAGATGGCGAGTTTGCGTGAAGAGAAAACTCAGCCTATGTTCTCTAGAGTTTCAAAGAATCAGCGATGGGTCACTGTGAACTTTATAAAACTCACAAAACATTCAACAAGTTGGAAATTAACAGGAAATTTATCAGGTTGTCTAATCCACATTCAAGGCAAGTAATGGCAGGATAAGGGACAGACCATTTAAGACTGCAATAAGGAGGAAATTCCGCACGTGGAGGGGACTAACTAACACAGGGGCAAGACAGAATAGGATTGCGGTGAATCCCCAGATAACCTACAAGTGTGTCAAGCGGAGCAGAATAACTAGTGAACACGTATGACTAATTAGTGACTTGCCAAGTTGCATCTAAATCAATTTTAGTAGCAGGAGAAAGAGTGGAGTGGTAGAAGGCTGTTTGTGTGACTGGAGGCTAGTGTCCAATGGTGTACCACGGGCATCAGTGCTGGGTCCCTTATTATTTGTTATTCGGAGGTGCTAGTGTTGGGCTGGGGTGGACAAATCTAAAAAATAGCATAACACCAGACTAGAGTCTAACAGGTTTATTCGGCAGCACGAGATTTCGAAACGCTGCTTATTCATCAACGTACACAACCACGTGATATAACTGATGTTGAGAGATTGTTAACATTATTATTTGTGGTATCCATAAATGATGCAGCTGAGATTACGGACGAGGAGTGGGGTGTGTAATAAATAAGTTTGGATTTGATACAAAGTTTGGCCGGTGGTTGACAGTGAGGAGGAAGGTAGATACTGTTGGAATGGCCAGATGGGTGGATCAATGGCAGATGGAATGTAACCCTGATAACTATGAGGTGATGCACTTTGGAAGAAGGAACCAGACAGGGGAGGACTCAATGAATGGCAGCACACTAGGAAGCTCAGAGAGTGCTTCTCCACTCATCGCTGAATGTGACTGAACAGGTTAATACACAATCTGGGAAAGGCTAGGGGAATGTAAAAACAGCCTTTATTAATATAGGCATAGATTATAAGACAATGCGGAAATGGAATACTGTGTGTAGGTCTGGGAACAACATTGCAGGAAGGATGTGATTGTAGTGGAGAGAGTGCAGAGCAGATTCACCAGCATGTTCGCTGGGATGGAGCATATCAGCTATGGAGAGAGGATGGATAAACTCAGTTATTTAGTTTGGAGGAGAGAAGGTTGAGAGGGCTGTGATTCAGAAGGATAGGAGTATGAGGTACATGGACAGATTGGATAGACAGCAGCTGTTGCTTTTACTCAAAGGGTCACACTTTTAAAGTGAAGGATTTGCGGTTTAGTGAAGATTTGAGAATTGTTTTCAAACCAGAGGGTATTGGAGTCTGGAATGCACTTCTTGAGAGTGGAGTTGTCATGGTAACCTCAAACCATTAGAAACGACACGTTTGAGCACTTCAAATGCTTTAAGATTCACAGCTACGGTCTTGTGTCAAAAAGTGGGCCTAATGTAGACTGTGCTGCATTTCTGGTAGTGCAGAGTCTGTGCTTCTGTGATAGTATGGCTGTGGAAGGTCAGTCATTGAGTAGCTTAAAGTAGGAATTCTGAAGAATATCTTAACAAATTTTATAAGAGAGAACTTGGAATATTTTCTTGAAATATGTCAATGGCAAAATTAAGATAAAAAAGTTGCTGATTTATTACAGTCTGATACCAGGTAAATGAGGACCGGGAAGTAGCAGAACTATGGAGCAAATACTTTAGTTATACCTTCACAGAAGAAAACAAGACAAAATAAAACTTCTTAGCATGACTAGGGAACTTTAGTCTTGTGAGAAAAAGGGAATAGAATGAAAACAGCAACTAACCAGTTTAGAGAAAGTATTGGACTGAAATTCATGGGCATAGACAAAGTCAACAGAGATTTATGAAATGGGAATCATATTTGAGAAAGTGGCATTTAGTAAAATTATGTAGGAGGTATCAATGCCATGCGAGTGGATTATCAGAAAGATGTTTGATAAAGCCCCAAGCCAATTGTGCAAATTCGAATCCTATGGACTTGGGATAATATATGGTCATAGATTTAGAATGGGAGAGCTGGCAGGAAACAGTGAGTAGGAATAAAACAATGTTTTATTTTTAATTGGAAGGCTTGGAGGATATTGTAAGGATCGTGTCTTGGGCTCCAGCTATTCCCAATACACATCGTTTCTTTGGGTGAGGGGCGCAAATGCAATATTCCCAAGTCTGCTGACAGCACTAAACGATATCAGCTTGTGAGTGGATGAGGAAGATGTAAAAAAGTTCCAAGGTGATTGAGACAAGTGGAGTGACTGGGCAAATACGTGGTAGGTGGAGAGTAATGGGGGAGATGACATGTTGTTTACTTTGTTGGGAACAATTGAATGACAGCTTCTCATTTGAAAAACGAATGTTTGAAAAAAATGTTGCACTATAAATGAACTTAAGTTGCATTTTTGTTTATTTCTGCGTAGCTCTCCGAATCTATGCATGGTAGTGAGTTATGAGGCCAGGAGTAAATACTGGGAATGGCATTGGCACGCTGACCATTGTATATAGGCCCAGCACGTGGGGAACTGTAACTTTGAAAGGAATCTTGATTTCCTTCTACACCAATCACTGAAAGCAATATTGCAGGAGCAGAAAGCAGGAAGGAAGATGAATGCTGTATTCATCTTCATTTCAGGGGGATTTGAGTACAGGAGTAAATGTATCTTACTGCAGCTGTGCAGGCCTTGGTGAGACCCTATCTCGAACATTGTGCAGTATTGTGTGTAGTTTTGGTCTCTTTTCCTAACAGAAGCCAAACCTGACAATGAGGGAGAGCAGCAAAGGATGATCAGACTGATCTCTGGGATGACAGACTTGTTGTGGGGGGCAGAGTTTGGGGCAACTTGACCTGTATTCAATGGGGTTTATGAAAATGAGTGGAAATCTCAGTGACTCTGACAGGACGAGACAGATTAGAAGCAGGGATGGTAATTCCCTTGGCTGGAGGTCTAAAACAAGGGGCCACAATATTAGGTCCAGACAGGCCACTTTGCAATGAGATGAGAATAAATGGCTGCACTCAGAGACTGGCGAACCGGGGGACTCTCTCCCAGATCAGGCTGTGGAAGTCAAGGGGCAGAATATATGTAAGATTTATGGAAACTAAAGGGATAAGGAGAGAGCAGGAGTATGGTGTGAAGATAGAAAATCAGCTATCATTCCAGCTTGTTCTTCAATAACCCAATAACTGTGTTCCTGTGCAACACTGTGTTACAGAAATTCGTGCAATGTTAATAATGGGGTCTGTGGAAAAAAGAGGCGAACCCCCAAAATTATCAGTACAAACTAATAATTAAATTTAGTCTAAAACACAATAGGACAGTCTAAATAAATATTTAAGTCACAAGTTGTAATGGAACAGTGCTGTAAATGTAACACTTTCACACTACAGTCACTCGATGGAGCACTGTACCTTTCATCACAATCTTCACCAGATTGTGGTGAAAGGCACGGGGTCTGACTGACCATGTGATGCCGAATTCCAGTTCTCCCCAAGATTCTCCCCACAGTTTGAAATAAACTTCTTTCTAAACATAGACTACAATTCCCAGTTTCTGGCTCAGAGTCAAGGCCTGCAGAGCCGAATGCATTCCTGTTTTTGCTGAACATATTGATTGTACCTTTTGTAGACAGAGGCTTTCTGAGGCAAAGTTAGCTGTTCAGCTGGTGCCCGACAAGGAATCGCGTCACAGTGAATGCGACATCACTTTATAGAAAAAGGTTCACGAATCGCATTGCAGCCGAATTGTATTTAATCAACACACGTTGTTGGTGAACTGCCTGTACATAGAATGGAGGCACAAAACTCATGGGCTGAATGGATTAAAGCAGTTCTCATTTTAGGTTTAAACATATTAAGGGATATGAATATTGTATGGGGAAAACTGCTTTGAGGAGATGTTCAGCCATTAACTCGAATAAGGAAAGCTCAATGAGTTGTGCGACGTATTCCTTTCCCGATGCTTCTGTGCAGTTTGTGGGAAAGCTCTATAAATGTTGCACAAGTTTTCAGTCCTATTGCAGGAATGGTGTCAAGGTCAAATGCCTTTGTCATATCCAGAGTGTCCAGCTGTTGCTTCATGCCACGTGCAGTGAATTGAATCGGGTGATGAGGTGGGTAATCGATTCAACACTTCTGGCTGAGGGTGGTGCAGATACTGCATCTTTTACATGGATGCACAGGGCTGTTCCAATATTTAGGATAGGGATATTTGTCGAGTCCTCTCCTCCAGTAAGTTGCTTAAAGGTCCATCGACTTGTATGCATGGATTTGACAGGACAAGAGAGCTTATATCTGATTTGTTAGTCTTGGGATCATCTCTCTCTGGCTGTATCAGATGTTAGTCCTGCTGTTCGTAGTGTAACCAGTCAAGTGCGGTAGTTTTAATGGATTGTCATCAGATTTAGGTGCACGTGATTCCGACTCGACCGTGTTCACCCACACTCGTCACTGACCCATGGATCGGATGATGGAAATGGTAGAAGGATAGACTATCCTGGGGGAAAAGTTACAGATTGTCATTGAAATCTACAGCATCGGATGATAACCAGTTTTAGCTGCAATATCTACAATTCAATTCTACTGACTGACACCACCACCCCCCCCCCCCATTTCACACCGAGACCTATTCACCCATCAGCCATTCAGTGACCTACTCTGGTTTCTGATGCAGACATACTTCCATTTTCATATTCTCATTCTGCTGGAAGTCTTTCCTTGGTGTCACGCCTCCAAATTGTTACATAAACAATATCCATTTAAGGTACTAATCTGAATCTTTTCCTTTCAGTAATGCCATATTCTGTATTTGAAGTGAATGTGTTTCCTTCTGTTTTTCTCCCTGACCATGAATCAGAGCTCTGCAGCATCAGTGATGCCAACCTTATGCAGCTTTAGAGTCAAGGAACGTGTCACCATGCGTTACTGTTCAGTTCCCAGTGTATGGAACTCCGTGTTGGACAGGATGTTTGGGCATCTTTGACAATATGTCGTTGGAAATCGTTCAAAAATATAAATTGCTGAAGAAATTGCTAAAGATGTTGCAGAATTTTCTGGAGTGAATACAGAGTTAAACTTTCAGGTCCAGTGAACCTTCTATGAAGTTTTTTTTTAATTTTATTCCCAGTATCCATAATTCTTTGTTTCATTAAAAAAAATATTCTGTGCCTATACATTTCTGGAGAAACTCAGCAGGTCTGTCAGCATCTGCAGAGAAAGAGAAACAGAGTTAGCGTTTCCAGTCCAGTGTGACAATTCTTCAAAACTGAATACAATTGCAAAATGATTTTTTAATCCCTTGGCAGATGTGTAGGATGGGTGGCAAGGAAAAGAGGGTGTGGCAAAAGAAAAACGGGCTTTTAGCAGTGGTGAACGAAAATATTCTGTATAACGGGTCGAATTTAAGGTGTGAATGGGGGAAATGGGTTCTCTCTATTGAATGCAAGATAAAAAAAGACACAACCACACAAAGTTATACGGAGGCCAGGAGGGAGAATGTTGATCATGTGTATTATATAGATTTGGCCACAGATACGTTTTCACTGTCGTCATCATCACCCCCTTTAGACAAAGGAATTCAGGTGCTTGACTTCTTATTGGCACTAGTAAGCGTTTCATGCTGCCTTAGTATTGTAATATGGGGAAAAACAAATCACAGTATGACGTTTTGGCTGAGTATTGGTTACCTGTCATTTTTAATATTGTTTCAATTTTGCAATGCTTATCTTTAAACGCTTGTTTTTGAAGTCTAGCATGGAGTCTAAGATGTTGAGGAGTGACATTATAAAAACTTATAAAATCATGAGAGGTATGGATAGGGTGAATAGCCAAGGTCTTTTCCACAGGATCGGGGAATACAAACATCGAGGGAATAGGTTTAAGGTGAAAGAGGGTAGATTTAAAAGGGACTATGGGGCAGCCTTTTACGCAGAGGGTGGCGTGGGTATGGAATGAGCTACCAAAGGAAGAGTGGGAGATGCAAGGACAGCTACAACAGGTAAAACTCATTTGGACAAACATATGAATGGGAAACATTTAGAGGCATATGGACCGAATGAAAGCAGATGGGACTAGTATAATTTGGAAAACCTGGCAAGCATGGACATTTAGAAAAAGCTTCAGGCAGAGTCAGTGTGGTTTTGTGAAAGGGAAATGATATTTTCCCCTGTAAAACCATGCAAAGCTTTTCTGGAGATGCCTGAAAATGTAACAAGCGGACTTGATAAAGGGGATCTCGTGGACACGAGGCTTTCTAGAGATTTTCCACAAGGTGTTACAAAACAAAAGTTCTTACACAAAACAGAAGCTCCATGACGTCGGATACTGTATTAACATGGGATGATGATTGGTTAATACAGAAATCGAGAGTCAGGATTAATTGATATTTATGATCAGGGTGTATTTGCTGGAGTACTGCAAATATCAGTCCGATGGCATCAGTTATTTATACTCTATACTGATAGCCTGAAGGAGGGAGCTGAGTGCAATATACATCCGAGTTTGAAGATGACACTGAGAATCAAAAGGCAGGCTGTTATGTAATGGAGAGGACTTCCAGAAAAGGAACAGTAAAGGCAGTGGAGTCTTATGTGTATGGAAAAAAAGTCAGCATGCTGATGCAGCAAATAACGCGGTTGGTACATTAGACGGTTTCTTGGGATGAAATGGTTGTGTTGTTGAGAATCTCAAAATGGTGAGGCGATAATTCATTGGGGTTTAAATGAATGAGGAGTGATACTGCTGAAACATACAAGGCACAGAAGGGGTTTTAGAAAGTAGATGTTGAGAAGTTGTTACCATTCCTGGGCAAAATGTCGAACTCGAGGACATAGATAGTGAAGAAGGAACATCGATTTCAATCTGAAATGCAGAGTAATGTCTTCTCTCAGAAGGTAGTGAATATCTGGAATTCCTAACCCGGACAGGTAAGGAGGGACAGAAGGAATCGGCAAGAGAGTGGAGTTGAGCCCTGGAGTAGATCAGCCATGTTCTTATGAAATGACAGGGTTCACTTGAGGGGCCGATTGACCTACTCCTGTTCCTATTTATTAATTTCACATGTTATGCTTTTGGAAAGTAACGGGTTATTTTGCTTGAAATCGTGTTGTACAATATTGCAAGCAGGGAGAGCAGAGGATTTGACATTTTAACCCTGGGTGGCGTATGTGGCTGTATTTCTAGTGTATCTGGGGCTGCAACATGACCCACATCTGGAGCAGAAGTTACAGAAAGGGGAAGCCTGGAAAGTGGGACTGGGGGATGGGGGTGGTGGTCACTTCCTGATCCAGCCAGTATTTTCCAAGTACATTTGCAAAACTACACCTAACCATTGGAGTGGCCTCGATCTGCCCCTGTTTAGCAGATCCGAAAGGCTGAATGGAACATCAGAACATAGGGCTGAGGGACACAAGTGGGCCATTCGGCCCTTTCACACTACTCCACCAGTAAATAAGGACATGGCTTATCTCATTGTGATCTCAGCTGCACTTTTCTTTCCATTCACCATTATCCCTGATTCTTCTGTCCATGGAAAATCAGACAAAACCAGCTTCGATACAATAGGAAGATCCAGCCATCCCAAATTTCTGGGAAAAAGAATTCCCATTTGACTGAAATCCCACTTTGTGAATTTCTCCAAATTCTTGCTCTGACTGAGGTTGGAGGGTGTCACTGTTTCCTTTTCTCATCCCATTCTTCCACTGCTCACACCAAATTTTAAATGTAACCAGGTTGGTGATATGGCCGATCATAAAGGTCACAAACTGGGTCAGGTTCAGTGACAGGAACAAGTCAGGCAGATTTCTTTAGTCAGCCACAAGTAGCTAATAGAACTAACGGATGCGCATGGTGGATCTGTGGTTAGCACTGCTACCTCCCACCACCAAGTAGCTGCATTGAATTCCAACCTCAGGCAATCCTCTATGTGGCTTTTGAACATTCTCCCCTATGTCTGTGTTCCAGTTTCCTCCCACAGTCCAAAGGTATCCAGCTGAGAGAGGATAGGCCATGCTAAATTGCCCATAATGCCCAGGGATGTGTACGTTAGATAGGTTAGTCATGGGAAATGCAGGGTTACGTGGATAGAGTGGGGAGGGGGGGGGGGGGGGGGGTGGGGGGGGTGGGAGCAGGTCCGGAGGGGATACTGTTCCGAGGGTAAATTTGGACTTGATGGACGGAATGTCCTGCTTCCACACTGTAGAGATTCTATAAAAACAACAAGAGGTTTGGACGATACAAATACCCAGTGGGTATCTCTCTGATCCACTCTCCTCTAGGCTTTGAATGTTTTAATACGATCATCTCTCATTCGAAGAGTAACCTGTTAAAGCTTTGAAAGTTTTGAGAGTTGGCAGTTGCAGTAGTCTTTGTTTGTGTAGTCTTTAAGCGCGATGAGACTTAGTTTATTAATGATCAGTAATTCAAGTTCTTCCTCTCTCCAGTTCAAATGTTGCTACAGTGTGTTCTGGATAATGATGTGCTTAAATGGTGTACCTGGAACATTAGGTGAGCTATTGGCTCGTAATCCCCAAAGCCTTTAACTATGGTAAATAATACAGTATTTTGAATGTTTATTGCCCCACCCTCCCCCCGGCGCACACTCTTAAAATCCTCATCGATGCATTTTCCCAATTCAGTTATCTTGCATTGTGAACATTAAAATTTCAACTGTCTTATTGCCCCTTCGGTGGACAGAATGTCCAAGGTGCCCAAAATACCCTCGTTATAATGAAAGCAATTAGTGGATTTGTGTGCAGGACAAGGGCTGGTGGATGTCTGGTGGCAGATCCACATCACAAGTAGGGATTTTATTTTCTTCTTTAACCCGCAGAAATGCCAATCGAGGGTTGATATCTCCCCCATCCCTGCCACAATCTTAGATTCGGTATATCCTGCACAATTGGGAATATAACCATTTCTGACCATGCAGCAGTATTCTTATTGATGAAGATTAACGGCAATGTAACAGATTCGAGACACTAGCGAAAGTATCCGTCTATTCTGAAGACTAGTTACTTCATTGTTTTTTAGATTAGATTAGTTACAGTGTAGAAGCAGGCCCAACAAGTCCACACCAACCCGCCGAAGTGCAACCCACCCAGACCTATTCCCCGACATTTACCCCTTCACCTAACGCTACGGGCAATTTAGCATGGCCAATTCACCTAACTTGCATATTTTTGGACTGTGGGACGAAACCGGAGCACGCGGAGGAAACACACGCAGACACGGGGAGAATGTGAAAGCTCTACACAGTCAGTCGCCTGAGGCGGGAATTGAAGCCGGGTCTCAGGCACTGCGAGGCAGCAGTGCTAACCATTGTGCCACTGTGCACCCACTGCGATGAATTCAAATCTTTCTGAGCCATTTATTCAGATTCAACCAGGAAACCATCCACGCTATGGGAAATTGCTAAGGCTTCTGCCAAGGAAATAATTATTCCTTAGGATGCAGCAGAAGTGGGAGCAGGAATGCTGTCTTGCGGCACAGCTGAGGGCAGCCGAGAGTGCATACTGTGATTGACTCTAGTGGCTAAGCTGCAAAGGATCACAACGCTTCAGTGTACAGTGAATTCCACGCTCACACAGACAGCCAAGAAGGAACTTACTTTTGCAAACAAAAGGCTGTTTGAACATGGTGATAAGCCAGGCAGTTATTTAGTCTATCTTGCCAGGAAAACGAGCGTCACCTCAAGTCATTACCACAATTAGGGAAGGTGCCTGGATCCTTACCTTCAATTCCAAAATTACTAATGCCTCCTGTCCGAGATTTTTCTTCAAATTATTTCAGATTGAATAATTTGAGGATGGATGTATTAAGATTGAGTCATTTTTCAGGAACCTGGGTCTTCCAGGAGTAACCCCTGAATAGGTATTGTGGCTTAATGCACCAATGTCAGCGCAGGAGGGTGTGAAGCAGCTTCAGAATGTGAAGATGCATGTTTCTGACGGATTTCATAGAGAAATTTACAAATAATTTATAAACCTATTGTCAGGGCCGATGTTTAACATGTTCTGCCACTCATACAGTCAGGAACCCCTCCCTCCATCCTTAATAGAGCCTTATATCTCTCTGATGCTGAATAAAGGAAGACCCTGGAAGATTGTGCTTCTTCCCCTCCAATTTCACGTTTAAATGTTGGTTTCAAAATCCTGCCTGAGCCCCGTACAATCAGGCTGGAATCTTTGCTGTCTTCCGTTGCTATATTCCTACAATGTTAAGAATTTACTCAATATGATCCAAGATTGTCAACATCAATCTGTCCAGGGATTATTGATTTCTTTAGATGAGAGAAGGCATTTGCTTGGGTTGAGTAGCCGGATCTTTTCTGTACATTAGAACGGTATGGTCTAGGCAAAGTTTTTATCAAGTGGGTGAGGGCCCTTTACCACGATCCTCTGGCTGCGGTTCTCGCTAATCAGTAATATTAATATTTCTTCAGACAGCCGACAAGGATGACCGCTTTCGACATTGTTGTTTACGTTGGTGATTGAGCCACTGACGGAGGCCATCCATGGGATACCAACATATCTGCCCCAGAAATGGGATAGAAGTCACCTAAGATTACATTGTATGCAGATGAGGGTCTTATGTTTTTTTTGTCAAATCCCGCAATATTGGTAGTTCATATAATGCAATGCATTAATTCGCTTGTTGCCTTTCCGGGCATTAAGAATAATTTTACAAAGTTGGAGGCCATGCGTATGGTAGATCTTAGGGAAATACCTGATACTGAGGGCAAATCCTCGTTTCCTTTTAAATGGTACATTCAGTACATTCATTACATCTGTCTTTGATAATTTATTTCACGTGAACTATGTCCATTTGTTTGACAAAATGAAAAAAGACCTTCAAAGATGGGAGGCATTTCCAATATCCTGGCTCGGTTGAATAGTGGTTATTTAAATGAATGCCCTTCTTTATTTGCTATATCTGTGTGAATGCTTCCTTTGATGTTTGCCAGACAGATATTAGGAAACGTAATGGCTTGTTTAGCTCTTTTATTTGGCAATATAAGCGATTCTTTATCAAGCTAACAAACTTCCAACTGTCCCACAGATTGTGGGCGGGGGGGGGGGGGGGGGGCGTGCGGGAGGGGGTGGTAGATCTCTCCGATTAACAGCAAGCAATAAAGATTTTTCATCGTATGTTAGTGCCTGTGCCGCTGAGGACTCAGCATCAATATGGCTAGACATTGAGCCCTCTCAGACAAAATGAACCCTTTTTGGTCTGTTGTTCTTAAATAAAATGACAACATGTATGGAGTATTGTCATAAATTAATGATCATCAGTACTGTTAAATCTTGAAGGACAATGTTTCAGTTTGAGGGCAATGCAGCCAAACCCATGTTTCTTATCCCTATAATTGGTATACCGGTTGTCAACCGGGGATACTGGATTCCAGGTTTAAACTGTGAGCAGGCAGTGGTGTGCCTTGCTTGAGTAATTTAGAATTAGTAGAATCCCTACAGTGTGGATACAAGCCCTTGGGCCCAGCAAGTTCACCTCGACCCTCTGAAGTGTAGTCATCCAGACCCATTCCCCTGCCATTCTATATTTACCCTGACTAATGCCCAAACCTAGACATCTTTGAACACTATGAGCGATTGAGCAATGACCAATTCATCTAACATGCACATGGTTGTGGCTGTGGGAGAAAACCCACACAGACACAGTTGAGAATATATTAACTCTACACAGCCATCACCCAAGGCTGGAACAAAACACGTGACCAAGGTGCTATGAAGCAGCAGTGCAAACCACTGAGCCACGACATGTTACTTGAGGGAGAAACAATGAT
The DNA here is from genome assembly GCF_037043375.1 of Chiloscyllium plagiosum. Taxonomy (NCBI): domain Eukaryota; kingdom Metazoa; phylum Chordata; class Chondrichthyes; order Orectolobiformes; family Hemiscylliidae; genus Chiloscyllium; species Chiloscyllium plagiosum. The sequence continues at coordinate 53,669,980 of NW_028270174.1, read as the reverse complement.
ATCATTTTCACAAATAGCTCGTAAGTATGGACTACCTAGTATAGACCTCTTCTGTTTTTTTTTCAGATTAGAGATTTGATTAAAAAACACAATTTTAACAGACACTTATAGATCCGATACAGAGAAGCAGGTGATTATTGTAAAGAATGCACTCTCTGTCAGTACCCTTTAACATTTGTTGGAGAGTGTCCCCTCAGACAAGACTGTGCAGCTTCGTGACGTCTGTGCAAGAGGGTTGGGGGTTTAGATCTTTTCGGAGACATGGGAGGTTATTTGTGGAAATGCTCAAAGGATTTTGATCTGTAATAGGACACATTCCATATAGTTGAAAGTACTTCATAGGTTTTATCTGACCCACGATTTTCTCTCAAAATTCAAAGTGGGATTATCTTCAGCATGTCCTAAATGCAGAATGACTACAGGCACTCTTATTCGTTGCATGTGGTTGTGCTGCAGGCTTTGCATATATTGGAGCACTTCGTTAGGTGTGGTAGAGTGGGCCATGGGGACCGAATTGGAGTTGAACCCGGTTTCTCTTTTCCTGGGCCTGCCCAGATTATCTTACACAGATGCACATGGGGGAGATATATGTCCTTACTTTCTGTGCTAGGAAAAAATATTCTGTTGTGTTGGATGTCGGAAGACTCCGCGGGTCTGTTGGGGCTTTGTATGCTCATCATGGAGAATATCCCTTTGGACTTTCTCACCAGCATGGTGCACCAAAAACAGAGATTAATATAAGTCATAGAATCATAGAGTCATAGAGATGTACAGCATGGAAACAGACCCTTCGGTCCAACCCATCCATGCCAACAACATATCCCAAACAAACCTCGTCCCACCTGCCAGCATCTGGCCAATAACCCTCCAAACCTTTCTTATTCATTTACCCATCCAAATGCCTCTTACATGTTACACTTGTATCAGCCTCCCCGACATCACCTGCCAGCTCATTCCATACAAGTACTACTCTCTGTGTGAAATAGTTGCCCCGTAGTTCGCAATTATATATTTACCCCCTTACCCTAAACCCATACCCTCTCGTTCTTGACACCCTGACCCTAGGGAAAAGACTTCACCTACTTACCATATCTATGCCCCTCATAATTTTGTAAACCTCTATAATATCATCCCTCAGCCTCCGATGCTCCAAGGAAAACAACCCCAGTCTGTTTCAGCCTCTCTCTACAGCACAAATCCTCCAACCCTAGCAACATCCTTGAAATCTTTTCTGAACCCTTTCAAGTTTCACAACATCTTTCCGATAGGAAGGAGACCAGAATTGCGCGCAATATTCCAACAGTGGCCTACCCAGTGTCCTGTACAGCGCAATGTGATCTTACAACTCCTGTACTCAGTACTTTGACCAATAGAGGGAAGCATGTAAAAAGCCTTCTTCACTATTCTATCTACCTGCGACTCCACTTTTAAGGAGCTATAAACCTGCTCTCCCAGGTATCTTTGTTCAGCAGCACTCCCTAGTACCTCACCATTAATTGTATAAGTCCTGCTAAGATTTGCTTTCCCAAAATGCAACATCTCGCATTTATCTGAATTTAACTCCATCTGCCACTTCTCGGCCCATTGGCCATTTGATCAATCTGGAGTGTCGCTCTCCACGACACCTCCAATTTTGGCGTCATCTGCAAACTTACTAGTTGTATCTCTTATGCTCGCATCCAACTCATTTATGTCAATGACAAAAGATAGTGAATCCAGCACCGATCCTTGTGGCACTGCACAGGTCACAGGCTCCCCAGTCTGAAAAACAACCCTCCACCACCAAGGTAAAAGGTATTTTACCTTTGAGCCAGTTCTGTATCCAAATAGCTAGTTCTCCCTATATTCCACAAAATCTAACAATGCCATTCAGTCTCCCATGAGGAACCTTATCAAAACCCTTACTGAAGTCCACATAGATCACATCTACCCCTCTGCCCTCATCAATCCTCTTTGTTATTTCTTCAAAAAACTCAATCAAGTTTGTGAGAGATGATTTCTCATGCACAAAGCCATGTTGACTATCCCGAATCAGTCCTTGCCTTTCCAAATACATGCACATCCTGTCGTTCAAGATTCTCTCCAACAACTTGCCCACCACCAACGTCAGACTCATTAGTTTACAGTTCCCTGGCTTGTCCTTAACACCCTTCTTAAACAATGGAACAATGTTAGCCAACCTCCAGTCTTCCGGCACCTCACCTGCGACTATCGATGGTAACATATCTCAGCAAGTGGCCCAGCAATCACTTCTTTAGCTTCCCACAGAGCTCTAGGGTAGACCTGATCAGGTCCTGGGGATTTATCCATCTATATCCGTTTCAAGACATCCAGCACGATCTCCTCTGTAATATGGACATTTTGCAAAATGTCACCATCTATTTCCTTCCTTTTGTATATTCCATATCCTTTTCCACAGTAAATACTGATGCACAGTACTTGTTTAGTATCTCCCTCATACTTCCTGTGCTAGGAAAAATATTCTGTGGTGTTGGATGTCTGAAAAAACCCCGGGTCTGTTGCGTCGTTGTTAACTCATCATGGAGAATATCCCTTTGGACATTCTCACCAGTATGGTGCACCGAAATAGCAGAGATTTGCATAAAGTATGGCAACCCTTTTTAGATTACCGCGATACAAGCTTATCTGCCACTCTAAAAAGTGCTTTTATATAACCATGACGATATTATCTAATGAATCACATATTAGGAATTATGAACGTATGAATGTATATCAGTTAATGCTCTGGAAGAACGAGAGCTATCACTTTGTTATGCTGAGCCGTATTATTTATTTATTATTTATTGTTTATTTTTGTTTTTCTTCTGTCCATTTAGCGACTTTAACTTATTTTATATGTACATGCACGTGGGTGTAATTTTGTTCAGTTATTTGAGTTGTTTTGTTATTAGTTTAATAAAATAATAAAAATATATTTTCAATAAAAAATTTTGTTAAAAAATTAAAATGCTAACATTGATAGATTTGAGTCCCAAATAACTCCCATTAGAGAGACCTCTCATGGTGGTTTACGTTGAAGGTCACCACACGGGTGATGGGGTGAGGTTGAGAGAGCATCCCCTTCATGGTAACCTCTGTCAGAGTGGGAATTGAACCTGCGCTGGTGGCCTCCCTCTGCATCACAAACCAATCATCCAGCCATCTGAGGGGGAGACTGTGTATCTGTTACACACAGAATCATTCACAGACAAAGGGCAAGAGAAATTTTCATGACAAGGAAAAAGGTATATTTGAGATAAAAATATTCTCTGTTAGAAATTGCATTTTGGAATGAGACAAGTGTTTGGAAGCTGTGTTTCGCTGAATACAATAACCTGAGACAAGTAAAATAACCAGAATGACGAATTCTGATTGGATATTGATAACCATAACACAGCCAGAAACCCTAACCACCTCAACATACATCAAAGAAGTTTCAGAAATGACAGCAGACTACTAAGCCCCCTCGGAATCATAGTAGCACACAAACCCAATAATACTCTCAAACAAAAACTAACAAACTTAAAAGACCCAGTACATCCCATGGACAAAACCAATGTCATCTTCAAAATTCCATGCAAGGACTGCCAGAAACACTACGCAGGACAAAAAGGAAGAGAAGGTTAGCCACCAGGATACGCGAACACCAAATAGCCACAAAAAGGCACGAACCTCTCTCCCTCGTAGCCCTGCACACGGGTGAAAAAAAAACACCATCGGCTGGGGCAATATATCTATCCTGGGACAGTCTAAGCACAGACATGCCAGTGAATTGCTAGAGGCCTGGCACTCCAACCACAAAGCCATAATCAAACACATAGATGCCATCTATCAACCCCTCAGAAAAAGAAAAGGAAATGACATCACCACAAACCCCAGGAATCCCATCCAGGAGAAAGATATAAATAGAAAGCAGGAGACAACAGCTTCGCTTCACTTGGAGGTTGCCACTGATGATGTTACCTAGCCAGGTAATGAAACGTCTGGATATCAAACCTACTGCTCAGCGAGCAAACCTTCACCCTAAACCTCAACCTGAGCTACAAACCTTCACAAATCTGCATAATCATAAAATAAGTGCATGGTTTTGATTGGTCTGTGGACAGCATGCTGACTGTTGCATGAATTTATAAAGCAAAAGAAATATATGGTAAGGAGTGTCCGTCCCCATGGGAAATGCCTTCTGAACACATGCAAGAAGAAACCCGGGGTGATAAGTGTCTGAGAATCATCTGTTCGGTAACAGGGACCTGGGGGTTGAATGACTAAAAGTTCCTGTAACATGGAGCTGCGAAAACCATCAGATCACCCCCGAAAGTATTGAATGTTGGAGCATATTTGAAGTACTGAATCCGGATGATGGATCTTAATCGTGTGTGATTTGAAAAAACGTACATCTCTACTCCATCCGCTTATGTGTTACACACCGGGGCACAGCTGCTTTCCTGTAACTGGGAATAAGTTGGAACATTAACTGGAACATTCCATAATTGGCATTCTTCAGAATATTGTATAAATATGTAGGGGGGGGGGGGGGAAGCATTAGAAAGGCAAGAGAGAAGGAGAGGGAAGGTGCTGTATGAAATAATGAGATGGTGGAGCATGAGCCTTGTGCACAGCCGGTGCTATAACAGATACACAGTGAATGTGAGGGAGCAGAGAAAATATGGTGACCATTATCTTGACAGAGTGGGGCAGGTTATTGATGCTTGTCCTGTTTTGCTATCATTTCTTCAGACTGCAGATACTGCACTGGGTTGGGTGGCGAGCTCAGACCAGGCTCTTTAAGTCTGGTAGTGTGATCCCTCTGGGAAGAGAATGGTCCCCTTTTGTACGAGCCCATCCACTAGGACATCCGTCCTGCTGTCGACAAACCGTGGTGTAATTTCCCCTTAGCTGCCATGGTTGGCGAAAATGTGCAGGGCAGCTCCAAACTGAGAAAGTGCAACCGTGTGCCCATTGACCTTTTAAAGATGGCACCAGTGTCAGGGATCACCCAATATCCAGGGGCATCCGGGTGACTTTGATTACCTCCAGTCATGATAGGTGGGAGAATCGGGCTGACTTTGAATGAGATGGACATCATGGGGTGGGGTGGGTAGGTGATGAGATGAGTTTGGTAAGATAGCACCAGGAAACTAGCTCGGCCTCGTGCAGACAACCCCTCTGTCACACTTAATGAAAATGTCATTAAGACAGTTTTCTTTTGTTAAATCCAGCCCTGTGAGGCGAAGACTCTACTGTCCTCAATCCCAGTTACGAAGCTGCATAACACATGCTCATCCAAAACTCTTCATCGCGTTAACTCACAGCAATATCCCTTTCACTCATAATTCTTCAAACCCCTGCCCCGTGTTGCATGACATATCGAAATGTCTTCATTTCAGCATTCTGAATACTGTGAGCATATCGTTCCATTGCATTTTTTCTCTTTCGCTGCCTCCGGTTCCACTCCAAAACACACTCATTTTCAGTCATACTGCACGAGACTGCCAGTATGACTGGCCATTTGGCCCAGCTGGTCAATACCAACCAAAATGTCCATCCACACAGTCCATTTCCCTTCCCTTGTTCTGTATCCTTCTAATCCTTTCCTATCTGTGTATATGTCCAAATGCCTTCTCAGTGTTGTTATTGTACCGACCTCAATCAGTTCCACTGACAGCACAGTCCATATGCGTACCACACTCTATGTAAAAAAAATGCCCCTCAGGTTCCTTTTTATTTTTTTTTCCCTTTCCAAACATTAATGGATGTCCTCTACTCCTCGATTCCCCAACCTTGGGAAAAAAATTGAAGTATTCACCCCATGCACGCCTCCCATGATTTTATAAGAGCTACACTTCTATAAGAACCCCTTCAGTTTCCAACGCTGCAGACCGTTCTAAGTTCTAACCTGCCCAACCTCTGACTATAACGTAGAGCCTTTAGCCAAGGAAACATATTTGTAAATTTATTCTACATTATTTCTAGTTCAGTAATATCCTTTCTAGAGCAAGATGAACCAAACTGAACACAATACTCCAACTGCAGCCTTACCAATATCCTGTATAACTGCAACATAACGTCCCAAATTCTGTACTCAATGTGCTGATGTAGGCCAGTGTGCCACCAGCCTTCTTCACTGTCCTGTGTATCTGTGACTCAAATTTCAGATAACCGTGCACCTGATCTCCAACGTCCTTTTGTTCCACTACATGCCTTAAGGCCCTCTCATTCATCATTAAACTCCTACCTGGATTTGACTTCCCAAAATTCAAGACTTATCTATATTAAACTCCATTTGCCATTTCTCAGCCTACTTCCCCAGCTGGTCAAGGTACTGCTGCAATTTCTGATAATGTTCCTCACTGTAAATGATGTCTCCTAATTTAGTGTCATTTGCAAACTTACTAACCTTGCGTTGTGCACTCTGGTCCAAACCATTGATATAGATAACAAACAGCAATGGGCTCAGTATCGACCTCTGGGGCACTCCACTGGTCACAGGCTTCCAGTTGGACAAGTATACCTCCACCATAGCCATTTGCTTCATAACGTCAAGCCAATTGTGTTGCCAATTTGCCAGTTTACCTTGGAGTCCATGCGATCTAACCTTCTAGAGTGGCCTGCCATGTGGAACCTTATCAAAGGCCTTACTGAAATCCATACAGATTATGTCCACCACCCTGCCGTCGTCAAACATCCTGGTCACTTCCTCAAAACACTCTATCAAAATTTTTAAGGTATGATCTGCCACGCACAAAGCTATGTTGACTGCACCATGTCAAACTCTGTCTTTCCAAATGCAGGCATATCTTATATCGCGGAACATTCTCAAGCGTTTTCCGGAAACAGATGTGAAGCTTACTGGTCTATATTTCCCAGGCATTTATTTTCAGCCCTTCTGGATGACGGCACACCATTTTCTACTGCCCAGTCTTTCGGGTCCTTGGCCCCTGAACTGTCTTCTCTCGCCTAGAGATTTATCTGATTTTATGCATTCTAATATGTCCAACAGCACCTCTATTGTGATAGGGACTGTACCAAGATATGAAATGAAACTCCCAAAGGTCACAGGTTTTCACGTCTTTTTTCATGATAAACACAGAAGGAAAATTGAGCACCTCAGCCATTTCTTGAGGGATTCCCTTGATCCCATCTGCCTGTACCTGAGCAATGTCTCCTTTTTTTGCTGGTCAGAGCCTCAATATCTCTTGTCATTCAGGGTTCTCTCTTCCAACCTCACTTTCCCTTCATCCTCACAAGAACATATAAACCTTGACCTCAAGCTACCACACTTTTGAAGCCCTCCTACTTGCCCGGGATCCTTCTGCCTGGAAACAAACTACTCCGATCAACCCCTGCAATCCCCTGTCTAATTCCAACAAAGCATGCGTTATCCCACTTTAGAACTTGAATCTGTGGATCAATTTTGTCCCTACCATAACTATTTTAAAATTAATACAGCTCTAGTCACTTTTCCCAAAATGCTCCCCCACTTTACCTCCGTCAACTATCCTGCCCTATTTCCCAGCAGTAGGTTGAGTTCGTCCCTTCCTGTAGTAGGACCCTCTACATGCTGCTTGAGGAAGCGTTCCTGAACACACTTAACAAATTACCTTCCATCCAAGTTCTTAACCCTCTGTAAGTCCCAGTCTACATTAGGATAATTAAAATCACCTATTATGACAACCCTATTGCTCCTGCAAGTCTCGCCAGTCTCCCTGCATATTTGTTCTTCTAATTCCCATTGATTATTTGAAGGCTTATTGTGCAACCACTGTACCATTACCACCCCCACCCCTTCTTACTTGTTTCACCATTCACAAAACCTCAATGGATATTGGATATTATCTCAGTTATTTCATCTTTAAATGCTAGTTTGATACTCGCATTAATCAGAACTATTGGTATTTAAATTGTTTCCATTTACATTTCTTCCTCACAGTGACTTTCACATTTGCAGCATCCGTTGTCAAGGCACAGTGGAGGTATGGAGCTGTAAAAGGATGGGAACTGCACATCCTGTCACTTTCAGCATTGGTTCCATGTTTCTCCACACTGGGCAGTGATCTAATACAGTGTTACCGAACAATGCAACAGCCTGGGTTTATATATGAATGAACCAGTGCGGACTGCACAGCTCCCCACGCTGGACACTTATCCCAGGATTATAGATCCAGCATTGGTGTGGGCTGCACAGAGTTTCACTCTGGACATAGCTGGGTTGCATAGAGCTGTACACGAGCTGGACCTACACAGTGCTCCATCCTGAATATGTAATGGATGGGCTGGTTATGTGAGTTGGATGCGAATGTGAGAGTACTAAACATCTGGCAATGCCTTTGTTTCGTGTTTTAATTCTTGTTCGATTGCAGAAGTGGGCAGGATGGTGGCACAGTGGTTAGCTCACAGCGCCAGAGACCCGGGTTCAATTCCTGACCTAGGCGACTGACTGTCTGGAGTTTGCACGTTCTTCCCGTGTCTGCGTGGGCTTCCTCCGGGTGCTCCGGTTTCCTCCCACAGTCAAAGGATGTGCAGCTCAGGTGAATTGGCCATGCTAAATTGCTCGTAGTGTTAGATATCGGGTAAATGTAGGGGTATAGGTGAGTAGCGCTTCGGCGGGTTGGTGTAGACCTCTTGGGCCGAACGGCCTGTTTCCACACTGTAATGCAATCTAATCTAATAGTGCACCTTAATTATCAGTAAGGCTACGTATGTATGGAAATACATGAGATTGGACGGTTACAAAACAAGTATTTCTCCTCAGTATTTACCCCGGGTTTCTGGTGTTGTGAGGCTGCAGTGCTAACCACTAGGCCACCATGCCCACATCTCCGTAGTTAATCTTTTGCCATTAAAGGATGTGTAGAATTTCTTCAATGCCTCGTTAACCCTATTTCTAAAGCCATCTCATGGCCACATTTTTTCTGGCCCGATTTCCCCGTTGACTATGCAGTTTCTGCCCTTATATTCCTCTCGGGATTCACTTGATGTCAGCTCTCTTTACCTGACATATGCCTCCTTCCTTACCTTGACCAGAGCCTCAATATATCTAGCCATCCAGCACTGCCTGCACTCACCAGCCTTGTCCCTCTTACAAATGGGAACACGTTGGCTCTGGAATCTCTGAAACCAAGTTTTGCGGCCTAGCACTTCCCAACCATCCCTTTACCTGTGAATAGGATATTCCAATCAGCCTTTCACAGGGCTCGTCTAACACTTTCAAAATTGGCCTTGTTCAAATTTAGAACTTTAATGTTTACATCAGGTCTTTCCTATTCCACAACTAATTTAAAACTAATATTTTGCGTAACAGACTTGAAAGTTAAATAAACACTTCCTGCCCCTCTGTAACAGGCTCGAGAGGCCGAATGAACTCCTCGTGGCCCTCTGTAATAGACTGAAAAGGCTGAATGGCCTCCTCCTGTACTTATATAACAGACCAGAAACATTAAATGACACAGCAACCAGTGGATTATGAGCAGCTATTAAACTGTATCTGATGGAGGTCTATTCCTTCCCAGTTACAGAAACACAAACAACACAATGTACTCCAGGTGCCCTCTCAGTGACACCTCATACAGCTTCAGCGACACAACTCTTTCAAGTTTCGCAGGCAGTCTAACCTTGTTAAGCAGTCGACCATGTAGAACATTTTTGTTTTCTTACTGCATTCCACAAAACAACATCCATTGACCTGCCTTCATTAATCATCTTCATCACTTCCTCAAAACATTGCACTGAGTCAGTGAGACGTGATCTCCAATGTACAAAGCCTTCTTCAGTCCTTGTCCTTCCAAATTCATAAACATCCTTTCCCCGAACATCCCCTCCAACAATTTAGTTACATTTGACGTCAGGCTCACCAATCTCTGGTTACTTGTTTTTTCCTTACTTTCTTAAATAATGTTGGCAATATGTGGCAATATTCTAGATTTCCACCTTTTCAAGTATGAACAGGCTAATATGGGCTGAATGGCGTTCTTGTATCCCTATGTAAGAGGCACATAGGGACAGAATTGCTTCGGCCTGTTGCTGAGCAGCAGTCTCAATTCTTCGACTCAAGGTTATGAAAGAATTTGATAGCGGGGCACTTAAAACCAGGACAAGCCTCACGCTAGTCAAAAAGTATTATACTTTGAGTTCAGATATCTAGAAACTAGCCCACCCGACATTTTTTTTAATGCAGCCGATCTGTTATTTTGTAACTGCCTCCTTTCATAAACAGAGTGGAACATATATCGATCCCTGCAGTGTCCTGTTAATACTCTCATATACAACTAAAAAAAATTTAAAAGATTTAAGGATTTATGGTCCATCCCTCAGCAACCCTCATCCATTCCATCCAAACCCAGTAAATGTTCTCTTTTATAGTGATATGAAAAGTGATGTGTGGAACTGGTTAATTGAGCCTGTTTGCTGAGTTATGAGTTGGAGATGCCGGTATTGGACTGGGATGTACAAAGTTAAAAATCACACAACACCAGTTTATAGTCCAATAGGTTTAATTAGAAGCATACTAGCTTTCGGAGCGCTGGTCCTTCATCAGGTGATAGTGGAGGACATACTTATAAGGCACAGAATTTATAGCAAAAATTTACAGTGAGATGTAACTGAAATTATATATTGAAAAATACCTTGATTGTCTGTTAAGTCTTTCATCTGTTCCAATGCCATGATAGTTTCACTTCTTTCATGAGTAAATCACAAAACTTTTTTTAAAAAAGTTGCATTCTCAAGTTAGCAGTAACAATGAGTGTTAGCTAGACAATATGTTGAAGGTGTTAGCCTCCTGTGTTCTCTGTCTATGCCATTATGTTTAGATTGATTCAAATCTGAAAAGTGAAATTACAGAGTTTTACATGAATTCATGCAGTTTTTGAGCTCAGAGTTTTACATGAATTCATGCAGTTTTTGAGCTCAGAGTTTTACATGAATTCACACAGTTTTTGAGCATAGTACAACAAAACTCTGCAAGTACAAATTCACCCCACAAAATATATGTGTGCATGTGGGTCTTTGTCTGTTTGTGTGTGTGTGTCGGTCTGGGTTGGGGTGTGATGAGTGTGAGAGAGAATGTATATATGTGTGTGTACTGACGTAGAGTGTCTTAAGTCTATGAGGGGGTGCATGTGTGAATGTGGGAGTGTGTGTGCTTGTCTGGGTGGGGGATTTTGAGTGTCAGTGAGAGAGTGTATATGTGTGTGCATGAATGTAGAGTGCTCTAAGTCTCTGAGAGGATGCCCATGTGATTGTGGGAGTTTATGTGTCTGTAAGGGTGTGTGTGTGAGTCTGTGTCTGTGTACATGTTTGTCCATGTGTTGTGTATGTATAGGAGTGCCTGTGTTTGTGAGTAGGAGTGTCTGGGTGTGCATAGTGCAATGGTGGTCACCTGTAATGTGATATGAACCCAAGGTCCCGGGTGAGGCACTCCTTTTGCGTACCGAAATTAGCTATCAGCCTCAGCTCGGCCACTTTTCACTGCTGACTGTCCTGAAGTCCGCCTTGGAGATTTGTCACCCGTCAGTCCAAGGATGAAGGTCCTGGACCACTGAAGTGTTCCTCAATTGGGAAGGAACACTCCTGTCTGTCTGTCTCCAGTCTGCGGTGCCCATTCATCTATTGTCATAGCCTTTGCTCAGTTTCCCCCAGTCTTTGTACAGTGACTGTGATTAACGCCAATCTTGATGGATTCTAAATATCCCAGTGGACGGTTTCCATCTTTTAATAATAAATGGGCGCCATTTAATGTGTTATCCCATAACATGAGCGGGAACAGCACCGACAGCTCTGACAGGGAACAGCAGATCCGGAGAGAGGGGGAGGAGAGACCAGAATCTGAAAACATTAGACTGGAATGTTCCTAAAATATATCAGAATCTGGGAACATTAGACTGGCATATTCCAACAATAGACAGGAGTTTATCCAATTACGTTTGGCATCTTTCTGCAATTTATTGTTGGTCATTACCATTGCGGATTTATTACACTATTTTCATTATTCAATATTTTTATTTACCTTTCCTGGCTATCATTTGTGTTCCTGGTAAGTGTCACTGTCCAGATTTGTTTTTCTATAAACCGGTTATGGCTGTCTTACTGTTTTTTCATATAGTCCACACTTCTTGTCAATATTATTTTCCTGTTGAAACTCTCAATCCAGATATTCACTCTACAGACCACAATTAACTACATCAATGAATGTGTTCAATTACTGTCTCCTTCTCTGCTCTGGCAGTGTTACTCACGGGTCTCTATGTTGACCAACTCAGTTTCAGCTGCGAACTGCAATTTATTGTATCATTGCCTTTGTTATTTGAATATTAAGAGCATGGAGGTCGCTCTCTACTGTTCTGGTTACAAACTCTACTTCCTTCCACTGTTTCCATCCCATCCCTGGCCAATAACTGCGAATGAAGTAGACGAATCACAACTGTGGGAGATCCCTTTGACCATGAGCTTATTCCTGACACCATGCCCTGACCACTTCTAACTTGAAATTCTCACCACTTCAGAATAAATCTCACTGGCGTATTCCATCTGCAGTTTGAACCTTGAGCTATGAAATACAGTCTTAATGAAGCCAATAATCTGCTGCTGACACTCCCGACTTCAAACCTTCCCAAGCAAATCTGATTTGAACTCAACCAAACTCACATCCATCTGTCATTCATGTGCAAGCCTATGTATATTGCTGTTGTGTCTGGCAATGCCATTATTTTGATAGTCTCAAACACTTTTTCTCATCTGTCCATGAAACTTCTCTCATTCTCTTTCTGTTGATTAACAAAAAGCCTGCCAGTTGTTCTTATTTAAAATAGTTTCCTCCATGTGCGTTCCTTCTCCAACAATGAGTTTCACATTCAACCATGCCAATCGCACACACACACACACTCTCTCAGTCTCTGATGAACACACACACACACGCAGCAAGCCTTCCCTTTGTTGGCAGTAATCTGATGCGAGTATAGTTAGCATATGATAGTAACGTTTGCACTACTCTCCAAGCTGGGCAGATAGTGCAGTTTACTGAGCAACACACTAGCAAGGTCTGCACAGCTCTCCATGCTGGGCTGTCATCTTGTCCCAGTTTATGTTGTTTGTGGTGTTCTGTGAAGCAGATTCAGAATTTGATGTAACAAACCATTCCAGATGATCTGACAATGCCTTTATTCAATATTCTCATTCTTGTCATTTTACTCTCAAAGATCTCACTTCTCCAGTTCGTCCCACTGACCTGTCTGATTCCCCATATTTCCACAACATCTTTTCCGTTAATTAACTGTCTGTTTCTGCCTTTAATGTGAATCTTTCTGTCCCTCTCTATCTTTCCCTGGGCTTAGCTTTTGGTTCCCCAGTGTATCAAGTGCTGGCATTGTGTAGTTCAGAAAGAGTGAAATGGTGTGTTTCAGGCTGTTGTTCACTTCCCGGTATGTCCCATGTGATGGTCCATGGATAGGCGTGTTTTAGAAGTTATGAGAAACACCCTTGTAACTTGGTCTGAACCTGAATTTGTCCCTTTCCGTTGACCTTGCGATCAGTAACACGACGATTTCCCTTAAGTAAAGGACCATTCATCTAAATTATGTGACAATGCTGTCACTTTTTTTTAAAAAAAGATTGTTTTCTCCTTTTTAAAATAAGAGATCTTAAAGGCCAAACTGCCTACTGAAAACGAGTCAAGTAAATAACTTACGACGCTATTAGGGTTTATAATAAATAGCAGAAACAACGGCCTCGTAACGTAACCCCAGCTGCTAATCTCTCTGAAACCTGACTTGATGCTGTTTCCTCCTGGATTGGAGAATTGTATGAAGTATGTATGTCTGAATGCTCCTTTTTGCCAAGGGGTGTGTTAATGGCATGTTAGAATATTGGAACAGTTCATTTGTAGAAGGTATTATATCCATTATTCGGTTAAGGTTTCCAATAGTTTAATTATTCTAAATTCCTCTTCATTGTGTATGGATTTTCATGAGAGTGTTTAAATATATTGTGTTTTGCTTAATGGTGGGTGGGTTTGACTAGTAGCATCAAATCTGGAACACTAAATTCACATCTATCTTTAAAGTAAGAAAAGGGTGGCATCCAAGTTACCCTCTTAGAATAATTTGAGGCAGTCTCGTTGGTCTATAGCAAACTGGGGACTTTTGTCTGGTTCTAAATCGATAATACTAAATTCGGTTTAGAATTACAATCCCTACAGTGTGCAAACAGGCCATTCGACCCAACAAGTCCACATCGACCCTCCGAGGAGTAACCTACCCAGACCCATTCCTTTACCCTGATATTACACATTTAACTCGACAAAGGATCCTAACCCACACATCCCTCAAAACTACGAACAATTTATCATGGCCACTTCGTCTGACATGCACATCTTTGGATTGTGTGAGGAAACCAGAGCATCCAAAATAAGCTCATACAGACACTGGAGATTATGCACCGGGAGGAGAAAGTGAGGTCTGCAGATGCTGGAGATCAAAGTTGAAACTTTATTGCTGGAACAGCACAGCAGGTCAGGCAGCATCCAGGGAACAGGAGATTCGACGTTTCGGGCACAGGCCCTTCTTCAGGATTCCTGAAGAAGGGCCTGTGCCCGAAACGTCGAATCTCCTGTTCCCTGGATGCTGCCTGACCTGCTGTGCTGTTCCAGCAATAAAGTTTCAAATTATGCACCGGGAGACTATTGGGTTCAAAGGTTGTGTATGGTAGCTGTTAGTGTCTTTTGTTGTGGATGTTGAATTCGGTTGGTTAAAACAGTGTTTTGTGTATAAAGATTCTTTCAGTCACTAAGAGTTCTCTGGGTGTGGAGGAAGTAAAGTTGGGGGTTTTACAAAAGGTAATGAAAGCAAAGCTGTAGGAATTGGCAGAAAGCTGGATTTGGGTTTGATTTTGTCTGTGAGAAAATGAGAGATAATTATGCTATAGGTCAGGAAGTACATTTGACGGAACCGCCATTAGAGTTCGGAAATGGCTAGAATTCAATTTCAAATGAGGCACTTTGAACATGAGAAGGAATTGAAACAGTTTGAATTATGATGAAAAATAGAAATAAAAGAAAATGAAATGAAGAAGGAAGAGAGTAAAAGAGAGAAGAAAAGCAGAGAGTGCCAACTTCAAATGTTAGTAATTAGAGAGGAAAGTTGACATAGAAGGCAGAGATAAAGGTAGATGGTAGGCTGGATGAGGAGGATAGTAGGTTTGAGCAACCAATGGACTAATGAGGCTCTGTTTAAATACATCCAGGCATTCTCTAAATTTGATGAGAAGGATGGGGAAGCCTTTTGAATTTCATTTGAGAAAGTGGCTAAACTAATGCAGTGGCCAGTGACCATGTAGATTTAGTTGATCCAAGCAAAGCTGATAGGCATTTGAATCCCTATCGGAGGAAGTATCTGGCCAGTGTGGGGTAGTGAAGAAAGCCATCTGAAGTGCATATGAGTTTGTGCCAGAAGCCGACAGACAGCGTTTCGGGAATCTAAAAAAACGGATCCCGGTTAAAGTAATTTTGAATAGTGGGTAAGGTTATTAAAAACAGAGCAAAGCTATGACACGGTTAGAGAGATTCTTATTTTGGAGAAGTTCAACAATTCACTTCCTGCAGCCGTGAGAACGCGTGTGGAAGAGCAGTTACAATGGCAAGATTAGAAGCTGAAATGACTGATGATGATGATTTGGTTCAGAAATCAAAGTTTGATTTTTGTGAGACATTGAAAAGAATGTGCGAGATCTTAAAATATATACCTGTGAAAGCAAGCTTTGCTGGCATAGGCCTGGAGTAGCAGGGAAAGAGGTTACAGCATTAAGAAATACAGAAGCATGTAATTCTTTTATGCTGAGACAGGAGGAGCTATGTCATTCAGAGGGACTATTGGAGAGATGAGAAGTGCTCCATTATGTAACGTGTCGGAGTGTCCGGTGGAAACATCAACAGATTTATTCCACAATGGGCAAGGAGGCCTTGAGCTTCATTTGGCGTTACAACATTTCAGCATTTAAATTTCAAATAACATACATGCGCCAAATCTTTATCACTGATCGTGAGTCCTTAAAATTTTGGAGAAGTTTAGGGAGAGAAAGACCAGTCTGTTTCGATTGAGCTTATTATTGCTGCCATTCAATTTGAAATTATACAGGTGACAGGACGAGAAAACCTAAACTTTGACACGTTGTGGAGATTGGATGAAGAATATTTGTATGCTCAGAGTCAATGTTATATGCATAGGTTGTAAAATGTATTCACCATTGTATATTGATCGATTATTTTATTAAAGGTGGATTTGTGAAGATACTATCATTGTAAAAAGGTTATTTTCTCGTGGATTTTTTAAAATAGAGGTTTTAAATGCAGAGGTGCACAACTGCTGTCTGAAAACAGTTAAAGTAAATAACTGAGAAAGACTTTCGGTTTCATTAAAACGGTGGTAACGATGGAAGGGCAGTGGCCAGCTCTCCCAGACCAGATTTCCTTATTTTGTTTTTAGCTGCAGCATTCAGAAGCTGTCGGGGATCCTAGAAGGGTTGGAAGTTTCAACACATGATCCCTAGCTGCTTTTCTCTCTGAGATCTCTGTTGATGTTGTTTCCCCCTGGATTGGAAAACTGCTGGAAGGATCTGTATTTGAATATATCTTTGTGCCAAGCGTTGTAAACCAAGAAGGTATGGTATCTATTGTTTGTGTAAGTGTTCCAACATATAACTACCCCAAAATTTTCTTTTCTTTGATTGTATTTTATCTAAAGCATTTTAATAGATTATATTTTGCTTAATGACGAGTGGTTTGACCAGTCGCAACATATCTGTAAGGCACACTTCCCATCTATATTCAAAATAAGGAAAGGTTTAGGTCAAAACGGCCTTTTTAATATATTTTGGTGGGATCTGGACTGGTCCACAACACTTGTAGCAGAGGGGTTTCGGACTGACTCCTGCAATTGAAAATTTAGTGGAGGGGCTGGGGATGGTTTGCTGGAGGTTGTACTGTGAGCTGCCTCAGACATTCAGGGAGACCTGAGGATTTGGTGACCCAACTCTGAATGGAGCATGGGAACTGTAGTTATAGCATCTGGGTCTGCAACATGAACAACCAATGGAGCTGAGGCTGCAGAAAGGGGAAGCTCTGAAACCACGGAGTGAGTGTGTGTGCAGGGAAAGGGATCTGCTATATCCACCCCGGGTTTTCCAGGAACAGCTCCAATTAACCCAGGAGCAGAGTGTGAGGGGCCCTGACTGAACAAGGAGCTGGTCATAGAATGGTGTCACCTCCTTCAACACGACCTGCAGCTTCACACCAGGAGGAGGATGGTGCTGCCAGTGGCTGTGAGAATCACTATAATCCAGCTTCTATAATCCAGAACTTCCCAGGCAGGACTTGGTGACATATCCATCATTTCCCAGTATCTCAACATCAATGTCACCATTCGGTGAAGGAGGATATACATGGTTGATGAGGTAAATACATTGTTTCTCCCACAGCAGGGAGCTGCCAGGTGTATCCAGTATAGTGGGACTTCCGATGGTGTACATGGAATCTGCAGAGTACCCATGTCAATGGGGAGAGGTAGAGGAACTGAAGTAGCTCTCTCTCTCTCTCTATTAATGTTACAGCGTGCCCATCACAGTGCACCATGTTGGTGAATACTCACTGTCCTGGCAGTAATCACGGCCTCTTCATTCAGAAGCATTCAGCCAGTTTCATCGTCATCGGGTCTCCACGTAGAAAGAAATGAATATACGTTGGATAAAGGCCGCCCCCTTGATGCACGTTTCAAAACACCTGACCCACCACCAATCAACCACATCAAAGTATTCCATGTGTACGTAGAGCAATAGGGTCACTTGCAGCGTCTGGGAGCAAAGGATCAGGGATGGAGCAAACTCTCCCCTGTCTGATCGGATCTGAGTGAATCCCCCAGTACACAGTATCATTAAGTCCTGTAATTCCTCTCCATTTCAGTAACATGTTGCTTTTCATTATTCCTGTAAATGAAATGACAGGTTATATCATCTTAAATTCCACCTGCCAAACTATTATCTATTATCTTTACCCCTCTGAATCTATTTGCAGACTTTCCACCCTCTCTTATAATTTAATCTCTTGCTGACCACAGCGACATCAACAAACTCAGCATCTGTATATCTGTTCAATTTCTCTTCATAAGACAAACACTTCAAATATGGAATCAATCTAATGAAGCTCTTCTGAATTGACTCCAATGGAAATACCTCATTCTGCAGGACACACAAACTGTTCTCCAGTTGCAGCCTCACTAATGCCTTGCATAGCTACACCAACACTCCCTACCTTTCTCTCTATCCTTTTATAAATAACCACTGAAATTATGCTTGCATTTCTCATTACTAGCAATACCCGCAGGCAGGTTTTCTATGATATGCAAGCAGACACCCAGATCCCTCTGCACCTAAGCACTTTGAACTTTCTCTCCTTTTAGATAATAATTTGTCTTTCTATTACACTAGCCAATTGAATAGTCGCTTATTTATTCACTTTAATTTTCCTTGCAAAATGTTGGCCCGTTCACCCAACCTATCCATATAGTTTTAAAATCTCTTGCATCATCATTCCGAAGTAACTTCCCACCACTGTTAGTGTCATTTGAAAATGTGGCATCATATTTTCTATCCCATCAACCGAGTACAGTAATAACATCGATCGCAAATGGTTGAGACATGAGTACTGAAATAAATGGCACACCACAAATTGCATTTGCCAAATGAAAATGACGCATTTATTCCATTTGACTACATTTTGTTGGTTAAACAATCTTCCATCCAAGCGAACTAATTACTCTGAGACCCATGTTGTCTGACCTTACCACTTACTCTTTGGAGAAGCGACATATCCGATGCCTTCAGGAAGACCAGATACATTCTATCTCCAGGATTCCCACGATCCACCTTGTTTGTGACATCTTTAAATAACTCAAGCAAACAATTGAAACACGATTTAGTCTTCATAAAACCATGTTGACTCTGACGAATTGTGGTTTAAGTTTGCAAATGTCTTGAACAATGGATTCTAATAATTTGTCTTGAATTACAATAGTTTATTGTTGCACTTTATTCCCTAATGTATACCATTATCACAAGTTCTTCCCTTTCGAAAACCTTTACGTCTTGTTTGAATTCCTGTTTAACAGGCACAAGGCTTTAAGAGGTCTACTCCAATTGCTGTGTAAGAGCCATGTGTGGCTGAATGGAGTAATCATCCTGCTGGTATACAAAATCGAAGGGTTGACGTCTTTCTCGTGTTCCTATGTTGTCATCTCCAAGGCCAGAATAACCTCCTCCTGTTGATGCTTTAGAGGATTGAGAGATTATGGAATCTTACTGTTGCTGTCTAACTTTGAGGGGCTGATGGGTCTTCTCATACTTCTCCATAACAGGTGGAAATACTGAACGGTCTCCTCATGTATCCCGGAGATGGGACCAAGGGATTGATTGGTCTTCTCTTGTTCCCATACAACAGACACGTGTCTAAATTACCTCTTCCTTTCTCATGAAATAAGTCTCAGATAGTTTTTATCCTTAACCAATTCCCTTACAATAGGCTCGGTGGGTCTGAATGGTCTCCTGTTATCCCAGTGTAACAATCCCCAGTCACTGTGTGACGTCTTCCAGTTCCTATGTTACGTACATGAGGAGGCTGAATGGACTGATCCTGTTGCTGTTTAACAGGATATTAGTGCAGCATGGCCTACTATTACAGGCTCGAGTGGCTGATTGCCCTCCTTCTGTAAATGTATATCAGGCTCCAGGGGCTGACTAGCCTCGTCCTGTTTTGGTGTAACACGTTCGAACGCCTGAATATCCTCCTGTTGTTCCTGTGTAACAGGCTGGAGAACGGAATGGATTCCTCCTCTATCTGTGTAATTCACTTCACTTGTTGACTCCTTCTGTCATCTATGTTGAAATAAGGTCTTCCTTAATTTTGGTAAACTTCAATGGCTACTGGGTCAACCTGATCATCCTTTTGTTATAAACTAGCACCTTCATTGCAGGAATCAGTTGAGGGAACCATCTCTGAGCTACTTCCAATATAGCAACATCCTTTCTTCATTGAAGAGACTAAATCTGTACACACTACTCCAGATGTGATCTCACTAAGACCCTGTAGAGCAGCAGCAACATGTTACCAGCCTGCTGTAAGGTTCCAACCCAGGTTAGAGCAGTCTCAGCTCTCTGGGGGAATACAGAGCATTGTTGGAAAATCATTGTCCTTCTCTACCCCATCAGCATAACGGGAGATCTGGAGAAATTAAAGTTTGAGAAGATTATAAATGATGTGGCGAGATGATATCCACCATTATTCTCCCCAGAGCCCACGTTGCTCAGATTCCACAGAATCTAGTAAGGAGGAATCTAGTAAGCTGAAAGGAGGAGCAAACGTTGATGGGAGTTATATATCAAAGGGAAAGCAGCAGTACAAGTGCTGGACATGTTATAAAACAGGAAATGATATCTACACATTTGTGGATACTTCAATAATAATGTACAGTTTACATTATATCTAAACTTTGTTAACCCAATTGAATGCTGATGCTGGGAAAAATGGATTTCGTGACCACGTGCAAGATGGTTTACATGAACATTATGTTGAGCACTGATCTCCAGATCAGGTTATTTAGGAATTGGTGCTGAATGATCAGAAGAGCTCATTGAAACTTTTGCTGTAAAGGACCTTTTGGGAACAGTGACCACAATGTATTGGTTTTCTTTTTGTGTTTGAGTACACGACAGTTTTTGTTTTATTTGAAGTAACCGTGATAAATCTGAGTCATGCAAGCCCTGAAGGCGTGAGGAGAAAGTGGGGACTACAGATGCTGGAGATCAGATCGAAGAATGTGGTGCTGGAAAAGCACAGTCAGGCAGCATCCTGAGAGCAGATAAATCAATGTTTCAGGCATAAGCCCTTCATCAGGAATGAAGCTTATGGGCCAAGGGGGCTGAGAGATAAATGAGAAGAGGTTGCGGCAGGGGAGAGGTAGCTGGGATTGCGATAGGCAGATGAAAGTGGGGTTGAAAGTGATAGGTGACGAAGGGAGACAGAACGCCTCATCTGCTGCATCCATTAAACCCAATGTGGTCTTCTCTACATTGTTGAGGCAGGAGGTCAACTTGTAGATAATTTCAGAGAATATCTCTGGGACAGCCACATTGAACTTCTCCATCACCTTGTGGCTGAGCACTTTAACTCCCCTTCCGACTCTGCCAAGGACATGACGGCCCTAGACCTGATCCATCACCAAACCCGAGCCACCAGAAGTCTGTAGGAAGAAACCTCCTCTTCTGCCTTGGGACCCTCCAACCACAGGGGATCATAGTGGATTTCCCCATTTCCCCATTTCCCCTAATCCCATCTTATCTCGCTCCAACCTTCCAAGTCAGCACCGCCGTTTTGAACATTCTATGTGTCCATCTTCCTTCCTCTCAGTCTGGTCCACACTCCTCTCCGACTATCACTTTCAGCGCCACCTTCATCTACCTATTAGATGAAAGGAGGCAGCTTAGAAAAAATGCCAAGTGTTGCAGTAAGCCAGTAGATTCAGAGAGATGTAGGACCCAGCAAAAGATGACGAAGAAACTGAGAAGAAAGTCAAGAAGATAAAAAGCATGCAAACGAAAGAAAAACATAAAGACTGCTAAAAAGCGTCCATCAATGTATGAAAAAAAAATAAAAACAAGTGTGGAGCAGTTGGTGTGCGTTCACGATACTTTATTGCAGAGAACAGAGAAATCGCAGGGAAAAGAAACAGTTTCTTTATATCTATCTTCATGGAAGAATGTCCAGAAATTCTTCCAGAAATACCAAGTGTCCATGTGACTTGTGTAAGTAAAGTCTAACATCATTCTTATCAGTATTGGGGTTATCTTTGAAAAGAAAGCTGGATTGAGTATTTATAAATCTGACAAACTAGTTGTACTTCATACAAGAATTTCAGAGGAAGCAGCAATATACATGTTGAGTGCATCGTGGATTGTCACTTTATTTTCCGACACATTCCAGAAAGGCATGTAGCCAATCTGGATAAGGCAAAGGTTATAAATATTATCCAACAGTTTAAAAAGGATGGATTTGGTGAATGGTGAACTACAGACCAGTTATCTTGTCATCCGCAGTCAGGTATCCGTTGGACTCGATTACAAAGAACATGCTACTCGATATATAGAAGGTAATAACATAACTGGGGAGTGTGAGAATGTACCGATGAAAGGAAAACCAGAAGTGGAAAACATTTTTTTTTGGAATGGTTTGAAGATGGTTCTTGTGAACATAGGCAATGAAGAACCAATGTATAACGTATAGTTGGATATTCATGAGCTTTTTTTTTTGAAAGAACGCACACAGTAAGCTCATAAGAAAAGTTAAAGCGAGAGGTATTAGGAAGAATATATGCAAATGGGAAAGTAAAAATTAGGTTTACATTCATGTGAATGTAATGGGAAAAAAGAGGATGTTGTGCACCATTTGCATCGAGTGTTCATGAGACTACACTTAGAGTGTTTTGTATCGTTTGGAGTCCCAATATAAGAAAGCCTGTGATCTCGAGTTTCAAAACATGACAGGTGATTGCAGTGAAACTTAGAAACATAGAGCGGACTGAATAACAGAGGGACATGGAGAAGTACAAGTAGGCGAGATCAGGAAAAATTCCACGATATTCTACACGGACAAGTCTAACAGAATAAAGAACAGAGAAAGCTGAACGGTCCATGATTCACAAGGATGAGATTTTAAGCGACACGGACAGGGTAGATAGACAGCAGCTGTTCCTTTTAGTCAGAGGGTCAAGAACAAAGGAGCAAACTTTTAAAGTGAAACGTTTGAGGTTGAGAGAGGATTTAAACTTTTTTTCACCTAGAGGGTATTGTGTTCTGGGATTACTTCCTGAGAGGGGAATTCCCACGGATAACCTCATAATCATTAAAAAATGACTTGGACCAGCACTTGGAATTGTCATAACATTCCAGGCTATGGGCCTGCTGGAAGGAAGTGGGACTCATATAGATCGTGCTGTACTTCTGTTGGTACAGAGGCTATGCTCCTGTGAGTGTATGGTGTGGAAGTTCAATTATTGAGCAGTTTAAGGCAGGAATTGATGAATTTCTGAAGAGTATATTCCCAAGGGTTATAAGAGTGAACTGTAATAACTTGATAAATCATGTCAATGTGAAAAATATGAGTAACAAGTGCAGTTTCCTTACAGTTTGAAACCAGAGAATAGAGAATGGGGAACACAGACTTGGCAGAACTATGAAGCCACTACTTCATTTCTGTCTTCACAGAACTTTCAAATAATACAAGGAAAACCAAGTCTGGTGTGGGAAAAGATAGAGTACATGGAACATAGAACATAGAAAGTAAATGCTTCAGGAGAAATTATTGGTGTTGAAAGTAATGGTCATAGACAACACTAACATAGATTTATGAAATGGGAATTATGTTTGAGAAACAGACTGGGCGACAAATGAAAGAGAAGCAATGGATGTAAAACATTTTGATTTTTAGAAAGGTTTTGGTAAAGCTCCAAGCCCAGTTTGCAAAATCAAATCTGAGTGGAGTGGGGCTAATATATGGATATATTTCTAGAATGGAACAGCTGGCAGGAAACAGTGAATAGAAATAAACAGACTCGTCAAGCAACAGCCTGACATTGTCTGTAGGGTATGATTCTGTAAGGTATAAGTCCTTCCACATCTAGTCAAGAAACTTTGGGGACAATTCACTGGAGGAAGACATTCTCAAATAACCCCTTCCTCCATGATGGAAGAGCCCAGCACTTCAGTGTATAAGATAAGGCTGATACATTCTCAACAATCTTCAGTCAGCAGTACTAAGTGGATGATCCATTTCAGCCTATATCCCAGATTCCCCGTCACCTTCCCCGAATATCTCCCCAATGTGCCACCAGCAGAAGTGGTGGCACATTGGGATACAGTTGGAAGGGAATTTCTCTTGACTCCATATCCCATGAAATCACATGGCATTTGTTTACACATGGGAAAGGAAACGTCCTGCTGATTACCATGTACCAGCCTCTTTCAACTGATGAATCAGTATTCTCCATGCTGATCAGCCCTTGGAGGAAGCACTGAGGGTAGCACGAACGCAAGATGTACTCTGGGTGGAGGACTTCAATGTCCACCTCCAAGAGTATCTCAGCGACAGCATTACTGATCGAGCTGGCCGGCAAATGAGATGTCAGCCTGGTGAAGCCACCAAACAAGACAATGAGTGTGCCAAACAGCATAAGCAGTAATTGATAGACAGAGCTAAGTGATCCCACAAGCAAAGGATCAGATCTAAGCTCTGCAGTCCTTCCACATCTAGTCGAGAAACATTGGGGACAATTAAACAATTCACTGGAGGACGAAATTCCACAAATAACCCCTTCCTCCATGATGGAAGAGCTCAGCACTTCAGTGTATAAGATAAGGCTGATGCATTCGCAACAATCATCAGTCAGAAGTGCTGAGTGGATGATCCATTTCAGCCCCCTCCAGTGGTCCTCAGAAATTCAGTTACCAGCCATCAACCAATTCGATTCAGTCCACGCGATATCCAGAAACGGTTGGAGATACTGGATACTCCAAAGAATCCATACTCTGACAACATTCTGGCATTAGTACTGAAAACTTGTGCTCCATAACTTGCCACTACCCAAGCCAAACTGTTTCAATACAGTTACAAAAATGGCTTTCACCGAATACGTGGAAAATTACCCCAAGTATCTCCTGCTTATAAAAAGCAAATATATTTCCAAGTCAGGACAGTGAATGGCTTGGAGGGGAACCTAAAGACGATGGTATTCCCACTCTGTCAGTCTACTCTCGATCATCAGTAAAGTGATGGAAGGTCTCAGTGCTTTTAAGCAGCACGTGTTCAGCAATACCCTGGTCAATGATGCCCAGTTTGGGCTCCATCAGAGCCACTCAGCTCCTGACCTCATTACCGTGGTTCAAACATTGAGAAAAGAGCTGAATTCCAGAGGTGGGTGAGAGTGACAGTCCTTTAAAGCGAGGCTGCCTTCGGCCAAGTGTGGCATTAAGGGGCCTTAGCAAACCTGCAATCAATGGGTATCAGGGGCCACCTCCCCGCTGGTTAGAATCATACCTGACACGTAGGAAGATGGTCATGGTTGATGAAGGTCAGTCAACTCAGCTCCAAGTCTGCAGGAGTCCCTTGAGCAGTGGCCGAAAACATCTTCAGGGCTGCTTCATCAATGACCTTCCCTCAATTTTAAGGTCAGAAGTGGGGATGTTCGCTAATGATTGTACAATATTCTGCAACATTTGTAGCTCCTCAGATACTGAAGCAGTCCATGTTCAAATGCGACAAGATCTGGACAGTATCCAGGCTAACAAGTATCCAGGCTGACCATCACTAATAAAATACAATCTAACCTGCCCCTTGGCATTCAATGGTGTTACTATCACTGAATCCCCAGTATCAAAGTCCTGGTGGGTAATCATTGCTGAGAAACTCACTGGTCTTGCCACATAAACTCAGTAACTACAAGAGCAGGTCAGAAGCTTGGAATACTGCGGCGAGTAACTCACATTTTGACTTCCAAAAGTCTGTCCATCATCTACAATGCATAAGTTAGAAGTGTGATAGACGACTCCCAATTTGCCTGCATGAGTGCAGCCCCAACAACACTCAACAAGCTTAATACCATCCAGGACAAAGCAACCAGTTTGACTGTCTCTTCATCCACAATGCTCCACCATCAACGCTCAGCAGCAGCAGCAGTGTTTTACTATCTACATGCTGCAATGAAATGATTCACCAAAGATCCTCAGAGACCATCTTCCCAAACACAACTATATCTATCTAGAAGGACAAGGGCTGCAGATGTATGGAAAAACCATCATTTTTAGGTCCCCCCCAAGCAATTCACCATCCTGACTTACAAATATATCACCGTTCCTTCACAGTCACTGGGTCAGAATCCTGGGATTCCCTTCCTAATGGCATTGGAGGTCAACCACAGCAGGTGGACTGCAGTGTTCAACAAGGCACCTGGCCACCACCTTCGCAAGGGCAACTAGGGACAGGCAATAAATGCTGGCCCACCCAGTGACACCCAGATTCACGAAAGTAAAGAAATAGAAATTAACATAGGAAGGTTACTGAGGTGTCGCAGGGATCAGTGCTTGGGGCCCAGCTGTTCACAATGCCCTTTAAACATTGGGTTGCTGGAATCAGAGACAATATATCCCAGCCTGCTGACAGCACGAACGGATGTGGGATTGTGAGTGGGTGAGGAGGATGTAAAAAAGCACCGAGAAGACTAAGGCAAATGGAGTGAATGGGTAAATACGTGATAGATGGAGAACAATGTGGATAGAGGTGACGGTGTGCCCTTTGGTGGAAACGATAAATTTCCTATCATTTGAAAAGGATTGGTGGAAATATGTTGATCTACAAAGAGGCGTATGCTCCTTTTTGTTGTTTCCTTCTGCATGAACCTCTGAGGTCCCTGCAGCGCAGTGAGTTCTGCAACTAGAAGTCAATACTGGACTTGCCATTGGCATGCTGACCATTGTAAAAGATCTGGATCTCCTTGTACAGCAGTCACTGAAAGTAATATTGAAGAAACAGAAAGCAGTGAGGAAGATAAATACTGTGTTGATCTTCATTTCAGGGGGATGCGAGTCCAGGAGAAAGGGTGTCTTACTGCAGCTGTAAAGACCCTTGAAGAGATCCCATCTCGAACATTGTGCAGTATTGTGTGCAAGTTTGGTCTCCTTCCCTAATAAAGGACAAACGTGACATTGATGGAGAGCAGTGAAGGATCACCAGACTGGTCTCTGGGATGACGGGCTTCTTTTGGGAGCAGAGTTTGGGAGACTGGGCCAGTATTCCATTGGGTTTAGGAAAATGAGTGGAGATCTCAGTGAAATATATTAAACCTGACAGGGTGAGACAGATTGAAAGCAGGGATGATAATTCCCTTGGCTGGGACGTCTAAAACAAGGGACCACATATTAGGTACAGGCAGTCACTCTGCATTGAGAGGAGAATAAATGTCGGCATTCACTGACTGGTGAATATGGGGAATTCGCTCGCACCTGGAAACCAAGACACCGATTGGAAAAAAGAATTTAGAGACAGTAAAGGGATGGTGGGAGAGCAGCAGTATGGTGTGGAAATGTAGGGCCAACCAGCATTTCATTGAATTGGGAAGCAAACTCAATGGACCAAACATATGACTGCTCCGCCTATTTCTCTGCAGGTTCGAAAGGACTGTGTTCCCATTCCCTTTTCCGCCATTGCTGCTGAGGCCGGGTGTTCTGTCCAGTTTCATCCTCTCAGACCTCTGAGTAGTTAGATACAAATGAATGCTTTGCTTGGCCGTTTCAGAGACAATTGAAATGTTTATCACATGTCAGGGTCTTTGGAGTCACTTTTAGCCCAGCCCAGGATGTCATGGGAGATTCACTTCCGAAAAGTACATTGGAGAAGGAAATTCTGTTTGCAATCCATATTGGCTTCAAGGTCACTATTACTGACACCAGATTTTAGATCTCGATATTTTATTAATTGTTTTTAACTTGCACCCGCTGCCAGAGCATTAGCCTGGTCTGGATTAGTAATCCAGTGACATTTCCACAACACTATCTCCACATGGGGACCTGTCGGAAACCACACTGAGCAGGTTGTTTCTGTGATGCTTGATATCTCTGTCAAAAATAACTCCCACCAATTTGGTTGTCGTGATGGGACTGAGGGGGTGATAATGGGTCAGATTGTAATTATTCTCCTCTTAGGGGACTGGACATAGCTGAGTAATTATCCACATTGCCAGGGAGACGTTAGAGTTGGAGTTGGACTGAAACAGCTTCCCCAGGGACACGGCTTGTTGTGTAGCACAAGGCTTCAGTCCTGTTGCAGGAATGGGGTCAGGACCCATTGTCTGTGTCGTATCTACTGTGTTCAGCTGTTTCTTCCTCTCACATGCAGCAAATCGAATTAGTTGAAGACTGGCATCTGTGATTTTTTGGGCATCATGATGAGGGTGAGGTGTATCATCGACTCAACACGTTTGGCAGAGGATGGTGCAGATAAAACATCCTTCTCTTTTACACTGATTTGCAGGTCTGTTCCATTATTTAGGATGGGGATGTTTGTGGAGCCCTCTCCTCCAGTCATTTGTTTAATCGTCCATCACTATTTATGACTGAATGTGACAGGACTGCAGGGCTTCGTTCAGATCTGTTGGTCAAGTCCGGTAGCTTTAATGAGTTAGCATCAGGTTAAGGTTCATGTGATTCTGACACTGATATGTTCACCCACACTCGTCACTGAGCCATAGATGGTGTTGATGGTAATGACAGACTGAGGTGTCATCCTGGCAAAAAGTTACAGGTTGTGGTTGAATACTGTTCTGCTTCTCCTGCTGTTGTGGTCTACAGCTACATGAATACGCAGTTTCGAGCTGCAATATCTGCAATGCAATTCTGCTGTCTGTTCCCCAATTCTCACTGAGACCCATTCACCCATCTGCCTTGCACTCAGTGACCTAACCTGGTTTCTGATGTGGAAATGCTTCCATTTTCAAACTCTCATTCTGCTGAGGGTCTGTCTCCCCGGGTCTTGCTTCCAATCTGACACATTCCGCAAAAGCATTTAACTGATCTTAATTCAAATATTTAATTCACCTGAATCTTTTTCCTTGAGAAATACCATCTTCTGTGTTTAAACAGAATGTTTTTCCTCTGTTTCTCTCCCTGACGATGATTAAGAGCTCTGTAGTGTCTGTAGTGTCAGTGATGCCTTATGTAGTTTCAGAGCCAAAGAATTCTCTGAATTCCCAATCATCTTCACCACACTGTCTGTTTTCTCTTTTGGTTTGATGCCTTGTAAATCATGGCTGCCTTGTCCTCTCATGAGTATGTTTCATCTTCTTGGGGTTGCATTTTTGGTATTATCTTCCGAATTATCCCCACAAACCTCTGCTATTGCTGCTCCATGGTCTTTACTGCTCAGCTCCCCTTCCAATTAACTCTGGCCAGCTCCTCCCGCATGTCTTTGTCGTTACATTGCTTAATTATAACCACATTACATCTTGAAGAAGGCATTGCATATAAACTGAAAGAATGAGTTTTGAGAGATGGGTCACGAAGAATGACTGGTGGATTTCTTACCTAGATACAAAGAGAGAATGAGAGAGAGAGAGAGAATATAGATATGGAGATGTGGAAAATGAGAAAACTATATTATCGAAAGAAGTAGATGTACTTCCATCAACATTTTGGCAATTCCTTTGTGCTGTGGTCCTTCGTACAGTGCACGTACAACAGAGCAATATGTTCAAATGCTGGGTCTGATTCCATAACTTTTCTCTCCAACAATATGACAGACACTAGCTTTGGAAAGAACCCAGCAGGCCAACATATTTAATTCCTGGTAGAAAGGGGATTAACTGAAATAAGTTGGGAAACCAGAAACAAGGATTTATAACACACATCCTGATAAGAATGAGAGACTAGAGTTGGGAATCCCAGAAAAGGGGGAATGTTGAGAGAAAGGGAAGGTAACACTTCAGATGTGGATTAAATAATGTTTTAATGCTTTATAAATTTTATACATCGTGTGCATCATTTTTCATTAAATGTGTCTCCGTTGTTCATTCAGAATGTGTTGTACACATATGAACAATCTTCCTTATCTGAACACACACTGATTAAACAGTGTATAAAAAATCATTTTTCCTCCATTTCAGACTGTCCTGTTGTCGTGCTAGCAGGATATATGAACACCAACTGACTACCAAAAGACATGACCCACTCTCACTAGTGTCCATACATACAGAAAAAGAAGGACTCCACGTTGACTGTGGCAACACACACTTCCTAGGACACAGCCACACACGGAAGTTCTTAGAAGAATGACATTCCAGCCAGAAGTAGATCAATAAACGTATCAATTTAGATCCTATCTACCTTCCCTTGAACAAAAAACTGGAAATGACATCACGCAATTTAAGAAACCAAGACCTAGAAATAGCAAGACACGACATACCACCAGTGCGTCACCAGAGACTCTCACGAATGATGTTACCCACTCATGGTGACGAAACATCTGAAAACAAACCTTCAAGCTCAGCGAGTTAACATACATACTTATAAATTGTTATTTTTCTCTTAATCGTGGAATTTGCGACTATTTTGTCACTCGTGTTTTAACAGATAACGAGGTGAGGTGAGCTTTTCTGGGTGTGTGGTTTTAATTAACAGAGGGGTTCAACATCGACATCATAACAGTTTGAGGGCTTGTCGGATGGGATTTGTACAGATTTGAACAGATTTGGGGTACAAAAGTTTCCAGCTGATTCCATCACTTGGCAGTTAGTGACCTAGATCTTCAAATAAAACAGGTGAGAAAATTCATTTAATTTTGTTTCCTTGTGGTTGGTTAATTTAAAAGAAATGGCTTTTAATATTATTAAAAAGGTTCTGAGGTTTGAAGATGGTACCCACATTTGCCAAGAAAGTGTAGAAAGACAAAGAAAGGGCATACTTTTAGAATTAACATGTAGATTAGAATTGGGTTTCACCAGAGACAAAAGGAAAGCTGTCACCATAATGGAGTTGGTCAAGCACTTTGATGTATCTGAGAAGCAGGCAACTGCAGTCCAGTTCAAAAAAACTTAAATTGCAAATATGACAACTGAAGTTAGAAGATAAAGACAGAGACTGAAAGAGAGAGAAGATAGAGAAAGAGAAAGAGAGGAAAAAGGAAGAGAGGGAGAATTTGAAATTCAGAAGTTTGGAATTAGATAAGAAATTTAAATTAGCAGGATGAAGATGAAGGGAGAATGTAGGGATGTATACAACTACGTTAATACATTGCCATATTTCGTTGCGAAAAATGCCAAAACCGTTTTTATTTCATTTGCGAAATTGGCTCGGCAGATGGCATGTCCAATGAACCTGTGGGTAATGCTAGTTCAGACTACGCTGGTGGATACAGCTTGAGAGGTATGTGCAGTGCTGTCACATGAGGGAGCAAGAGATTATGCAGATGTCAAACAGGCTATTTTGAGTGCTTATGAATTGGTACTAGAAGAATATAGACAGCGGTTCAGAAATGTAGAGACGGAACCAGGTCTGACTTATATTGAGTTTGAAAGAATTAAACACAGTCATTTTGATAGATGGGTGCAGGCCTTAAAAATGGACAAGACCTGTGAGGCTCGAAGGGAGAGTATTCTGCTGGAGGAGGAGATAAAAGACTCACTTCCACAGATGGTAAGAATTCATGTGAATGAACAGAAAGTTCAAGAAGTGAGAAGCACGGCAGAAATGGCATTGGTGCATGAGATGAAATTTAGCTTCTGGGAGGATTTTCATCCTGTGAGGGATAGAAATAGGGAGAAGGGGAGATCGTACACTATAAAACATAGAGAAAAGCACATTGTGAATAGTTTACCACAGGTGAAAAAACAAGTCCAAGAAGTTGAAAGGAAGTGAAAGGCCTCAGGTGTTCTTATAATAACGTAGTGGAAGACATAAAAATAACAGTGCCGATGGTTTAAGAATGGCACTATTAAAAGGTGTTTTCACTGCAGTAAGCTGGGACACACAGTGCTGGGCATTGCAGGAAGGCACTTCGAGAAAAGATGTGGTAAAAGAGTTTAAGCCAGTGGTATTAGTGAACCAGGTAAAGGACATCCCAAGTAGAGCGGAGGAGCTGCAGGAGAGTGCACAGCCTAGACAGGGGCTGGGTATGCAGTCAGTGCCAGATCTCTATAAAGAATTCACCTCTGTAGATAAACCTTAATAAGGAAAATCGGGGTGTGGGGGGAGGACAACTAGTTATAATTTTCCAAGATAAGGGATCTGCTCAATCTCTAATAGTTGAGAAGCAAGGGGCCGGAAAGGTACAACAGATCAGGCAGCATTCGAAGAGCAGGACAATCGACACATCAGGCATAAACCCATCGTCAGGAATGTGGCGGGGGGACAAGGGGCTGAAAGATAAATAGGAGGGTACGAGCTGGGCTGGCGGGAGGGTCACTGGGAGGGCAATAGGAAGATATAGGTGGGAGTGATTGCGATATGTTGGAGGGGAAGGTGGAGTGGATAGGTGGGAAGGAAGTTGGACAGTTAGCACAGTTTAAGAGGGCAGAGCTCAGTTGAACGGTTGGATCTGGGTTGAGGCTGGGGAAGGGGAGATTTGGAAATTGGTGAAGTCAACTTTGATGCTGTATAGTTTGAGGGTTCCAGCTGTCCTACTACCTGTCCACTTCACCCTACTCTCCGACCTTTCACCATCAGACATCATCTGCATCTACTGATCACCTTCCAAGCTCCATTCCACCCAGCTCCACCCCCCTCCTATTTAATTCTCAGCCGCTTTCCCCCTCCCTTACCCCCCCCCCCCCCCCCCCCCCCCCCCCCCACTTTCCTGATGAAGGACGTATGCCTGAAATGTCAACTCTCCTGCCCCTCGGATGCTGCCGGCCTGCTTTTCCAGCCCCACACCTTTCAACTCTGATTTCCAGCATCTGCAGTCCTCAAAGTCCCTCAGCCTCTAATAGTAAGAGATGGAAGTATTTTCACTCTTTCTGACATGTTACTCAACAGTGTGATAATTTGTGGAATGGGGACAGAAATTAAGCATTCCCTTGTGTAACATTACGTTGGAGTGCCAAATCAAGGTTGGGGAAGCAACAGTGAGATTGAGTGAAAGGGTGTCAGTTCCAGGAACACCGATAGTTCTTGGGA
The DNA here is from genome assembly GCF_037043375.1 of Chiloscyllium plagiosum. Classification (NCBI taxonomy): domain Eukaryota; kingdom Metazoa; phylum Chordata; class Chondrichthyes; order Orectolobiformes; family Hemiscylliidae; genus Chiloscyllium; species Chiloscyllium plagiosum. The sequence continues at coordinate 53,637,235 of NW_028270174.1, read as the reverse complement.
ATGATTTAGCAGAATTCAATGCGGGAGAGGCAATCCTTGTGGTGGAGAAGCCAAAGTAAAACTACGGAACTGGGGAATTAAAAGAAAAATACCCAGGGATTTTTCCAGACAGTGTCGTAACAAGATCCCACTGTCATACGTTACAACAGGAAGGAAAACCGAAAGAAAAAGCCAAAGGAGTTGATGCACGGAAGACTCAGGCTAAAGCATTTCTAGTGCCTGGATTGCACAAGGACGTGATTAATTTTTGTTGTACATGTCATACATTCCAAATGGTAGGTACGTCACAGGCAGTATTAAAACCAGCACCTTTGTTGCCAATTCCTGTATTCGAAGAACCCTTCAGGAGGGTTATGATTAATTGTGGAGCTCTCCTTTCTAAAATAAAAGTGGAAAGCAATATCTGCTGATCATAATGGATGTGTCTACTCGATTTCCAGGGTTAACTCCATTATGGGGTGTTAAGGCAAAAAGGGAGGTGGAGGGGTTAGTAGCTTTCTTTATTCATTGTGGGCTACACAGTGTGATTCAGTCAGACCAAGGGTCTCATTTTACCGCGCAGTTGTTTAAGGACGTCATGGAAAGCTTCGGCATACAGCAGTTTAAATCAAGTGATTTAAAATGAATCACAGGGAGCCTTAGAACGTTGGCATCAGATGCTGAAGACAATATTAACAGCGTACTGTCAGAATTACACGAATGATTGGAATAAAGGCATCCCATTATATTGTTTACCATTAGAGATGCCCCAAATAAATCTACTCAGTTTACTTCCTTTGAGTTAATATTCATACATAAAGTGAGAGGCCCTTTGAAATTAATTAAATATAAATTGGCAGGACCGAAGTCGGAGGTCTCACACTTGGATTATGTATCTGAGGTGAGGGAGAAATAAGATGGAGTAGGTGAGTTACTAAACAGCACCTGACAAGGGCACAGCATAGAGTGAAGCAAGTGGCAGATAAAAACTCTGAAACTTTGACAATTTCCCATGGTGATGACACATTAGTATTGTCACCAGTGATGGGAAACCACTTCAAAGCCAGGTTTAGTGGCACCTTTCAAGTTAACAAAATTGTTGAGTTGGTTAAATTATCTGATAAAGATATCGGATATGACAAAAATGTTATTGAATGTCATGTGAATGAATAATGCTGCAGACACATTTAAGACTCAGGAACAGAGTTGTGGTCAGATGTACAAATTGTGCAGCTTATCTGTATGTTGTAGTGATCTTTAGCAAGTGATTGAAACCTCACATGTTACAGTTGGCAGAGCATGTTGAACGATTACAAGAAGCAAACTTGGAAATAAACTTAGTGAAAAAGAATTCGCGAAGGCAGAGGTGATGTTCTTGGGACATTACATTGGCCATGGAAGGTTGACCTCATGGAACACAAAGACAAAGGGCTTTGAGGAATTTCCACGACCAGCCCCGAAGAAAGAGGGGCTTCGATTTTTGGAACTGAGTGGATTCTATCGGAAGTTTGTTGCAAATGGATTTACTAAAGAAGAACACAGAATTGTGGTGGACAGAACAATGCCAGGAGGCATTTGAGAATATTAAATAAGGATGAATCACCGCACCAGTTTTAGATACACCAAATATTTTGAAACCCTTTGAAAATTGTGTTTGATGCTCGGGATATAGGGATGTATTGATACAGAAAGATGATGATGGAATTGAATGGCCAATTGGCTACTTGTCGAAAAAACTCAATATCCACCAGAAAAAATACAAAATCTCCATTATTGAAGAAGAATGATTAAGTTTCGTACTGGCCTGAAAATATTTTAATGTTTATATGACAAACAAATTTTCGTTTATGGTTGTGGACAATGACAAATCTCTCGCATTTTTTGGAATCTTTACAGACCAGAATATGAGACTATTTGATTGGAGTCTTATGTTACCAAATTTAAACTTACAAAATGTACATGATGTTGGTCGTAAAATGTGACAGCAGATGTGTTATCTCAGATTTAAAGGAAAACATTTCAATAATATTTTACTTATTGCAGTGTTACATAGGTGTGCAGAATCAATATGAATGGTATAACTGAGATTAATACTTTTGTATTTCATAATAATTGGATTAAGAATGAGAGGGAAAGAAATGATGCCATCTTTTAATTCTGATGGTTCATTTTCTTTTCTGAAGGGGGGAGGTTTTATGAAGCCGAAAGCATGTCTGGTCACTTTAAGACAGAATGCATCTTGTTGGATGGTAAGTACAGCGACAGATGGCAGCTAAAGGTCAGTCTATTCCACATGTCACCATTAGCTGGGAAATGGATACCTGAGTTTTGGTTGCTGTTTGGTCGCCAATTCAAATACAACCAAAGGATACAAGAAGCTGACAGAATATGAATATTATTGTTTGGACACCTGGAAAGCAATCAAATTATGAGAATTATTGTATCATGGGGAGTATATAAACCCAGAATTTTGAACACGAGAGGGAGAGCCACTGCCATCCAACAGCAGAGTAACTGCTGTAGAGTAGAGCGCTAACTGGCCATTTCAACCACTCTCTATCAAACATATATGTTCATGTCAAACCTACTTGCAGTAAAATCAAAATGACCCAGGGAGATCATCAGCTGGAAGAGTGAACTCAGCGGGGAAGATAGGGACGGTGTGGTCTTGAGATTGTAATGTTTAATATGTGGGGTTGTTGTTAATGCACCCCCTTCAACCACATCTGCTGGCAGCTCATCCACATACCATCCTCTGTGTAAAGATTTGGTCCCTCAGGTTCCCTTTTATTCCTTCCCTTCTAACCTTAAACCGATCCTATCTAATCCTCGATTCTGTACACCTTGGAAAAAGACTGAGAGCATTAACCCTATCCATACCCCTCGTGATCTTATACAGCTCTATAAGGTTCCCCCCCACCCCAGTCTCCTACACTCTCAAGAAAAGGTCCTAGCGTGTCCACCCTCTCCCTATAACTCAGATCATTGGGTCCTGGCAATGTCCTTGTAAATTTATTCTACACTCTTTCTAATTTAATAATATCCCCCCTATAACAAAGTGACCAAACTGAACACAAACTCCAAGTGCGGCCTTACCAAATTCCTGTGCAACTGCAACGTAAATTCCCAAGTTCTATACTCAATATCCTGCCTGATGAAGGCCAATGTGCCAAAAGCCTTCTTCTCTGCACTGTCTACCTGTGACTTCACTCTCAGAAAACTTTGCACCTGAACCCCAAGGTCTCTCTGCCCACTACACCCCTTAAGGCCCTCCCATTCACCATGAAAACCCTATCTTGAATTGAGTTTCCAAAATGCAAGACGTCACGCTTCTATATTAAATTCCATTTGCCATTATTCGGCCCACTTCCCCACCTGATTAAGGGCCTGCTGCAATTTCTGATAAACTTACTCACTGATCATGCTCCCACTTATTTTACTTTCATCTGCAAACTGGCTAATCATGCCTTGTACATTCTCAACCAGTTCATAGGTAACAAACAGATACGGACCCAGCCTCCAGTCTGACAAGCATCTTTCCACTAAACCCTCTGCTTCTGACCATCAAACCAACTGTGTAACCAATTGGCCAGTTCCCCAGCATTCCAAGTGATGTAACCTTCCAGAGCAGCCTGCCATGTGGAACCTTATCAAAGGCCTTACTGAAATCCATAGAGACTACATCTACCGCTCTGCCCTCATCAAGCTTCTTGGTCACTTCATCAAAGAACTCTAACAAATTTGGGAAGCATGATCTCCCACTCACAAGTCTATGTTGACTGCTCCGAATCAAACCCTGTGTAAGTAATTGGCGCAGTCAATGGTGTGCTGTCCTTCATGGTACGATGATTCGCTTACATAAGTAAAGCCATCTTCCTGCTGTTGTAGAGCCTTGCTGAGAGAGCATTAGGGGCACTCTCTATGGATTTTATATCCTTTGTAACGAATGATCTCCTTACCACAGACATGGTAACATGAGGATAGAGTAAAGAAGCTGAATGTTTAATCTGTAGAGCTGTGAGAGACGAGGAAATGGTGACGCTGAAACACAAGGAGTGGCACCGATCATTTACTTCCAAAACAGACATTGATAGAGTGAGAAATTCCATACTTTACTCAGGATTGATCGGTTTGATTTATTGCCATGTGTACCTCAGTACAGGGGAAAACTCTTAGTAGTGGAGACAGGTCATAGTAAGCATGGCCAGACTGATCATAGGGTGGAAATAGACTTGGACAGTTTAAGGCATACAGGATACACTGCACAGGGCGTGCACTAGACAAGATCAACATGAACACGGTCAGCATTATTTGAACTTAATGAGTCCATTCATCAGTCTAACGTGGCTTTCTTAATAGTATATATGCCTTTACTAACTTTCCCCACGTTATTGTGCAGTTGGCGTGTGAACCCGTACTGAACGTCGGGTTGTTCACAATCCCCAACAGCAGCCACAATACTTCCATCTGAAACAGGTAGCCATTTCCACCAGCTTCCGTCCTACATAGAGAACACCAGGCTGGCTTCTCGGAGATTGAAGATGCCTTCTTGAGACTTCACACAAGACAGGTGGCTTCTCTCCTCACCACTAGAAAACCACGTTAAAGTCCCACGTGTGTATCATAAGCAATTGAGCCAAGAGAAGCAACGTAGAACAGTCTGTCTGTCCAGCCTCTGCTCCACTTGTTCATCATGTTAGAGCATCAATTAGGAGTCAGTGAGGACTGCCGATGCTGAAGATCAGAGTAGAGAGTCGATTTCTGGAAAAGCACAGCAGGTCAGGCAGCATCCGAAGAGCAGGAGAATCGATGTTTCGGGCATGAGCCATTCATCAGGAATCAGCATCAATTGCCTCATTCTGTCCCTGTGTAAATACGTTGAGGGGGGAATGGCTTCTTACTGTTCCTGTGAAAGTGACTCAAGGGGCTGAATGGCCTCATCCCATTGCTGTGTAAGTGACCCAAGGGACTGAATGGCTTCTTCCTCGTCCGATTGGTCAGGGCCAAGGGCCGCATTGGGTTACCCCTGGTTCCTGCTTGACAGCTCGAAGTGCTGACAAGTGTGATGATGTTGCAGCTTTAAGAGATTACTTTTTCCTGGTTTCTTTTAAGAGAGAGATTGAATGATCATTACCAAGCTGGCTCGTTAAGACCACTTAAGTAAACAGCGAGGGAGACCGTGTGTTTATTTTAATGCAGCCTGAATGGGTGTGGCCAGCTCTCACAAATTACGATCTCTGGGTTTTGGTTTCTCAGTAGCATCAGAAACTATTGGGGTCTCCACAGAGTTGGAATCTTCAGTGACTATCTCCTGGCTGCTACTCTCTCTGAATTTTCTCTTGGTGCTGTTTTTAATTCCTGGATTAGAAAAATGTTTGTGACAATCTGTGTCTGAATTTTCCTTTCTGCCAGGGGCTGTGTTTATAGGATTTTCCTACATTGGAACAGTTCATTGGTAATAGTTCCTGGATTTGTTATTCTGTTAACTTGCCCAATAGAATTACGTTTTTCTAAATTCCTCTTTCTTTGCTTTCATTGTATCTTGCGTGTTTCAATAAATAGTGTTTAGCTTCACACCGAGTAGTTTGACCTGTCACATTGCATATGGGACAGACAGTTTACATTTCCTTTAAAAAAAAAGTAGAGTCTAGATTACCGCCTTCCAATACTTTCGAGGGGCTCTGGTGTGGTCCATCACACTAGACTCCTTCTCTTCCTGAGTAATAGGCTGGAGGCACTGAATAAGCTGTCCCTGTTCTTCTCCAATACTGTCAATGGGCTGAATGGCTTCCTCATATTCCAGTGAAACCAGCGTGAGGTGCTGAATGAACTCTTGTTTTACTGTGTCCATGTGCAGTGTCTGGCAGTGCTGGTAGATGAATGTTATGGACCATTTAACAGCACAAGCCTGAGTGGTGTCCGGGTCTTGCTGCACATGGACACAGACCAGTTCAGGAGCTGACGGGCGACAAATGTTCTGAACATCGTGGAATCTTCAGTGACCATTCCTACTTCTAATCTTATGGTGGGGAGGGTGGGGAGGGGTGACATGGATTAAGCAGCTGAAGTTGTTTGTGAAGAGGAGGCTATCCTGAGGATCTCTCACAGAGGTGACCCAGGACTGAGATGATGAACATTTTCCTTTGTGCCATGTTTGACACATGGAGAGTTTACTCTGATTCCCATTACGTCCAGTTCCTTGATGTCAGCAGATGTCAACCACAACCTTGATATCAGGGCGAGTCATTTGAACCCTTGTCTCAACCTCTTTTGTTCATATCAATAAACCATGATATAGGAGCAGCAAGTGTTTTCTTCAAACAGGTGGGATTGAATGTCAGGATTTCTCTTCTCAAGAGTGTTGGGGAGCAAGATGACTGAACGTATTTGAAGAGGAGGTAGATGGCTATTGATCTGTCAGAGAGTTGAGGGCAATGATGAATTGGGTATGAAAGAGGATTTGAGACAGAGAGCAGATCAGTCATGATCTTAGTGAAGGGCAAAGCAGGCTTGGGGAGTGAATGACCTGCCCCTGTTTCTGATGTTCTCACATTCTGTTCTTGGAAAGTTAGTGGGTGTTATTTTCATGAATGTCCGTTATGGAATGTTGCAGTCAGGGAGACCAGAGGATTTTGTCAGCCATCTCTGGTTGAGGTATGGGGGCTTTATTCTCAGTGAACCTGGGTCTAAACATGACCAACAAATGAAGCACAAGTTGCAGAGAGGGGAAGCTCTGTAAAGATAGACGCGGGGCCTCTTTCATACCCGTGCCTGGATTTTCCAATTGCATTTCCCAAATCACTTCACAGCGTGTGTGACAGTCTTGAGAGGTTGAATGGTCTCCTCTGTTTCTGTGCAACAGGTTATAGGAGTAAATGGCCTCCAACTTCTCCTATCTAGCAGATATGCGGAGCTGGATGGAATACAGAAACATGGGACTGAGGAGCAGGAGTGGGACATTAGATACGTTGAGCCTTCTCCACCAGGCACTAAGATTGTGGACTCAGCCCCACTTTTCTGTCTGTATACTATCAACCATGACTCACTTCCCTGTCAAATATTTCATTAAACAGCTTTCAATCCATGTGAACATAGAGGCACGATAAACTTCCAATGAAGAGAATTCCCACTTGAAAGGTCCTTTCAGAATATTTCGCCATCCCTCTTACAGAATCTGACAATTATGCAGAATGGAAACAGACCCGTTAGTCCAATCTGTTCACTCTGATCAGGTATCAAATCTGACTTCGTCTCATTTGCCAGCATTTGGCCAATATCCCTCCTCTTTCAGATACATTTTAAATGTGCGATTGTAGCCGCCTTCACCACTTCCTCTGACAGCACTTTCTGTACACACCACTCTCTGTGTGTAACAATTACCTTCAAGTCCATTCTAAATTACTCGCCCTCTCACTTTCACACTATGCCCTCTTGTTCTGGACTCCCCCTATCCTGGGGAGCAGATCATGGCTGTTCAGAATATCCATGCCCCTGATGATTTTGTAAACCTCTATCGTGTCACCCTTCAGCCTCTGACACTCCAGGGGGAAACACCTCAACCTAATCAACCTTTCCCTGAAGCTCAAACCTCCAGTTCTGCAACCGAATTGTACGCAGTATTCTTGAAGTGGCCTCACCAACTTCCTGTACAGAGGCTACATGCCACCACAACTCCTATACTCAATGCTCTGACTGATTAAGGCAAATGTGCCAAATGTGTTCTGTCCCACACTGTCTACCTGCGACTCCACTTTCAAGGAACAATGTACCTGCAGCCCTATGTCCCTTTGATCCACAACACGACCCAGGACCTGACCATTAAGTGTATAATTTCTGCCCTGATTTGACTTCCCAAAATGCAAAATTTCGTATTTATCTAAATTAAACTTCTTCTGTCACTCCTTGCCCCTTTGTCCCATCTAATTGTGGTCTTGTTGTACTCTGAGATTATCTACTACGCCACTTTTCTGATGTAAACTGTAACCTTACTAACTATGGCCCCAATATTCACATCTAAATCCTTTACATAAATGACGAAATGCAGTGAAGTCAGTACTGATTCTTACAGCACACTGCTGCTCACAAGCCTCCAGTCTGAAAAATATCCCTCTTCCTTCATGCCAATTGTGACTAGTCTCCTCTGTATCTCGTGTGACCGAACCTTACTCATCTGCCTACCATCGGAATGTTGTGAACACCTTACTGAGGGCCATGTAGACAATGTCTACCAAACTGCCTTCATCAATCTTCTTTGTCACCTCTTCATAAAACTCAACCAAATTAATGAGACATGATTTCCCATGCAGAAGGCCACATTGACAACCTCGATCAGCCCTTGCCTTCCCAAATGTATGAGCTTAAAAATGTGTTGCTGGAAAAACACAGCAGGTCAGGCAGCATCCAAGGAGCAGGAAAATTGACGTTTCGGCATAAACATGTATGTAATTCCTGTCCCTCAGGATCCCTTCCAAAAACTTACCCACCACTGACATCAGGCTCACCGGTCTATAGTTCCCCGACTTTTGGGGTCACTGCTTCCTTTTCCATTCCCAATGCTCCACTGCTCACAACACAGGTCAAATGTAACTAGGTTGGTGATATGGCCGATGATATCGGTCTCAGACTGGTTCAATGTCAGTTTTAGCAACAAGTCAGGCTAGTTTTTTTAATCTGCTCAAATAGCATCTTTATGATCCAGAGTAATGTTACTCAAACTATGATGGAAAGATGCAAGGCAAACTGTTTGGGTATTGCAAATAAGGATTCGATATTTTCCTTTCTAAAACACTGACACACACACACACACACACAGATAAACAAAATCTCTGCAATTGCAAGTTGAACGTGCTTTGTCCATATATTATTGTAACTCATGACAAAAGGAAAAATTGAGAGATTGTTCAAAATGTTATTCTGCTTCTGAAGACATTCTACTCACACAAGCTGCTAGCAATGTGATTTCATCCTGGAACAGTTGGATTTGCCTGAATTCCCTTTACATTAGGCAGTGAAGAGATTCTAATGAATCCTGGCCAGGGATCGCCCAAGGGTATCGCAGTGGCTCAGTGCTTAGCATTGCTGCCTCACAGCACCAGGGTCTTGCGTTCAATTCCAGACTCGGGTGACTATTTGTGTAGAGGTTGCACATTCTCCCCTTCTAATGGTTGCTCTAGTTTCCTTCCACAGTCCAAAGCTGTGCTGGTTAGATGGATTGGTCATGATAATTTGTCCGTAGTGTTCAGGGGTTTCTAGGTTAGGTGCATCGGTCGAGGTAAATAAAAGGGAGCGGGTCTGTGAAGGTTGGTATGGACGTTTTGTGCCGAAGGGCCTGTTTGCACACTGTAGGGATTCTATAAAAGTAAGAATGGTAACGATGACTGTAGATTTTTTGTTTTAGCTCACACACATTGCTGTCATGAGGAACAATGAAGGGAAGAGAGTGTAATCGGCCGTTCCTTCTCAGGCATATTACATTTTCTCTCTCTCTCTGAGCTGAATCACACAGTAATGTCATCCTCTCCCAAACATGTGAGGTCTCCTTATACATTGTCCAACCAAGTCTCCATCACATTCCCTGTTCCATGTAGGTGCATCATTGTTGCTGTCGTACACAGTGCCATATCCTTAGCAGAACATGGTGTCGATCGATTTGAAGATATGTTTATATGTCGCTGTTTAATGTATTCAGAATATTGTGTTAAAATGAATGCATTTTGCAACAAATACAGAAATTGCTGGAAAAGCTCGGCAGGTCTGTCAGCATCCAGATGTCTTTTACATGCTGTATTTGTACCAGCCTCCACCACTTCCTCTGGGAGCTCATTCCACATGCACATCACCCTCTGCGTGAAATGGTGCTCGTGGGCTCGTCAAAACCTTTCCCCTCTCAATTTCAACCAATGCCCTCGAGTTTTGGACGCCCCAATCTGGGGAAAAACCTGACCAGTCACAGTATCCATAACCATTTTGATTTTATAAACCTTTACTGCTGCAAAATGTGACTCTAATCAACACAAATGGCTGTGCTTTAAAGCATCCTGGGCTTAAATTCTGAAATGCAACACTGACACCTCTTCCTTCTCCATCAAGCCATAATTCTAAATCCGTTTTAATCAGTTTGTTCAGGTGTGTTATGAAACACTTATGTGGGATTTGCACCCAGACCTTTGTGCCCGGAGGTAGGGACACGAGCACCACTCAGCAATTCCTATAAAGCTGTAACATTATTCTCCTGTGTGTTTGCTCATCAGCCTGTTCTGGCATGCTGTGACATACCTCTGCAACAGGCATGACTTGAATCCAGAACTTCTAGTCCAGAGCTTGGAACACCACCACGCACGTTCAGGAATCAAATCTAGACCTCTGTCTCAGAGGCAGGGACATTACCCACGACACTACCATATCCAGATTTTGGGTCATATTTTAAGTGTCAGCTTTCAGCTCGATGTGGATTTATTATAATCAGGTTACCTTTACTGAATTACACAAAACACTTTGTATTGTTAAACAAAGGCAAAATATTTGTCTCAACTGTAGGATATTGAGTATATGGGATTAGTGGTGCTGGAAGAGCACAGCAGATCAGGCCGCATCCTGATGAAGGGCTTTTGCCCGAAACATCGATTTTACTGCTTCTCGGATGCTGCCTGAACTGCTGTGCTCTTTCAGCACCACAAATCCAGAATCTGTTTTCCAGCATCTACAGTCATTGTTTTTACTTTGTTGAGTGTACGTGCTGTGCCATCGAAGTTAACTATGAACAGCTTTAATCGCAGTTATCTGTAGTCTGCAATATTAGGGAAAGAAATCCTGCAGACACACTCTGCACAATGAATTGTCTCGAATAGATTTTCATTACTGAACACCAGAGACGGAAAAAGGCCATAATTTCTGGTCCTCAAAAAAAGGATCAATATTACCCAACTCTCACGTATGACTGCCTTCTTCCTAAAACCATGAAATGATACCAGGCTGCTGATTACTGTCTAGCCTCTCCTCCCCACTGACTGTGTCTGCAATCTGTCCCTCCTCCCCCTAACCACAGAAGGCAAACCAAGCTCAGTGTCTTTGTGAAAATCAAGGCCGGAGTGTGCAGTCCTCCTGGAGAGGGGGAGGGAATTTTAAAATTAAACGGGGAAGGTGAGGTGGCAGTAATATCACTCACTGGGCTGAGGAGTGGCAGATGGAATTTAGTTTGGATTAATGCGAGGTATTGGATTTGGTAAATCAAACAAGAGCAGGACATATACAATTAAAAGCAGGGCCTTTGTCAGTGTTGTAGAACAGAGACCTAGGCCGTCAGCGTCCCCATTGGGTGGGGGGTGGGGCGGGGGGGGTGCGTAAAAACCTTATCAAGTGTCATTGGCACTTTGGATTTTGTTTCATTCTTTTTTTATGTGTTTAGCTTTGGAAAGTTTTGAGAGCTTGTTAGTTGCAGTAGTTTTAGTTTGTACAGGTTTAAGGCTCGATGAGTCTTTAGTCATTAATGCTCAGCGATGTGTAATTCGATATGAAATTCTCTAGAGTTCAAATGTTGCTGCAGTGTGTTATTGATAATGATGTGCTTAAATGGTGTACCTGGAACATTAAGGGGAGCCATCGTCCAGTCAAGAGGAAAAATATACTTTCTCGTCTTAAAAAAGCGAGAGTTGTCCTATTGCAGGAGATGCACCTTGATGACAAGGAACATTTGACGTTACAGCAGGGCGGGTTTTATCGGGTTTATATCTCGTCTTTTAATACTAAGAGTCAGGGGAAAGTCATAATGGATAGGAAGAATCTTTCATTTAAATTACTAGATTGTATTAACACCCATGGAAAGATCATAATCGCAAAGTCTTGAACTACGGGAATTAATACAGTATTTTAGGTGTTTATTGCCACCCGCTGCACCCTCTTAAAATCCTGGTAGATGCATTTTCCAAATTCAGTTATCTTGCATCATGGCACATGATTGTAGAAAGAGATTTCGACTGTCTTATGGCCCCATGATGGACAGAATATCCAAAGGTCCCCCAACACCCTCGTTATAATGTAAGCAATTAATGGATTTGTGTCTAGAACTAGAGCTGGTGGATGTCTGGAGGCAGATCTACCTCACAAGTAGGGATTTTATTTTCTTCTATAACCCGCAGAAATGGCACACGAGGGTGATCTCTTCACCATCCATGAACAATCTTAGATTCAGTGGCATCCTGCACAATTGGGAATGTTACCCCAACATACCTGCCCCAGAAGTGGGATAAAAGTCATATAAAATTATGTTGTATGCAGATGGTCTTATGTTTTTGTCAAATCCCGCAATTTTGGCAGCTCACGTGATGCAATGCATTAATTCGCTTGTCGCCTTTTCGGGCTTTAAGATTAATTTTACAACGTTGGAGGCCATGTCTATGGGAGGTCTTGGGGAAATACCTGATGAGGGCAAATCCTGTTTTCCTTTTAAATGGTCACGGGGGGGGGTGGGGGTGGGTTAGGGTTTCCCAATTTCGGTATTTTCATTACATCCATCTTTGATCATTTATTTAACGTGAACTATGTCCACTTGTTTGACTAAATTAAACAAGACCTTCAAAGATGGGAGGCACTTCCAATGTCCTGGCTCGGTCGGATAGCTCTTATTAAAGAATGTCCTTCCTCATTTACTATACCTTGTGTGAATGCTTCATTTGATGTTTCCCACATAGGTATTTAGGAAACATAATGGCTGGTTTAGCTCTTTTATTTGGCAGCATAAGCAACTCTTTATCAAGCTAACCAAATTGCAACTACCCCCAGATTGTGGGGAGTAGATCACCCATATAAAAGCTATCAATTAAGCTCTTTTTTATCCCATGTTAGTGCCTGGGCTACTGTGAGATATTGAACCCTATCAGATAAAGTGAACCTTTATTAGTCTGTTTTTCATAGCTAAATTGACAACATTTATGAAGTATTGTCATAACCCAATAATTATCAATATTGTTAAAGCATGAATGACAATGCATCAGATCGACAGCAATACAGCCAAAATTATGTTTCTTACCCCTGTAATTGGTATACCAGGTTGTCATCCGGGGATACTGGATTCCAGGTTTAAACTGTGGGCAGCAAGGGGTGTACCTTGCTTGAGTGATTTAGAATTAGTAGAATCCATACAGTGTGGATACAAGCCCTTGGGCCCAGCAAGTCCACTTCGACCTTCTGAAGAGTAACCCAGCCAGACCCCATTCCCCTACCATCCCATATTTACCCTGGCTAATGCCCAAACCTACACATCCCTGAACACTGTGGGTGATTTATCAATGACCAATTCATCTAACCTGCACATCTTTGTACTGTGGGAGGAAACCCACACAGACACGGCGAGAATATTAACTCCACACAGCCAGTCACCCAAGGCCAGAACCAAAGCCGAGACCCAGGTGCTGTGAGGCAGCAATGCTCACCACTGAGCCACCACGTGTTATTTGATGTAGAAACAATGATATCATTTGATCAAATAACTCGTACGTATGGACAACGAGTAGAGACCTCTTCTTTTTTTTCCAGATCAGAGATTTGATTTAAAAAAAACACACTTTTACCACACTCTGACAGATCCGATAAAGGGAAGAGGGTGCTTATTGCTTAGAATACACTCTCTGTCAGTACTCTTTATCATTAGTTGGAGAGTGTCCCCTCAGACGAGACTGTGCAGCTTTGTGATGTCTGCGAGAGAGTTGGGGGTTCAGAACACTTCGGAGACATGGGAGGATATTTGTGAAAATGCTCGAAGGATTTTGATCTGTAATAGGACCCATTCCATGCAGTTGAAAATTCTTTGTAGGATCTATATGACCCCAAATTGTCTCTCAAAATTCAAAGTGGGATTATCTTCAGCATGTCCTAAATGCAGAATGACTACAGGCACTCTTACTCATTGCATATGGTCCTGCTGCAAGACTTCATCTATATTGGAGCACTGTGTCAGATGTGATAGAGTGGGTCGAGGGGATTGAATTGGAGATGGACTTGGTTTCTGTTTTACTGGGCCTGCCCAGGGTACTTTCCACAGATGAATATGGGAAAAAAAATTAAATCCTTACATTCCATACTTTCCGTGCTAGGATAAATATTCTGTTGTGTTGGATGTCTGAACTCCCCCACCCCCAGCGAGGAAGAACTATGAACATTAAAATGTGTATCAGTTAATACTCTTGATGAACGAGAGCTGTCCTTTTGTTAAGCTGAGCTGTAATATTTATTCATTATTTATTGTTTAGTTTTGTTATTTCTTCTGTCTGTGTAGTGTTTTAAGTTGTTTTGTATGTACATGCAATTGGATGGAATTTTTTTCAGTTATTTGAGCTGTGTTGTTATTGGTTTATTATAATATTAAAAATCTCTTTTTAGATATTTTTTAAAATTAAAATGCTAACATTGATAGAATACAGTCACAAAAAAACTGTCATTAGAGAGATCACTCATGGTGGTTTATCCTGAGGATCACCACATCTCAGGTGATGGGGTGAGGCTGAGAGAGTGTCCCCTTCATGGTAATCTCTGTCAATGTGAGGAACTGAACCTGTGCTGTTATCCTAACTCTACATCACAAACCTGCCGTCCTGCCAACTGAGTGGGAGACTGTGTAACTGTTACAGACAGAAACAGTCACAGACAAAGGGTAAGAGAAACATTCATAATAAGGAAAGTGGTACAGTTCAGATAACGGTCAAGATAACGCCTGAGGGTAAAAATGTTCTCTGCTGGAAATTGTATTTTTAACAAGACTGTTTAGAAGTTGTTTTTGGTTTAATATCATTAAGGTGAGTCAAGTGACTCTTATGTGTTACACACTGGGACACTACCATTTTCCTGAAACTGGGAAATATTTGGAACATTATCTGGAACATTCTAGAATCGGCATTCTCCAGAATATTCTATGACTGTGTGGGAGGTATTGCAAAGGAGAGAGAGAGAGAGAGAGAGAGAAGGTGTTGCATGCAGTAGTGAGAGTGGGGGATCATGAGCCTTGTTCGGGAGTAGTTGCATTCACAGATATACAGTGATTGTGAGGGAGCAGACAGAATACGGTGACCCTTATCCTGACAGAGCGGGGAAGGTTATTGATGCTTGTCCTGTATTGCTGGACATTTCTTCAGACCTCAAATACTGCACTGAACTCAGTAGTGAGCACAGATCATGCTCGGTGGGTCTGGTGGTGTGGCACCCTCTGGGATGGGAATGATCCCCCTCTGTACTCGCCCATCCAATACGCCCACCTTGCTCCGTCAACAAACCATGGTGTAATTGCCCCTTATCTATCAATCTGCCATTTCCCTGCCTTTGCTCTGTATCCATCTAATCCTTTCCTATCTGTGTATTTGTCCAAATGCTTTTTCAATGTTGTTATTGTACCCACGTCAACCACTTCCACTGGCAGCTCAGTCTAATTTTCCAGTTCACCTTGGATTCCATGCGATCTAACCTTCTAGAGCGGCCTACTATGTGGAACCTTATCAAAGGCCTTACTGAAATCCATACAGAATATGTCTACAACCTTGCTCTCATCAACCTTCCTGGTGACTTCCTCAAAAATCTCTAACAAAATTTGTAAGGCATGATCCGCAATGCACAAAGCCATGCTGACTGCTTCAAGTCAAACTCTGTCTTTCCAAATGCATGCACATCTTACACAGGAAAGCCACACACACAGACCAAGTCCTGAACTATGAAAGCAACCATCCCAACACACGCAAACGAAGTTGCATCAAGACACTGTTCAAAAGGGCCACAACACACTGCAGCACACCGGAACTGCAAAAAGAGGAAGAGGAACACCTATACAAGGTATTCACAAAAAACGGATATCCTCGCAATTTCATCAACAGATGCCTAAGGGAGAGACAACAGAACGAGGAACCAAAGGACTAGCCACACTACCATACGTCAAGAACATCTCTGAAATGACAGGCAGACTACTGCGACCACTAGGACTTATAACGGCACACAAACCAACAGCCACACTCAGACAACTCACCAGAACGAAGGACCCGATACCCAGCATGAGCAAAACTAACGTAGTGTACAAAATCTCATGCAAGGACTGCACAAAACACTATATAGGACAAACAGGAAAACAGCTAACGATCCGCATCCACGAACATCAACTAGCCACGAAACGACACGACCAGCTATCCCTAGTAGCCACACACGCAGACGACAAGCAACATGAATTTGACTGGGACAACACTACCAATACGAAACAAAGAACAGCCAGGGAATTCCTAGAAGCTTGGCACTCATCCACAAACTCCATCAACAAACACATAGACCTGGACCCAATATACCGGCCACTACAGCGGACAGCTGAGACTGACATCCGGAAGCGGCAGGGACAGGCCACTATAAATGCCGGAGGAAACATCACAGAAGCGCTTCACAGGAGGCTCCCAAGCACTGAGGATGTCACCTAGACAGGGGACGAAACGTTTGCAACAAAAACTTCCAGCTCAGCGAACAGAACCATAGCATGCACATCTTATCTCTCAGAACCTTCTCAAGTGGTTTGCCGAAAACAGGTGTGAAGCTGACTGGTCTATATTTCCTAGGCTTTTCTTTGCAGCCCTTCTTGAATAAGGGTATTACATTTGCTACCGCCCAGTCTTCCCGGATTTTGGTCCCTAAGCCTTTTTCTCTCGCCTCTTACAGTCCTCTTAGATATATCTGGTCAGGTCCAAGAGATTTGTCTGACTTTGTGTGTTCTAATATGTCCAACAACAACTCTACTGTGATATGGACAGTACCAAGATATGACCACTAACCTCCTAAAGGTCACAGATCTTCATGTCTTTCTTCGTGATAAACACAGAGGGGAAATTGAGGACTTCATCCATCTCTTGAGGTTTTACGCATGCATGCCGGTTTTGGATTTTAAAGCATCCTATTCTCTCTCTAGTTGCTCTTTATCTTTACTATGCTGAATTTGGATTCACTCTAATCTTCTCAGCCAAGACTACCTCATACCCCCTTATGGCCTTGCTGCTTTCCTTCTTCAGTAAACTCCTCTATCCCCTGTATACCTCCAGGGATTCCCTTGATACGAGCTGCCTGAACATGAGCCACGCCTCCTTGTTTCTGGTCAAAGCCTCAATATGTCTTAACATCCAGGGTTCTCTCTTCCAGTCTCACATAACCTTCACCCTCACAGGAAAATGGAAACCTTGAACTCGAGCTATCTCACTTTTAAATCCCTCCCACTTGCCCGAGATCCTTTTACCTGGAATCAAACAACTCCAATCATCCCCTGCAATCTCCTGAGTAACTCCAACAACATACGCCTTGCCCCAATTTAGAATTTGAATCTGTGGAATAATTTTGTCCCTACCATAACTATTTTAAAATTAATACAACTCTAATCACTTTTACCAAAATGCTCCCCCACTTTATCTCCTTCACCTATCCTGCACTATTTCCCAATAGTAGGTCGAATTTGTCCCTTCCCAAGTACGATACTCTATATATTGATTGTGGAAACTTTGCTGAACACACTTAACAAATTACGTTTCATCTAAGTTCTTAACCATCTGGAACTCCCAGTGTATGTTAGGAAAATTGAAATAATCTATTATAACAACCCTATTGTTCCTGCAAGTCTCCCCAGTCCCCCTACATATTTGTTCCTCTAATTCACATTGTTGATTATAGTGCAACCACTAT
Source organism: Chiloscyllium plagiosum (assembly GCF_037043375.1). Lineage (NCBI taxonomy): Eukaryota > Metazoa > Chordata > Chondrichthyes > Orectolobiformes > Hemiscylliidae > Chiloscyllium > Chiloscyllium plagiosum. The sequence continues at coordinate 53,619,577 of NW_028270174.1, read as the reverse complement.
AATATTACCATCCCCCTCTAACTACTTTACACCATTCACGAAACCTCATTGGATATTATCTCAGGTATTTCAACTTTAAATACTGGTGCGATCAGAACTATTAGTATTTAAACTGTTTCCATTTACATCTCTACATCGCAGTGATTTTCACATCCATGGCACCCCTTGTCAAGGCACAGTGGAGATATGAAGCTGTAAATGGATGGGAGCTGCACATCCTATCACTTCCAGCATGGGCTGCAAGTTTCCCCACACTGGGCAGTGATCTAACACAGTGTTACCGAACAATGCAACAGCCTGGGTTTATATATGAATGAACCAGTGCGTCTGCAGAGCTCCCCAAGCTGGACATTTAGGCCACGATTATAGATCAAGTATTGGTGTGGGCTGGTGTGTTCCATTCTGGATATTGCTGGATTGTATTCTGCAGTACGCTAGCCATATCTACACAGTGCTCCATCCTGAAAGTATAATGGATGGGCTGGTTATGTGAGTTGGATTGCGAATGTGAGAGAACTAAACATCTGGCAATACCTTTATTTTATGTTTTTGTTCTTGTGATTGGACATTTCAAATCCAGACTCATCCGATTAGACCCGACCCTCTGGACGAGTCATGGTGACTGTTGTTGCAGCATCTGTGTCGGCAACATGACCAACAAATGGAGCAGAGGCTGCAGAGAGGACAGTCTCCGTAAAATGGAATGACGGAATCACAATCAGATCAGCCGTGGTCTTAGTGAATGTTGGGGCAGGATTGTGTGGACCACGAATGCAACTTATTCATATATTTCTGTTTGTTCCAAGCAAACTCCCCTTCTCTCCTGGTGTCCTATACTGGTGGGGAGTAAGTCCCCTCCTCCTGTTCCTGCGTAACAGGATCCTCGGGCCTCACTAGCCTCTAGATTTCCATGTGTCCCAGTTTCGAGCAGTTGAATGACCGCCTTCTGTTCCTGTGCCCTAGTCTCGAGCAGTTGAGTGACTGCCTCCTGTTCCTGTGTCCCAGTCTCGAACAGTTGAATGACTCCTTCCTGATCCTTTGTCCCAGTCTCGAGCAGTTGAATGACTCCCTTCTGTTCCTGTGTCCCAGTCTCGAGCAGTTGAATGACTGCCTCCTGTTCCTGCGACCCAGCCTAGAGCAGTTGAATGACTCCCTCCTGTTCCTGTGTCCCAGTCTCGAGAGTTGAATGACTCCATCCTCATCTTGCGTCCCAGTCTGGAGCAGTTGAGGGACTCCCTCCTGTACCTGTATCCCAGTCTCGAGCAGTTGAATGACTCCCTCCTGTTCCTGTGTCCCAGTCTCGAACAGTTGAATGACTCCTTCCTGATCCTGTGTCCCCGTCTGGAGCAGTTGAGTGACTCCCTCCTGTACCTGTGTTCCAGTCTCGAGCAGTTGAGTGACTCCCTCCTGTACCTGTGTCCCAGTCTCGAGCAGTTGAGTGACTGCCTCCTGTACCTGTGTCCCAGTCTCGAGCAGTTGAGTGACTCCCTCCTGTACCTGTGTCCCAGTCTCGAGCAGTTGAGTGACTCCCTCCTGTACCTGTGTCCCAGTCTCGAGCAGTTGAGTGACTACCTCCTGTTCCTGTGATCCAGTCTCGAGCAGTTGAATGACTCCTTCCTGATCCTGTGTCCCAGTCTGGAGCAGTTGAGTGACTCCCTCCTGTACCTGTGTCCCAGTCTTGAGCAGTTGAGTGACTCCCTCCTGTACCTGTGTCCCAGTCTCGAGCAGTTGAGTGACTCCCTCCTGTTCCTGTGATCCAGTCTCGAGCAGTTGAATGACTCCTTCCTGATCCTGTGTCCCAGTCTGGAGCAGTTGAGTGACTCCCTCCTGTACCTGTGTCCCAGTCTCGAGAGTTGAATGACTCCATCCTGATCTTGCGTCCCAGTCTGGAGCAGTTAAGTGCCTCCCTCCTGTTCCTGTGTCCCAGTCTCGAGCAGTTGAGTGACTGCCTCCTGTTCCTGCGACCCAGTCTAGTGCATTTGAATGACTCCCTCCTGTTCCTGTGTCCCAGTCTCGAGAGTTGAATGACTCCATCCTGATCTTGCGTCCCAGTCTGGAGCAGTTGAGTGACTCCCTCCTGTACCTGTGTTCCAGTCTCGAGCAGTTGAGTGACTGACTCCTGTTTCTGTGTCCCAGTCTTCAGCAGCTGAGTGACTGCCTCCTAATCGAAGTTTTGTGAAAATAGATGTCCGCCAACTGCTCCAGAGTAACAGCCTCCAATAGCTCTGTGCTCACCTGCTGCTCCTGTGGAATGGAATTGAGGGCCTGAATGGCTTCTTCACATTCTTTACAGCTTTTCTTGACTAAAAGCCTTTCTCCTGTTTCTGTAAAACACCATCAAAATCTGAATGAATTATTTTTGTATTTGACTGTCAGTAATTGAGCAAACCAGCTGACTGACAGAATTCAGAAGCTGCATAGCCTCCTCCTGCTCCCGTGTTAAACACTCAAGAGTCAATACTCTCAGAGATGTATAGCACGGAAAAAGATCCTTCGGTCTGGTCATCTATACCAACCAAATATCCTAAATTAATCTCGTCTCCCTTGCCATTACTTGGCCCATCTCTCTCTAAACACTTTCCATGCGTGTATCCATCCAAATGCCTTTTAAAAGGTGTAACTGTGCCTGCTTCCACCATCTCTTTTGGCTGTTCAATCCATACACGCAGCAGACTCTGTGTGAAAATGTTGTCCCTCACGTCCATTTTTAAATCTTTCTCCTCTCACCTTAAGCCTTTATATTCTATATTTGGAATTGTCTATCCTGGGAAAATATATTGACTGTTTACTTTTTCTATGCCCCTCCTGATTTTATAAACTTCTTTAAGGTCCACCCTCAGCCTCAACACTTGAACATACTCCCAGTCTATTCAAACTCTCCCTGTAACTCCAACTCTCCAGCACCTGCAACATTCTTTTAAATCTCTTCTGCACCCTTTCAAGTTTGACAACATCTTTCCGACAGCAGGTTGACCAGAATTAAAGGCAATATTACAAAAGTGGCCAAACCAATGTCATGTACAGATGCAACATGTCATGCAAACGCATAGACTCAAAGCACGCACTAATAAAGGGAAGAACACCGAGTGCCTTCTTCACTGCGCTGCCTACCTGTGACGGCAATTTCAAGGAATGGAGAACCTGCACCACAAGGTGCCTCACAGGGCAGCGATCGGGGTTTAATTCCATCCTTGAATGACTGGCTGTGTGGAGTTTGCACATTCTCCCCGTGTCTGTGTGAGTTTCCTGCGGATGCTATGTTTCCCTCCGACAGTATAACGATATACAGATAAGGGTAGGTTGGCCATCCTAAATTGTGCATAGTACCCTTGGATGTGAGGGCAAGATGCATTAGCCATGGGAAATGCAGGCTGAGAGGGATAGGGTAGGGGTTTGTCCAGTGGGATACTGTTTAGAGGGACGGTGTGGCCTCGATGGGCCGAAAATCCTGTTTCCTAACTGTAGGGATTCTATAATTTCTATGGAGTTCTCCTTGATTGGCAACTTTCGACAGGATCCTACCTATATGTCTGGCCCTGATTTTTCTTGCCAAAATGCAACACCTCACAGTTATCTAAAATAAACTCCATCTGCCATTCCTCAGCTCACCTAATTAAGTTCCCATTATATTCTGAGAGCTCATTCTTCACTGTCGACTACACCACCAAATTTGGAATTATCTACAAACTTACTGACAATACTTCATATACTCAAGTGCAAATGATTTGTATAAGTAACAAAAGCAAGTGGACCCACTATTGATCTTTGCGAGCAGCGCCACTGGTCACAAGTCTCCAAGTTTAATGAACAAATCCCAACTGTCACACCCTGTCTCCGATATTCAAGAAAAGTTTGGACCTAAATGGCGAGCTCTCCCTGGATTCCAGGCAGTCTAACCTTGCTAACCAGTCTATCATGTAGAAATTTTGGTTTTCTTACTGAATTCCATGAAGACAACATCCACTGTCCTGCCTTTATCATTCATCTTCTTCACTTCCTCAAAAAATTCCACCGAGTCAGAGACGTGATCTCCAATATACAAAGCCCTCTTCTGTCCTTGTCTTTCCAAATGCATATACATCGTTTCCCTCAAAATCCCCTCCAACAATTTAGTCACCATTGATGTCAGGCTCACTGATCTATAGCTACCTGGATTTTCCTTAATTTCTGAAATAATGACACGATGTTAGCAACCCTCCAGTCTTTTGCCACCTCACCTGTGGAAATCAATGTTACAGATATATCAGCAAAAGGCTGAGCAATTTCTTTCCTAGCTTCCCACAATATTCTGGGATACAACTGATCAGGTCCCAGGGATTTGTTCACCTTTATATGTTTTAAAATAACCAACATCTCGTTGTAATATAGATACTTTTTAAGATAGCACTATGTATTTCTTCATTCTCTCGCTCTTGTAACCTCTTCTACATTTAATACTAGGAAAAATACTTGTTTAGTATCCCTTCCTTCTCCTATGGTTCCACACATACGTAGCCTTACTGATCTTTAAGGTGCCCCATTCTCTCCCTAGTTAATATTTTGCAATTAAAGGATGTGTAGAGTTGCTTCAATGCCTCGTTAACCCGATTTCTAAAGCCATCTCATGTCCACATTTTTCTGGCCCAATTTCCCCATTGACTATACACTTATTGCCCTTATACTCCTCTCGGGATTTACTTAATCTCAGCTCTGTTTACCTGACATATGCCTCCTTCGTTACCTTGATCAGAGCATCAATATATCTAGCCATCCAGTACTCCCTGCACCCACCAGCCTTGCCCCTCTCACTAATAGGAACACGTTGGCTCTGGACTCTCTGAAACCACATTTTGATGGCCTTGCATTTTCCAACCATCCCTTTACCTGTGAATAGGGTATTCCAATCAGCCTTTCACAGGGCTCGCCTAACACTTTCAAAATTGGCCTTGTTCAAAGTTAGAACTTTAATGTTTACATCAGGTCTTTCCTATTCCACAACTAGTTTAAAACTAATATTTATGTGTAACAAACTTAAATGTTAAATAAACATTTCCTGCCCCTCTTTAATAGACTGGAGAGGCTGAATGACCTCCTCTTGTCTCTCTGAAATAGACTCAAGAGGCTTCATGGCCTCCTTCTGTCCCTGTGTAACAGATCCGAGACATTAAATGAGACAGCAACCCGTGGATTACGAGCAGCCGTTAAACTGCATTTAATGGAGGCCCATTCCTTCTCAGTTACAGAAACACAAACAACACAATGTTCTCCAGGTACCCTCTCAGTAACACCTCATGCAGCTGCAGCGACACATCTCTTTGTTTTGAATGATTCTGTTGGCAAAATGTGTCAATATTCTAGATTTCCACCTTTTCAAGTAGCAACAGGCTAAAATGGGCTGAATGGCCTTCTCTTATCCCTCTGTAAGAGGCCCATAGGGACAGAGTTGCTTTGGCCTGTTCCTGAGCAGCAGTCTCAATGCTCTGTCTCAAGGTTATGAAAGGATTTGACAACAGGGCATTAAAACCAGGAGTGGCCGCACACTGGTCAATAAGTACCGTACTTTGCGTTCAGGTATCGAAAAACTTGCCCACCCGACTTTTTGTTATGTAGCTGATCTGTTATTTTATAACTGCTTCCTTTCATAAACAGAGTGGAACATATATAGACCCCTGCAGTATCCTGTTAATACTCTCATATACAAGTTAATAAAAAGATTTAAAAGATTTAAAGATTTATGATCCATTCCATCCAAAACCAGTAAATGAAAAGTGATGTTTTGAACTGGTTAACTGAGCCTATTTGTTCATTAAGTGTGATTAATGCCAATCTCCATGGATTCTAATTATGCCAGTGGAGGGTTTCCATCTTTTAATGATAAATGGGCTCCGTTCAATGTGTTATCCCATAACATGAGCAGGAGCATCACCGACAGCACTGACAGGGATCAGCAGATCCAGAGAAAGGGGGAGGAGAGATCAGAATCTGAGAACATTAGACTGGAATGTGCCAACAATGGATCAGAATCTGAAAACATTAGACAAGAATATTCCAACAATGGATCAGAATCTGAGAACATTAGACAGGAATATTTCAACAATATACAGGAGATTATCCGATTATGTTTGGTATCTTTCTGCATTTTATTGGTGGTCATTATCATCGCGGATCTATTATGCTCTTCTCATTATTCAATATTTTTATTATCCCTTCCTGGCTATCGTTGGTGTTCCTGGTGAGTGTCACTGTCCAGATTTTGTTTTCTATAAACCAGTTATGACTGTATTACTGTTATTTCATATAGTCTACACATCTTGCCACTATTATTGTTCCTGTTGAATCTCTCAATCCAGATATTCACTCTACAGACCACTACTAACTACATCAATGAACGTGTTCAATTACTGTCTCCCTCTGCTCTGGCAGTGTTACTCACGGGTCTCTATGTTGATCTATTCCGTTTCAGGGGAGAACTACAATGCATTGTACCATTGCCTTTGCTATTAAGAGCATGGAGGTCACTGTCTACTGCTCTGGTTACAAACTTCACTTCCTTCCACTGTTTCCATCCCATCCCTGGCCAATATCTGCAGCTGAAGCAGACAAGTCACAACTGTGGGAGATCCCTTTGACTATGAGTTGATTTTTGACACCATGCCCTGACCATTTCTAATTTGAAATACTCACCACTCCAGAATATATCTCACTGGTTTATTCCATCTTTTGTTTGAACCTTGAGCCATGAAGTATAGGCTTAATGAAGCCAATAATCTGCTGCTGACGGTCCCGGCTTCAAACCTGCCGAAACAAATCTGATTCGACCTCACACCAAACTCCAGTCCATCTGTAATTCATGTGCACGCCGATGTGTATTGCTGTTTTGTCTGGCAATGACTTTATTTTAACATTCTCAAACACTTTATCTCATCTGTCCATGAAACGTTCCTCATTCTCTCTGTTGATTAATAAAAAGCCTGCCAGTTGTTCGTATTTAAAATAGTTTCCTCCATGTGCGTTCCTTCTCAAACAATGAGTTTCGCATTCAACCACACATACACACAAAGCAAACCTTCCCATTGTAGGCAGTAATCTGATGTGAGTATAGTTTGCATATGGTAGTAACGTTTGCAATACTCTCCATGCTGGGCAGATAGTGCTGTTTACTGAGCAACACACTAGAATGGTCTGCACAGCTCTCCATGCTGGGCTGTCATCTTGTCCCAGTTTATGTTGTTTGTGGTGCTCGGTGAAGCAGATTGAGAATTTGATGTAACAAACCATTTCAGCTCATCCGACAATGCCTTTATTCAATGTTCTCATTCTTGTAATTTTACTCACGAAGATCTCACTTCTCCAGTTAGTCCCACTGCCCTGTCTTTTTCCACATCTTTCCACAACATCTTTTCAGTTAATTATCTGTCTGTTTCTGTCTTTAATGTGAATCTCTCTGTCCCTCTGTATCTTTCCCTGGCCTTGAGTTTTGGCTCCCTGGTGTATCGAGTGCTGGCATTGTGTAGCTCAGAAATACTGAAATGGTGTGTGTCAAGCTGTTGTTCACTTCCTCGTATGATCCATGTGATGTTCCATGGACAGGCGTGTTTCAGAAGTTAGGAAATACATCCTTGTAACTTGGTCTGTACCTGAATTTGTCCCTCTCAGGTGACCTTGCGATAAGTAACACGAGGAAGCCCACTGAGTGAAGGACCAGGCATCTAAATTGTGTGACAATGCTGTTACTTTTTTAATAAAACGTTAGTTTCTCTTTATTTTTTTAGTAAGAGATCTTAAAGGCCAAACTGCCGACTGAAAACGGCTCAAGTAAATAACTTACAGGGCTTTTAGGGTTTTTAATAAATAGTAGTAACAATGGCCAGCTCGCACAGACCAGGCTTTCTAGTTTGTTTTTTCATGTACCTGTAACAATCACCGGGTGCTTGGGGTCCCAAAGGGGTTGGAATTTTTAGTAAATTATCCCTAGCTGCTCATCTCTCTAAAGCCTCACTTGATGGTGTTTCCTCCTGGATTGGAGATCTGTATGCAAGAATGCATGTCTGAATGTTCCTTTTTGCCAAGGGGTATGTTTAGGTGCTGTTAATAGATTGAACAGTTCATTTGTAGAATGTACTGTATCCAATATTCGGGTAGGTTTTCCAATAGTTAAGTTATTCTAAATTCCTCTTCATTTTGTATGGATTTTCATTAGAGGATAGTGAGGTTGAGCAACCCTATGGTAAGGAATCTTTGAGGAGAAAGTGAGGTCTGCAGATGCTGGAGATCAGAGCTGGAAATGTGTTGCTGGAAAAGCGCAGCAGGTCAGACAGCATCCAGGGAACAGGAGAATCGACGTTTCGGGCATAAGCCCTTCCTGAAGAAGGGCTTATGCCCGAAACGTCGATTCTCCTGTTCCCTGGATGCTGTCTGACCTGCTGCGCTTTTCCAGCAACACATTTCCAACCCTATGGTAGCCAAAGGCCTGATCAGGATCTGTTTAAATACATCCAGGCATTATCTAAATGTGAGGAGAATGATGGGGGAGCCTTTTTAATTTCATTTCAGAAAGTGGCTAAACAAGTGCAGTGGCCAGAGATCATGTGGATTTAGTTTATCCAAACAAAGCTAATTGGTATTTGCATCCCTATCGGAGGGGGTGAAGAAAGCCATCTGAAGTGCATATGAGCTTGTGCCAGACAGTGTTTCAGGAATCTAAAATAGCATCCCTGGTTAACCGCACGTTGTGTTTGAAAGGATAAAACAATATAATTTTGAAAGGTGGGGAAGGGTATTGAAAACAGAGCAAACCTATGACACTCTGAGAGAGATTCTTATTTTGGAGAAGTTCAACAATTCACTTCCTGCAGTCCTGAGAACCCATGTGGAAGGGCAGAGAGTTACAATGGCAAGGTTAGAAGCTGAAATGGCTGATGATGATTTGGTTCAGAAATCGAAGTTTGGTTTCTGTGAGGGATTGAGAAGAATGTGTGTGATCTTCTTAAAACATATCCCTGTGAGAGTAAGGTTTACTGGCGTAGGCCAGGAGTAGCAGGTAAAAAGGTTACAACATTAAGTGGTACAGAAGGATGTAATATTTTTATGCTGAGACATGAGGAGCTATGTCATTCAGAAGGACTATTGGAGAGATGAGAAGTGCTCCATTATGTAACATGTGGTCAGAGTGTCCAGTGGAAACATCAACAGATTTATTCCACAATGGGGAAGGAGGCCTTGAGCTTGGTGTTGGCGTTACAACATTTCAGCATTTAAATTGTCAATAACATACCTGAGACAAATCTTTATCACTGATCGTGACCCCTTAAGGTTTTTGGAGAAGTTTAGGGAGAAAAATACCAGTCTGTTTCGACTGAGCTTATTCTTGCTGCCATTCAATTTGAAATTATAAAGTTGACAGGGCGAGAAAAAGTAAGTTTGACACGTTGTGGAGACTTGGATGAAGAAAGACAAAGGCATTCTGTGGCAGGAGTAAAATGACTGAAATCGAATCGAGTTGTGAACATTTGTATGCTCAGAGTCAATGTAATATATATATATATATATATATATATACATTCCAGTCTACTTATAGAGGAAGATTAGGAGGTCTAAAATGAATCCATTTTTGTATATTGATGGATCATTTTATTAAAGGTGGAGTTGTGAGAATACTGTCACTATAAAAAGGTTATTTTCTCTTGGTTTTATTTTGAAGAGAGATTTTAAAGGCAGAGGTGCAGAACTGCTGTCTGAAAACAGTTTACGTAAATAACTGAGAAAGCCTTTAGGTTTTATTAAAACGGTGGTAACGATGGAAGGGCAGTGGCCAGCTCTCCCAGACCAGGTTTCCTCGTTTTGTTTTTAGCTGCAGCATTCAGAAGCTGTTCGGGTCCCAGAATGGTTGGAAGTGTCAATACATGATCCCCAGCTGCCTTTCTCTCTGAGATCTCTGTTGATGTTGATTTCTTCTGGATCAGAAAACTGCTGTAAGGATCTGTATTTGAATATATCTTTGTGCCAAGCGGTGTAAACCAAGATGGTGCGGTATCTATTGTGTAAGTGTTCCAACATATAAACTATCCCGAAATGTTCTTTTATTTGATTGTATTTTAACTAAAGCATTTAAATAGATTATATTTTGCTTAATGTCGAGTGGTTTGACTAGTCACAACATATTTGGAAAGCAAACTTCACATCTATATTCAAAATAACGAAAGGTTTGGGTTTAAGTGGCCTTCTTAAAATATTTTGTGGGGATCTGGTCTGGTCCACAACACTTGTAGCCGAGGGATTTCCAACTGACTCCTGTTATTGAAAAGTTAGTGCAGCAGCTGGGGATGGTTTGCTGGAAGTTGTGCTGTGAGCTGCCTCAGACATAGGGAGACCTGAGGATTTGGTGACCCAACTTTGGATGGAGCCTGGGGACTTTAGGTACCACATCTGGGTCTGCAACATGAACAACAAATGGAGCAGAGGTTGCAGAGAAGGGAAGCTTTGAAACCACGCAGTGAGTGTGTGTGGGGAAAGGGATCTGCTGTGTCCACCCCGGATTTTCCAGGAACAGCTTCCCAAGCTCCATTTAACCCAGGAGCAGAGTGTGAGGGGACACTGATTGAACAAGGAGCTGGTCACAGAGTGGTGTCACCTCCTTTAACACGTCCTGCAGCTTCACACCAGGGGGAAGGACGGTGCTGCCAGTGGCTGTTCGGCTGTTCATTCAGCTTCTATGTTCTGGAACTTTTCAAACAGGACTGGGTGACATATCCATGATCACCCAATATGTTGCCATCAATGTAACCATTCAGTGACGAAGGATATATATGGTGGATGAGGTAAATACATTGTTTCACCCTCAGCAGGGAGCTGCCGGGTGTATCCAGTATAGTGGGATTCCCGATGGTGTACATGGCATCTGCGGAGTAGCCATGTCAATGGGGAGAGGTTGAGGAACTAAAGGAGCACTCTCTGTATTAATCTTGCAGTGTGCCCATCACGGTACATCATGTTGGTAAATTCCTCTGTCCTGACAGCAGCCACAGCCTCTTCATTCACAAGCAGGCAGCCATTCCCATCGTCTTCAGATCTCCATATAGAAAGGAATGAATGTATCTTGGATAAAGGCCATCCCCTTGATACACGTTTGAAAACAGCATCCCCCATCACCAACCAAACACTTCAAAACATTCCATGTGGACGGAGAGCAATGGGCTTACTTGGCGTGTCAATGAACAGACGATCAGGGATGGACAAACCTCCCATGTCTGAACGGGTCTGAGTGAACCCCCCAGTACACAGTATCATTAATCCCTGTAATCCCTCTCCATTTCAGTACCATACTGCCTTCCATTATTCCTGTAAATGAAATGACAGATTATATCATGTTATATTGCAGCTGCCAAATTATTATCCATTGCCTTTACCAATTTGTATCTATCTGTAGACCCTCCACCCTCGCTTGATAATTTAATCTCTTGCTTACCACAGCAACATCACCAAATTCAGTATCTCTATATCTGTTCCATCCTCCTGATCATTGATATAGATTGTAAATAGTTGAGGACCGTGCACTGGTCACTGTGTGACTCCACTGGTGACGTTCTGTCAAACTGATTTAGGCTGATTTATCCGGTGTGCCTGCTTCCTGTTTGATACATAATCCTCCTCCATTACTGTGTAACACAGTCGTAAAGCTGAATATGAACAAGGAGCATGAGTCAGGAATCCAACCCTTCAAACCTGCTCCGCCATGGAATACAATCATGGCTGATGTCATCGCGGCCTCTGTTCCATTTTCCTGCCATTTCTCGATCCTCAAACTGTAGTCTCTTATTGTAGATTGCGCCACATGAAAAAATATCCACTCCACAGCTACACTTTTAATTACATTTAGCATTTTACAGACCTCAATGAGCTCTCCTTTCATTCTTATAATCTCGAGAATATTGGCCTAAACTGCTCAATTTCTCTTCATAAGACAAACACTTCAAATATGGAATCAATCTAATGAAGCTCTTCTGAATTGCCTCCAATTACCTCATTCAGCAGGACACCCAAACTGTACTCCAGTTGCAGCCTCACTAACGCCTTGCATAGCTACAGCAACACTCCCTACCTTTCTACTCTATCCTTTTACAAATAAAGGCTGAAGTTATGCTTGCATCCCTCATTACTTCAAGTACCCGCAAGCAAGTTTTCTGTGATATTCAAGCAGGCACCCAGATCCCTCTGCACTTAAGCACTTTGAAGTTTCTCTCCATTTAGATAATAATTTGCCTTTTTATTAGGCTGGCCAACTTGAATAACTCTGTATTTATCCACTTTAATTTTCATTGCCAAATGTTTGCCCATTCACCCAATCTATACATATAGTTTTTAAATATCTTGCATCATCATTCCGAAGTAATTTCCCACCAATGTTAGTGTCATCTGAAAATGTAGCTATAGTATTTCTGTCCCGTCAACCGAGTAATAATGTCGATCACAAATGGTTGAAGCATGAGAACTGAAATCTATGGCACCCAACAAATTGCATTTTCCAATAGAAAATGACACAGTTAATTCATCTGACTGCATTTTGTTGGTTAACCAATCCTCCATCCAAGCCAATAAATTCCTCCTAAACCGATGCTGTCTGATCTTACCATTCACTCTTTGGAGAAGCGACGGATCTGAATCCTTCACGAAGACCATATATATTCCATTTCCAGGACTCCCATTATCCACCTTGTTTGTCACATCTTTAAATAACTCAAGAAAACACTTCAATCATGATTTATCCTTTGTAAAACCACGTTGACTCCGATGAATTGTGGTTTACGTTTGCAAATGTCCACAAGAATGGATTCTAATAATTTGCCTTAAATTACAATACTTTATTGTTACATTTTACTCCCGAATGTATTCAGTTATTATAAGTTCTTCCCTTTCTAAAACCTTTACGTTTTCTTTGAATTCCTGTTTGATAGGCAAAAGGTTTTAAGAGATGTGCTCCAATTGCTGCATAAGCGGTATGTGTGGCTGACTGGACTCATCATTCTGCTGGTGTACAAAATCGATGGGATGAAGTCTTTCTGGCATTCCCATGTTGTCATCTCCAAGGCCAGAATGACCACCTCCTGTTGATGCGTTAGAGAGGTGGGGGATTATGGAATCTTCCTGTTGCTGTGTAACATTTTGAGGGGCTGATGGGTCTTCTCATATTTCTCCATAACAGGTGGATATACTGAACGGTCTCCTCATGTATCCCAGAGATGGGACCAAGGGAGTGATTGGTCTTCTCTTGTTCCCATACAACAGACACGTGTCTGAATTACCTCCTCCTTTCTCATGAAATAAGTCTCAGATAGTTTTTTATCCTTATCCAATTCTCTTGCTACAGACTCGGTGGGACTGAATGGCCTCTTGTTAGCCCAGTGTAACAAATCTCCAGTCACTGTGTGACCGCTTCCAGTTCCTATGTTACAGACTTGAGGAGGCTGAATGGACTGATCCTGTTGCTGTGTAATAGGATACTGGTGCAGCATGGCCTACTCTGGGGCCAGTGTTATAGGCTCGAGGGGCTGATTGGCCTCCTCCTGTAAATATACATCAGGCTCCAGGGGCTGAACAGCCTCGCCCTATTCTGGTGTAACAGGGTCAAAGGCCTGAATTTCCTTCTATTGTTCGTGTGTAACAGGCTGAAGAACGGAATGGATTCCTCCATTATCTGTGTAATTCTCTTCAGTTGTTGACTCCTTCCTGTCATCTATGTTGAAATAAGATCTTCTTCATTTTTGTAAACTCCAATGGTTATTGGATCAACCTGATCAACCTTTCATTATAAGCCAGCACCTTCATTGCAGGAATCAGTTGAGAGGACCATCTCTGAGCTGCTTCCAATATAACAACATCTATTCTTCATTGAAGAGACTAAATCTGCACACACTACTCCAGATGTAATCTCACTAAGATCCTGTACAGCAGCAGCAATGCTTAACCAGCCTGACGTAAGGTTCCCACCCAGGTTAGGTTATAGTCCACTAGCTTTCGGAGCGACGCACCTGATGCTCCGAAAGCTAGTATGCTTCCAATTAAACCTGTTGGACTATAACCTGGTGTTGTGTGATTTTTAACTTTGTCCACCCCAGTCCAACACCAGCATCTCCAAATCATCACCCAGGTTAGAGCAGTCTCAGCTCTCTGGGGGAAATACAGAGCATTGTTGAATGATCATTGTCCTTCTCTACTCCACTAGCATAACGGGAGATCTGGAGAAATTAATGTTTGAGAAGATCATAAATGATGTGGCGAGATGATCTCTACCATTAATCTCCCCAAAGTCCACGTCGCTCAGATTCTACAGAACCTTGTAATGTGGAGCGTAAAAGCAGCAAGGAGAAGGAAACATTGATGGGAGTTATATATCAAAGTGAAAGCTGCAATACAAATGTTGGGCAGGTTATAAAACAGGAAAATGAGATATACACATTGGTGGCTACTGCAGTAATAATGTACTGTTTACATTATATCTAAACAGTGTTAACCCAACTGAATGCTAATGCTGGGAAAAATGGATTTCATGAGCATGTGTTAGATAGCTGGCATTAACATTTTGTCGAGCACGGAGCGAAAGATCAAGTTATTTAGAAATTGATGTTGGATGATCAGAAAAGCTAATTGAAAACTTTGCTGTAAAGGACCTTTTGGGAACAGTGACCACAATGCATTGTTTTTCTTTTATGCTATTTGAGTACAAGGTAGTTTTTGTTTTATTTGAAGTAACTATTATAAATCTGAATCATGCAAGCCCTGAAGGTGTGAGGAGAAAGTGGGCATTGCAGCTGCTGGAGATCAGTGGCGCTGGAAAAGCACAGTCAGGCACAGTACTAGGACCAGGAGCATTGTCGTTTCGAGCACAACCCTTTATCAGGAATGAGGCTTCTGGGTCAAGGGAGCTGAGAGATAAATGAGAAGGGGGTGTGGCAGGAGGCAGGTAGCTAGGAATGCGATAGGTAGATGAAGGTGGTGTTGAAAGTGATAGGTGATGAAGGGAGACAGAACGCCTCATCTATTGCATCCTTTAAACTCAGTGTGGTCGTCTCTACATTGGCGAGACATACGTGGATCATTTCAGAGAACATCGCTGGAACAGCCACATTGATCAACTCCACCACCTTGTGGCTCAACACTTTGACTCTCCTTTCCACTCTGCTAAGGACATGAGAGTCCTGGGCCTCCTCCATCGCCAAACCCTAACCACCCGAAGCATGGATGAAGAAAGGTTCCTCTTCTGCCTTGGGACCCTCCAACCACAGGGGATTAATGTAGATTTCACCAGTTTCCCCATTTCCCCTAACTTCACCTTATCCCAGTCCAATATTCCAACTCAGCACACTCCCCCTTTGAACGTTCCTATGTGTTCATCTTCCTTCCCATCAATCTGGTCCACCCGCCTCTCCGACCTAACCCTTTCAGCCTCACATTTAACTACCTATTAGGTCAAAGGAAGCAGCTTAGAAAAATGCCAAGTGTTGTAGTAAGCCAGTGGATTCGGAGAAATGTAGGACTCAGCAACGGATGACCAAGAAACTGAGAAGGAAATCAAAAAGCGAAACAGCATGCAGACAAAAGAAAACCATAAAGACTGCTAAAGAAAACCAAAAAGACTGCTAAAGAAAAACATAAAGACTGCTAAAAAAAGTACATCGGTGTATGAAACAAAAGTAAAAACAAGGTCAAATGTGGAACAGTAGGTGTGCGGACAGGGTAATTTATTGAAGAAAACAGAGAAATCACAGGGGAAAGAAACAGTTTCTTTGTGTCGATCTTCAAGGCAGAATATCCAGAAATTCTTCCAGAAATACCAAGTGACCATGGAACTTGTGTAAGTAAAGTCTAAGATCATTCTTATCAGTGTTGAGTTCATCTTTGAAAAGGAAGCTGGATTGAGTATTTATAAATCTGACAGATCAGATACTTCATTCAAGAATTTCAGAGGAAGCAGCAATAGACGTATTGATTGCATCTTAGATTTTTATGTTATTTTCCAATACATTCCGGAAAGATATTTAGCTAATCTGGATATGGCAAAAGTTAAAAATATTATCCAACAGTTTAAGAAAGGATGAAGATGGAGAGTGGTGAACTACAGATCAGTTAACTTGTAATCCGCAGTCGGGTGTCTCTTGGACTGAATTACAAAGAACGTGTTACTGGATATATAGAAGGAAATGGGAAAACTGGGGAAAATGATAATGCATCGATGAAACGAAAACCATAAGTGGCAAACATTTTTTTGGAATGGTTTGAAGATGATCCTTGTGAACGTAGGCAACGAGGAGCTAATGGATAACGTATCGTTGGATATTCAGGAGGGTCTTTTTTAAGAACTCTCCCACTAACATCATAAGAAAAGTTAAAGTGAAATGAATTGGGAAGAACGCATGCAAATAGGAAACGAAAAATTAGATTTACATTCATGTGTATGTAATTGCAATATAGAAGATGTCGTGCACCAGCTGCATATAGTGTTGCTGAGACTAAACGTAGAGTATTGTGTACCGTTTGGTGTCCCAATCTAAGATAGAATATATTGACTACAGATGAACTACAAAAGGTATTTTCCAGAATAATCCATAAAATGGCAAGATTGTCTGATGGGGAAACTCAGCCTGTGATCTCCAGTTTCAAAAGATGAGAGGTGATTGTAGTGAAACTTAGAAACTTAGAAACATAGAGGGGACTGAATAACAGAGGGACATGGAGAAGTGCAAGCAGGCGAGATTAGCGAGAATCCCACGGTATTCTACACGGACAAGCAGAACAGAATAATCAGCAAACAGTTAGTGTCCATTAGAAACCAAAGGGGGGCGATCAGTGCGTCAACCCAGAGAACATTGATAGATTGTTACATGTAAACATCATAGCTGTTTTACTTGGGAGAAGGAGGATGCAGGTACAGAATTCGAGAAGATGGACTGGAAAGCTCTTGAAGAGATTGATGTAAAATACGAGCAGGGGTTTGAGGCTTTGTCTGGTATAACATTGGACCAATCCGCAGTTCTGGATACTGTTGGAGTCAAGGGAGGAAATTTTAATTGGAATCTGACCACAGGGGAGGTGCCAGAGGACTGGAGAGCAGCTAATATGATTCCACTTCACAGTAAGGGTGGTAGAGATTTGCCAAGGTAACTACGGACGAGCGAGTATTAGATCACTGTTCGGGAAACTACTGGAGAAAATAGAGAATGAGAAAATCGAACTCCAATCAGAGTCGCAAGGTTTGATCAGGGATAATCATCATGACTTTATCAGAGTGAAGTCACACCTAATGAATTTGATTGAATTAGTTTGAGGAGGTCGCTTAGTTAGTTTTGCAGCAAGGCCTTTGACAAAGTTCCACATGGGAAATTGAAAAAATAAAGTAAAATCTCAGAGTATCAAGGATAACTTGAAAAGTTACAACGAAAATTGTCTTAGTGTCAGGAGGCAGAGGGTGGTGGGAGAAGGTTGTTTGTGTGACTGGAGACCAGTGTCCCCTGGTGTACCACAGGGATCAGTGCTGTGTCCCTTATTGTTTGTAGCATTCATAAATGGTATAGATGTGAATCTGGAGGGGGAGTGGGTGGAGGGGTGGGAATTGTGATAAGTAAGTTTGTGTTTGACACAAAGATCTGGCCGGGTGGTTGGCAGTGAGGAGGAAGTTCTGATTTTACAGAAAAATACAAGTGTAATGATCAGATGGGCAGATCAATGGCAGATGGAATGTGATCCTGATAAATATGAGGTGATGTACTTTGGAAGGAGGAACCAGACATGGGGTATAATGATTGGCAGCACACTAGGGAGCTCAGAGGGTGTTTCTCCACACATCCCTGAATGTGACTGAACAGGGTAATGGGCTAGTTAAGAATTGAACCTTGGGTTTATTAATCAGGGAGTAGATTTAAGTGTTATATAGGGCTTTGGTTAGTCCGTGATGGCGTACTGTATGTAGTCTGGGAGCCTCATTACAGGAAAGATGTGATTGTACTGGAGTGGTTGCAGAGGAGATTCACTAGGATGTTCCCTGGGATGGAGCATATCAGCTATGGAGGGAGGCTGGATAATCTCAGGTTGTTTACTTTGGACAGAGAGGCTGAGGGGGATGTGATTCAGAAGGATAAGTTAACAAGGGGCATGGACAGGGTGGATAGACAGCAACTGTTCCTTTTTGACAGAGGGTCAAGAACAAAGGGAGCACACCTTAAAGTGAAGGGTTTGATGTTCAGAGAGGATTTAAAGTTTACTTTTTTTTCACCCAGAGGGTGTTGAGGTCTGGAATGTACTTCCTGAGAGGGGAGTTATCACGGCTAACCTCTCAGCCGTTAAGTGTACTTGGACGAACACTTGGAAGTGTCATAACATTCCAGGCTATGTTCCTGGTGTTGGAAAGTGGGACTAATATAGATCGTGTTGTATTTCTGTTGGGACAGAGACTATGCTCCTGTGCGTGTATGATGTGGAGCTGACCAGCTTAAGACAGGAATTGATAGGTTTCTGAAGATAATGCTCACAAAGGTTATAAGAGTGAACTATTATAGCTTGTCAAATTATGTCAATGTGAGAAGTATGAAAAAACAGTGCGGGTTCCTTCTAGTTTGAAACCAGAGAAAGGAGAATGGGAAACAGGGAAATGGCAAAACTATGAATCCACTACTTCAGTTCTGTCTTCACAGAACTTTCTGACAATACCAGGAAAACCAAGTCTGATGTGGGAAAACGAAATAGTACATGGAACATAGAATATAATAAATAAATGGTTTGGGAGAAATTATTGGGACTGAAAGTAATGGTCATAGACAACACTAACATAGATTTATGAAATGGGAATCATGTATGAGAAACAGACTGGGAGATAAATGAAAGAGAAGCAATGGATGTAAAACATGTGGATTTTCAGAAAAATTTTGGTAAAGCTCCCAGTCTAGTTTGCAAAATCAAATCTTAGTGGATTGGGGCGAATATATGGACAAGCTTCTAGAATGGGACAGCTGGCAGTAAACAGTGAATAGAAATAAACAGACTTGTGAAGCAACAACCTGACATTGTATTTAAGGTATGATTCTGTGAGTATGACCATGTCCCAGACACCCCATCACCTTCCCCAGATATCTCCTGTTTCACCAGCAGGACAGACAAAGCAGAAGTGGTTGCACAGTGTGAATACAGTTGGAAGGGAATTGCTCTGGGAGTCCTCAACAGTGACTCTGTATCCCATGACGTCTCATGGCATTAGTTTACACATGGGAAAGGAAACCTCCTGCTGATTACCATGTACCAGCCTCTCTCAACTGGACAGTACTCCTCCTACATGCTGACCAACACTTGGAGGAAGCACTGAGGGTGGCAAAGGCACAAAATGTACTCTGGGTGGGGGATATCAATGTCCACAAAAAGAGTGGTTCGGCAGCAGCACTACTCTTTGAGCTAGTCAGGTTCTAAAGGAAATAACTTCTCGACTCGGTCTGCGGCAGGTGGTGAAGGAACCAACAAGAGGGAAAAGCCATATTTGACCACAGCCTTACTGATCTGCCAGTTGGAGAAGTATCTGTCCATGACAGTATCGGTAAGAGTGACCACCGCATAGTCATTGTGGAGACAAAGTCACACTTGCACATTGAGAATAACCTCCACCATTTTGGGTGGCACTATCACCGTGCTAAATAGGACAGACTTCGAACAGATCTAGCAGCTCAAGTCTGGGTTTCCATAAGGTGCTGTGGGGCATCAATAGCAGCAGAGTTGTACTCCAGCACGACCTCACGGCCCGGCATATCCTCTTCACAACAATTACCATCAAGCCAGAAGATCAACTTTGAGTCAATGGATAGTGCAGGAGGGCAGGAGCAGCACCGGGCATACCTGAAAATGAGGTGTCAGCCTGGTGAAGCCACCAACCATGACTACCTGTGTGCCAAACAGCATAAGCAATAAGTGATAGACAGAGCTTAGGGATCCCACAAGCAAAGGATCAGATCTCAGCTCTGCAGTCCTTCCACTTCTAGTTGAGAATAGTTATGGACAATTAAACAAATCATTGAAGGAGGAGATTCCACAAGTATCCCCATCCTTAATGATGGAAGAGCGCAGCACTTCAGTGCAAAAGATAACGTTCATGCATTCGCAATAATCTTCAGTCAGAAGTGCTGAGTGGATGATCCACCTCAGCCTCCTCCAGTCATCCTCAGCAGTTCAGTTACCAGTCATCAACCAATTTGATTCACTCCACGCGATATCCAGATTCAGGTGGAGACACTGGATACCCCAGAGGGTACATACGCTGACAACATTCGGGCAATAGTACTGAAAAGTTGTTCTCCAGACCTTGTCACTGCCCGAGCTAAGCTGTTCCAAAACCGTTACAACAACGGCATTTCCCCGATTACGTCGAAAATTACCCCAAGTATCTCCTACGCAGAAAAAGCAGAACAAATCTAATCCGGCCAGTTACCACCCCATCAGTCTACTCTCGATCATCAGTAAAGTGGTGGAAGGTCTCAGTGCTTTCAAGCAGCACCTGCTCAGCAATACCCTGGTCAATGTCGCCCAGTTTGGGCTGCCCCAAAATCACTCAGCTCCTGATCTCATTACCTTGATTCAAACATGGACAAAAGAGCTGAATTCCAGAGGTGGGGTGAGAGAGACAGCCCTTTAAAACAAGGCTGCCTTCGACCAAGTGTGGCATCAAGGGGCCTTAGCAAAACTGGAATCAATGGGCATCCAGGGCAAACTCCACGCTGGTTAGAATCATACCTGACACGTAGGAACATGGTTATGGTTGATAAAGGCCAGTCAACTCAGCTCCAGGATAAGTCTGTAGGAGTTGCTCGGGCAGTGGTCTAAGCCCATACATCTTCAGGGCTTCTTCAGCAATGGCCTTGCCTCTATTATAAGGCCAGAAGTTCGCCAATGATTGCACAATGTTCAGCAATATTTGTGACTCCTCAGATACTGAAGCAGGCCATGTCCAAATGCGACAAGATCTGGACAGTATCCAGGCTGACAAGTGGCAAGCAATATTCACGCCACACAAATGCCACACCGTGACCATCACCACTAAAATACAATCTAACCACTGCTGCTTGACATTCAATGGTGTTACTGTCACTGAATCCACAGTGGACTGCAGCGGGTCAACAGGCAGCTCACCACCAGCTTCTCAAGGGGCAGCCAGGGACAGGCAATAAATGCTGGCCCAGCCAGTCACACCCAGATTCAGGAAATAAATATTTTTTTAAAAAAATAACAGAGGAAGGTTTCTGGGATATCACAGAGATCGGTACTCAGGCCCCAACTGTTCACAATACTCATTAAACATTTGGTTGCAGGAATCAAATACAATATATCCCAACCTGCTGACAGAACTAAAGGATGATGGATTGTGAGTGGGTGAGAAGGTTGTAAAAAAGCTTCAAGGTGACTAAGACAAGTGGAGAGAATGGGCAAATACGTGGCAGATGGAGAGCAATGTGGGTCGAGGTGGCGGTGTGCCCTTTGGTGGGAACAATAGACTGGCAGCCTATCATTTGAAAAAGGATTGTTTGAAACATGTTGATTTGCAAAGGGACGCATGCTCCTTTTTGTTGTTTCCTTCTGCGCAGTCCTCCGAGGTCCCTGCAGCACAGTGAGGTCTGAACCCAGAGGTCAACACTGGGAATGGCACTGACACTGACACACTGACCAGTGCATAGACCCACTAAGTGGGGAGCTGTAACATTGCAAAGGATCTGGATCTCCCTGTACACCAGTCACTGAAAGCAATATTGCAGGAAAGGAAGCAATTAGGAAGATCAATGATGTGCTGACCTTCATTCCAAGGGCATTTGAGTCCAGGAGTAAGCATGTCATACTCCAGCTGTACAGGACCTTGGTGACTCCCCATCTCAAACACTGTGCAGTATTGTGTGCAGGTTTGTTCTCTGTACCTCATAAAGGACAAACCTGACATTGAGGGAGAGCAGTGAAGGATGACCAGACCGATCTTTGCGATGATAGGCTTGTTGTGGGAGCAGCGTTTGGGGCGACAGGGCCTGCATTCCATGGGGCTTAGGAAAATGAGTGGAGATCTCAATAAGATATATAAAACTCTGACAGGGTGAGACGGATTGGAAGCAGGGATAAAGGACCTGAACTTAAGGGAATTTATATTTGCCAGGAATTGATGTTGGAGAGACTGTTAGGTTCTAAGGCTGATAAGTCCCCGGGGGCTGATGGTCTAAATCCCAGGGTATTGTAGGAGGTGGCTCGAGAAATCGTGGATGCGTTGGTGATTATTTTCCAGAGTTCAATAGATTCGGGGTCAGTGCCTGTGGATTGGACGGTGGCTAATGTTATACCACTTTTTAAGAAAGGTGGGAGAGAGAAAGCAGGAAATTATAGATCAGTTAGTCTGATCTCAGTGGTGGGAAAGATGCTGGAGTCTATTATAAAGGATGAAATTATGGCACATCTGGATAGTAGTAACAGGATAGGTCAGAGTCAGCATGGATTTATGAAGGGGAAATCATGCTTGACTAATCTTCTGGAATTTTTTGAGGATGTAACTCTGAAGATGGACGAGGGAGATCCAGTAGATGTAGTGTACCTGGACTTTCAGAAAGCTTTTTATATAGTCCCACATAGGAGGTTAGTGAGCAAAATTAGGGTGCATGGTATTGGGAGCAAAGTACTAGCTTGGATTGAAAATTGGTTGGCTAATAGGAAACAAAGGGTAGTGATAAACGGCTCCATTTCGGAAGGGCAGGCAGTGACCAGTGGGGTACCGCAGGGATCCGTGCTGGGACCGCAGCTTTTTACAATATATGTTAATGATATAGAAGATGGTATCAGCAATAACATTAGCAAATTTGCTGATGATACAAAGCTGGGTGGCAGGGTAAAATGTGATGAGGATGTTAGGAGATTACAGGGTGACCTGGACAAGTTAGGTGAGTGGGCAGATGCATGGCAGATGCAGTTTAATGTGGATAAATATATGGTTATCCACTTTGGTGGCAAGAACAAGAAGGCAGATTACTACCTCAATGGAATCAATTTAGGTAAAGGGGCAGTACAGAGAGATCTGGGTGTTCTTGTACACCAGTCAATGAAGGTAAGCATGCAGGTACAGCAAGTAGTGAAGAAGTCTAATAGCATGCTGGCCTTCATAACAAGAGGAATTGAGTACATAAGCAAAGAGGTTCTTCTGCAGCTTTACAGGGCCCTGGTGAGACTACACCTGGAGTACTGTGTGCAGTTCTGGTCTCCAAATTTGTGGAAAGACATTCTGGCAATTGAGGGAGTGCAGCTAGATTCACGAGGTCAATTCCTGTGATGGCGGGACTACCTTACACTGAAAGATTGGAGCGACTGGGCTCGTATACCCTTGAGTTTAGAAGACTGAGAGGGGATCTGATTGAGACATATAAGATTATGTAAGGATTGGACACTCTGGCAGCAGGAAACATGTTTCCGCTGATGGATGAGTGCCGAATCAGAGGACACAGCTTAAAAATACGGGGTACAGGACAGAGATGAGGAGAAACTTCTTCAGCCAGAGAGTGGTGGCTGTGTGCAATGCTCTGCCCCAGAGGGCAGTGGAGGCCCAGTCTCTGGATTCATTTAAGAAAGAGTTGGATAGAGCTCTCAAAGATAGTGGAATTAAGGGTTATAGAGATAAGGCAGGAAGAGGATAATGATTAGAATGATCAGTCATGATCATATTGAATGGTGGTGCAGGCTCGAAGGGCAGAATGGCCTACTCCTACACCTATTGTCTATTGTCTATTGTTGTCACAAGCTCTCAGATGTTAGGAAGGAGGTCTCTGCAGTGTCAATAGGACTGTGTTTCCCGTTCCCTTTTTCCGATACTGAGGCTGGAGCCGCGTGTTCTGTCCAGGTTCATCCTTTAAGACCTCAGAGCAGTGTCTTGCTTAGCTGATTCAGAGATCATTGAAAAGTTTTATCCCATGTCTATGTATCTGCAGTCATAGATAATCATAGATAACAAACAGCAATGGACCCAGCATCCAGTCTGACCATCATCCTTCCACTAAACCCTCTGCTTCCTATCAACAACCCAACTGTGTATCCAATTGGCCAGTTCCCCCAGCATTCCACGCGATGTAACCTTCCTGAGCAGCCTGCAGTGTGGGGACCTTATCAAACGCGTTACTAAAATCCATAGAGACTACGTCTACTGCTCTGTCCTCGTCATCCTTCCTGGTCACTTCATCAAAGAACTCTAACAAATTTGGGAAGCATGATCTCCTACTCGCAAGTCTATGCTGACTGCTTCGAATCAAACCCTGTATAAGCAATGGGTGCAGTCAATGGTATGCTGTCCTTCACTGTAAGATGATTCGAGTACATAAGTAAAGCCATTTTCCTGCTGTTGTAGAGCCTTGCTGAGAGAGCATTAGGGACACTCTGTACAGATTTGATCTCCTTTGTAAGGAATGATATCCTTCCCACAGACACGGGTGATGGTAACATGAGGATAGAGTAAAGAAGCTGAGTGTTTAATCTGTGGAGCTGTGAGAGACGAGGAAATGTTGACGCTGAAACACGAGGAGTGGCAGCGATCACTTATTTCCAAAACAGACATTGATAGAGTGAGAAATTCCATACTTTACCCAGGATTGATTGGTGTGATTTATTGCCACGTGTACCTCAGTAAGAGAAACACTTTATTTATGAGCAGTGGAGACAGATCATAGTAAGCATGACCAGACAGATCATAGGGTGGTAATAGACTTGGACAGAGTAAGGCATACAGGATACACTGAATAGGACATGCACTCGACAAGGTCAACATGAACACGGTCAGCATTATTTGAACTTAGAGAGTCTATTCATCAGTCTAACGTGACTATCCTAATAGTTTATATGCATTTACTAACGCTCCCCATGTTATTGTGCAGTCAGCATGTGAACTCGTACTGTACGCCATGTTGTTCATAATCCCCAACAGCAGCCACAATACCTTCGATCTGAAACAGGTAGCCATTCCCACCAGCTTCCGCCCTACATAGAGAACACCAGGCTGGCTTCTCGGGGATGAAAGGTGCCTTCTTGAGACTCCACACAAGACATATGGCTTCCCTGCTCACCGCTAGAAAACCACGTTAAAGTCCCACGTGTGTGTCATGAGCAACGGAGCCAGGAGGAACAACGTGGAGCAGTCAGTCTGTGCAGTCTCTGCTCCAATTGTTCATGTTGGAGCATCAATCTGGAGACACTTAAGACTGCCAATGCTGGAGATCAGAGTTTCCAGCATCTGCAGTCATTGTTTTTACCTAGTTGATTTTAACCCTACTGTGAATCCTCTTGCAAGGATGCCTGCCTTGAAGGGGTTTTCCTCCTCGAAGGGCTTTTGCCCGAAACGTGGATTTTACTGCTTCTCGGATGCTGCCTGAACTGCTGTGCTCTTCGAGCACCACTAATCCAGGATCAGAGTAGAGCGTCGATTGCTGGAAAAGCACAGCAGGTCAGGCAGCATCTGAGAAGCAGGAGAATCGACGTTTCAGGAATAAGACATTCATCAGGGATAAGCATCAATTACCTCATTCTGCCCCCGTGTAAGTGCATTGAGGTGGAAATGGCCTCCTACTGTTCATGTATAAGTGACTCATGGGGCTGATTGACTTCTTCCTCGTCCGATTGGACAGGGCCAAGGGCCTGACAGGGTTACCCCTGGTTCCTGTTTGATAGCTCGATATACTGACAAGTGTGATGATGCTGTAGCTTTACGAGGTTATTTTGTCCTGGTTTCTTTTAAGAGAGAGATTGAACGATCATTACCAAGCTGGTTAGTTAAGACACTTGAGTAACAGCGAGGCATGCCTTAGGTTTATTTTATTGCAGACTGAATGGGTGTGGCCAGCCCTCACAGATTAGGATCTCTGGGTTTTGGTTTCTCAGTAACATCAAAAACTATAGCGGTCTCAACAGAGTTGGAAGCTTCAGGGAATGTCTCCTGGCTGCGACTCTCACTGAATCTCTTGATGCTGTCACATTGCATCTGGAACAGACCCTTTATATTTCCTTTAAAATAAGAAAACATTAGAAGCAAGTCTATTGCCTTCCAATATTTTCGAGGGCCTCTGGTGTGGCCCATCACACTAGACTCCTTCTCTTCCTGAGTAATAGGCTGGAGGCACAGAATGGGTTGTCCCTGTTCTTCTCCAATAGTGTCAATGGGCTGAATGACTTCCTCATATTCCAGTGAAGTGCTGAATGAACTCTTATTTTACTGTGGCAATAGGCAGTGCAGTTACATGAATGTTACTGACACGTAAACAGCACAAGTCTCAATGGAGTCTGGGTCTTGCTGCACATGGACAGAGACCAGTTCAGGAGCTGAGGGGGGACAAAATGTTCTGAACATTGTGGAATCTTCAGTGACCATCCCCACTTCTGATCTTATGTTGGTGAGGGTGGGGACGGGAGACATTGATGAAACAGCTGAAGATGTTTGTGAAGAGGAAGCTACCCTGAGGATCTCCCACAGAGCTGACCCAGGACTGAGATGATGAACATCTTCCTTTATGCCATGTTTGACTCCAAACACTGGAGAGTTTACTCTGATTCCCATTAAGTCCAGTTTTGTTAAACCCCTTGATGTCAACAGAAGTCAACCACAGCCTTGATATCAGGGCGAGTCCACTTTATCTGAACCCTTGTCTCAACCTCTTTTGTTCATATCAATAAACCATGATATAGGAGCAGCAAGTGTTTTCATCAAACAGGTGGATTGAATGTCAGGATTTCTGTTCTCAAGAGTGTTCAGGGAATGAGATGACTGAAATTATTTGAAGAGGAGTTAGATGGATATTGATCTGTCAGAGAGGTGAGGGCTATGAGGAATTGGGTATTAAAGAGGATTTCAGACCGAGAGCAGATCAGCCACGATCTTAGTGAAGGACAAGGCAGGCTTGGGGAGTGAACGACCTGTCCCTGTTTCTGATGTTCTCACATTCTGTTATTGGAAAGTTAGTGGGTGTTATTTTCATGAATGTTATGTTATTACATATTGCAGTCAGGGAGACCAGAGGATTTTGTGAGCTATCGCTGGGTGAGGTATGTGGGCTGTATTCACAGTGAATCTGGGTCTACAACATGACCAACAAATGGAGCACAAGTTGCAGAGAGGGGAAGCTCTGTAAAGAGAGATGAGGAGCCTCTTTCATAAACAGCCTGGGTTTTCCAATTACATTTCCCAAATCACCTCACATCGTGTGCGACAGTCTTGAAGGGCTGTTTAGTCTCCTCTGTTTCTATGCACCAGGTTATAGGAGTAAGTAGCCTCCAACTGCTCCTGTCTAGCAGGTTTGATGGGCTGAATGGAATACAGAAAAATGGGACTGAAGAGCAGGAGTGGATCATTAGATACTTTGAGCCTTTTCCACCAGACACTAAGATTGTGGCTGATCAAGTCGGGGTCTCAGCTCCACTTTCCTCTATATATCCCATTATGCATGACTCACTTCTCTGTCAAATATTTACCTAATGCAGCTTTCAATCAATGTGAGCATGGAGGCACGATAAACTTCCAGTGAAGAGAATTCCCACTTGAAAGGTCCTTTCAGAATTATTCGTCATCCTTTTTATAGAATCAGAGAGTCATGCAGAATAGAACAGACCCGTTGGACCAATCTGTTCACTCCGATCAGATATCAAACCTGATCCAGTCCCATTTGCCAGCATTTGGCCAATATCCCTCCTCTTTCAGATACTTTTTAAATGTGTGATTGTAACCGCCTTCAGCACTTCCTCTGACAGCACTTTCTGTACACACACCACTCTCTGTGTGTAACATTTACCTTCAGATCCCTTCTAAATCATTCGCCCTCTCCCCTTCAACCTATGCTCTCTTGTTCTGGACTCCCCTACCCTGGGGAGCAGAACGTGGCTGTTCAGAATATCTATGCCCCTGATGATTTTATAAATCTCTATAATGTCACCCCTCAACCTCTGATACTCCAGGGAGAAACACCTCACCCTAATCAACCTCTCCCTCCAGCTCAAACCTCCAGTTCAGGAACATCTGTGTCTAAATCATTTCTGCAGAAAACCGAGTTGTACGCAGTATTTTTAAAGTGGCCTCACCAACATCCTGTACAGATGCAACATGCTATCACAACCCCTATACTCAATGCTCTGACTGATTAAGGGAGATGTGCCAAATGTGTTCTGTCCAACTCTGTCTACCTGCGACTCCACTTTCAAGGAACAATGTACCTGCAGCCCTGTCCCTTTGTTTCACAACACGCCCCGGGACCTTACCATCAAGTGTATAATTCCTGCCCTGGTTTGCATTCACAAAATACAAAACCTCGTATTTATCTAAATTAAACTTCATCTGTCACTCCTTGCTCTTTTGTCCCATCTACTTGCGGTCTTGTTGTACTCTGAGATAATCTACTACACCGCCTTTCTGATGTCATCTGTAAACTTAGTAACAATGGCCTCAATATTCACATCTAAATCCTTTACATAAATGATGAAATGCAGTGAACTCAGTACTGATTCTTACAGCACACTGCTGCTCACAAGCCTCCAGTCTGAAAAATACCCCTCTTTCTGCAAGCCAATTGTGACGAGCTTCCTCTGTATCCCATGTGACCGAACCTTACTCATTTGTCTACCAATCAGAATGAAATATTTGCTATGAAGAGGGGCTGAGTAGGTTAGGTTTATTTTCACTGGAGAAAAGGAGATTGAGGGGGGACTTGATTGAGATTTACAAAATCATGAAGGGTATAGACAGGGTGGATAGAGAGGGGCTTTTTTCCCAGGGTGAAGGATTCAGTAACGAGAGGTCATGCTTTCAAGGTGAGAGGTGGAATGTGTAAGGGGGATACACGCGGTAAGTACTTCACACAGAGGGTGGTGGGCGATTGGAACGCGTTGCTAGCAGAGGTGGTAGAGGCAGACACGGTAGATCCATTTAAGAAGAGTCTGGACAGCTGCATGAGTAGGTGGGGACCAGAGGGGTACAGATGCTTAGGAATTGACCGACAGATTTAGAAAGTACATTTGGATCGGCTAAGGCTTGGAGGGTGAAGGGCCTGTTCCTGGGCTGTAAATTTTCTTTGCTCTTTGTTTTTAAATGAACACCTTGCTGAAGTCCATATAGACAATGTCTACCAAACTGTCTTCATCAATCTTCTTTGTCACCTCTTCATAAAACTCAGCCAAATTAATGAGACATGATTTCCCATGCAGAAAGCCACGTTGTCTAGCCCGATCAGCCCTTGCCTTCCCTAATGTATGTAAATGCTATCCCTCAGAATCCCCTCCAACAACTTAGTCACCACCGACATCAGGCTCACCGGTCTATAGTTCCCTGGCTTTTTGGGTCTCTGTTTCTTTTTCTAGTCCCACTCCTCCACTGCTCATAACAAATGTTAAATGTAACCAGGTCGGTGATATGGCTGATCATATCGGTCTCAGACTGGGTCAGGGTCAGTTTGAGGAACAAGTCAGGCTAGTTTCTTTAATCTGCTAAAATAGCATGTTTATGATTCAGAGCAATGTTACTCAAACTATGGTGGAAAGATGAATGGCAAACTGTTTGAGTTTTGCAAATATATAATCAATAGCTTGGAGAGGGTGGACGCTAGGAAATTGTTTCCGCTAGGCGAGGAGACTAGAATCCGTGAACACAGCCTTAGAATTAGAGGGGGTCAATTCAGAACAGAAATGTGGAAACATTTCTTCAGCCAGAGAGCGGTGGGCCAGTGGAATTCATTGCCGCAGAGTGCAGTGGAGGCCGGGACGCTAAATGTCTTCAAGGCAGAGATTGATAAATTCTTGATGTCACAAGGAATTAAGGGCTACGGGGAGAATGCGGGTAAGTGGAGTTGAAATGCCCATCAGCCATGATTGAATGGCGGAGTGGACTCGATGGGCCGAATGGCCTTACTTCCGCTCCTATGTCTTATGGTCTTATACTTCCCTTTCTAAACACACACACACAAACGCACAAACAAACGCACACACACACACACACACACACACAAACACAAACACAAACATACACACACACACAGATTAACAAAATTTCTGCAATTTTAATTTGAAAGAACTTTGTCCAGATATTAATGGAACTCATGACAAAAGTAAAAATTGAGGTTGTCCAAAACATTTTTCTGCTTCTGAAGATATTTTAATCACATAGCTGCTAGCAATGGGATTCCATCCTGGGAGAGTTGGATTTGGCTGAATTCCCTTTGCTTTAGGCAGTGAGTAGATTCCAATGAATTTTGGTCAGGGAGCACCCAATGGGTAGTATGGTGGTTAGCACTGCTGCCTCACAGCACCAGGGACTTGGGTTTGATTCCAGCCTTGGGTGACTGTCTCTGTGGAGCTTGCATATTCTCCACTTTCCTGTGTGAGCTTCTAATGGGTGATCCAGTTTCCTACCACAGTTCAAACTGTGTAGGTTTGGTGGATTGGTCATGCTAAATTGTCTGTAGTGTTCAGGGAATTCTAGGTTAGGTGCATTAGTCAGGGGCAAATATTGGGGAATGGGTTGGGAAGGTTGGGATGGATTTGTTGGGCCGAAGGGCCTGTTTCAACACTGCAGGGATTCTATAATAATAAGAAGGGTAATGATGACTGTAGAGTTTGTTTTAGCTCGCACACATTGCTGTGATGAGGGACACTGAAGGAGGGAGAGTGTAATAGGCCGTTCCTTCTCAGGAGGATTGCATTTTCTCCCTCTCTGAGTTGAATCACACAATAATATCATCCTTTCCCAAACTGGACCATGTGAGGTCTCCTTGTACATTGTCGAACTATGTCTCCATCACATTCCCTGTTCCATGTAGGTGCATCATTGCTACTATCATATACAGAGCCATATCCTTAGCAGAAAATGGTCTCGGCCGATTCGAAATATGTTTACATTGCCCTGTGTCATTAAAAAAATAAAATATTTAATGTATTCAGAATACCTGTGTTAAAATTAATGCATTTTTTAACAAATACAGAAATTTCTGGTAAAGTTCGGCAGGCCTGTCAGTACCCAGATGCCTTTTACATGCTGCAGTTTGTGGGTGGCACGGTGGCACAATGGTTAGCACTGCTGCCTCACAGCGCCAGAGACCTGGCAGGCGACTGTCTGTGTGTAGTTTGCACATTCTCCCCGTGCTCCGGTTTTCTCCCACAGTCCAAAAATGTGCAGGTTAGGTGAATTGGCCATGCTAAATTGCCTGTAGTGTTCGGTGTAGGGGAATGTGTATGGGTGGGTGTGCTTCGGCGGGGTGGTGTGGACTTGTTGGGCCGAAGGGCCTGTTTCCACACTGTAAGTAATCTGTAAAGTTGTACCAGCCTCCACCACTTCCTCTGGCAGCTCATTCCATACGCACACCACTCTCTGCGTGAAAAGGTGCCCTTTAGACCTTATCAAAACTTTTCCCCTCTCACATTCAAACAATGCCCTCTAGTTTTGGACGCCCCAAAACTGGGGAAAAACCCCGACTACTCACCCTATCCAGGACCGTTCTGATTTTATAAATCTTTACTGCTGCGAAATGTGACTTCAATCAACACAAATAACTGTACTTTCAGTCATCCTGGGCCTAAATTCTGAAATGCAATACTGACACCTCTTCCTTCTCCATCAAGTCACAATTTTAAATCCATTTTAATCAGTTTGTTCAGATGTATCATGAGACACATCTGTGGGCTTTACACCCAGACCTTTGTGCCCAGAGGTAGGGACACTAGCAATACCCATAAAGCTGTAACAGTATTCTCCTGTGTGTTTGCTCATCAGCCTGTTTTGACATGCTGTGACATACATCTGCAACAGGCAGGACTTAAATCCAGGCCTTCTTGTCCTGAGCTAGTTCAGGAATTGGAATCAAATTCAGAGTTCTGGCTCAGAGGCAGGGACACTACCCACTACACTACCATACCCAGATTTTGGGTCATATTTTAGTGCCCACTTTCAGCTCGGTGTGGACTTATTATAATCAGGTTACCATTACTGAACTACACAAAACACTTTGTATTGTTAAGTAAATGCAAGATATTTGTCTCAACTGTAGGATGTTGAGTGTTTGTGCTGTGCCATCGACATTAACTATGAACATCTTTAATCGCTATTATCTGTAGTCTGCAATATTAGGGAAAGAAATCCTGCAGCCACACTCTGCCCAATGAAGGGTCTCAAATGGATATTTATTACTGAACAGCAGAGACGAAGGAAGAGCTTAATTTCTGGTCACAAAACACCGATCACTCTTACTCAACTCTAACGTGCGACTCGCCTCTTCCTAGCCGGTGATTACTGTCCAGCTTCTCCTCCCCATTGACTGTGTCTGCAATCTGTCCCTCCTCCCTCCAACCACACAAGGCAAACCAAGCTCAAATTCTTTGTGAAAATCCAGGCCGGAGTGTGCAGGCCTCCTGGAGAGGGATGGGCATTTTAAAATTGAAGGGGGAGGGTGAGGTGGCAGTAATACCACACACTGGGCTGAGGGGTAGCAAATGGAGTTTAGTTTGGATTAATGCGAGGTATTGTATTTGGTAAATCAAACAAGAGCAGGATCTATACAATTAAAAGTAGAGCCTTTGGCAGTGTTGTAGAACAGAGAGCTATGCCGTCAGGTATAATTCTTTAAAATTTGCATCTCATATAGATAGTGTGGTTAAGAAGGTGTTTAACACATTTGTCTTCATCGGTCAGAACTTTGAGTATCGGGATTGGGACGTCATGTTGAGGATGTACAGGACATTGGTGAGACCTCTTCTGGAATATTGTGTTCAGTCTGGTCATCCTGCCCGCTCATTCCATAGGCACACCACTCTCTGGGTGAAAAAGCTGCCCCTTCGGTCACTTTAATATTTCCCCTCTCACTTTAAGCCTATGTCCTCTAGTTTTGGACTCCCTGTACCCTTAGAAAACACCTTGACTATTCACTTTGATATTACTGACCTTGATATTATTAAAATGGAGAGGGTTCCAAAGAGATTAACCTGGATGTTGCTGGGACTGGAGGGAGTGAGCCATAAGGAGAGGCTGAATAGGCTGGGACTTTTTTCACTGAAGAATATGAGATTCTGCGGTAACTTTACACAGGTTTATAAAATAATGAGGGGTACAGATAAGCTGAAGGGCTGATGTCTTTTCCCTAGATTTGGGGATTCAAAACTGAGGGATAATTAAGGTGCGAGGAAAAAAAGATTTACAAAAGTCATGAGAGGTAATTATTATAGACAGAATCTGGCTTGGGTGTGGAATGAACTTCCAGAGGAAGTGGTGAAAGCAGGGACAGTTACAATGTTTAAAGGACATTTAGATCAGTCCATGGATAAGACATCAGTTTGGATGGTGCTGTGAGCAGCTACCCTCTCCCTCGCCCTCGCCCTCTCTGAATGAATCCCTGCTGAGTTTCACCCTCTGCCAATGTCTGTGCAGTGGGGAGGCCAGCAGAGGGTGGCATTGCATCACTTTAAGCACCACCGAGACTGCCAGACCTGCCCCACACAGAGACACAGATACACACACAGCAATTGTTAGGACACAACATTGAGCTCATCTGGTAATTTAAACTAAACATAAAGAAATGCTCAATTTGCCTTGTAAACTGTTAAAATATGAGTGACAGAGAACTCCCAAATTCCACTGTTTAAATAAAAACACCAAATTATTTTTTTAACTCTGAAACTGAACCTTTTACATCAACTATTCACAACTCTGAGACCTCATTTCTCTTAATTGCTTATTACCCTACTCCAACTCTACAGCAATATACTGTTTCAAAAAGACACTTATTAAAATTACATAAACGTAATTTCAAAACCACACAGCAGCTGACCTCACACCAATATCACTTTTTCCCAACTTTCCTGGGAAGCCTTCTCATGTTACAGGATGCTATCCAAGTGTCTACATTTCAGCATTTTGTAACCTGGGAACACATCCTTCCATGACACTGTCTCTCAGTCTCCCCCACTCTGTCTATTTCCCAAACCCCTGCCATGTGGTGATATTTAAACTGATTCCCCCGCCATCTCTCTGTGGTAGTGATGTTCACACCCACAGCACCCCCTTGTCAGGGCACAATGGAGATATGGAGCTGTGAATGGGTGGGAGCTGCACATCCCGTCACTTCCAGCATGGGCTGCAAGTTTCCCCTCACTGGGCAGGGAGATCTTACACAGTACTGCTGAGCAATGCACTGGGGTGGCGTACACAGTCCTACATGCTGGGAGGGTAACTGCTCCTGGTTCACAGATCAATGCACTGGGGTGGGGTACACAGTCCTACATGCTGGGAGGGTAACTGCTCCTGGTTTACAGATCAATGAATTGGGGTGGGGTACACAGTCCTACATGCTGGGAGGGTAACTGCTCCTGGTTTACAGATCAATGAATTGGGGTCATGTACACAGTCCTACAGGCTGGAAGGGTAACTGCTCCTGGTTTACAGATTAATTCACGGGTGATCACTGCACAGGTTGCTGTGCTGGTCAGTCATTCTGGTTGAGGTTTATAGATACTGCAATGATGTGGTCTGTGCAGCTCCCCATGCTGGATGGATATTTTTTGCATGTTTACACATTTGTGCCCAGTTGTGTTCTGCACAACTCCCGGTGCTGGACAGATAACTAGTCCGGGTTTATAGAACAATGCACTGCTGTGGTCTGTACAGCTCCCGGTGCTGGATAGATATCTAGTCTAGCTTTATAGATCAATGCATGGATATGGTCTGCATTGCTTCGCATGCTGAATACTTGTTGGAGGAACACAGCAATCCAGGTGTAGAATTTGATGTTTCCGGTGTAGCCCTCCTCAGGATTCTTAAGACGGTTACACCCGAAACATTGAGTTTTCCACGTCCTGATGGTGTCTGGATTGCTGTGTTCTCCCAGCTTCCTGCCTGTCTACTTTGGACTCCAGCATCTGCAGCTTTTCTGGCTCTATCGCAGCTTCCCAAACTTAACAGATGTCTAGTCTGCGTTTGAAGATAAGTGCTCTGACATGATCTGTGCAGTGTTTCACTCTGGACATATTGCTGGATTGTATTGACCAGTGCAATGGATGAATCTGGACAGATTGCTGGGTTGTACAGAGCAGGACACTGGCCTGGTCTGCAGTGTTCCACAGTGAAAAGATATCTCCTCTGGGTTGATGGTGTCTGGGCTTGTTCTGTGAGGTGGATTGAGAATGTAGTATATCTAACCCTTTCAGCTGATCTGGCAATGCCTTTAGTTCCCATTCCTGTGATTGAACCCTCTGTCTCTCACCCCATTAATGTTACAGTGTGCCCAGGCACAGTACATCATGTTGGTACGGGGGAAAGGTAATGGACAGGTCAAGGGGTTCCCCGGAACGATCTGTCCCTGACATTCTATAACTGACATTCCCCGGAACGTTCTGTTCCTGACATTCTATACATGACATTCCCCGGAACGTTCTGTCCCTGACATTCTATAACTGACATTCCCCGGAACGTTCTGTCCCTGACATTCTATAACTGACATTCCCCGGAATGTTCTGTTCCTGACATTCTATACCTGACATTCCCCGGAACGTTCTGTCCCTGACATTCTATAACTGACATTCCCCGGAACGTTCTGTCCCTGACGTTGTTTGTGAACGGTCAGACGTCAGTGAATTGAACAAATGATAAGATCCCGAGGGAAGAGATCCCGTTCCAGGGAGAAGGAGACACTGTTCCGAAGGCCCCTCAGCCAGTTAAAGGGGTGAATACGTTTTCCCTGAGTTTACATTTCTCCACGACACAGGATCGACCACAATTTAGACCAAAATACAGAAATTCCCAAACTCCGTCTGTCTTCAGGAAACTGGGAGAGAATTCTTCAGGACAGCAATGTTTCCACCCTCCATATTAGGAACTGGGAATGAGTGACCTGTGTCTGCTCTCGAGTGATCGAGTGAATGGGAATGTTCTAGAAACCATCTGTCCTTATGGATGTGTCTCTGTGTGTTTGGAGAGGGAGGGTTTCTTGTGGTTTATGTCACATTTTTGTCAGTAATTCCAACCGTCCCATTTGTTATTCCAGCTCCAGTTATTTTAATAAATCCCTGAATACAAGGGCACATTTGAAAATCTCACTGGGTCCCCGATCAAACGGGTCCCTTTGCCTCCAGGCTGGTGGATAATGGGTTTGATTTCCTTCCTCACAGTTAACGTAGTGACCATCTACGTCCTGCTTTATAAAGATTGTGGATTGTCTCCATGTGTCAGACGTTACCTGGGGGCCATGGCAGCGGTGGATCTCCTGGTCATTATCCTCGACCTGATCCTGAGACACATTCCCATTGTTTATCGGGAACAGTTTTATTTCCTGAGGGACTCCGTCCCCGTGTGTAATATCCACGCCGTCCTGCTTTATGCAGCCACTGACTGCTCTGTCTGGTTCACCATCACTTTCACTTTTGATCGGTTTGTGGCCATTTGTTGCCAGAAGCTGAAAAGTAAATATTGCAGTGAGAAAACGGCGGCTGTGGTTCTGGGAGCAGTGACTGTGCTGAGCTGTTTAAAGAACATTTCCTGGTATTTTATTCTCACGGCTCGGTATTTGCTGGGGAATGAGCCCTGGTTTTGTGATGTAACAATTACTGTTGTAGTCTCCATTGTCTGGGTCACAATCGAGTTCCTCCACCACATTCTAACCCCGTGTGTCCCATTTCTCCTGATTCTGCTGCTCAATGTTCTCACCGTCAGACACATTTTAGTGACCAGCAGAGCCCGCAGGAGACTCCGCGCTCACACCAATGGGGACGCTCAGTCTGACACTGAAATGAGAAACCGAAAAAAATCCATCATTTTACTATTTGTGATCTCGGCCAATTTCATCCTGTTATGGTCAACGCTAATGATGCGTTCCATATGGTACCGGATGTATAATATTGGTATTACTCTGTGTATCTCCATCGCTTTGTTTAGGAATTGGGCTTCATGCTGCAGCTCCTCAGTTGCTGCACAAACACCGCGATTTATGCCGTGACCCAGACTAAGTTCA
Source organism: Chiloscyllium plagiosum (assembly GCF_037043375.1). NCBI lineage: Eukaryota > Metazoa > Chordata > Chondrichthyes > Orectolobiformes > Hemiscylliidae > Chiloscyllium > Chiloscyllium plagiosum. Next base: position 53,582,609 of record NW_028270174.1, on the reverse strand, counting down.
GGCAGCAGCTGAAGAATGTGCTGAAATATCCCTTCACCCAAATCCATCCATCCATCAAATTCCCTCATTAATCAATCCATCCAGGATTTTCTCATTTCAGTTCAGTGTTTCAGGGATGGAGCAGCCTGTCGCTATGGTAACAGACTGAGGGTAGCGCTAGGTTGTCCATCCTTATCCCACAGGGGGGTTACAGGGAAATATTTCAATGTTTCTCACAACTCAGGGGCCAGTGAGAAAAGGCACCATCCCACTGACTGTATCCATCACTTCCATTTGTAAACAATAAAAATGTTGATTAAAGCGTGCCGAGCAGCAGAGTGACCGATGTTGTTGTGTGTCTTTGTGTTGGAGAAGCTGAGCTGGAGAGAGACAGACTCCGCCCCAAGTCCTGGTCCTCAGGGAAGGGGAGGGCACCGAGCCCTGAGCTCAGGAGCTGGGTTTAACTCCCTCTGCACCCCTCCCCCTCCAACCTGGCCTCCCCATTTCCTCTCCCCAACTCTTTCTCATCACTTTTTCCTCTCTCCCTCTCTTTCTGCACAGTCTCTTTCTCACCACCTCTCCCTTTCACGCTCTCGTCCCCTCTCAGACACACCCCAACCCCGATTTCTCCACCTGCCTCCACTATTGTTTCTCCCTCACCCTCCCCTCTCTCTCTCACCCAAAACGAGATTCTCCACCTGCCTCCACTCTTCCCTCTCCCTCTCACCCTTACTCTCTCACTCTCCTGCCGTCGCTGTCTCCCTCCCGCAATTCCGTCTCCACCCCATTTTCCCCTCCTCCCTATTCCCACATCTCTCTATCACCTCACCCCACCCCCCCACACGTAGACTCACTACCAATTCCCAGTCTCTGGGTTAGAGGGAGAGGGAAGGACCAGGGAGACAGAGAGTGTCAGAGAGAGAGGGAGGGACAGGAGGAAGAGAGATTCAGTCAGAGAGAAACGGAGGGAGGTGGGGAGAGAGAGACACTGAGGGAGGGGGATTGAGAGTGAGAGAACGTGGAGAGAGAGTGAAGGAGCAGAGAGAGGGAGAGAGAGCAGGGGGCAAGAGAGAGACTGGGTGAAGTAGGGAGAGAGAGAGAGAGACGGGGAGAAGATAATGAGAGACAGAGGCAAGAGAGAGAGAAAGAGAGACAGAGAGATACGAGGGAGGGAGCGAGAGAGAAAGGGGGCAAGTCTTAGAGAGAGAGGGAAAAGGAGAGAGAAAGTGGACGAGAGATGGGGAGGCGAGAGAGAGAGAGAGAAGAGGAGAGAGGGAAGAGAGAGAGAATGAGGGCTGAGAGAATGAGAGAGAGGCAGGGGTGAGAGATAGAGGGAGGGGCAAAAAAGCGGGAGGTAGAGAGAGATAGAGGCGGCAAGAGAGAGAGGGTCGAGTGAGAGGGGTTCGAGAGAGAGAGAGAAGGGGGATCGAGAGAGAGGGGCAAGGAAGCAGGCGGGAGAGTGAGTGAGAGGGCGAGTGAGAGAGAGTTTGTGAGGGCGAGAGAGACTGGGCAAGAGAGAGTTAGAGTGGGTGAGAGAGTGATGAGGTGAGTGAGAGAGAGAAAAACAGGATGAGAGAGACATAGAGGTGAGAGAGAGGGAGTGAGAGAGGGGAGGGCAAGACAGAGAGAAGGAGGGGCAAGGAGAGAGGGGGGTGAGAGAAAGAAGAAGCGAGAGAGGGAGGCGTTAAGAGAGCAAGAAAGAGAGATGGGTAAGAGAGATTGAGGGGCGAGAGAGGGAGGGGGAGCAAGAGAGACAGAAGGAGCAAGAGAGAGAGAAACGGGGTTCGAGAGAGATGGAGGCAAAAGAGAGATAGAGGGGGTGAGAGAGAGACGGGGCGAGGGAGAGAGAAAGGGGTCGAGAGAGAGCGCAAGGGCAAGAATGAGCGTGAGGGCGAGAGAGAGAGAGGGGATGAGAGAGAGTGTTGTGTTGGGAGAGAGCGAGGGCAAAAGAGACGAGAGAGAGGAAGATCAAGAAGGAGAGAAGGCTCCGTGAGAGGGGGTTTGACAGAGAGGGGGTGGGAGAGAGAAAGGGTGACAGCGAGAGCGCAGGGGCGAAACAGAGAGAGAGAGAGAGAGAGAGTCAGAGTGAGAGAGAGAGGGAGAAAAGAAACGGGAGAGAGAGAATATGGGGACCGAAGAGAGTGAGCGAGAGCAAGGTAGAGAGAGAGAGAGAGAGATAGGGGAGAGATAAAGAGACAGGGCGAGTGAGAGAGCGATGGAGCGATGGTGAGAGAGAGGAAAGAGAGAGGATGGGTGAGAAGGAGAGAAGGCTGTGAAAGGGTTGTCGAGAGTGAGCGAGAAGGGACGAGGGGGGCAGCGGAAGAGAGAGGATGAGAGCGAGGGAGCGAAAAAGTGGGGCGAGAGAGAGGGGGTGAGAGAGGGAGATAGCGAGAGAGAGAGAGACATATGAGGAGAGAGAGAGAGAGAGAGGACAGACAAAGGGCGAGCAGTAGAGAGAGAGAGGGTGAGAGAGAGGATGAGAGAGAGATATTGAGAGAGAGAGGCTGAGCGAGAGAAAGAGAGGAATTGAGCAATACAGAGAGAGAGAGGGGAGGAGAGGGAGGGGATGGTGGCAAGAGAAAGCGAGAGAGGGGACGATAATAAGAGAGAGAAGGGGAGAGAGAGAGAGAGAGAGAGAGAGAGAGAGAGAGAGAGAGAGAGAGATGAGGCGATAGTGACTTGAGAGAGAGTTAGCAAGGGGGGAGATGGGTCCAGAGAGAGAGAGAAAGTGAGAGAGAAAGAGAGAGAGAGTGACAGAGAGAGAAAGAGAGAGAGAGAGAGAGAGAGAGAGAGACAGAGAGACAGAGGGACGAGATGGTAGGTAGAGAGCAACAGAGCGAGAGTGGGCGAGAGGAAGAGAAAGTGCAGGGAGGGTGAATGAGCAGGGAGATAGATAGGGTGGGCGGGAGAGAGAGGGGCGCAAGAGAGAGGGGGGCAGAGAGAGGGGGCGAGAGAGAGGGGGCGAGAGAGAGGGGGCGAGAGAGAGGGGGCGAGAGAGAGGGGGCGAGAGAGAGGGGGCGAGAGAGAGGGGGCGAGAGAGCGGGGGCAAGGAATGGCGAAAGAGACAGGGGAGAAAGAGAGGGGCAAAAGAGGGGATGGGAAAAGAGAGGGGCGCGAAAGAGTGGGGCGAAAGAGAGGGGGAGTGAAAGAGAGAGTGGGCGAAAGGAGGGGCGAAAGAGGGTGAGGTGAAAGGGAGGGGGGGCGAAAGGAGGAGCAAAAGAGGGGGATGAAATCGGGGGGTAAAAGGGGGGGGGCGAAAGAGAGGGGCGAGTGAGAGAGAGAGTGAGGGCGAGAGAGAGAGGGAGTTGAGAGAGGGAGAGGGGGTAGAGAGAGAGAGGGGGTTGAGAGAGAGGGGAGCGAGGGGGGCGAGAGAGAGTGGGCAAGAGAGAGGGGGGCAAGAGAGGTGTGTGAGAGAGAGGGGCGAGAGAGTGAGGGGAAGAGAGAGGGGGAAGAGAGAGGCGGGAGAGCGAGAGGGGGAGAGACAGGGTGGAGAGAGGGGAGAGGGAGTGTGAGAGAGGGCGTTGAGGCTGGGGGCGGTGTTGGATGGGGTTGGGGAGGGGGCGGTGTTGGTCGGGGTTGGGAAGGGGGCGGTTTTGGAGAGGGTTGTGGGAGGGGGCGGTGTTGGACAGGGTTGTGGGAGGGGGCTGTGTTGGACGGGGTTGTGGGAGGGGGCGGTGTTGGACGGGGTTGTGGGAGGGCGTGGTGTTTGACAGGGTTGTGGGAGTTAGGGTGTTGGATGGGGTAGGGGGAGGGGGCGGTGTTGGACAGGATTGGGGAGGGGGCAGTGTTGGACGGGGTTGGGGGAGGGGGCGGTATTGGACGGGGTTGGAGAGGGGGAGGTGTTGAACAGGGTTGTGGGAGCGAGTGGTGTTGGACGGGGTTGTAGGAGTGGGTTCGTGACGGGGTACCAGTGTTGGATGGGAGCAGCGGACATGGGTTTGGGTGTGAGGTGCGTTGCTGAGTGCGAGAGGCGAGGCTCATGTTGGACGGCGGTGAGGGTCAGGCTGGGGGCAGTGTGTGGACGGCAGTGAGGATCAGGTTGGGGGCAGTGTGTGGACGGCGGTGAAGGTCAGGCTGGGAGCACTGTGTGGACAGTGGTGAGGACCAGGCTGGGGCAGTGTGTGGATGGCAGTGAGGATCAGGCTGGGGGCAGTGTGTGGACGGTGGTGAGGGTCAGGCTGGGGGAGGTGTGTGGACGGTGGTGACGGTCAAGCTGGGGGTGGTGTGTGGACGGCGGTGAGGGTCAAGCTGGGGGTGCTGTGTGGACGGAAGTGAGGGTCAGGCTGGGGCAGTGTGTGGATGGCGGTGAGGGTCAGGCAGGTGGCGGTGTTGAATGCTGGTGATGGTCAGGCTGGGTGCAGGTTTGGACTGTGGTGGGGGTCAGGCTGGGGGCAGTTTGTGGAGGTGCAGTGAGGTTCATGCTGTGGGCGGTGTTGGATGGCATTGAAGGTCAGAGTGGGGGCGTTGTGTGTACGATGGTGAGGGTCAGGTTGGTGGTGGTGTTGTGCGGTGGTGGGGGTCAGAATGGAGGGGGTGAGTGGGCATCAGTGAGAATCAGGCTGGGAGCGGTGTGTGGATGGCGGTGAGGGTCAGGTTGGGGCGGTGTGTGGGCGGCCATGAGGGTCAGGCTGGGGGCAGAGTGTGGGCGGCAGTGAGGGTTAAGGTTGGGACGGTGTTGTACAGCAGTGAGGGTCAGGCTGGGGGTGATGTGTGGACGCTGGTGAGGGTCAGGCTGGGGCTGTGTGTCGACGGCGGTGAGCGTCAGGCTGGGGGCGGTGTGTGGATGGCAATGAGGGTCAAGCGGGGGGTGGAGTTTGGTTGGCGGTGAGGGTCAGGCTGGGGGCGGTGGTGAAAGTCAGGCTGGGGCAGTGTTGGACACGGTGAGGGTCAGGCTATGTGAGAGAGGGTCAAGTTGAGTGCAGTGAGAGACAGGATGGGGGCGGTGAAGGTCAGGCTGGGTGCAGCATGTGGACGGCGGTGACATTCAGGGTGGGGGCCCTGTGTGGACGGCGGTGAGGGTCAGGCTGAGGGCGATGTGTGGACTGTGTTTGGGGTCAGGTTGTAGGCGGTGTTGTGCAGTGGTGGGGTCAGTCTGGTGGCAGTGAGCGGGCGTCGGTGATGGTCAGGCTTGGGACGGCGTGTGGACGGCAGTAAGGGACAGGCTGGGGGCGGTGTGTGGATGGCAGTGAGGGTCAGGCTGGGGGCAGTGTGTGGACGGCAGTGAGGGTCAGGCTGGGGGCGCTGTGTGGACGGCAGTGAGAGTCAGGCTGGGGGCAGTGTGTGGACGGCAGTGATGGTCAGACTGGGGGCAGTGTTTTGTGGTGGTGGGCGTTGTTGAAAGGCAGTGAGGGTCAGGCTGGGGGTGGTGTTTGTGGTGGTGGGGGTCAGGCTGGGGGCGTTGTTGGACGGCAGTGAGGGTCAGGCTGGGGACAGTGTGTGGACGGCGGTGCGGGTCAGGCTGGGGATGGTGTTGAACAGTGGTGAGGGTCAGGCTGTGGGCGGTGTTGTGCAGTGGTGGGGACAGTCTGGGGGAGGTGAGTGGATGGCAGTAACGGTCATGCTGGGAGCGGTGTGTGGGCGGCAGTGAGGTTCCTGCTGGGGGCGATGTGTGGATGGCAGTGAGTGCCAGGCTGGGCGTGGTGTTTTGTGGTGGTGAGGGTCAGGCTGGAGGCAGATTTGGACGGCAGTGAGTGCCAGGCTGGGGGCGTTGTGTGGACGGCGGTGAGTATCAGGCTGAGGGTGGTGCGTGGGTGGTGATGACGGTCAGGCTGGGGATGGTGTTGAACAGTGGCGAAGGTCAGGTTTGGGGTGGTGAGGGTCAGGCTGGGGGTGGTGTATGGATGGTTGTGAGGGTCAGGCTGGGGATGGTGTTTAACGGTGGTGAGGGTCAGGCTGTGGGCGGTGTTGTGCAGTGGTGGTGTCAGTCTGGAGGCGGTGAATGAATGGCAGTAAGGGTCAGGCTTGGGATCAGTGTGTGGGCAGCAGTGAGGGTCAGGCTGGGGGCGGTGTGTGGACAGCAATGAGGGTCAGGCTGGGGGCGGTGTGTGGACGGCAGTGAGGGTCAGGCTGGGGGCGGTGTGTGGACGGCAGTGAGTGACAGGCTGGGGGCGGTGTTTTGTGGCGGTGAGGGTCAGGCTGGAGGCGGATTCGGATGGCAGTGAGTGTCAGGCTGGGGCACACTGTTGGACAGCGGTGTGGGTCAGGCTGGGGGTGTTGTGTGGACGGCGTTGAGTATTAGGCTGGGGTCCATGTGCGGGTGGTGGTGAGGGTCAGGCAGGGAGCAGTGTGTGGACAGCAGTGAGGGCAAGGCTGGAGGCGATGTGTGCGGTGGTGGGGGTCAGGCTGGGGGCGGTGAGTGGGCGATGGTGAGGGTCAGGCTGTGGGTGGTGTTGGACGACAGTGAGGGTCAGGGTGGGGGCAGTGTGAGATGGCGGTGTGGTTCATGCTGGGGATGGTGTTGAACGGTGGCGAGGGTCAGGCTGAGGGCGGTGTTGTGCGTTGGTGGGGATCAGGCTGGGGGCGTTGTTGTAAAGCGGTGAGGGTCAGGGTGAGGGCAGTGTGTGAACGGCGGTGTGGTTCATGCTGTGGCCGGAGTTGTACGGCGTTGAGGGTCAGGTTGGGGACAGTGTGTGGGCGGTGGTGAGGGGCAGGCTGGCGACGGTGTTGAATGGGTGGTGAGGGTCAGGCTGTGGGCGGTGTATGGAGGGGCATTGAGGTTCATTCTGGGGGTGGTTTTGGACAGCGATTAGTGTCAGGGTGTGGGCGGTGTGTGAATGGCGGTGAGGGTCAGGGTGGGGGCGGTGTGCGGTGGTGGGGGTCAGTCTGGGGGTGGTGAGTGGGCGTTAGTCAGGGTCAGGATGGGGATGGTGTGTGGACAGCGGTGAGATTCAGGCTGGGTGAGGTGTGTGGACAGCAGTGAGGGTCAGGCTGTGGTGGTGTGTGTGCGTCAGTGAGGGTTAGGTTTGGGGCGGTGTTGGATGACAGTGTTCATGCTGGGGCGGCTGTTGGACGGCGGTGTGGGTCAGGCTGGGGGCGGTGTGAATGGTGGTGAGTATCAGGCTGGAGTCGTGTGTGGACAGCAGTGGGGTCAGGCTGGGGGCGGTGATGGATGGTGGTGAGGGTCAGGCTGGGAGCGGTGTGTGTGTGGTGGTGAGTATCAGGCTTGGGTGGTGTGTGGGCAGTGGTGAAGGTTAGACTAGGGGCGGTGGGTGGATGGCGGTGAGGGAAAGGCTGGGGGCATTGTTTGGACAGCGGTGAGGGTCAGACTATGGGCGGTGTTGTATGGTGGTAGGGGTCAGGCTGCGTGCGGTGAGTGGGCGTCGGTGAGGGTCAGGCAGGGAGCGGTGTTGGACGGCAATAAGGGTCAGGGTGGGGGCGCTGTGTGTGTGGTGGTGAGGTTCAGGGTGGGGGTGGGGCTTGGACGGCAGTGTGGTTCATGCTGGGGGCGGTGTTGTACGGCAGTGAGGGTCAGGCTGGGGATGGTGTTGAACGGTGTTGAGAGTCAGGTTGGGGGCAGTGAGGATCAGGCTGGTGGCAGTAAGGTTCATGCTGGGGGCAGTGTTGTACGGCAGTGAGGGTCAGGCTGGGGCGGTGTTGGACGGAGGTGTGGGTCAGGCTGGAGGCATCGTATGGACAGCGGTGAGTGTCAGGCTGGGGACGATGAGTGTGCAGTTGAGAGGGTCAGGCTGGGGGTGGTGTGTGTATGCGGTGAGGTTCACGCTGGGGGCGGTGTTGGACGGTGGTGGGGGTCAATCTTGGGGCGGTGTGTGGATGGCGGTGAGGGACAGGCTGGGGGCGGTGTGTGGACAACGGTGAGTTTCAGGATGGGGTGGTGTGTGGGCAGAGGTGAGGGTGAGGCTGGGGGTGGTGTGTGCATGGCAGTGAGGTTCAGGCTGGGATGGTGTGTGGATGGCAGTAAGTGTCAGGCTGGGGTCGGTGTGTGGATGGCAGTGAGGATCGGGTTAGGGGCAGTGTTAGACGGCGGTGAGGGTCAGGCTGGGGGCGGTGTGTGGATGGCGGTGGGTGTCAGGCTGGGGGCGGTGTGTGGATGGTGGTGAGGGTCAGGCTGGGGGCAGTGTGTGGATGGCGGTGGGTGTCAGGCTGGGGGCGGTGTGTGGATGGCGGTGAGGGTCAGGCTGGAGACGGTGTGTGTAAGTTGGTGAGGGTCAGTCTGGGGGCGGTGTTAGACAGCAGTGAGGGTCGGGCTGGGGGCTGTGATTGGACGGTGGCGAGAGTCATGCTGGGGCAGAGTGTGGACAGGGGTGAGGGCCAGGCTAGGGGGCGGTATTGAATGGTGGTGATGGTCAGACTGGGGTTGCAGTGTTGGACGGTGGTGGGGGGCAGGCTGTAGGCGGTGCTGGATGGCAGCGAGGGTCAGGTTGCGGGCGCTGTGTGGACGGTTGTGAGGGCCAGGCTGGGGGAGGTGTGTGGAAGGCGGTGAAGACAGGTCTGGGGTCGGTGTATGGATGGCAGTGAGGGCAAAGTTGGGGGTGGTGTGTGGTAGTGGTGAGGGTTAGACTGGGGCGGAATTGGACGGTGTTGAGGGTCAGGCTGGGATCGGTGTTGTGCAGTGGTGGGGGTCAGGCTGGGGCGGTGTGTCAACAGCAGTGAGTGTCAGGCTGGAGGCGGTGTTGAGAGTCAGGCTGGGCCAGTGTTGGACATGGTGAGGGTCAGGCTAAGTGGGAGAGGGTCAGGTTGGGGGCGGTGAGGGAAAGTTTGGGTGCGGTGAGATATAGGCTTGGGGCGGTGAGGGTCAGGCTGGGTGCAGCGTGTGAATGGCGGTGAGGGTTAGGCTTAGGGTGGTGTGTGGATAGCGGTGGGGTTCAGGGTGGGGGCGGTGTGTGGATAGCAGTGAGGGTCAGGCTGAGGGCGGTGTGTGGACTGTGGTTGGGGTCAGGCTGAGGGCGGTGTGTGGGCGGTGGTGAGGGTCAGGCTGGGGGTGGTGTAGGATGGCGGTGAGGGTCAGGCTGGGGGTGGTGATGGGCGGAGGGGTGGGTCAGCTTGGGGGCAGTGTGTGTGGATGGCAGACGGAAGGGTCAGGCTGTGGCAGTGTGTGGACAGCGGTGAAGGCTAGGCGAGGGGCGGTTTTGAATGGTGGTGATGGTCAGGCTGGGGGTGCAGTGATGGACGGTGGTGGGGGTCAGGCTGGGGGCGGTGTGTGGAGGGCCTGTGAGGTTCATGCTGGGGGTGGTGTTGGAGGGCAGTGAGGGTCAGTTTGGGGGCGGTGCATGGACAGCGGTGAGTGCCAGGCTGGGGGAGGTATGTGGAAGGCGGTGAGGGCAAGGCTGGGGAAGGTGTGTTGAAGTCGGTGAGGGCAAAGTTGGGAGCGGTGTGCGGCAGCTGTGAGGGTCAGACTGAGGGTCGTGTTGACAGTGGTGAGGGTCAGGCTGGGGGCGGTGTTGTGCGGTGATGGGGGTCAGGCTGGTGCGGTGAGTGGGCATCGGTGAGGGTCAGGTTGGGGTTTGTGTGCCGATGGTGTCGAGGGTAAGGCTGTGGGCAGTCTGTGAATGACAGTGAGTGTCAGGCTGGGGGCGGTGTGTGGACAGCAGTGAGTGTCAGGCTCGGGATGGTGTGTGGGCGGCAGTGAGAGTCAGACTGGGGGCGATGGTGAGAATCAGGCTGGGCCAGCGTTGGACATGGTGAGGGTCAGGCTAATTGGGAGAGGGTCAGGTTGGGGGCGGTGAGGGTCAGGTTGGGTGCAGCGTGTGGATGGCATTGAGTGTCAGGCTGGGGTGGTGTGTGGATGGCGGTGGGGTTCAGGGTGGGGCCCTGTGTGGACGGCGGTGAGGGTCAGGCCGAGGGCGGTGTATGAACTGTGTTTGGGGTCAGGCTGGGGGCGGTTTGTGGGTGGTGGTGAGGGTCAGGTTGGGGGCAGTGTGTGGACGGCAGTGTGGGTCAGGCAGGGGGAATTCCTGGACAGCGGTTCGGGCCAGGCTGGGGTGGTGTGTGGATGGCAGTGAGGCTGGGGGCAGTGTGTGGATAGCGGTGGGGATCAGGCTGGTGGTGGTGTTGAATGGAGGTGAAGGTCAGGCTGCTGGCGGTGTTCGACGGTGGTCAGGGTGGATGGCGGTGACTGTCAGGCTGTGGGCGGTGTGTGGATGGCAGTGAGGGTCAGGCTGAGGTTGGTGTGTGGATGGCGGTGGGGTTCAGGCTGGGGACGGTGTGTGGATGGCGGTGGGTGTAAGGTTGGGGTCGATGTATGGTTGGTGGTGGGTGTCAGCGGGGTTCAGGCTGTGGGTGGTGTGTGGGCGGCGGCGGGGGTCAGGCTGGGCGCGGTGTGTGTTCGGAGGGGACGGTCAGGCTAAGGTTGGTGTGTCAACAATGGTGGGGGCCAATTTGGTGTCGGTGTGTGGGCGGTAATGAAGGTCAGGCTGGGGGCGGTGTGTGGACGGTGGTGAGGTTCAGGCTGGGGTGTTGTGTGAACGGCAGTGAGGGTCAGTCTGGGGACGGTGTGTGTAAGTTGGTGAGGGTCACGCTGGGGGGGTATGTGGTCAGTGGAGAGGGTCAGGCTGGGGTGATGTGGGTGGATGGCGGTGACTGTCAGCTGTGGGCGGTGTGTGGACGGCAGTGAGGGTCAGGCTGAGGTTGGTGTGTGGATTGTGGTGGGGTTCAGGCTGGGGACGGTATGTGGATGGCCGTGGGGGTCAGGCTGGGGTCGGTGTGTTGATGGTGGTGGGGGTAAGGCTGGGGTCGATGTATGGCTGATGGTGTGTGTCAGCCTTAGGGCGGTGTGTGGATGTCAGTGGGGTTCAGGATGTGGGTGGTGTGTGGGCGGCGGCGGGGGTCAGGCTGGGCGCGGTGTGTGTTCGGAGGGGACGGTCAGGCTAAGGTCGGTGTGTGAACGATGGTGGGGGTCAATTTGGTGTCGGTGTGTGGGCGGTAATGAAGATCAGGCTGGGGGCGGTGTGTGGACGGTGGTGAGGTTCAGCCTGGGGTGTTGTATGAACGGCAGTGAGGGTCAGTCTGGGGACGTTGTGTGGGCAAAGATGAGGGTCAGGCTGGAGACGGTGTGTGTAAGTTGGTGAGGGTCACGCTGGGGGTGGTGTGTGGTCAGTGGTGAGGGTCAGGCTGGGGTGATGTGGGTGGATGGCGGTGACTGTCAGGCTGTGGGCGGTGTGTGGACGGCAGTGAGGGTCAGGCTGAGGTTGGTGTGTGGATTGTGGTGGGGTTCAGGCTGGGGACGGTATGTGGATGGCCGTGGAGGTCAGGCTGGGGTCGGTGTGTTGATGGTGGTGGGGGTAAGGCTGGGGTCGATGTATGGCTGATGGTGTGTGTCAGCCTTAGGGCGGTGTGTGGATGTCAGTGGGGTTCAGGCTGTGGGTGGTGTGTGGGCGGCGGCGGGGGTCAGGCTGGGCGCGGTGTGTGTTCGGAGGGGACGGTCAGGCTAAGGTCGGTGTGTGAACGATGGTGGGGGTCAATTTGGTGTCGGTGTGTGGGCGGTAATGAAGATCAGGCTGGGGGCGGTGTGTGGACGGTGGTGAGGTTCAGGCTGGGGTGTTGTATGAACGGCAGTGAGGGTCAGTCTGGGGACGTTGTGTGGGCAAAGATGAGGGTCAGGCTGGAGACGGTGTGTGTAAGTTGGTGAGGGTCACGCTGGGGGTGGTGTGTGGTCAGTGGTGAGGGTCAGGCTGGGGTAATGCGTGGTCGGTGGTGAGGATCAGGTTGGGGGCGGTGTGTGAACGGAGTGAGGGCCAGGCTAGGGGGCAGTATTGAATGGTGGTGATGGTCAGGCTGGGGTTGCAGTGTTGGACGGTGGTGGGGTCAGGCTGGAGGCGGTGCTGGATGGCAGTGAGGGTCAGGATGCGGGTGGTGTGTGGACGGTTGTGAGGGCCAGGCTGGGGGAGGTATGTAGAAGGCAGTGAAGACAAGTCTGGGGTCGGTGTGTTGATGGCAGTGAGGGCAAAGTTGGGGGTGGTGTGTGGTAGCGGTGAGGGTTAGACTGGGGGCTGAATTGGACGGTGTTGAGGGTCAGGCTGTGATCGATGTTGTGCAGTGGTGGGGGTCAGGCTGGGGCGGTGTGTGGACAGCAGTGTCAGGCTGGGGAAGGTGTGTGGATGGCGGTGAGGGTCAGGCAGGGGGCGGTGGTGAGAGTCAGGCTGGGTCAGTGTTGGACATGGTGAGAGTCAGGCTGGGCCAGTGTTGGCCATGGTGAGGATCAGGCTAAGTGGGAGAGGGTCAGGTTGGAGGCAGTGAGGGTAAGGTTGGATGTGGTAAGAGACAGGCTTGGGGCGGTGAGGGTCAGGCTGGATGGAGCTTGTGGATGGCGGTGAGGGTCAGGCTGAGGGCGGTATGTGGATGGCGGTGGGTTTCAGGGTGCGGGCGGTGTGTGGATGGAGGAGAGGGTCAGGCTGGGGGCGGTGAGTGCATGGCAGTTGGGTCCAGGGTGGGGGCGGTGTATGGGTGGCGGAGACGGTCAGGCTGAGGGTGGTATGTGGACTGTGGTTGGGGTCAGGCTAGGGGCAGTGTTTGGGCGGTGGTGAGGGTCAGGCTGGGGGGCGGTGTGTGAGCGGCAGTGTGGGTCATGCTGGGTTCAGTGAGGGTCAAATGGCGGTGAGCGTCAGGCTGGGGGTGGTGTTGGGCAGAGGGGTGGGTCAGCTTGGGGGCAGTGTTTGTGCATGGCAGAGAGAAGGGTCAGGCTGGGGGCGGTGTGTGGACAAGGGTGAGGGCCAGGCTAGGGGCCGGTGTGTGAGCGGCAGTGTGGGTCATGCTGGGGACGGTGAGGGTCAGGCTGGGTGTGGTGTAGGATGGCGGTGAGGGTCAGGCTGGGGTGGTGTTGGGCGGAGCGGTGGGTCAGCTTGGGGGCAGTGTGTGTGGATGGCAGAGGGAAGGGTCAGGCTGGAGGCAGTGTGTGGACAGCGGTGAAGGCCAGGCTAGGGGCGGTTTTGAATGGTGGTGATGGTCAGGCTGGGGGTGCAGTGATGGACGGTGGTGGGGGGTCAGGCTGGGGGCAGTGTGTGGAGGGCCTGTGAGGTTCATGCTGGGGGCGGTGTTTGAGGGCAGTGAGGGTCAGTTTGGGGGCGGTGCATGGACAGCGGTGAGTGCCAGGCTGGGGGAGGTATGTGGAAGGCGATGAGGGCAAGGCTGGGGGAGGTGTGCGGCAGCTGTGAGGGTCAGACTGAGGGTGGTGTTGGCAGTGGTGAGGGTCTGGCTGGGGGCGGTGTGTGGACAGCAGTGAGTGTCAGGCTGAGGACGGTGTGTGACCTGTGTTTGGGGTCAGGCTGGGGGCGGTTTGTGAGTGGTGGTGAGCATCAGGCTGGGGGCGGTGTGTGGACATCAGTGAGTGTCAGACTGGGGGTGGTGTGTGGACAGCAGTGAGTGTCAGGCAGGGTGCAGTGTGTGGACGGCAGTGAGGGTCAGGGTGGGTGCAGTGTGTAGACGGCGGTGTGGGCCAGGCTGGATCAGTGTTGAATGGTGTTGAGGGTCAGGCTGAGGGTGGTGAGCGGACGGCGGTGAGGTTCAGGACATGGGAGGTGGTATGTGGTCTCATTGACGGACAATCTGGGGACAGTGTGTGAATGATGGTGAGGATCAGGCTGGGGATTGTGTGTGGACGGCAGTGAGGGTCAGGCTGGGCGCAGTGTGTGTGCAGCGATGAGTTTCAGGATATGGGTGGTGTGTGGTCGGTCATGAGGGTCAGGCTGGTGTGTGTAGATGGCGGTGAGAGTCAGGCTGGGGGCAGTGTGTAGATGGCGGTGAGGGTCAGTCTGGGGCGGTGCTGGACGGCCGTGAGAGTTAGGCTGGGGACAGTGTGTGGACGGCTGTGAGAGTCAGGCTGGGAGCAGTGTTGGAAGCAGTAGGGGTCAGGCTGATGAGGGGGTGTTGGACAGCAGCAGGGTTCAGGCCTGGGGTGTTGTGTGGATGGCGGTGAGGGTCAGGTTTGTGGTAGGTTTGATGGCGTTTGGTGTCCGGCTGGGGGCGATGGGTGGGTGGTAGGGATCAGGCTGGGGGCAGTTGGTGGACGGCAGTGAGGGTCAGGCTGTGAGCAGTGTCTTCGACGTCGATGAAGGTCATGCTGGGGATGGTGTGTGGACGTCAGCGAGTGTCAGGCTGGGGGTGGTGTGTGGACGGTGGTGAGGGTCAGGCTGCCAGCAGTCGGTGGACTGCAGTGAGGGTCAGGCTGGAGGCGCTGTGTTCAACGTCAATGAGGTTCAGGCTGGGGGTGGTGTGTGCACGGCGGTGAGGATCAGGCTGGGAGCATTGTGTGGACTTCAGTGAGGGTCAGTCTGTGGACAGTGTGTGGGCGGTGGTGAGCGCCAGACTGGGAACGGTGTGTGGATGATGGTGAGGGTCAGGCTGTGGGCGGTGGGTGAGCCGTGGTGAGGGTGAGGCTGGGGGTGGTGTGTGGACAGCGGTGTACGTCAGGCTAGGGGCGGTGTGTGGGCGGCAGTGAGGGTCAGGCTGGGACAGTATTGGATGGCTGTGAGGGTCAGGCTGGTGCGTTATTGGATGGCTGTGAGGATCAGGCTTGTGGCAGTGTTGAACGGTGATGGGGGTCAGGCTGGGGGCGGTTGGTGGATGGCAGTGGGGGGCAGGCTGGGGGCGGTTGGTGGATGGCGGAGAGAGTCAGGCTAAGGGTGTTATGTTCGATGTCAATGAAGGTCAGACTGGAGGAGGTGTATGGACGGTGGTGACGGGCAGTCTGGGGACGGTATGTGGGCGGTGGTGAGGGTCAGTCTGGGGATGGTGTGTGTGCGGTGGTGAGGATCACGCTGTGGGTGGTGTGTGGACGGTGGTGCGTGTCAGGCTGGGGGTGGTGTGTGGACGGTGGTGCGTGTCAGGCTGGGGGTGGTGTGTGGACCGTGGTGAGGGTCAGGCTGGGTGCAGTATGTGGATGGTGGTGACGTTCAGGTTGGCGGCGGTGTTGGGCAGCGGTGGGGCTCAGGCTGGGGGTGGTGTGTGGAAGGTGGTCAGGATCAGGCTGGGGGTGGGGTGTGGACGGTGGTGAGGGTCAGGCTGTCTGCAGTCGGTGAACTGCAGTGGAGGCGCTGTGTTCAACGTCAATGAGGTTCAGGCTGGGGGTGGTGTGTGGACGGCGGTGAGGATCAGGCTGGGAGTGTTGTGTGTACTTCAGTGAGGTTCAGTCTGGGGACGGTGTGTGTGTGGTGGTGAGCGCCAGACTGGGAATGGTGTGTGGATAATGGTGAGGGTCAGGCTGTGGGCGGTGGGTGGGCCGTGGTGAGGGTCAGGCTGTGCGTGGCGTCCTGGCAGTGGTGAGGGTCAGGCTGGGGGTGGTGTGTGGGTGGCAGTGAGGGTCAGGCTGGGACGGTATTGGATGGCTGTGAGGGTCAGGCTTGTGGCAGTGTTGGATGGCGATGGGGGTCAGGCTGGGGGCGGTTGGTGGACGGCGGTGAGAGTCAGGCTGAGGGTGTTGTGTTCGATGTCGATGAGGGTCAGACTGGAGTTGGTGTATGGACGGTGGTGAGGGTCAGTCTGGGGACGGTGTGTGGGCGGTGGTGAGGGTCAGTCTGGGGATGGTGTGTGGGTGGTGGTGAGGGTCAGTCTAATGACGGTGAGTGGGCAGTGGTGAGGGTCAGTCTGGGGACGGTGTGTGGGCGGTAGTGAGGGTCACGCTGTGGGTGGTGTGTGGATGGTGGTGCGTGTCAGGCTGGGGGTGGTGTGTGGACGGTGGTGAGGGTCAGGCTGGGTGCGATATGTGGATGGTGGTGACGTTCAGGTTGGCGGCGGTGTTGGGCAGCGGTGGGGGTCAGGCTGGGGGTCGTGAGTTGATGGTGGTGAGGGTCAGGCTGGGGGTGGTGTGTGGACAGCGATGGGGATCAGGTTTGTGCAGAGAGTGGACGGCGGTGGTGGTCAGGCTGGGGGTGGTGTGTGAATGGTGGTGAGGTTCGGCTGGGGGCGGTGTTGGATGGCGGTGAGGGCCAATTTGGGGTCGGTGTGTGGGAGGTGGTGAGGGTCAGGCTGGGGGTGGCGTTTGGACGGCAGTGAGGGTCAGGCTGGGGGCGGTGTGTTGGGCGTCAATGTGGTTAGCCTGGGGATGGTGTGTGGGTGATGCTGAGGGTCCGGCTGGGGTCAGTGTGTGGGCGGTGATGAGGGTCAGGCTGGTGGTGGTGTGTGGACGGTGGTGAGTATCAGGCTGGGGGTGGTGTGGGGACGGTGGACAGTGCCAGGCTGGGGGTGGTGTGTAGACAGCGGTGAGGGTGAGGCTGGGTGCGGTGTGTGGACGGCAGTGGGTTTCAGGCTGGGGGCAGTGTGCGGGCGGCAATGAGGGTCATGGAGACAGTGTGTGGGTGGCGGTGAGGGTCAGGCTAGTGGCGGTGTGTGGACGGTGGTGAGGGTCAGGCTAGGAGCGGTGTATGGGCGGCGGTGTGGGTCAGGCTGTGGCAGTATTGTACAGCAGTGGGGGTCAGGCTGGCAGCGGTTGGTGTACGGTGGTGTGGGTCAGGCTGGAGCGGTGCGGGATGGCGGTGTGGGACAGGCTGGTGGTGGTGTGTGGACGTCAGTGAGGGTCAGGCTGCGGCAGTGCGGGACGGCAGTGAGAGTCTGTTTGGGGACTGTTTGTGGATGTTTGTGAGGGTCAGGCTGGGAGCGGTGTGTGGACGGCGGTGAGGGTCAGTTTGGGGACGGTTTGTGGATGGTTGTGAGGGTCAGGCTGGGAGCGATGTGCGGATGGCAATGAGGGCCAGGCCGGGGGCGGTGTGTAGATGGCGGGGAGGGTCAGGGTGGTGGCGATGTGTGGACGGCAGTGAGGGTCAGGCAGGCGCCGGTGTGTGGCTGGCGATGACACACTGTGACACTCTCTGACAGACTCTGACACACTCTGACCCGCTCTCAGACACACTGTAACATTCTCTTAGACAGACTGTGACACACCCTCTCTCTCTCTGACACTCTGAGACACACTGTGACACTCTGTGACTCTCTGAGACTTTGAGACATACTGTGACATTCGCAGACCCTCACTGACACTCTCTGAGACACAATGTGACACACTGTGACAGACTGTGGCACTCCCTGACACACTGTAACACTCTCTGACCGACTGTGACACACTCTGACACATGGTGAAATTCTCTGTGACACTGTAACACTCTTCAAGACACACTGTGACACTCTCTGACTATCTCTGAGTCACACTATGATTCTCTCTAAGACTATGACACACAATGACATTCTCTGACTTTCTCTGACAATCTCTGAGGCATATTGTGACACTCTGACACTCTCTTAGGCACACAGTGACATTCTCTGACTCTCCGAGACACACAGTGACACTCTCTGACAGTCTCTGAGAAAAATTGTGACACTTTCTGACTCTTTCTGTCACTCTCTGAGACACACTGTAACACTCTCTGACAGACTGTGACCCTCTCTGAAACAAACACTGACCCTTTCTGAGACACAGTATGATTCACTGTGACACTCTCTGACTCTCTTTGACACACACTGAAATACACTGTAACCTTCTCTTATAGACGTGACACACTGTTACACTCTCTGATACACATTGAGAGACTCTCTGTGACACACAGTGGCACACTCTGACCCTCTCAGACACTCTCTGTGACACATTGTGACACTCTGACAGACTGTGACACACTATGACACTCTTAGACACACTGTGACACTCTGATTATCTCTGACACTTTGAGACACACTGTGACACTATGTGACTCTCTCTGACTATCTCTGAGTCACACAATGATCCTCTCTAACATTCTCTGTATTTCTCTGACACCCTCTGAGGCAAACTGTGACATTCTGTGACAGAGTGTGACACACTCTGACTCTCTCTGAGACAGACTGTGACCCTCTCTGACGCACTCTGAAACTCTCTTAGACACACGGTGACACTCTCTGACTCTCTGCCACTCTGAGACACACTGTGACACTCCCTGTGACACTTTCTAGCACATCTGAAACACTCTGTGACACTCTCTGACAGACAGTGACACACTGTGACACTCTGAGACTGACTGTGACACTTTATGACTCTACCTGACGCTCTGAGACACACTGTGACACTCACTAAGACACACTGTGACAATCTATGACACTCTCTGAAACTCTCTTAGACACACTGTGACATTCACTAAGACAAACTGTGACACTCTATGACACTCTCTGAAACTCTCTTAGACACACTGTGACACTCACTAAGACACACTGTGACACTCTCTGAAACTCTCTTAGACACACTGTGACACTCACTAAGACACACTGTGACACTCTATGACACTCTCTGAAACTCTCTTAGACACACTGTGACACTCACTAAGACACTCTATGACACTCTCTGAAACTCTCTCAGACACACTGTAACACTCTCTGACACTTTGAGATGCACTGTGACACTCTCTGATCCTATCTGACAATCTCTGAGACACACTGTGACACTCCCTGACTCTCTCTGAAACTCTCTGTGGCACTCTCTGACACTGTTTGAGACACACTGTGACATTCTCTGGCACTTTCTCCAACACACTGCGACACTCTCTGATCCTATCTGACACTCTCTGAGACACTTGCTGACTCTCTCCGACTCACTCTGAAATATACTGTAAACTTCTCTGACAGACTGTGACACACTGTGACACTCTCTAGAGAGACTTTCTGACTCTCTGAGACAAAATGTGACACTCACTGAGGCACACAGTGAACCTCTCTGAGACAGACTGTGACACTTTCTGGCTCTGACTCTCTGAGACACACTGTGACACTCACTGAGACACACTGTGATACTCACTGAGACACACTGTGACATACTGTGATACTCTCTGAGACAGACTGTGACACGTTCTGACTTTCTCTGACTCTGAGACACACTGTGACACTCTCTGAGACACACTGTGATACAGTCTGACTCTCTCTGAGACACACTGTGATACAGTCTGACTCTCTTTGACACTCTCTGAGGCACAGTATAACATCCTGTGACACTCTCTGACTCACTCTGACAGTCTCTGAGACACACTGTGACACTCTCTGACTCTCTCTGAGATACACTGTGATACAGTCTGACTCTCTCTGAGACACACTGTGATACAGCCTGACTCTCTTTGACACTCTCTGAGGCACAGTATGACATCCTGTGACACTCTCTGAGGCACAGTATGACATCCTGTGACACTCTCTGACTCACTCTGGCACTCTCTGAGACACACTGTGAAACTCTCTCACAGACTGTGACCCTCTCTGAGCCAAATACTGACACTCTCTGACACTCTCTGAGGCACAGTATTACATACTGTGACACTTTCTGACTCTCTCTGACACACTCTGAAATACAATGTAACATTCTCTGACAGACTGTCACATTTTGACACTCTCTGAGACAAACTGTGACTCTTTCTGACTCTCTCCGACTCTCTGAGACACGCTGTCATCCTCTCTTAGAAACACTGTGACACTCTGTCAATCTCTGAGGCACACTGTGACATTCTCTGACAGACTGTGACACACTGGAACCCTCTCTGAGAGACTGTGACAGACTGTGACACTCTCTGAGACACACTGTTACACTCTCTGAAACTCACTGTGACACTCTCTGACAGACTGTGACACAATGTGACACTCTCTGACACACACCGTGACGCTCTCTGACACAGGCAGAGACACACTGTGACACTCTCTGACACTCTCCAACACACTGTGACGCTCTCTGAGACACATTGTGACACTCTCTGACACTCTCTGTGACATACTGTGACACTTTCTAGCACATCTGAAATACTCTGTGACACGCTCTGACAGACGGTGACATACTGTGACACTCTCTGAGACAGGCTGTGACACTTTCTGACTCG
Source organism: Chiloscyllium plagiosum (assembly GCF_037043375.1). NCBI lineage: Eukaryota > Metazoa > Chordata > Chondrichthyes > Orectolobiformes > Hemiscylliidae > Chiloscyllium > Chiloscyllium plagiosum. Next base: position 53,562,870 of record NW_028270174.1, on the reverse strand, counting down.
CCCTGACTCTCTGAGACACACTGTGACACTCTCTGAGACACGCTGTGACACTGTGACACTCCCTGACTGACTGTGAAATACTGAGACACTCTCAAAGACAGACTGTGAGACCTTCTGACCCTCTCTGACTCACTCAGAAATATACTGTAAACTTCTCTGACAGACTGTGACACACTGTGACACTCTCTAGAGAGACTGTGACACTTTCTGACTCTCTGAGACACACTGTGACACTCCATGACTCTCTCTGACAAACTCATAGACACACTGTGACACTCTCACATTCTCTCCGACACTCTGAGAGACTGTGACACACTGACACTCTCTTAGACACACTGCAACACTTTCTGACTCTCTCTGACTCTCTGAGACAAACTGTGACACTCTCTGACTCTCTCTCTCACTCTCTCAGACACATTGTAACACTCTCTGACTCTCTCTGACACTTTGAGATGCACTGTGACACTATCTGATCCTATCTGACAATCTCTGAGACACTGTGACACCCTCTGACTCTCTCTGAGACACACTGTCATCCTCTCTTAGACACACTGTGACACTCTCTGAGGCACACTGTGACACTCTCTGACAGACTGTGACACACTGAAACACTCTCTGAGAGACCCTGACAGACTGTGACACTCTCTGAAACTCTCTGTGACACTGTCTGACACTCTCTTAAACACACTGCAACACTCTCTGACTCTCTCTTAGACGCACTGTAACACCCTCTGACTCTCTGAGACACACTGTCATTCTCTCTTAGACATACTGTGACACTCTCTGAGGCACACTGTGAAACTCTCTGACAGACTGTGACACTCTCTGACTCTCTCTGAGACTACTTTAGACACAGTCTCGCACTCTCCGAGACAGACTGTGACACTTTCTGACTCTCTCTGAGGCACACTTTGACACTATCTGACACACTGTGACACTCTCTGAGCTAGACTGTGACACTTTCTGACTCTCTCGTCTCTCTGAGACGCACTGTGAAACTCACTGAGACACAATGTGACATTCTCTAACAGACTGTCACACTCTCTGATTCTCTCTGACAAAACTCATAGTCACACTGTGACACTATCTGATTCTCTCTGACACTCTCTGAGGCACACCGTAACACTCTCTGAGAGACTGTGACACACTGACACTCTCTTAGACACACTGCAACACTCTGAGTCTCTCTGACACTCTCTGAGGCACACTGTGACACCTTCTGAGACACACTGTCATCCTCTCTTAGACACACTGTGACACTCACTCTGACAGTCTCTGAGGACACTGTGACACTCTCTGACAGACTGTGTCACACTGAGACACTCTCAAAGACAGATTGTGACACTTTCTGACTCTCTCTCTCTGACTCTATGAGACACACTGTGACACTCACTGAGACACAATCGAACACTTTCTGACTCTCTCCGACTCTCTGAGACACACTGTGACACTCACTGAGACACACTGTGACACTCTCTGACAGACTGTGATACACTGAAACACACTGTGACTCTCTCTGAGGCACACTGTGACACTCTCTAACAGACTGTGAAACACTGAAACACTCTCTGAGAGATTCTGACAGACTGTGACACTCTCTGAGACACACTGTGACACTCTCTGACATTCTCTGAAACACACTGTGACACTCTCTGACACTGTGACAGACTGTGACACTGACACTCTCTGAAACAGACTGTGACTCTCTCTGACACAGACAGAGGTACACTGTGACACTCTCTGACACTTTCCAACACACTGTGACACTCTCTGAGACACACTGTGACACTCTCCGAGACACACTGTGACAATCTCTGACACTCTCTGTGACATACTGTGGCACTTTCTAGCACATCTGAAACTCTGTGACTTTCTCTGACTCTCTCTGAGGCACACTTTGACACTATCTGACACACTGTGACACTCTCTGAGCTAGACTGTGACACTTTCTGACTCTCTCGTCTCTCTGAGACACACTGTGAAACTCACTGAGACACAATGTGACATTCTCTAACAGACTGTCACACTCTCTGATTCTCTCTGATTCCTGATGAATACTGCCTGACCTGCTGTGCTTTTCCAACACCACATGATTTGAAGTCTACTGCCCCACCTAAGTCAATTTTCCTAGTCACATCATCCAATTACTTTAAGAGAATTGTCAGGTACAAACTGAGGAAGTTTGTACCTGACAATTCTCTTAAAGTAATTGGATGATGTGACTAGGAAAATTGACTTAGGTGGGGCAGTAGACTTCAAATCATGTGGTGTTGGAAAAGCACAGCAGGTCAGGCAGTATTCATCAGGAACGGCCAAAACATGGATTCTCCTGTTCCTCTGATGCTGCCTGACCTGCCGTGTTTATCCAGTGCCACAATTTTCGACAATGATCTCCAGCAACTGCCATGCTCACTTTCTCCACGGGCGATAGATTTAGTCGTTATGGATTTCAATTACACCAGAACAGAATGATGATTTTGAGCCCCTGGAGCCTGATATATAGAATTACAGGAGGAGGCCAATAAGCCCCTAAGGCCTATAAAACTGTAACCAGATCATGCAGCACCAGTATCCAGTTGCACAGCAACAGGATCAATCTATTCAGTTACTTGAAGTCAGTAACACAGGAAATGGAAGAGGCCACAAAGTGACTGGACTATCGGGTATACTGGAATAAAGCTGAAAATGTGTTGCTGGAAAAGTGCAGCAGGTCAGGCAGCATCCAGGTAACAGGAGAATCGACGTTTCGCGCATAAGCCCTTCTTCAGGAATAAAACTGGAATAAAACCAGGCTAGCCCCTCAGACCTGCCCATCCGTTCAGTAAGTTAGGGCTGATTTGCACACGGCAGCAATTTCTCTTTAATGCCCAATTTTTTGTAGCTGTCGACTCTCTAACGGGTCAAAACCCATTGACACCCACTCGCAACCCCCAAATGTTTCAGTGATGTAGCCTCCTCTAACTGTCTGGCCCCAACCATCACTATTCCCTGAGAGAAGGAACCACTCCCCACACATATACCTTGGCCTATTGACATGGATAGAAGATATGAACACAGCGTAAAGTGACTGGCCCTGATATCACGGCAATATTTGATTGAGCGAGATTTTAAGGAGACTGAATAAAATTGAACTTGATGGGAATCAGTTGTAAACTCCCCACTGGTTGGATCATTCAGAGCACAATGGGGCTGGTGGGCATCAATCCTCCCAGTCCCTGGATATCTCTGTGGGCAATCCTCAGGGTAGCTACTTCATCAATGTATTTCGCTCTGTCACATAATCAGAGATGGGGATGTTCTTTGAAGATTATACAATGTTCAGAACAATAAGTAACCTCCTAATATACTAAAGTATCAAATCTTGACAACATTCAAGCTTGTGCTGTTAATGTAAAGGTAACATTAATCAAAAGCACTGCTGGACACTAAACATTTCCACGGTTAAAAGAAAGAGGAACCCCTTCTGCAACTCTAGCTGGTTTCCCAGTAATATAAGAAAGCCATTCAGCCCATCAGATCTATTGGATAACAAGAGGCACAATGCGTTCACTCACTCCTGCCTATTATCCAAGAAGACAAGTTAAAATAAAAGCAGGTGTTGGAATCCAAAATACACACGCAGGAAGCTGGAAGAACAGACTAAGCAAGACAGCATCAAGACTTTGAGAAGTAAACGCCTTGGATATAACCCTTCGTCAGGACTGTGGATGGGAGTAAGGCGGTCTATTGATAAAGTGGCGGGTGAGGGAGGAGGAGGCAGAGTGGTGAAGTGGGGGATAAGTGAACACAGGTAAAGGGTCTCAGCGAGTTGTTGATGGGAGGGTTGAATCCAGTTGGGAGCTGGACACAAGCTTGTTCAGAGGAATGGAAGGGAGGGGAGGGTTTGGGAAGGGAGTCGGGGGATTGGAAGGGAGGTTATATGAAATTGGAGAATTCAATGTTGAGTCCCCAGGGTGTTGGCTGCACAGGTGACAGATGAGATCTTGTTCCTCCAGATTATGGTTTGGTTCATTGTGGCAATGGAGGAGGACAAGGATGACGATGTTGGAAAGGGATTGGGAAAGAGAATTGAAATAGGAAGTGAATGGGAGTGCTTCCATTCCACCTAACGACCGTACCTTTCAGCTCCCAACCGGATTCATCACTCCCATCGCCTAACCAGGTTGTACCCACCACTTGTGTCCACATAGCCGTAACTTACCATCCCTCCAATCTCCCCACCCCAACCACTCCCTTCCCTCTTTATCTGCAGCTCCCCCTACCCCCCTCCCCAGTTCTGAAGAACGGTTATACCTGAAATGTTGACTTTCCCAGTTCATGATGCTGCCTGCCTTGCTGTTTTCTTCCAGCCTTCTGTTTGCCTCCTATAACTCAGGAAGATAGAGTCTAGTCAGCACAACGTGCTGGTAGGCAGAAACCATGGGTTGCCCACTGAAGTCCTTGAAACTCTGCCTTCGGACCAGGAGGAAGACATTCAGTTCCTCGAGACACTGACACATGAACAGAAGAGGCCATTCAGCCCCTCCAAACTGTTACACTGAAATAGGAGGATGTGATTGTTGCTGCAACACGACAAACCAATGAGGCATAGACTGCACAGACGACTGCTCCATGTTCTCCCTCCTGGCTCCATTGCTCATGGTACACACATGTTATGTTAACGTGGTTTGCTGACCATGAGGAGGGAAAGTGATTGGTTTGTGCCGAGTCCCAAGGATGCATCTTCCATCTCCGAGATGTTATGGACTAGGCTAGACCACTCAAAACACTTTCAAGCAGGAAGCCCTGTGCATACCTTTGCAATTTGTTGCGGTAAGTGTACAATGAAAATTAGCCGGAGTAATTTAGCTAGGTTGACTACTAGATTTTAAGACAGACAAAAACTTTATTCATAAAATTACGCAATGAAACACAAAGAACAGAATAAAGAATCATGACAGAATTCAACCGATTCAGCTCGTCTTGATTATGCTATTCCGAATATACACAACTGTCCCAATAAGAAAACTCCAAATAAACCCAGTATAAATGGAACACAAACTTCCAGGTTGAAGTTGAAGGTCAGAAAAGAGTTGATAGTTTCCACACAGCTCCCAGTTGAACTTCCCAGTACAAGACTCAACAGAAAACTGCTGAGCTCAGCTAGTTCAGCTAAAATAACTCACCCCTCTCCATTCATTATACTGGTCACTTATAAAGCATGACCACTTTGGCCTGAAGTCTCATCGGTTTCCATGTAAACAAAAGGCCTCTGAAAATACTTTCCATCTCTGTACCAAACCAGACTGATCGGAGCTTGGCCCCGTTTTATTATGCCTCTGAAAAAAATCAAGGACAGAGTCTCCTTGAGCCAAGGAACAGCTTTTAGACAAAAAAGTGGTTTGCTTTGTGATATGTCTCTCCCCCACTTAAAAAAAAGAACCATCAGTGCAAAGAGGTGGCTGTATTTTTAACCCTTCAAACCCAGTTAGTAGTCTCAAAACTGACAGATATACTGTACTAATTGTAAATATTCAAACATGCACAAACCCATGCAAATTCAGACCGCGGTATACCCAGCACCGAACAGCTCCGTATCTCATTCGACTCTCAATAACTCATCAGCTTTCACGTTTTCACGACCTGCCACATGCACAATTGTCAGATTGAACGGCTGCATGTTCATAAAATTACGCAATGAAACACAAAGAACAGAATAAAGAATCATGACAGAATTCAACCGATTCAGCTCGTCTTGATTATGCTATTCCGAATATACACAACTGTCCCAATAAGAAAACTCCAAATAAACCCAGTATAAATGGAACACAAACTTCCAGGTTGAAGTTGAAGGTCAGAAAAGAGTAAACTCCATGTAAACAGTCTGACATTTTTGTCCTTAATTTTTTCCACAAATGTTAATGTGTTGTGATCAGTGTATGCGATTGTCTCAGATGCATTGCCGGTAATATAAACACAGTTATGGTGTAATGCCAACACCAAGTTTAAAATATTTTTCTCCACCAATGAACATTTCTGTTGATGAATGTTCGACTTTCCAGAAAAATACCCGATGGGTCTTTCTATTCCCTCATCATACTCCTGCAGGAACACCGGATCGACACCCACATCACTGGCAGCGATAGCCACCTTGAAAGGCTTCGTGTAATACAGTGTAGCTAATACTAGGGGCAGTGTTAACACAGTTTTTAGGCAGTAAAATGCCTCTTGACAGTCCTCTGTCCACTGAGAGTTCTTGCCCTTGACAATTCGGTGAGTGGAGCAGCCACACTGCTTAAAGTTTGGCACAGACTTTCAGTAAAATCCAGTCAATCCCAGGAACCGTAGTATTGCATATTTCTTTTTGTCGACCGTGTAGAACATTCCCGAACTACTTTCGTTTTTGTATCTCATGGGGCCATTGGTCCATGTCCAATAACGTGACCCAGGAACGTGACTTGGGCTTTCTCAAATTCACTTTTAGCTAGGTTTACCACAAAGCCTGCCTTCTGAAGTCAATCAAACAAGTCCGATAAATGCTGTAAATGTTCCTTTCATAAGTGACTAAAAACCACCAGGTTATCAATGTACACCACATAGTTGGGTAATCCGGCAATGACCTTATTATCAGTATGTGAGATGTGACTGGATCGTTATACATACCAAATGCGACAACTTTGAACTGATATAGTCCAATTGGCGTTATGAAAGCCGAAATTGCCTTTGCTCTCTCTGACAGAGGTCCTTGCCAGTAGCCTCTGAGCAAGTCAAACTTAGAAATGTAATTAGCTTCTCCCACCTTTCCGACACAGATCTTCAAACATGGAATTGGATATGCATCAGTCTTTGTAATGAAGTTGACTTTGTGATAGTCCACACATGTCTGCTGGGTAACATCTGGCTTTGGCACCATGACTATACATGAGTTCCAATCACTGTAACTCACTTCGATTATGCCATCTTGGAGCGTGTGCTCTATCTCCTTCTGAATCTGTGCCAACTTTAGAAGGTAATGCCTTTAAGGATGCTGCTTAATCAGAACAATATCTCCTGTGTCTTCATCATGCACAATTATGTTCGTACTTCCCAGTTTATTTCCGCAAATCTCTCCACGATATCATAATAACTCTTTCAGATCACTATGTTTTTCTTGTGGAAGGTAAATCAGTAATTTATCCCAATTTTTGACAACTGACTCATTGTTCAATTTGATATAGGAATGTCCAATTCAGAATCCTCTGAATATCAGGAAAGTTAAAGTCCCCCATAAAAACCACCCCATTACTTTCACTCTTCTCCTGAATCATCCTTGCAATCCTTTCTTCTACATTTCTAGGACTATTAGGAGGCCTGTAAAAAACTCCTAACAGGGTGACCTCACCTTTCCTATTCCTAACCTCAGCCCAAACTACCTCAGATGGCGAGTCTTCATCCATTATCCTTTCCACCGCTGTAATACTATCTTTGACAATCAATGCCACACCTCCCCCTCTTTTACCCCCACCCCTGACCCTACTAAAACATTTAGACCCTGGAACCTGCAAAGCTAATCCTGTCCCTGTTCTACCAGATCTCAGTAATAGCCACAACATCGAAATCCCAGGTACCAACCCACGCTGCTAGTTCACCTACCTTATTTCGTATACTTCTTGCATTGAAGTATACACACTTCAAGCCACTTTCCTGTTTACAGGCACCCTCCTTTGAGATTGATGCCATGTTCCTAACCTCCCTACACTCCAGGTCCTGCACTCTAAAGCTACAGGCTAGGTTCCCATGCCCCTGCATGGGACACACTCTGACACACTTGACACACTCTGTGAGATTTCACCCTGTCTCGAATCCGTACCAAATAGTTCACCTCATTCAATTTCTTCCCAATTTGATAAGGTACACTAAAACTTGCTTCTAAAGGCTCAACTGTTACTGGAAGTAACACCAATACCTTATTCCCAATTGCAAAATTGCGAATTTGTGATTTATGATCCACTTCCTATTTCATTGTATGCTGCGATACTTTTAAATGCTGTCGAGCCAATTTAATCGTTCCCTAAAATTTGATATATCGTCCAAATGGGTGGTCTCTGAATTCTGACTTATTAATTTCTCTTTAACCAATGGTAATGGTCCTTTTACTTCATGCCCACAAATTTATTCAAATAGTCTGAATTTGGTCGATTCATTCCGTGCGTCTCTGATCACAAATAGATCAAAAGGAATTTCCTTATCGCAACTGGATTATCCTGACCATAAACCCTCAACATGGTCTTCACTGTTTGATGCCATCTCGCTCATGTTCACTGTGATTCCGAATACTACGCAGTAGATTTGAATTTCTTTATTCCAAAGTTATCCACCACCTGCTTGAATAGTTCGAATGTGAGGTTTGATCTGTCTGGATCTCTATTGGTAGTCCGTACCTAGTTAAAAAATAAGTATCTTTTTCTACAACTCTTTTAGCTGTGATGCTGCATAATGGGTCTGCCTCGGGAAATCTAGTCGACACATACATTATTGTTAATAAATGCTTATTCCCACTTCTTGTTTCAGATAGGCGACCTACACAATCTATCAACACTCTTGTGAAAGGTTCCTCAAATGCTGGAATAGGTATTAAAGTTGCAGGTTTTATTACTGCCTGTGGGACATGTTTGAGATGTCTGGCAATATTCAACTACATCTTTGTGTAGTCCAGGCCAGTGAAAATATCTTTGTATTTCACCTGTAATGTCCTCACCCCGAAATGATCTCCAAGTGGTAGCTCATGTGCCACTCGCAGCACCTCCTTTCTACACCCAACAGGCAAAACAATTTGATGAATTTCTGTCCACGTCTGATCTGCTTCAGTGTGTGCTGATCTCCATATCCGCATTAAGACATCATTTGTTAAGTAATAACACACAGGAATACATTCATTCTCTTTCTTGCTAAATACTTTTTATATAACTTTTGTAACTCCTCATCTTTCTGCTGTAATTCAATCAGCTTAGCAGAGCTAAAAATACGTTCATGTTTTCCAACTTGATCCTTCTCTGTTCCACTTATCTGATCAAAAATAAACTTTCGTATAACTCTACGTCAGCTTCCTTATCTGTGCTTTTATCCTGCTTAAACCTGTGCATCTGTGATCTTCTGGACACGCAATCAGGGGAAATTCCTGGATAAACATTCTCCAGGTCTTCAGTTGCCTGCATCTCTACTTGCTTTTCAACTAGAGTAGGCAGCATGCCTACCAGAGAATCATCTATATTATTTGCAAGGACAAATTTTATTCCTGGAGCTGAGAGTTAGGGGTCCAGTACTCCTACCACACATTCTCCACTCTTTTCTGGACTCTCTAGTCTCACTTTACATAACTGAGCATTTTTTTCCTCACTATGAATTCCTGTTACCAGCACATTTTCTGGCAATAGTCTCTCAAGAGTGCATAAAGCTTCACCCCTCAGCATTACAGACTGAAAAGATCCTGTGTCAATTAATATTGGAACCTCCTTACCAATTACTCCTGGCCTATGTGAATACATTTTGCCCTTTCATGCAAGTATTTTTAATGCAGATTTGGCACGTCCACTTATCATCATTTACACTCTGAGGCAGTTGCCTACCTTCCCTTATGCGTTTTGTTACGAGTCTAACAAAACTTCCAGGCTTGTCTAGTTATCCTACATCTGGTTTTCTCCCAGCCCACCAACACTGTGATTTTGTGTGGCCCAGTTTATTACAATTAAAACACCATAGTATTTTAACTTCTTTGTCCCCCCCCCCCACCCCCAAGGTTTTCTTTATTACTGTGGTAAATTATCCTTATGATCTATGCTGTGATCTACCTTTCCCTTTACACGTGAGGATATCTCTTTGCTCCAATATCTGTCCCTCAGAGACTAGAACTGGTTCTGGAAGCCAAACCAAGTTTATGGACCAGTTCATAATCATCAGCCATTTCAGTAGCTAACCTTGCTGCTTACACTCTCTGCTCTTCCACCTGAGTTTGCATTACTTCAGACAGTGAATTTTTGAATTCCTCCAAGTACTAAACTCTCTAAGGGCATGAGAGCTTTGTTTGTATTTTAAAGCTCTTATTCAACTATTGAAATTAGTCTGTTTGATCCTTACAAACTCAATGTAGGTTTGATCAGGTTCCCTCATTAGATTCCTGAAAGGTTGCCTAAGCAGATAAAATGTTTTTTTAACCTCCTCATACTCCCCAGATACCTCCTCTGATAGGGATGTGAATACCTCACCAGTCCTACCAACAAGTTTCGTTTGGATCAACAAAACCCACATTGCCTCTGGCCACTGCATTTGTTTAGCCAACTATTCAAATGAGATGAAAAGGGCATCAGATTATTCTCATCAAACTGAGGCAATGCTTGAACACACACAAACAAATTCTCACTAGGCTTCTGACTACCAGGGGCTTGCTCATGCTCACTCTCTTCCTAACTAAGCGCACCCTCAGCCGTTATCTCCAGCCTTTTATCCTGATTTTCCTTTTTAAGTGTCAGTTTTTGCTATTCAAAAGCTCTCTCTTTCTCATTCCCCTGTTGTCATTCTTTCTTTTTACTCTCTGTTCTGCTGCACTCTTCCCCCCGCCTCTTCTGCATTTTATCGAAAGTCAAATGTTTCATTTTGACCGCCCATTTCTTACTTCTCAACGTTAACTCAAGATGTTTCATTTGCAACTGAATTCTTGCCATCTCTGATTCTGATGGTTTCTCCAGCAAGTTTAATTGACGAGCTGCTGCTGTAATTATCTCTCCTTTCCTCACAGATGCAGTCAGTTCCAATTCCAGCTTCTCCGTTAATTCTTGCAACTTGGTACTTTTCGTAAAATTTCCAAAGTCACTGCATGCACACCCAGGAAACGTTTGGCGACTGAAATAGCCATTACTATTCTAAGTTTGTCAACCCAATCAAACTAATACCCGAAATAAAGACACTAGCATCTTCCACTCGCTGTTAAAAATCCAGCAATGAGCCCCCAGTCTGTTATGGACGAGGCCAGACCACTCAAAACATTCTTAATCAAGCAGCCCAGAGCATAACTTTGCAGTTTGTTTTGGTAATTATCCAATAAAAATTAACCGGAGTAATTTAGCTAGGGTGACTACTAGATTTTAAATCAGACAAAAACGTTAATCACAAAATTACACAATGAAACACACAGAACAGAATAAAGAACCCCTACAGAATTCAACCTATCCAGCTAGACTTAAATATGCTATTCCAAATACACACAATAGGCCCAATAATCAAACTTCCTTGAGAAAATGTTATAATGGAATGCATGCTTCCAGGTTGAAGCTGAAGGGCAGAAGAGAGAGAGCGTTTCCACACAGCTCCCAGTTGAACTTCCTAGTTCAAGACTCAACTGAAAACCTCTCAGCTCAGTTCAACTCAGCTAGGTTAGCTAAAAGAGCTGACAACTCCCCGTTCATTATCCAGGTCACTCCTAAAGCATGACGACTTTGGCCTGTAGTTTCAACTGTTTACATATAAATAAAAGGCCTTTGAAAATCCCTTTCGTGTCTGATCGTAGCCTGGCCCCGTTTTATTGTCCCTCTGAAAAACATCAAGGACAGAGTCTACTTGAGCCAATGAACAGCTTTTAGCAAAAAAGAAGGATTGGTTTGTGACAGAGAAGACAGGCTAGTGTTCTGTATGGAGGTCAGAAGCTGGTGGGAATGGCTAATACTATCAGGGTGTGGCTGATGACAGATTTGTGAACAACAAGACGTTCAATGCAGGGTCACACACCAATTGTACATCCAGACGGTAAGAGTTCATTCCGAACCTGGAGTTCTCTCTCTACCAACATGTGGGCTCCATAGAGATCTGTAAACTATCATTGAGTCATAGAATCCTATAGCACTGAGACAGGCCCATTAGCACAAACTGGTTCATGTGAATCGAAATGTCCGTCCATGCTAACCCCATTACCCCGCGCTTGGTCCATATCCTTCTAAAACTTTCCTATCTATATATTTGTCCAAATGTGAAGACACATATCATGGAAAACATGTTATATCTAATGCTATCCGTGTTTTGTTTTGGAAATAATGAGTGTTGATTCATAACACTCCAGTGTTAATGCAATCACGTTTTATTCTTTTTGTGTGTTTACAGATTAAACACTCATTTCCTTCACACTCTCCTCATGCTACCAACACCGCAGGGATTAGTCTGGTGAAAATCTATCACACCGTTTCTCTGTACTAAGGAGATCATTGATTATAAATGAAAGAAAATACTGTCTCAAGTACACTCCACAACTGCAGGACGGTGTCTTCACTCTTATACTTTAATCATTTTGTAATGAACGCTCCTACTCATTTATTGTGCTGATTACTTGCTGATAAATAGTCATAGAGATGCACAGCATGGAAACAGATCCTTCGGACAGACCCGTTCATGCCGACCAGATATCCCAACCCAATCTAGTCCCGCCTGCCAGTACCCGACTACTCTGTATGAATTCTGTTAGTGCCTCATGATCAAGGACATTCAGATTCTTTTCACCAAGAGGACTTCCCATCATCTCGCCTTCTCATAAATACAAAATGCGAAGGATGGCATTTTTTGCCAATCATTTATTTATGAAGCAAAGTCACACCAACAACAACATCACTGTTGCCATTGGAGTTGATTGGAGATACTGAGGATGCGATGATCTAGCTGTATTGTCTCCGAATATTAATCCAGGGAATCAGGTAATGACCCAGACACCGGATCCGAATCCCACAATAGCAATTGTTGGAAATTGAATTCATTAAAATATCAGGAATTAAGACTCAAATGAAACAATGAAACCATTGTTGATTGTCCTACCTGGCACGCTCATGCCCTTCAGGAAAGGAAATCTACCATTTTCAGCTGGTCGGGATTACATGTAACTCCAGACCCACAGCAATGTGGTTAACTCACAGTTGCAGTTTGAAATAGCCAAGCCATCCACTCAGTTATATCAGTCACTTCAAAGCCTCAAAGAAAAGAAACCGCATGGACCTCAGCACTGACTACTAACAGCCCACAGACTGCAGTGGGACAGGAAGGCAGCTCACCAAAACCTTCTCATGGACAATCAGGAAAGGGAATTACATACTGGCCCAGCATCCCATTAATGAATAAAGGATGATGATCCCACTCAGGGAAGAGAGAAAAACAGACATAAATAACTTTAAACAGGGACTTTAACATATACCTTACATGGTGATGATTATCAGTAATATGGGAACAGGAGAAACATAATCAATGTTTAATTTATTTTTTTTATTTCCATCCCAGCTGATCATCAACAATTCCTTTGTTTGCTTCTTTCTCTCTATCTCTCTTTCTCCATCTATTCAACTCAGTCCTTCTCCCCTTCATAACAGATGTTGGGTGTCACCAACATCAATCACGCTATTTCCCAACTGTGTTCAGTTCTGATGTATGGTAATTAGAATCGAATTGCCTTTTCTATTTTTCTCTCGACCCGAGGGGGCTGCCAAATCTGCTCAGTTTGTCTGGCACTTTCTCGTTCTTTATTGTTTCTGATCTGTTGCATCATTCTTTGCTTTATTTAACCTTTAATTTTGTTATTACTTGGATTGTATGCATCGTTGACAGGGGGCAGCATTTGTTGACCTAACCAAGTGTCATTTATTGCGAGGTCATTCTTTCAGGCAGTACAGAACCAAGCAATCTTAAGCCAGACCAGATAATAACGCAAGATCTATTTCCCAAAGGACATCAGTGAAATAGATAAACGTATGGACAAAATGCTGGAAATGTTATGGTTGTTATTTCCAATTTCTGTCTTTTGAATCTAGATTGACTACCGAACCTTGCCATTATTTTCCAAGTGTCTAGTTATCACATTCCTCATAAAAGGTTCCAATATTTTTCTCGCAGCTTACATCAAGCTAACCATTGTTTAGTTTGCTATTTGCTCTCTCCGTCCTGTTTTAAATATTTAAGTTTACAGTCGCTGCTTTCCAGTCTGGAGGATCCTTTCCAGAATCTAACCAACTTTGAAGAATAATCAGCAATTCTTTCACTAGCTCTACTGCCACCTCCTCAATACTCTGGGACGTAACTCATCAGATGCAGCAATATACCAACCTTAAATTCAACGAGATTTTGAAAGACGTACCTTTTATTAATTCTAATTTACTGCTGTTCCGCATTCTCACCAGTCACTCTGTTCCCTTGTATTTCTAGAAGTTTCGTTCTGTACCTTCCTCAGGGAGATGGACACAACATATTGTTCTCAGCGGAGAGATGGTTTCTGTCAGCCATCGGAGGACTGCACTCCGGTGGTGATGGATATGTTACTCACTCCTGCCTGGAAATTTCCAGAATTAATCCAGTTTAATTCATGATGAGCATCAGCACAGTCCTGTCACTGGTGTGTGAGGCTGCACAGTATACTGAAGGAGGGTACACAGCTCAGTGACCACCTCAATTTTGAAACAAACTGGTTTCATTCCTGACACCTTAGACAAATGTCCCGGGAAATCCCAGGAGAGATAATATACTGTCCTGCACCTCCCTATTTATAGAGCTTCCCTTCTGTGGAGCCTCATCTCCATTTGTTTACCATGGACCCAGACACTCTGTAAATGCAGTGTATAGAGTGGGGTCACCAGACCCCGCAGCTGACAATACAAACCCGAGATAAGCATCCACAGGAACTCCACTGATTTTCCAATGACAGGAACAAGTCAATTCCCCACACGGAACGTGCACGGGTTCAGTGTTGTAAATTATTTTCTCTCCTGAGTTTCTCTTCCTGGCTGAAAAAGCCGTTGCATCTCTGCACAGTCCCACAGTAAGAGGTTCTCTCTCCAAAGAATCAGTTGACAATGTAACATTACCTTTCCCTATATCTTAGCAACTATCAGGGCAGCACCAATATTGCTAATGGATTTGATCATCACACTCAGAGAAGAGAGATACAGGGAACCTTAGATAGAACTCACTTTAAACAGGGACAAATATAAATGGACGCGAAATTCAGGAATATGGGAAAATGGGGAAATGTGAGGATAACTTGCCATTTTGTTTTACTGTCAGTTCATCATCAGCATCCCCTTTGCTCACTTTTCATTTCATTTCCTCTCTTTTTCTTGCCATTTCTCCATCCATTCAATTGAAACCGGTGCCCCACCTCTCTCTCCAACCCAACCATCCATGATACCAGGATAAATATTATTTCCCAGTTTGCTTTCAGTTGTGAAACATGGTCACTGGACTCAAACCGTTATCTGCATTTCTCCTGACAGAGGCTGCCAGACCTGCGAGATTCTCCAACACTTTTAGTCGCTGGAGAATTTTATTTTCAATCTCTAGCACCCACCATTCCTTGGTTTATTTCACCTTTCATGCTGTTGTTTCTCTGGCAAGGGCAGGGGCAGCATTTGTCCATCACTAATTATCCTTGACTATGCGGCCATTTGTCAAGACAAAATGGAGCCAACAATGTTGTTGTGGGTCTGAAGTCACACTGAGATCAGACTGGGTAATAATGTTAAGCTTCTTTAGCAAAGACTATCAGTGAAATAATAAAAATAAATCCTGACGGTTTCTGGTTTCCATGAGTGAAATTAGCTTTCATTCCAATTTTTGTCATTCGAATTTAAGCTCTGTCATCGGCTGTGGTAGGATTTTAAACACTGCCTTCGAGTCACAGCCCGTGCCTCTGAATTACCTGTCTAGTTAGATGATCACTCTGATACAGAGTCCTCATTGCCTAGTCCGTATTCCCTAGTTCCTACCAGAGAGGGATGGCGGTTAAATCAGTTTAACTACCAACAATCAAAAGGATTTTGGGGAAGAAAGCGAAAGGGAGATTGAGAGATAATTTCCAGTAAGATCACAGGTTTCAGAATGCTAAAATGAGGACATTTCGACAGCATCCTGCAACATGAGCCAGTATTCCTAGGAATGATAGGTGAAGGGGATATTGGCGTCAATAAAGATGAGGGAGAGCTTTAGATGAACATTTGTTATGCAACTTTGTAACTGGGTGTGGGGTCAGCAGAGTCTTCGACTCATTGGGCTGAATCTAACAATAGTTTGTCTCAGTAACATTTTCATTGAGTGTGACAGGGGGATTGTATGTACGAGACTGAACTAGTTTCATGGTGCTATCTTATCGAACTCACCTCATTAACTACCCACTCAATCTCATAGTGTTCCTCACATTGAATGCCATCCCGATTCTCCAAGCCAACATGGCTGGAGGGACTCACCATCGCACTGATGTCCCTGGCTATTCTATGATCACTGACACTGATGCCATCTTTCAAAGGCCAATGGGCACACTGTTGGCATGACAGATAAGGGGAACTAACACCACGACTTTTCAACAGGGGCACAGAGGTCCTTGTGGATGGGCTAGAACAGGGGGTCCATTCTCTTCCCAGAGGAGGCCTGAGCATGATCTGAGCTCACCACCCAGCTCAGTGCAGTATCTGCGGTCTCTCCCTCTCTCTCTCTCTCTCTCTCTCTCTCACACACACACACACACTTTAAATATGGAAAATTCCAGATAGTGTTCCAAAGAATTCTCATTTTCAGGTACAGGAACTTTCAGTCATTCAGCTTCGCGAGGTCCTGCAAAAATATGCACTTATTTTATATCCAATCACAATTAGTAAGTCTGGCTATTTCACTTTGCCTCATTTTATTGTATTCAGCCAAACACTGCTTCTAAACACTTGTCCCGTTACGAAATACAATTCTGAGCAGAGAATTTTTATCCTCAACTGTTATCTGGACTGTTATCTGAATTGTACCATTTTCCTTATTATGAAAGTTTCTCTTGCCCTTTGCCTGTCCTTGTTTCTGTCTGTAACAGTTACACTGTCTCCCACTCAGTTGGCTGGACGGCTGGTCTGTGATGCAGAGGGAGGCCAGCAGTGCAGGTTCAATTCCCCACACTGACAGAGGTTACCATGAACGGGACGCTCTCTCAACAATTGGCAATCGAGCATGGCCAATCCACTCTAAGCTGCACATCTTTGTACTCTGGGAGGAAACTGAAGCATTGGGAGGGAACCCACAGAGATACGTGGAGAATGTTCAAACTCACCTGAGGTTGGAATTGAACCCAGCTCCTTGGTGATGTGCGGCCGCAGTGCTAACCACATATCCATCATACCCCTCAGTTAGTTCTGTTAATTACTTGTAGCTAACTGAAGAAATCCAACTGGCTTGTTCTGATAACTGAACCTGACCCAGTATTAGACATTTATCATTGGCCATATCGCCAACCTGGTTACATTCAAAATTTGTTGTGAGCAGTGGAGGAGTGGGACTAGAAATGGAAACAGTGACACCCTCCAACCTCAGTCAGAACTGGAGTGAAATTCACAAAATGGGAATTCATTCAAGTGGGAATTTTCTCACACAGAAGATTGGGAGGGCTGAATGTTCATATTATATCGAGGCTGACTTTGCCTGATTTTCCATAGACAGGTGATTCAGGGATCATTGTGAGATCAGAGAAAAGTACAGCTGGGAACACAATGAGATGAACCAAGACCTTATTGACTGGTGGAATAGTGTCAAAGTGCCGAATG
Organism: Chiloscyllium plagiosum; assembly: GCF_037043375.1. Taxonomy (NCBI): domain Eukaryota; kingdom Metazoa; phylum Chordata; class Chondrichthyes; order Orectolobiformes; family Hemiscylliidae; genus Chiloscyllium; species Chiloscyllium plagiosum. Next base: position 53,545,324 of record NW_028270174.1, on the reverse strand, counting down.
GCTCAGTCGTGTCCGTCAGCCCTATGTTCTGATGTTCCATTCAGCCCTTCGGTCCTGCTGTGTAGGAGCAGGTTGAGTCCACACCGATGGTTTGGTGTAGCTTGGCAAATGTATTGGAAAATCCAGGCTGGGTCAGGCAGTGACCCCCCCCCCCCCCACTCCCCCTTTTCAGGCTTCTCCTCTCTGTAACTTCTGCTCCTGATGTCAGTCATGTTACAGGCCCATATTCGCACTGAATACCGTCCCCATGCCCCACACATGGTCAACTCAGACAAATCCTCTGCTGTCTCTGAATGCAACATTTTACATCATGACTTCCAGGAAAATAATGAAGTATTTTCCAAAAACATAAATAAGAACGTAAGAAATAGGAACCTGCGTTGTCATTCAATAAGGACATGGCTGATCTACTCCACGGCTCAACTCCACTTTCCTGCTAACCCCTTGCACCCCTCAACTCGCTGAAATGTCACAAACAAATCCACCCATCTGTAAATACAATCAGTGACCCAACCTCCACAACTCTTTGGGTTAGGAAATTCCAGCCATTCACTACATTCTGAAAGAAGACATTTCTTTACATCTCAGTTTGAAATCGATATTCCTTATTCTGTATCTACATCCCTGACTTCGACACTCTGCCCTGGTGTGGAACCACATTCTCAACATCGACCTTGTCAAGCCTCCTCTGCATCTTGTCCGTTTCAGTAATGACACCCTCATTCATTTAAACCACAATGAGTAATCGCCTCAGCATTTTTGATGTATTCAATAATTCAATCCTTTCATCCCAGGAACCAGTCTAATGAACCAACATTTGTGCATCAACATGCTGACGTTATGTTTCAGACACAGAAACACGCCACTCCGTGCTCCGAGTTCTCTCCATTTAATAACAGCCTGCCTTTTGTCGTCAGTGTCATCCTCAAACTCAAACTCCCGCCGTCAGGAGCTGAGTGCAGCTCTTGTGAGCAGCTGTTGACATCGGACTTATATTTCTGGTACTCCAGTAGATACATTTTATTCATAAAGATCGATGAATCCTGACTCTCCGATTTCTAAGTGTTTACCAAGTGTCATCCCATGCTAATGCATTATCCGTCATACTATGAGCTTCTCTCTTGCGTAAGAACCTTTATTTTGTGACACCTGCTGGAAAATCTCTGGAATTCCTCATGTCTACCAGTCCCCCTTTATCAAGGCCACTTGTTACATTCTCATGGATTTCCAGAAAAAACAAACTTTGCATGATTTTACAGGCAAAATGTATTTCGCCTTTAACAAGACCATGCTGACTCTGTGTAAAGTTTTTCTAAATGCTCTGCAGTCCCTTCCTTAATAACAGACGCTCACAGATTCCCAGCAATAATGGTTCGGCTAAGTGGGTCCTTCTTTCAGTCTCGCTCGTTTCTTGAAGACAGGCGCCACATTGGAGGGTCTCCAGTTTCACTGGATCACTCCTTTAATCCAGAGAGTTATGGAATATTTCACACAGATCCACCAGCCACTCTGTGACCACTTCTTTTAAAACCAGAATTGCTGATGACCTGTTTACTCTTGATCTTATCTGTTTGAGAATTGCCTTGTTCCTTCTGTGAGAGACAGCTCAAGATCTTCCCTCCTGTCAGCAAGAACAGTTTCTTGTCCTGTCACCTGTATAACTTCCAAATAGAATGGCAGCAATAAAAACCTATATCTGAACAGACCAGATGTTTTCTCCCTAAATTTCTCCAAAGACGTTTAGGTGTTATGATCGTATATAGATTTGTCTTGGGCACGTTATTTGCAAGTTAAATGCTGAAATGTTGTGACACCAACACCAAGCTCAAAGTCTCCTTCCCAGTTGTGAAATACTTCTGTTGATGGTTTCACCGGACATACCAATCACACGTTACATAATGGAGCAATTTGCATCTCTCCAATAGTTCTTCTGAATGACATGTCTCAGCATTTCTCAGCATCAAGAAATTACATGCCTCTGCACCACTTAATGTTGTAACGACTTTTCCTACTACTCCTGGCCTGTGCCAGTCAACCTTACTCTCACAGGTGTATATTTTAAGAAGTTCTCATACACCCTTCTCAATCCATCATGGTATCCAAACTTTGATTTATGGACGAACTCATAATCATCAGCCATTTCTGCTTCTAATCTTGCCATTATAACTCTCTGCTCTTCTGCGCGAGTTCTCAGTATTGCAGAAAGTGAATTTTTGAACTCCTTCGAAAAAAGAACCTTTCTAAGAGTGTCATAGGTTTGCTCAGATTTTTATACCCTTACCCACCTTTCAAAATTACTTTGATTCTTTCAAACTCAATGTGTGTTTAAATCAGGAAACACTGTCTGTCGGCTTCTGGCACAAGCTCATATGCTTTCTTCACCTTACACTCCCCAGATACCTCCTCCGATAGGGATACAAACAGCCTGATATACACCCCATTGTCCATGGAGCACCACATGGGATACACCGGGAATGAACAACAGTCTGATACACACCATTTCATTGATTACATTACATTACAGTGTGGAAACAGGCCCTTCGGGCCAACAAGTCCACACTGACCCTCCGAAGCGCAACCCACCCATACCCCTACATTTACCCCTTACCTAACACTACGGACAATTTCCCATGGCCAATTCACCTGACCTGCAGGTCTTTGGACTGTGGGAGGAAACCGGAACACCCGAAGGAAACCCACGCAGTCACGGGGAGAACGTGCAAACTCCACACAGTCTGAGGCGGGAATTGAACCCGGGTCTCTGGCGCTGTGAGGCAGGAGTGCTAACCAGTGTGCCACCGTGCCACCCATTGTTTCTGAGCTTCACGATGCCAGCAGTGATACACTAGGGAGCCAGAAACCAGGGTCACAGAAAGGTCCAGAGGGACAGAGAGATTCACATTAAAGACAGAAACAGATAGTTAATTACCTGAGAACCTGTTGTGGAAATATGGGGAAAAAGACAGAGCAGTGGGACTAACTGGAGGAGTGAATCCTTCGAGAGCAAAATTATAAGAATGAGAACATTGAATAAAGGTATTTTCAGGTGAATTGAAATGGTTTGTTCAATCAAATTCTGAATCTGCTTCACAGAACACTTCAAACAACGTACGCTGGGACAAGATGACAGCCCAGCATGGAGAGCTGTGCACACTATGCTAGTGTATTGCTCAGTAAACTGCACTATCTGCCCAGCATGGGGAGTATTGCAAAACTTTATTATCATATGGGAATGATACACACAACAGATTACTGTCTAAAAGGGGAGGATTTCCATCTCCATTGGACCAGTATAAGTGAAGGTCTGTGTGTGCTTGTGCATGTGTGCGAGCATGCATGTGTTTGTGTCTGTGTGTGTGTCATGCACGTGTGTGTGTGTGTGTGTGTGTGTGTGCAGGTGCGTGTGTGTGATGCATTTGGGTGTTGAATGCAAAAATCATTGCATGAGAGAAAATACACATGAAGGAAAACAGATTATATATGAGCCACTGGCAGGGATTTGGATAAACGACACAGAGAGACTGAGGGAAGTTTCATGAACAGATGAGTTAAAGTGCTTAAGAATTGTAAAATAAAGACATTGCTAGACACAATAGCGATATAGATCAGCGTGCACAGCAATGTCTGATGGATGGAATTTTGGTGTGAGTTCGAATCAGATTTGTTTCTGCAGGTTTCAACCTGAGAGTGTCAGCAGCAGATTGTTGTCATTATTAAGTCTGTATTTCACAGTTCGAGATTCAAACAGCAGGCGAGCTAAGACAGTGAAGTACTTTCTAGAGCAGTGTGTAGTTAAAGTTAATAATGGTCAGGGCATGGTGTCAGGAATCAGCTCATGGTCAAAGGGATCACCAAAGTTCTGATTCGTCTGTTTCAAACACAACCTGCATGTTTCACCTACACGCAGCAACCTCCTCCCCTCCCCCAACTCCAAGCCTCTCACAACCATGATTTGGAAATATATTGCTGTTGCTTCAGAATCGTTGGGTCAAATTTCTGGAATTCCCTCCCTACTGGCATTGTGGGTAAACCCACAGCAAGTGGACTGCAGCAATTCAAGAAGGCAGCTCACCACTTTTTCAAGGGCAAATAGGAATGGGCGGCACGCTGGCACAGCGCTGGAGACTCGGGTTCAATTCTCCGCCTCAGGTGACTGACTGTATGGAGTTTGCACATTCTCCCCGTGTCTGCGTGGGTTTCCTCCGGGTGCTCCGGTTTCCTCCCACAGTCCAAAGATGTGCAGGTCAGATGAATTGGCCATGGGAAATTGTCCACAGTGTTAGGTTAGGGGTAAGGGTGGGTTGCGCTTCGGCCGGTCAGTGTGGACTTGTTGGGCCGAAGGGCCTGTTTCCACACTGTAATGTAATCTAAAATATGCTGGACAGCCAGCGATGCCCAAGACCCAGAAATTAATGAAAAAATATATTGGCCAGGGATGGGATGGAGCCCCAGGAAGAAAATGGAGTTTGTAAACATAATAGACGACAATGACCTCCACACTCCCAATATTTAAATAACAAGGGCAGAGAGACAGTGGTTCATACCTGCAACTGAGTAGGTCAACATAGAGACCCATGAGTAATACAGCCAGATGCAAAGAGGGATACAGGAGTTGATCTGGATTCAAAGTCTCAACAGGAACACTATTGAGGGCAAGAAGCGTAGACTACACGAAAGAACACAAATGCAGACGTAACTGGTTTAGAGAAAAAATATCTGGACAGTGAGATTTACCAGGTACACCAACGATAGACAGGAGAGGATAATAAAAATATTGAATAATGCAAAATGCATAATAGATCCGCCATGATAATGACAACCGACCATAATACATAGAAAGATACCAAATATAATAGGATAAACTCCTGTCCATTGTTGGAACATTCCAGTCTAATGTTCTCAGATTCTGATCCATTGCTGGAACATTCCAGTCTATTGTTCTCCTATTATGAACCATTGTTGGAACATTCCAATCTAATATTCTCAGATTCTGATCTTTCCTCGCTTCTGTCTGGAGCTGCTGATCCCTGTTAGTGCTGTTGGTAATTCTCTCGCTCATACTATGGCATAACACATTGAACGACACGCATTTATGATTAAAAGATGGGAACTCTCCACTGGGGTATTTAGAACCCATGGAGACTGACATTAATCACAATCACTGAACAAACAGGCTCAGTTAACCCCTTCCTTACATCACATCTCATATCACAATAAAAGGGAATATTTACTCAGTCTGGATGGAATGTATGAGGGTTACTGGATGGACTATGAATCGTACATTTTTAAAATATTTTTCCTTGAATGTACGGGTACTGTAAGAGCACTGCAGGATTGTTCATGTCCCACTCTGTCTATAAAAGGAGACAGGGTTTAAATGTCAGACTAGCTGCATAAGATATCTGGTGAGGAAATTTCTGGATACACTAACTAAAGGGAGAAAGTGAGGATTGCAGATGCTGAAGATCAGAGTCGGGAATATGGTGCTGGAAATCACAGCCAGTCAGGCAGCATCCGAGGAGCAGGAGGATCAACATTTTGTGTGTAAACCCTTCATTAGGAAAGAGGCTTGAGGCCCAAGGGTGTTAAGAGATAAATGGGATGGGGTGGGGTTGGTGGGAAGGTGGCTGAGAATGTGATAGGTAGATGAAGGTGGTATGTCGGAGAGGAGGGTGGAAGGGATAGGTGGGAAGGATAATGGACGGGTAGGACACATCAAAAGGACCGTGCTGAGTTGGAAGGTTAGATTTGGGATAAGGTGGGGGTCGGGAAATGAGAAACTGGTGAAATTATCATTGATCCCATGTGGTTTCAGGGTCCCAGGGTGGAAGATGAAGCTTTCTTCTTCCAGGCGTCGGGTGGTTAAGGAGTGGAGTTGGAGGAAGCCCAGGACGTGTATGTCCATGGCGGAGTGGGAGGGGGAGTTGAAGTGTTCAGCTACGGTGCGGTGTGATTGTTTGGTGCGGGTGTCCCATAGATGTTCTCTAGAGTGTTCCATAAGTTGGTGTCCTGTCTCCCCAATGTAGATGAGTTAACATCGGGAGCAACGGATACAGTAGGTGTCTGTGTAGAAGTGCAGACAAAAATCCAATTGACGTGGAATGTTCCTTTGGGGTATTGGACGGAGGTGAGGGAGAGGTGAAGGTGCAGGTTTTACAACTCCTGCGGTGGCAGTATAAGGTGCCAAAATGGGAGGGTGGGTTGGTGGGTGGCGTGGACCTGACAAGTCGCGCCGTGAATGTTCTTTATGGAGCACAGGTAGGGTGGGGAGGGAAATATAACTCTGGTGGTGGGGTCTGTTTGTAGGTGGCCAAGATGGGGGACGATGATGCATTGCATCTAGAGGTTTGGTAGGGACGAAGATGAGGACCAGGGTGCTCTTTCCCTGTTGCGTTTGGAAGGGTGGGATTCAAGGGAGGAGGTGCAGGAAGTGGATAAGATGCGCTGGAGGGCATCGTCGACCACCTGGGAGGGAAAATTGCGGTCTTTGAAGAAGGAGGCCATTTGGGATATACACTGGGTTCAGAGTGTAGTACTGGAAAAGCCCAGCAAGGCTGGCATCATCCGAGATCGCCTTTGCCTGAAACATCAATTTTCCTGCTCCTCGGATACTGCCTGACCTACTGTGCTTTTCCAGCACCATATTATCGACACTAATCTTCACAACCTGCAATACTGACTTTCGCCAACACACTAGGTTCAGCGACTTCCATAATACTGCCTTGAATTCAGTTCTCCCTGCTTTAGAAAAGATGTTGTTAAATTTGAAAGAGTGCAGAAGACTTTTACAAGTATGTTGCTGGTGTTAGGACTGGGTGATGTTGAGCTACACGGAGAGTACGAATAGGCTAGGGCTATATTCCCTGGAGTGTTGAGTCTGAGGAGTGACCTTACTGAGGTTTATCGCAGTGAATCACAATTCTCCAGGGTGAGCCAGGGAAATAGAACAGTTTTACTCACATTTGAAATGGACAATAACACATGGGAGAACACGTTACTGAACGATGGAGATAGATTGAAGAATGGGACTGACCGGTGGAGTCAGAATTTGGAGGGTCCAACCACAAGAATGAGAACAAAAGTAAAAGCATCTCCATATCAGTTAAAGTCATTAGTTCTATACATTCTCAATCCACCTCAGAGAGCCAGCCCAGACACCATAAACCCAGAGGAGATATCTGTTCAGCATGGAGCACTGTGCAGACCATGCTCGTGTACTGCTGAACACAACCCTGCAATAGGTCCAGAGTAGAACACTGTGCAGACCTCTGAAGTGATTGATCTATAAACCCAGATGAGATATTTGTTCAGTATGATACAGTGTGCAGACCGGACTGGTGGACTGTACAATAAAATCCCCAATCTACACAGAGTGGAAAGGTATGCAGACCACAGCAGTGTATTGATCTATAAACCCATATGAGACATGAAATCAAGGAGTGGAACTGTGTCCACCACCCCAGTACGTTTCTCAGTAACACTGCATGAGATCACTGTCCAGCGTACAGTATCCTGTAACATTAGCTAGTGCTTCCAGGAATGATTGGTGAATGGGATATTGGTGTGAGTTCAGGAGAATTTTGGATTAACATTTGTTCTACAGCATTGTAACTGGGAGTAGGGTCAGCACAGACTTCGACCCATTGGGCTGAATCTAACAATAATTTGTCTCAGTGCCATGTTCGTTGATTCTGATAGAGAGATCGTCAACACGAGGCTGAGCTAGTTTCCTGGTGCTATCGTATCGAACTCACCTCATTAACTACCCACCCCTCTCCATGGTGTCCCTCTCATTCAATGCTAGGCTGATTCTAACACCCGTCATGGCTGGAGGTACTCACCATCGCTCAGATACCCCTGGATATTCCGTGATCCCTGGCACTGTGGCCAGCTTTAAAAGGCCAAGGGGCACATGTTTGAGCTTTCTCTATTAGGAACTGCCCTGCAAAGTTTACCCCGAGCATGGCAGATAAGGGGCAATTACACCACAGTTTGTCGACAGGGGCACGGAGGTCCTGGTGGATGGGCTAGTACAGAGGGGGAGCATTCTCTTCCCAGAAGTGGACACACCACCAGACCCAACGACTATGATCTGAGCTCACCACCCAGTTGGGTGCAGTTTCTGCGGTCTGAAGAAATGTCCAGCAATACAGGACAAGCATCAATAACCTTCCCCGTTCTGTCAGGATAAGGGTCACCGTATTCTCTCTGCTCCCTCACTCTCACTATATATCTGTTATTGCACCTACCCCCGAACAAAGCTCATGCTCCAACATTCTCACTGCTGCATGTAGCATCTTCCCCCCCTCCTCTCTCTGCTTCTCTCACCTCCACTATACCCCCACACAAACAACACTGATGGATACAACACTGTGGACAGATGCCCCTCCGAAAACCTCTTCATTCTCCCCTCACACCTCCACCAGCACTAACAGCAGGCCAGAATCCGGATTATAGACAGGGCTGATGAAGGGCTTATGCCTACAATGCCAATTCTCCTTATCTTCGGATGCTGCCTGACCTGCTGTGCTTTTCCAGCACCACACTCTCGGTTTTGATCTCCAGCATCTGTAGTCCTTACTTTCCCCTGCAGAACAATTGAAATACTGACAGACTCACTGATGTGAGCAAGGTGTACACTGAGCGTCAGAAATAACAACACACATCCCAAAGAGCCAGAGAAGAAAACTGACATGCTGCAAACAGAGAAATAGAAATAATATTGTACACCATACAGAGTGGGTGAAATAGTGAGAATTTGCCACAGAGAAAGAGAAATACCGATTGACTCCCATGTTTGTCTCATGTCAGTGTATCTGTGTGTGTGTATTTATTTGTATGTCTGCATCTTCGTATATGTAATAGTGCATGTAACTGTGTGTATTAGTGTATGTGCGTGTACCTCTGTGTGGGAATGGTCTGGTGGTCCCTGTGTTGGTTAAAGTATAGTTGGGGTGAAGAGGGTGGTGACTGGAGGATATGTGCAGGCGCATGTTAGCTGAAATTAACAAAGTTCTATTTTTAAAATAGAATCCCTAGAATTTGGAAACAGGATCTTCGGCCCAACAAGTGCACACAAACCCTCCAAAGAATAACACACCCAGACCCATTCCCCTACCCCTTTGTACTGTGTTGACATGTGACAAACGCACCTAACCAACATATCCGCGAACAGTATGGAGAATTTCGCATGGCCAGTCCCACTAACCTGCAAATCTTTTGATTGTGCGAGATTCTTACATTATCTACCAGTAGACCTTCACGTGCAGGTAAAATATAACTAAGTGTTTCAATGAACCATTTTGTATTCACTACCTCCGAGTTATGACAAAAGGCGTCCTTGGCATTTCGTTCTTTGACACTGTCTAAAAGAAGGAAAGAACGAACTGATCTAGCATGCAGAAAAAAAGTATTTTTCTTGATGACTACTCCTATTTTCTTCAGAATATAGCCAACTTACAAGACTGTCCTTTAGGATGAAAAATACAAAGCAATATGGTTTCAATATTTGTTTCATCCCATAAGAATTTGTCCGTACATTCCATTATGATTACCTAGAATATTTTTAAATAAAAATTATTTTCAGTGCTGATAATGTTACGTGTGTTCTGCTGCCAAGGTGGTGAGTCGAGGTACCTGTCATAGGGTCATCATTAGGATCACTCAAGTCCTTTCCGGTGGGAGACCAGGCATAATGTAATCTAGATCCACACAAATCTTGTTGAAACTCAATGCTTTCTAAGCAATTCGAGCTGGACAATTAATGCTGACATAGCCAGCCTCATAATCAACTCATGAATGAATTTTCAAAAATCGACAATGAGAATTTAGGGAATGGAAAGCATGAATTGGAAATGTCCTGGAAACAAATAACAATTGAGACATTCAAGAGAACATTGGGTAGTTATATGGATAGAAATAGTGTGCAAAGTAAAGGCGAAAAATCAGGAGATTATCATGAGGTAATGATTCTCATTTAGCAATTGCTACCAGGCACGTTTCAGAGCATATTCAATAGAATGGTCTCAATAATGAAACGCTTCACATTTGAGGAAAGTTTGACCCCTCTGGGTCTACACGCGGTGGAGTCTGGAAGGATGAACGGGGATGTCATTCAAACATAAAGAACACTGAATGGCCAAGGCAGAGTAGATGTTGGAAAGATGTTAGCATGTTTGGGAGAGACTTGGACTTGCACAGCCTTATGGCAAAGAGAAGATCTTTTACAACGGAATGAAGCAGGAACTTCTTCAGCCAGCGTGTGTTAAGTCAAGGGGATTCATCGCCGCAGGTGTGCAGGTCATTGAGTATATTTAAGACTGAGATAGATAGGTTAATGAGTATCAAGTGAATCAAGGATTACGGGGAGAACGCGGGAGACAAAGGTTGAAAAACTGATCAGTCATGATTGAACAGTGAAGTAGACCCAATGGGCTTAATTACCTAATCTCTGCTCATATGAGCCTTATGCTCTACGACATGACGAATGGCGTCCTTTACCACCATAACAGTGTTGTGATTCTATTAACTGTCTTCAATCCAATCGGGCCTTAAGCTCCATCTGACTTCATGTGCTTCAACGCATGGAACGGCACAGATAGCTTTGTTTGGCAACATTGTGTGATTATTTTTGTGACGCAGTCAAAGTTATCTCAACGTTGAACTTTTTGCTGCAGGGCAGTTTTCAAGTGCATGAAACATGACCTTTATATTCACAAACAAAAAAAAAATACAATTAAATTAATTTTATCGTTAAAATGCGTTTTCAGCCCAAGGAACAGCCCTACACGAGAGAGAGAGTGTTGTCAACGGATCAGGTTCACTCTGAAAGAAGTATCTTTGGAGTGTACGCAGTGTAATTATGAAAGGACAGAAGAGCGATTTATTCGGGAAACCCTGTTCACATATTTAAGTTGATAATGGACGTTCAAACATATGTAAGCTTTGTACAGGCACAACCACATAAAGCTTCAGGCCGTTGTTAATTCCAAAATTTAACGAACAACTTAAAGGAACTCAAAGGCTGAATATCCAAGGCTCACTTCAGTGGGGAACTGCAAAATTTCTCAAGGCTTAGACTAAAATCAAAAAGACCTCATCGTGGACATAAGTCACAACGTCTTAAGTTAAAATTTTGCCCGCCTGCTTTCAGATTCATCAAGGAGTGAACACAATTAAACTGCACCATTCCTATTTGTCTCTTCAAATATTTTGCAACTTTCGATGAGATTATCTCACATGCTTTGAAACAGTAAAAAATAAGTTAAGGCCGTATTGTGTCCTTTCAATGCACAGTACAAATGTCCATCCATGGTGACAAGGCTAACCAACATTCGTCGTATTCCTCATACGGCAATAGTATCTTTCCTAAACTGCGGATTATAAATCCCCATACTGTACTCCAAGTGCGGTCTAGCTGAGCTACCATACATTGGAAAAAGACTTCTTTCTCGTGCCCTAAAATCCTTCAGCTGGAAAATTTGTCATTCTGCAGCTTTCACAACAGATTTCTGTAACTACTGCTAGATTTCAATGACTTATTGAAAACGACGCCAATATGCATTTCTATAAGTCTGTACATCAGACTTTCTACATCAGCCAGTTTTCAAACTGTTACCTTCGAAGAAATAATCTACACACCTTTCCCACCTGACAAGTATGTTAAAGTCAAATAGTTGCCATTTATTAAATCATGAGGGACATGGATAGTGTGACGAGACAAAGTATTTTCCTGCTGGTGAGCGAGCTCATAACTAGAAAGTGCAAGTTAAAAATGACGGGGTAAAAAATTAAAAGGGACCTAAGGGCAACTTTTTCTCGTGCGTCTTGAATGAGCTGTCAGAGAAAGTGGGGACGATTACAACTGTAACAGTTAGTTGCATCTGGTTGGGTATATGAGTAACAAAGTTTTAGAGGGATGTGGGCTAAATATTGGCAAATGGGAGCTGGTTAATTTAGGATATCTGTCCAGCATGGTCAGGTTGGACCGAACGGCCGTAATCCTTGATGTATTGCTCTATGACTTGATGATTATAGAACAACAACAAAAATAATGGAACCGGTTCATGGAAACAGTTTCCAGTTCCAAATCTTTGGTTAATCTTCCTCTCTTATACTCACACTTTCTTTAGCTCATGCCTGAATTTATGAGTTTGATTTCTGAAACCATTCCTGTAAAACGGTTCTGCATTCTTTCTAATTCCTATATCTTTTCTCGAATGCGCACCAGTGTTTCAGTACTTGGCATGGATATTTCTGACACCATATTGCGCTGAATATTAAAACTCAGCAGCATATCTACTTCGGCACCAGATGCTGGACAATTGAGTCAAAATCGATTGGAAATGTAGACACAATGAGGCAAAGGACTTCATTTCGTGTGGTGTAAATTCCGTGCCTCCATAACTCCACGAATACCATTCCTGAAAGTTCAGCTATGCCAGAATCCAGGTTATGATGAAAGCCGGTCAACCTGAAAAGGTGACCTTCGTCACGGTCTGTGCAAAGGATTTGGCAAAATCGTTGTATCTTGAAAACTTGTTCTTCCAACAACTTTTATATTTCATACGTTCGGCTGCTAGCCTACGAAAATTGACCTGACCGTGTGGTTAAGGCGTTGGATTTGAAATCCAGTGGGGTCTTCCTCCTCACAGCGTTGAAGTGTTTAATACTCACTGGTTCTTTTGGATATCGTGGAGCTTGAGCTTCCATTCAATTTAAAGTTAATGTTCGGCTGTAAAGAGTCAGAAGTAATTTCAAAACTGACCAAGTCGCCTAAAAGAATAAATTATATGTCGAGACAGAAAAAAAGTCACCTACTTCCAACATGAGTAAGTGTCAACACAAGTGAAAAACTATCATACATTTTGGATGTTCGGGCGGGAATAAAACAATGCAAAACATATAACTGCAGACGATGAATGCTTAATTTTCGAGGATCTATTGAAAGACAAGCTGAGATAATATTTCAGACACACAATTTGTGATTATCCGAGATTAACAGAGTCACAGAGCTACACAGCTGTAACGCACGGCAATAGACCCCTCGGTCCAATTCGTCCATACAGACCAGATATCCTAACCTAATCTATTCCCCACTTGCCAGCACGTAGCCTATATCCCGCTAAACCATTCTTATTGATAGAATCATCCAGATAGCTTTTAACTGTTTTAATTGTACCAAACTCCACCACTTCCTGTGGCAGCTCATTCCAAGCACCTACAACCCAGTGTGTGAAAACATTTCCTCTTAATGAAGAAGGGCCTGTGCCCGAAACGTCGAATCTCCTGTTCCCTGGATGCTGCCTGACCTGCTGTGCTGTTCCAGCAATAAAGTTTCAACTTTGATCTCCAGCATCTGCAGACCTCACTTTCTCCTCCTTGTACACCTTTCAACTCTAAGCATAAGCATATGCCCTCAGTTCTGGACGCCTCCACCCGAGAGAAATGACCTGTTCTGATTATCCTATTCATATCTGTCGTGATTTCATAAACCTCTAAAAAGGCACGCCTCAGCCTTCGATGATCCAGAGAAAACATCCCAGCCTATTCAGCCTCTCCCTAAATCTCAAATCCTCCAACCCTAGGACCATCCCTGTCAATCTTTTGTGAACCTATCAAAGTTTCACAATATCCTTCAGACAGGAATGACACCTGAATTGCACGCAATATTCCAAAAGTGACCTAACCAGTGTCCTGAATAACCACAACATGATCTACCCACTCCTCACCTCAATGCTCTGACCAATAAAGGAAAGAATGTCAAGGAGCTTTTGACGATCCTATCGACTCACGACGCTACGTTCAAGGAATTATGAACCTGCACTCCAAGGTTTCTTTGTTCAGCAACATTTCCCAGAACCTTGCCATTAACTGTAGAACTGGAAAAAGCAGAGTGGACCTGAAACGGTCCGCAATTTTGCACTAGGGCTCTCTGATGGAAAGAAGACCACATCAGGAGCAACGAATGCAGTAAATCAGGTTCGAGGAAATCCAGGTAAATTTCTAATGGATTGCAATAATTCCTTGGTGTCTTGTGTGGATTTAGCAGAGTGTAGAGTGTGTGAGAGAGAGTGGAGTAGTTTTGATGTCATTTCTACCATATACAACTGGTACAATAAAAACGAGACAGCGTTGCTCTAGGACCAAGATTCTGTTTGAACACATTGACAATAGGACAGCACAGTCATACACAGGGCAGCATAAAGTGCATACACATGCAAAACATGCAAGACAGTGCAGTGATTCCTGACAAGACAAGACAATAGAGACAACGCGTGACAAATTGCATTGCATTAATGAATGATCATTAATGAAACATTGTTTTAGCAGCCATTTAAAAAGTAGTCGAAAAATTGTAAATAGAAGAGTGTGGGATCATACAGTGTTAAGAAGTCTCATGGCTTAGGTGAAGAAACCCTTGCAGAGTCTTGCCGTGAGAGACTGCATGCTCTGGTATCTTATGTCAGATGGCAGGAGGGCGAAGAATTTGAATCAAAGATGTTTGGGGTCGGCCACAATGCTGTTGACCTTACAGATGCAGCGTGTCTTAACCATGTCTGTAATGGATAGAAGAAGGTTCCGATGATCGTCTCAGCTGTACTCACCACCTGTTGACGGGCTTTATAATTCAAGACGATGCAATTCCCGAACCAGGCAGTGATGCAGCTGGTCACCATATTCTCAATTAACCCGCTGTAGAACTCGGTGAAGACAGGGGATGACGGATAGACTTTCCTCAAACTACGCAGAAAATAGAGTTGTTGCCGGGCTTTCTTGGCTATGAAGCCAGTGTTGAGAGTCCAGGTGAGATTATCTGCCAGATCGATGCAACGAGATTTGGTGCTCTTCACAATCTCCACGTGGGAAACCATCGACATTCAACAGATAGTGATCGGTGTGCGCTCTCCTGAAGTCAACAACCATCTCTTTCGTTTTGTCCACGTTCATAGACAGGTTGTTGGCTCTGCACTCGTCCGTTAGCCACAGCATCTTCTCTCTGTAATCTGACTCTTCGTTCCTGCTAATGAGACCCACTACCGTCGTGTCAACAGCGAACATAATAAAATAATTTAAGCTGGAAATCAATGCTTAGTCGTGTGAAAGCAGGGTGAACAGCAGTGGAGTGAGCACAAGGCCCCGTAGGGACCACGTATCCAGTGTGATGCTGCTGGAGATGCTGTTTCCAATCCGGTTTGACTGGCGTCTCCCAGTCAGTAAGTCCAAGATCCAGTTACAGAGGGACGTATTCAAGCCCAGCAGACTCAGCTTTCCAAACAGGTGCTGACGACTGGTGCTGTTGAATGCAGAACTGAAGTCAATAAACAGTAACCTGATGTAGGTGTCCTTCTTCACAACATGAGTGAGGGCCAGATTCAGGGTGGTGGAGCTGGCATCACCTGTTGGGCGGTTGGAACGATATGCAAACCGCAGATTATCCAGTAAAGGTGGGTGGCGGCAGTGGACAACATGATATTAATCTGCCTTATCACGAGCATCTCGAAACTCTTCATGCTGATGTGTTCACGCAATGGAGCAGTAATCATTGAGGCAAGATACTGAAGAATATTTCGGCACAGGGACGATAGTAGTGGCCTTGAAGCACGTTGGAACTGTGGCACAACTCAGGGAAATGTTAAATACGTCCATGAGAACATCCACCAGCACGTCCGATCATCCTCTGAGCATTCTGCGAGAGATCTTATGTGGTCCAGCAGCCTTATGTGCGTTGACTCTGCAAAGGGTTTGCGTCACATCAGTCGTGATAAGACTCAACACCTGCTCATTGATATGGTGATATGACCTTCCTTGCTTCCACATTATTTCGTGCCTTAAACCACGCATAGAAGTTGTTCAACTCATCCGCGGGGTGTGGGGGGTGGGGAGTGGGGGGAAGGGGGGTGCATCACCAGCATATGCAGATGGATCTCCGCTGTAGTTGGTGATGGCTTTAATACTCTTCTACATGCTCTGCATATCACCGCTGTACTGGTAAAGGCTGTATATTCTCTGTGCGTATGCATGCTTTGCCTCTTTGATGGCCCATGACTACCATACATAGTTGCTTGAGAGATGGATAAATTAAAATCTAATAGATAGTATTTGTGTTTTGTTCATTTTCACGGGAACTGTTTTAAAATGAAAATTTTGACGGGATATCTGAACATAAATGTTCAGCTGAAAATAACTACTCTCGCGTTATGCTGGTCTTGCAATATCCGGCAGGGATATTTAATGCAATAACAGCAAATCACTGGTAGCATTTCATGCTCCAAACATCTACCCAGAGGGACTTCCTTTTCAATTCCGGACAGCGACACAGGGTAGACAAAGAGACAAAGTCAAAGAAAGAGAATTTCATAAATGAGATCAGTTGAAACAATGTGACATATCGACCCTGAAATGTATATTTACCTTTCACGGTTCCAGCTCTTTGACAGTTCAGGATGTTAGAAATTGATCTCCGATGCCCCAGAGTGCCTTAACACATGTGGTCAATAATTATGAGGTAATACCCTGATTCTGCAGATGACAAAGTTGCATTTCATTAACAATATATTATTATGCAGACAGTTAAAAACGTTTAATACATATGCCACTCGGTATAAGCTACAAATATATCAGATATGAAAATTAGATGAACTATGAACTGATTGCTCATTTGAGAATTATATACTCCAAGAATCAACAATAACGTATATAGAGAGGAAATCATTACAAAAGCAAATATTCGCCTATTGCATACAGAGACAAGAAAACCTTTAAAACGTAAACATGCCAAAATCAAACCTGAATTATTACCTTGTGACTGTCACCACAGATAAAGACCAAGGGGTGGTCGGTTAGATTGCTCCGAACGCTGCTGATGCATACCAAAGAGAAAAAAAAAAACAACAGCCATTCCTCAGTTTCACACAAAAATGATCGATATCTGCTGGAAATACACAGCAGCGCTGACAGCATCATGGAATCAAAAGCGGATTCGATTTTTAAGCTGATAACCTTCCATTCGAATTGGAAAATGCTGCCAGATTTGCTGAGCATTTCGATAATTTTCCATCCTTTCTCTCTCCCACCATTAAAGGAGTAATATCAGTCTACATCAAAAGCAGCCATGTGTCCAGTCAATAGTTCATGGTGTTATTCAAAAGAGATGAACTGTTAGAAATTCTCCGACAGTTCTCAAAGTATTCAAAACGTGTCACAAAGGGAAGGTTCTGGTTTACACATGTCTTATCTGATGTCCGACTCCCATTGCAGATATGATTCAGTTAGTAAGTTATGGTCTGGTTGAAGGTTTAAATAATTTACATAGATCTACTACCTAAGGTGCAAGGTGTTCAGAAAAGTTAGGAAAGGAAGGAAAGGAGAACGATTGGTGGCATTGGTTCAGGAGAATATTGCAGTAATGAAAGAGGACACCATAGGAGTTTCGAAGACAAATTGGTCCAAAGATAAATACTAAGAAGTGTTCAAATGCACTGCGATGTGTAGTTCATAGATCACCTACACTGGGAGGGTAGTCGCTGAATAAATCAGGAGCACAGATCATATTGAGAAATTCTATGATAGCATTTTGTATCATCGTTCAGAATCGTTAAGGTTATAGTCTTATCTTATTTAGACGCGACTAACCATGTTTCCAGATGTTTGCAGACAGAAACATCATTTATAGCTTCAAATTTTAGAGACGCTGATTTGCTTCCTACTGATTCTTCCATGCTGACCAACATTGAAAATAACAACCAGGAACATGTATGTAATTGCCAAATAATTCTGAATTGGTGGCATGTCAGCTTCCTATTTTGAAACCGTTGGCACTTCTTCCTCTCTCTTAATTGAAGTTAGTTCGTTCATACTTTCTTAAGAGTATACACTGACATATTTTCAGCTATGCTCCAAGTTCAATGTGAAGCTCTGTCCCCCGCCCACAGTTTCGAATAGACATTCAATTCCATCAAGTTGCTTCATATTCAACTCACCCCCTTCCTTCCTTCCTTGTCTTCAAGAGAACAAATCATCAACACAGATGTTTCTCTGGTTATGACATAGATTCTCAGAATGCTTTTGATCAGGTCTCACATGGTGAAGTTATTTGGGAAAATTGAACGATTTAAAATTGGTGGAATGTTCTAATATGGATTTTGAATTAGTTGGCAAAAATAAGCAGAATGGATTCAAATGTTCAAATTAAATGTCTTATTTTTTCTCGGTGACACGTTGTCTAAAAGCATATTGCTGCAAACTATAACTAATTGGGGTTGTGAGTTTTGAGGAAGATAGAAGGAAGTATAAGGGCAGTTTAGAAAAGAAATTGCAGGTGCAAGCAAGCTGATGCAGTGCAGTGTTAATTCGTATGAATTTATGCAAACTGATTTGAAAACGGAAAGATGGAGAGGGAGTACAGCAACAAAACCAGGCTGACACTGGAAATGACAGTATTGTCATTTAAAAAGAGATTGGTTCAGCTAGGAATGTAGTCACTAAAGTTTGGAAACAAGGAACAGAATCTGATTGAAACACATAAAATTCTCACAGGAATAGAGAGATTAGCCGGATGTTTTCCCTTGATTGCAGGGTATAGAACGAGGAGTACCAGACTTAGTACAGTGGGTAGAACAACTTTAATTGAAATGAAGAAACATTTCTTGAGTCAGAGAGGACATCTCTGTAATTCGCTACCACAAAAGGTTGTGGAGCCCAAGTCACCGAATATATGCAAGAATACATTAATTTTATTTGACATCAAAAGCTTCAAAGGGCGTGAAAATAAAACAGGAATATGGTATGGAGAAAGAGGATTAACCAACAAAATATAGAATGACAGAGAAATGCTGAAGTGAGTACTCCTGCTTCTAGCTTTAATATTACATTCTCTGAATGCAGATGTCCTGGAGATGACTGACTTGGACAAGGAATGGAGCTAAGTGTCAACAGCTTCAGTGGAAAATGAGTGTTAGGTTTTCTGATGCTGATGCTGAAGAGACGAATGTAGATCATTAATCGTGAGGCCGTAAATAGATCCAGTTGGGTCTTCAGAGTTAATTGTGCGGATCAGGAGAAGCCATTACAAGTGATTCTGAGACTGCAATTTGTTAGTTACCAATGTAAACAAACATTACTGCAGTTCCTTGCAGTTCAAGGACAGTGGCAAGTTGTCAAAGCAATGTGCTTTAGCTGACTTTTAGAGATGCCTGCTATTGTCGTTCCCTGTAAGTCTAATGTTTAGCAATTGACTTTTTCCCCACTGTGACTCACGTTCGATTCCTATTCAGGGGATTGTGCTTTCGAAGCTGTCTTCTCGGTTGCAAGAGATTTGTTTCTGAACAAAAAAAGAAATACTTTGTCTTCACGATGGAAGGAAATAATTGTCACAAATATTCAAGGATACCTCCACTCGATTCAATCTTATGCGCGACGTGCAAAGTGGAAACATCTTGAGTGCACTCAGGGAAGTGTAATCAATGATTCGAAAGGCTGCATCTTCCTCATGCACTGACATAAAAAAGACAAATGACAGTTCATGACCTACACCGGACGCATGGGAAAAGACCTAATATGCAATCTTTGTAGAACTGAAGCAATTTCCAAATTTCACTACTTAGGTCTGTTGAAACCGATGTTTTTGATTGCAGGAACATCATTTCAATTGGGCGATTCTGGTTAAGTTTCACAATATCACTCCTCCACATTCTCGACATCACGTTTCATTTTATAGTGTATATCTTCCTTAAAGTTCAGCATTTTTCAACTTACATACACGCAGGACACCGCGCTAGTGGACTGCCATTGTGGTGGGGTGGGGGGGGGGGGGGGGGGGGGGGGGTTGCTGTGGAATGGATAGCCTGTTGAATATGTGCAGATGCATGATAGCGAGATTTAGCACTTTTTCTTAAAAAAAAAGTAAAATCCCTACGGTGCGGAAACAGATCCTTCGGACCAATATGTCCACACTGACTCTGCAAGTATAACTCAATCAGACCCATTCCCCTTCCCCATTATCCTACACGTGACAAATGCACCTTAACAACAAATCCTTGAACACTATGAGGAAAGTCGCATGCACAGCTTTGGAAACCTGCACATTTTTGGATTGTGCGTGATTCTTGCATTATTTAGCAATAGAGGTTCAGGGACAGGAGAAAAATCGAACGAAATGTTTCAATGACGAATTTTGCCTTCACTACGTGCGAGGTATGACAAAATTCATGCTTGTAATTTCGTTTTTGTGACGCTGTATAAAAAATAAAAGGATGAACTGAAATAGCATGCAGAAAGACTTACTTTTCTTGATGCACAATCCCATTTTCTTCAGAGTACAACTTACTTACAAGTCTGCACTTAGGGTTGAAAAGTATAAAACCACATCCTTTCAATTTCTGCTTCACACACTGGCATCTGTCTATAAATTCCCTTTTAATTACAGGCAATAGTTGAAAGTAAGGCTTTTTTCAATGCTGGCAATGTCGCGTCCGTTCAGCTACCAAGTGGTGACCATTTTCCTTTGCGGTGGGAGCCCAGATACAATGTAACTCCAGATCCACGCAAATCTCGTCGAGACTCAATGCCTTCTGAGCAATTCGGAATGGACAATAAATGCTGACATAGCCAGCCACATAATCATCCCATGAGTGCATCTTTAACAACAATGAGAAATTAGGGAATGGGATGCACGAGCTGGACCCGTCATGGAAACAAAAACAATTGAGGCAATCAAGAGACCATTGGGTAATTATATGGATGGAAATACTGTGCAAAGTTAAGGTGACAAATCAGGAGACATTCATGAAGTGATGATTCTCATTTAGCAATCGCTACGAGGCACGTTTCAGAGGAGGTTCAGCGGAATGATCCAAGAAATGACAAGCTTCAGATTTTATGGATGTTTGTGGACTCTGGGACTCTATTCGATGGAGGATCGAAGGGTGAGACGGGGTGTCCTTCAAACATAAAGAATACGGAATGGCAAAGGCAGAGTAGCTGTTGGAATTTTTTTTTTCATTTTTGGGGGAGACTTGTACCCAAGTACACAGCCTTAAGGTAAAGGAACACCTTTTTAAACGGAGCGAACGAATAACTCACAGTTTGTGAGAAGATTTGTTGCTCGGGAGTTCGTTGTTGTGGTTCTGTTCGCCGAGCTGGGAATTTGTGTTGGAGACGTTTCGTCCACTGTCAAGGTGACATCCTCAGCGCTTGGGAGCCTCCTGTGAAGCGCTTCTGTGATGTTTCCTCCGGCATTTGTAGTGGTTTGAATCTGTCGCTTCTGGTTGTCAGTTCCAGCTGTCCGCTGCAGTGGTCGGTATATTGGGTCCAGGTCGAGGTGCTTATTGATTGAATCTGTGGATGAGTGCCATGCCTCTAGGAATTCCCAGGCTGTTTTCTGATTGGCTTGTCCTATAATAGTAGTGTTGTCCCAGTCGAATTCATGTTGCTTGCCATTTGCGTGTGTGGCTACTAAGGATAGCTGGTCATGTCGTTTCATGGCTAGTTGGTGTTCATGGATGCGGATCGTTACCTGTCTTCCTGTTTGCCCTATGTAGTGTTTTGTGCAGTCGTTGCATGGGATTTTGTACACTACATTGGTTTTGCTCATGCTGGGTATCGGGTCCTTCGTTCTGGTGAGTTGTTGTCTGAGAGTGGCTGTTGGTTTGTGTGCTGTTATGAGTCCTAGTGGTCGCAGTAGTCTGGCTGTCAGTTCGGAAATGCTCTTGATGTATTGTAGTGTGGCTAGTCCTTTGGGTTGCGGCATCTCCTCGTTCCGTTGTATTTCCCTTAGGCATCTGTTGATGAAATTGCGCGGGTATCCGTTTTTGGTGAATACATTGTATAGGTGTTCTTCTTCCTCTTTTTGCAGTTCTGGTGTACTGCAGTGTGTTGTGGCCCTTTTGAATAGTGTCTTGGTGCAACTTCTTTTGTGTGTGTTGGGGTGGTTGCTTTCGTAATTCAGGACATGGTCTGTGTGAGTGGTATTCCTGTATACCTTTGTGGTGAATTCCCCGTTCGGTGTTCTCTGTTCCATCACGTCTAGAAATGGGAGTTGGTTGTCCTTTTCTTCCTCTCTAGTGAATCGGACTTCTGTGAGTGTGGCGTTGATGATCCAGTGTGTGTTCTCTATTTATGTGTTTTTAATTATTACAAAGGTGTCATCCACATATCTGACCCAGAGTTGGGTTGAATTTGTGGTAAGCCTGTTTGTTCTAATCTTTGCATTACAGCTTCTGCTATGAGTCCAGGGACGGGTGTGCCCATGTGTGTGCCGTTGATTTGTTCATATATTTGGTTTTTGAATGTGAAGTGTGTTGTGAGGCACAGGTCCAGTCCTCTGAGTATGCATTCTTTGTTGATAGGTTCCCCGTCTTGTTGTCTGTTCTGTATGTCCAGCAGGTTGGCTATTGTTTCTCTGGCTAGGGATTTGTCGATAGAGGGGAACAGTGCCGTTACATCGAATGAGACCATAGTTTCTTCCTTGTCTATGTGTATATTTCTGATGATGTCCAAGAATTCCTGTGTTGACTGTATAGAGTGTCTGGATCTGCTGATCAGGTGTTTCAGTTTCTGCTGTAGTTCTTTAGCCAGTTTGTGTGATGGTGTCCCTGGTAGTGATACTATGGGTCTGAGTGGGATGTCTGCTTTGTGCACTTTAGGTAGTCCATAGAATCTGGGGATGTTGTTGCTTTCAGGTTTCATTCTTTGTTCTATCAACAAAGACGGCATACTCAAACTACTGGACCTGTGCATCACAACACACTTCACATTCAACAACCAAATATATGAACAAATCAACGTCACACCCATGGGCTCACCCATCTCTCGACTCATAGCCGAAGTGGAAATGCAAAGATTAGAATAAACAGTTTTACCGCAAATTCAACCGAAACTCTGGGTCAGATATGTGGTGTGCATTGGAAACTCCACACAGACGAATGCCTGAGTATTCTCACCTTTTCTCAATGTCTGAAATTCTTCCGAAGTCATTTCCTATGATTAATATAATTTTTAATTTGTTATGTTGACCATCATAACTTCCCCTTTCTTTGATAATTGTACCTTAAAAAAGTAGACGTATTTTTCAGATTATGCAATATTTCTATAGATCTCCTGGTCCTGACCAGATTTATCCAAGAACAAAGCAATTGGGGAGAGAAGAAATTGCGGGAGCCCTGGCTGATAATTTTGCATCATCGTTAGCCACAGGTGATGTCACCGAAGGCTGGTGGGGAACGAATGTTGTGCCTTATTCAAGAAGAGCTGCAACAAAGAACATAGGAACTATAAACCAGTTAGCTTCACAAGTGTAATAGGTGTGGTACTTGAGAAGATTCCGTGATTAGATATACATACATTTGGAAAGACGCGGAGGAGTGAGCACGGCTTTGTGCATGGAAGATCACAATTTACTAATTTTTAGAGTTTTTTTGATGAACTGACCAGGAATGTTGATGAGAGTAGGGTGACAAACGTAATCTACATAGATTTCAGAAAGGCTTTTAGATTAGTTTAGATTCCCTACAGTGTGGGAACAGGCCCTCCGGCCCAACAAGTCCACATCACCCCTCCGAAGAGCAACCCACCCTGACTCATGCACCTAACACTACGGGCAATTTAGCATGACTAATTCACATTTTTGGACTGGGGGAGGAAACCGGAACACTCGGAGGAAACCCACGCAGACACGAGAGAATGTGCAAACTCCAAACAGTCAGTTGCCTCAGGCGGGAATTGAACACAGGTCCCTGGCGCTGTGAGGTAGCAGTGCTAACCACTCAGCCACCATGTCGCCCCAAGATTCCACATGATAGGCTGCTCTGAAATGTTCGATCACAAGGAATCCAGAGGGAGCTGGAAAACTGAACACACAATTGGCTTGATGGTAGGTAGCAGAGTGTAATAGTGCAAGAATGCTTGTCGGACTGGAGGCCTGTGGCAAATGGAGTGCCTCAGGGGTCTGTGCTGGGACCATTGCTGTTATCTCTATCAATGATTTTGTTGAGAATGAACAAGGCATGATTAGTAATTTTGCTGATGACACTAGAATAGACGGTATCGTGGATAGTGAGGAAGGTTATCAGAATTTGCATCAGGACCTTGATCAGCTGGGGTAGTGGGTCGAGAAATGGCAAATGGAGTTTAATATAATTAATGTGAGTTCTTGCATTTTGGAAAATCCAATCAAGGTAGGAGTTTCATGGTGAATAGTTGGGCCTGAAGGAGTGCAGTGGAACAGAGGGTCCTTGGAATTCAGGTGCACGGTTCTCTCAAAGTAGAGTCACAGGTAGACGACAGTGAGGAAGGCTTTTGGCACACTGGCCTTCATTAGTCAGGGAATTGAACATCGAAGTTGGGGAGTTACATTGCAGTTGTACAGGATGATGGTGAGGCTGCGCTTGGAGTACTGTGTTCGGTTTTGTTCAATTTGGTCCATGAAGGATGTGATGAAAATGGAAAGAGTGCAGAAGAAATTCACAAGGATATCGCCAGTACTCAATAGTTGAGTTATATGGAGAGTTTGGACAGGCTGGATAATTTTTCTTTAGAGTGTTCAAGACTGAGATGATATATTACAGAAGTATATAAGATCATGAGAGACATAGATAGGGTAAATACACTCAATCTTTTTCTCAGCGTTGTGAATCATAGACTTAAGGGCATCAGTTTAAGGTCAGAGGGGAAAGAATTAAAGGGAACCTGAGGGCCACCTTTTTTACACAGAGGCTGTGTCACATATGGAATGAGCAGCCAGTGGTTGAGGGGGTTACATGAACAAAATTTAAAAGGAATTTGGACAAATACACGGATAGGAAAGGATTAGATGGAAATGAGGCAATGGCAGGGAGATGGGGTTAGTGTGAATGCACATTTTGGTCGGAATGGACCGGTTTGGAAGAAAGGGTCTTCCTCTGTGCTTTAGGACTCTATGTCTCTGACAACCATTGCTTGTCTCCCACTGAATGCTATATTGTACTTTCCCAATTCACTGGAGCGAACTTGAGCCTCCAGCCTCCAGGCTTCCATTATGTTTGACCAACATGTTCAACTTTCGATATTATATGCAGATGCCGTGTAAAATGCAACATATTATTGTCACTTTTCCTCAGAACAAGGTTATTAATTAGTCCTTCTGAACACACATCACCAAATCCAAACTAAACTTGTCTCTAGTTTGGATCACAACATACTCTTCAAGCTACCTGATACACACTTCTGGAATTTATTTTTCACAGCATTAGCAGTCACTTAGTTTATGCAGTTTAGATGTAACGTGAGATAATTCAGTATTACTGCAGCACCAACAATACCAATTTTCCACAGTATAAGATATACAAAATTTGCACGACAATTTTGCACAGCAGAACACACTAATGCTTGTTTCTCATTGCTAAGATCCTCCCAAACTGATTCCGTGGGATCTGAAGGACAGGATCGGTGGCATTATTAGTGACAGACTTAGAGAAGACGTTCATTTAGGCTCATCTCGACGCTGAGATGATCTGAAGAATTGTCCAGCAATACAGCACATACTGTATCCTCGTTCTGCCAGGCTAAGTGTCACCGTATTCTCTCTGCTCCCTCACACTCACTGTATATCTGTTATAGCACCTACTGCCGAACAAGGCTCGCTCTCCATCTCCAAATAACGTTCATGTACAACCACTCTCACTGTTGAATTCAGCACCTTCCTTCCATCATTTTGTCTGTCGCCTATGCAATACCTCCACACCAATAACGCCTTATGGAATCTGCACTGTGGACTGACTCCCTCCAGACACCTCACCATTCTGCAACCCTCTCCCCCACCACCACCTACAACAGTACGAAAAGCTCATTCCCTGCTTCCCTTTCTCCCATTCCAGGATAAACAGCCTGGAACAAGAGAGAACGGGCCAAGCCGGGTGGTGGAGTGTCCGATATTCCTTCCCTTTCACCCCTCTTCCCGCCATGTTGGGAGGACTCTAGCATGAGCTGGAGGGGACCAAGTTAATCATATGGAGATTCCGTAATATCCACATCCAACCAACTGAGTAAGAAACAAGGTTCTGTGGAGGGCAATACTCACTTGAACAGCTATGTCTGTTCTGCTACTTCTTTCCCTCCCAAAACAACAAATATCTCATTGCAGAAAGATGCAGACACAGAAATACTTAGAGACATATGTAAACACCCCAATATACCACCACTCACAGCACATGCACTGAGAAGGACCCGCACACATGTAGAGGCATACAGAGACATACACTGTCACACACAAACAGACTTAAACAGATAAAATGCAGAGGCTAATACACGGAAGAACAAATGTTTACACACAAATACAGACACACAAACACATGAACAAACAGATGCGCACGCAGACAGACACAAAGAAACACAGACACTTGAGTCTATAAGCCAGACATAGATATGTTTGCGATGAATAAGCGTACCAAGGGTTACAGAGAGACGTCAGGAGAATGATGTTGAGAAATCTCTCAGCTATTATTAAATGACATTCAGACTCGATGAGCCGAATGGCCTAATTCTGCTCCTTTTTAAAATGCTCGTGTGGTGTTATGCTATCTGGTATTCTTTTCCTGGTACTGGAGAATGAGTTTAATGCATATTTGATTGGAAAGAGTCAGTGGTAATGTTGGACAAGTTTAGAGGGCTGTATAGTCTATGTCTATTCCTAATTATTCTGTCCTTATGTTTCAAAAAAGGTGGCAATTTGATGTTAGGTTAACACAATTTTAAAATAATGGGTCCTGCAATGAAATAAGGATGTCCCTTTCCCTTTCGTGTTGTGCTATCTGTGGTGCCCTTTTCCTCAGAGAGCAGTAAAGACGCGATTATTGAAGATATTCAAGGCTGAGCTCGAGTGATCTTTGCTGGACAGGAGAGTCAATGTTTCTTGGGATCAGACCGGAGATGGATGGTCAGACACTTTCGGATCAGACATGAGCATTCCGAATAGTGCAGCCGAATGGCTAACCGCTACTCCTATCCATGAAGTTAGTCTGCAGATGTAGCAAGTGGTTTGAAATGATGTTGTTCCTGGGAAAGGCTATCGGGTTTAATCGTAGCAATATTTTACTGCATCTGGACAGCGAGACTGCAGATGCTGGATGTCAGAGTCGAAAAGTATCGCACTGGAAACGCACAGCAGGTCAGGCAGCATCAGAGAAGCAGGAAAGTGAATGTTTCGGGCATAAGCCATTCATCAGGAATGTACCCGAAACATGCCTCTCCTCCTCCCTCTACACACGTTCCTGGGAGGCCTTTTGATATGAAGAATTATCAGTTTAGGTATTGGATGCGAAAACTTTTGAACCATACACAATTTTGAGAAAAAATAGCTGGATGCATATTTTCTCATGTTAGGGTGTTTAAAACTACGGAATACATTTTAAGAATAAAATGTATTGATGGTTATGAATGCATAGGCGTGTACTGGACTTTTAAAGAGAGTGAAAGTTGGCAAGGACTAAACAAGCACAGAGTGTGCAGAATTTATTTTTTAAAAAACTAACATTTGGCTGAAACAAATAACTGAGCTGAGTATTATTGAATTTGAATTTTAATTATATAAAATGATTTTAATGGTATACTGAGACAATTTGATGTTTTGTGGTATAAAATCGGGCATTTTGAACAGTTAGCCAGAGCAGCAAAGAGCACTAACAAATGCAGACTGCCTGCAGGATCGCTCTCTGAAAGGTACCTGTTTCTATGAAATCTGTGCAGCAGAAGACCGAAGAAAAGACCCAGGAAAACCGACAGAGGAAGATTCACAGGAAAATCAACGTGCTCTTTTTTTCTTGGAGTTAAAGAATAAACTGTTATTGTTTTCTATAAATAGTGGGATTTGATCGTTCTTTGTCACACACTTATACAGACTATGAGGCGATGTGATTTTTTTTCTGTGTGTCTGGTTTAAATTAGCAGAAGGGCTTCAAAGTTTGCGAGAAGATTTGTAGCTCAGGTGTTCGTTGTTGTGATTGTGTTCGCCGAGCTGGGAATTTGTGTTGCAGACGTTTCGTCCCTGGTTTAGGTGACATCCTCAGTGATTGGGTGCCTCCTGTGAAGCGCTTCTGTGATGTTTCCTCCGGCATTTGTAGTGGTTTCTATCTGCCACTTCTGGTTGTCATTTCCAGCTGTCTGCTGCAGTGGCCGGTATATTGGGTCGAGGTCAATGTGCTTATTGATTGAATCTGTGGATGAGTGCCATGCCTCCAGGAATTCCCTGGCTCTTCTCTGTTTGGTTTGTCCTATAGTAGTAGTGTGGTGCCAGTTGAACTCATGTTGCTTGTCATCTGCGTGTGTGGCTACGAAGGATAACTGGTCGCGTCGTTTCGTGGCTAGTTGGTGTTCATGGATGCTTTCTTCCTGTTTGCCCTATGTAGTGTTTTGTGCAGTCCTTGCATGGGATTTGTAAAATCACTATAAATGCCAGAGGAAACATCATAGAAGCGCTTCACAGCAGGCTCCCAAGCACTGAGGATGTCAACTAAAAAGGGGACGAATCGACTGCAACACAAATTCCCAGCTCGGCGAACAGAACCACAATGAAGGGCTTCACACTCTCATAACATTGATTTTAATGCAGATATAATGAAGACATCAACCGATTTCTTAAAATTATGCAGACACATGTAAACACCCCATCAAATTATACAGCTGGGATTTTGTTTTTTTTTGTTGCTACGGAAAGTCACTATGTACAACAGCAGTAATGATGCATTTGCATATAGCACCTTATCATCCATTCCAGAGAATGTTCAAGGAAATCACACATGGTCCTTTATGGTGTTCAGTTGGCATTATTGCATATTTTAGCACAGGGAGGGAGAGAAATGTTACCTGCCTCAGAAGCAGCAGCCTAGTGCCCCCCCCCCCCCCCCCCCCGCCCCTCATTTTGTTCCGCCTCTCATGCGAAAAAAATCCTGTGTCAGCTTTTTATCAATCGTGAAGGTTTCCTGATGAAAGTACCTTTGGCATCTTTCCACTATTGACGCAAAGAGAATTGAACCAAATCCAACTGTTCCAGGGAGATATCCCATTACGAGCAGCTTATGTGAGCGGAAGAACTTCAGAGGACAGAATAACATTTGGGACATTCTGTCATCTTTCCATCTGTTATGAGTTCAGCCATTATGAAACTCTGGAAAGTTTTCATTTTTTCTGTTTTGTGTTAAAATGTGTGTGTTCATGTTTGTGTGCTGCACGTTTGTGTGTTTGTGACATTTTTTTCTAGAAGATGAGCCAGGCTGTCACTAATATTATTGGCCTTATCACTAAACTTTGAAATTTGTTGTAACTAGCGGAGGAGTGTGACTGCAAAAGGAATCAGTGACCCTGTAACATTGGTTGGAATACGAATGAGAAATTATGAAAGAGCTGTACAAGTGGGAATTCCCTTTCCCAGAAGTTTGTGATGTCTAGGTGTTTGCATTGAACAGAGAATTGAATAAAGGAAAATGGTGCATCCAGAAAAGTGCTTTTAAGACCACAACCAGATCAGCCACGAACTTAGTGCCTGGTACAACAGTAGCAAAATGGCTAAGGACCCACTCCTGCTCCTCACTAAAATGTCCCAATGTTCAATTAGATCCGCACAGGAGCAGATGGAGGCCACTTGCTCCAAATACCGGGTCCAAGTAACTTAGGATATCATTCAATCCCTCCAGACTGACACACACAGTTTGGTGTGGGTTGGAAAATGTTATTGGGAAATACAAGCTGGGTTCGAAAGACACCTCTGGTCTCTTTACAGAGTGTTTCTGCTCTGCAACTTGTGGTTCGTTTGTTGGTCATGTAATGGGCCCAGATTCACTGTGAATACAGCCCACGGACGTAACTCAGAGATGATACACAAAATACTTTGCTCTCTCTGACTGCAACATTCAGGAAAATTACAACCATTAACTTTCCAGTTACAGGATATGAGAACACAAGGAACAGGATGAGGTAATTCGGCCAGTCAATCTTGCTATGCCATTGTATACCATCACGGCTGATCCACTGTCAGCATCAACTCCATTCAATTCCCAATTCTTCACACCCTTCAACTCAATGATAGTGGGCAAAAACCAATCTACTTCCTCTGTAAATGCTTTCAGAGATCTAACTCCCCGAACTCTCTCGTCCAGATAGTTCCTGACATTCACTACCCTCTGTGAGAAGAAGACACACCCCACACGGACACAATAACCTATTGATATGTTCAAAAGAGGTGAACACAGGAGCCCAGCTAAGAGTGACAGACCCTGGTAACAAGGCTGGAGTTGGCTCAGGATGGTATCAACGAACGCTGACTCAATTAAATTTAATGGGAATCAACCACAATATTTCCTCTGGTTTGGGTCGTCCGTAGCACAAAGAAAAATGTTCGTGGTTTGTGGACATCAATCCTTTCACTCCCAGGACATCCCTTCAGGAGTTCTTCAGGATACCTTCCTTAATACAAACATCTCCAGCTGCTGCATCAATGTCTTTCCTCCACTATAAGATCAGAAATTGTGATGGTCACTGAAGATCAGACAATATTCAGAACATTTTGTCTCCTGTCATCTCCTGAACCAGTCTGTATCCATGAGCAGCAAAACCCGGACAACATTCAGGCTTGGGCTATTAAAGTGCCGGTAACATTTATGTTACAGCACGGCCAGACACTGCACATTTCCACAGTTAAAAGAGGACACATTCATAATCTCATGCTGGTTGCACATGGATATGAGGAAATATTTCAGGCCATCGAAACGAATGAACAAGAAGAGCGACAAACCATTAAACCTTCTGCTTATTTCACAGGAAAAGATGCAGTCTGTTCAGTGTATCTAACTTTGAACATGAACGTGCAAAGTCCAATCAGACCCTTGTAAGTGTTCCAACCTATTTGCGACCAGAACGAGAACATTCAGCCCCTCGAGGGCTAATGCAGGAACAGGATGATGTCATTGATGCTCCAACGTGACAAATCAATGGAGCAGAGACTACACTCAGAGACGACTCCACGATGTTTCTGGTGGCCCCATTGCACGTGGAACGTGTGCTATTTTGACACGGTTTCCTGGTAGTGAGGAGAGAAGTCAAATATTTTGTGCCAAGTCTCAAGGTGGCATCTTCCACCTCCGAGAACACAGACCCATGTTCTCCATCGAGGAGAGAAGCTGTTGGGAATAGTTAACTGTTTTAGAGTGAAGATATTGTGGCTGCTACCGGGATTGTGGATGACATGACATTCAGTGCAGAATCACACACCGAATGCACTATATTAATGTCGGGAGACTGTATGCAAACCCTGAACCTGTCTCTGTCAATCGACATGGAGAGTGGGGCTGAAGTAGGGGGAACGTTCTCAGAGGCACTTAAACTATCGAGAATTCTAGCCCGAGTAAAAAACCAAACAATGGACTTTATCACGTTCTTAGTGTCTGTTTTGAACATAATGAGTGATTGTCTATTCCCCTCAGGTTTCAATGCAATCACCTCTTATTCTCTCACAGAGCTACAGATTAATCTTCACTCACTCCTCATGGTACCATGATCCCAGTGATTAGTCTGTTGATACTATTTCACACTCTCTCTGTGACAAGGGGATCATTTCTTATAAAGGAGAGAAAATCTGCCCACAATACCCTCAATACTGCCTCAACAACACTCTCAGGGATGATCACAATAATTCACTTCCCTCACTTTTCCGTCTCTGTTTCTTTCCTGTGGTGTAAAAAAAACATTCCTTCTCTATGCCCTGAGACCGACGTGAAATTTACAAGTTCCTTCCGTCTGTACATCAACATCAATAAAGCCAACACCAGAGATGGAGATGAACATCACTCTTGTGAAGAATCTCAAAGATATAGAATATACCTAAAACAAGGCATTGTCACCCACCTGAATGGAAATGAGCTGTCGGAGTATGGTAAACAGACAGAGGAAGGAGCTATTTTTCCTTTGTTGTTCCCTCACGGGATGTAAGCAGCCCTATTCAGGCCGGCATGTTATACTGATCTAAAACTGAGTGGCTTGTTCAGCTGTTCCACAGGACAGTAAAGAGTAAACTACATTGCTGTGGGATTGCAGTCACATGGAGACCTGACCAGGCAAGGATGACCCATTGCCTTCTTTAAAGGACATGAGGCAAGCAGATGGGCTTTTTATCACAAATGATAATGGGTTCATTTTAATTATATCAAATTCCTTCATGAGATATCAATGGATTATTATTCGATGGCAGTTGGTTAAGAGTCAATGACTTGAGCACGATACACTGTCTTACATCTGACAGATTCTGGGCAGAGAACAAGTTAAGCATCTCAAGTGCAATTATTTTGTAATTGGCACGTGGTTTGAAGAGACTTGAAGAAACAGCTGTATCGGATTTAACAAAAGCACAAACGATGGTTCAATCAGGAATTGCACTGAGGCGGAGGAGACGACTGAGATATCATAATGGTGGTATTGGACAGGATTGGTGGGTGGGGAGGATATGATAATGTACATCTGTGCAGGACAGAAAGGATTATGGAGCTTGAGAACAGTCTGGTTCCTTCTCGCATATCAGTGAGTAATTTGTAAATAGTAATTTGCTTCACATATTATCTAAGAAAAATATTTTTTTATTGGAACCGAACATATTGATTTCCATTTTCTAAAATTTTCATATCATGAGCAGAAATTCAATTCAACCCGGTGTAACTGTCAAGGAGAATGACGTACGAGG
Organism: Chiloscyllium plagiosum; assembly: GCF_037043375.1. Classification (NCBI taxonomy): domain Eukaryota; kingdom Metazoa; phylum Chordata; class Chondrichthyes; order Orectolobiformes; family Hemiscylliidae; genus Chiloscyllium; species Chiloscyllium plagiosum. The sequence goes on along the minus strand of NW_028270174.1, from coordinate 53,512,629 downwards.
AGCACAAACTATAGTGAGGATGGGATAGTAACCACCTTGAATAATCCAAAGGATTTCCTGGACCCGCCATGCTTATGATATCCAAGGCTGAGAAAGAAAGTAAAGATCCAAGGATAAACTCCTGTCCATTGTTGAAACATTTAAGTCTAATGTTCTCAGATTCTGATCCATTGTTGGAAAATTCGAGTGTAATGTTCTCAGATTCTGATCTCTCCTCCCTTCCTTTTGGAGCTGCTGATCCCTGTTAGTGCTGTCGGTGATACTCCCTCTCACACTATGGGATAATACATTGACAGAGCCCATTTATCGTTTAACAATGGAAACCTTCCACTGGGATAATTAGAATCCACAGAGATTGACAATAATCACAGTCGGTGAACAAATAGCTCCAGTTAACCCCTTTCAATTCAATATCAATTTTATTAAAATTCAAAATAACGTTTAACATTTACACATTCAGCATGGAATATGGGGGAGTGACTGGGAGAAGGGGTGTTGGAGATGGCAGATTGTTTGTGTGTAATCATTCAATCTGCCTTGGATATGACAGTAATGACAGAGGAGTGTTGGAACATAAACCAGTTTCTCCATTTATCAATGGAAACTTACAGCCTGAAATTATTGATCTGTGATTATATTGATGAGTGAATTTTTTTTAGTCCATATTCTAATGGGAAAATGTGCTTAATAAAACATGGATTATAACAGGCAAAACAGGATTATAACATGGATATGTTACAGAGAATTGTACGTGACAAATACAATTCAGATTGTTATTTGAGGATCAGAAGGGGCAAGTGAGGGTCATGCTGTTGATGTTATTGATGTCAATGAACTATGGTGAAGTATCATTTATTGGACTTCAATTACTATGTGATTATGACATTGGGGAGGAGACAGAGGAATTGGAGGAAATGGCTGGTGCGACTGGAGGGAGAGTTAATTATATTGCCAGTCATCAGTATTGGAACGGGTCTATTTATAAATCATAAGGTCAGAATCAGGAAGCATCTATAGTGAGGGATGAGGACAACCAACATTAACCATAAGACCAGAAGACATAGGAGCAGAAATTTGGCCTTTCAGCCCATTGAGTCTGCTCCGCCATTTGAACATAGCTGCTAAGTTTCTCAACATCACTCTCCCGCTTTCTCCCCATAACCCTTGATCCCCTTGACAATCAAGAACCTATCGATCTCAGTCTTAAATATACATAATGACCTGGTCTCTACAGCTTCTGTGGCCGTGCATTCCATAGATCCCCGATACTCTGGCTGAAGACGTTTCTCCTTATCTCTGTTCTAAAAGATATTCCCTTGATGCTGGGCCGAGTCCTAGTCTCTCCTATCAATAGAAACATCTTTCCAACATCCTCTCTGTCCACGTCATTCAGTATTTCATAAGTTTCAATTAGATGCCCGAGATCATTCTAAACTCCATCAAATAATGACTCAGAATCCTCAATTGTTCCATTTATGTTAAGTTTTTCATTCCTGGAAACATTCCTTTGAATCTTCAATGAACATCCTCCAGTGCCTGTGCATCCTTCCTGAGATACGGGGCCCAAAACTGCACACAATATTCTAAATGTAGTCTGACCAGAGCCTTATACAGCCTCAGAAGTATATCCTTGCTTTTATATTCAAACCCTTTTGAAATGAATGGCATCATTGTATTTGCCTTCCTAACTACTGACAACCTGCAAGTCTACCTTGGGAGACTCTTGGACTAGAACTCCTAAGTCACTTTGCACTTCATACTTCTGATTTTACTCTTAATATTGAAAATAGGCCATGCCTCTTGTCTTTCTGGTAAAGAGCACGACCACTCACTTTCGCACACTATACTGTATCGAGCAGGTCTTTACCCAATCTCCTAAACTGCCTACATCCTTCTGCAGGCGAAAGTGAGGACTGCTGATGCAAGAGATCACAGTCCAAAGGTGTGGTGCTAGAAAAGCACAGCTGGTCAGGCAACATCCGAGGAGCAAAAGGTGCGACATTTCAGGCATAAGCTCTTCGTCAGGATTGAGGAGGGTGAGCGTAAAGGGGCTGAAAGATAAGTAGGAGAGGGTGAGGCCGGGGGTATGGTAGCGTGGAAGGTGATAATTAGACGAAGGTGGGTTGTGATCATGAAGGTCAGAGAAGATGGACAGATTGGACAGTTCAAAGGGGCAGTGCGAAGTCAGAGTGTTAGATCCGAGATAAAGTTGGGGGAAGGTGAAATGAGCAAACTGGTGAAATTGACATTGATACCGTGTGGTAGGACGGTCCCAAGGTGGAGGATGAGATGTTCCTCCAGGTGTTGGGTGACTTGGGTTTGGCAGTGGAGCAGCCCCAGGACTGGCATACCTTTGGCGGATTGGGAGGGAGAGTTGAAGTGTTCGGCCATAGGGTGATCGGGTCATTTTGTGTGTGTGTGTGTGTCTCCCAGAGATGTTCCCTGAAACGTTCCAAAGGCTGACATGTTACCTCCTCAATGTCGAGGAGACAAGGAACAATGGACACAATACAATATCTATGGGGTGTGGAAGTGTCCTTTGGGGCCTTAGATGGAGGTGAGGGGGGATGTAGGCGCACGTTTTACACAAATTTGGATGGCAAGGGAAGATGCCGGGAGTGGATGATGGCTTGGTGGGGGATGGGGGCGGGACCTAATGAGGGAGTCGTGGAGGGAATGGTCTCCGCAGAATGCGAATAGGGGTCAGAAGGGAAATACATCTCTGGTGGTGGTGTCTGACTAGAGGTGGCAGAAATAGTGGAGGATGATGACTTGTATCTGAAGATTGGTGGGGTGGAAGTTGAGGACCATGGCGGTCTATCCTTGTTGTGGTAGGATGGGTGGTGTTCATGTACAGAGTTGTGGGAAGTTGAGGAGAATCGGTGGAGCACCTTTCTGCAAGCTCCCCTCCTTTTCAATGCTATCTGACCCTCTTCATATCATTGTACTGTCACATCATCAGATTGTGTGTGGCACGGTACCTTAGTGGTTATTACAGTGCCAGGTAAACAGGTTCGATTCCCATTTCGGGTGACTGCCAATTTGGAGTTTGCACATTCTCCCCATAGCTGCATGGGTTCCCTCCGGGTGTTCTGGTTTCCAGCTGCAGTGCAAACATGCGCAGATTAGGTAAAATGGGTATGCTCAATCACCCATAAATTACGTTATTAGTCAGCAGAAAATGGGTCGGCTTGGGTTACTCTACAGACGGTTGGTGTGGTATTATTTTGCCAAAAGGCCTGTTTCACATTCTGGTTATGTTAATACTAAAAATTAGCCAAAGTGCCCTCAGTTCCTTCATCTAGATTGTTAACTGTATAATGTGAAATTTGGTGCTCCCAACACTGAGCCTTGTGGCAATGCTTGTCACTGACTGCTATCGTGGGAAGGTACATTTTACCCCTACTCTCTATTAGCTTCAATCGATGCTAGCACGTTGCATCTGACACCATGGGTCCACTTTCTCAATAACCTCCAGTGTAGCAATTTGTCAAAGGGCGTCTTGATGTGCAGGTAGATAATATCCATTTGTTCTCCTAACCTGCTCAGTACTTCCTCAAAACATTCTAGTGGGTTTCTCAGGCATGACCGCTCCTTGATGAAACGATGCTTACTCTGCCCTATTTTACCATCTACATCCAAGTATGCAGAAATGGCATCCTTCATGATGTATTTCAGGATCTTACCCACAACTGAGTTAATCAGTCTGTAATTTTCTGTTTTCTGCCTTAATCCCTTGTTAAACGGGTTGTCACGTTAGCGATATTCCATGCCACTTTGCCCTTTCCTCATTCTAGTCATTCCTGAAAGATCACCACTTGCAATACACCTTCAGCTATATCCCTTACAAGGCTTGGGTGTAGTCCATCTGGTCCAGACAATTTATCTGCATTCTGTCCATTCAGTTTTCTAACCCGTTCTCTTTGGTGATGACCACCATACTCCATTCTTCCCCTCACTCTGTTGAATTTTTGGGAAATTAATCATGTCTTCCACTATGAAGACTGACACAAAGTTCCTCAGCCATTCTTTGTTCCTCACCACTACCACTCTGGCATCATTTCCATTATCTACTTTTGCCTCTCTTTCGCACTTTATATATCTAAGTGGCTAGCTTACCCCTTATTTAATTTTCTCCCTCCCCATACATTTTTGTTGCCCTCTGTTGGTCTTTGTAAGCTTCCCAATACTCTGGTTTCACACTGTCCTTCACCACATTATATACTTCTCTCGTTTGCTTTGATGCTACCCCTGACTTCGCTCGTCAGGCATGGGTTGCCTCATCCTCCCTCCCTGTACAATGCCTCTTTCTCCTTGCAATGAATCTCTGCTGTGTCTCCTAAGTTACTCTTAGAGCCTCCTGCCATTGCTGTTCTACTGTCTTTTCTGCTAGGCTACTGTCCCCGTCAATTCTACCCAGCTTCTCGCTTATGCCTCTGCAGCTGCCTTTATTCATTTGCCTCTGATTCTATCTTCTGCCTCTCAAATTACAGTATAAATTCAACCATGTTATGATCGCTGCTTCCGACGGTTTCCTTCAAATTAAGCTCCCTTATCTAGTCTGCCTTGTTGCACAACAGTAAAACAGTATTTATTGTTCCCTTGTGGATTGCACCACAAGCTACTCAAAACAAAAGCATCTTGTAGACATTCCATGAATTGCTTTTCTTACCATCCACTACCAATATGATTTTCCCAGTACCCCTTCATATTGAAATCGCCCATGGTCACTGTAACCTTGCCTTTGCTACACATATTTTCTATTTTCTGACGTATCTGATGGCCCAGCTCCTCACTACTGTTTGTCGGCCTGTATAAGACTCCAACTGTGGTTGCTTTAACATTGTGCTTCCTCAATTTTACCCATGCGGATTCTACACCATCTGACCCTATGTTATTTCTTACTATTGATTTAATTTCATTTTTTACTAATAAGGCAAACTCACCTCGTCAGCCCACTTACGTATCTTTTGGATAGGGTGCATGCCCTTGAATATTTGACTCCCAATCCTGATCCCCTTGCAATCATGTTTCCGAGATGCCCATCACATTATACCTGCTAATTTTGATCTGCGTCACGAATTCATTTACCCTATTCCTTATACTGCGTGCATTCAGATATAACACTGTCAGTTCTGTATTAACCATCCCTCCTCTCATTGTCATTTGTCTTCCAATGTGCTTGAAGTTTGTTTGTTAATCATTTCTAGATACTCTATCCTATTTATGTCTGTGATGGAGATTTTAATAATCTAACCGAATTTCTGCACTTTTATCTCCTCTTTTAATTCAGATTTCTAATTACCCCCTAACTGATTCCCGTTCCCCCACTCCTACCCCCACCACGTCTCCCATTCCAGTGACATCCCTTTCTGCTGCTCTAGTTATGCGATTTATTCGGACTCTGGTCCCAGCATGGATACAATAAAGGCTGTCCCATCAGAACATCTACCACAAACCTGCAGACAACCCTCACATGTTACACTTCTCCAGCTTCCACCCAAAACATATTACAACTGCCATTCCTATCGACAAGCCCTATGCATACACCGGATCTGCTCAGATGAGGAGAGACGTGACGGACACCTGGAAGTACTCAAGGATGCCCTCACTAGAACGGGGTACGATGCTCAACTCATCGACCGCCAGTTCCGACATGCCACAGCAAGGAACCGTAATGACCTCCTCAGAAGACAGACACGGGCTGCAACTGACAGGGTCCCCTTCGTTGTTCAGTACTTCCCAGGGGCTGAAAAATTACGCCAACACGAGGTCCAGTATGACCCTTCCTGTAGTGGACTATCCACATATCGTGTCAAGTAAACAAAACAAATTCTGCCCCGTCTAAGCCACTTGCTCTAAGGGAGTCCCAGTCAATATTGGGGATGTTGAAGTCACTCACTATGACAACTCTTTTTATTTAACCTTTCCATAACTGGCCCATGCATTTGTTCTCAAAGTCTCGGTGGCTGTTGAAAGGACTGTAGTATAATCCGAATATAGTAATTCCATCAATCTTATTTTTGTGCTGTACTCATATTGCCTCAGTGGATGAGCCCTCGAGTACGACCTCTCTGAGTGTAAATGTGGGGAGGGGACACATTGGGAACCAGAGCAGTAGGTCCACAAGTACACGACTGAGGCGGGGTTGGCGATTAATCCCAGTACAGCAAATACCAACAACAAACAGACAGAGGTTACTGAACACAATAGGCCTGACAGTCTGAAGTGCGCTGATTATAATGTGAGGAGTATGACAGGCAAGACGGATGAACTTGGAGCTTGGGTGAGTATATATAACTGCTATGTTAATACTATAGAGATTTGTTTGAGAGACGAACTCGGGAATCCCAATAATACACATATCGGAAGTGCTGCCTCCTCTACCAGTTCTTTGCACATGAATTTGACTCTACTACCATCCTATTCCTAACCTGATTGGCACATGGAATAGTCTTATCACACCAAAATTTAAATATCATTTCAGCACAACTCCGGCAAGACTTTTTTCTTTAAAATAGATAGTCTTGACAATAAATACTTAAGTGTGAGTTTATTAACTGGGAAAGAGTCGACTTCTGAATCACTAAAAGCTTTGTCAGGAGACAGGAAATAGCCAGAATTTGAAAAGATACATCATTTATAACACATGTACAATCATCAAATGCATAAATATCAAATTGAAGAGATAAATCAACCATGGCTAATGAGACTGATACAATTGCAACATTTAAAATGCATCTGGATGGGTATATGATTAAAAAGGGTTTAGAGGGATATGGGCTGGATGCTGGCAAATGGGACGATATGAGATTGGAATATCTGGTTCGGCATGGACGAGATGGACCGAAGGGTCTGTTTCCGTGCTGTACATCTCTAAGAATTTACTCTGCGGCCTCATTGTTAATAGTGGCCTCCAAAACCCGATTAATGACCGATGTCAGGCTAACTGCCTTATGATTTCTTGTCTTTTGCCTCCCTTCCTTCCTTGCACAGAGATTTACATTCCGATTTTCCAGTTCTCTGTGACGCTTCCTGAGGGCATTTATTTCTGAAAGTCCACCACCACTGTCTACACAATCTTGTCCTCTATTTCCTTCAGAACTTTGGGTTGTTAGCCTTCCAGTCTGTGTGATTTATCCATCTTCAAACATTTCAGCTTCCACAGCACATTCTAATCAGCACCGATCACTCCACTCATCTCTCGCCCTTGACTGTCTTGAAGTTCTGGAATGCTGCTAGTTGCCAACCATTGTGAGGACTGATGCAAAGCACCTATTCAGTTCATTCTCCAATTCTTTTCATCTTTGTTTCTCTGTGGCTGGCCTCGTTTTCAAGTTGCCCAACGTTCACTCTCGCATCTCTTCCTGTTATAAATCTTATCTTAACTCTTGCAGTCTCCTTTCCTATGGGGAGCTAGCTTATACGTTCCATATTCTCCACCTTATTGTTTATTTTGAATTATCCTCTGCTGCTATAGAAAGGCTTCCCAGTCTTATCAAGACTGAGGGAGAGCATTCTAGGGAATTGATTGGAGAAGGCAACATGTAACTACGCTAATCCTGTTAGCCATCATTGGGTGGCATGGTGACACAGCTCTGCTGCCTCACAGTGCCAGGGACTCGGGTTCAATTCCAATCTCTGGAGCCTATCTGTGTGGTGTTTGTACAATCTCCCCATGTTTGCATTAGGAGCATTAACTCCTTTCGTCTCTCCACTGTCTATCTCCGTGTTTATGCCATCGGCAGTATTCCTGCTTCAGGTCGGTGAAGAAATGCGGCAAATGCAACCGATTTTCATCAAAGCGACCCTGGTGTTCAGGCTTCCCTGGGTGTTCAGGAGACTTGCCTGGCCACTTGTGTGACTGCAGTGTCACTGGTTCCCAAGCTATCCCTCTCAGTCCCTCAGTCCATCCATTACTGCATGCAGCCTTTCCTCGAACCACTCCTGAGACTCCTCAGAACTCATCGCCTGGCATTGGATGCTCCCTAAGCAAGACTGTGTACCCAAATACACTGGGCACTTTGTGACCCACTAGAGATGCTGTGTAAAGACCCTGCCTTTGAAAAGAACAGAATAACTACAATTCAGTTAAATAGCAAAGCAGAGTAAACGGGCTGAATGGCATCCAATGGCCTGGTATTCATCCAAACCGTGCTCGGACCAGAGTACTCGGGGATCGCACATCCAAGGCTGAAGACAGGGCTTTAAACTAAATAGGGCGAGGGAGGGCAAGGTCAGATATTGGCGGAATTAGAAAAACCGAGTTAAAGGAGGAGGTAAGAGTGCAGAACTCAGGAGAAGTTATTAAAATCTCCAACACAGACATAAATATGACAGAGTGTATGGAGAGTGTTAGCAATCAAACTTCAAGCACACTGGACAAACGAATGACAACATGAAGAGGAACGGTTAATACAGGACTGAAGGCATTATATCTGAATGCATGCAGTGGACGGAATCGAGTAAATGAGCTTGTGGCGCAGATCAGAATTGGCAGGTATGACGTGGCGGGCATCACGGAGACATGGCTGCAAGGGAATCAGGTTTGGGAGCTGAATATTCAAGGATTCACATCAAATTGAAAAGATAGGCAGGTGGGTGGAGGAGGTGGGGTTTTCTTATTGGTAAGAAATAAGACTAAATCAATAGTAAGAAATTAAGTAGAGTCAGATGATGGGAAATCTGTGTGGGTAGAATTGAGGTATCGAAAAGGTGAAAAAAAAACATAATTTGAGTCTTGTACAGGCCTCCAAACAGTCGTCAGGAGCTGAGGCACAAGATACACCAGAAGCGAGCAAAGATGTGAAGGAAAGGCAAAGTTTGAGTGATCATGGGGGTGTTAAAAAGAAAGGTCGTTGAGAGCGAGGACGGGCTCAGCCAGTTGGAAGATGGTGGTGGTGTTTGGGTGCAGTTCAGACCTTTGTTCCAGGAAGAATCGGACTGTCCTGAGACCATCCTAATGGGGGTGGGGCGTGGGGAGGGTGTTGGTGGATGTGTAATGGGATGGTACGTCCACGGGAAAGAGGAGGTGGATGGAACCTGCAAAATGGAAATTCTAAATTGGTTTAAAGTGTCAGATGAATCACGGATGTACTTGGGCAGGGCCTGGACCAGGAGGGATTACTGAGTCAAAGTAGGAAGCGATGAGTTGTTTGTTGCAGGTGCAGACTGAAGCAATGTATCCGCCTGGGCGACCTTGTTTGTGTCTGTCTGGAGGAGATGGAAATGACCTGTGCTATCAGAGGGCCATCAGCTTGGTGCCATTGGCTGCTGTTTGGGAGGGAAGTGTAGTGGGGGGAGGGTATCACCAGGAGAAATTAGATCAGTTATCACAGTTGATTCAATAGCCTGATGCGCCATGGTGGGGGTCATGGTCAAAGAAAAGACTTGTTATATGTTTTTTCTATCACTTGATTCTTGTTCAGATTGTGCAGCTATTCTGAATTTCTGTATCTACATCAAGTGCATGTATTTTTAGCCTAGTGTGGCGTCTCAACATTTCTTCAACCTTTCTTTACAGTATGTGCAACAATGGGCGTTTGTTCTAATAATTTGCTTCCAATTCAAGGAAAACGTGAGAATATGATTTAAACTCTGGTAGTGTGACCATTACGTGCAATTTAATTGAATCTTTATCCTCATCACACTCATTCTTTCAAACAAACAATGAATGAATCCATAAATTCTGCAGATTTCTTTTCAGCTCTGACGATTGTTGGGAATGTTACAAAGGACATACTTCAGTGTCACGGAAAATACAAATGTTCCAGTGCAAGATCCCAAATCCTAGTCCATCCTAAATTATTCACAATCTTTATAAATGAAACATGCAGAGGTGGCAGATCGTATGTAAAAGGAGAGTCCAGCTCTGTGTTCAAAATGCTATTTCAGGCTCCTCATAAAAGACCTTAACTACATCACTCTGTAAATTCCCCAAAATAAGAACAGCAAGAGAGTGTCCCACTATTTCCATCGCTATCTTGTGGTGAGGAATACAATCTCCAAGGTTACACAGCATCCTGGCTTGAATCAATATCACTGTCCCTTCACTGGCACTTGTTCAGAATCCTGTGGCTCTCTTTGAAATATATCAGTTAGTGTCCCTGCACCACGAGGATCATTGGGATTCACCACCACATTCTGAATGGAAATTGGACGTAGCAATTACTGCTGGTCTTGCTTACGGAATTCTCCTTACAAGAACAACTGACAGGAATCTGCTCTAATAAAGGCATCCATTCTAACCTATCTGATTTGTAACGCAGTTTTAATGAGGCTTTTATTTTGACCTAAGCATCCGATCTTTCTGTAACTCTATGAAACATCCACGAGTGCTTTCGCAGTGCTGATTAAAAATCACATTTGCAAGTTGTGCTCATCATTCTGAAAGGGAGAGCCTTTGTGCGCTTGAGAATGCTTTCATTATTTGTCAGTACCTAAGGCAATAGCAACGTAGAAACTAAAATCAGGAGTAAATGATTGGACAACTTGAACCACGTATGCCATGTGATAAGATCATGGATGACATGATTGCTTCAGTCTGCACCTGCTACAAACAACTCATCGCTTCCTACTTTGACTCAGTAATCCCTCCTGGTCCAGACCCTGCCCAAGTACATCCGTGATTCATCTGACACTTTAAACCAATTTAGAATTTCCATTTTGCAGGTTCCATCCACCTCCTCTTTCCAGAAACAGACATTCCTGCTTTGCCTTATAAGCTATGCCTTATCATGTTATAAGCTATGCCTTATAACTTTAATTCATAGCCCATAAACATTCCTGCTTTGCCTTATAAGCTATGCCTTATAAGTTATAAGCTATGCCTTATAACTTTAATTCATAGCCCATAAACTGTCTGACTGTGTTAAGATTATTCAATGTGTTACCTTCTTTCAGTCTCTGGGAGGGACGTTCCCGCAGACGCAGAACCCTTTGAGATGGTTAAAACAATCACCAACTCCTTCACTGGGATATTCTCCAGGTTCCAGGAGTCCTTCCATTTCTGGAAATCTCGCACAAATTGAAATATTGTTTCAGCATTCAACTTGAATAGAATACGCAGAATATTATGGGTTTAAAAGGATCATGCGTCATTTGCCTAAACTCCAACTGATCCAAGGCCAATCTGGCAATGTTTCCTCCAGAGATAAATGCTCTTCACAGGAATCAGTTGAGTAAATCTTCTCTGAACTGCTTTTTATGTTACTGTGCCCTCAGCTCTCCTGACATGGTCTCACCATACCCTGGAAAACTGCAGAAAATCTTCCAGACTCCTGAATGTGTTCTCTTTCAAAAGGTTTGAAAATTTATATTGCCTCCCTATGACGTGCACGCAACGTGTTTTTTTTGTGATCCAGGTGCCTGATTCCTCTGTGCCTCATCTTTGCAATCTCTCCATTGGAATAATACACTGTTTTTCTATTCACACTACCAATCTATTCAAACACACACACATTTTTTTCCTGCTTTGCCCCATATACCAATATATCATTCATTTGACCCACTTCGAGCTCTCTATAATATTATTAAGTGGAGGTCAACATTCATCTGATAATTAAAAGCAATGCAACCAGCGAAGATCTCCTTGCCTTATAATATGGTAAGGGAGTGTGACAAGTGATGTAACCCACCTCCTTTTTGACACCCAGTTTGTTATAAACGAGTGGTTTAATGAAATGGAATCCTTTCACACTTTCTGTAATTAACAATTACTATTTGCCTGTCGAGGGGTGACACCGTGGCTCAGGGGCTAGCACTGCTGCCTCACAACGCTAAAGACCCAGGTTCGACCTCGGGTAACTGTCTATGTGGAGTTATCACATTCTACTCGTGTCTGCATGGGCTTCAAACATGTGCTCCTGTTTCCTCTCATAATCCAAAGATGTGCAGGTTACTTGAATTGGGCATGCTAAATTGTCCATAGTGTTCATTGATGTGTAACATAGGTGCATTAGTCAGGGGTAAATATAGTTAATAGGGTAGAGGAATGCATCTGAGTGGTTTACTCTTTGGAGGGTCAGTGTGGTCCTTATTCGTCTGAAGGGCCTGTTTCCCTACTCTCGGCATTCTAACTTTAACAGTGAACAAATCACTAACAAACTGAATAATCTCACTGCAACTAATTACTTATTCAGGAATAAAACAAGATTGTCCTGATATGCTGTTTCACTAATGCAGATTCCACTCATAAATCTATTATTAGTAAGAACAAAATTAAAACTTACTTTCTCAAAGTTCATCCAGAATGGGCTGCCTTGAAATTTCTGTATCTTATTCCCTCGTCTTTCTCTGTCTGAAATGCCTTCTCAGTTGTTTTCTGGTTTCAAGAATATTTGCTCAGCGGGTTGTGCGCCTTTATTGATGGGTAGAGCTTTTCAGGCAGAGCATGGAGATTTTTTGTGAGACCCCAATATTTCTTTCACAGATGACACTTCTCTGTCATCATTTTTTTCAGATAGCAGTTGACTTTTCCCCTCTGTCCAATTGCCTCTCTGTTATATATACTTCCTTGACGCAAGAAATTCTTATATGATTGGTTTCATATTGTTAACACTAAAATGGATCCTTAATCTCCAAGTGCCGTTTTAAGTTAATTGGCAGCATTTGAAATGTTGCCTGGATAAAAATGTTGTTTGGGCCTGATAACTGAACGGGTTTGATCCATTCTGTCAATTTGTGTACCTGTAAACTGCTTGCCCACAGACATTAGTTCTTCTGTTTAATCACCGAAAAGCACCTTACCTTTTCAAAGGTCATCATGGTATTGCCCAACATTTTGCAAGTTCGCCGTTTTTACGCACAAATAGACTGATATGCACACTGATACCTCCACCTCTACAATAATAGTCCGATCAAAAAATCCTGATTAAGATGATTTTAAAAATATTATTTCAAACCCCGGCAGCTGTCGATTCTTCTCCATATTCTTGCCTTCTTTTCTTATTCTTGGGGATTTTGCTTCCCAGGTCTTTAGTTGATAAAGGTATCTGTCAGAGAGCAAATCTTTCTGCTGCCAGGCTGGACTTGTTGGCAGCTTGCTGTTCTTTGCCGCTCTGGCCAACTGTTCAAAATGTTTAATATTTATACCCCAAAAGATTGGATTGCTTCATTGGTTTTAATATTGTCAAAACACTAAATGCAAACTTGATTAGCGTTTGGCATCTTGGCACATTATTTAAACAGATTGGCTGAATTTGAATTTGAATTTGTCTCATAGCAACCCAGATACTGCTAGCTGTTTGACTAAATATTACATTTTTTAATTTTTCCAGTATCCTGTGCGCTGGCTAAGCCCTTGGTCAGCCTTTCAACTCTCTTGAAGCTATAGTACACTTAAAAATTCATAACACTGTCCACCCTATCTAACCCTCTGATTATCTTATATAGATCAATTCAGTAACCTCTCAACCTTCTTATCTCGAACGAAAACAGCGGCAACTACCTCAGACTTTCCTTTTAAGACCTTCCCTCCAAATCAGGCAACATCCTCGTAAATCTCTTTTGAAACCTTTCCAAACCCTCCTATACCTTCCTGTAATGCAGCAAGCAGAAATATATGCAGTACTCCAAGTGCGGCAACACCAGAGTTTTGTGCACCTGCAGTATGATCGTGTGCCACCAAAATTCTATCCCTCTACCAATAAAAACTAACATATTGTACGCCTTCTTAACAAACCTATTAACCAGACTGGCAACTTTCAGTGCTCTACGTACATTGACATTGAGATCTCTCTGCTCATCGACGCTGCCAAGAATCTTAAAATTGGCCCAGTACTCTATATTACTTTTGCTCCTTCCAAAGTGAATCACCTCACACTCTTGCACATTAAACTCAAGTTGCCACCTCTCAGCCCAGCTCTGTCCCTCTGTACCCTGCAACATCCTTCAGCACTATCCACACTTGACCAACCTTAGTATCATCATTAACTTTACTAACACATCATTTTATGCCCTCATCTAGGTCATTTATAAAAAATGACAAACAGCAGTAATCCCAAAAAGTTCCTGTGTAGCCTGTGAAAACAGAAAGCATTGCTTTTGTGTCTCTGCCATTTTTGAGTTTCTCATTGTTACCTTGTCAGTTTCATCCTGCAAAAAACCTTCACTTAGTTTCACTCTGCGCTTCTTTTTTATGTACTAGTGAAAGCTACTGGTATCAGTGTTTATGTTTCCGTTCATTTCCTGTCATAGCTTCTTTTAATGTTGTATGTTAACTCTTTGCTCTTCTTTTGGTTTGTTTTCATTAATTCGCAGGAAGTGAGCATTGCTGCGTAGGCCAGTATTTATTGCCCATCCTTGATTTCCCAGAGGGCATTTAGGAGTTATCTACATTGTTGTGGGTCTGGAGTCACATATCGGTCAGACCAGGTAAGGATGGCAATTTCCTTCCCCATCTGACATTAATGAAACAGGTGAGCTTCTCCTGACAATCTATTCATGTTCACCATCAGTTTGTTAATCCCAAAGTTGAATTCAAATTCCAACATCTGCCGTGGCAGGATTCACACCCATCTCCCCAGAACATTATCTGGGTCTCTCGATGAACCGTTCAGCTATAATGCACTAGGCCACTGACTTACCCAAGCCTCCAGAGCGTGGTTGACTTTTGCAGTATGATTTGCCCTTGTTTTTGCCCTCATGCTGTCATTAACTTCCTTATCTAGATATGGATAATTTTTCTCTGTCATGCAATTCCTCTTGTCTGACGAATATGATTTAAGTGAGAGGTATTTAGTATCCCCTTAAGTATTTGCCCAATATATTCATCTGTTCTGCCTTTGACTGTTCCCACGGACCACCCCACCCCCCACCAACACCTTCATTAGACCACTGTAAGTATCATTGCCCAACATTAAGGCTCTCGTATGTGACTCTGTTCTCACTCTTTCAATCTGAATTTGCAACTACTGTATGTTGTGGTCATCCTTTCCCAGAGGATCCTTAACTGCAAGATCGTTTATTATTCCTTCCTTACATCAAATCTAAAGTAGCCTGCTCTCTGGTTGGTTCCATAACATGTGATCTCACACACAATCCTTCATATACTCTACGATTTGTACTTGGAACCTACCCTTTGCCAAACGATTAACTGATTCAATATGCACGTTCATCCCACCGTTGTTAACTTGTCACGAACCCTCATTATTTCCGACCTCAGAAGTACTTTGGGGAGACGGTGGCTGAAAATTACTCTTCCAAAGAGGTTTCTTCCCTTGCTTTTTATTTGTACCTGTACTGATTTCATTTTGTTCCCTCATGCCAATATCATTTCTTAATATAGCCTTGATATCATCCTTAATCAATACACTAATTCCACCTCCTTTACCTTCATGTCTATCCTTTCGGAATACCGAGTAACCATGGGCAGTTCACTGTCCAGTCCTGATTTGCCTGTAACCATGTTTCAATCATCCTTTCCAGGTCATACGCATTTATCTCTGTATCTACTGCCAGCTCTTCAATTTTATACCAAATGCTGTGTGCTTTTAGGCCAAAGGGTTTTAAATAACTTATTTGATTTGTTTTTCCACTTTAATATCTTCTTGAGTACGAGCTTCCTGATCTCACACACCTCACTACTTCACGTCCCCCATACATTCCATCTTCATTTGTTAATCTCTGATAAACATCTCTGTCATTTATTCCGACCTCCAACTCACATTTTGGACTGACTTGATTCCTTCTCGCAGCATGGTCATGAGACTGACTGTGCCTGATGTCCTACTTACCTCTACCTTCTGCTCAGTTCCTGAACTGATGCTTTGTTTTCCAGCCTCCTGGTTTATTAGTTTAAATTCACCCAATTTGCACGAGAAAACCTCCCCACCAGGATGTTGGTGCTTGTCCAGTTAAGATGCAAACTCTCCATTTCTTAAAGCCCCCGCCTGTCCTGGAAGAGGGCCCAATGATCCAGAAATCTGAAACCGTCGCCCCTGAACTAGCTCTTTTACCATATGTTAATTGTTACCTAATCCCTACCCTTTTACACGAGGCAGTGGGTGTAATTCAAACATTATAGAGAACTGTGTTCTCTGTCTCTTTCTCTCTCTCCCTCTCTCTCTGTCTCCCTCATACACACACACACACACCCTTCATTACTTTGAAGAAGAATACCTGTAACCTTATAAATAATCAGAATGATAAATGGAATTAAGAAATTAATTAAAGGTAGGATGCGAGAAATTAGTGTAATGAAATTATTCCTTGTTGATCAAAACAGACGAAGATGTGAACTTATTGCAGTGATCAAAATTATGAAAAGAAAACAGGGTAAAATAACAATACTCCGTTTCTGTTAGCTGGCATTACAGCATCAAGATCGTCGGCAGAAGACCTCGGAATGAGATAAGGCAAAAGTTATTTATTGAGAGAGTTGTTAGGATTTGGAATGCCCTGCCTGGGAGATTTGTGCATGAAGATTCAAGAGGGAACTGGAAATATATTTGAAAGTTCCGAAATTAAAGGGCAACAGTGATAGGGATGGCAAATGGGAGGATTTGGGAGACACTTCACAAGCTGATGCATACACAGTGGCCAAATAGCCATGTTGTGTACATCTGTACTCTATCATATACAGATGCAAGACAACTCCAGTATCAGATTATTTCCAGTTGTAACTGTTGGCAAATATCTGATCAATTTGCTGCAGCATAACCATATAAAATGCAAATATTGCAAGGTCAGCTTGATGGTGAAGTCTAATTAATACTCAGCACACGACTATTTTAAATCATATATCCCTACAAATAAAACAAATATTTCCTTTGCTTTGCCACAAAATTCTTTGAAAATGTCTGACTGTTCACTCACACGGATGTAAGTTCATCGTTTTTTTCACATTTCACATTAAATACCATTCATTCTAAAAATTGCAAAGTTTCAAATGATTGTCCACTTCAATTTAATAGCATAAATCATTTACTCAAACTAATGTTCTCAGTTCATGTTGAATTATTGTCATTTTTCAATTGTTGGTAAAGAGCTGAAGCTTGCACATTTAGAGAGAAATTAAACTGATTGATAATATATAAATTTGTAAGAACGCTATTTCTATATGATAGTTCAATCGTTTTCTCACTCTAAAAATACAATGATTCAGAAGCCAACGACATTCCACATATTGGAGCGACGATGTATTCTTTTGAATACTGACAATGAGTATGTAATTGTTGCGAGTTTTGAGAATATTTGTAACTCAGGTTGAGGTTTTGGATGTAGGCTTGCTCTTGAGCTGGGAGGTTCATTTCCAGACTTTTAACCATCTTCATCTTCAGTGGGCCTCAGGCGAATCAAAGCTGAAAATTCCTGCTTTCTATTTATATGTTTGGGTTTCTTTGCATTGGTGATGTTATTTCTTGCTGTTATGTTATTTCCTGTGGTGACGTCACGTCTTGTTTCTTTTCTTAGGGGTGGTAGTTGAGGTCTAACTCCATGAGTTTGTGGTTAGAGTTCTGGTTGGAATGTCATGCTTCTAGGAATTCTCGTGCGTGTCTCTATTTGGTTTGTCCTAGGCTGGATGAGTTGTCCCAGTCGAAGTGGTGTCCTTCCTCGTCCGTATGTGAGAATACTAGTGAGAGAGGATGATGTCCTTTTGTGGTTAGTTGGTGTTCATGTATCCAAAAGTATGTAATTGTGATCAGCACTATAGTCAGATAACATGTTCTTTGCTCGATATCAAATAAAATATACATTATTTATTTTTGTATCATAAAATGTTGGCAGGAAAGTATGTTTTATTTACATAAATATAATATCAACCTAATTGTTTCAGAGAATTGTTTGGTTGAATAATAATAATTCACATTTTTCTGAATCACAATTCACAAACATAGCTAATATCTGATTTTTTCAGATCAGCTTGCAATCATAACCTACATTGAAAAAAGATTTTGAAAGATTTGAATTCAGTCACAGCTGCCTGTGATACTGGGTAAGACATTGTTCTACTCTTAAATGAATGCAGAGAACTTCCACCTGAGTCAGGGCAGTCATTCAATCATTAGTTCACAACAAATTAGTTTGACTCCATCTTCGGTCTGTGCCTTGCTCGCGGGCAGATGAATGTACATGGTGTTTCAGAATCACATCGCACAAGTTACTTATGGTGATGGCATCTGGCCTGCCCCCCAGACTCCAAGCATCTGCTACCTGGACCAGGTACTGGGCGAAGACGTTATCAAGTTGACAGTATTCTGCAGCACATTGTGTCTTGCAATGAAATCTCTAAAACCGTGTCCAACAAATTTCACCTTCACATTCACCAGTATCAAACTGAAATTGTACATCGCTGTTGATGGACAAAAATTAATACATGGGTCACCAACAGAATTTATCTGAAGAAAACAGCAGCAAATGGCAAGTCCAGCATCACGTCAATAACTGAACTTGACGATTTCTGTCCGGTGTACGTCGTCACACATATATTGTACTGGTACTCACGTGACTGTAAGAATGCACACCATAAGTGCACGTCTTGGCCTAACGCCCCTACAAATCTTCCTGATCTCACATACATCACTCTGTCACACATTCAACAATTGATAAGAATCCTCAAGCTGAGTGAAACATGAAACACAGAACAGTAGAGCACAGTGCAGACCTTTCGGCCCTTGACGTCCAGCCAACCTTTTATCCTACTCTAAGATCAGATTAACCTACATACCCTTCATTATGCTATAATTCATTTGCCAACCCAATAGTCGCTTAATATATCCCCAATGCAGCTGACTCTACTACAGTTGCCAGCAGTACATTCCACCCATGCACCATTCTCTGTGTAAGGAACCTATCTCTGACATCTCCACTAAACCTTCCTCCAATTGCATTAAAGTTTTTCGCCCTCGTGATAGATATTTCCACCATGGGCAAAAGTCTCTGGCTGTCCGCTCTATCTTTGGCTCTCATCATTTTGTGCACATCTATCAAGTCATCTCTCATCCTTCTTTGCTCAAATGAGAAAAGCCCTGAACTCTTCTTTGTTTGCATCCTGATAAATCTCCTCAGTACCCTCATTAAAGGTTCTACATCCTTCCTAAAATGAGGTGACCAGAACTGATCACAATATTCTACGTGTGTTCTCATCAGGGTTCCATAGAGCTGCAGCATAACCTCGCAGCTCTTAAACCATATCCCCATGCAAATGAAAACATCATACGCCTTCTTAACAACCTTATCAAACTGGGTGGCAATTCTGAGGGAGCTATGACATGGACCACAAGATCACCCTGTTCCTCCACAATGCAAGAATCCTGCTTTGTTTTCTGCATTCAAATTCGAACTTCCAACATGAATTGTGTCACACATTTCTAGGTTGAACTCCATCTATCACTTATCAGCACAATTCTGCATTCTGTCAATGGCCCATTGCAAACTACAACAGCCTTCCACACAATCCACAAATTCAACAATCTTTGTTTTATCGACAGACTTACTAATCTACCATTCCAATTTCTCATCCAAGTCAGTTATAAAAATCACAAACAGCAGAGGTCCCAGAACTGATCCCAACCGAACACCACTGATCACTGAGCTCCAGATTGTATACTTCCCATTTACCACCACTTTGTTTCTTCTATGTGGCAGCCAGTTCTGTATCCAGACAGACAGCTTTCCTTGTATCCTATCCCTTTTTCCTTTCTGAATGAACCTGCCTTGGGGAATATTATCAAACGCC
This sequence comes from Chiloscyllium plagiosum, assembly GCF_037043375.1. Lineage (NCBI taxonomy): Eukaryota > Metazoa > Chordata > Chondrichthyes > Orectolobiformes > Hemiscylliidae > Chiloscyllium > Chiloscyllium plagiosum. The sequence goes on along the minus strand of NW_028270174.1, from coordinate 53,492,951 downwards.
TTGTTAAAATCCATGCACACCACACCCACTGTTCCACCGTCTTCAATGTGTTTGATCACATCCTCAAAGATTTCAATAAGTTTTGTGAGGCATGACCTACCCCTCATAAAGCCATTCTGACTATTTCTAATTAAACTATGATTTTCCAAGTAATCATAAATTCTGTCCCTCAGAAACCCCTCCAATACTTTGCCCAATACCTGATGTAAGACTGGCTGGTCTGTAATTCTCAGGATAATCCCTAGTACCTTCCTTGAACAAGGAGTAACATTTACCGCCCTCCAATCATCTGGCACTACTCCAGTCGACAGTGAGGATGTAAAGATCATCGCCAAAGGGGCAGGAATCTCTTCCCTGTCTTCCTGTAGTAACCTCGGCTTTTGTCCGTCTGGCCCAAGGGATTTATCTATTCTTATGTTTGTACTTCAATCAATCTGTACTTCACCTCAAAATGTCTACTCCTTGTCCAAACAAATGATTGACTGCTTTCCATTTCAGGACTATATACAGTGCTGCCTTCTGGGACACATATGGTTCCCAATATCCTGTCTATCATGAATTGGAAAACAGGGGAAGGGACCAATACCTTCCTGACGAAGGGGAGATGCCCAAAGCTTTAAATCTTCTGTTCCTCAGATGCTGCCCGACTGGCTGTGCTTTACCAGCGCTACACGTTTCGACTCTGATCCCCAGTACCTGCAGTTCTCACTTTCTCCATTACTTCGAGCTCTCCCCTCTGCACACTGAACAGGGAAATCATCAGCAGAAACTCATTGATATGGAGCTGACTGTTTTGTTCTGGAAAGTTACATTTGATGAATACAATTATTAAAAGATAAATTACAATTCAACAAATATTCATTCATTCCCAGTGTTACAGTTTTGGCTCATGAATTGGGCAGCTTGAGCACAAGCAATGAATGATTGAAGAACTCCGCGTTATAGAATATTCCCAGTGTTATATTCCAGGCTGAATTTCCTTTACCATAAAGATGGGAATATTATCCGACAGACTGATATGATAAGGGAATGAGGTGAAATGGAAAAGTGTGACATTTTTGCCATCACAGAGGTAGTTTGAGGGAGGTCAGGGCTGACAACTCAATATCCAGTGGTACAAGATCCAGAGGCAAGACAGGAGGGGTGCTAAAAGAGGAAGTGGGTTTGCATTATTAATTATGGAGTCAGTTACTGCTGTAAGAAGGATCTTCTAATGAGGCTTGATGGTTAGAGCTCAGGATCAAAACCATGACCGACACACAGGCTGGGAATATATTGTAGACGCCCAGATAAAAGAAAGTACAGGAGCTGATATAAAACCACTTTACTGAGGTGTGTTAATACAACAATAGGATCATTATATTCAGGCATTTCAATTCCAAATATTCATTCGGGCAGTGATAACTTTTTAAGAGGGGACAGATGAAATTTATTCCAAAGAGCTTCTTATATCAACGTGTAGCAGAAACAACAATAGGCGGGGCTGTGCTGGGCCTCACCGTGGGGAATGATTTCAGTCAGATGTTGCCGGCGGGATTGGGATAGTATGAAAGGACCAGTGGCCGTGACTCCTGTGTTTTGAGTTTGTTAAGGAAAAGACCTAAAATGTTTGAAAAATAAAAGCTTTTTGGATTTGAGAGACCGATTTTATGTAAAAGATGACAGGATCTGGCCAAAGTGCAGTTGCTTCTGGGTGAAAGTGTAGCAGAACAGCGTGGGGCGGGAGTTGGTGGATCACTTGATCAAAATGGAAATGGTGACAGTATCAGCCCACCATGTTACACCGAAGATGAATTTTAGGAAAACAAGTCCAGAGAACCTCGGATGTCGACACAAATTCCGAACAGAATTAAAAAAGAAAGAGAAGGTTAAAACAGTTACAAAGTAAGCAGGTTAATAGAGGTCCTAAAAGAATATAGAAAGTGCAGGGTTAAACGTAAAAAGTCAGTAGAAGAGCAGAAGTGGAGGCGGGGAATTAAACATTAGAGGATAACATTAGCAAGAATTCCAAGAATAAATTTCTTTTTATTAAGGGGAAGAGGATAACGCGGAGAGAATTGGAAGTATTAGGGACTAAGGGGATAGCCTGTCCTCAGAGCCGGAGAATATGTTAAGCACTGACTTTCTTTCGGTCTTCAGTTGGAAGAATGAGTTCCTGGATCCAGGGAGAGTGACCGTATGATCCTTGAGCGAGTTGATACAGAATTGAAAAATGTGGTTCTGGAAAAACACAGCAGGCCAGGCAGCATCCGAGGAGCAGGAGAATCGACGTTTCGGGCATAAGCCCTTCTTCAGGAATGATACAGAAGCTGACGAAGAATTGGACGTTTATGCGGGATAGAGAGTGGGCAAATCCACAGATGAGGATGAGCTGGATCTTAGGCTGACGTGGAAGATGAGTGAGGAAATTACAGTCTCTTAACTTTTCATTTGTGTTTTGCCTCTGGCCACAGAGAGGATGGGTTAGGACAGGATAACATCTAATATTGATACAACTTTCAAACAGAGTGCTAGAAATACTGCATGAGATTAAAGACCTCCAATTCTCACATCAGTGAGAGGGAAACAATTTTAGAAAATTCTGTGGACTGTTGAGTCTGGCTCATTAAATATCTTCAGGGTTGAGGCTGACTGATTTTCATACAAGGTTTATGGAGAAAATGCAGACAAGTGGAATGGGGGTTTATCAAAATCGATCGCACCTAATTGAGTGGAAAAGCAGACTCAGTGAGCGGATAGACATACTGTTGTTCCTATGTCGAATTGTATCATTTTTACAATAACCTTATATTCGCTGGAACATCAACCTCTCTCGCTATGGAGTGAGACACAGTTTGGAAAGCAGTCGACGGATTCAAGGAATTCATAAATGCAGTACTATTAGACAGAAAGTACCAGGAGACTACGACAACGTGGATTGGCTGTCGGGGTGAAGATTAGCATCAGCGCAGTCAGCACTACCAGAAGGAAGACCTCAGTAAGACACCCTCCAAGGCCAAGCAGTGATCTTGTCTGGAAAGCAGGTAGTCAGCGGCCAGGTGTTAAAGTGTGCCTTATGCCCAAGTGCTACAACATTGCAGTGTCTCCCTCCTTCCCTAACCAAAACTAAATGTGAAGGGGTAGACAGACATGCTGTTGGTAGTGGAGTCAGTAGTAATGTTTGGCTCAAGAAGCTTTGGACAGCAGCAGCTCAGCAAAAACTGCAGGCAAGCTCAAATAAAGTCCTTTCAACTTTAGTCTTGCAGCAATGGAGATGGCAGTTAGGACTGTTAAACGTTCCTTCTATGGGATGTGGGAGCTCAGGGAAGCTCCCACCGTCCCTGATAGCTACACATGTAGAAAGTGCACCCAGATACAACACCTGGGAGACCGTGTTCGGGAGCTGGAGCTGGATGCACTGAGGATCATCCGAGATGCTGAGAACTTCATAGATAAATGCTTTCGTGTGGTGGTCACACCCAAGACCCGCCCCAATCATGTTTCTGTAATGACTATAATATCCCAGTCCCACGTAAAGATCCATGCCATGAGTACATCAGGCTTAACTGTCAGTCCTGTTGCATTTACATAAAGGCAATTTAATCCAACAGGAGTCCTTGCTCCCTGTTGTGTTCAAGACAGAGGAGGTGGGCAACCACCTGGAATGGCGAACGGAGTAGGCAGAGAGTGCAGGAATCCCCTGTGGCAATTCCCCGCGAAAACAAGCACACCGTTTTGAATACTGTTCAGGGGAATGACGTTTTAGGGGAAAGCAGCAGTAGCCAGGTTGGTGGCATTACCAATGACTCTGGCGCACAGTGGGAAAGGGTAAAGTTAAACAGGACCTTAGAGATAGGAGAGTCGATTTTTAGAGGGACAGATTGGAGATTCTGTGGCCTCAGACAGGAATCCAGGGTGGTGTGTTACCTCCCAGGTGCCAGATTCCAGGATGAATCCGAACGGCTGCAGAACATTCTCAAAGGGTGGTGGTGGTGCGGGGGAGGGGGGGGGGGGGGGGGTGGATGGGGGGCGGGGGGGAAGCAGCCACAAGTCATTGTGCACATTGGCACAAATGACACAGGTAGATATAGGAATGAGATCCTACAGAGTGATTAGTGAGAGCTAGGAGAAAAGTTAAAAACCAGGACCTTGACGGTGGTAATCTCCTGATTACTTTCAGTGTGATGAGCTAATGAAGGTAAGGACAGGAGGATATGGCAGATAAGTAAGTAACTAAAGAATTAGTGCGGGTGTGGGAGACGGAGAGATTCAGATTTTTAGATCATTGGTGTATTTTCTGTCATAGAGTTGACCTGATCATTAGGAACAGGTGTCACATGCAATGGGGAGGGAACCAATATCTTGTTGGCAAATTTTGCTGGTGCTATAAGGGAGGAATTAAACTATATTGGCGATGAGGGGTATCCTCGTGATCAGGGAGGCAAGTGCGAGGCTGGAAGGAGATACAATAATCAGAAACAAGTGAAGAGATAAGTCAGGCTGGAACATGATCAGGAGCAAGGAATGTCTGTTGGATTAAACTGCATTTATTTCGATGCAAGAGGTCTGCCATGTAAGACCTAAAAAATAATGGCGTGGATAGGAACGTGAGATTGGGATAGTATAGCATTTATAGAAACATGACGAAGCGATCAACAGGACTGGCATCTTAACTTACCAGGGTACAGGTGCTTTAGGAGGGACAGGGATGGTGGAAGGTGCGGAGGAGGAGTTGAATTTTTGATTAAGGGGATTACCACAGCAGTAATTAGAGATAAAATATCTGTCCGGTCATCCAGTGAGGCTTTGTGGGTGGAGCTAAAAAGTAAGAAGGGGATGATGATGCCACAGGGGTTGTACTCTAGGCCTCCAAATAGTCAACGTGAATTAGAGTAACAAATATGCAGGGAGAAGGGAGACATGCAGGAGCAATATGGTTGTCATAATTGTGGATTTTAATTTTTGTAACAGACTGAGACAGCCAGAACGTTAAGGAATTTGATGGAATGGAATCCGATAAGTGTGTTCAGGAAAGTTTCCTCAAGCAGTATGTAGAGGGTCCTACTTGGGAAGGGGCAAAACTCGAACAACTCTTGAGAAACAGGTCAGGACAGGTGACTGGATGACAGTGGGGGAGCACTTTGGGACCAGTGACCATCGTTCTGTTAATTTTCAAATAGCTATGGAGAGGGACAAAACTGGTTCACAGGCTCAAGTTCTAAATTGGGACAAGGTGAATGTTGATGGGATTAGACAGAAGCTTGCAGGGGTCGAGTGGAACAGTTTGTTTGCAGGTGAAGGGACCCCTGGCTAGTAGGAAGCCTTTAAACGTGAGAGAGCTAGAGTTCAAGGTTTATATGTTCCTGTGACAGTGAAGGGAAAAGTTGGCAGGAATGGGGAACCCAGGATGACAAGAGATATTTGGGCGTTGACTGGAAAAAGGGGTATGTGTGGCTCAGGCTCAGGCAACTGGGATCAAGGGAATCCCTGGCGGTATATAAGGGATATAGGAGTTTACCTTTGATATAAATAAAGAAGACAACAAAGGTGGTATGAAATAACCTTAGCTGAGAAGATTAGGATGAATCGAAAGAGGAACTTTAAGAATATGAAAGGAAAGCAATAACTAGTGAGAGAATAGGACTCCTCAACTACCAAAGTAGACATATATGTGTGGAATCATAAGAGATGGACGAGGTCCTCAACAAATGTTTCTTCTCTGTATTTACCGTGGAAGAAGACATAAATACTTGGGGTCTTGAGGAAGTTAGTGGCGATATCTTAGGGGCAGTCCATATCACAGTAAAGGAGGTATTGGGCGTACAAGGATGTTTGACGGTAGATTAATCTCACGGTCATTAGCAAGTATATCCATGAACACTGCAAGGAGCTCGAGAAGAACTTGCGTGGAGCCTGGTTAAAAAATGGTTTCACTATTAACCAAATTTGTGATTCTGGAAGACTGGAGGATAACAAATGCTGTGCCCTTATTCAAAAAGATCTGTAAAAATATGTCTGGGAACTATGGACCAGTACATTTAACATCATTGGTAGGTACATTACTTGAGAAGATACCAAGGTATAAGATGTACATGCATTTGGAAAGGCAGGGTCTGATTATGCATAGTAAGCATGGCTTTGTGCATGGAGGTTTATGCCTAAAAAACTGTTAAAGTTATTTGATGATGTGACCAGGAAGGTTGACTTTGGCAGGGCGTTAGACGTTGAAACGTATGGTGCTGGAAATGCACACCAGAGCAGGCAGCGTTCAAGGAACAGGAGAATCGACGTTTCAGACATAAACCCTTCAAAAGGAATGTCCAAACATCGATTCTCCTGCTTCTCAGATGGTGCCTGCCGTGTCGTGCTTTTCCCGTGCCACACTTTTTTCGCTCTGATCTCCAGCATCTGCAGTGCTCACTTTCTCCTCGGGCGGTAGAATGTGACTGTATGGATTTCAGTTACAAAAGAACAGAATGAAGGTTTTTAGCCCCTAGAACTCATATACAGTTACAGGAGAAGGCTAATCAGCCTCTCGAGCCTATGAAACTGTACTCCGAGTAGATCACGCAGCACCCATATCCTGTTGCACAGCAAATGGATCAGCTACTTGAATTCCGTAACACAGGAAATCGATGAGGCCACAAACTGACTGGACTCTGGTGTACACTGGAATAACAGGAGGCCATTTAGCTCCTCAAGCCTGCTCTTCCCTTCAGTAACGTCAGGGCTGATCTGGTATCGTCTGCAATTTCTCTTTCATGCCCAAAGTCTTGTAGCCCTTGAATCTCTGGCGTGTCAAAATCCATTGACACCCAGTCCCACCCCCTTCCCAATCATTTCTGTTATGCAGCTGTCTGGGACAGAGCGTCCCCAACAGTCTCTACCCTCTGAGAGAAGGAAACATTCAGCGCACATATACCTTGGCCTATTGACATGAACAAAAGATACAAACTCAGCGTCAGAGTGGCCCTGACAATATGGCAGGATTTGACGGAGCAAGGTGTCAAGCAGTCTGAATAAGATTGAACTGAATGGGATCAGGAGTAAACTCCCCACTGGGTCATTCAGAACACAATGTGGCTAGTAGACAGCAATCCTCTTTGTCCCTGGATATTTCTGTGGGCGATCCTCAGGGTAGCTTCCTCGGCAAAAACACTTTCAGCTGTTCCATCAACGTCTTTCCCTCCGTCATTTGATCAAAAGTAGAGATGTTCTGTGAAAATCACACACAGCTTCAAAACTGGACAAGGTTCAAGCTCATGTTGTTAACGTGTAGGTAACATTCATGTAACAGCACTGCTAGACCCTGAACATTTTCACAGGATAAAAAGAGGAGCTCTTTCAGCATCTCAAGCTGGTTACACAGGAATGTGAGAAAGCCATTCAGCCCTTTGAAACTATTGGATAAGCAGAGTCACAGCCAATTCACTCTCTCCTGCTGATTACACCTGAAGATATTTTTTTAAAAATGCAAATATTGGAAAGCAGGAGGCTGGAAGACCACACCAAGCAAAGCAGCATCAGGAGGTGGAGACGTCAACACCTTGGGTGTAACATTTCTTCAGGAGTGGGGATGGATGTAAGGATGTTTACAGGTAAAGAAGCGGCGTGTGGAGGAGGAGATGGTGTGGTGAGGTGGGGATAGACCAACACTGGTAGAGGGTACCATCGGGTTAGTCGATTGGAGGAATTAATGCACTTGGAAGCTGGAAGAAGGATTGATCAGAGGAATGGAAGGGAGATGCACGGGCTAGGAAGGGGGGAGGTGATGGGAAGGGAGTGGGAGGAACTGGGAACGGAGTCAGCAGATTGGAAGGGTGTTTATTTGAAATTGGAGAACTCAGTGTTCTCGCAACATTCGAGACACTGACACATCAAAAGAAGAGACCATTCGGCCCCTCTAAACAGTGATACTGAAACAGGAGGTTGTCTTTGATACTGCAACATGACAAACTAATGAAACAGAGTCTGCACAGACAGACTGATCCATGTTGTTCCCCCGGCTCCATTGCTAATGGTACACACGTGTTATGTTAACATCGTTTGCTGACCGTGAGGAGGGAAAGTGAGTGATTTGTACCAAGTTCCAAGGTGTTATGGACGAGTCTATAGCACTCAAAACATGCTTAAGCACACAGCCCAGAACATAACTTTGCAATTTGTTTCATTAAGTGTACGGTGAAAATTAACTGGTGTAATTTAGCTAAGTTGACTACTGGATTTTAAAACAGACAAAAACTTTATTCACAAAAGTACGCAATGAACACAAAGAACACAATAAAGAAGGCCTTCAGAACTCAACCTATCCAGCTAGACTTAATTATGCTGTTTCGACTGCACGTAACAGTCCCAATAAGCAAACTCTCTTTAAAACCCATTACAAATGGAACACATGCCTACGCGTTGAAGTTGAAGAGCAAAAAAGAGAGAGAGTTTCCACACAGCTCCCTGTTGAACTTTCCAGTTCAAGACTCAACTGAAAACTCAGCTCAGCTCAGCTGAGCTCATCTAGTTCAGCTAAAAGAGCTCATCACTCCCATTTCATTATTAAGGTCACTTCTAAAGCACGACCACTTTGTACTGAAGTCTCACCTGTTCACAGATAAAAAAAAAGGCCTCGAAAATCGTTTTAGTCTCTTTACCAAACCAGACTGACCGGAGTCAGGCCCAGTTTTATTGTCCCTCTGAAAACAATCAAGGACAGAGTCCTCCTGAGCCAAGGAAAAGCTTCTTGACCAAAAAGGGACTAGCTTTGTGACGCCTCCCCCTTGAAAAATAAACCATCAATACCAAAAGATGACTGCAGTTTTAATCATTTAAACCCAGTTGTTAGTCTAAAAACGCAACATACACTATAGCAACTGTAAACATGCATACATGCAAACATGCACAACCCTATGCAAATTCAGGCCGCGGTACAAAAACAACCAAACGCCTCCATATCTCATTCAAGTTTCAATAATGCACGTTTTTGCAACCTGCCACATGCACAATTGTCATAATGAATGGCTGCAACAACAAGCTCCATCGAAACAGTCTGGAATTTTTGTCCTTATTTTTTTCCACAATTATGAATGGGTTGTGATCAGCGTATATGATTGTCTCAGATGCATCACTGGTGATATAAACACTGAAATGTTGTCATGCCAACACCAAGCTTAAGCATTGAATATTTCTGTTCATGAAGTTCAACTTCCTGGAAAAATAACCGTTGGGTCTCTTGATTCCCTTGTCATCTTCCTGCAGGAGCACCGCATCGACACCCACATCACTGGCATCGATAGCCACCTTGAAAGGCTTTGTGTAATCCGGTGTGGCTCATACTGGGGGCAGTGGTTAACAAAGTTTTTAGGCTGTCAAATTGGCAGTTTGTTGTTCACTGAGAGTTCTTGCCCTTTTTAACTAATTTGGTGAGTGGAGCAGCCACACGGGTAAACTTTGGCACAAACTTTCAGTAAAATCCAGTCAATAGCAGTAAACGTAATCCTGCTTTTTGCCGATGGTGTGAGAAGTTTCCCACTACTTTTGTTTTTGTATCTCATGGGGCTATTGGTCCATTTCCAATAACATGGCCCAGGAACGTGACTTGGGCTTTCGCAAATCCACTTTTAGCTGGGTTTACCACCAAGCTTGCCTTCTGAAGTCGAGAGAACAAGTCCGATAAATGCTGAAAGTGTTTCATCGATGAGTGATTAAAATCACCAGGTCATTAATGTACACTACATAGTTGAGCTATCCGGCAAAAAACATTATTGTCAATCTCTGAAATGTGGCTGGAGCATTTTTCATACCAAATGTCATGGCTTGGAACTGATGTAGTTCATTTGATGTTATGAAAGCCTAAATTGCCTTTGTTCTCACTGGCAGAGGTCCTTGCCAGTAGCCTCTGAGCAAGTCTAACTTAGAAATGTAAGTGGCTTCTCCCACTTTTTCGACACAGTTCTCCAAACATGCATCAGTCTTTGTAACGGTGTTGACTGTGTGATAGTCCCCACTTGACCTTCGGGTACCATTTGGCTTTGGCATCATGACTATAGGTGGGTTCCAGTCATTGTGACTCACTTCGATTATAACATCTTGGATCATTCACTCTATCTCTTTCTGAACCTGTCCCAACTTTGGAGGGTTATGCCTATAATGATGTTGCTTAATCAGAACAGCATCTCCTATATCTACATCATGCACAATTATGGTAGCAATTCCCAGTTTATTTTCATATATCTGCCAAAGTGATAATAATAACTCTTTTGGGTCATTTCGATTTTCTTGTGGAAGGTAACTCGATAATTTATCCCAATTTTTGACAACTTTCTCATTGTTCAATTTGATTTGAGGAATGTCCCATTCAGAATCCTCTGAACTTGGTTCTTCCCTCTCTGCTGTCATCATGAACACCTTCTCCTCTTGCTTTCTTTCACTATCAAACTATCTTTGAGCACATTCACATGACACACTTTGTGAGATTTCTTCCTGTCTGGAGTCCTTATCAATTTTCTACAACTTTTTAAGCTGTGATGCTGCATAATGAGATTGCCTCTGGATATCTAGTCGGCACATCCATTATTGTTAATAAATGCTTATTCCCACCGTTTGTTTGTGGTAGGGGACCTACGCAATCAATCAAGACTCTTGTGAAACGGTCCTCAAATGCTGGAATAGGTATTAAAGATACAAGTTTTATTACTGCCTGCGTGACATGTTTGACACGTCTGGCAAAATTCAGCTACATCTTTATGCAGTCCAAGCCTGTAAACAAATCTTTATATTTTAGCCGGTGTTGTCCTCACCCCAAAATATCCTCCAACTCATAGCTCAAGTGCCAATCGCCTCCTTTATATATCCAACTGGCAAAATAATTTGATGAATTTCTGCCCATTTCTGCTCTGCTTGAAATTGTGATGGTCTCCATTTCTTCATTAAGACATCATTTGTTAAGTAATAACAGACAGGAATGCTTTCTTTCTTGCTTGCTAAATGCCTTTTGATATAACTGTTTTAATTCCTCATATTTCTGCTGCAAGTCAATCAACTTAGCAGAGCTAAAAATACTTGCATGTTTTCCTACTGCTCCTTCTCTGTTCTACTTAGCTGGTTAAAATAAGATTCGGATAACTCTACATCAGCTTCCTTTTGATCCATGCCTTTTGATCCCTCCTGCTTCAACCTGTACATTGTGATCTGTGATTCCACAATCAGTGAAATTTCCTAGATAATCATTCTCCAGGTCTTCCGTTGCCTGCATCTCCACTGGCTTTTCAATTAGAGTAGGCTGCATTCCTACCGGTGAATCAGCTATACCATTTGCAAGGACAAAGCTTATTACTGGAGCTGAGAGTTAGGGTCCAGTACTCCTATCACTCCTCCACTGTTCTCACTTTACATAACTGAGCACTTTTTGTCTCACCATGAATTCTTGTTACCAGCACATTTTCTGACATTATTCTCTCAGGAGTGCATATCTCCTCATCCCTCAGCATTGCAGACGGAGAAGATTCTGCGACCTATTACTCCTGGCCAATGTGAATTTCCTTAAATCTTCCAATATATATTTTTAAGCAGATCTGACACATCTTCATTAATCAACCTCTGATCATCTTGTAAACTCTGAGACAGTTGTCTAACTTCTCTTGTGCTTTTTGTTATTCGTCCAACAAAACTTCCACGCTCGTCTAGTTTTCCTACATTTGGTTTTCTGCTCGCCCACTAATACAGTGATTTTGTGTGGCCCATTTTATTGTAATGAAAACACATCAGCCTTTAAAATTCTTTGTCCCCCTCAAGGGTTTCTTTTTTTACCCTGTGGTAAATTATCCTTATGACCGTCACTGAGATCTATCGTTCCCTTTCCACGTGAGGAAATCTTTTTGCTCTAATTTCAATTCTTCATGGAGTGAAATTGATTCTGGAAGCCAAACCGAGTCTATAGAACTGGATTCCTGATGAAGGGCTTATGCCCGAAACGTCGATTCTCCTGTTCCTTGGATGCTGACTGACCTGCTGTGCTTTACCAGCAACACATTTTCAGCTCTGTTCATTATCATCAGCCACTTCAACAGATCACCTTGCTGTTTTAACGGTCTTCTTTTCCATATGATTTCACACCACTTCAGGCAGTGAACTTCTGAATTCATCCAAAATACTTACCTCTCTAATGGCATCATATTTTTGCTTGATTTTTAAAGTGCTTATCCATCTAACGAAGTAACTCTGTTTGACCGTTTCAAACTCAGTGTAGGTTTGAACAGGGTCCCTACTTAGATTTCTAAAAAGTTGTATATAGCCGTCTAGGACAAGCTCAAATGAAGGTAAAATGGATTTTTCACCTCCTCATACTCCCCAGATACCTCCTCTGATAGTGATGCAAATACCTCACTTGCCCTACCTACAAGTTTCGTTTGGATCAACAAAACACACATTGCCTCTGGCCACTGCATTTGTTTAGCCACCTTTTCAAATAATTTGAAAAAGACTTCGACATCCTTCTCATCAAATTTAGGCAATGTTTGAAAATAAATGAACAGGTTCTTACTGGGGCTTCTGACTATCAGGGACTTGCTCATTCTCACTCTCTTCCTCACGAAGCCCCCAAAGCCTTTCTCTCCAGCCTTTTCTGCTGACTGTCAGTTTTTGCTGTCAAAAAGCTTTCTCATTTTTTCTCCTCTACTGCTCTCTCTTTTTCCCTTTCTCTGGCTTTTAATCATAACTCAAACTCTTTCATTTCTGCTGCCCTTTCTTACCTTTAGCCTCCAACTCAAGCTGCTTCATCTGCATTTGAATTGTTGCTAACTCTATAGATTCTGATGGTTTCTGCAGCAGGTTTAATTGATGAACTATTGCTGTAACTATGTCTCCTTTCCTCACAGAAACACGCAGTTCCAATTCCAGCTTCTCTGCTAATGCTTGCAACTTGGTCTTATTCACTTTTTGCAAGCCTTCCAGAGTTACTGCATCTTAATCGACAAATCTTCTGGCGTCTGAAAGGGAAATTACTATCCCAAGCTTTGCCTACCTAACAAAACCAACACCCAAAATAAAGACACGAGCACCTCACACTCGCTGTTTAAAATCCCGCGAAGAGCCCCCAATCTGTTATGTGCTAGGCTAGACCACTCAAAACATTCTTAAGCAGGCAACCATAACTTTGCAATTTGTTTCACTAAATGTACAACGAAAATTACCCTGAGTAAGATAGCGAGTTTGTCCACTAGGTTTTAAAACAAACAAAAACTGCACTCACCAAATTAAACAATGAATTACAAAGAATAGAATAAATAACCCCGACAGAACTCAACCTATCCAGCTAGACCTAATTTAACTGTTCCGAATATACACAATAGCCCTAATAAGCAAACTCCCTTTAGAATCCAGTATAAATGGAACACATGCTTACAGGTTGAAGGTGAAGGGCAGATAAGAGAGAGGGAGTTTCCACACAACTCCCTGTTGAGGTTCCCAGTTCAAGACAACTGAAAATTGCTCAGCTCATCTCAGTTCAGCTAGTTCAGCTAAAAGAGCTGACCACTCTCCTTTCATTATACAGGTCACTTCTAAAACATGATCACTTTGGCCTGAAGTCTCATCTGTTTACACATAAACTAATATATCTGAAAATCCTTTTCATCTCTGTACCAAACCAGACTGACTGGAGTCGGGTCCTGTTTTATTGCCCCTAAAATCAAGAGCGGTCTCCTTGAGCCAAGGAACAGCCTTGAGAAAACAAAAGGGACTAGCTTTTTTTGAAAGAGAAGATAGGCTAGTGTTCTGCATGGAGGTCACAATCTGGTGGGAATGGCTAACTCTATCAGAGGGTGACTGCTGACAGATCTGTGAACAAGATGACGCTTAGTTCAGGGTCACACAACAACTGCACATTGAGGTGATGAGAGTTCATTCAGAACCTGGAGCTCTCTCTCAACCATCATGGTGGGGGTGTTGTGGTGAAACGGTTAAAAATTATGTCCCAATACATGTGTGAATCTAACCGGAATGGAGGTGTTGCTTAGTCCCGTGTGAATCTTATTACACACCTCCCCGTGTGAATCTTCTTATCTGTATGTAACCAGAATGGAATGTGTTTTTTAGCCTTGCTCTGCTGTTCACATGAATGTTTATATCTGGAAAAGAGTATATCAGCTGGAAAAGTCTCCAGTTCGGTGAGTCTGCTCCGGGGTTACGTTTAACCGCCGAGCGTGGGTTGTTGGCAACCGCTCTACGAGAACTGACGGCTCCCAGTTCCGGTAACATGTAGAGTGAGTATAAGCCAGACCCGGGAGTCTGCTCCGGGGTTACGTTTAACTGCCGAGCGTGGGTTGTTGGCAACCGCTCTACGAGAACTGACGGCTCCCAGTTCCGGTAACATGTAGAGTGAGTATAAGCCAGACCCGGGAGTCTGCTCCGGGGTTACGTTTAACCGCCGAGCGTGGGTTGTTGGCAACCGCTCTACGAGAACTGACGGCTCCCAGTTCCGGTAACATGTAGAGTGAGTATAAGCCAGACCCGTTGTAAGTATGAGACCTGGTTGTGGCGACGCTGCGGGGAATAAAATGCTCATATTCTAGCAGACTCGCCTCTTGGTCGTTTGTTCTGTGTCAGACTACTCTCCTACGAACCTGACCTTGAGAATTTTTTAAAACAGGTGTCCACAGAGCTATGTAAACTATCATAGAGTCATAGAATCCTACAGCACGGAGACAGTCCGTTTCGCCCAAACTGGTTCATCCTGATAAAAATGTACACCCGTGCTAACCTCATTTCTCTGCACTTGGCCCATATCCTGCTCAACATTTCCTATCTCTATATTTGGCCAAATGTGAAGATGTGTATCGCGGAAAACACGTTATATTTCACGCTACAACGTTTTGTTTTGGAAGTAATGACCGTTACTCCATAACACTCAAGTTTTGATACAATCAGTTTTTTATTCTTTTGTAGAGATACAGCTTAAACACATATTTCCTTCACGCTCTCCTCATGGTACCATCACTGCAGGGATTGTATGGTGAAACTCCATTACACAGTCACTCTGTTGCAAGGAGATCATTCATTATAAAAGAGAGAAATTCTTTTCAAAGCGACAAAGTACTGTCTCAATAACACTTTACAACTGCAGGAAGGTGCCATCACACACATACTGTACTGAATTTGCAATGAACGATACCACACATTTACTGTGCTGATTACTTACTGCACCGCATGAATTCTGTCAGTGACTCATGTCTAAGGATGTCCAGCTCCTTCTTACCAAGAGCACTTCCCATTATCTTGCCTTCTCATAAATACAAAACGAGAATTATGGTATGTTTTGCCAAATCATTTCTTTGCCTTATGAAGCAAAGCCACACCAAAAGCACCATCACTATTGTCAGTGGAGATGCTGAGGAGACGATGGTTTAGCTGTATTATCTCTGAAATATTAGTCCAGGGAGCCAGGTAATGACCCAGAGCCAGGATTCAAATCCTACCACGGCAAATTTTGGAATGAAATCAATAAAATATCAGGAATTCAGAGTCAAATAAAACAATGAAACCATTCTTGATTGTCCTACCTGGCACCCTCATGATCTTCATGGAAACCAATCTACCATCTTAACCAGGTAGGGCTTACACGTGACTCCAGAACCACAGGAATGTGTTTAACTCTCAGTTGTAGTTTGAAACGGCCAAGCCAGCCACTCAGTTATATCATACAGTACAAAGTGTCAAAGAGATAAAACAGGACGGAACTAAGCACTGTCTCCTTACAGCCCACAGACTGCAGTGGGTCAGGAAGGCAGCTCACCAACATCTTCTCAAGGACAATGAGGAAAAAGAATTAAATGTTGGCTCAGCATCCATTAATGAATACAAGAAGATGATTACACTAAGGGAAGGGAGACAAAGGGGTATAATTCACTTCAACAGTTACTTTGATTTATACCTCACATGGGCATGATTTTCACTAACATGGGAACAAGAGAAAAATAAATAAGTTTAATCTCGTTTTTTATTTCCATCCCAGCTGACCATCAACAATCCCTTTGTTTGCTTCTTTCTCTCTCTCCCTCTCCTTCTCTATCTATTCAACACAGTCCTACTCCCCTTTACAACAGATGTCCCTGTCACCAGCATCAATCACGCTATTTCTCAGTTGTGTTCAGTTCTGTGTATGCTCATTGGACTGTAAATGCCAATTTTGTTTTTCTCTCAATCCGAGGCTGTCAAATCTGTTCAGTTACTCTGGAACTTTCTCATTCTTTTTTGCTTCTGATCTGTGCGGAATTCTTTGTTTTATTTAACATTTAATTATGTTATTACATGGATGTCTGCATCGCTGGCAAGGGCAGCATTTGTTCACCTCACTAAATGCCTTTTCTTGTGAGGTCATTCTTTCAGGCAGTATATAGCCAAGCACATTGGCTGTGGGTCTGACGTCAGTCTTAAGTCAGACCAGGTAATAATGCTAGATGTCTTTAACAAAGGACATCAGTGAAATAGATGAACTTATTGACAACATTCTGGTTGATAGG
Source organism: Chiloscyllium plagiosum (assembly GCF_037043375.1). NCBI lineage: Eukaryota > Metazoa > Chordata > Chondrichthyes > Orectolobiformes > Hemiscylliidae > Chiloscyllium > Chiloscyllium plagiosum. Next base: position 53,476,464 of record NW_028270174.1, on the reverse strand, counting down.
AGTTAAAATCGTTTTTCTTTCCAATTGCTGTCATTGAGTTTAAGTTCTGACATCATCTGTGATAGGAACTGAAACAGTATCTTTATGTTTCACAATCTGGGCCTCTGAATTACATTTCTTGTAACACTACTAATATGACAGTGTGCCTCTCGTGGAGTTAATTTAGAGACAAGAACAATGTTGTGATCGAAATATTTGCAACTGAAATCGTGCTTTGAGGAGAGCTGGAACCATATAGTCTGAATTTTATCAAGACATAGATAATCGTTTATTAAGCATCAGCATTGATGCCAAGATGGTAACTGGGGATATTATCGAGCTGGTAGTGGATGGGTTTGGTGACAGCCGGAATACCGAGACATAAATTAATTCAGGGAAAAAAAGGTCTTTCGGGATTGTGAACAGTCTTGTTCTCAGATATTTGTGAGGCCAAGAGTGTAGGCGTTTCTGAAGTCTGTGGGTAATGAATAGAATTTGCATTTGAAACTGAAGACAACAATTTCCGTCTTTACCAAATATAGATAACAGAAATATCAATGAAGTTTGACATGGTTTATGGGATACATAAATGGATAGAGATGGAGACACTTACCAGGAACACCAAAAATAGCAAGCATGGGATAGTAAACCGCCTGAATAATCAGCAGTGCACCGTATATGTGATCTGATAATGTCGACCCAGACCAGGAAAAATATAAAGACCCAAGGATAAACTCCTGCCCATCGTTGCAGCATTCCAGTCTAATGTTCTCAGATTCTAATCCATTAATGGAACATACCAGATTATTCTCAGATGTTGATCTCTCCTCTTATTGTCCCTGGAGCTTGTCGGACTTTGGCTCCATTTACCAACTTACTTTCTTCTATGTGTGAGCCAAGTCTTGCGTGTTCTTTAAATGAAGCAATAGGAGAAGATATTCGGTCTCACACTTTAAGTTTATTTGAGCAGTAAGTGGATAAAGCATTCAGAGCTCTGGGTCTCGACCTTTCTGTCCCTGACAAACTATACAGTGTGTCAGTTCAGAAAAAATACGCACACTTGTCCCTGACCCAGTCTTTTTATATAATAAAAAGCATCATGCAATCACTAAGGTGGGATTATCTTCTGATTGGCTGTTGATCTGACTCCATTCTCTGCCTCCTTGCTTTCCCGGATGTTCGACCCCACGTGACCCCGTTTTGCCCGCGAAACGAAGAACCACGTGACCTTGTTTTGCAACGGGGTACCACGTGACCCTGTTTTGCCTGCGATACGGAGGACCATGTGATCTCGCTGCACGCCTTGAAACGGTGTATCACGTGACCTCCCCGTGCGCCTCCGGCTCGTGAAGCAGTGCATCACATGACCCCGCTGCACGCCTCCGGCGCGTGAAGCAGTGCATCACGTGACCTTGTTTTGGAACGGAGCGAAGCACCACGTGATCTAGCTCTGCGCACGTGCATAACGGAGCATCTCCAAAGGCTTCCGAATATCGAGTCTATTCACAGTGGCAGCCAGCCTTATATTTACAAATCCCCCTTTCGGTCTCTTCAAAATGAGACCAACAAACGAGTTTTATACATCACATTCACTCTCCGATGCATAGTTTTCTCTTCTTGCCAGAGCCATGGTTTCTGTCTCCATCCGTAGGGCGAGGGAGCCTTCCCTTCAATTGCTGTGATGATTACCCCCTGCAGTCTGACCGCATGGGATGTCCCCTCCACCACCCTGTTAGGTCCTGTCCACCTTGGCTCTGAGCACTTCCGTATGATCACCTTCAGCAGGACCCAGTCCGTGGTAGGTGGCACCTGGCTCTGTCGGTCCCCCTTTTCTAATCCAACCTGTTTGGAGAAAGCTGACACCAAAGCTGTTAGTTGATCATAGTAAGGTTTGTACCTTAGAGAGGCTCCTCCTCCCTCTAACATCTGTATTCCAGCTCCTGGTTCCGGGAACTGCTGCCCTGTTGTTAGCTCATACGATGTAAACCTTGTGATGGAGTTTACTGAACTTCTAATAGACAGTAAAGCTAAAGGTAGGGCGTCCACCCAGCTTAACTTTGTTTAGTGCACACACTTTTCCTATTTTTCCTTTTATGGACTGATTCATTCTTTCCAATTTTCCCTGTGACTGAGGATGGTACACTGTTCCAAACGCATGTTTCAGTCCTAAAGCTGCTTCAACTTCTTACAGGTCTTTGTTCTTGAAATGTGTGTCATTATCTGACCTGACTCTCTTTGGAAACCCATGCATTGGAATGTATTGGTTAATCAAAAATTTGATCACTGTTTTTGCGTCTTCCTTTTTCGCAGGTATTGCTTCTGGCCGACCAGTGTATGCAGCCACTGCTACCAAAAGGTACCGGTATCCGTTTACAGTCTACTGCAATGAAACTTGGTAAGTCCTTGTCCCATGCCATTAAAATGTATGGTACTCCAATTAAAAAGAAAACATTGATGGAAGGCTTAATTCTTTTCCATAACCATTTTGAAACTAATAGAGTTATGATTGCAAGATCCAAACTACTCCCCCAACTTTACTTCAGACAGATGCCCTGTATATTGCACAGAAGTCAAGTGTTGCTCCTTCTCTAATGGGATCATGCACATATGGATATAGAAAGTTTTCTTGAATATATTTGGCAAGTACGTCACCATCCAACCCTTTAACACTATTGTAGTGCAAATCAATTTTTAAAAAATTAAAATCCCCCATTATTACAACCTTATTAAGTGCACATATATCTGAAATCAACCTCCATGTTTGTTTCTCAATTTCTTTCTTACTGTTGGAGAGCATATGGTACAGTATCATCCACGCGTTCTTTCCTTTCTTATTTTTTAAATTTCTTCCAATATATTTTCACTGGAACGATTTGTCACGTCTAAGATTAGACTCCCTACAGTATGAAAACAGGCCCCTCAGCCCAACAACTCCATATGGACCCTCTAAAAGAGTAACACACAAAGACACATTCCCCTATCCTATACTCACCTCCGACAAATGCACCTCACACTGTGGGAAATTTAGCATGGGCAATTCAAATAACCAGCACATCTTTGGATTGTAGGAGGAAACCCACTCAGACACGGTGAGAATGTGCAAACTCCACACAGATAGGGGTCTGAGGTTGGGATCAAACCAGTGACCACTGAGCCGCCATGCCACAACTAAGCATACCAAACAATCTCTTCAAAGTGATCTTTACTTTCTTATGTTTAATACTATCCATATGTTTTATCTGGATGGTTTTCAGAAATATCTTCCCCAGTTCCCACAATAATTTATTCCTTAATCAAAAACGGCAGGCATCCTTTCCCTGTTTATCAAATGTCTCTCTTTCTATCCTTTCTTTGACACCTAACACCTGGAACATTGAATTGCCAGTCTTGAACATCACTCAGCCAAGTTTCTGTCATAAATTTGATGTCCCAATCCCATGTTCTTTAACATGCTCTGAGTTCATCAGCCTTCCCTGTAAGACCCCTAACAGTGAAATAAATGCAATTCAGTTATTCAGAATTTCTATATATTCTGATTCTCTCATCGTTCTTTTCTAGTTGATGTGCTCTCGTCACATTCATAATCTTCTCCATCCATCGTACCATTAACACTGCTACTTAGAATACTCCCCTTGCCTTCTCTGTGAATATAAAGACTCCCTACACAGAGTGAGCAATTCTCACTGCTAACATATTGGTCGGTCTCCAGTTTAGATTAGACCAATCCTTTTTGAACAGATCGTTTCTATTCCAAAACACATTCCAATTTCCCAAAATCTAAATCACTCAACAACACACCAGTTCGTCAGCCATTGATTTTTCTCCTTTCACCCTTTGTTCCTTTCCTGATTGATTTTGGCATTGGGAGTAAACCAGAAATGACTACTTTAAAGTTTTTATTTTTAATCTTCGACACCACCTCTTCAATTCACTCTGTATTGCTTTAATCTTTTCTCTACAAAAAATGTCATTCCTACCAATATTTACAATAATTTCTGGCTACTCAATCTCACCCTTAAAAATGTGCTTGAAGTGTTTGGAGTCATTCTTAATCCTAGCACCGAGAAGAGTCACAAGCCATCCTAAACTCCCACTCAGTGCCACATAATTTCCTGTTGACGTTTCTGACAGAAAAGTCCACTGTAGCAATAATTCTACTAAATCTTCTCAAACTCTTCCGAACATAAGAATCATTCGAAGTGTCCAATAATTGTCTGCTCTCCCATTTTCCTCAGAGAGATAATCCCCTTCAACAGTTCCAAAAACTGAAAATCATTTTGACAGAGTAATAGCCATCGCAGACGTTTGAACTACCTTCTTATATTTCCTGACAGTCACTATTAATCTGACTAAATTGCTGGATAATGATTTTTCTAAATATTCTAGCCATCCTCTCTGTACCTTATATATGGTCTTAGTAATGTTATGTTTAAAGAAGGATTTTTCATGATACCTTATATATGTTACCTTTCATTACCTACAGACAATAATGTTAAGATGGAAATAATATAGAAACATTTACATGTCAAACATATCAATGTTGATTAAAACCAATCATTTAGCTAAATGAATCAATAAAAACATTTATCTTCAATAAATGCCTCGAACAGAATTTTTTTCTCAGGAGCTGAAAACATGTAGGACTCTCCAGAATGAAGGCACAACTCCTTGTTTACAAAAAAAGACTTTAATTTTTCGAAAAAATGTTTTGCAGCATAAAAAACCTTTTAAAATATGAATACACTTTATTTTTTTAAACCACCCCTTAAAATGTTCTTTAAAAAATATTCGTTTGAAAGAAAATCGTGATTTTCTGCTTGTTTTTGCATGTTAATAGAAATTGAAACATAATGTTTTATTAATAAACTATAACAACTTGATCATCTGTAAAAAAAAGTTAATAAATATTTAACTGCCTGCAATCCCAGAAGCAGCTGTCAGTTCCATGCTGCTCAAAGCGCATTTTTTGAAACATTTTTTTACAATATGAATAAACGTGGCTGAATGTTTTAATAATTTGTTTCCAGTTCAAGGTAGACTTGACGATATGATTTGATCTCCTTCCGTGAGTCTATGTGTAGAATTTAATTGGAGCTTTATCCTCATCACTCTAGCTCTTTCAAACAAAGTTATGAATCTGTATCCATCGTACAGGTGAAAATTCCTTCAGCTCCTGATGGAGGTGTTTAACAAAATGAGGGGTCGGGACAGGGTGAACAGAGAGGAGCTCTTCCCGTTGCGCCAAGGCTCAAAAACAAGAAGACACAATTATAAAGTGAAAGTGGTCTCACCATTAATCTGTAAGGGAAACTTTCCTATTTCTAAATGTATTGGGCTTCAAAATAATTCAAGTTTTATGTTGCCTCCTGAACAAAACTTGATGTTGATGTGAGAGGTTTTGTTTTGTGATCCAGGTTCCCCTTCATGATGCCTCAGTTTTGCAATCTGTCCATTGAAATACTACACTACTTTTCCATTCAACTCACCAACGTATTCGAAGACAGAAACATTTTCCCAAATATGATCCAAACGCCAATATTTGTCCGTTTCCTTGACCCACCTATTAATATTTATAGACTCATATCCTCTTCACATCTTGTTTTTCTAACATTATGAATATTTGTTTTCTTCCATAATACATTCAAAATAGTTTTCAGAAGATATCGATTACGGCCTCTATACAATAGAATTGAGAATGTGATATTTTTACTCAAGATCTGAACTTAACGTTGCAATAACGCTAAAGTGTTTTGTTGTCCCGTCACCCAGTTCCCAGACTGCAGTTGCAGCAAATTGTCATTTTGCAAAATGGCTAGTTCTCCGTATATTTCATAAGAACCAACTTTGTTAACCAGATGCCCATGTACAACATTGGTAAACGCCTTAACAAAGTTCATATCGATAATGTAAGCCTTTCTGCCACAATTAATCTTCTCAGTCACTTCTTCAAAAAAATATCAGACAAGTAAATGACACACAATATCACTTGAACAAAGCCATGTTGAAGATCCGTGTTCAGTCGTTGCCTTTCAAAATGCGTGGAGATCCAGTGCCTCATAATCCCCTCCAACAATTTACACACCACTGACGTCAGGCTCAATGGCTTTTCCCTGTCACCCTTGTTAAATCCTTTAAGTACTGGCATCACGTTAGGCAATCTCCACTCTTATGGCACTTCACCTGCAGCTATCGATGATACAAATATCTCCACAAGGGGCCCAGCAATCACTTCTCCAGCTTCCCTCAATCCTCTAGCATACATCCATTAATGTGCTGGACATTTATCCACAGTTGAACATTTTAATACCTCCAGCATCTCCTCTGTAATACAGACATTTAAAAGGTATCAATATTTCTTTCCCAAAATCTCTTGCTTGCATATCCTGCACAGTAAATATTGATATGAAACATTCGCTCAGTACCACCCCCATCTCCTTCAGTTATGCACATCTGCGGCCTTTCTAATCTTTAAGGGACCCTATTTTCTCCCTAGTTACTCTTTTATCCTTAATATATTTGCAGAATTGCTTTGGATTCTCCTTAACCATATTTGCCAAAGCTAACACATGCCCCCTTTTTGCACACCCAATTTCCCTCTTAAGTATACTCCCGTTGCCTTCAGATTTTTCCAGTGATTCACTTTAAATCAGGAATTAAGAAGCTAATGATGACCACTTCGATTGTTGGCAAAATACATCTGGTTCACTAACGTCGTTGAAGGAAGCAACCTGCCATCCTTAAGTGTCTTGCCTGCATGTGACTCCAGACCCATAGCAATGTGGTTGACTCTTAACTGCTCTCTGGGCAATTAGGGATGGGTAATAAATGCTGGCCTAGCCAGCGACGCCCTCATTCCATGAATGAATTAGAAAAAAACTCATTTCCTGCTCTCTACATCTGAAGTATGTTTCCTTCTTATCCGTGACCAGTCCCTTAATTTCTCCAATCCTCCAGCATTCCTTATACCTACCAGTCTTACCCTTCACCCTCTCTGTGCTCTTGACATCTCATTTTTGAAGGCTTTCCACTTCTCAGCTGGCCCTTTATCTACCAATATCTATGTTAATCGACTTTGGAAAGTTCTTGATTAATATCTTCAAAATTGGCTTTTCAACAATTTAAAACTTCAAGTTTTAGACCTGATTCATCCTTTTCCATCTCTGTTTTCAAACTAATAGAATTTTGATGACTTGTCACAAAGTGCTGCCCCATTGATATCTCAACCACCCCCTCCGTACTGCCTTACTTCCCAAGGATAGATCACGTTTAACTCCTTCTCTATGATGGAGTGCATTGGACAAACAGCTGCAGCATTGTAACTGGGAATGGGGTCAGCAGAGTCTTCGACTCATTGGGCTGATTCTGACAATAATTTGCCTCAGTGACATTTTCATTGAGTGTGACAGAGGGATCGTCTGCACGAGGCTGAGCTAGTTTCCTGGTGCTGTCTTTTCGAACTCACCTCATTAACTACTCGCATCGTATCGCTCTCATTCAATACCAGCACGATACTCCCACCCATAATGGCTGGAGTTAATCACCATTGCTCGGATGTTCCTGGATACTCCGTGATCCCTGGTACTGGCACCATCTTTAAAGTGCCAATGGGCACACAGTTGAGCTTTCTCAGTGTGGAGTTGCCCTGCACAGTTTACACTGAACATGGCAGTTAAGGGACAATTCCACCACGGTTTGTCGAAAGGGAGACAGGGGTCCTGGTGGATGGGCTAGTACAGATGGTGACCACCTCTTCCCAGAGGGGGCCACACCACCAGACCCATCGATCATGGTCTGAGCTCACCATCCAGATTAGTGCAGTATCTGTGGTCTTAAGAAATGTCCAGCAATACAGGATAATAAACTTCCACGCTCTGTCAGGATAAGGGTCAACAAGGCTCCCTCACACTCACTGTGTATCTGTTATAGCACCTACCCCCGAACAAGACTCATGCTCCATCACTCTCACTCCTGCAATCAGCATATTCCCCCCCTCTCTCTTTCCCCTCTACTATGTTTCCCTTTCTAATAACACTGCATGGATCCAACACTGTGGTCTGTCTCCTTCTGGACACAACACCATCTCCCTCCCACCCACGCCACCAATGGCAGGGCCACCCACTCCATCCTTCACTCCCTCCCTCCCTTTCTCGCATTCCAGAAGAAACAGCTTGAAATAGGACAGAAAGTGACAAGTCAGGTGGTGGAGTGCCAGATATCCGTCTCGACCCCCACCCCCCGTATCTGTGTATCTGTATTTGACTCAGTGAGTATCTATATGTAGGTACAGGTCTGACAATCTCTGTGGTACTTGAAATGACACATTCTCTCCCTCACCTGGCCTCCCCACCTACTGCAGTGACAGCGGCAGAGGGTGATAACCTTCGTGACATCAATCTGGTTGGGTAAGAGGGCAGCAGCTCACAGGACCATCCAACACACACGCACACGCACACACATACACACACACACATATACACACAGACACAGTGCTGGGAGATGGTGGATTGCAAATATACTTGAGCTTTCAGAATGGAAATGCTGCCCTCTGAGTGAACCATTTTGTCAGGAGATGAGATGAATTTATTTCTCATTCTGTGACTAGCAATGCTTAAAGATTATGTGAGAAAGTATTGGGTAGTCCAGAAAAAAGGCCCAGTTGTGGTGGTAATATCGCAGGAACAACATTGCTCAGTATCAGAGAAAATTGCTCTGTGCTACCAAAGATATTATTTGAAAAACCAAACAGCAGTGCAATGTGAGAGATTCACAGTAAATGATTGGTTATCTTCTCAGAGAGTAAAAAGCTCTGCCATTGATGCAGTGGTGTGAGGAGGCCAGCAGAAGGTAATATTTCTAAGAATCTAATCTCAAAACTCTGTTCAGCACTGCTGCCTCGCAGCGCCAGACACCCGGGCTCGATTCCACCCTCAGCCGACTGTCTGTGTGGAGTTTGGACACTCTCCCCGGGTCTGCCTGGGTTTCCACCAGGTGGTCCGGTTTCCACCCACAGTCCAAAAGTGTGAATGTTAGGTGAATTAGTGCCCAGCGATTTGTATATTAGGGGCATTAGTCATTGGTAAACGGAGTATAGTATTTGAACGGGTCTGGGTGGGTTACTCTTCGACGGGTCAGTGTGTGCCGAAGGGCCTATTTCACAACTGTAGCGATTCTATGAACTCTATGAGCCATAGGGACAGACAGAGAGAGATTACAATTTCAATGTATTTACTTCAAAAACAGCTACTCACAAACTTAGATATTGACACTAATATGCATAACACAGACAGAGATACGCACACAGCTACGTATATTTACACACAAACACACAAATGTACCCCCGCATACAGGCACACACACGGTCTTTAATACAGGGATATATACTTTTTTTATTAATAAGTTATCAATGGTCAGTTGAAGAAGGCAGGAGAATGGGGTTTAGAAAAATGTTAGCCCTGATCAAATGTCATCGCGTACTAGATGGCTGAATGGCCTAATTCTGCTCCAGTATCTCATATTCATATGATCTTGTGTTGCCTGGAATTGTCTTTCCACGAGTTCAGTGGAGGCTGGATTTGGAAAGTATTTGATTTAGGATTTTTAATGGGAATGTGGACAGGTTTGAGGGGCTGAGTGGGCGATATATGTTCCTCATTGTCGACTCCTTATATATCAAAAGAGTGGTGATTGATTTGATGGGAACACATTTTGAGAATAAGGACCTTCCCATTTCAGACCGAAACAGGGATGTTCCTTTCTCTTTAGGGTTGTATAATCTGTGGTGTTCTCGTCCTTCGGGAGCAATGAAGACTGGGTTACTGAAAACACTCAAGGTTGAGTTCCATAGAACTTTGATGAACAAGAGAACCCATGTTTATTGGGAACACACAGGAAAGGGATGTTTAGTCACTATCACATCAACAATGCACATTCTGAATGGTGCAGCAAGCTCGAGGGACTGAATGGCCAGCTGCTGGACCTAACCCATGTGTTGTTCTCTTAAGCACTCAGTAATGTTACAGAGGTAAAGAAAGATCCCATTCAACCATTCAGCATTGTTATAATGAATCGGGGGAGACCATTTTGCCCTCTAAGGATTTATGCAGGAATAGATTGAAGTCATTCAGCGCGCTAAGTACATAACACAATGTAGGATCAGGCCATCCAACCTTTCTAGCGTTCTGACCAGCAACAGGGGCAACCCGGTTAACTATCAGGGAATAAATATTCGGGATAAATGTTTATATTCAGGTGGTAAAGTTATAACTGGGTGGAGTTCCTCAGGGATCAGTGTGAGATTATGAACTATTTACAATCTATACCAATAACTTGGATGAGAGGACTGCTTGGCTTGGAGCTCTATTAGCTCATTCACCAAGATAGTCATTTAACTGGACATCTGCAATGGGATACGGAGAGGGGAAAATAGAGAGCAAAACCTTGGCAGAAAACAGTACAATGTGGGTTCAGTCAAGCCAGTGCTTTGTTGAACAGATAAAATAACAGCAACCTACTTAAATGGAGAGAATATCGCAAAACTCATTGGTACAGGATTTGTGCATCCTGGTACATGAACTACATAAGCCTAGTCAGCAGATTCAGCCAGTAATTAGAAAAGGTTATCGAATCTTGCTGTTTTATGCAAAGGCTATTGGGTATAATTATTGGGATGCTTCACTGCATTTTTACAAGAGAATGCGAAGACTACACTGGATAAATTGTGTGTAGTAATGAACCCCTAAACTGAAAAAAAATGCAATTGTTTTAGAAGCTTTTCTCAGATGTTTCACTTCATCCTTGCTAGAATGAAGGCCCGATGGAATCATAGTGTCTTACTGCACGGAAACAGACCATTCAGTCCAGCTCATCTGCACCACCAAATATTCCAATCTGATGTAGTACCATTTGCCAGCATTAGACACATAACACTCTAAACCATTCTTATTCATATACTAATCCATTGCCTCTTAAATGTTATAATTGTACCAGCTTCCACCACTTTCGCTGCCAGCTCATTCCATACACACATTATCCTCTGTGTGAAAAAGGTACCCCTCAGGTATCTTTTTTAATCTTTCCTCTCTCACCTTAAATCTCTGCCCTCTGATTTGGACCCCTCCAGCTTCGGAAAATAACCTTGGCTGCTTCCCGTATCCATGTCCCTCACGACAGGGTCAAAGCAAGTCACGCCTGAGAAAGAGAGATGTTCATATTGAACCATTTAAGACCCTGGGGAGAGTGTATTGGGGCGTGAGGAATGAGAGAATAAAACTAAGGATTCAGTTTTACAAATAACATACTCATTTTAACACAGGTAGTACAAAAACATGAATTTATTGTCCAAAAATTATGCAGTCGCATATACACATACCTTCTAATTATAAATTATACGTCATTCCTAAACGGAGCAGATAACAGGGATGGAGTCATACAAACAGGGGAATGTTCGACGAGACCTTACATGGACTTGATTGGTGTTGGGGTAACATTACTTTACTTTTCAGATCAGACAGGGAGAAAATGTAACCTGTCGGAGAAGCCACGGCCATTGCTCCATCTCTTTAATTGTTCTTCTCTACAGCAATATATGAGAGCTGAAAACCACCAGTCATCTTTACCACTTCAGAGGCTGAATAACAATTGAAACAATCTCAAATTTGCTTTTCTCATGAAATTAACTGTTACTTCAACAAAGCTCTTCTGAATTACTATTCTGCAGAGTTTTTTTTTCTGTTTGTCTTCAGCCGTGTGTGTGTGTTTGTGTGTGTGTGTGTGTGTCTTTGTTTGCATGTTTCTGTGTCTCAGATTTATACAAAAATAAATGTTGATGTGCAGAATGTCAATGTCCAAACTGTATGTCATTTATCTTTCCATCTTAATTCGAGTAACTTTCCTCTAGTTTTAGATTAGTTTTCTTATATAAATTTAAGAAATCTGCCTGACTTATTCCGAACACTGAACCTGACCCAGTCTGAGACCGATATCATTTGCCGTATCACATACTTGGTTGCATTGATAATTTGTCGTGATCGATGGAGGAGTGGGACTAGAAAAAGGAACAATGATTCTCCAACTTCGGTAGGAACAGGGATAAGGAGAAATTGTGAACGGACAGTTTCAGCGTGAAGTCTCTTCCCCACAGGTCTGTGGTGCCTGTCTGTTTACATTTAGTCAAAGGTGTGTCAGATAATTATTTGATTGGAAAGTGACTTTAGGATAATGAACGGCAGATATCAACGTGGGGCTGAGACCACATTCTGATCAGCAACAATCCTAGGGGCTGGTGGAGTCGGGACCCACTCCTGTTTCTCTGTCCTTTTTCACCCCATTCCATTCAACCCATCAATCTGGTACTTCGGAGGAATTGGAGACTACTTGCTCCAGTTGCTGGTGCACAGAAACAGAGGACACCATTCAGGCTCTGAAGACAGTCAAACATGGTTTGGTGTGGATAGGATAACTTTCTTAGGATAATAATGGCTGTTACTGTGAAACAGCCCCTCCTCTTTCTTTACAGACGTTTCCCTGTCTCAATTTATTTGTCATGTTGTAGACCCAGATTCACAGTGAATACAGCTCCCATACTGTAAGCAGGTATTCCTCACAAAATCCTCTAGTCTCTTTGACTACAACATTCTTTCGCAGGACTTCCAGGAAAACAAGAACGATGAACCTTCCAATAAAAGAATGCAAGAAGCAGGAGTAGGTCATTCAGCCCCTATAGCCCGCCTTTCTCTTCAATATTTCATGGCTGCTCTGCTCTAGGCCCAACGTCTGGAGTGCCTGATGTTACAAATATCCATCCATCCCTGTCTTCCAACTATCTCAATGATCGAATTTCCCTTCCTCTCTGGGATAGAGATGTCCCGACAGTCACTCCCCTCTGTGAGAAGGAAACGCACCGCACACATACACCATGACCATTTGACATCAACAAAATATATGAAAACCAGATAAGAGTGACTGGCTCTGACAACAAGGCAGTGTTTAACTGAGGATGGTATCAAGGAACCTGAAGAAAATTGAACTAAATGGAAATCAGGGGTAACCTCCCCACCGGTTGGAGTGATTTAGCACAAAGAAGATGTTTGTGGTTCTTGAACCTTTACCACCTCAGTCCCGGGAGATCCACAACACAAGCATCCACAATTGCCCCTTAGTGTCTTCCCTCCAGCAGAAGCTCAGATGTGGGGATGGCGACTCAAGACCATGTAATGTTCAGAACAATGTGTCCGCTTCAGCTCCTGAAGCAGTCTGTGTCCATGTGCAGCTAGATCCGGACAGCATTCAGGCTTGTGCTGTTGAAATGCCGGTAACATTCATATAACAGTTCTCCTGGATACTGTGCATTACCACAGTATAGGGAAGAGTTCATTCAGCACCTCAAGCTCACTTCACAGGAATGTGAGAAGGTCATTCAGCCCATTAATACTATTGGATAAGAATATGTATGGCCCATTCATTGCCTCCTTACTAATACATAGGAAGATAAGGAGCCCAGTCAAATATATTCAGCTGTTAAACAGGAACTGAGGGATCGCCCAGTCAGGTTCTTGAGCTTCTCCCATGGTGTCAGGAGGTGGCCCATTCAGCCGCTCCATCCCCTTGTACAGAAATAGGACGATGTTATCGATGACCCAATATGACAAACCAATGAAAAGGAGACTGCACGGATAGACTGTTCCATGTCGTTCCTCCTGGTTCCATTGCTAATGGTACACAATGGATACATTAATGTGATGTGTTAATGGTGAGGAGGGAGGACATCTCCGAGAAGGCAGGCTGGTATTCCCTATGGAAAGCTATTGGGATGGCTAAATTTTTTCAGGAGTTAGGCATTGCAGCTGCTGACAGATTTGTGAACAAGGTGACGTTCAGTGCACGATCACACACCAACTGCACATTGAGACAGTGAGAGTTAATTCAGACACTGGAGCTCTCGCTTAAGCAACATGGGAGCTCCACAGAAGTGCATAAACCACCAAGAAACACATACCCCCGGAAAAATGTAATTTCCCATGCCATAAGTGTCTTTCTCTGGACATATTGTGGGTACGTCCATAATCTTCAAGTTTCAATGCAGTCAACTTTAATTCTCTCACCGTGCTACAAATTAAACATTCATTTCATTCCCACTCTCTTAATGTTACCATCATCCCAGAGATTACTCTGATAAAACAGCTTTGCACTGCCTCTGTGATAAGGAGATAATTGATTTATAAAGGAGAGAAAGGAGAGACAATAGTCTCTCAACAACTGCCTCAACAACACTCCACATCTCCTACACATGATTCATTTTGTAATGAAGGCTGCTATTTCATTTCCTGTCCTGATCAATGGATGCCTTGCATGAATTCTGTTCGTGACTTTTGGCCAAGGACATTTCGATCCTTTTTGCCAAAAGCACTTCGCAAACTTTCACCTGGTAATAAATACAACATGAAAAGGAATGTAAGTGTTGCTCACATTCAAATCAATTCTTTGTGTTACAAATAGCGGTATTCCAAGCACTGATACATTTTATACCCAATCAGTCGTGGCCTTCTGTCCAAAGGAGGAAGCTAGTCTCTGTGTTCTCTCCACCATCCAATTCTCAATCCATGTAGGACACTTCCCCCTTACTAAAGGATTGTAACTTTCTTCACTCACCTGTGTGCAACACTGTCAACCTTCTGCAATTACAAATACACTGTTCCCACTTCTCCTCTCTCGTCGACGTCACAACCAACATCCTCCATAAACTCCAGTACGTTTTTCAATGGTAGTTTTCCTGTCCTGAATCTGGTTGACGCTGGTCAAACATAACATTGCTCTCCAATGATCTATTTATGATTAATTACAAAAATTGCTCATAGTTTCCTCACTAATGATATAAACCTATCCCCCAATTGGTTTTCTGTTTTCATTCTCCGTCCTGTTGTAAATATGGATAGTCATAGTGGCTGCTTTCCAGTCTGCAGGATCCATTACAGAACATAAAGAGCTTTGACCTCCGTCATATAATTACAGAAAAGGCAGGAAAGAAGGAGGGCATTGATCCATCACGCCTGCACCAGCTCTGAAAAGAGTTATACAGCAAGCTCAATTCTCCAACCCTATCTCTGTAGCCCTCTAAATTCATCACGCATCTGCTCCAGCCGCTTACCAATCTTCAACACAATGATTTTTTTCCCAGTACTTCGACTTTACTAATTCTAAATTTCTTAATTTCATTACTTTTGCCAGTAATCCTGTTCTCTAATATTTCCAAAAAAGATTTTAGGTTGCTTCTTCTGTTTACACAGAACGAATGTATTCACCTCACTGGAAGAGGTGGCCTCTGTCACGTCGTGAATACGTGAGATGATGGGACTCTGGCAAAATGGATATATCCCCTACTCCTGCCTGGCAAGATCTAGAATCAAAATGGTTGATGGAGATTTTGAATATAGTCCACTCCCTGGTGTGAGACTGCACAGCTCTGTGACCTCCTCATTGTTGAAATAAACTGGCTGCAGTCTTTGCACCTGGGAAAGGTATACCATTGGGAAATATTTGTGGAAATCTCAGAAAGGATAATGCAGTGCTCTGCTCCTCCCTATGCATTCTCTGCAGACCCAGACACACTATACAATCTATCCTCATACCTTGCACAGAGTAGGAACACCAGGTCCTCTAGTCTCCCTGCATGAATACAGCAGCTGACAACACAAATCCAAGAAAACCATCCAGAGAACCTACGCTGACTTTCCAATGACAGGAGCAAGTCAGTGCTTGTATATATGGCACACCCACTCAGTGTTGAAAATGCCTACCTCTCCTCTGTTTGTATTCCTGGCTGATAAACTGTTACATTTCTCTGCAGTCCCTGATGTGAAAATAGTTCTGCTCTCGTGGAAATCGTTGACAATGTAACGGCACAATTAGCTGTACATCAGTCACGATAATAGTAACACTGCTATTGATGGTGGAGATACTGGGGAGGTATTGATCGAGCGGTATTTTCTCTAGACTGTAAATTCTGAGATTTCCACAAACATTTCCCAAAGGTATACCTTTCCCAGGTAATAACCCAAACCCACCACATCAGACGCTGGAATTTGAATTCAATAAAATATTTAGAATTATCAATCTAATGAAATAACAATGGGTACCAAAATTAAGAACATCTGGCTCACTCGTCTCCCTCAGGGAAGGAAATTTGATTTCTTCACTGGTGTGGCCTGCATGTGATTCCAGGCTGTCAACAGTGGTAGTCTCTCAAATGGCCTTTGAAATGTCCTAGCTGAAAATGTGTTGCTGGAAAAGCACAGCAGGTCAGGCAGCATCCAAGGAACAGGAAAATCGACGTTTCGGGCATAAGCCCTTCTTCAGGAATCCCGAAACGTCGATTCTCCTGTTCCTTGGATGCTGCCTGACCTGCTGTGATTTTCCAGCAACACATTTTCAGCTCTGATCTCCAGCATCTGCAGTCCTCACTTTCTCCTTTGAAATGTCCAAGTCAGACATTTGGTTATAAGGTCTCAAAGAAGTGAAACCAGGCAGACTGATCCACTGCCAGTCTACAGCACATCGATGTGCAGTGGTTCAGAGAAGCAGTTCCCCATCACCTTCTCAAAAGTAACTCGGAAAGTGAAATAAATGCTGACCCAGCCGACAACACCCATGTCCCATTAATGAAGAAAAGAAGATGACCACAGTCAGGATGGAGTGATAGAGGGGACAGAACTCACTTGCAACAGAGACCTTGATATATACCTACATGGGCATGATACTCAGGAATACGGGAAAAGGTGAAAAATAAATGAAAATCATTTCCCAATTTATTTCCATACCAGCTGATTATCGACAGTCCCTTTGTTTCTTTTTTTCGATGTCTTTATTTCTCCATATATTCAACTCAGTCCACCAATACACATTGCACAATTTCGCAGTTGCTTCCACATCTGATGCATGGTGAGTGGACTCAAAATGCTGACTCTGTTTTTCTCTCGACAGAGGCTACTCCATTTCCCCAGCACTCTGTTTCTTTTTTGCTTCCGAACCACAGTATTTTTCTTTGTTTTATTTAACCTTTATTTTTGTTATTTTATGGGACATTGGCCCATCGAATCCACACTGAGCCTCTGCAGAGCGTTGCAATCAGACCCACCTCATACCCTATTCCTGCATTTCCCATGGTTAACCCACCCCCTACCCTGTCCCTGCGTCTCCCATAGCTAACACACCTAGCTGCACATGATGGGTAATTTAGCATGGTCAATCTACTGAAGCTGTGTGCATTGTGGGAGGAAACTGAACCTTACAGACATGTTTAAGAACATGAAAGCTATGAGCAGAGTGAACAGACAGCAGATGTTCCCCTTCGTTAAAGGGTTAAAAATAAGGGAGAACACGTTTAAATTGAAAGAGAAGACACTAATAGAGGATTTGTGGAATCTGTTTTGAACCCAGACGATGGTTTGTATCTAGAATGCATTGCCTGAGAGGGTGGATAAGGAAGGAAACCTCACAAACTTTATAAAGCACTTATATCAGCACTGGATGATGCAGATTCGATGGGCCCTGTCTTTATAACATGATTTCATGTGGTAGCAGCCATGAAAGCTCTGATATATTCTGAAGCAGCAGCCAATGAGACTTGTTGGTTTGTTCATTCCCATGGAGTTTCAGCACTTTCTCAACCAAGGACAGTCCAACCATTTCTGAAAACATCCAGGATAATTCACATGCTCAGTGCAAGAATCCTCCAAGGACATCACCAACATTATTCCAGCTATTTGACACCATTATTTTAAGGACACTAATAACATACAAACAGACTTTCCTTCATTATTATATAAACTTCTTGTGAAAGTTGTTGTTTCTCTGAAGAATAATACATTCCTTCTCATATATTGGTATTGACGAAGAATCTGTTTTTGAGCGAGCTGTTTATTACAACGTGGCGGCTTGGGTAACACTCCATCCACCACCAGTAATATTTACTTCCAGCCAAACTGGCGCATGAGATGCACAGCTGGCACTCCTTCTCAACAGCCACTTGGATGGACCAACATCAACACTGGAACGCCTCAAGGGCAATTAATGCTGGTCTAGCTCCATGAAAATCCCAAATGAACTAAACAGACAAATCGATTTTTTAATAATTATTAAACAATGAGGACATTTTGTTTATCTGATGAGTTTGTCGCTGTTATTGAAATTGTGTGATCTATTTCCGTAAAATCATTTCATGTTTATATTGGAAGAACAAAAAAGCTCAGGTCACAGATACACGGTAACACATCATTTAAACTCAAAATGCCAGGGAATAATAAGGTGTAGATCTTCAGGTAACTGGGAATAACGTAGCTTGGTGTTTTCTTGCTGGCGTAGTTGCATTGGGCTGAAGGGCCGGTTTGTATGCTGTATGGCTCTATCACTTTAATTGTTGGAAACAGAGAATGTGGTCTCACTATTTACAAAGCTTGTGAGCATCAGATAGTCAGGAATACAATCTCCAAGGGCCCACAGGATTTGAAGTTATATCTTTCTCCCTTCACTATCAAATTGTTCAGAACCCCGTTTCTCTCTTTGTAATATTCCTGTTAGTGTTCCCGCACCACAAGAACCCCTGGGGTCTATCACCATATTCTAAATAGAAATTACACACAGACGACAGAATGCTGGCCTTGGTAATGAAACACACCTCTCAAGAACAACTGAAAGGAATCTGCATTGTTAAAATTATCCATTCGATCCAGTCTTATTTCTAAAGCAGTTTCAAGTGAGGCTTTCCCTTTGCCCTATGCTTCTGACCTTTCTACAACATCATGAATCCTTCCTGAATGCTTTTGAGTGCCGTTTAAAAGTTACATATGGAAAGCTGTGACCAATAACCCGAAAGGAAAAGTCTTCATGTTCATGACAACCGTGTCATAATTTTGTTCAGTATCTAAAGGCAACAGAAATGTAGAAACTGGCATCAAAGGTAAAGAATAAAAACAGCTCCGTCATCCGATAAGGTGTTGGCTGATCTGATTGTGACCTCAATCACACAATCCTCCTTTGTCCTTACAATGTTAGTGCGTCATTCTTAGTCAAGAATCTGCCTGCCTCTGCCTTAGGAATATTCATTGACTTACTCTCCATCACTATCTGGGAAGAGAATTCCACAAAGACACAACACAATGAGATGATTACACCAAATCACCATCTTCTTAACAGAGACATTCTTCAGTTTTATAATCCATCCAATCACAGTAATCTCTCACACAAGCTAAAACATTGTTTCAGAATTCAATTTGAAAACTACTTGGAATATTCTGGGATTAATCAAGATCACATGTTGATCGCCTAAAGCCCAGTAGATCCAGGGCCAGTCAATTCAATATTTCCTCCATAAATAAATGGTCCTCCCAGGAGTCAGCTGAGTGAATCTTCTATGGTTGCATTTCATATCATTGTGGCCATTGGTCTTTCGATGTGGTTACACCACTGCCTTGTAGATCTGTAGAAAATCGCCCCTACATTTAAATGCATTCTGTTTCAGAAAGTTTCAACATTTATCTTACCTCTCTAAAAATTTGATGAACACGTAAAGGTTTGTTTTGTAACCCAGGTGCCCGGTTCCTCTGTGCCTAAAATAAATCTTTCCACTGAAATAATGCACTACGTTTCCATTCATCCCGCCAATATCTTTGAGCACAGTCACATTTTATCTACTATGTTCCATACACCAATATTTGCCTGTTCACTTGTCCCAACCTATATCTCTTTATAGACTCGTGTCCTCTTCGTATCTTCCTTCTCTATCAGTTTCAACAGTTTGTATTCTTCCCTAATACAGACAGATTATTTGGCCAAAGAAGCGCACTGTGGCGACATTTCAAAGTAATTTGAAATGAAATATTTTTACTCCATGTTTAAACTATAAATTTGAGACAAAGCTAAAATGTTTTGCAGTCCCATCACTCAGTTCCCATTACTCAAAGTAGGGTAAAATGGTGTGGAATGTGTGTGGGTAGAATTGAGGAACGACAAGGGTGTAAAACCATAGTTGTAATAATGTACTGGCCTTTGAATCGTTGTCAGGGGCTGGGGCGCATGATAGACCAGGAGATAGAAAAGATATGTATGAAAGACAAAGTTACAGTGAGTGGAGGGATTTCAATATGCAGGTGGATTGGGAAAATCAGACAGTGGTGGTTTGGAAAGAAAGGAATTTGTGGAATGTTTACGAAATGACTTTTTTGAGCAGCTTATGGTGCAGGAAACATGCGAACGGGCCGACCTGGATTTAGTGTTGTGCAGTGAGGCAGACTTGAGAAGGAAGCTCAAGGTAAAGGAACCCTTTGGAGGCAGTTATCCTAATATGATTGAACCTAAACTTCAATTTGCGAGGGACAAAGTAGAATTGGAGTTAATATTACAGCTGTACAAAAGCAGCGACAAAGGCATGAGGGAGGAGCTGGGTTGAATTGACTGGGAAAGGAGCCTAGCAGGAAAGGCAGTGGAACAGTAATGGCGGGAGTTTGTCGGAGCAATTTAGGAGTCACAGCAAAATTTCATCCCGAAGTAATAGGTCCATTGTACAGGGAGGATGAGGCATCTGTGGATGACTGGGGAATGCATGGCTAGGGTAAAAGCAAAAGAGAAAGCAGATAATATGGCAAAATGATAGTGGGAAACCAGAGGATTGGAAAGCTTACAAAGAGGAACAGAGGACAACAAAATAAGAAATAGCGACAGAAAAGATTAAATATGAGGATAAGCTATCCAGTAATATAACGGACGACTATAAGAGTCTCTTTAGATATATAAAGGGCAAAAAAAGAGAAGCAGAAGTGGATATTGGGGCATCGGAAAATGACGCTGGAGAGATCGTAGTGTGGAACAAATAATAGATGAGAAACTGAATAACTATTTCATGTCAGATTTCACAGCGGAAGACATGAATAATATCACAAAAAATCAAGAGAGTGAGGAGGCAGAGCTGATTAGGAGAAGTTGCTCGAAAAACTAAATGGGTAAATAAGCTAGATGGAGACATTAATGGTCATCTTCCAAAAATTATTGGAATCAGGGAGGGTCCCAGAAGACGAGAAAATTCGGAACGTGACGCTCTTTTTTAATAAAAAGAAGATTTTTGAATTTTTTTTTACAAAATTATAAAAATAGTACAATCTAGTGTATTCTGCTTTACAATATAATAACAACTTCAATATAGAATTTAAAAACAAACTACTAATCTATTCTCCAAACTAGCAAACCATAAAATAGGATATCCTACATTACTAAAACTAAACAAAAGGAGAAGAGAAAGTAAATAAGTAAATAAATAACTAGATACATATATTTTAAAAATTATATTAAGTCATAACAGAACCCGTATTGATACAGGATTCCTCCTCCGGGGCCCCCGAACCAGCCAGAACCATCCCCACGGCTAAGCAAAGGCTCTGAACAATCCGGCCGATATATCTGTGTCAATGTAGTTCAAAAAGGGCTGCCATGTTCTATAAAATAATTCCGTTTTTTGGTTCACCATATTCGTAAGAAAGTCAAGGGGGATGTATTCTATGACTACCCTGTGCCAATTTGAATGTCCTGGTGGACCTTCGGATGTCCAATTCACTAAAATGTTGTTTCCCCGGACAAAAGGAAAGGATAATGAATAATTTCCTCCGTACACATCCAAAGAAGGGAAATTTGGGAACCCAAAAGTAGAGGTACTGGACCCCACCCAATCTCCGTACCCAAAATCATTGCCAAGGCATTCGCTACTCTGTCCAAATACATGCAGATCTTACGGCATTTCCACAGACAATGCGTGAGAGTACTAAATTCTATTGTGCATGTAGGACACATTGGAGATGCTTCTGCCTTGAACTTTGCAAGTCACTCAGGTGTCATTTGAGCCCAATGAAGTATCTTGAATTGGATAGCCTGAGTTCTGTTACAGATATACATCTTCCTGGCGTTTTCCCAGACGTCCTCCCACATTTCTAAGTATGTTTCCAACCCCAATTCTTGACTCTAGGTTTATATAACCGCTCCATGACCTTTGATACCTTATTACATAGTTTGTGCTCGAGAGTACTGACCGCGGGCGGCCGACCTTTCCCTATCCGATTTATATGGATTAATTATCAATGTATTTGAAAATATTGAAAAAGATCTTTACTAGGCAGCCCAAATTTCTGATGCAGCTGTTTGAAGGCCATCATGACATCCCCACTGAACAGATCCCCCAAACAAGAGATACCTCTGGACCCCCAGGTTCTGAATACAGCATCAGTCAGCCCTGGCTGGAATCCCAACCTTCCCATAATAGGCGGACAGTGGGAAGGATTTTTGTAGGTTACCCTCATCCTATCGCATTATCCTCCAGGCTTTGATTGTATTGAATAAAATAGGATTGGTACAATGATCATAATAACTCCCATCTTGTCCATAAATAGTAAATTGATCAGGGGACATTTTGCTTGGGAGGCCTCAGTATCTAACTAGATTGATTGTGGGTCAGAAGAGGCCCAATCAGCTATATAGCATAGAAAAGAGCTCAATTGGTACCTCCTGAAATCCGGAAAATCCCTTACTTGTGGAAGCTTTAGATTTTCTAATTTAATAAGTGGCCCTCTATGACTCCAAGTAAAGGAGCTGAGCCAACCATAAAGCTTATGCAACACCTGTCTCGGCAGCATCAGGGTGAGCATTCACAAAGCATATAAAAGGCGAGGTAGGACATTCATGTTGAACAAAGCTATTCTACCTAGCCAGGATATCGGGAAATCTTCCCAGCATTGAAGGTCCTATCATATTTTCTCCAATAAATGTGTATCATTGACTTCATATAGCTGACCAAATGCCGGAGTATTAAAAATATCTAACTTAAGAAAAACTCCCAGTGACCACCGAAAGGCAAAACGGGATTCATCCGGAAAATTGGATATACTCGCAAGACCTCCCAGCAGCATGGCCTCTGATTTCACAAAATTGATTTTATAACCTGAGAACATGCCAAATAAGTTAATCACTGGAATTAAGCGGGACACAGAAGTCAATGGATCATTTAAGAAATGGAGGACATATCCGCAGAGAGAATTTTTATTTTTTTGCTTATCCAATCCAACCTCCGGAGCCATTATATTATGGTCAGCTCGTATAGCTTCCGCCAACGGCTCAATCAATAGAGTAAAAAAAATGGTGAGAGAGGGCATTCCTGACGACAATCTCTGCCAATGCGAAAGCTATCTGAACTTAAACTGATCACCGCTGCTTTGGGATCATTATATAATACTGTAACCCATTTAGTAAAGACTTCTCCAACACCAAACCGTTCCAGCATATAAACGAGATATGGCCATTCTACCCGATCTAATGCCTTCTCAGACTCTAGGGAGACAACTAATCCCGGCATCGCTCCATGCTGGCAGGCTTGTACCATATTTAAGACTCTTCTAATGTTATTAGTTGATCTGCAACACTTTATTAACCCCATCTGGCCTTCTTTAATAATGAATGGTAAAACCCTCTCCAGTCTTAATGGCACCAGTCTTGAAAGAATTTTAAAATCCACATTCAACAACGATGTAGGTCTACATGAAGAGCAGTCATCTGGGGCATTTTCCTTGTTGACAATGAGACAAATATTTGCTTCTCTCAGAGAAGGCGAGAGGCAGCCCTGACTATGTGAGTAATTGTACATATTTATAAGTGGTCCGACCAATTCCCAAATCAATTCTTTATGGAACTTATGGAATCCATCTGGTCTGGGTGCTTTGCCACTCTGGAGCTGCCTCACTGCCTCCTGTATTTCCTGGGTTGCTAGGGGGGGCATTCAAGAGCAACACCTGCTTCCAGGTTAGGCCCGGGAGGGCAAGATTTTTTTAAAATAAAGACTCTGTCTTCCTTGTTCTATCCTCACAGCCCTGTGATCTATACAATTCGAAATAGAACTTTCTAAAGTCTGCATTGATCTTTTTACGATCACATGTCAAGGTATCATCACTCTTTCTAATAGACGTAATGATTTGGGCAGCCCTTTTCTTTCTGGCAAGGTATGCTCGATACCTGCCAGGCTTCTCACCGTATTCAAATAATCTCTGCTTCGCCAGTATTATCTCCTTCTTTGCTGTTTGATAAAGTGTGGTATTCAATGTTACCCTCAGGGCTGTGACCCGCTATAGTTTAGTAATGGAGGGTCTATCAACATACGCTGTCTCAGCCGCCTTCAGGCGAGCCTCGAGCAGACACTGTTGTTCTCCCTTTTGTCTTTTCCAGGTCACAGAATATGAGATAACCAAGCCTCACACAGATGCCTTAGCAGTCTCCCACATCACCGACGGGTTACTGGCCGTGCCTGAGTTGATATCCCAGAAGGTTTTAAATTCCTGCGAGAAATATTTTATGAACTTAGTATCCTTCAATAGGAAAGGGTCCATACGCCAATGTCGGGAAGCTATCTCATCATCACTCGTCTTAACCTCCATATATACTGTGGCTTGATCGGAAATAGATATATTACCTACTTCACAAAACAATATTGAGTTCAGTAAGATCGAGGGGACAGAAACATATCGATTCCGGTATGGCACTTGTGTAGGTTAGAATAAAAAGTAAAGTCGCTAGGCTCCGGGTGAAGACACGTCCACACATCTACCAGATCCAACTCCCAACTCAGATCTGCCAACTGCCTAAATCTCAAAGATATGCCTGCAGAGCTCTAAGATATTCGGGCCACTCCTGGGTCGATGGTACAATTTACAATTATAAAACCCCCTATAATTGTGTGGGGGTGCACCCCGAGAGCCATCAACTTGGAGAATGCTTCCATTACAAATGCACTGGGAGGCAATAAAGATTCAAAATCCCATATTCCTGTCCACATATTCGTGCATTAATTAATATATGCCGTCCAGAGTCATCTTTTATCTGGCTTACCATTTGGAAGGGAAGATTCTTCTGAATAAAAATGGCTACTCTCCTACTTTTTGAGCTGAAAGATTAAAAGAACACCTGGCCAAAATCACCCCATTGCAGCTTCGAATGCTCCTTATGTAGTAGATGTGTCTCCTGTAGAAGGGCTACATCCACCCTTACTTTTTTAAAGACTCGATAATATCTTGTTCCTTTTGATTGGTGAGTGGCTCCCCTTGACATTTCAGGTGCACCACAGAAACGAATGACTAGCCATGATCGTCCAAGCAAAGCAGAGACCCACCAGAAGTGAAAACCCCACCCAAAAGACATTGAATAAAAACCAAAAATGATTCACACATAAAACACTCTTTAATACAGCGAAATCAAAACAACTAAGAGCCACTCCAAAAAACAAATAACATAAAACATACTTTAAAGGAGACGTTTCCCATGATTCACAGGAGGCACTACTACCTTCGAATAATCCCGCCAAAACATCTCCCAGCCAGAGACATGCCCTCGGCCCAGGCATTAAAAATTAGAGCAAATAAATTCCAATGTCATATAAGACAGAAGTTAAAGGTGGGTGACCCGCCCACTCCCCCCACACATCACCTAGATACACTTAGCAAAACAACTCAAGATGAAAATACATAAAATTACAAAATTACAATCCCAGCAAGTAATAAGCAACCAAATAAAAAAAAACGCAGAACCTGCGCGAGCTATAGGTAACAGTCCATAGAAAGATAAGGAATGATCCCCACCCCACCCCCACCCACCAAGGAAAGATGGAGAAGCAAAAGAGGAGAAAAAGGAAGAAAAAAACAAAAGGAGGGCAAAATAAAGTCATTATCCATACAGTCCAAGTCCCGCAGTCTACTGGAGAGCATCCAGGAATTAGTTTACTTCTTCTGCTGATCCGAAGTTATGCACAGATCCTCCATGACTGCAGCACAGCGTTGCCGGATATTGCACAGAATATTGAATATTTAAATCCATCAGACGCTTCTTCGCCTCATCAAATGCCTTCCTCTTGCGGTCCACAGCCGGAGAGAAGTCCTGGAACTGCATTATCAGTTCTTGTATATCATGGCATGAGAATTTTCCCCAAGACTATGGAGGTCTCTAGCAGCATCTGTTTTTCCCTCTAATGCTGAAGTTGATTTAGGACTGGGCGGGGGCGCTGGTCCGACGGCCGGCGCACGGCAATACGGTGGGCCCGTTCAACCGGCACCCGGCCCAGCTCTGATTCCCGTTACAGCAGCTGTGGGAGCCATTGCTCCAGGAAATCAGCACTCGGGCCTTTCTCCTCCCGTTCGGGAAGGCCAAGCAACCGAATATTTTTTCCCACGACCTGGATTTTCGAGGTCATCAATACGTTCTTCTAAGGTCGAGACTCGATTTTCCAGAGCCCAGACCTGACCCATGGATGATTCAGCAGTGGTCTTGGAGGCCATGGCCTGTTACCTCGCTCTCCCCGAGACGCTGCCCGAGTTTCTCGATGTCTTAGTCATGTTTCTGCAGTATGACCGAGACTGACTCCCACCTGGATTGCGTCTCTTCAATGGTCACATCAATCTTCTCTTGGAGTTTAACGAGCTCCGAGATCAGGCTCGCCCCTGCAGGTCAGTCTCCCGGGGTGGCCGCAGACGTCTGTCTTGCTGCGGAGTGTGGGGAGGAGTCCCTCTCCATTGTCAAATGCGAGAACCTTTGCCTTTGGTCAGTTTAAAAAGCATCAAATTCTAATGTTGGATGTAGAATGGCCAAGGCTGCTGGGCAAAAACTGCTTTAAACAATTTAACTGGTGAGATGACACGTTGCCCGAGTCTTGGGCAGAGCGCTGCAGACTCATACCTACTGGGTCAGCGCCCTTTTGCATCTCCCTGACACCCTATTTTAAAAAAAGGAATAAGGCAAAGGACAGAAAATTCCAAACTGATCAGCCTAAACTCGGTCGTGGGTACGTTCCTGGAATCCATTGTGAAGGATGAGATTTTTGAATAATTGCCAGTGCATGGTAAAGTAGGGTGAAGTCAGTATGGTTTTGTCAAAAGAGATAATGCTAATGAATCTGTTAGAATTCTTTGAGGATGTAGCAAACAGGTTAGACCAAGGAGAGCTAGTGGATACAATCTATTCTGACTACAAGAAGGACGTTGCCAATGTGCTTCACAGGAGGCTGCTGAGTGTCAGAAGGTCCATGGTGTCAGAGACAAGGTACTAGCGTGTACAGAAGCTCAGCTGTCTGGCAGAAAGTAGAGAGTAGGAATATTAGGGTCCTTCTCTGGATAGCAGATGATGGCAACCTGTGTTCCGCAATCAAACCACAACTTTTTACTTTGAACATTAAGGATCTAGATGAAGGAACTGAGGGCATTCCGGCGAGGCTTTTAGATAACGCAAAGGTAGGTAGAGGGACAGGTATCATTGAGGAGGCAGAAGGATTTAGATAGGGTAGGAGAATGGGCAACGAAGTGGCAGATGGAGTTGAACCTGAGAAAGTGCACGGGATGCACTTTAGAGAGAGGCATGGACTATTTTATAACTGGGGAGAAAATTCAGAAGTCTGAAGTACAAATAGATTTTCAAGTTCTAGCCCGGGATTGTCTCAAGGTAAATGTGCAAGTTGAGTCAGTATTTAGGAAGGTGTTGTATCTGCCACACAGTGTGCTGGAAATCTTACATTCAGAAAAAGAACTGAGTTAACTCTTATAAACAATAATATTTATTTATTGAATACATTTAATATTAGAACAATAAAATGCATTATAATGTAATGAAAAACACTACAAACTATGATTTAACTTGACTTTGGATGATCACATACAACACCACTAGAAGTTGACCGGATTCCGCGTGGTGAAGTCTTTTTGTTCTTCTGATGGTCTTGGAGGTGTCTTCTCTTCAAGTGATTATTCTTCAGTTACCACTCTCTGAGGGGTTTTACTGTGATCCTTATCCTTCCAAGGCCTCACGCCTTTTGAGAGGGTGTGGAAGATCTGCCAATGGAATGATCAGGTTCATTTACACTGACCAATCAGACTCAACCTGGAGTTGTCACATTGATGGCCCAAGGACGGCATTCCATTGTGCATTTCAGGTCTAACTTCATGTAGGTATTACAGGGTCTGTAGCTGTCGAGTTTGTTGGCATTTGTAGGGAAATGCAGCCTGTCTGGATTCTGTAATATGTGCATTACACAGAGACTTTAGTCAAGGCTGGGTTCTACTTCCTAGCATGCTTTAATCATTGTTCATTTTTGTAACTCTGTGGTAAATTCATTATTGTCCATCGTAAGATTATTATTTCAGGTGGTCCATCTGGTCAGAAAGGCAAATACAGTGATGGCATTTATTTTCAGAGGGCTTGAATATTAAAGCAGCATGGAGTATTGTCTACCGTTTTGGGCCACATAACTCAGGAAGGATGTACCGCCCCGGACAGTGTTCAGAGGCGCTTCATAAGAATGGTCTTAGGAATGAAAAGCTTAACATATGAGGTCTCTGGGTCTATACTCGCTGGAGTTTAGAAGGATGAAGGTGGATCTAATTGAAACATGCAGAATATTGGGTGCCTGGTCAGAGTAGATGTTGGGAAGATGTTTCCACTTTTAGGAGAGAAGGGACTCAAGGACATAGCCTGAGAGTCAAGAGAAGATCTTTTAGAACGGAGATAAGGAGAAATGCCTTCAGTCTGAGAGTGGTGAATCTATGGGAGAATGGCAGTTTCCTTCCCTAAAGGACGTCAGTGAACCAGGTGAGTTTTTCTTGGCACTCGATTCATAACCACCATCAGTCTCTTAATTCCAGATTTGAAGTCATGCTCCGCGACTTGCTGTGGCAGCATTTGAACCCAGGTCACTCGAACATTATCTGGGTTTAGCACTTACGAAATTCAGTGATAACACCACAAAGCCACTAATTTGCCCAATCCTCCACAGTGTGACTAACGTGCACAATATGACATGCACTGTGATTTGTCTTCATGTTAACTTGACTTTCTTCTCAAGATATGGATGATTTTTCCCCGTTATGCAATTCCTCTTCGGTCTTTAGTATCTCCCTAGTTATTTGCCAAATTTCTTCATCTGTCCTGCCTTTGATTGTTCTTTTCTCCCCCAGTCCACCCAGGCCAAATTCTTCCTTAGCCTAGTACAATTATCATTGCCTAACACTAAAACTCTCATGTATGACTCAGTTTTCACTCTTTCAATCTGAATGTGAAACTCCAGCAAGTTGTGGTTCCTCTTTCCAAGGCAAAGCTCATCCACCAATCCTTCCTTGTTACATAATATCAAATCTAAATTAGCCCATTCTCTGGTTGGTTCCATGACATCCTGCTCTCAGAAAGAATCTCTCATACACCCTATGAATCTTTATTCGAGGCTATCACTGTTAAGTTGATTAATTGAGTGAATTTGCATGTTCAAACCACCCATAGTTACTGTTGTGCCCCTGTTACAAACTGTCACTCTTTTCAACCTCAGAAGTACTTTGGGGGCAGTGTGGCTGAAAATTATTCTTCCCAAGAAGTTTCTTCCGACGCTTTTTATTTGCACTGAGACGGATTTCAAACATGTTTTGACACAAAACACTTTGAAAAGGTCTGAGTTCCCACTTGCACAAACAAATGTTTATTTTCTTTACACTAACCACATTTTCACAGTAAATATTGAGGAATTAACAGAGCTAAAAGTGGTCATGAGATATCTTTAGCAAACACGGTTGACGTCAATCCCAAAGCCTTTGTTTTCATATATAAGGAGCAAAAGGGTAACGAGAGAAATGTTTGGCCAGCACATGGACAAAGGAAGAAAGTTATGCATTGTGTCAGAGAAAATGGGGGAGATTCTGAACGAGTACTTTGCATCTGTATTCACCAAGGAGAGCGACATGATGGATGTTGAGGTTAAGGATAGATCTTTGAGTATTCTGGGTCAAGTCGACATAAAGAGGGAGAAGGTTTTGGATATTCTAAAATGTATTAAGGTAGACAAGCCCCCAGATCTGGATGGGATCTACCACACGTTACTAAAGGAATTGAGAGAAGAAATAAGTGGGGCTTTAACTTTTATGTTTGCAGGATCGTTGAACATTGGTGAGGTCCTGGAGGACTGGAGAATTGCTAATGACGCCCCCTTGTTTAAGAAGGGTAGCGGGGATAAACCAGGTAATTATAGACCGGCGAGCCTAACATCAGTGATAGGGAAGCTGCTGGAGAAGTTACTGAGGGTCTTGAGTAAGGTGTTTTATTCGGTTCCCCATAGTAGGCTGATGGAGTAGGTGAAGTCGCATGGGCCTCAGGGTGTTGTATCTAGGTGGAAAGAGAACTGGCTGTACAACATGAGACAGAGAGTAGTAATAGAAGGGGATTTCTCAAAATGGTGACCTATGACCAGTGGTGTGCAAAAACAATTCGTGCTGGGACCAATGTTGTTTGTGATATATATTAATGATTTGGAAGAAGATATCGTTTGCCTGATTAGCAAGTTTGCAGATGATAAAAAATGTGTTGCTGGAAAAGTGAAGCAGGTCAGGCAGCATCAAAGGAGCAGGAGAATCGACGTTTCGGGCATAAGCATCGATTCTCCTGCTTCTTTGATGCTGCCTGATCTGCTGCGCTTTTCCAGCAACACATTTTTAAGCTCTGATCCCCAGCATCTGCAGTCCTCACTTTCTCCTAGTTTGCAGATGATACCAAGATTGTTGGAGTAGCAAAAATGAAGAGGACTGCCAGAGAATTCAGCAGAATATAGATAGATTGGAGAAATGGGCACAGATATGGCAGATGGAGTTCAATCTGTGCAAATGCGAGGTGATGCATTTTGGAGGATCCAATTCTAGAGCGAACTGTGCATTAAATGGAAAGGTCCTGGGAAAAATTGTACAGAGAGATCTGCGTGTTCTGTTCATTGTTTCCTGAATCTGGCAATGCAGGACAGTAAAGTGATCAATAAGGCATTGGCATGCTTTCCTTGATTGGATCAATCGTTGAGTACAAGCGCTGGCAGGTCATCTTACGGTTGCTTAGGACTTTGGTTTACTGCATATAGTTCTGGTCACTTCATTCCCAAAAGGATGTGGATGATTGAATAGAGTGCAGAATAGGTTCACCAGGGTTTTGCCTGGGATGGAGGGTGCTGGTTATGGAAAGAGGTTGGGTAGATTAGGATTATTTTAATTATAAGGACAAAGGTTGAGGCGGGACCTAATTGATGTCTACAAAATCAAGAGAGAGATAGACAGGGTAGATACCAAGAAACTTTACCACAAATTGTGAACTCATGAACCCTAATAATTGAGTTCCAAAGTGAAATGGAAAGGTTTAGGGCCTGAGGGATAAATGTGGGAAGCTCGGCGGTGGTAAGGGCAGGAGCGATAGTGTCACCTAAGATGTATCTGCCAGATACATGAATGGGCGGGGAGCAGGCCCTTAGAAAATAGATGGCAGGTTTAGAAAATAGGGGATCTGGATCAGTGCAGGCTTGGAGGGCCAAAGGTACTGTTCCTGTGTTGGCATGCTCTTTGTTCTTTATGATTCATTCCAAAAAATAGCAAGTTTTCAACTTGGTGTATGCTACAATTTAATAATATAAACCATTTATTTATTTGGCAGTGCATGTCAAATTATTGTCATTGCTAAATTTCAGACACAGAGTCATACAGAGGTACAGCATGGAAACAGACGCTTCCATTCAACTCGTCCATGCCGACCATCTATCTAGTCCCACCTGCCAGCACTCAGCCCATATCCCTCTAAACACTTTCTATTCATATACCCATCCAGACGCCATCGAAATGTTGCAATTGTACCAACCTTCACCACTTCCTCTGGCAGTTCATTCCATACAAGTACCACCCTGTCTGTGAAAATGTTGCCCCTTACGTCGCTTTTACATTTTTCCATCCCAACCTAAACCTATGCCTTCTAGTTCTGGACTCCACCACACCAGGAAAAATAGCTTGCCTATTTCCCCATTCATTCCCCTCATAAGGTCACCCCTCAGCCTCCAACGTTCCAGGGAAAATATCCCTAGCCTATTCAACCTCCACCTATAGCTCAAATCCTCCAAACCTGGCAACATTTTTGTAAATCTTTTCAGAACCATTTCAAGTTTCACAACATCCTACCTATAGGATGGAGACCAGAATTGCACATAATATTCCAAAAGTGGCCTAACTAACCTTCTGTACAGCCGCAATACGACCTTCCAACCACTGTACTCAATGCTCTGACCAATTAAGAAAAGCATACCAAATGTCTTCTTCACTGTCTTATCTATCTGTGACTCTACTTTCAAGGAACAATGAACCTGCACTCTAAGTTCTCTTTGTTCAGCAACACTCCCTTGGACCCCACCATTAAGAGTATAACTCCTGCTCAGATTTGCTTTCCCAAAATGCAGCATCTCGCATTTACCTAAATTAAACTCCATCTATCACTCCTCAGCCCATTGGCCAATCTGATCAAAATCCCATCTTAATGTGAGGTAACCTTCTTTGCTGTCCACTACACCTCCAATTTGGGTGCCATCAGCAAATTTACTAACTATACCATTTATATTCACATGTAAATAATTTATATGAATGACTAAAAGTAGTGGACCCAGCACCGATCCTTGTGACACTCCACTGGTCACATGCCAACAATCTGAAAAATAACTCTGCACCACCACCGTCTGCGTTCTACCTAAAGTCAGTTCTGTATCAAAATGGCTAGTTCTCCCTGTATTCCACGAGATCTACCCTTGCAAACCTCGAATGCCTTACTGAAGTCCTTATTGATCACGTCCACTGCTCTGCCCTCATCAATCCTTTTTGTTATTTCTGTAAAAAACTCAATCAGGTTTGTGAGACATGATTTCCCATGCATAAAGCCATGTTGACTCTCCCTAATCAGTCCTTGCCTTCCCAAGTAAATGTACAACCTGTCCCTCAGGATTCCCTCCAACAACTTGCCCTCCACTGACGTCAGGCTCAATGGTCTATAGTTCCCTGGCTTGTCCTTACCACCTTTCATAAACAGTGACACCACGTTCCCCAACCTCCAGTCTTCTGACACCTCACCTGTGACTATCAATGGTACAAGTATCTCAGTAAGAGGCATTGCAATCACTTCCCTAGCTTCGCACAGACTTGTAGGGTAAACGTGATCAATCAGATCCTGGGGATTTATCAACTTTTATGCGTTTCAAGACATCAGCACTTCCTCCTCTGTATAAGGACATTTTTCAAGATGTTACCATCTATTTCTCTGTTTATCTACATCTCCCATGTCTTTCTCCTGAGTAAACACTGATACAAAATACCCGTTTAGTATCTACCCCATCTCCTGCGGCTCCACACAAAGGCACCTTGCTGATCTTTGAGGGCTCTATTCTCTCCCTCTTTGCCCTTTTGTCCTCAATGTATTGTAAAATCCTTTTGGATTCTTCTTAACTCAATTTGCTAAAGATATCTCATGTTGCCTTTTTGCCTTCCTGATTTCCCTCTTTAGTATGCTCCTACTGCCTTTCTACTCTTCTAAGGATTCACTCGATCTATCCTGCCTGTACATGACATATGCTTCCTTCTTTTTCTTAACTCGACCCTTAATTATTTTAGTCATTCAGCACTTTCTATACCTACCAGCCTTTCCTTTCACCCTAACAAGAATATACTGTCTCTGGACTCTCGTTATTTCATTTCTGTACGCTTTCCATTTTCCAGCCATCCCTTTCCCCGCGAACATCTGCCGCCATCAGCTTTTAAAAGTCCTTGCCGAAAAACGTTGAAATTGTCCTTTCTCCAAGTTAGAACTTCAACTTTAAGTTCTTGTCTGTCCTTTTCCATTTTAAAACTAATAGAATTGT
Organism: Chiloscyllium plagiosum; assembly: GCF_037043375.1. Classification (NCBI taxonomy): domain Eukaryota; kingdom Metazoa; phylum Chordata; class Chondrichthyes; order Orectolobiformes; family Hemiscylliidae; genus Chiloscyllium; species Chiloscyllium plagiosum. Next base: position 53,442,749 of record NW_028270174.1, on the reverse strand, counting down.
TGGTAAATAGCTGGAGGTCACACATTTCAGTGAGAAATTAAATCGATTGATTATATTTAAGTGTGTAAGAATGATAAGTCGATTTGATTGTTCAATCATTTGCTCACTCCGAATATGCAATCAGTCAGAGGTCAACCACTTTGCAAATGATAGAGCAACAAGGTATGCATTTGAATACCGAGATTCAATGTGTAATTGTGATCACCAAAATAGTTAGACAACATGTTCTTTTTTCGATACAAAACAAAATGTGCATTATTTACTTTTGTATCATAAAAAAGGTTGTTTGGTGTTTATAATTTAATTCCATCAATGTAGAATCAACTTAATTGTTTTCAGAGATGGTGCAGTTATTGTGCAGTTGAATAATTGTAGCTCATGCCTTATTGTTTCCCAATTCACAAACATGTCAAACTCCTGATCATTGTTCAGGTCACTAAACCCATCACTTTACATCATGACCGACATTAAAAGTGGATTCCAAAAGGCCTGAATTCGGATACAGTGCTCCTGGACCTCACAGCTGCCTGTGGCACTGAGTGAGACACTGGCCTGCTCCTGAATCTGTCCAGAGAGTTTCCAACCTGAGTCAGGGCAGTCATTCAAATATTCCCTCACAGAGAATCATTTGGAATCCACCTTCAGCAGCAGGAAACTAGCCAACAGGCTATAACTGCTCTCAGTGTATGTTCAAATGCTGTCTAAATTAGATACCAGCGACTGACCAGGAACCAGGTCTTACAAATTTATCCTCAGTCAGAGTCTGACCCATGGATCAGATGTATGGACATGGAATCTCAGAATCACACCGCACAAGTTACTTATGGTGATGACATCTAGCATGTCCCCCAGACTCCATGCATTTGTCCCGTGGACCAGACACTGGGTGAAAATGTTCACAATTGGCAGTCTATTGCAGCATTTCGTGTCTCACAGTGAACTCTCTGAAACTGTATCCATAAAATGCACCTTCATGTTTAACAGTATCATAATGACAGTGTGCATGTCTGCGGATGGTCAGATACAAATTCATAGGTCATCCAACAGAATGTATCTGAAGAAACCAGGAGCAAACCGCAAACCAAGACTCGTTTTAATAACTGAACCTGGTGGATTTTGTCTGGTCTAGGTAACCACGCATATTGTACTGGCATTTAGGTGGATGTAACAATGCACATCAAAACTGGAAGTCTTGGTCTAACGTCCCACACCGGCTTCCTGACCTCACACACCGCATTCCCTTCCACATCTCTCTCCCTCGCACACCTCACTCCCTTGCACCCCTCATTCCCTCAAACAATTACAATTAATGAGAATCCACAAACTGAGTGAAACTTGGAACACAGAACAGTACAGCAAAGTAAGAGCCCTTCAGCCCTCAATGTTTTGCTGACCTTTTATCCTACTCTTTGATCAGACTAACTTACATACGCTTCAATGTACTAACTTCCATGTTCCTATCCAAGAGTCTTCTTAACTATCCCTAATGTATCTGATTCTACTACCACCGCTGGCGGTGCATTCCACCCACCCACCACTCTCTGAATAAAGAACCTACCTCTGACATCTCCTCTAAACCTTCCTCCGATCACCTTAAAGTTATGCCCTTTGTTGATAGCCAATTCTGCCCTGGGAAAAGGCTCTGGCTAACCAGTCTGTCTATTCTCTCAACATCTTGTACACCTCTATTATGTCACCTGTCATCCTTCTTCGCTCCAGTGAGAAAAGCTCAAGCTCTCTCGAACTTTCTTCCTAAGATATGTCCTCCATCTAGGCAGCATCCTGGTAGATCTGCTCTGCACACACTCTGAGGCTTCCACATGTTTCCTATAATGAGGCAACCAGAACTGAACCCAATATTCCAAGTGTGGTTGAACCACAGCTTTATAGAGCTAAGCATTAACCTCGCCGCTCTTAATCTCAATCCCCCTGTTAATGAAAGCCAACACACCATACACCTTCTGAACAACCCTGCCAACTTGGGTGGCAACTTTGTGGGATCTATGGACATGGAGCCAAAGATCCCTCTGTCACTCCACGCTGCCAAGAATGTTGTCTTTAACTCTGTGTGGTGTATGCAAATACAACCTTCCAAAATAAATCGCTTCACAACCTTTAAGGTTCAACTGTATCTCCCACTTATCAGCCCAGCTCTGCATCCTGTCAATGTCCTCTTGTAACCTATACCAACCCTCCACACTATCCACAACTCCACCAACCTTCATGTCATCGGCAAACTTATTACCCGCCATTCCACTTACTCGTCAAAGTCATCTATAAAAATCACAAAGAGCGCAGGTTCCAGAGCGGATCCCTGTGGTACACCATTGGTCACTGATGTCCAGGCTGAATAGTTTCCATCTGCTACTACCCTCTGTCTTCTCTGGGCCAGCCAAATCCATATCCAGACATCCAAATTTTCCTTTGCCCCATGCCTCCTTACCTTCTGAACGCTCCTACAATGGGGAACCTTATCAAACGCCTTGCTAAAATTGTTGTTCACCACATCCACTAGTCTACCTTCATCAGTGTGTTTTTTCACATCTTCAAAGAATTCAATAAGGTTTCTGAGGGATGACGTGTTCCTCACAAATCCATGCTGACTATCTCTGATCAAACTATGGTTTTCTAAGTAATTGTAAATCCTGCCTCTCAGAAGCGTCTCCAATACTTTGCCCACCACTGATGTAAGACTGACAGTTCTGTCATTCCCAGGGTTATCCCTCTTCCCTTTCCTGAACAAGGGAATAACATTTGCCATCCTCCAATCATCTGGCACTACTCAAGCGGACAATGACCATGCAAAGGTTATCACCAAAGGCACACAAATCTCTCCCATCACTTCCTGGAGTAACCTCGGGTATACCCTATTTGACCCAGGTCATTTATCTATCATTATGTTTGTACTTCAATCAGGCTGTACTTCTTATCAACTTTTCTACACCCTGTCCAACCAACTGATTCACTGTTTCCATTTCAATGCTATATAGAGTGCTGCCTGCCTGAGTAAGCACGGTTCCCAATGTCCTCTGCATCACAGAATGAAAAAAGAGAATACACCAATGCCTTCCTGATGAAGGGCTTATGCCCGAATCATCAACTCTCCTACTCCTCGGATGCTGCCTGACCTGCTGTGCTTTTCCAGCACCACACGTTTCGACTCTGATCTCTATCAACTGCAGTCCTCACTTTCTCCATTACTGAGGGCTGTACCCTCGGCACACTGAGCGGGGAATTAACCATCAGAACTTCATTGTATGTGGAGCTGACTGCTCAGTTCTGGAAAGTTGCAATTGATGAATACATTTTTTAAAAAAAAGAAATTACAGTTCAACAAATGTTCATTCAGTGCCAGAGATATCATTTTGGTTCATGGTTTGAGCAGCCTGATAAGAAATAGTGAATGACTGAAGAACTCCGAGGTACAGAGTATTCTTGGTGTTATATTCCAGCTTACGTTAATGCTGTGAATATTATCAGACAGACTGATGTGGTAAGGGAATGAACTGATATGTGGAGGTATGACATTTTTGCCAACACACCGAGACTTGTTTGAGGGAGGTCAGGGCCAACAACTCAATAATCTTTTATACTGTAAAATATGGGCAGGACAAGAGAGGGTGTTGAATAGAAGGTGGCATTGTATTATTAATTAACGAGTCAGTTACTGCATTAAGGAGGGACAATATCTTGGAAGCGTCTTTAAATGAGGGTTTATGGGCCGAGGTTAGGATCAAAACGAAGACAGAACACACTGCTGGGGATATTTTATAGAGTCCCCAGAAAGATGAAAATACAGGAGAAGATATATAACCAATTCACTGAGGTGTGTAGGAAAGCAAGGCCGGAGATGTTACAGAGATAGGAAAGCAAGGCTGGTGATGTTACAGAGATAGGAGAGCAAGGTTGGTGATGTTACAGAGATAGGAAAGCAAGTATGCAGATGTTACAGAGAGAGGAAAGCAAGGCTAGAGATGTTACAGAGATAAGAAAGCAAGGCTGGTGATGTTACAGAGATAGGAAAGCAAGGTTGGAGATGTTGCAGAGATAGGAAGGCAAGGCCGGAGATGTTACAGAAATAGGAAAGCAAGTTTGCAGATGTTACGGAGAGAGGAAAGCAAGGCTAGAGATGTTAAAGCGATAGGGAAGCAAGGCCAGAGATTTAACAGAGATAGGAAAGCAAGATTAGAGATGTTATAGATATAAGAAAGGAAGGCTGGAGGTGTTGCAGAGATAGGAAGGCAAGGCCGGAGATGTTAAAGAGATAGGAAAGCAAGGCTGGAGATGTTGCAGAGATAGGAAAGCAAGGCTGGAGATATTACAGTGATAGGAAAACAAGGCTGGAGATATAACAGCGATAGGAAAGAAAGGCTGGAGATACTACAGCGATAGGAAAGCAAGGCTGGAGATATTACAGTGATAGGAAAGCAAGGTTGGAGATATTACAGCGATAGGAAAGCAAGGCTGGAGATGTTACAGTGATAGGAAAGCAAACTGCAGATGTTTCAGAGATAGGAAAACATGGCTGGAGATGGCCGAGAGATAGTGTTGCCTGCGCATGCTAGAACAGGTTAGTGAGGTATTGTTAAATTCAATCACAGGATATAGGGAGAGGTGTATCAGCTGCCAGTTATAGAGATAGGGAGACATGTAGGGGCTGGCAGAATTTACAGCGATAGATGGGTCTGGAGTTTAAGATAAAGATTGTGGTGATATGGAGGGTTACTGAGATACAGATGGATGCAGCGGCTGGAGGAGATGACAGGGAAAGATACAAACATACACAAAGATAGTTTCAAAATGGAATTGAGCAATGTCTTAATAGAGAAAATATTATAGAAATCTTTGGAATAGACAAGGCACTGGGAGGAACTGAAGGAGTGAGACCTTGGATTGTCCAATCACGAGAGAAATAGAGTCAGTGTCATACAGCACAGGACAGGCCCTCCGGTTGACAGCGACACAAATAAAAAGCCCTGCAGACCCTGGAAACCCCTCCTTCCTAACGTCTAGGGGCAAGGGCTAGATTTGGGAGAGGTATCCTACAGACTGTTCAATCAACAATGTGACATAACAACACCTCATTGTGTCAGATCAAACACTGACACAGAAAGGTCCTGCTGACTCCCCTCCCTCAGCCTCACGGGGTCAGAACAAACACTGACACAGAAAGCTTCTGCTGACTCCCCTCCCTCAGCCTCACAGGGTCAGAACAAACACTGACACAGAAAGCTCCTGCTGACTCCCCTCCCTCAGCCTCATGGTGAGAGATCAAACACTGACACGGAAACCTCCTGCTGACTCCCGTCCCTCAGTCTAACGGGGTCCGATCAAACACTGACACAGAAAGCTCCTGTTGACTCCCCTCCCTCAGTCTTATGGTGAGAGATCAAACACTGACACGGAAACCTCCGGCTGACTCCTGTCCCTCAGCCTCACGGTGTCAGATCAAACACTGACACAGAAACCTCTTGCTGACTCCTCTCCCTCAGCCTCACGGTGTCAGATCAAACACTGACACGGAATCCTCCTGCTGACTCCTCTCCCTCAGCCTCACGGGGTCAGATCAAACACTGACACGGAAACCTCATTCTGACTCCCCTCCCTCAGCTGATGGATCAGTGTCCCTCCACATTGAACAACACGCGGAGGACGCACTGAGAGGGTGACAGAGCTGGAGAATGTATACTGGGTGGGCCATTTCAAACCCCACCAAGAGGGGATCAGCAGCAGCGTTGCTGATCGAGATGGTCGTGTCCAAAAAGACATAGCTGCGAGACTGATTCTGGACGGGGGCAGGGGAGAACAACTGAGAGGGAGAAACATACTTGACCTCATCTTCACCAACGTACTGGCTGCAGACACATTGATCGATGACCATATTGGGAACAGTGACTACCACACAAATTATTCCTGGAGACAATGTCCCACATTTATGTGTATGTGTATACACACACACACATACATGCACGCACTTGTGAGAGACACTATCACCATGCTAAACAGGACAGATTTCGAATAGGTATAGAACGCAGCACTGGCCTTTGTAAGGTGTTTCGAGTCATTACCAACAGCAGCACAATTGTACTCTTGAACAATTTCCACTGTCACTATCTGGCATATGATCCACTTTACCCTGACTATCAGGCCAGGGGATAAACCCTTGTTCAATGGAGAATACAGGAGGGCCTGCCAAGAGCAGCACCAGCTACACCTCACAATGAGGTGATGTTATCAATCAAGACCACTCACTCACCAAATAGCATAAACAACCAGTGACAGACAGATCTAACCAACAAATCACACCTAATCTCTGCAATCGTGTCCCACACAATCAGGGTGAATTGTGTGGCCAATCAAACAACTCACTGGAGGAGCAGGATCCAAAAATATCACCTTACTCAGTGATGGAAGAGGCCAGCACAATAATAGAAAAGATAAGGCTGAAACATTCACAACAATGTTCAGACAGCAGTATCGATGGGATGATCTATTTTAGTCTCCTCCAGATGGCAGTGGTCAGCTAATTCAATTCAATTTTGTTTGGTATCTCCAAGTGGCTGGAGGGATGGGATAACGCAAAAGCTGTGGGCCCTGAGAACATTCCAAACAAGCTGTTCCTGCAGGAATATTGCACACCTGACAATGTGGGAAACTATCCGGGCAGGTCCTGTACACACACAGACAAAACATCAGGCAATCAATGACTGCCCCATTGCTCTAATCCATATCACTAATAAAGTGTTGCAATATTATTGGAATCTACAGTGGGATCAAGTAGCACTTCCTCAGCACCAACCTGCTCACCGAAACTCAGTTTGGGCTCTGCCAGGGCCACACATCCCTTGGGCTGATTGAAGCCTTGGTTTAACGATGCACAACAAGATAAAACACAACTGAATTCTACAGGTGAGGCGACAGTGACTGCACTTTTTACATTATCGTAACTGTATTTGACCAAGTGTCGTATCCAGGCTTAATGGCAAAACTACAGCAAATAACTCTCGTATGCACTGGCTGAAGTTATACCTGGCACAAATGACGGTGGTTGGGGTTGGTGGAGAGCAGCCACCTCAGCTCCAGGACAGCTCTGCAGCAGTTCCCCAGGGGCGGGGTTTCTGGTTAAGCCTGTAGATCAGAAAGTGAATGGTAAGGCATCATATTCCCTACAGGATGATAGGGCTGCTCTCTCGTAGACAGAGACAAAAGATGGTAGTTTAAATGGACAGTCATCATGCCTCAAGTGAGGGAGATGTTGAGTAGGACAGTCCTTTAGTGCAGGAATTGAACCCACACTGTTGGCATTAATATCTAGCTGTCTAACTGATTGAGCTAACCAAGTCCTCACTCAGCTCCTTGGGGAAGATACTGTAATATTATCCCATTCAGATATGTTGTTAGACACCTCTGGAGCAGGTGGAACTAGAAGCAAACTTCCTAAATCAGAGAGAGGGACAGTATCAGTGAGCTGTAAGAGTTGTCTCTGTCCTCGGACCCATCATAAATGACCATCCCGACAGTGTAAATTCACAAGTGGGGATATTTGCCATTGATGTTTGCCAATGTTCAACACCATTCGTGATTTACTCAGATACTAAAGCAGACCTTGCCTAAATGCAACAAGGACCTGGAAATATGGAGGTGTGTGCTTAAAAGTGACAAGTACAATTTCCATTACACATGTGCCAGACAACGATTACCTCTAACAATAGAAAATGTAACCATATACTCTAATGTTCAATGCCATCACCATCACTGAACACCTAACTATCAATATCCTGGGGATTACCGTTAACCAGAACTGGACTGACCATATGATTTCATTACACATTCCTGTAAAGGGCTTATGCTAAAACATCGACTCTCCTGTACCTCAGATGCGACCTGACCTGTTATGCTTTACCAGCGCCACACTTTGACGTATATAAATTAATTGGCCACAAGAATATGTCAGGGGCTAGGAATCCTGCAGAAATAACTCACTTCATGGTCTCTGAAAGCCTGTACCCCATTGATAAACAACCAGTGACAGACAGATCTAACCAACAAATCAGACCTAATCTCTGCAATCGTGTCACATGTTGAATATGGGTGTGATGAAATACCCCCCATTTCCTTGGGGGGTATTTCACCCTTCATCCACTGATACTAAGTAATAGCAACACCTGCCACCTACAGGGTGCTCTGCACAAATTTACCAAGGCTCCTTACAAAGTACCTCTGAAGCCCGACCATCAAGAGGGACAAGGGAAGCAGATACATCGGACCCCCATCATGTTCACGTTCTGTTCCAAGCTACCTACCATCCTCATTGAGAACTATACTGCTGTTCCTTCAGTGTCACTGTTTCAAGGTCCCTCCCGAATGGTATTGGAAATCTAACTACAACACATGGACTGCAGTGGTTCAGTGCGGCAGCTCACCACCTCCTTCTCAAGGGCAACAAGAGACCGACAATAAATACTGGCCCAATTATATTCTATGAATAAATTAAAATGAAAAAATATTGTCCAAACATGTCCAATGCTGGACATTATGCTTTAGGTTTTGTGAGCTCAGGTAGGTTGGGTTCAGTCCGTAACTTGCTTGTTGTGAACAACTGAAGGGTTAATCTGTTAGTCTCTCAGAGACATGGCCTACATACCGAGCATCACACAGACGTTGACATTCACACACAACATTATCGGAGCTCTGAGATAGACATAAGCAATTCAAAATGTATTCATATCTGACTAACATGTTTACACACACAATGAAATTGTTACCACAAAAATGATTATGATTGACTACTACCAGGGAGAAAGTGAGCACTGCAGATGCTGAAGATCAGAGTAAAAATGTGGTTCTGAAAAGGCACAGCCGTTCATGCAACATCTGAGGAGCAGGAGAGTTGACTATTAGTTCACAATATTAATACAAAGGAAAATAATTGCATATTTTCAAAGTTCTTCCACTTAATAATAATGTGGTCTTGGGTGTGGGAATGAGATTCATCATTTCAATGTTCCTTTCTGTGAGTTGTACACTGTTTTCATCATACTGTTGTTATAAAAGTGAACGGAATAAATGGGTGGATTTTGTGCATATTGGATAATCTAAAATTTGGTATTAGGGAAGGATGTCGGAACTTCAGTAAAGAGACTTTGCTGTTAATAGTTAGAACAATGCTGCAAACATGTAAACAGAAATTACCAGCTCAAGTCAAACACAAGGACGTTGGGCTGGGATCACGCTGGCCATCAATGGAGCTGCACAATTCTGTTTGGATACTAATGTTGTGGGTCTACATACACTGAATATGGTTTATGAGGGATTCATTGTAAGATGCCAAGTGCTGCAGAAACCCATCACCTTTATAAAACATTGGAAACGGTCCAAGGTGCAGAATTACAGAGTTTGGTGGCACACCAGAAGGGATATACTTGCAAGACATGGATGTTTACAGGTCATTGTTATAAATTTTGAACTGCGTCTGGAGTAGCGCCATGTGCTCGTCCATTGACCAGTCTGCCCCACACACATCTCCCTGTTGTTCAGGTATATCTCTAACCAGTCTATTGTGAGCGATTGTGTGAGTAACAGGCCAGCTCCAATTTGGAAGCACTCTGGACAGATTTTGGAGGTGGCCAGTGTTATGGAGGTCATGGTGAGGGCCAGAACACTGTGTCTGAATTCAGCATTTTCATCAAAGTCATTTCCAACAGCTTTTCTGCCTGAAAGTTGGTGTGTTCAATGATCTAAACATGAATCGGCAGTTTACTACTGTCACTGAACTGTGTAATAGTTAGGTGTGCACTCTGGTATTTCAATTATTGTTCACTTCAATTGTTTTCAACTGGAAAATATTGATGTTTGGTTTATTTTAAAATATGTAAGAAATAAAGTGATAGTAACTCTTCACTATACAAAATGTAAAATTGACCTGTTATATATTTCCCACAGACTAATCAAGCAAAAATCAATATTGTCTGGAAAGCAGGATTATGTGAACAGACTATGTCCCAGGCAACATCAGCACCCTCTCTGGTAGGTTCTGTCCCACTGAAAGGACAAAACCAGGCAGAAGAGGGCAGGTCCTTGGCATATAATCAGTATAGGGCAGCATGGTGGCTAGCACTGCTGCCTCACAGCACCAGGGATCCAGGTTCAATTCCAGCCGTGAGCAACTGCCTGTGTGGAGTTTACACATTCTCGCCGTCTCTGCGTGGGTTTCATCCCACAGTCCAAATATGTGCAGCTCAGGTGAATTGGCCATGGTGGTGGGTTGCTCTTTGGAGGGTTAGTGTGGACTGGTTGGGCCGAAGGGTCTGTTCCCACACTGTAGGGAATGTATTCTAATCATAGTGTTCAGCATTGATGCTGAATTCTTTGGCTGCTAGACTGCTCTCCAGCAGCTTTTGCGGGAATCAATTAAAGGGAAACCTATATTTGACCACATTGTGAACTTTCTGCCTGCTGCAGATACACCTCTCCATTTCATACATTGGTAAGGATGGTCACTATGCAGTCCTTATGGGGAGCAAGGGCTACCTTCACACTTTGCAGACCCTCCTCACCATGACATGTACTGAATGGTACAGACTTTAAACAGATTAAGCAACTAATGACAATGCATCCATGAGGTACAATGGCCCATCGGCGGCGGCAGCATCATCATATTCTGTACAACTCATACAGTCTGCAATTTCCTAGACTGACATACCTCCCACTGTACAGTAACCACCACGGCCCGACGTACCCCCCACTGTACAGTAACAGTCACGGCCCGACACACTTCCCACTGTATAGTACCGTTCATGGCCCGACATACCTCCGACTGTACAGTAACCATCACGGCCCGACATACCTACCACTGTACAGTAACCATCACAGCCCGACATACACCTCCCACTGTACAGTAACCATCACAGCCCGACATACACCTCCCACTGTACAGTAACCATCACGGCCCAACATACCGCCCACTGTCCAGTAACCATCACGGCCCAACATACATCCCACTGTCCAGTAACCATCACGGCCCAACATACATCCCACTGTACAGTAACCATCGCGGCCCGACATACCTCCCACTGTCCAGTAACCATCACGGCCCAACATATCTCCCACTTTACAGTAACCGTCACAGCCCGACAAACCCCCCACTGTACAGTAACCATCACGGCCCGACAAACCCCCCACTGTACAGTAACCATCACGGCCCGCCATACATCCCACTGTACAGTAACCATCACGGCCCGACATACCTCCCACTGTACAGTAACCATCACAGCCCGACATACATCCCACTGTACAGTAACCATCACAGCCCGACATACCTCCCACTGTACAGTAACCATCACGGCCCAAAATGCCTCCCACTGTACAGTAACCATCACAGCCCGACATACCTCCCACTGTACAGTAACCATCACGGCCCAACATACCTCCCACTGTACAGTAACCATCACGGCCCAACATACCTCCCACTGTACAGTAACCATCACGGCCCAACATACCTCCCACTGTACAGTAACCATCACAGCCCGACATACCTCCCACTGTACAGTAACCATCACGGCCCAACATACTTCCCACTGTACAGTAACCATCACGGCCTGTCATTCATCCCACTGTACAGTAACCATCACAGCCCGACATACCTCCCACTGTACAGTATCCATCACGGCCTGACATACCTCCCGCTGTACAGTAACCGTCATGACCCAACATACCTCCCAGTCTACGGGAGCCATCAAGTGTTTAGCACTGCTCCCTCACAGCGCCAATGTCCTGGGTTCGATTCTGGCCTTGGGTGACTAACTGTGTGGAGTGTGCACATTCCCCTGTGTCTGCATGGGTATCCTACGACAGTCCAAAAATGTGCAGCTCATGTGAATTGGCCACATTATATTGCGAAGTGTTTTAGACATAGTGAAATGGGTGTGAGTGGGTTACTTTCTGGAGAGTTGACGTGGCCTGGTTAGGCCGAAGGACCTGCTTCCACACTGTAAGGAATCTAATCTACTCTCCAAGGTTCAAGTCAGGAATATGATGGAATAATCACTTGTCTGAACGAGTGCAGCTCCAACAGTATTCTATTATGGACTTACTAGCAACAGGCAACACAATTGCATGGGGAGGATCATGTCTCACAAACTTGATTGAATGTTTTGAGGAAGTTACAAAATTGATTATGAGGGGACGGGGAAGGAAGCTGGCTGTTTGGACCTTAGTATGTCCTTTGATATGGTTCCTTATGGCAGTCTCATACAGAAGGTGAAGTGAATTGAGATCAGCGGTCAGTTCGTAAGATGGATAGAGATCTGCTTGGCCATAGAAGACAGTAGTGGTGGAACAGTGCTTTTGTGACTGGATATCTGAAAATTGATTGGCGGAGTTGCAGATTGTGAGGACGATTGCTAGAGAATACAGCAGGAGAGAGGTCAGCTGCAGACTTGGACAGAGAATCGCTGTTGCACACCACTGGTCTTTGGTTTCCATTTTGAGAAATCACCTTCCACTACTACTCTCTGTCTCCTGTTGCCCAGCCAGTTCTCTATCCACCTGGATAAAACACCCTGAAAGCCATGCGACATCACCTTCTCCATCAGCCGACCATGGGGAACCTATGAAAAATTCTTACTCAAGTCCCGCAGTATCTTCTCCAGCAGCTTCCCTAAAATTGATATCAGGCTACAATTACCTGGATTATCCCCGCTATCCTTCTTAAACAAGGGGACACTATTAGAAATTCGCCAGTCCTCCTGGACCTCACCCATGTTCAATCATCCTGCAAAGATATATGTTGAAGCCCCAGTTATTTCCACACTCACATCCCTCAGTAACCTGTGGTAGATCCCATCCGGATTTGGGGGCTTGTCTACATTAATACCTTTTAGAGTATCCAAAACTTCCTCCCTCTTTATGTCGACTTGACCCAGAATAGTCAGTGATCTATCCCTAACCTCAACATCCGTCATGTCCCTCTCCTTGGTGAATAACGATGCAAAGTACTCGCTAAGAATGTCACTAATTTTATCTGACTCCATGCATACCTTTCTTCCTTTGTCCTTGTGTGGGCCAAACATTTCTCTAGTTACCCTCTTGCTCCTTATATATGAAAAGAACACCTTGGGATTATCCTCAAACCTGTTTGCTAACGATATCTCATGACCACTTTTAGCCCTCTTAAATCCTCGATTATGAAAAAAAAATAAACATTTGTCCATGCGAGTGGGAACTCAGACCTTTTCAAAGTGTTTTGTACCAAAAAATATTTGAAACCTGTCTCAGTGCAAATGAAAAGCAAGAGAAGAAACCTCTTGGGAAGAGTCACTTTCAGCCATTGTCCCCCCCCCCCCCCCAAAGTACTTCTGAGGTAGGAAATAGTGGGGTATTGTAACAAGGGTACGACAGTAACTATGGGTGGTTTGAATATCCAATTGACAGTAATATCCTTGAATAAAGATTCACAGACTGTATGAGAGATTATTTCTGAGATCAGGACATCATGGAACCAACCAGAGAATGGGACGGCATGGTGGCCCAGTTGCCAGCACAGCACCAGGGTCCCAGGTTCGATTCCAGCCTCGCGGGAGTGTCTGCGTGTAGTTTGCACATGCTCCCCCTCTCTGTGTGAGTTTCCTCTCACAATCCAAAGATGTGCAGATCAGGTGAATTTATCATGCTAAATTGCCTATACATGTATGTACATTACTCAGAGGGAAATGGGAATGGATGGGTTACGCTTCGGAGGGTCAGTGTGGACTTGTTGGGCCGAAGGGCCCGTTTCCGTACTGTAGGGAATCTAATCTAATTTAGATTTGATATTATGTAACAAGGAAGGATTGGTGGATGAGCTTTGCCTTGGAAGGAGTAACCACAACTTGCTGGAATTTCACATTCAGATTGAGAGTGAAGACTGAGTCATACATGAGAGTTTTAGTGTTAGGCAATGATAATTATACTGGCCTAAGGAAGGATTTGTCCTGGGTGGACTGGGGGAAGAAAAGAATAGTCAAACGCAGGACAGATGAAGAAATTGGCAATAATTAGGGAGATACTAAAGACTAAAGAGGAATTGCATAACGGAGAACAATCATCCATATCTTGATAAGGAAGTTAAGGATAACATGAAAGCAAATCCCAGTGCATGTCATACTGCACACGTTAGTCACACTGGGGAGGATTGGGCAAGTCAGCGGCCTCGTCGTGTTATCATTGAATTCTTATGTGATAAACCCACATAATGTTCGAGTGACCTGGGTCCAAATCCTGCCACAAGTGGTGGAGCTTAAATTCAAATCTGGAATTAAGAGACTGATGATGGTTGTGAATCGATTGCCTAGAAAAATCACCTAGTTCACTGATGTCCTTTAGGGCATTCTACCATAGATTCACCACTCTCAGTCTGAAGACGTTTCTCATTATCTCCATTCTAAAGATTTTCTCTTGACTCTCAGGCTATGTCCTTGAGTCCTTTCTCTCCTAACAGTGGAAGCATCTTCCCAACATCTACTCTGACCAGGCAACCAGTATTCTGTATGCTTCTATTAGGGCCGCCTTCATCCTTATAAACTCCAGCGAATATAGACCCAGAGATCTCATATATTGAGCTTTTTATTCCGAGGACCATTCTTATGAAGCTCCTCTGAACCCGCTCAGGGGTGGTACATCTTTCCTGAGTTATGGGGCCCCAGACAGTACACAATACACCAAATGTGGGCTTATCAGAGTCTTTTAGAGCCATGGAAATCCATCTGTTCAAGTCATCGCAAACGAAATGTCATCATTGTATTTGCCTTTCTGACCAGACGGGCCACCTGAAATAATAATCTTACGATGGACAATAGTAAATTGTTACAAAAATGAACAATGATTAAAGCATGCTGGGAAGTGGAACCCAGCCTTAACCAAAGTCGCTGTGCTGCAGACAGGCGGCAGCTACCCAGAGATGGTTTGCAAACAAGCCTGGCAGCTACAGACCCTGTAATACACACCTGAAGTTTGACCTGAATCGGACAATGGAATGTCGCCTTTGGGCCATCAATGTGACAACCCCAGGTTGAGTCTGATTGATCAGGGTTAATGAACCTGATCGTTCCATTGGCAGATTCTCCACTCCCTCCCAAAAGTCGTCAAGACTTGGGAGGATAAGAATCACCGTAAAACCGCTTAGAGAGTGGTAACTCGAGAATAACCACTGAAAGAGAAGACGCCTACAAGACCATCAGAAGAACAAGAAGACTTCACCATATGGAATCCGGTCAACTTCTAGTGGGGTGGTATGTGATCATCCAAAGTTAAGTTAAACCGTAAGATAGATTGTAGTGTTATTCATTACATTGTAATACGTTTTATTGTTCTCATATTAATTGTGTTCAATAAACAAATATCATTGTTTATAAGAGTTGACTCAGTTCTTTTGCTGAATATAGATTTCAAACACATTGTGCGCCAGATACAGCACCTTCCTAGCTACTGACACAACCTGCACATTTACCTTGAGATTATCCTGACTGGAACTCGCAACGCTCTGCACTTCAGACTTCTGAATTTTCTCCCCAGTTATAAAATAGTCCATGCCTCTCATCTTCCTTCTAAAGTGCATCACCTCGCACTTTCCCAAAGGTACTCCATCTGCCACGTCTTTGCCCATTCTCAGACCCTGTCTGAATCCTTCTGCAGCCTCCCTGCCATCCCAATGATACCTGTCCCTATGTCTACCTTTGCATCATCTAAAACCTCACTGGATTGCCCTCAGTTCTGTCATCTAGATTGCTCATGTACAAAGTAAAACGTTGTGGTTCCCTTGCGAAACACCAGTTGTCTTTGGTTGCTATCCCGAGAAGGACCTTTTTATTCCCACTCTTTACCTTCTGCCAGACAGTCAAACTTCTGTACACACTAGTACCTAGTCTCTGATACCATGGGCCCTTATCATACTCAGCAGCCTCCTGTGAAGCACATTGTCAACGTCCTTCTTGAAGTCCAGATACTTAGTATCCATTAGCTCTCCTTGGTCTAACCTGCTTGTTACACCCTCAAAGCGTTTTAACAGATTCATTAGCATGACCTCCCTTGATGAAACAATACTGACTTCGCCCTACTTTACCATGCACTGGCAATTATTCAGAAATCTCATCCTTCACAATGAATTCCAGGAACGTACCCACGACCGGGCTAAGGGCGATCAGTTTGTAATTTTGTCTTTTGCCTTATTCCCCGTTTAAACAGGGTGTCAGCGAGATCCAAGATGGCGGCGACCCAGTAGGTCTGAGTCTGCAGAGCTCTGCCCTAGACTCAGGCAGTAGGGTACCCAACCTCACCTCACTTGTTAAATTGCTAACATAGTTTTTGCCCAGCAGCCTTGGCCATTCTACATCGAACTTTAGCATTCTGATGCTTTTAAAACGAACACAGGTAAAGGCTCTCGCAGTTCACAACAGACAGGGACTTCTCCCCCATTACCCCTTCACAAAGGAGACGTCTGCTGCCGCCCCGGGGGCCTGACCTGCAGAACCAGCCTAATCTCGGAGTTTCTTCACCTCTGAGAGAAGATTGATGAGTCCATTGAAGAAACGCTATCCAGGTGGGAGTGAATTTCGGTCATGCTGCAGAAACTTGACGGAGAGATCAAGACACTCGGGAAGCGTGTCGGGGTGTTGCAGAGCAACGGCCCGCGGCCTCCGAGACCACTGCTGTGTCATCCTTGGGTCAGGTGTGGGCTCTGGAACATCGAGGTCCGGACCTTAGAAGAACATATTGATGACCTCGAAAATCGAGCTCATTGGGAAAATATTCGGTTGCTGGTCCATCCCGAACGGGAGGAGGAAAGGCAGCTTGATGATGTCCTGGAGCAATGGCTCCCACAGCTGCTGAAACTGGGCTGGGCTGGTTGCCAGTTGAGCAGGCCCATCGGGTTGCTGTGCGCCGGCTGGGGTCAGACCAGCGTCCCCGCCAGGTCCTAGTTCAACTTCAGCATTAGAGTGTAAAACAGATGCTGCTTGAACCCACCAGAGTGTTGGGGAAGGATCCCCATGCCATGGTATACAAGGTCTCCAGGATAATGTTGTTCTCTGGCTGTCCACAAGAGGAAGGCATTTGATGAGGCGAAGAAACGTCTGAGGGATTTAAATATTCAATATTCTGTGCGATATCTGGCAATGCTATGCTGTAGTCATGGAGGATCTGTATATGACTTCAGATCACGGGAAAAATTAAAAGAATTCCTGGATGCTCTCAAATAGACTGCAGGATTTGAACTGTATGGTTAATGACTTTAATTTGCACCCCCCACCCTTTTCTCTTTTCTTCCTCCACCTTTCTTCCTTTTTCCTCCTCTCTATCTTTCCGTGGTAGTGGGGGAGGGGGAGTGATAGTTCCTTATCCTTTCTATGGACTCTTTGCTATAGCTCGTCCGGTTTATTTGATTACTGGGGGATGTTGCTGAGTTTTTTTTTTATTTGGTTGCTTATTACTTGCTGGGATTGTAATTTTGTAATTTGTAAAAATGTGAATCGAAAGTTGGTGTAAATAATATGCTCACTATTGTTGGGGATCAATAAATAAAGATGGACAGCCTGTGCACTAAAATATTAAAAGAGAACAAGAAATCAATGGTGGTTGGTGCCATGATCAAGATGTCTCAAAGCATGTTCAGGGCACCCTGAAGTGGGAGAGTGAACAGCCAGTGGTCGTGGTATACATTGGTACCAATGACAGAGGTAAGAAGAGTGAAAGGTCCTGCAAAGAAAGCTCAGGGAGCTCGGAGTGAGATTAAAAGCAGGATCTCCAGGATTGTAAACTTGGGATTACTCCCTATGCCACCTGGAAGTGAGACAAGGAAGCGGAAGATTGTCGATCTGAATATGTAGAAATCTTTTCGACTAAATGTGTGCAGTATTTGGAGTAAAATGAATGAGCTGACAGCTCAAACAGAGATAAATATGTATGGCCTTGTGGGGATTACGGAAACGTGGTTACAGGAAGGTCAGGACTGGGGTGTTAAATGTCAAGGTGACTCTATTCAGACAAGAAGCAACAGCAGGTGGAGTGTCTGTATTGGTTAAGGATAATGTCAAGGCTGTATTAAAAAATTATATTACAAAGTGGGACGAAAATTATTAATCAATCTGGTTCGAAATAATACACATGGAAAGAAACCCATTGGTAGGAAGATTTCCAGCCCACAAGCTCCCACCCTGGAAAGCTACTTTCCAAGTTACGAATAGTATGATGCAGAGAATATTGATGACTTGAGACAAGGGCACAAGAGTGATTATGAGTAATTTGAACATTCACATTTACTGGATTAATCAATTTGGCAAGGGGACCCTCATGAACGATTCACGAAATGTATGAAGGATTATTTATTCGAATATCATGAGATCTAACCAAACAGAGAACTGGCTTTGGTATTACGTAATGAGGAAGGCGTGATAAATCATATTGTTGTACTGGATTATGTTAGAAAGAGTGACCACAGCATGCTGGAGTTTCACATTCAGATTGAAACAGGAAAAACAGAGTCACATATGAGAGGTTTAGTGTTGGACAATGATAATTTTACTGGCCTAATGAAAGGTTTGGACCAAGTGGACTTGGCAAAATATTAAAGGGCAAGACAGTTGAAGAATAGTTGCAATATGAGATAATTAAAACACCTCAATTAAAGTGTAATCCTGAGTGGAAGATGAATTGTAAAAAGTTGAAAAGTGATCCATGTCTTAACAATGAAATCAATAATAACATGAAGGTGATAGCCTGGTCGTATTATCACACCGACCAATAATCCAGATAAAGTTCTGGGGACACGGCTTCAAATGCCACCATGGTAGATGATGGAAGATAAATTCAACATAAAACTGGAATTAAGAGACTATTAATGATAATAAAACCACTGCTCACTGTTGGATACACCCATTTTTTCATGTCTCTCCTTTCGGGACAGAAACCACCATCCTTACCTGGTCTGAAGTACATGTGACTTCAAACCCATACAAATTTGGTTGACGCTTAACTGCCCTCTTGGCAATTATGGACGGACAATGAGTGCTGTGTAACCCAGTGACGCCATCATCCTGTGAACGAATTAAAGAAAAACGCTTACATTGTCAGCAAATGGTTACTAAAAACAAAATCAAAATGGCTACGAAGTAAAACGAGCAGAAATCATAATAATTGAGAAAGAACGCGTCTCCGAGTAGACAAAATGAAAAGAATGCTGTACCGAAATGTTGGTCTCGTAGAGGATGAAAACAGCAAGGTAATTACGGGAAACTCAGAAGTGGCAGAGGCAAAACCAACATTTCCTATTTTCACAGTGGAAGATAATTTCTTCCCAAAATGTACGATAATTGCAAAGGATCTTGATGGAAGTACAATGATGAGGAAGAAGATATTAAATACATTGTTGGGATTAAAGTCAGATCAGGCCCTCGGCCTGTACTCTATCATTGTAAAGGAGGTAAGAGCAGAGGTACTGGATGCGTTAGTTACGATATTCAAAACATCCCTGGATTCTAGAACAGTGCCGAAGTATTGGAAAATTAATAATGTGGCACGAGCATTCAAAACAGGAGATAGGCAAATAAATCACAAACTATAGACAAATCAGTTTAACAACTATAACGTAGTAAATAACTGAACACGTGGAATAAAAATCAAATCACCAGTGTCAGCAAGGCTTCATGATTGACATGTTGTGCTTGGCAAACCTGTTGGAGTTCTTTAAGAATGTAACCAACAATGTAGATAATTGGGATGCAGTAACTTCTGTACATCTAAACTTCAGAAGGCATTTGACAAGTTGGTGCATAAAGGACTGATCTAGAAGGTTAGATCCCAGGGTTTAAGTGTAGAGTATTGAATTAGATAGAGAATTGGTTGACTAACAGAAAGCAAAGCATTGGGGTAAATGGTCTTTCTCTGGCGAAGTGAAACTAGTGAGGTGCTGCAGTGTTCAGTGTTCGACCTCAATTGTTTGCAATCTGCCCAAATGACCTGGAAGGAGAGACCGAGTGCAGTAACTAAATTCACAGAGGGTATAAATCTAGGAGGTAAAACAGGCTGTAATGAGGAGGTAAAGAGTTTACAGATGAATATTGATAGGCTTGGAAAATGGGGCAGATTCCACAGTCAGGCCTTGTTGATTACCACAGCAGGCCTGGCAACCAGGTGGCCTATCCCTGTTCTTAATAAACCAAATCACACTGTTGCATTCAGACAGACAATCCATAATTTATATGCCCATCTCATAATAAAGGGAAAAATTACCATTTAGATCGGAAGTAAAGATTTCGCAAGTCTTTTTAGATATAATGGCTATTTGAAACTGCAGTCTGAGAAACGGGTGGCGGGACAACAAAACACTTTAGCATTGTTGCAACTTTATAGGTTAGGTATTGAGAAAGAATATTACATTATCAACATTGTTGGAAAGTGTCCATTATCTACATCTTATGAAAAATATTTTGCATGTTTCATGGGAGAATACAAGCATTGAAATGGTTAGAAAAGAAAATATGAAGAGGATCTAAGTCTTTAAAGAGGCCTGGGCATGTCAAGGGAACGGGTAAATATTAATGTTTGGATCATAGTTGGGAAAATGCACCTGTGTTTGTGAACGTTGGTGAATTGAATGGAAAAACAGTGTATTTTTCTGGAGGCAATATAAATCTTGAAATATTTTAAAACCAAACGCGTTTAGAAAAAGGAAAGTTTTTCTACAGTTTACACATTAATGATGAGACCACTTTCACTTTATAAGTGTGTCTCCTTATTATTGAGCCTTTGAGTAAGGAGAAAAGCTGCTCTCTGTTCACCCTGTCCATACCCGTTATGCTGTTAAACACCTCCACCAGGAGCACCACGGAACCTCTTCATTGGTTAAAAGTAAAATCCGATAAATCGAGCCTCCCTTCAGTTTGAGTACTCTCTTGTCTTGTTACTTCTGAAATGTATCACATTTATCAGCGTAAAATTTCATCAACGATTGATCTGGCCACCTGAACCATAGGTTTATACCCTCCTGTACCCTCACACGTTCTTCCTGACTGTGACCACCATCTCATCTTTGTGTCATCCACAACATTATTTATCATTTCCCCAATATCCATCGCTCCTATTCTTCTCATCATATTTTATGAAGTTCACTATTTAGCCTTGATTTTCTTCATGTTCTTCAGATGTAGTTCACAGGAAAAGAACTGAGAAATCCATTCTCTTGCTTTTTTTTCCTATTTCGATGAATTTACAGCGTGATGCAGTTGAGGATTTTTCTTATGAGAAAGCCACACATTTTATTTTGGACATGGAGCTGAATTCCCTTTTTATACTATGCGCCTTTTAATGTTTTATTCATAAGGCTTGCATGTAATTAATATTGGATTAGGTTTAGGTGGTTTTCACCGCAGCATTTGTGTTTTATATGGACCTGGGTAATGTTCGTTGTTTGGTTCCCTGCAACAGTCAGAGCTGAAGGAACTTTCCGTCTGTTCGATAGACACAGATTTATAATTTTGTTTGAAAGAGCTATAGAGATGATGATAAAGATTCAATTAAATTCTATATATAGACTCACGGCATGAGATTAAATTATATCGACAAGTCACCTTGAATTGGAATCAAATTATTAAAGCATACGCCCACTTTTCTTCATATTGTAAAAATAGGTCCAAATAAATGTTCTTAGAGCAGCATGGATCTTACAGCTGCTCCTGGGATTGTAGGCAGTCAAATATTTAATGTAGTCTTTTTTTGCAGTTGATATAGTTAACATAGTTTATCAATTTAACATTTTTTTTCTATTTTGTTTTATTAACATTCAAAAGCAAACAAAAGAAAAGCAAAACAACTCACGATTTTCTTTCAAACGAATATTTTAATAAAGATCTTTTTAAGATTGGTTTACAAAAAAAGAAATGTCTATTTATGTTTTAAAATGTTTCTTTTGTTACACTGCAAACTTTTTTTTTGTTTTGAAAAAGTAATTAGTTTTCTTTTTAAAAAAGCGTTGTCCCTTCATTCCAGAGAGTCCTACACATTCTCAGGTCCGGAGAAGGCTATTTTTTTCTCGGAATTTGTTGATGAGGAACATTTTTATTGATTTAATTAGCTAAATGCTTGATTTTATTTAATTTTATATATATTTGATGCCATAATCTTTTATTTTAATATAATTGTCTGTACGTCATGAATGGTAACATAAGGTGTTGTAAAAAATCTTGCATTTAAGGTCACATGTAGGGGACAGAGAGGCCGGCTGGTAGATTTAGAAAAAAAGACCCAGCAAATCAGACAGATAGATGGATGTCTGTCTGGAAAGATAGGAATGTGGTTCAAACCTCTCTTGTGGCTATTCCTCTATCAAAATGATTTTCGGTTTTTATAACTGCTGAAGGGGATTGTCACTCTGAGGAAAATGGAAGAGCCATCAGTTATTGGACACTTGGAATGATTCTTATGTTTGGCAGCGTTTGAGAAGATTTTGAAGAATTATTGCTACAGAGGAGGCTTCTGTCAGGGGCAACAACAGAAGATTCTATGGCAGTAGCCATGGATTTATGATGGTTTGTTGCTTTCCTTGTGCTAGGATTAAGAACGCCTCTAAATGTTTCAAGCACATTGTTAAAGCTGAGATTGAGTAGCCAGAAATTATTTTACATATTGATAGGAATGATATTTTAGGGAAAGATTAAAGCAGTACAGAATGAAATTAAGAGGGGAGGTCGAAGACTAAAAATAAAACCTTAAAAGTTGTAATTTCTGGTTTACTACCAATGCCAACCACAACCGGGAACGAACAAAAAGGTAAAGGGAAAAAAACAATGGCTTAAGAACTGCTATGTTGTTGAGGGGTTTAGATATTTGGGTAAAATGAATCCATTTTAGAATAGAACAGAGCTGTTCAGAAAGCATTGGTCTAATCTAAACTGGAAAACAACCAATATCTTAGCAGGGAGATTTGTTCATTCTATGTCGAGAGACTTTATATTGACAGAGACAACAAGGGGGATATTCCAAGTAGCATAACAAATGGTAGGATGGATGGAGAAGTTTATGAATGTGAGGAGAGCAAGTCAATTAGAAATTAGTCAAGAGTATAAAGTAATTCTGAAGCACTCAATTGCATTTATTCCAATGTAAGGGGTCTTACAGGGAAGGCTGATGAACTCAGAGCATATTTAAGAACATGGGATTGGGACATCGTATTTATTACAGGAAGTTGGTTGAGAGATATTCTATTCGAGAGCGTAGTGCTAGGAAAGCGTAGCAGGACAGGCAGCATGTGAGAAGCAGGAAATTCGACGTTTTGGCAAAAAGCCCATCATCTGGAATGAGCTGATGAAGGACTTTTGCCTGAAACAGCGATTTTCCTGCTCATCAGATGCTGTCTGACCTGCTGTGCATTTTCAGCCCCACAGTCTCGACTCTAATCTCCAGCATCTGCAGTCCTCACTTTCGCCTGAGAGATGTTCAAGACTGACAATTCAAAATTTCAGGTGGTAAGTGTCATAGAAAGGATAGAAAAATCATGTGGTTGGCTTTGAGATGGAGGTCTGCCGTTTTTGATTAAGGAATAAATTAATGCTGCAACTAGGAAAGATATTTATGAAAAATCATCCAGTTAAAATATACGGGTAGCATTAAAAATAAGAAAGTAAAGATCTGTTTGAAGAGATTGCACTAAATGCTCATTTGTGACAAATCGTCCAGTGAAAATATATTGGTAGAAATTAAAAATAAGTAAGGAAAGAGCACGTCGATGGTATTGTACTAAATGCTGTCCAACAGAAAGAAAGAAATTGAGAAACAAACATGTAGGGCGATCTCGGATATATGTAAGCATAATAAGGTTGTAATAATGGGGGATTTTAATTTTCTTAAAATTGATTGGGACTACCACAGCGCTAAAGGGTTGGATGGTGAAGAATTTGTCAAACGTTTTCACGAAAAATTTCTTCATCAATATGTAGATGATCCTAACAGAGAAGGAGCAAAACTAGGTCTTCTTTTGTGAAATAGTCAGGGCAGGTGACTGAAGTAAATGTGAGGGAATATTTTGGGTATTGCAATATAGCTCTATTAGTTTATCACGATTATAGAAAAGAATAAGCCTGTCATTTTTTTAAACTGGAGTATCAAAAATTTTAATGGCATGGAACAAGGACATTCCAAGCTTGATTTGAGTAGACTGTTAGAAGGTAAAACGATATCTGAAAAGTGGGAGGCATTCAGCAGTGTGACGACGAGAGTTGAGAGGCATTATGTTAACAATGGACAACTACAGTTATTGAAGTTTTATTCAAGTATCAAAGAAAATCTTACTTCAGATATAGACAACTTTATTAAATTGAATCTCTGAATCAATATAAAGAGTATTTGGCATTATTTCGAGAGAAATCAGGAAAGCAAGAAGGAGATATGAAATAGCATGGGCAGAAAAGTTTAAGGATAATCCACAGGTATTGTGCAACTACAGTAACAGCAAGAGGGTAACCACCCAGAGGGTAAGGCTGTCAAAGATCATGAAGGCTATCCATGTTATGAACCCAGGAGATTCCGAATAAAATCCCATTCCTGGTTCACTAAACAGCAATAATCACACAAAATTGGGTGCACCACATATTTATCCAGCTTGAACTCTACCGGCTATTTGTTAGACTATTGGTCCATTTGATCAAGATCCTTCTGTAATCTTAGAAAACCTTCTTCACTGTCCACTGTGCCACCAGTTTTGGTGTCAACTGCAAACTTCCTAATCATACCTTCCATAGTCTCACACTAATCATTTACATAAATGACAAACAATGAAAACCCAGAACCAAACTCTGTGGGACACTGTTGGGCACAAGCCTTCAGTCCGAAAAGCAACCGCCCACCATTACTCTCTGTCTCCTGCCATTGCACCAATTGAAATTCATGAAGAGAAACCGTACAGTTCTGGCAGTATTTGAGTCCAATACGACCTGTTCAGAACAGGTTCATATAAGGCTCGATATGTTAACTCTATGTCTCTGCCCAGATCCTGCATCATCTATTGCATTTATCCATCGTATTTCATTTTTATTTCAGATTTTCACTATCTCTAATATTTTTCTTTTCTTTGATTGGTTTAGATGCTGGACTCGGTTATATTTGGACCATATGTTCCATTCCTGTTCCCATCACTTGTGCCAGTGACGCATGTATACAGTAGACTCTGTTTCCTCTTTAAATTCTGCAAATAAATGCGCGGATCTCATCAAAGTGATTTTCATTTAAAAGGTCCTTTAGGAACAGCTGCACTCGATGAAAAAACAGGAATAGCTTATTAATTATGACATGGTCTGTGCGTTTTATGACTGAAATTGTCTCCCCAGTCGCTGAATATTTTCAACATATTTCTCTGAATAATTGCACAAATATGGTTGTCATGTAGCTCATCATATCTGTACCAGCTCGGTATGAGCTGTATCTTCACCCTGACTCTGCTGTAACTCACTGTAACTCAATACATTTTGTGATCTGTGTCTGTTTTTATTTCTGCATATCCCATCCAGATGTAAACAATTTCAACAATCTGTATAACCTGCGATAAAACAGTCTCTATATAAAATATAACTGTGTACATAACATTTAAAGTTCTCATGTTCTGTTCACATTATCGTTCAACATTCCATGTACCGAAGGTCATCCGTTATCTTGCTCTGCATTTCATTTCATTCCATTTTTCAGAAAGAGTAATGGTTGAATACTCGTGACTGGGAGATATTGCTGCACTCTTCTCAAGTCTCCTCAGCCACTGGCCACAGTCCTTTCCGTCTCATAGCCATTATCATATACGTTCCACCCCATACTCATTAATTCATGACTTTTAATGAACAAGGTTTTTGTACCTTGTTATGGACCAGGCCCGACCCTTCAAAACATTTTGAAGCACATAGCCCAGACCTTAATGTTGTAATTTGTTGAAAGGAAGTGTATTGTGGATATTCCCAGAGTGAATTAGCTGGTCCGACTGCCGACTTTTAAACAAACAGAATGTATTTACAAAAATAAGGAATGAAACACAACGAACAGAAAATACCTTTCCTGAATAATCCAGGCTACCTCGAATTAACGATTCTGATCCAAATTACTTACAACAATCCCAATAAACAAGCAGCTGAGCACAAGAAAGTAAAATTAAATAATAAAATTACAGGTTACGGAGTCAGAGATCTGAAGGAGGGGGAGAACATCCAGTTTCAACAGTGAACCTGACTCAGCTAACCCTCGAACTGAACTGACCTGAGCAGCTGGAGAGCTGGCCACATCCCCTTGATTTCACCAGTTTTCTTTTTGATAGAGACGTGAAAGCCTCCTGTCCGAGGAATTATCTATTAGGTAAAAAACAAAGCCCCAAATTAAGCATTCAAAATTGAGACATGTTGGAACTTTGGGTTGGTTAGAACCTCTCTGAAAACAATTCAAGAACAACATAACCTTGTAAAGAGACCATCTTTGTGACAACTCCCCCGATATAAAACAATCATCAATATCAAAAGATGCCTTCTGGTTTCAACCCCCCACCCCCCCAAAAAAAATAGTGGTTAGTACACTAAAATACGCACGTATATTCATTTACTATAAACATGCAAACCTGCGCAACTAAATCCGGATTCAATGTGTGGTATTCCTATCACTTAGTGCCTCAATCTGTCATTCAAGTTTGGACAATACATCAAAAATCGTGTTTTAAAGACCTGCCACATGCACAATTTTCATTTTGAATGGCTGTAAGAACAGGCTCCAGCTAAACAGTCTCGCATTTTTGTCCTTAAATTTCTCCAAAAACGTCACTGGATTATGATCAGCGTACATGGTTGTCTCCGATGTGTTGCTGGTAATATAAATACTGAAATGTTGTAGTGCCAACACAAAGCTCATAGTCACTTTCTCGACTGTTGAATATTTCTACTACTCAACATTCAACTTCTTGGAGAAATATCTAATAGGTCTTTCTGTCTTCTCGTCACTTTCCTGCAGGAGCCCAGCACTGACACCCACATTACTCGCATTTAAAGCCACCTTGAATGATTTTGTATAATCAGGTGTGGCTGATAGTGGGGCAGTGGTTAATACATATTTCATGCCGTTAAATACCTTTTGACAATCCGCTGCCCGCTGAAACTTCTTGCCTTTCTTTAACAAGTCAGTGAGTGGAGCAGTCACATTGCGAAAATGAGGCACAAAACGTCGATAAAATGTAGACAATTCCAGGAACCATAGTATTATTCGTTTTGTCAACAGTATGGGAAATTCCCCAATTACCTTCATTTTTACATGCCATGACACCGTTTATCTTATGTCCAACAGCATGGCCCAGGAAGGTGATTTTTGCTTTGCCAAATTCACTTTTTGTTCGGTTTACCACCAAGCTTTCCTTCCGAAGTCAAGCGAACAAATCCAATAAATGCTGCAAATGTTCCTTCCATGACTGACAAAACATCGCCAGGTCATCAATGTGCACCACACATTAGATAATCCGGTAACTTATTGGTTACCCCTGAAATGTGGCCGGCAAGATTTTCATACCAAATGTAAGTTGCTTGATCCACATTTTCAACACAGTCTTCCCACCGTGTAACTGGGCACAAATAAATTATTTTAACTACGTTGACTTTACGATAGTCCACACGTAACCATTGTGTAGCATTTGGCTTTGGCACCATGACTATGAGTGAGTTCCAATCACTGTAACGCAGGTTGACTATGTCATCTTACAGCATGCATTCAATCCCCTTCTGAACCTGTGCCAGCTTGAGAGGACTATGCCTGTAAGGATGTTGCTCACTCATAACAGCATCTCCTATAGTTACACTATGCAAAATTGGGCTAGTACTTCCAGGTTAATTTCTGCTTATCTTCCCATGTGACAGTAATAACTCTTTCTGGTCATTTCAATTTTTCTCAAAAAGGTAACTCAATAATTT
Source organism: Chiloscyllium plagiosum (assembly GCF_037043375.1). NCBI lineage: Eukaryota > Metazoa > Chordata > Chondrichthyes > Orectolobiformes > Hemiscylliidae > Chiloscyllium > Chiloscyllium plagiosum. The sequence continues at coordinate 53,414,808 of NW_028270174.1, read as the reverse complement.
ATCCCAATTTTAGAAAACTACCTCATTTTCTACTTTGTTTAAGGAATGCCATAATCATTAACACCTTCTCCTCTTGCTTTACTTCCCTGTGAAAATATCTTTTGAGCATATTCACATGACATAAATTGTGAGATGTCTTTCTGTCTGGAGTCCTTTTCAAGCAGTTACCCCCACTCTTTCTATTTATAAGGTCCACTAAACCTTTCTTTTCAAGGTTCACCTATCACTGGAAGTAACAGTAATAAAATATCTCTGATAGCAAAATTGCAAATTTTTAATTTCCTGTCCAATTCCTGTTTTATTGCATGCTGCAATACATTTAAATGCTGTCTAGTCAACTCCCTAACGGTATTAATCGTTCCCTGAAATTTGGGACATTGTCCAAAAGTGTGACCATTGAATTCTGATTTACTACTTCCTCCTTAATCAATTGTAATGGCCCAAAAACTAATTCAAATGGATTGAATTTGCTCCATTAATTTGGAGCATCCCTGATCACAAAACGTGCAAGTGGAGTTTCCTTAACCTAATCATCTGGATATTCCTGATCATGAGCCCTCAACGTGTTCTTTAATGTTTGATATCACCTTTCTAGCTCTCCGTGCAATTTTGGATGGTACGCAGTAGATTAGAATTTCTTTATTCCTAACACAGTGTAGTGTATAATTTATATGTGATCTTTGAACCCTTGATCTCACTGTAGCTGTATTGGTGGTCTATATCTATTTAGAAAAAAAGATTAATTCCTTTGCAATTCTTTTAGCTGTGATATGGCATCTTGAGGTGGCCTCTGGAAAACTAGTCGCTGCATCCATTATTGTTAACCAATACTGGTGCCCACTTTTTTTTGGAGGTCAGCAACCTAGACAATCAATTAAGACTCTTGTAAAAGGTTCCTCAATTACCAGAATAGTTGAAAAAATATGCAGTTTTTATTATCTCTTGTGTTTTTCCAATTACCTGACATGTATGACACGTCTGGTAAAATTCAACTACATCCTTTTGCAATCCAGGACAGTGAAATGTCTCTGTATTTCAGCCTATGTTTTCCTCACTCCTAAATCACTTCTAGTTGGTAGCTCATGCACGATTTGCATCACGTACTTTCTATACCCCATTGGCAAAACGATTTGATGAATCTCTTCCAATTTCTCATCTCCTTGAGTATGTGATAGTTTCCATATCCTTATCTGGACATCATTTTTAAGGTAATGACACTGAGGGATACATTCAAAATTCCTAACATAAATGCTTTTTGCACGATTCGCATCACGTACTTTCTATACCCCATTGGCAAAACGATTTGATGAATCTCTTCCAATTTCTCATCTCCTTGAGTATGTGATAGTCTCCATATCCTTATCTGGACATCATTTTTAAGGTAATGGCACTGAGGGATACATTCAAAATTCCTAACATAAATGCTTTTTGATACAAATGGTTTAAACTTCTTTCTTCCTGCTGTAACTCAATTAGTTTAGCTGAACTAAAAATAGTTGCATGATCATCTACTTGCTCCTGTTTCTTTCTCAACTATCTTAAGGAACAAAGTCTCTGTTAATGCCACTTAAGCTTCCTTATCTTTACATTTCTGATATTGCCTGTTTCAACTGGTGACACTGGGACCTTGTTACCCCACAATCAGGAAGGTTTCCAGGATAAGACCCCTGCATTGCTTCAGTTGCCTGCGTCTCCACTGGCTTTTCAACCAGTGTTGGCAGTACTCCTATCAGTGAATCAGCTTTTTTTTTGCATAAGGACAAATTGTATTGCTGGAGCTGAGAGTTTGTCCAACACCCCTACCACAATTCCTCCACGCCTTTCTGGACACGTTATCCTCGCTTTACACAATGTTGCACTTTTTGTCTCAAGATGAATTCCCTTTAGCAGTACCTTTTCTGGAAATATTTGTTCAGGAGTACATATCTCCTCATCATTCAGCAACACAGTCTGAGAGGATACTGTGTCCCTTAAAATTGCATCCTCTTTACCCTCCCTATGTGAATAAACTTTCCCTTTGCAGGTATATTTTCTAAACAGATCTGGCACTTCCTCCTTAACAAACCTCTGATCAGTTTGTACACTCTGATGCAGCTTTCTAGCTTCCACTATGCTTTCCGTTACCACTCCAAAAAAGCTCCCAGGTTTATCCCGTTTTCCTGTGTCTGTGATTTTTTTTTTCTGAACCCATCAACACAGTGCTATCGTGTGTCCTAATTTGTTGCAATGAAAACACCAGAGCTTTTTTAACTTCTTTGTCTCCTTCAAGTATTTCCTTTCTGCCCTGTGGAAAGTTATCATTAAGATCCTCACCGAGATTATGGACTGAAATAGATTCTGGAAGCCAAAACAAGTTTTATAATCATTAATCACTGGTCATACTCAGTAGCCACTTCAGCTGCCAGCCTTGCCGTTTTAAGTCTCTGCTCTTCCAAATGAGTTGGCACTATGTCAGGCAGTAAATTTTTGAACTCCTCCAAATTAATTGTTTCTCGAAGAGCATCGTAGGTCTGCTCTCTTTTTAAAGTTCTTATCCATCAATCAAAATTACTTTGTTTGATCATTTCAAACTCAATATAAGTTCGACGAGGATCCCTCCTTAGACTCCTGAAACGTTTTCTGTAGGCCTCTGCCACAAACTCCATGTGCACATGTCCCTTCCTCATTCTCCCTAGATCCCTCCTCTGATAGTGTTGCGAATACATCACTAGCTCTACCGAAAAGTTTTGTTTGGGTCAACAAAACCCACATGGTCACTGGCCACTGAAATTGTTTAGCCACTTAATCTAAGTGTCCATCTCTGAAGCTCAATTGCTCTCCCTTTTCCTTTCTCTCCTGCTAAAGCTATTTGTTATTTTTCTATTTGCTCTGTTAAACCTATTCGTTCTCTTTCTTCCTCATCTGATTTTCGTCGTAGCTCAAACTGCTTCATCTCTGCTTCTAACTCAAGCTGCTTCATTTGCAATTGAAGCATATTCATCGCCACAGATCATGGTGGAGTTTCCAACAAATTAGAATGCTGAGCTACTGCTGCAATCGTATCATCTTTCCTCACATTAGGAGGTAGCTTCAACTCCCTTCGTCGACTAATTCTCGCTGCTTGGATTTATGTGCATTTTGTAAAACCCTCAATGTCACTTTATCTAACTCCAAATCAAGCTTGACTTCTGCAAGAACCATTAGTATCTGAAGATCTATTTACTCACCAAATCAACATACCAAATAAGAGACACGAACACCTGCCACTCGCTATTTAAATGCTGGATTGAATTTTAAAAATGTAAGTCACACTGCTTTGAAGCCAATAAAGTGTATTAAGGTGTTTGTGAGTTAATATAAAACAGTATTCAATGGTATTGTGTGTTGAAGATTCAACATTGTCTGACTAGAGCATCGAGAGGAATGTCCAGACAGATCCGCACTTCCTGTGTATGGTCAGGGTAAATATGCCCACTGAGAATCTGTTGCTTGGTGCCTATTCTATTCGAGGAGAAATCAGCATGGCAACAGCATCTGGGATTTTTTTTTGTGGGTGCTCATGGCGGAGCGTTCAGACGGTTATAGTATTGCAAATGGACAACACAGCAGAAGCATCTAGCCTGCGATAAGAAAATATCCATCATTGTCTCTCACAACTTGCTTCACGACAGTAATTACTGATGGGAGATGTGACCATTAGCCAGCGATTTCAACATTAAATTCAATCCAATTGTTATTGTGAACTAAAGTAGCATACGGAAAGGAGTTAACTGGATCTGTTTGTTCATTGACTGTGACTGATTTCAGTCTCCATGGATCCTAATTGTATCAATGGATGGTTTTCCTTTTTTATTTGTAAATGGCTTCTTGCAATGATTTATCCCACTATAGCTGCAGATGCATCACCTCCAACACTAACAGGGATCAGCTGTTGCAGAGACAGGGAGAGGACAGATCAGAATCTGAGAACCATAGACTGGAGTGTTCCAACAATGGACCAGAATCTGCAAACAGTAGACTGGAATGTTCCAACAATTGATTAGAATCTGAGAACATTAGACTGGAATGTTGCACCAATCGTTCAGAATCTAAGAAAAGTATATTGGAATGCTACAACAATGGACAGGAGTTTATCTTCGGGTCTTTTGTATCTTTCCTGGTTTGGGCAATTATTACCGAATCTGATATACAGTGTACTGCTGATTATTCAGGCTGGTTACTATCCCTTTCTCGCTATTGTTGGTGTTCCTGGTAAGTCTCCCCATCTCTATCGACTTATTAATCCCATAAGCCATGGTGAACTTCAGTGCAATTTCTGTTATCTATATTTAGTAAAGACAGAAAATATTGTCCTCAGTTTCAAATGCAAATCCATTCATTCTCCACAAATTTCAGAACCGCTCACACCTCCGCCCTCACAAACATCTGAGAACAAGACTGTTCACAATCCCGAAGTACCTAATTGCCCTGAATTGATTGTTATTCTCTCCATCACCAAAGATACCCACTACCAACTCCATGATATCCCCAGACCCCATCTAGACGTCAGTGCGGGTGCTAAATAAACCAATATCTATATCTAGGACACATAATTCAGGGGCCCAGGTTACTACACGAGAGACACTGCTTGAAATCCTATCTCAGGTGATGACAGAATTTAAATTCAAATGACAGGAACTGGAAATAAGAGCGAATTTTACTAATATAATCCCACCAGCACTTTGTCAATAAGTTTATTTATTTCATCGTTGTCCGTTGGTATAGAAATCAAGCATTATTACCTGGTCTGGATTAAGACTGACGTCAGACCCACTGCCTTAAGGAATGGCCTCACATTAAAAGGCTTTTAGTGAGGTCAACAAATGCTGCCCTTGCCAGTGATGCAGACATTCAATGTAATAACAACATAAAAGGTTAATAAAAAACCAAAGAATGATGCTAGAGATCAGAAACAAAAAGAACAAGGAAGTGCCAGAGAAACTGAACAGATTTGGCAGCCTCAGGTCGAGAGAAAAATAGAAGTGACATTTCGAGTCCAATCGCCATACATCAGAACTGAACGCAGCTGGGAAATAGAGTGTTTGATGTTGGTGACAGGGATGTCTATTGTGATGGGGAGGAGTGAGTTGAATAGATAGAGAAAGAGAGATATAGAGAGAAAGAAACAAACAGAGGAATTGTGATGATCAGCTGGAATGGAAATAAAAATTCAGATTAATCTTATCTATCTTTCTCTAGTTCCCATATTGCTGAAATTCATGCCCATGTAAGGTGTACATCAAAGTTCCGGTTTGAAGTGAGTTATGTCCCTTTGTCTCTCTTTCTTGAGTGTGATCATCTTTTTTATTCATTAATGGGATGCTGGCCCAGTATTTAATTCCCTTTCCTCATTGTCCTTGAAAATGTGTTGATGAGCTGCCTTCCTGACCCACTGAAGTCCGTGGGCTGTACGTAGTCAGTGCTGAGGTCCGCCCGGTTTTGTTTCTTTGAGAATTTGTAGTGAGTAATATTACTGACTTGGCCATTTCAAACTGCAACTGTGTGTTAACCACAGTGCTGTGGATCTGGAGTCATATGCAAGCCTGACCAGGTGAAGATGGTAGTTTTCATTCCCTGAAGGGCATGATTGTGCTAGGTAGGACAGCCATAATGGTTTATGGTTTTATTTGATTTTCAATTCCAGATATTTTATTGAATGCAAATTCCAACATTTGCCATGGATTCGAACTCAAGGTCTCGGTCATCACCTGGGTCCCTGCGTTAATAATTCCAGAGATAATACAGCTAGGTCATCACCTCCTCAGCATTTCTAACCATCACCAATGGCAATCGTGGTGTTGCTGTTGGCGCGGCTGTGATTAAAGCATAGCGTTTTGCAAGGCAACAAAATGATGTGGCAAAATATACCATCCTCAGTTTGTATTTATGAGAAGGCGAGATGATGGGAAATGCTCTTAGTGAAAAGCAGCTGGATGTCCTTGGTCATGAGCTACTGACAGAATTCATACGGAGCAATAAGTCATCAGCACAGTAAATGTATAGTGTCCTTCATTGCAAAATAATGAAAGTATAAGAGTGAAGACACCTTAATGAAGTTATAGAGTGATATTGAGACAGAACTTGGGGCGCTGTGAACAGATTTTCTCTCCTTTATGAGGAATGATCTCCTTGCCACATTGAGACAGAGTAAAGGTGTTACACTAGACTAAACCCTGCAGTGAATTTACAATGAGGAGAGTGTGAAGGAAATGAGTGTTTAATTTGTAATGCGACAAAATAATAAAAAGTGATTGCAAGAAAACTTGAGCATTATAGACCAACCTTCAATATTTTCAAAACAAATCATCGATATCGTGAAAAATTACGTGTTTTCCACAATATTTTTTTTTCATATTTGGACAAATATATGATAGGAAAGGTTTAGAAGGATATGGACCAAGTACAGGGAAATGGAGTTAGCATGGATGGACATTTTAGTTGGGATGGACCAATTTGGGCTAAATGGCCTGTTGACCTCTATGGTTATGTGACAGTTTACATATATCTGTGGAGCAACCATGTTAGTTGAGATAGAGCTCTAGGTGCCGAATACACGCTCACGTCTGAATGTACAGTTGGAGTGAGACCCTGCACTAAGCAACATGTTGTCACAAACCTGTCTGCAGCCACACACTGACAGATTGGCCATTCTCAAAAGCTTCTGACCTCCATGCAGAAGACTAGCCTGTTTTCTCGGAAATGGAAGATGCCTCCTTGAGACATGGCATAAAACATGCCTCCTTACCATCAGCAAACCACGTTAATGTAACACGCGTGAAACATTAGCAATGGAGCCAGGAGACACAAAATGGAGCACTCTGTCTGTGCAGCCTCTGCTTCATTGGTTTGTCGTGTTGAAGTATCAATGACATACTACTATTTCAGTGTAACAGTTTGGAGGGGCTGAATGGCCTCTTCTGTTCGTGTGCCAGTGTTTCGAGGGGCTGAATGTCCTCTTCTTCGTTCCAGGGAAGAGCTTTATTATTGGGAGACCCGTGGTAGCTGCTAACCAGCGTGTTGAACTGACTAGATTCCTTATCTTCCTGTGTAACAATAGACAAACAGGAGCCTGGAAGAAAAAGCAAGCCAGGCAGCATCAGAAGGTGGAGAAGTCAACATTTCAGGTATAACCGTTCTTCAGGACTGCAGGTGTGGGTCGGGTTAGCTGCAGATAAAGAAGGGAGGGTGTGGTTGAGGTGGAGAGAGCAGCACGATGGTGAGTAGGGGATAGGTGGACACAAGTGGTGGGTGCAACCTGGTTGGTAGATGCTGGAGATCAGAGTTGAAAGGTGTAGCACTGGAAAAACCCCGCTGCTCAGGCAGCATCCGAGAAGTACAAGTATCAATAGTTTGGACATTCCCGATGATGGGATTATGCCCAAAACGTGGATTCACCTGCTCCTGGAATGCTGCCTGACCTGCTGTGTTTTTCCCACATCACACGTTTAGACGTCTACCGGCCAGCCCTTGTCAACCTTCCTGGTTCACGTCATCAAAGAACTTTTACAAATTCGTCAGGCGTGAACTGCCACTCAAAAAGTCATGCTTACTATTCTTAATCAAACCCCGTTTTCCCAATGCATGTACATCTTATCCCTAGAATCTTCTGAAGTAACTTACTTACCACAGATGTTAAGCTTAGTGGTTTGTATTTCCCAGGCATTACTTTTCAGTCGTTCTTGAATAAGGGCACAACATTTGCTATCCTCCAGTCTTCTGTGATTTCACCTGTGGTAACTGGTGATCAAAACTCTCAGCCAGGGACCCCGCAAAATCTTCTCTAGCCCCTTGCAGTGTTCTTGGTTATATCTGGTAAGGACCATGAGATTTATCCAACTTCATACAATCTAGTACATCCAATACCTCCTCTACTGTGATATAGACTGTTCCTAAGATATCACCACTAATTTCCCCAAATTCCCAAGTATTCATGCCTTTATCCCCAGTAAACATAGTGGAGAAATATTTGTTGAGGATATTTTCAATCTCTTATGGTACGACACATACACGCCCACTTTGGTCTTTGAGGCGTCCTATTCACTCTCTAGTTATTGTTTTTCCTTTAACATACGTAAAATACCTCTTTGGTTTCACCCTGAACTTCTAAGTCGAGGTTATTTCATACCGAATGTTCGCCCTCCTGATTTCCTTCTTCAGTAAACTCCTGAATCCCCTGTACACCTTCAGGGACTGCTTTTGATCCCAGCTTCCTGTACCTGAGCCACGCTTCCATTTTTTTTTGGTCACAGCCTAAACATCTCTTGTCATCCAGGGATTCTCATTCCTGTCATCGTTCCTTTCACCCTTACAGGAACATATTGATATTAAACTCCCACTTGCCTGAGGTCCTTTGCTTGCAAACAGACTACTCCAACCAACCCCTGCAAACTCCTGTCTAAGTCCATCAAAATTAACCTTGTCCCAATTTAGAAGTTGAATCTTTGGACAAATTTTTCCCTCTCCATAATTATTTTAAAATTAATAGAACAATGGTCACTGATCCCAAAGTGCACATCTACTGTCACGTCACTCACCTATCAATATCTATTTCTTAAGAGTAGGTCAAATTTTGCCCCTTCCCAATTAGGACCCTCTATAGACTGCTTGAGGAAACTTTCCTGACGCACTTAATTGATTACATCCCATCAAATCCCTTAGTGCTCTGCCAGTTCCAGTCTGTGTTATGAAAATTAAAACCCCTATTATAGAAAATAGAACATAGAACAGTACAGCACAGAACAGGCCCTTCAGCCCACGTGCTGTGCCAACCATAGATCCTCATATATGCACCCTCAAATTTCTGTGACCATATGCATGTCCAGCAGTCTCTTAAATGTCCCCAATGACCTTGCTTCCGTAACTGCTACTGGCAACGCATTCCATGCTCTCACAACTCTCTGTGTAAAGAACCCGCCTCTGACATCCCCTCTATACTTTCCTCCAACCAGCTTAAAACTATGACCCCTCATGTAAGCCATTTCTGCCCTGGGAAATAGTCTCTGCCTATCGACTCTATCTATGCCTCTCATGGTCTCGTATACCTCAATTAGGTCACCTCTCCTCCTTCTTTTCTCCAATGATACAAGTCCGAGCTCAGTCAACCTCTCTTCATAAGATAAGCACTCCAGTCCAGGTAGCATCCTGGTAAACCTCCTCTGACCCCTCTCCAAATATTCCACGTCTTTCCTATTATGACAACCCGAATGTTCCTGCAAGTCTCCCCAGTCTCTCTACATATTTGTGTTCCTGTAATTCCTGTTGACTATTTTGAGGCCTACAGTACAACCCCAATATATCACCATCCCCTTCTTATGTCTTAGTTCCACCCACAAAGACTCACTGGATGGTCCATCAGTTATTTTATCTCTGATCACTGCTGTGATACTCCCATTAATCAGAAATGCAACTACCCTCCCGTCTTACCACCATCTCTCTGCCTCCTAATGCATTTAACCCGAGTACATTCAGCTGTCAGTCCAATCCCTCCCTCAGCCATGTTTCAGTAATAGCTGGACTACTCAGCGCCAATCACCTATCCACACCCTGAATTCATCGGCATTAGCCCTTTTGCATTGAAATAAACGCATTCCTTGCTCCCTATCGTGTTCCAGCCTGATATGTCTCCTCACCGTACTATTTAGGAATGCTGTATCTCCTTCCAGCCTCGCACTTGCCTCCCTGCTCTTGAGGATACCACCTCCTGCCAATCTCGTTCAAACACTCCCTTGTAGGACTAGCCAAACTAGTTGCAAAGATATTGGTTCCCCCCTCCAGTGCATGTGCCACCAATCCTTCTTGAACAGGTCAACTCTGTCTCAGAAAAGCTCCCAATCATCTAAATATATGAATCCCTCCCCCTGAATCAATTCTTTAGTCTCATATTTATTGGCCATATACTCCTATTCTTACCTTCACTCGTTCATGACACTGGAAGTAATCAATAGATTACCACTGTCGAGGTCCTATTTTTAACTTTTCTCCTAGATCTCAGTAATCATTCTGTAGAACCACATTCCTATGTCTACCTGGGTTATTTGTGCCATTGCGCACAATGACTTCTGGCTGCTCACCCTCCCCCTTGAGAATATGTAGCAGTCACTCAGAGACATCCTGGACCCTGACACCTGAGAGGCAACGCACCATCCTGGATCCCCGTGTGAGACCGCAGAATCTCTGATCTGTCACCCGAATAATCCAATCTTCTATCCATAAGCCCCTGTTTATCTTTATCCTTTCCTGCTACTCCCCAGAGCCAGTCATAGTGCAATCAACCTGGCTACTGCTGCTTTCCCCTGAACGGTCATTTCTAACACCCATTCCCCCATCTGGCAATACACACAAAATCAGAATGCAAAATGGTATACATGTTTTTGAGAGGAATGGCCACAGGGGATTCCTGCACTCCCTGCCTACTCCCTTCGCCATTCCTGGTGTTCGCCCAGCTACTGTCTGCCTGGAACACGACAGGAAGCAAGGAACGCCTGTTGGATTAAATTGTGTTTATTCAAATGCAACACGGCTGACAGGTAAGGCTGATGAACTCAGGGCGTAGATCATTACACGGGACTGAGATATTAAAGTCTTTACAGAACATGGCTAAGGGAGGGACTTGTGTGTGACCACTTCACTAAAGCTCTTATCTTGGATGATCCGGAGAGCAGCGACGTAAAAACAATGACTGCAGACGCTGGAAACCAGATTCTGGATCAGTGGTGCTGGAAGAGCACAGCAATTCAGGCAGCATCCGAGGACAGGCAAAATCGACGTTTCGGGCAAAAGCCCTTCATCAGGAATAAAGGCAGAGAGCCTGAAGCATGGAGAGATAAGCTAGAGGAGGGTGGGGGTGGGAGAGAGTGGCATAGAGTACAATAGGTCAGTGGGGAAGGAGATGAAGGTGATAGGTCAGGGAGGAGAGGGTGGAGTGGATAGGTGGAAAAGGAGCTGGGCAGGTCGGACAAGTCCGGACAGGTCAGGGGATCGAGTTTCTGGAGGTTAGAAGCTAGGATGAGGTGGGGGAAGGGGAAATGAGGAAACTGTTAAAATCCACATTGATGCCCTGGGGTTGAAGTGTTCCGAGGCGGAAGATGAGGCGTTCTTCCTCCAGGCGTCTGGTGGTGAGGGAGCGGCGGTGGAGGAGGCCCAGCACCTCCATATCCTCGGCAGAGTGGGAGGGGGAGTTGAAATGTTGAGCCACTGGGCGATGTGGTTGATTGGTGCGGGTGTCTCGGAGATGTTCCCTAAAGCGCTCTGCTAGGAGGCGTCCAGTCTCCCCAATGTAGAGGAGACCGCATCGGGAGCAACGGATACAATAGATGATATTAGTGGATGTGCAGGTAAAACTTTGATGGATGTGGAAAGCTCCTTTGGGGCCTTGGATGGAGGTGAGGGAGGAGGTGTGGGCGCAGGTTTTACAGTTCCTGCGGTGGCAGGGGAAAGTGCCAGGATGGGAGGGTGGGTCGTAGGGGGGCGTGGACCTGACCAGGTAGTCACGGAGGGAACGGTCTTTGCGGAAGGCGGAGAGGGGTGGGGAGGGAAATATATCCCTGGTGGTGGGGTCTGTTTAGAGGTGGCGGAAATGTCGGCGGATGATTTGGTTTATGCGAAGGTTGGTAGGGTGGAAGGTGAGCACCAGGGGCGTTCTGTCCTTGTTGCGGTTGGAGGGGTTGGGTCTGAGGGCGGAGGTGCGGGATGTGGATGAGATGCGTTGGAGGGCATCTTTAACCATGTGGGAAGGGAAATTGCGGTCTCTAAAGAAGGAGGCCATCTGGTGTGTTCTATGGTGGAACCGCTCCTCCTGGGAGCAGATACGGCGGAGGCGGAGGAATTGGGAATACGGGATGGCATTTTTGCAAGAGGTAGGGTGGGAAGAGGTGTAATCCAGGTAGCTGTGGGAGTCGGTGGGTTTGTAGAAGATGTCAGTGTCAAGTCGGTCGTCACTGATGGAGATGGAGAGGTCCAGGAAGGGGAGGGAGGTGTCAGAGATGGTCCAGGTAAATTTAAGGTCAGGGTGGAATGTGTTGGTGAAGTTGATGAATTGCTCAACCTCCTCGCGGGAGCACGAGGTGGCGCCAATGCAGTCATCAATGTAGCGGAGGAAGAGGTGGGGAGTGGTGCCGGTGTAATTACGGAAGATCAACTGCTCTACGTAGCCAACAAAGAGACAGGCATAGCTGGGGCCCATACGTGTGCCCATGGCTACCCCTTTGGTCTGGAGGAAGTGGGAGGATTCAAAGGAGAAATTGTTAAGGGTGAGGACCAGTTCGGCCAAACGAATGAGAGTGTCGGTGGAGGGGTACTGTTGGGAACGTCTGGAGAGGAAAAAACGGAGGGCTTGGAGGCCCTGGTCATGGCGGATGGAGGTGTAGAGGGATTGGATATCCATGGTGAAGATGAGGTGTTGGGGGCCGGGGAAACGGAAGTCTTGGAGGAGGTGGAGGGCGTGGGTGGTGTCTCGAACGTATGTGGGGAGTTCCTGGACTAGGGGGGATAGGACAGTGTCGAGGTAGGTAGAGATGAATTCAGTGGGGCAGGAGCATGCTGAGACAATGGGTCGGCCAGGGTGGTCAGGCTTGTGGATCTTGGGAAGGAGGTAGAACCGGGCAGTGCGGGGTTCCCGGACTATGAGGTTGGAAGCTGTGGGTGGGAGATCTCCTGAGGTGATGAGGTTCTGTATGGTCTGGGAGATGATGGTTTGGTGATGGGGGGTGGGGTCATGGTCAAGGGGGCGGTAGGAAGAGGTGTCCTCGAGTTGGCGTTTGGCTTCAGCGATGTAGAGGTCAGTGCGCCAGACTACCACTGCGCCCCCTTTGTCCGCTGGCTTGATGGTGAGGTCAGGATTGGAGCAGAGGGATTGGAGGGCTGCGCGTTGTGAGGGTGAGAGGTTGGAGTGGGGGAGGGGGGTCGACAGGTTGAGGCGGTTAATGTCCCGGCGGCAGTTGGAAATGAAGAGGTCGAGGGCAGGTAATAGGCCAGCGCGGGGTGTCCAGGTGGATGCAGTGTGTTGGAGGTGGGCGAAGGGGTCCTCAGAAGGTGGGCGGGAGTCCTGATTGTGAAAGTAAGCTCGGAGGCGGAGGCGACGGAAGAATTGTTCGATGTCACGGCGTGTATTAAATTCATTGATGCGTGGACGGACGGGGACGAAGGTGAGTCCTTTGCTGAGGACTGATCGTTCATCCTCAGTGAGGGGGAGGTCTGGGGGGATGGTGAAAACTCGGCAGGGCTGGGAGCTGGGAGCTGGTGTGGGTGTAGAGCTGGGAGTGGGGTCGGAGCCAGTACCTGGAGTGGGTGTGATGGTGGGGGGAATGGGTTTTGCCTGTCCTCGGATGCTGCCTGAATTGCTGTGCTCTTCCAGCACCACTGATCCAGAATCTGGTTTCCAGCGTCTGCAGTCATTGTTTTTACCTCGTTGATTTTAACCCTACTGCGAATCCTCTTGCAAGGATGCCTGCCTTGAAGAAGTTTTCCTCCTCTCTCTACAAGAATCTCAGGGAGTCTCTCTCTCATTGCAACTCCCAGGTCATTTCCTCAGCCCTGAAGCTCTTCAACCATGTCCTGAAACAAACTCGGTATCACAGCCACATTTGCTTCCTCAGTGCCTGTCTCCGTAACCAACTCACCCCACACGGACTCCGGACCACGTTTAAACCAGCAGAGTTCGGACCCGAACAGGACAAACAGTACAGATTACAGATTCAAAAACACCAGCAACGGTTCTCCATCAAGATCCTCCGCTCCACGCTTGCAGCAATGCGCCGGTACCTAACCTCTCTACAGTCTGCCCTGCCTCAGCTGAGGGCCACACTCTCTCAGAATTGCAAAGGACCCACTCTGTACTACATCCTCAGGAGAATTCATACTCTCAACAAACAGTATTTCAATTCCATCTCAAACATCAAAAACTGTAAGTACAACAAACTTTTATCTACCCAGCTCCATAACCAGCGCTCCTTGAACATTCCAGAAGATTCCCCTGGCCTCGGAAACGCCATTAGCCATGCGGCTGATGCAGCTACCACCCCCACGCTGATTGATGATGTCACTTCTGCCCCCATCATGGCCACTCCCACAGCCACTTCTGGCCCTCACATCATCGCCGATGCCACACCCTCAGTGACTTCCGCCACCCCTACTGCCGTGTCTGCCACCACTTCCGCCCCCACCAGCGCCACTCACCTGCATTCTGCTGACACGCCCCCCACAGACCCCACTGTCACTATCCCCACCCCCCAGAACCCTGAGGGGAACACTACCCCTGCTCATGACTCTATCCCCATTCCCCCCACCATCACACCCACTCCAGGTACTGGCTCCGACCCCACTCCCAGCTCTACACCCACACCAGCTCCCAGCCCTGCCGAGTTTTCACCATCCCTCCAGACCTCCCCCTCACTGAGGACGAACGATCAGTCCTCAGCAAAGGACTCACCTTCGTCCCCGTCCGTCCACGCATCAATGAATTTAATACACGCCGTGACATCGAACAATTCTTCCGTCGCCTCCGCCTCCGAGCTTACTTTCACAATCAGGACTCCCGCCCACCTTCTGAGGACCCCTTCGCCCACCTCCAACACACTGCATCCACCTGGACACCCCGCGCTGGCCTATTACCTGCCCTCGACCTCTTCATTTCCAACTGCCGCCGGGACATTAACCGCCTCAACCTGTCGACCCCCCTCCCCCACTCCAACCTCTCACCCTCACAACGCGCAGCCCTCCAATCCCTCTGCTCCAATCCTGACCTCACCATCAAGCCAGCGGACAAAGGGGGCGCAGTGGTAGTCTGGCGCACTGACCTCTACATCGCTGAAGCCAAACGCCAACTCGAGGACACCTCTTCCTACCGCCCCCTTGACCATGACCCCACCCCCCATCACCAAACCATCATCTCCCAGACCATACAGAACCTCATCACCTCAGGAGATCTCCCACCCACAGCTTCCAACCTCATAGTCCGGGAACCCCGCACTGCCCGGTTCTACCTCCTTCCCAAGATCCACAAGCCTGACCACCCTGGCCGACCCATTGTCTCAGCATGCTCCTGCCCCACTGAATTCATCTCTACCTACCTCGACACTGTCCTATCCCCCCTAGTCCAGGAACTCCCCACATACGTTCGAGACACCACCCACGCCCTCCACCTCCTCCAAGACTTCCGTTTCCCCGGCCCCCAACACCTCATCTTCACCATGGATATCCAATCCCTCTACACCTCCATCCGCCATGACCAGGGCCTCCAAGCCCTCCGTTTTTTCCTCTCCAGACGTTCCCAACAGTACCCCTCCACCGACACTCTCATTCGTTTGGCCGAACTGGTCCTCACCCTTAACAATTTCTCCTTTGAATCCTCCCACTTCCTCCAGACCAAAGGGGTAGCCATGGGCACACGTATGGGCCCCAGCTATGCCTGTCTCTTTGTTGGCTACGTAGAGCAGTTGATCTTCCGTAATTACACCGGCACCACTCCCCACCTCTTCCTCCGCTACATTGATGACTGCATTGGCGCCACCTCGTGCTCCCGCGAGGAGGTTGAGCAATTCATCAACTTCACCAACACATTCCACCCTGACCTTAAATTTACCTGGACCATCTCTGACACCTCCCTCCCCTTCCTGGACCTCTCCATCTCCATCAGTGACGACCGACTTGACACTGACATCTTCTACAAACCCACCGACTCCCACAGCTACCTGGATTACACCTCTTCCCACCCTACCTCTTGCAAAAATGCCATCCCGTATTCCCAATTCCTCCGCCTCCGCCGTATCTGCTCCCAGGAGGAGCGGTTCCACCATAGAACACACCAGATGGCCTCCTTCTTTAGAGACCGCAATTTCCCTTCCCACATGGTTAAAGATGCCCTCCAACGCATCTCATCCACATCCCGCACCTCCGCCCTCAGACCCAACCCCTCCAACCGCAACAAGGACAGAACGCCCCTGGTGCTCACCTTCCACCCTACCAACCTTCGCATAAACCAAATCATCCGCCGACATTTCCGCCACCTCTAAACAGACCCCACCACCAGGGATATATTTCCCTCCCCACCCCTCTCCGCCTTCCGCAAAGACCGTTCCCTCCGTGACTACCTGGTCAGGTCCACGCCCCCCTACGACCCACCCTCCCATCCTGGCACTTTCCCCTGCCACCGCAGGAACTGTAAAACCTGCGCCCACACCTCCTCCCTCACCTCCATCCAAGGCCCCAAAGGAGCTTTCCACATCCATCAAAGTTTTACCTGCACATCCACTAATATCATCTATTGTATCCGTTGCTCCCGATGCGGTCTCCTCTACATTGGGGAGACTGGACGCCTCCTAGCAGAGCGCTTTAGGGAACATCTCCGAGACACCCGCACCAATCAACCACATCGCCCAGTGGCTCAACATTTCAACTCCCCCTCCCACTCTGCCGAGGATATGGAGGTGCTGGGCCTCCTCCACCGCCGCTCCCTCACCACCAGACGCCTGGAGGAAGAACGCCTCATCTTCCGCCTCGGAACACTTCAACCCCAGGGCATCAATGTGGATTTTAACAGTTTCCTCATTTCCCCTTCCCCCACCTCATCCTAGCTTCTAACCTCCAGAAACTCGATCCCCTGACCTGTCCGGACTTGTCCGACCTGCCCAGCTCCTTTTCCACCTATCCACTCCACCCTCTCCTCCCTGACCTATCACCTTCATCTCCTTCCCCACTGACCTATTGTACTCTATGCCACTCTCTCCCACCCCCACCCTCCTCTAGCTTATCTCTCCATGCTTCAGGCTCTCTGCCTTTATTCCTGATGAAGGGCTTTTGCCCGAAACGTCGATTTTGTCTGTCCTCGGATGCTGCCTGAATTGCTGTGCTCTTCCAGCACCACTGATCCGGAGAGCAGCGACGTCCAGCTCCTGGACATGGTCTCCCACGAGCAGCAGCTGGTTGCACTGCCCACACGTGCAGTCATCATGGACTGTGGAAATCTCCCTGAGCTCCCACATCCTGCAGGAGCAACATTCAACTGCCCTAACTGCCATCTCCACTGCTGTCAGACTAGCGTTAAAAAAGATTTTACCTGCGCTTATCTGTACCTTTTGCTGAGCTGCTGCTCACCAAAGCCTCTGGAACCAAAGCATTCTGCTACTAACAGCACGTCAATCGACCACTCCACATTTAGTTTTGGTTAAGGAAGGAGGGACACACTGCAGGGATGTATAGTTTGGGCCTTCAGCACTCCTTAACTCCAGGTTCATTGGACTTGGGGGGTGTCTTGCTGAGGTCTTCCTTCTCGAACTAGTCACTGCGCTGATGCAAATATTCAGCCTGACAGCCAATCCACGTTGTCGTAGTCCTTTGGTCTTTTCTGTGTATTAGCACTCATTTATGAATTCCTCGAATATATTGTTTGCATTCCAAACTGTGTCTCACTCCGGAGGGAGAGGTGTACATATTCCAGTGAATACGGGCTGTTGGTAAAAATTTACCATTAGACATACGAGTGACAGTATGCCCATCTGCTCGCTGTCTCTGCTTTTCCTTTCAATAAGGGTACATTTATTCTGATAACCTTCCATTCCATTTTCCTTTGTTTCTCTGTAACCTTTGTAAAATCTGTCCATCTCAGCCTGAGATATTTAGTGGCCTATACACAACAACCACCACAATTTTTTGCAATTGTTTCCATCCACCTGACGTGAGACTTAGAGGTGTTTAATTCTTGGCTTTTTTTCTAGCATTTCGTGTGAAAGTTGAACCTACATTAGATGTTGTCCTGTTCGATCAAGGCCTCTGTGGCTCAAGGCAAAACAAAACATAACACAAAGTTTAAGAGCCTGTAATCTCCTCCCTCATCTTCCACATCAGTCTAAGAAACAGTTCATCCGGATCTATGGATTTGCCCACTTTTTATCCTGCATTAACCTCGAATTCTTCCTCAGCTTCTGCATCATTTTGTTCAAGGATCACACTGTTAGAAACTGACAGTGAATCCAGGAGCTGCTTCTCCAAAGTGAAGACCAATATGTGGTACATGTTTGACATATTCTCTGGATCTGTGCACAGGTTGCCTCCTCGGTCCCTAATATTCCCTATTCTTTTCCTTGTTACCCTCTTACCCTTAATACACTGATAAAATATCTTTGAATTATTGATAATATTGTCCACTAATTTTTTTGTCACCGCCCCCTCACCCCCACTTTTGCTCCTCTACTTAACTTTCTTGAGTTTAGTCCTACACGTTCTCTACTCTTTTGGGACCTCCATTGACTTGCTCACTTTTCCATCCTTTAAGCGTCTCTTTCATATTTAATTCCATTCTGAATATTTGTCGACATCCAAGGTTCTCCCGGCTTGTTTTCCTACTTTTCATCTTTGGTGTAAGATAATGCGGTGACACTCTCATCAATTCCATTTTGAACATGTGGTCCCCACAGTCCCCACGCTGTTCTGTTACAGTTTCACTCAGGAGTAACTGTACTGTGGCAGGATCCTGTCTTTTTTGATAAAACATGCCTCCCTCATCGAAATTATTTTTATTTTTCGAACTTTATTCCTTTTAGTCTTTTCCTTATCAAGCTAAAAATGGTCACTGATCCTGCAATGCTCTCCCAATCCTACCTGCAACACCTGAATGGCTTCATTCCCCACCGTGAGGCCCAGCACAGCACCGCCCATTGTTGTATTAGCTACATGTTAATATAAGCAGCCCGCTGGAATAAATGTCAAGTATCTTTCACCTCTTCAAAAATCACTGCCCTAATGAATGTTTGGAATTTAAATTTCTGAATATAATGATCCTATTATTGTATTTACACACATAAGTGAATTGGTTATACATCTGTTCCTGTATTTTCTTTTATCTGGGGGTCTATAGTATATGCCTGTTATTGTTTTGATCCTAACCACAACCCACAAAGCGTCATTTGAAAACCCTTTCAAGATATCATCCGTCCTTACTGCACTCATTGACTCCATAATTAATAAGGCAACACCACCTTCTCTTTTACCCCTCTCCTATGCTGCCTATAGTTCCTGTACCACAGAATATTGAGTTATCAGCCCTGTCCTCCCTCGTACACATCTATGTGATGGCAAAAATGTCCACTTCCCCATGTCACCTCGTTCCCTTATCACATCAGTCGGTCCGATAATATTCCCATCTTAAACTAAAAGGACATTCAGCCTGGAATGTGGGCAACTTGAATACTCGGATTTCTTCAGTCATTTACTGTTTGTTATCAAGCTCCTTTCCATGAACTAAAACTGCAACTCTGGGACTGAATGAATAATGTTTGAAATTTAATTTCTTTTTAATTAATGTGTCAATCAAATTCAACGTTTCAGAACTGACCAGTTAGCTCCACATACAATGAGTTCCTGCTGGTTAATTCTCTGCTCAGTGTGCAGAGGGATCAGCCCTCGGTAAGGAGATAGTGAGGACTGCAGATGCTAGAGATCAGAGTTGGAAAGTGTGGCGCTGATAAGGCACAGCGGGTCAGACAGCATCCGAGGAGTGGGAGAGTGAACTCTTTGAACATAAGCCATTCATCAGGAAGGCATTGGTGTGTTCACATGTTTTTCTATTCCATGATTCACTGGATATTTGGGACTGTATTTTCTCAGGAAGGCAGCACTGTAAAGAGCCCTGAAATGGAAAGCAGTCAATCAGTTAATTGGACAGGGAGTAGACAAAGTGAGGTCAAGCACAGACTGATTGAAGTACAAACATAATGATAGATAAATCCCCTGTAGAAGACAGGAAGCACCCGAGGTTACCAGAGGAAGTGAGGGAAGAAATTGCTGCACCTTTCGCGACGATCTGTCCGTCCCCACTGTCCACTGAATTATTGCCCAATGATTGGAGGGTGTAAAAAGTTATTCCCTTGTTCAGGAAAGGCAATAGGGATAATCCTGCGAAATACAAACCAGTCAGTCTTACTTCTGTATTAGGAAAAGTATTGGAGAGGATTCTAAAAGACAGAATTTATGATCACTTAGAAAATCATAGTTTGATTAGAAATAGTCAGCATGGCTTTTTGAGGAACAAGTCATGCCTCACACAACTTATTGAATTCTTTCAGGAGGGGATGAAGCAAATTGATAAAGGTCGAGCAGTGGATATGATGTACATGGATTTAGCCAAGGTGGTCGATAAGTTACCCTAAGATCGGCTCATTCAGAAGGTAAGCAGGCGTGGGATGCACGGAAACAGGAAAATCTGTCTGTGTGGATACAGAATTTTCTGGCCCGTAGAAGACAGAGGATAGTAGTACATGGAAAATATTCAGCCTGGAGCTGGGTGACCAGCGGTGCTCTGCAGGAATCGGTTCTGGGACTGCTGTTCTTTATGATTTTATTGAATAACTTGAATGATATAGTGAAAGTTCATACGTTTTACGATGTAACAAAGATTTTTGGAGTTAAGGATAGAGAGGAGGGCTGTTGTAGGTAGTAATGGGACATTATTAGGTTGCAGAACTGGGCTAATAAATGGCAGATGGAGTTCAACCCGGATAAATGTGAAGTGATTCATTTTGGAAGGTCGAATTTGAATGCATAATACAGGGTTAAAGACAGAATCTTTGGCTGCGTGGAAGAACATAGGGATCGTGTGGTCCATATCATAGGACGCTCAAAGCTGTCACCCAAGTTGAAAAGGTTATTAAGACGGATGGGATTGAGTTTAAAAGCCACGATGTGATGCTGCAGCGCCAAAAAGCTCTGGTGAGACTATATGTAGAACATTGTGTTCAGTTCTAATCGCCTCATTACTGGAAAGATGGTGAAGCTTTGGAGAGGATGCTGAGGATATTTATGAGGATGCTGCCTGGAGTGGAGGGCATGTCTAACAAAGAAAAGATGAGGGAGCTAGTTCTTTTCTCCTTGGACCAATGAAGAATGGGAGGTGACTTAATAGAGGTGTACAAGATGATGAGAGGCATAGATAGAGTGGATAGCCACAGACTTCGTCGCAGGGCGGAAATGGTTATCTCTAGCGGGCATAACTTTAAGGTGATAGGAAGAAGGTTTGGGGGGATGTCAGAGGTAGGTTCTTTACACAGAGCGTGGTGGGTGAGTGGAATACACTTCCAGCAGCGATAGTAGAGTCGACTTCATTAGGGACATTTAAGTGACTATTGGTTAGGTGCATGAATGATAGTACAATGAAGAGTATGTCGGTTAGTCTGATCTTTGAGTAGGATAAAAGGTAGGCAGGACCTCAAGGTTGAAGGGCCTGCATTGTGCTGTACTGTTCTGTGTTTTATGTTTCGCCCAGCTTGTGGATTCTTATTAATTGTTGAATATGTGAGGGAGTGATATGTGTGTGAGATCAGGAAACTGGGGAGGGATTAGCTCAAAACTTCCAGTTATGTTGTTCATTGTTACATTCACCTGAAAGCCATTACACTATGTGTGGTGTCCTACACCTGGGAGGCTCCGCCAAGTTCAGTTATTAACGTGATTTTTGACTTGTCATTTGCTGCTGTTTTCTTCAGATACAGTCTGTTGGGTGACCCATGTATTAATTAGACATTTGCTATGTTTCATGAATTGTGCAAAAATAAGACGTCAGCTATGACTTTTCAACTGAACTATAATATCTGAAAACAATTAGATTGATTCTATATTTATGGACCTATAATATAAACTCCTGTCAAGACTTTCTAACACAGCAATAAAGAATGTACTTTTTATTTTATTTCCAACAAACAACATGAATGTAACTCTTTTGGCGATCAGAATTACATACACAATGTCAGGATTCTAAACAATGCATTGTCACTCCAACATTTTGAAAATGGCTGGCTTCGGAATGATTACATTTCAGGGTGAGTAAATGATTGAACAATCAGATAGAATTAGCGTTCTTATACATTTATACATAATCAATCAGGTTAATTTCTCACTGAAATGTACGAGCTTCAGCTAATTGCCAGCGATTTAGAAATGGCTATAATTCAAAATGCGCTCTGAATATTAACCTAAATAAATGATTTGTGTTATCAAATTTTAGTGATTATTTTTTTTTTAAAAATCAATTTTTAGAAGGAATGACATTTAATATGAAATGTGGAAAGTGAACAAAAACGATGAACATATTATCGTGTGAATGATAGATCAGACCTTTTCAAAGAGATTTGTGCCAAAAAATGACAGATTTGTTTTAGTAATAATGAGACTTCACAATGAAGCTGACCGTGTAATACTTGCATTTTAAATGCTTATGCTGCACCAAATAATCAGGTATTTGCAAACATTTACAATGCGAAATAATCGGATACTGACTTTTATTCACATAGACACATGATAGAGTACAAAATTTTAAAGTACGGGAGGAGGCCATTGGCCACAGTATGTGCACCAGCTCCAGTAATGTCTCACAAGCCCCTTCCATTTGCCAGCCCTATCTGCAGCCTGTTAAATTTATATTTCCAAATACAGATCAAATTCTCTTTTGATTCTTCATCCACAACTTTCCCAGGTAGTCCATTCCAAATCCTAACAATTCTCTCAATAAAGACAATTTTCTTTATCTCACTCCTGGATCTTTTGCTGAAAATCTTGAAATTAGACATCAATGATGCTGTAATGTCAACTAATGGAAACAGAGTAATCCTGTTTTACTCTGCAACATTTATTCATAATTTTGAGCATCGTAATAAGTACACATCTTTGTCTATTCTGCTCCAGGAAGAATAAGCCTTGCAAGAACTGTAAGAAACACTACATTGGACAAACAGGCAGAAAACTAGTCACCTGGATACATCATCAACAACTAGCCAGAAAAAAAAACATGACCCAACATTACTAGTATCCTTACATATGATGAGGAAGTACACCATTCTGACTGGGTCTGCACTTCCATCTAGGACAAGCCAAACAGAGACACGCACGAGAATTCGTAGAGGTATGGCATTCCAATCGGAACTCCATCAAGAAACAGATCGATTTTGATTCCAATTAACACTTTCTGAGAAAAAGAACGGGACATGAAATCACCAATACTGGAAGTTACATCACTGACTCAAGGAAACCTAAACACTTAAATAGAAATTCTAAAAAACACTAACACTTCCCCGGAGCCTCACTGATAATGTTCCCTAGTATAGTGATGAACCGTCTGATAATGAACTCACCAACTCAGCGAGCAAACTGACATCCAGAAGAAGCGCAATTTCTCTCATCGTTTCTTTAACTAAATCCTTCATTCCAGTTATCATTCTGATTATTTATAAGGTTATTGGTATTCTTCTGCAAAGTAATGTATTGTCTGTGTGTGTGTGTGTGTGTGGGAGAGAGAGAGACTGAACAATCCTCTTTAATCTCTGAATTACTCCCCGTGCCAAAAGGAAAAAAGGTAAGGATTAGTAAGGTAGTATAGCTTAACATGTTAAAAAGCTAGTTCAGGGTTGATGTTTTCAGATTTTTGGATCATTGGACTTTCTTCCAGGACAAGTAGGACCTGTACAAAAAAGACAGGGAGCATCTTAACTGGAGGAGCAACAACATCCTTGTGGGGAGGTTTGCTAGTGCAAGTCGAATGCATTTAAACTAATAAAGCAGGAATGTGGGAACCAAAGCAGCAGGTCAGAAACTGAGTAGAAGTTCGAGATGAACAGCACATCAGGCACGGCCAGTCTAATGACCATGCTGTGGGAAGGAATCATATCAGTTCACATTGTGAGATGGAAGTTGCAATAAATATTAGAGAAGAGGTGCAGGTTTATCAGTGATTCACAAATAAAGATGGAGAGTGTGGGGGATGTGAGGAATTGAGATGTGTGAGGTCGGGAAGACAGTGCACAAGAAAATACTAAAGGGGAAAGAGGTCGGGGAATAGTGGGGTGGGGAATTCTGTGATAAACAACTGGATTGAAAACACAGGAAAACATGCTTTTTGTCAATGTGAATACCTAGGAAGGAATTTATTGTGCTTCAGAGAAATAGAACCCTCAGAGCTAAAAGTCTGCATTATATTGAAGGAAAAGCTGAGTTCATGATATTTCTGCAGCTATAATAATGGTGGCACACAGCTGGAAAGATGCTCCTGCTGTTGTTGGACAATGCTTACACTGAGCATGTGAATTAGTCTGGTTGTTCCCAGAGATGGCTCGGTTGCTGTAGGTTGAGTAAGTGCTGAAGCTGCATGAGATGACGTTGGTTAATAATCTCACCACTTGCTGAGTCCAAAGGAACAAAACAGCAACTGTCATTGCTTATTGCTTAAGAATATATCAGAGTCTTCACGGCTGCCACCACATAGAATCATGCAACGAAGAAAAGGCCTATCATGCCTGCACGAGTAAGTGCACATCCAAAGGCTTTGTAAACGTTTGTGAGGTTACCTCCCTCAACGACCCTCCAAGACAATGCATTCCAGATTCATACCATCCTCTCAGTTCGAAACACATTCCACAAATCCTCTCTCAATTCCATGTTTTTTACTTCAAAAATGCGTCCTTTTGATTTTGACCCTTTGACTAAGGGAAACAGCTTCTATCTGTTCAGCCTCTCCATACCCCTTATGTTCTTATACACCTGTACCACATTCCCTCCTCAACCTTCCCTGCTGCAATGAAAAAACGAGTAAATTTAGATCTCCCCATTCATAGTTTGAGTACTCACTTGTGTTATTACTTCTGACGTGCATCATCCCACATTTATCTGCGTTAAATTTCATCGCCCATTTATCTGGTCATCTGAATACTCTGTTTCTATCCTCCTGTAGCCTAACCCTTTTCTCCTGACTGTGAGCCACCCAGCTCAGCTTTGTGTCATCCACAACATTGTTTATCATTCCACTGCCACCAGCCCCCCACAACTTGAACATTCTCACCAGCATCATTTATGAATATCACAAATTAGCCGTGATTTCCTTCCTGTTCTCCAAATGTTAATCAGAGGAGGATTTGAGATTTCCAGTCTCTGGCTTTTCTTATTTTGGTCAATTTGCAGAGTGATTTGGCTAACATATTTTATGAGGAAGCCACCAAATAACATTTTCGACACAGAGTTGAATTCATCTTTTACACTTTGCCCTTCTGCATGTTTTATTCATAAAGTTTGTGAATAGTTTAGGATGAACTAATTTTTCGCACCTTGCACTGGAACATTAGCATTTTGGAGGGACTGTTCTTTGTTACATTCTCTGCAATAGTCAGAAATGGAGAACATTTTCATCTGCAGGATGGACACAGGCTAATTCATTGTTTCTTTAAATCAGCTAGTGTGATGAGGATAAATATGCAATTAAATTCTATGTTTTGGAGATCAAATCATTTTGCCATGTCTACCTTGAATTGGAAGCAAATACATATTGCAAAAAAGATTCAAAAAACACCACACTAGACGAGAAAAAAACATGCCATCTGCATTGATGGTTTACAGAAATATAGAGTACATGTACAATCTGAACAAGAATCAAGTGATAGAAAAGAAACTACATGAAATCTTTCCTTAATTTCGAATGGAAACCAGATCTCGATTGTCCTGAACCGTGATTTTTTTCACACACAATTCCGCTTCGCCAAAAACAAGGTTTTCCCTGTCACTAAAACGTTATCTGCCATTATTCCTCCTCCATCCTACTCTTTCCTCACACTCCTACTTCCCTTGTACTACCCCTTCTGCTGCTACATACTCTTCCCCTGATGATCTCTCTTTATACACTTCTTATGGCACTCCTACTGTAAGGTACACCAATTCCCCAGTTACTCCCACTGCTGCGCAGCTGGAGTAGGAGGGAGGGCTTCAGATATGTAGATAATTGGGATGCTTTCAGTGGAAGGTGGGACCTGTACATGGAGGACGAGTTGCATCTGGACTGGAAGGGGACAAATGTCATGGATGGAAGATTTGCTCGAATGGTTCAGGAGGGTTTAAACTCGTCTGCGCTATATACCGGTGGTGAGAGTTGATGGAGATGAGGCAATAGCAAGAGGTAGCGCAGCCAGTGGGAAGGAATTTCCTGGGAAAGAACCAAGAGATCGGTTAAAGTGAGTTTGCTTGAAGCAACGAGTATCAGAAATAAAAGTGGTGAGCTTTGATCATGGATCAGAACCTGGTGCGATGATGTTGTGGCCATAACAGAGACGTGGATTTCACAGGGACAGGAATGGTTGTTGGATCTTCCAGGGTTTAGAACATTTAAAGAGAATAGTGAGGGTGGAAAAAGAGTAGGGGTTGTAGCACTGCTAATCAGTGAGTGCAGCACAGCTACAGAAGTTACCATTGTCGATACAGGTGTGCCTACTGAGTCAGTATGGGTGGAAATTAGGAACAGTAAGGGAGCAGTCACCTCACTACAGGCCCCCCGATAGCATCAGGGAGATTGAAGAAAGCTTAGGTCGGCAGATGTTGGACAAGTGTGAATGTAGTAGGGTTATTGTCATGGGTGACCTTAACTTTCCACTTTTGATTGGAACCTCCTTCGAGCAGATGATTTGGAAGGAGCTGTTATTGTAAGGTGTGTTCAGGAGGCTTTCCTAATACAGTACGTTGACAGGCCGACGAGGGGAGAGGCCATTTTGGGAGTTGGTGCTCCGCAATGAGCCGGGGCAGGTGTCAGATCTTGCGGTGGGAGAGCATTTTGGTGATAGTGACCACAACTACCTCACATTCTACATAGCTATGGAGAAGGAGAGAAGCAGGCACAATGGGGGGGATATTTAATTGTGGAAAAGGAAACTATGATGCTATCAGACATGAGTTGGGAAGCATGAACTGGGAGTAATTGTTCCATTGAAAGGGCACCATAGACATGTGGACACAGTTTAAGGAACAGTTGTTGCAAGTGATGCATAAATGTGCTCCTCTGAGACAGGCAAGAAGGGGTAAGATAAAGGAACCTTGGATGACGAGAGTGGAGGAGCTTCTTGTCAAAAGAAAGAAGACAGCTGACGTAAAGTGGAGGAAGCAAGCCTCTTTCTCAGCTCTTGAGGATTACAGGCAGGCGAAGAAAGAGCTCATAAATTGTCTGAGGACAGCCAAGAGGGGGCACGAGAAAGGCTTGGCAGGAAGGATTAGGGAGAATCGAAAGGCATTTTAAACGTATGTGACGAATAAGAGAATGATCAAAGAAAGAGTAGGGCCGATCAGGGATAGCACAGGGAACTTTTGTATAGAGTCTGAGGAGGTAGGGGAAGCCCTAAACGAGATTTTTGCATCTGTCTTTACTAAAGAAAATGACCTTGTAGTGAACGAAGCGACTGAGGAGCAGGCAAGCAAGCTGGAGTGGATGGAGATTGAGGAAGCGGATGTGCTGAACATTTTGACAAACATTAAGATTCCAGGGCCAGACCAAATTTGTCCTCGGCTGCTTTAGGAAGTGAGAAATGTGATTGCTTCGCCGCTTGCAAAGATCTTTGCATCCTCGTACCTGAGGACTGGAGGGTGGCAAATGTAATTTCTCTCGTCAAGAAAGGAATTAGGGAAATCCTCGGCCATTCCAGACCAGTCAGTCTCATGTCTGTCGTCTGCAAGGTGTTAGAAAGGATTCTGAGGGATAGGATTTATGACCATCTGGAAGAGCATGGCTTGATTAAATGCAGTCAAAACGGCTTTGTGAGGGGCAGGTCATGCCTCACAAACCTTATTAAGTCCTTTGAGGATGTTACGAGACAAGTTGATGAGAGTCGAGCGGTGGATGTTTTGTATATGGACTTCAGTAAGGCATTTGGTAAGGTTCCCCATGGTAGACTCGTTCAGAAGGTCAGGAGGAATGGGATACAGGGAAACTTAGCTCTCTGGACACGGAGTTGGCTGTTCGACAGAAGGCAGTGAGTGGTAGTGGAAGGAAAGCATTCCGCCTGGAAGTCAGTGTTGAGTGGTGTCTCACGGGGCTCTGTTCTTTGGCCTCTACTCTTTGTAATTTTTATTAATGACTTGTATGAGGAGATGGAAGGAGGGGTTAGGAAGTTTGCAGATGGCACAAAGTTTGGAGGTGTAGTTGACAGTATAGAGGACTGTTGTAGGCTGCAGCATGACCTTGACAGGATGCAGAGATGGGCTGAGAGGTGGCAGATGGAGTTCAACCTGGATAAATGCGAAGTGATGCATTTTGGAAGGTCGAACTTGAAAGTTGATTACAGCATTAAAGGCAGGATTCTTGGCAGTATGGAGGAACAGCGGGATCTTGGTGTGCAGGTACATAGATCGCTTAAAACTTCCACCCAAGTGGACAGGGTTGTTAATAAAGCATATGGTGTTTTGGCTTACATTAACAGGGGGATTGAGTTTAAGAGCCATGAGATCTTGTTGCAGCTTTATAAAACTTTGGTTAGACCACACTTGGAATCCTGTGTCCAGTTCTGGTCGCCCTATTATAGGAAAGATGTGGATGCTTTGCAGAGGGTTCAGAGGAGGTTTACCAGGATACTGCCTGGACTGGAGGGCTTATCTTACAAAGAGAGTTTGACTGAACTCGGACTTTTTTCATTGGAAAAAAGAAGGAAGATAATGGACCTAATTGAGGTGTACATGATAATGAGAGGCATATATAGAGTTGATAGCCAGAGACTTTTTCACAAGGCAGAAATTGTTAACGGAAGGGGTCTTAATTTTAAGCTGTTTGGTGGAAAGTATAGAGGGGATGCCAGAGGCAGGTTCTTTACGCAGAGAGTTGTGAGAACATAGAATGCGTTGCGGAAGCGAGGTCATTGGGGATACTTAAGAGACTGCTGGACTTGCATATGATCACAGAAATTTGAGGGTTCATGCATCAAGTTTACCTGACATGAGGATCAATGGTCGGCACAACATCATCGGCTGAAGGGCCTGTTCTGTGCTGTACTCTTCTATGTTTATCTGACCATTGTGTTCACTTTCTGCTTTCCTACTGGGATGACGGGAGCTTCTGTGCTGCTATTGATCATCAGTGAATGATGAGATTGGGATGACCAATGTCCAATCGTAACAGACAATCGCGTGCTTCTGTCACTGCCTGATGCACCGTGAACAGAATGGTTTTGTTCTCCATGGTACAGAGTGGAGTGTCTTTCTTACTGTCACAACTCTTCAACAAACAGCCTAAGTACAAATAGGATGAATCTCTCCTCAGAATCAGACGTCCATGCATCAGTTTTCCTTTAAACTTTATGAGGACAGTGAACACATTGTTCAAACAAGCCATGTTCTATCCTTTTGCTTTTTATTATTTTAAGGATTTTCCAATGTCATTTGAGGTGAGATCAGAGTCACTTCCCTTGAATCAAAGTAGTATTTTACTCATGTGGCATCAAGGACTCTGAGTAAACTGTGATCAATGGGATTGGGAGGAAATTCTGTGCTGGTAATTTCCTCACTGAGCAATGACACCTTCCCCAGAGCTTTTGGGAATGACAAATACACTATGCCCTTCTAAAACCTTCCACAACCATGGATGACTTTGTCCTGTTAATAATATCAACATATATTATGTTTTCACAGTTTGGTCTAAAATTTCAGAAAAGTAAGACCTTGCTGATTGAGTGTCACCCCAATGAAATCAGGGCGTTACATTAAGATTACGATTCAGATTATTTTCACTCCCTTTCTTTCTGAGGACGGATAGTGTGATGTCAGTACCACTGATATCAACATTTTATCTGTCCAAAAGCATCACATCTCATTGGCTCAAGGCTGCACCACTCCCCAATTCTATTTCTTTCTCCGGCTCATTCGCCGTGCTCATCAGATATATAAGGCACACAAGATGCAATAACACAGAGATGCCTATGACTTTGAAAATGCCTCCCCACACCTGCCCTGCATGCTGACTGCATCCTCTCCCCAAAATGCGCCTCCTGTCGTATCTTCGCCATCCCTCCAAACCTTCCACACACTGATGTTGAATGTTCTGTACTTAACAAAGGTCTCAGCTTTATCCCGCTGTGCCTCCACTTTAATGAACTTTGGGCACGGCATGATGTTGATCTCTCCTTCCACCGTCTTCTTCTTGGTGCCCATTTCTTTGGGAAAATATTTCACTCCCCGTCCCACAGACTCTTCACTGAACTCCAATATTCTTCCTCCACCTGGACGTCTCCCTCTGACATTTGCTTGAACTCAATCTGTTCATTGAGAATGGTCGATGTGAGATTGGTTGTCTTAATTTCTCTGCATGCCTTCACCCAATCCACCCTGGCTGCGTTATTCAGCCTGTGCTGGGAAAGGTGATGCTGCTGTAGTCTAGTGGACTGACCTCTATATTGCACAGACTGAGCGCCAGCTCTCAGTTACCTCCTCATATTATCTGCTGAAACATAACCCTACCATGGGACATCAGGCCATTGTGTCAACTATGATAATTGACCACATTTCATCTGGATATTCCCACACTACTTGCCCCCACCTAACTGTCCAAAAGCTGATGGTCCCCTGATAGCAGATATCGCTTCCATCCCCTCCTGAAAATCCACAAACAGATCTGGCTGGGCAGACCCATTGCTTCAGCCTGCTCCTGCGACACGGTGGGGGGGGGGGGGGGTGCATAATACACATGTGGGCTCCAGTCATATCTGTTTCTTCATGGGATACGTAGACCATGCTCTGTTCCAGTTCTATTCCAGCCACATCCTCAACTCTTTCTCCTATACATAGGTGATATCATCGATTCTGCTTCTCTCTCATCCTGAATTGGAAAAGTTAATCGATTTCACTTCCAATTTGCACCCCTCCCTCACTTTCACCTCGTCTTTCTCTGACTCATCCCTTCTTTTCCTTGGCATTTCATTTCCATTTCTGGGGATAGACCAGCCACTGATATCCAGTATTAACCTAACGACTCCCACAGCTACCTGGAGTATACACCCTCACACCTTGTTTCCTGCAAAGACTTCATTCCATTCCACCAGTTCTTCCGTCTCCACCACAATGCTTCTGATATTGTCAATTTCAAAAATGTGGCCTTCAAAATGTCCACCTTCTTCTTCAACTGAGGATTTCCCGAACATGTTGTCGACAGGGCCCTCAATTAGGTCTGAC
Organism: Chiloscyllium plagiosum; assembly: GCF_037043375.1. Classification (NCBI taxonomy): domain Eukaryota; kingdom Metazoa; phylum Chordata; class Chondrichthyes; order Orectolobiformes; family Hemiscylliidae; genus Chiloscyllium; species Chiloscyllium plagiosum. Next base: position 53,383,854 of record NW_028270174.1, on the reverse strand, counting down.
TCACCTCCTGCCCTTCTATCCTCACCCTTTCTCTACCCTCCTGCAACAACGAGAGAGTTCATCTTGTCCTGGCCTACCGTCCTACCAGCGTTCATATGCAGACGATCATCAGTCGCCATTTCCCCCACCTCCAGCAAGATGCCATCACCAGATACATATTTTCCTCCTCTTCTTTGTCCGCCTTCTGGAGGGAGCAGGACGCCATGGTTCATTATTCACTCTCAATACCCCGCCCTCATCTCTCCAACACCACAGGTCCACTTCACTTGCCCCTGCCGAAGGTGTAACACTTTCTCACTTGCATCCTCCTTCCTCACTAATGAAGGGCCCAACAATACCTCCCAAGTGAAGCAGCACATTACTGATATTTCCCACAATCTAGTCTTCTAGATTCGCTGCTCACAATGTAGTCTCCTCTACATTGGGGAAACTAACGGTAGACTGGGTGACCGCTTCATTGAACATCCAAATTGTACCTAAAGAAAAGACCATGAGCTTCCAGTTGCCTGCCAGTTTAATACCCCATCCTGTTCCGTGGCCAATATCTCTGTGTCAGACCTGCTGCAGTGTTCCAGGAAATGTCAATGCAAACTGGAAGACCTTGTGCGGACCCTACACTCCTTCAGACTCAAAATCAAGTTCAATAATTTTCGGACCTGAACTCCCCAATGTCCTCGCCCCAGACCCATAGTACACCAAGCCTCGTCCTCACATAGCCTTCCATTTCTCACCCTCTATTGTTAGCTACTAACAGTCTCCATTATCAGCTATTCAGCCTCTTCTGCATATCAACCAACATTTTCCTAGCTGCCATCAATTCTGAGGATAGGTTACTGGGGCCGAAACGTTAACTGTGATTTCTCTGCACAGATGCTGCCAGACCTACTGAGCTTTTGAAGCAACTTCGGTTTTTGTTTCAACATTTTCATGGCATGTTCTCACAATGCAATGCGTCATCAATATTTAGAGCCTTGTCAAACATAGGAACTTTGTAATTTTTCATTGAATGTCCATAACAAATTACTCAAGATCCAAGTGAGATAGGGGCTTTGCTGTTATCGTTCAGATCAGACAATTTGTCACAGTTCAGAAAAAAAAGAAATCAAAAGAGCTGGAGCAAAACTCAGCAAATCTAGCAGAATCTGCGCAGAGATGCATAGATTTAACCTTTGACTTTTCAGAAGTGTCACATTATAATCAATATGTTAACTCTGTTTCTGCAGATAATTCCTCATTTTTGTTTTCGTTTCTCCACCAGTTTCAGTTTGTGTCTCATGTTTGCATATCATTTTATCTCATGTTTCTTGACAGGTCCATATGTTGACCTTGGTTGTATTTGGACAGTGTGGTCCTATTACAGTTGGTGTGTCTATGACACGTTTATTACGGCCGAAATCTGTTTCTTCTTTAAGATTCAAAGAGAGAAATGAAACATTTTTCTGACTATCCTGAGAATCTCAGTAAATCCACTTTGTATGAAAATACTTTGTAGAGGCAACTGAACTTCATGAAATAATACGAATCGATTTTTGATGATGGATTGAACAAGCTTCATTCAACAAGCTTGTCTCCCTCCTCCATAAGCTTTCAATGCATATCACAGAATTATTACAGCAAAGGTGGAGGAAACACAACCCATTGTCTCTTCCAGCTTAGAATGACCTGTATCTCTTACTGTTATTCTGTATACTGGCTACTGAAAGCATTCTATTCACGTGACATGATAACTGCTCTGCCCAGAACCATAAGAAGCTACAGACGGTTGTGTGCACAGCCCAGACCATCATGGAAGGCAACCTTCCATCCATTTATACTTCTTATTGTCACCGAAAGGCTGATAACAAAAAAAGATTTCTCCCAAACCGGTAATGTTCTCCGACAACCTCTTCCAACAGGGAGAAGATTTGAAAATATGGTTTGAAAACATGGACCAGCATACTCAGGAACACCTTCCCTATCGTAATTAGACTGACGAATTGACGTCTCTAACTTTTCAAATAATACTAGTCTTGCTAATAGAGATCTTGATTTGCACATGCCCTGTGCAGCTGTAACCTTATATGCCTCACTCTATTGAAGTACCCCATGAGCTGTGTTTTCTTGTTTATTATCATGTTCCTGCACGACTCCCAAAACAAAGCTTTCCATTGTACATTTGACTTACATAAATCAAATCAAATCAAATCAAGCACGTGGACTACAGTGGCTCACAGCCTTCTCAAGAGCAGCTGGAAAAGTGACATAATGCTGGCCCAGCCAGTGATACCCATTAAGGAATATAAGAAGATGACCATACTCAGGAAAGAGAGACAGGGAGATCAAATCGCTTTGAACATTTTCTTAGACATATCCAGGTTTCCCTCGCTCTCTGAAAGTACAGTGTTCCTTTCATAAGTTGATATAATGTACAGTGAAGAAGCATTAATTTGTATGAGGAAAAATTCAGCAATATTCGTAAAAGTGAAAATCCTCTTTGGATTTCTTTTGATTAGCGAAAACGGGCCTAATGTAGGTTATTTGGAAAGGGAAGTGGCGAAAAGTGAACTTTTGAAAAGCAGGGGATACCTGTATTTACACGGGCATGTCATCAGCGAACTTGCTGCTGGAGTTGTTTGGAATTTGGCAACACAGCCGTGTGTGTACAGGCAGTACAGTAAGGAACCGAGGACGCATCCTTGGGGTATCTAGTGTTGAGTGTGATTGTGGTCGAGGTACAGATACTTATCTCCTCAGATTGTGGTCTGTGGGTCTGAAACCGGGGAATCCAGTTGCAGAGGGTGGAGCTTCGAATAAGTTCACGGAATTTTGAGATCAGTCTGGAGGGAATAATGATGTTGAAGGTGGAGCTGTCGTCAATGAGCAGGAGAGTGATGTAGATGTCGTTGTTGTCCGTATGTCCCAGGGATAAGTGCAGGGATCTGGATATGGCATCCGTTCTGGACCTGCTACATCAGTGGGCAAATTGTAAGGTATCAGGTCAGGCTGGGGGACTGGAGGTGATGTGGGCCATAACCAGCCTTTCAAATCACTCCATGTTTAATGAGATTAGAGCCGCTGGACGATAGTCATTAAGGCATGTTACATGTGCTTTCTCACTTACGAGGATGATGATGGTCTTCTCGAAACAGTTTGGGACTTAGGCTTGTAAGAAGAAGAAGCTGAAGTTGTATGTGAATACCTCTGCCAGTTGGTCCTCACAGGGTCTGAGTACACAGCCGGGATCATAGTCCAGGTCCGTCTCTTTCATTGACTTGACTCTCAGGAAGATTGATCATGTCTGCAGAGGTGACAGTGGGCACAGATACATTCGAGGCTGTCACGGTAGGTTTCAGCCTGGCAGTCACACAGTCATTCATTGTAGACATCCCCGCCCCCACCTCCCTCCATCATCATCAACACACAGTGACATTGATTGGTGTGACCACCACACAGTTAGTGTCCAGACAGAATGCCATCAATAGACTGGGTTGTGCACCATAATGAAGTAAACTCATAACAAAACGGGGCAGGGTGTGCTTCTACAGAGAGTCAGTGGTGCAGGGAGTGAAGACTTTGCAGGTGTAATTCCAGTCAAGCCACTGCTTCAACCTTAATGGAGTCAAGCACCTTGAGTGTTGTGCCTTGTAGATGATGGACAGTCATTAGGGAGCTAGGAAATGTATTATACATGGACAAACTGGACAAAGGACCTGAGGGCAGTTTTGCTAAGTTTGAAGATGATGCAGTGATGGTTTGGTGAGCAGATGATATTGAGGAAGTGGGGAGGCTGCAGAAAGGCTTGGACAGTTTCGGACTGTGGGAAAACATGTGGCTGATGGAACACAATATGGAATCGTGTGAGTAAATGCACTTTGAAAGGCGGAATAGAGGCAGACACTATGTTCCAATAGGATCCATTAAATCTGAAGTACAAAAGGATTTTGAAGTACTCGTCCTCTCTTATGGTTATTGTGCAGCTTCAGTTGGCAGTTACGAAAGCAAATGCAATGTTCGTATTCATTTCAAGAGAACAAGAATACAAGAGAGTAGACATACTGCTGACAATGTAATGGTCTATGGTCTGACGGCATTTGGAATTTTATGAGCTGCTGAGGCCACTATCTCTGAGGAAAGATCTGCTGGTGTTGGAGGTGATCCATCCTGGGGATGACGGCTTATCATATGAGCAGCAGTGTGTGTACTCGACGGAACATAGAAGAATAGCGGGGTGTGAGGGGGTGTCTTATTGAAACTGAAAGATTACCGCAAAGATTGATACAGTCAGTGTTTCCAAGAGATTTCCATTGGCCGGAGAGACAATGATAAAACAGCACAGTTTCAGAGTAAAGGGGTGGGCTGAATGGCCTAAATCTTTTGCTATATCTCATGCCCGTTCGATCATAGGGTCTGTTATTCAGTCCAGAATTGTAAGTCCCTGACCTGCTCTTGTACCTCTTGTATTTTTATGTTGATTTGACTTCATGTTCTGTACGACGTTAACCTCTATGATATGGACGGTGGGAGGATTCAGTATCAGCCAGTAGTCCATTAATATTTTGAATATGAGCTGCTATCTGTGAGTCTCATTTGGCGGGAGTACATTGTCTCTCCAATGATTGTCATTTTCAGTCTGGTATATTCGAAGGATCGATCCTGTGGCGCCAGCGTTGTTGAATTTAACAAAACAGGTGCAATTTATCACAACACTCAGCAACAATATGTCATCGAATACTGAACACACTTCTAATAACAGAAAAGTCTAACATGTTCAATATTAGAAACGCTGCTTTCCTGTTTGTGTTCAAGTCAGACAACCTGTCCCATCGGGATGCTCCACTTGGAACTATTTTTTAAAAATCTTTTTTGAATGTGTGCATCGCTGGATGTGCCCAGCATTTCTTGCCCGTCCCCAGTTGCTCTTGAGAAGATGGTGCTGAGCTACCTTCTCGAATTGCTGCAAGCTACCTGCTGTGCGGTGACCCACTAGTGCTTCAGGAGGGAATTCCAGGGTTTTGATGCAGCAACACTGAAGGAACGGCGATATATTTCCAAATCAGGATGTTGACTGGAGGGGAATTTGAAGGTGGTGGTGTTCCCAAAAATCTGCTGCCCTTGTCATTCTCGATGGAAGTGTTCATGGGATTGGATAGTGCTGTCTGAGGGTCTTTGGAGAATTTCTGCAATGCGTCTTGTCGATAGTACACTGCTGCTACTGAACGTTGATAGTGGCGGGAGTGAATGCTTGTGGATGTGATACCAATCAAATGGACTGCTTTGTCCTGGATGGTGTCAAGCTTCTTTAGTGTTGTTGGGCTGCACTCATTCAGGCAAGTGGGAGTATTCCATCTCACTCCTGACTTGTGAGTGGTAGAAGTTGGACAGACTTTGGGAAGTCAGGAGATTAGTTATTTGCTCAGTATTGCTAGCCTCTGATCTGCACTTATATTTAGGTGACAAGTCTGGTTGAGTTTCTGGTCAATGATAACCCCCAGGATATTGATAGTGGGCGAAATTTAGTGATGATAATGTTGTTGAATACCTAGTGGTTATATCAGGTGAGTCACTGATTTTGTGCCTTTAAAAACTTACCACGAGCGCGGGAGTCCTCCATTTCTGTTTTTCAGTGGCAGCGGCAGCAGCAACTTGAAGGGCGGCAACTTACACAAGGGGACTGCCGGGAGCTGTGAGTCACTGATTTGTGCTTTTAAATTTGAAGTCAGTTGGCTGAGGTTTCTGGGAAACGAGGAAATTCTTGTTGTTATATAAGTTAGTGTCTTCTCGATGTGATAGATAGGAGTTACAGGGAAGTAATTACTCATAGGCACGAAGAAAGCTGGGTGACTGTTCGAAAGGGGAAAATAACAGTCATTGGAGGGATCCCATGTGGTCGTTTCCCTGAAAAACATCTATACATGTTTTGGATACTGTTGAGGGGAACGACATAACAGGGGAAAGCATTGGGGCCGAGGTTTCTAGCACAGAGCCTGTTCATGTTGCACAGAATGGAAGGAGGCAAAGGAGGAGACTGTTAGTCATTGGGGACTCAAGGTTAGAGGCTCAGATAGAAGGTTTGTGTGGAACGAATGAGACTCGCGGTTGGTATGTTGCCTCCCAGGTGCCAGGGTCCGTGATGTCTCGGATCGTATCATTGTAGTCTTGAAGGGAGAGGGTGGCCAGCCTCAAGTCGTTGTCCATGTAGGTACCAGCGACATAGGTCGAAAGTGGGATAGGGATATAACGCAGGATTTCAGGTCTCAAGTGTGGAAGCTGAGACCTAGAACAAACAGAGTTGTTATCTCTGGATTGTTACCCGTGCTACGTGATAGCGAGGCAAGGAGGAGGGGGAGATATGAGCTGAACACGTGGCTGCAAGGATGTTGAAGGCGGGAGGATTTCCGGTTTTTGAATAATTGGGCATATTCTGGAGAAGGTGGTACTTCTACAAACAGGACAGTCTTCACTGGAACCAGAGGGGTGCTAACATCCTGGGTGGGAAATTTGCTGGTACTATTCGGGTGGGTTTAAACTAGCTCAGCAGGGGAATGGGAACAGGAGGTGTAGCTGCAGTGCACAGGAGGATGAGAGTAGGAAGGACAGGGACAGGATTTCAGGGTGACAGGAATATGCTGGTAGACAGCGAAGTATTTCGAAGTATGTCTACTTCATCGCCAGAAGTATCCGAAATAAGGTAGGTGAACTTGCAGAATGGGTAGGTACCTGGGACTTCGATGTTATGGCCATTTCGGAGACATGGATAGAGCAGGGTGAGTAATATATGTTGCAGGTTTCAGGGTTTAGATCTTTCATTAAAAACCGGCAAGGTGGTAAAAGAGGGGGAGGCGTGGCCTTGTAAGTCAAGATAACATAATGGTGGCTGGGAGAACTTTTGATGAGGACTCATCTACTGAGGTCGTGTGGGCTGAGTTTAGAAACAGGAGAGGAGAGGTCACACTGCTTGGAGTTGTTTTATAGGCCTCTGCAAGAGTTCCAGGGAGGTGGAAGAGAGGATTAGCAACATTATCCTAGGTAGGAATGAAAGGAACAGGCTGATCATTATGGGGGACTTTAACTTCCCAAACATTGATTGGAAATCCTATAACTCTAATACGTTGGATGGATCAGGTTTTGTCCAATGTGCGCAGAAGGGTGTTCTGACACAGTATGTCGGAGTGACAACAAGAGGGGAAGCCACACTGGATCTGGTGCTTGGTAATGAAACAGGCCAGGTGTTTCATTTAGTTGTAGGTGAGCACTTTGGAGAGACTGACCATAATTCAGTTATGTTTAGTTTAGCAATGGAAAGGGATAGGTACATGGCACAGGTCAAGATTTATCGATGAGGCAAGGGCAATTATAATGTGATTGGAAAGAATTAAGATGCATAGAATGGGGTTGGAAAATGCACAGGATGCAGACAATGGAAATGTGGAGCTGATTTAAGGAACAGGTTTTAATTGTCATTGATAGGTAGGGAGGATGTGATAAGGTATGGGAAACATGGTTTACGACAGAAATTGCATCGCTTGTTAAGAAGAAGAAAGAGGCTTATGTGTTGATGAGACAAGATGGTACAGATGAGATGATGGAGAATTACAGATCAGCTACAAAGAATTTAAAGAGAGAGTTAAGAAGAGCAAAGAGAGGACACGAGCAGTTGTTAGCAAATAGAATAAAAGAGAACTCTAAATCTTTCTATAGGTATGTGAGGAATAAAAAGGATGATTCGACTAGGAATAGGTCCAGTCAAGGACAAAAGTGGGAAGTTGAGTGTGGACCCTGTAGAGATTGGAGAGGTGTTAAATGAACATTTCTCATCGGTGTTTACTCAGGAAAAGGAGAATATTGTAGAGGAGAAAAATGGGTTATGAGATATTAGACATGAAAGGATTGAGGTTAGTTATGCACAGGTGTTACCAATTCTAGAAGGAGTGAAAGTAGACAAGGGCCCTGGGCCGGATGGGAGTTATCTGACGATTCTCTGGGAAGCTACTGAGGAGATAGCAAAACCTTTGGCTTTGATACTTGAGTCATGATTGTCTACGTGTTTAGTACCTGAAGAGGATTGCAAATGTTGTGCCCTTGTTCAAGAAGGGCAGCAGAGATGACCCAGGTAACCATAGACCAGTGAGCCTTACTTCTGTTGTAGGAAAGGATTTGGAAATGATTATAAGAATTAAGATTTATAATCATCTAGCAAGCAGCAATTCGATTTCAGATAGTCAACGTGGTTTCGTCAAGGGCAGGTCGTGTCTCACAAAGCTCATTGAGTTTTCTGATACGGTGACCAAGCATGTTGATGAGGGTAGGACAGTTTACATCGTGCATTTGGAATTCAGTATACCTTTGAAAAGGTTCCACATGGTAGGCTGATGGAGAAAATGCAGAGACGTGGAATTGAGTGTTATTTAGCAGTTTGGATTAAAAACTAGCATTCTGGAAGAACGCAGCGTGTGGTGGTTGATGGAAAATATTCAGTCTGGAGTCCAGTTACTCGTGGTGTTCCACAAGGATCTGTTTTGGGGCCACTGATATTTGTCACTTATATAAATGACTTAAACGCAGGAGTAGGTGGATAGATTAGTAAATTTACTGATGACACGAAAGTCTGTGGAGTAGTGGACATTTTGGAAGAATGTTACAGGTTGCAGGGCGATTTGGATAAAGTGCAGAATTGGGCTGAGAGGTGGCAAATGGAGTTGAATGCAGCTAAATGAGAGGTGATGCACTTTGGGAAGAATAACACGAAGGCAGAGTACTTGGTCAATGGAAAGATTCTTGGTAGTGTGGATGTGCAGAAGGATCTTGGAGTCCATGTACGTAGATGCCTGAAAGTTGCCACCCAGGTGGATAGTGCTGTTAAGAAGGCATACGGTGTGTCAGGTTTCATTGGTAGACGGATTGAGTTCCGGAACCGCAATGGCATGCGGCAACTATAAAACGCTAGCGCGGCCCACACTTGGAATATTGTGTACAGTTCTGGTGGTCTCATTACAAAAAAGGATATGCAAGCATTGGAAAAGTTGCAGAGGAGATTTACCAGGATGTTGCCTGGTCTGGAGGGAAGGTCTTATGAGGAAAAGCTGAGAGACTTAGGTCTTTTCTCATTGGAAAGAAGAAGGCTAAGGTGGGATTTGATAGAGACATACAAGATTATCGGAGGATTAGATGTGGTAGACAGATAAAAACTGTTTCCTAGAATAATGACATCAGCTTGTATGAAAGGGCATAACTACAAATTGAGGAGTGATAGATTTAAGACTGATGTCTGAGGCAAGTTCATTACACAGAGTGGTAAGGGCATGGAATGCCCTACCGGCTAAGGTAGTCAACTCAGCCACATTAGGAAAATTAAACGATTCTTAGATAAGCTCATGGATGATTTTGGGATAGTGTAGGAGGACAAGCTGATTAAAGTCCACAGGTCAGCGCATCATCGAGGGCCAAAGGCCTATTTTGTGCTGTATTTTTCTGTGTTTTATGTTTCTTATTGGTGATGGTCATTGTCTAGCATTTGTGTGGCACAAATGTTATTTGCCACTTGTCAGCCTAAGCCTTGGTATTGTCCAGATCTTGTTGCATTTGGGCATTGACTGCTTCCTTATCTGAGCATTTGCGAATGGTGCTGAACATTGTGCAGTCATCGTCGAGTATCTCTACTTCTGAACTTATGATGGAACGAAGGTCATTGTTGAAGCAGCTGAAGATGTTTGGACCTAGGACATTATCCTGAGGGACTACTGCATGGAAGTTCTGCAGATGAGATGACTGACCTCCAACAACCATGACCATATTCCTATCTGTTAGATATGACTCCAATAACGCACTGTTTGCCCGCGATTCCCTTTTTGCTTGGGCTCCTTGATTTCACATTTGAAGAATGAAGTCTTGATATCAAGAGCTGGAATGAAGTTCCTTTCTCTATGTTTGAACTAAGGCTGTGTCGAGGACAGGAGCTGAGTATCCCTGGCGGAACCCAAACTGGGTGTCCTTGAGCGGGTGCTGCCTGATAACACTGTTGATGACACTTTCTATCACTTTACTGATGATGGAGAGTAGACCAATGAGGTTGTATTTGTATGGGTTGAATTTGTTCTTCTTATTATGCACAGACCATACTCGAGTAGTTATGTTCCCCATTGTTGTTTTGTAACCGTACTGGAACAGCTTGGCCAGGGGAATGGGAAATTCAGAACTGCTGCTGGTATGGTATCTGGGCCCGTGGCCTTTGCATTATCCAGCTCCTTCAACATTATCTTGATATCAGTTAATCAAATTGGCTGAGGACTGCTATCAGTAATGATGGGGACCAATGGAGGAGGCCGAGATACATCATCCACTCGAAACAATAGACAATAGACAATAGACAATAGGTGCAGGAGTAGACCATTCTGCCCTTCGAGCCCGCACCACCATTCAATATGATCATGGCTGATCATCCTTAATCAGTAAAGTTCCTGTCTTATCTCCATAACCCTTGATTCCACTATCCTTGAGAGCTCTATCCAACTCTTTCTTAAATTAATCCAGAGACTGGGCCTCCACTGCCCTCTGGGGCAGAGCATTCTACACAGCCACCACTCTCTGAGTGAAGAAGTTTCTCCTCATCTCTGTCCTAAATGATCTACCCCGTATTTTTAAGCTGTATCCTTTGGTTCGGCACTCACCCATCAGCGGAAACATGTTTCCTGACTCCAGAGTGTCCAATTCTTTAATAATCTTATATGTCTCAATCAGATACCCTCTCAGTCTTCTAAACTCAAGGATATACAAGCCCAGTCGCTCCATTCTTTCAGTGTAAGGTAATTCTGCCATTCCAGGAATTGACCTCGTGAACCGACGCTGCACTCCCCCAATAGCCAGAATGTCTTTCCTCAAATTTGGAGACCAGAACTGCACACAGTACTCGAGGTGTGGTCTCACCAGGGCCCTGTACAGCTGCAGAAGAACCTCTTTGCTTCTATACTCAATCCCTCTTGTTATGAAGACCAGCGTGCTATTAGCCTTCTTCACTACCTGCTGTACCTGCATGCTTACCTTCATTGACTGGTGTACAGGAACACCCATATCTCTCTGTACTGCCCCTTTACCTAAATTGATTCCATTTAGGTCGTAATCTGCCTTCCTGTTCTTGCCACCAAAGTGGATAACCATACATTTATCCACATTAAACTGCATCTGCCATGCATCTGACCACTCACCTAACTTGTCCAGGTCACCCTGTAATCTCCTAACATCCTCATCACATTTCACCCTGCCACCCAGCTTAGTATCATACTTCTGAATGAAGATTGCTGAGAAAGCTTCAGCCTTATCTTTTGGTCTGATGTTCTGGACTCTTCCATCATTGAAGATGGGGATATCTGTGGTGACTCCTACTCCGGTGAGTTGCTTAATCGTCCACCACCATCCATGATCAGATTGGAAGTACTGCAGAGCTTAGATATGATGCATGGAAAGTGGGATAGCTTAGCTCTGTCTGTGCCTTGCTGTTTATGCTATCTGGCATGCAAGTATGTCTGTTTGGAAGCAGAATGGCATTTCATCTTTATATATGCCTGCTTCAGCCCATGGTGTGCCCTCCGGCAAAGTTGTTCCTCTGGCTTGATGGTAATGGTTGGGGGGGGGGGGGGGGGGGGTATGCTGGGCCGTGACGTTACAGATTGTGTTGGAGCACAGTTCTGCTGCTATCGATTGCCCACAGTGTCATATGGATGCTCAATCTTGCGTTGCTAGATCTGTTCGAAGTTTCTGCCATTTAACATAATGACAGTGTCACACAATACAATGGAGTTTATTGTCAAGAAGAAGTTGACACTTTCACTCCACAACGACAGTGTGATGGTCACGTTTACAGATACTGTCACGGACAGATATATTTGCAGTTAGTCGATTGGTAAAGATGAGGTCAGGTATGTTTTCTTCCCTCTCGATCATTCCCTCACCACCTGTTGCAGACCCAATCTAGGAGCTATGTCCTTTAGGAACCAACCAGCGTGATCAGTAGTACTGCTGCCAAACTACTCTTGGTGGTCGACATTTCAATCCCACACCAAGAATACACTTTGTGCCCTTGCTACAATCAGTGTTTTCTCCAAGTGTTGTTTAACATCGGGGAGTATTGGTTCAGCTGAGGACCGATGTTACATGGTAATCAGTGAGAGTCTTCTTTGCCCATGTTTAACCTGAAGCCATCACACTGAGCTGCTCCCTCTGCAGGATCGGTGTTGCCTTTGGGACAGGACATATCCAGTGATGGTAATGGTGGTGGCTGGGTTATTTCTGTAAGGTGTGATTCCGTGAGTATGGCTATGCCAGGCTGTTGCTTAAATGGTCTGTAAGGCAGTTCTCTCAATGTTGGCACGAGCCCTCAGATATTATTAAGGAGGACTTTGCAGGTTCGACAGTGATGTTTCTAATGTTGACTTTTCCAGTGCCCAGATTGAAGCTAGGTTTTCCATTTGGTTTCATCTCTTCTAGATTTTGTAGGGATTGGTACAACGGAATGATGCGCTAGATCATTTCAGAGGGTGATGGAGTCAATCGCATTTCTGGAGTCACATGTCAGCCAGACGAGTTGAGGATGGAAGATGCCTTCATTGAAGGGTACTGGTGAACCAGATGAATTTTTCTGACAGTCGGCAATGATTTCGTTCTCATCAGTTGATTCTTAAGTCCAAGGATATTTTTAAAATATTGAATTCTTTTTCAACAATTAGCAGAGGTGGGATTCGAACCTGGTTCCACAGAACAGGAGCTGATTGTCTGGCTAAGTAATCTAGTGATAATACCATGAGGCCTACTTGGAACCACATCCAGGATGCAATGTGTTACCCCGTTTTTCTTTTATTGTTCAAGTTATTCTGGAATCTCATCCTTCATTAAATCCTGATTGAAGTTCGCAGTGATGAACATTCTCCCTACTGCTAGAATTTCATTCGGTCTGTTTTGTTTGAACAGACGATTCAAGGCAGCTGTACATCAGAGAAGAGCAGGAAGATATAATCGGTGATTGTGCACTGTATTTGTCATTGGACCAGCGTGTCTGTCCATGCACCTAAACTATTTACCGTGGGTCAGAGAACCACAGCGTTATTACAGCATAAATGGAGGCCATTCAGCCCATCGTGGGATTACAAGATCTCCAACTGCACAATTGGAGACAGAGAGAGTATGTGGAGATAGATGGTGTATGAAAGAAATAAACAGAGAGAAAGAAAGTGAATGGAGATCAACTGAGAGAGGATAGAAAGGGGATCGACTGACTGAGTGGGAGAGGAAGAGATGTTAGATGAGGGTGACGTTAGATAGATCAGAAGACAGCATGAGGGAAGATAGATGTGGACGGACAGAAGTTTTAAGTTTTATTTAGAAATTCCTCTGGACTGCAAACCCTTCGTCTGGGCGCCATATCCTGTGAGAACTACGATGATACTAGCTGTCATCTCAGATCATTTATTTCTTTAATATCACAGAGTGGGGTTACTGACAGATAAACAGATCCCATGAGGCCAATAGATTGGTTCCATGGAGAAGGCAGAGTTTTTAAATAGACTGTGCCAAGAACAGCAGGAAATGATAACCCCAGCAGAGACCCCCTCCCAAGCCCCAGATACTGTGTGAGAGACTGGGCCAGAGAATCTCAATGAGGGGGATCACTGACAGAGGGGAATTCAGCATCTCTGCTGGTGGTCAAATGATGATTGACAAAGTTTGCACTCCACTTCCATGGTTTTGCAATCCACATTTTAATTTATATATACATATCAGTATCAGGAGTGCATTTTAACAAACGTATCTCTTTGTAGTTTGTATATTTCGGTCTGTACAGAAAATTATTTTGTCTCTATGTCTTGAATTGCATAAACACATTTCATTAATATTGTCTCTGCTAATTCCCTATTGTTGATGTATCCTTGAATCTGTTCTTCATATGAGCTATTAAGAGTAACGTTCCGACACTAGTGATTGGAGAACATCAATGTCTCTCCGCCCAGTCTGAGCAGCTATGTACTTAATCTTCTCAATCTTCCGACTTTTCCCCAATGTCATAATCACAATGTAATTGAATTCCAGTAAATGACACTTCATGACAGTTCCTTAACATCGATAACATCAACAACATGACCCACACCTGCCCTCTCTGATTCTGGAATAACAATCTGGATGGTATTTGTCACGTATAATTCTTTGTTAACATAGAGCATAGAACAGTACAGCACAGAACAGGTCCATCAGTGATGTGCCGACCACTGATCCTCATGTATGTACCCTCAAATTTCTGTGATCATATGCATGTCCAGTAGTCTCTTCAATGTCCCCAATGACCTAGCTTCCACAACAGCTGCTGGCAACGCATTCCATGCTCTCACAACTCTCTGGGTAAAGAACCCGCCCCTGACATCCCCTCTATACCTTGTTCCATCCAGCTTAAAACTATGACCCCTACCGTTAGTCATTTCTGCCCTGGGAAATAGTCTCTGGCTATCGACTCTATCTATGCCTCTCATTATCTTGTATACCTCAATTAGGTCCCCTCTCGTCCTCCTTTTCTCCAATCAAAAGCGTCCGATCTCAGTCAACCTCTCTTCATAACATAAGACCTCCAGTCCAGGCAGCATCCTGGTAAACCTCCTCTGCACCCTCTCCAAAGCATCCACAGCTTTCCTATAATAGGGTGACCAGAATTGGACGCAGTATTCCAAGTGCAGTCTAACCAAAGTTTTACAGACCTGCAACAAGATCTCACGACACTTAAACTCAATTCCCCCTGTTAATGTAAGCCAAAACACCATATGCTTTTCTGAACAACTCTGTTCACTTGGGTGGCCATTTTAAGGGATCTATGTACCTGCACACCAAGATACCTCTGTTCCTCCACACTGCCAAGAATTCTGTCTTTAATGATGTACTCAACTTTCAAGTTCAACATTCCAAAATGCATCACCTCGCATTCATCCAGGTTGAACTCCATCTGCCACCTCTCAGCCAATCTCTGCATCCTGTCAATGTCCCGCTGAAGCCTCCGACAGCCCTCTATACTGTCAACAGCACCTACAATCTTTATGTCATCTGCAAACATGCTGACTCATCCTTCAATCCCCTCATACAAGTCATTAATAAAAATTACAAACATTAGAGGCCCAAGGACACAGCACTGTGGAGCAACACTCGCCACAGACCTCCAGGCAGAATATTTTCCTTCTACTACCACTCGCTGTCTACTGTTGCCCAGCCAATTCTGTATCCAGACAGCTAACTTCCCCTGTATCCCATTCCTCTTGACTTTCTGAATGAGCCTACCATGGGCAACGTTATCAAACGCCTTGCTGAAGTCCATATACACCACATCCACAGCTCGATCCTCATCACCTTTTCTAGTCACATCCTCAAAGAACTCGATAAGGTTTGTGAGGCATGACCTGCCCCTCACAAAGCCGTGTTAACTGCATTTAATCAAGCCATGCTCTTCCAGATGGTCATAAATCCTATCCATCAGAATCCTTTCTAACACCTTGCAGACGACAGACGTGAGACTTACTGGTCTGTAATTGCTGGGGATTTCCCTATTTCCTTTCTTGAAGAGAGGAATTACATTTGCCTCTCTCCAGTGCTCAGGTACGATTCCAGTGGAGATCAAGGATGCAAAGATCTTCGCAAGTGGCGAAGCAATTTCTCGTTTCCCAAAGCAGCCGAGGACAAATCTGGTCCGGGCATGGCGACTTGTCAATCTTAAATGTTTGACAAGATTTTCAACACATCAGTTTCCTCTATCTCTATCCATTTCAGCATGCACACCTGCTCTCAAAGGTTTCATTCACTAATAAGTTCCTTTCTTTCGCAAAGACAGAAGCAAAAACTCATTTAGCGCTTCCCCTACCTCCTCAGACTCCACACACATATTCCCTATGCTATCCCTGATCGGCCAGACCCTTTCTTTGACCATTCTCTTGTTCCTCACAGTAACACATCTTTTCAGCTCGTAATCTAGAGCCACAGATTAATAATCTGTTGATATCGACTTGCCTCATGCCCATTAGAGAAGGCAATGGGTCATTCTTCCCGAAATATAATCTGTTTATGGCTTATGAAGCAAGTTGATGGAATGTAAAAGAAATCATCACCACTTGTTTTAAACAGAAGCCTAGCTGTTTGCCTCAAGTCCTGCAGAGAAGGCAATTTGTCATCCTTCCCTTGTCAGATCTCCGTGTAACTGCAAACCCACAGCAATGTAGTTTACTCTTTACTGTCCTGTGGAACGGCTGAACCAGCCACTCAATTCAAGTTTGGCATAACATGCTGGCCTGACCAGGGCTGCATACATCCCGTGAGTGCAGAAAAAAAGGAAAGATAACTCCCATCCTCTGTCTGCATCCCACATTCCTGCAGCAGATTTCCTTTAAGGCAGGTAGCCATTCACTGTTTTAATTGTATTCTTTGTGATTATGTCTCTCCCCAAAAGTGACGTCCATCTCGATAGCCACCTCTGGTGCTGGCTTTATTGATACTACAGATCCCGATAGATGTAAGGATGTTTAAATTCCACATCAGTGGCAGTGCATTGTAAATGAATAGTTTCCTGTGTCACGCGAAAGAAAGTGAGCCAGCTCTGTGACGGAAAGGAATTATTGTGATCAGACCTGAGGCAGTACTTTGGGCATTGTGGGCAGATTTTCTCTGCTTTATAAGGAGTGATTTCCTTACCACAGAGACAGTGAAAAGGAGTTTCACCAGACTAATCCCTGGGATGTTGTCACCATGAGGTGTGAGTGAAGGTTGATCCTAAGCGCTGTGCAATAATAAGAGGTGAACCTTGAGGGGGATGGGCAATCAGTCATAAACAGAAAATGAGCAAGTGATAAATTCCATGACGACTGTTTCGTTCAGCATGCATGATTCTGGATCGTTCAAGTGCATCTGAGGACGTTACGCCCACCCACCCCAACCCTAACTCCCACGGCGATTGAGAGAGATGGAGAGGTTCCGGTTTTGAATTAACTCTCACCACATTAATACAGTGCATTTAGTGTGTGATCCTGCATTGAACGTCACGTTATCCACAATCCCAATAACAGCCACAGTACCTTCATTCTAAAACAGTTTAGTATTCCCACCAGCTTCTGACCTTCATGAAGACCATGAATCCACCTTCTAAGAGATGCAAGAATATATAAGGACATTTATCCTATTGAAAACGATAGGCAGGTGGGCAAAGGGAGTGTATTTGCATTATTAGTAAGAAATGAAATTAAATCAATAGTAAGAAAGGAAGATTGTGTAGAATCGGTGTGGGTACAATTGAGGAAGCACTAAGGTAAGACAACCGCAGTTGGAGTCTTGTAAAGGCCTCCAAAGAGTAGCCAGGAGCTAGGGCACAACACCAGGAGATAGGAAAGATGGTGTAGGAAAGGCAAAATGCAGTGATCATGGGAGATTTCAAAATGCAGATGGAATGGGAAAATCAGGTTAGTAGTGGATCACAAGACAAGAAATTACAGGAATGTCTACGAGATTTTTTTTTGAGCAGCTTGTGTAGAGCCCACTCGGGAACAGATGATACTGGATTTAATGAGGCAGGCCGGATAAGGGAGCTTTGGGTGAAGGAAACCTTCTGAAGCAGTGATCAGGAAATGTTTGAATGTGTTCTGCAATTTGAGAGAGAAAAGATAGAATCAGAGGTAACAGTATTTCAGCTGAATAAAGGCAACTACAGAGGCATAAGGGTGAAGCTGGGTAGGATTGACCGGGAGAGGGGTCTAGCAGGAAAGACAGGGGAACAGGAATTGCAGCAGATTCCCAGATTAATTCAGGGGACATTGCAGAGATTCATACTGAGGAATATAGGCATGGTACAGGGAGGATGAGGCAACCAGGGCTGACAAGGGAAGTCAGGTATTGCATACAACCAAAAGAGAAGCATGAAATTTGGTGAAGGGCAGTGGGAAACTAGAGAATTGGGAAACTTACAAAGACAAACAGAGGGCAAAAAAGGAGAAAGACGAGAAAATATGAAGGTAATCTAACCAGTAATATAAAGGAGAGTGTAAGAGATTCTTTAGATATATAAAGTGTAGAAGAGAGGTAAAAGTGAACATGGACCACTGGAAAATGATGCTGGAGAGACAGTCGTGGGAAACAAAGCAAGGAATGAGGAGCTTTGTATCAGTCTTCATAGTGGAAGACATGAGCAATTTCCCAAAAGTTGAAGAGAGTGAGAGGGCAGAGCTGAGTATGGTGGTCATCATCAACATGTTAGAAAACTGAATGGCCTGAATGTGGATAAATCACCTGGACCAGATGGACTACACCAAGCCTTGGAAGGGAGATAGCTGAAGAGGTAGTGCAAGTGTAAGTGGAAATCTTTCAGGAATGACTAAAATTTGCGAATGTCTAAGAGGCTGGAAAATTTCTAACCTGACATCCCGTTTAGTAAGGGAATTAGGCAGAAGGTGGAAAATTACAGGCTGATTAGCCTAACCTTAGTTGTGGGTAACATGCAGGAATCTATCGTGATGGATGGGATTTATGAATAACTGGAGGTCTTTGGTAAAATAGGAGAGAGTCGGCATGGTTTCATCAAGGGGATGCCAGGCCTGAAAAACCTGCTAGAATACATTGAGGGAGTAATGAGCAGATTCGACCAAGGAGAACCAATAGATGTTATTCACCTGCACCTCAAGAATCCTTTGACAAGATGCCATGCAGGAGGCTGTTGAGAAAGATAAGGGCCCATGGTGTTAGAGGCAAGGTGCTAGCATGGACAGAATCATATTCTGTCTGACAGAAAACAGAGCATAAAAGGGTTCTTCTCAGGATGGCAGCCAAAGACAAGTGATGCTCCACAAGACACAGTATTGGGACCACAACCTTTCACTTTGTGCATTAAGATCTACAAGAAGGAACTGAGGTCATTCTGGCTAACTTTACAAACAGTATAAAGATAGATCGAGGGGCAGGTAACATTGAAGAGTTGGTTCGGCTGCAGGAGGGTGCTCAAGCACATCTCCTTAACTTCCCACACCACCGCCCTTCAACACCACCCTTCCAATTACAACAAGGGTAGAGCTATAGAGTCATTGAGATGTACAGCATGGAAATAGACCCTTCGATCCAACCCGTCCATGCCGACCAGATATCCCAAACCAATCTAGTCCCACCTGCCAGCATCCGGCCCATAGCCCTCCAAACCCTTCCTATTCATATACCCATCCAAATGCTTCTTATATGTTGTAATTGTACCAGCCTCCACCACTTCCTCTGGCAGCTCATTCCATACACGTACCACCTTCTGCGTGAAAGCGTTGTCCCTTAGGTCTCTTTTATATCTTTCCCCTCTCACCCTAAATCTATGCCCTCCAGTTCTGGACTCCCCGACCCTAGGGAAAAGACATTGCCTATTTATCCTATCCATGCCTCTCATAATTTTGTAAACCTCTATAAGGTCACCCCTCAGCCTCCGACGCTCCAGGGAAAACAGCCCCAACCTGTTCAGCCTCTCCCTGTAGCTCAGATCCTCCAACCCTGGCAACATCCTTGTAATTCTTTTCTGAACCCTTTCAAGTTTCACAACATCTTTCCGATAGGGAGGACACCAGAATTGCATGCAATATTCCAACACTAACCTAAACAATGTCCTGTACAGCCGCAACATGAGCTCCCAACTCCTGTACTCAATACTCTGACCAATAAAGGAAAACATACCAAACGCCTTCTTCACTATTCTATCTACTTGCGACTCCACTTTCAAGGAACTCTGAACCTGCACTCCCAGGTCTCTTTGTTCAGCAACACTCCCTAGGACCTTACTATTAAGTAGCTAAGTCCTGCTAAGATTTGCTTTCCCCAAATGCAGCACCTCGCATTTAGCTGAATTAAACTCCATCTCCACTTCTCAGCCCATTGACCCATCTGGTCCAGATCCTGTTGTAATCTGAGGTAACCTTCAGAGGGGTAGGACCCCTCTGGTGATTGCCTTCCATCCCACGAACTTTAGGATACAATGCATCATTCTCGGCCATTTCCGCCATCAACAGTCAAACCCCACCACCAGAGACATACTTCCCTCCCCATCCCTATCAATATTCTGCAGAGACCATTCACTTCACAACTCCCTCGTTAGGTCCACTCCACACTCCCCCACACACACCAAGCCAACCTCCACTCCTGACACCTTCTTTGCCACTGCAAGAGGGTTTTGAACCTGTGTCAACACCTCCCTCCTCACCGCCATCCAAGGCCCCAAAGGATCCTTCAACATCAGGTAGAGAACATCCTGTGCATCCAAACACCTCATCCACTCTGCCCATTGCTCCTGGTCTCCTTTGGTGAGACAGGACATCAACTTATAGAATGGTTCAGGGAACACTCTCGGATACACGCACCCAACAATCCCATTTTCCTGTGCTTGAATATTTCAACTCTCCCTACCACTACACCAAGGACATGCAAATTTTTGGTTTCCTCCACTGCCAAATTCTAGCCAGCAGTAGTCTGGAGGAAGAAAGCATTACCTTCAGCCTTGAGACACTCCAACTACACGGTATCATGGGCAAATTCATTAGTTTCCTCATGTCCCCTCCCTCACCTTAACCAAGATCTAAACCTCGAACTCAGCACCGCCCTCTGGAAGTGTCTTACCTGTCCATCGTCCTTCCTATCTATCTACACCACCTTCCAATCTGAACTATCACTATCACCACCCACCTTCATCGAGCTATCGCCTTCCAAGCTACCGTTCTCCCAGACACAACCCCTCCCAATTATCTCTCAGCCCCATTCCCCACACCGCACCCCCCCCCCCCCCAGCCTAATTCCTGATGAAAACTTTAAACCTGAAACGTCAAATCTCCTGTTCCTTGGATGCCGCCTGACTGGCTGTATCTTTCTGGCACCACACTTTTTGACTCTGATCTCCAGCATCTGCGGTCTTCACCTTCTCCTCCTGAAGGATTTTCACAAGTTAGGGGAGTGAGCAATGAAGTGGCAGATGGAGTATAACTTGGGAAAGTGAAACGTCATGCGCTTTGCTGGAAGAATGCAGGTCTGGACTATTTTCTAAACAGCGAGCAAGTTCAGAAGTCTGAAATGCAAAAAAAAGAGAGTTATAATCCCGGATTCTCGAAAGGTAAACTTGCAGCTTGTCAGTAGTTAGGAAGGCAAATACAATGATGACATTTTTTTTTCAAGAGGGCTTGAATATATTTTCAGGGATGTACTTCTGAGGCTCTGTAAGGCATTGGACAGGCCACATTTAGATTATTGTGCACAGTTTTGAATCCCACATCTCAGGAAGAATGTACTTGCCCTGGAGAGTTTACCAATAAGATTCACAAGAATGGACCTCGGAATGAAAAGCTTAACATATGAAGAACATCTGAGGGTTCAGCCGGATATTAGGAGGTCTAATTGATTAGATTAGATTACTTACAGTGTGGGAACAGGGCCTTCGACCCAACAAGTCCACACCGCCCCGCCGAAGTGCAACCCACCCATACCCTTACATTTACCCCCTACCTAACACTACGGGCAATTTAGCATGGCCAATTCACCTAACCTGCACATTTTTGGACTGTGGGAGGAAACCGGAGCACCCGGAGGAAACCCACGCAGACACAGGGAGAACGTGCAAACTCCACACAGTTAGTCACCTGAGGCGGGAATTGAACCTGGGTCTCTGGCGCTGTGAGGCAGCAGTGCTAACCACTGTGCCACCATCCCACGAAAGGAAACTTACAGAATACAGAATGGTCTGGACAGAGTGGAATTTGGGAAGATTTTCCAATGGGAGGAGAGACTAGGACCCGTGGGTACAGAGTAAAGAGGAGATCTTTAGAACAGAGATAAGGAGGAAAAGTGGTGAATCTATGGAATTCACTGCCACAGAAGGCTGTCGAGGCCAGGTCATTGAGTATATTCCAGAGTGAAACAGATGCGTTCTTGATTGTAAAGGACATCAAGGTTTACAGGTAGAAAGTGGGAGAATGGGATTGAGAAGCTTAACAGCCATCATTGAATGGCGAAGCAGGCTCAATGGGCTGAATGGCCAAATTTCTGCTGCAATGTCTTCTGGTCGTATAGTTAATATTGTCACTCCTCATTCCTTATTGGAGACGTATACCTGGAATTTGATCTTCAGATGACTTAAAAAGAGTAACATTGCAATACTGATGACTGGGAAATATTATGTTCCCTCCGTTCAGTCTCAGCAGCCATGTCCCCAAAATCATAACCACACTGGAATTTAACTGCAGTGAATGGTACTAAGTCACAGTTGATTGACATCGATAACATTAACATCATGACCCTCACCTGCCCTCTCGCATACTCGAATAACCATGTGAATTGTACGTCACATCATATTCTCTGTTAACAGATCCATGCCATTTGTCTGTTATAACTCATGTTGTCGTAGGCACATTTTCCTATCAGATTATGGACTAGAAAAGTCCTCTCCATGTTTTACAGACATAATCACTGATCATTAGTTACAGATTGTATGATTCCATTTATTCCTTGGATGCTGACTGACCTGCTGTGCTTTACCAGCAACACATTTTCAGCTCTGATTCTCCAGCATCGGCAGACCTCACTTTCTCCTCCTGATTCCATTTATAACTGGACAAAGCCGTTTATGTTCTGGCAATCCTTTGACATTACTCCCATATCTAAGGCAGATTGAATGATTATACACAATCAATCTTCTATCTCCAATACTACTTCCCTCAGTCACTCCCACATATCCCTTGCAAAATGTGTAAATACTAAACGTTCTTTTGAATTTTAATAAATTCACTATTGAGTTGAAAGGGATTAACTGGAGTTATTTGTTCCGTGACTGTGATTACTGTCAATCTCCGTGGATCCTAATTATCCCAGTGGAGAGTTTCTACCGTTAAATGATAAATGGACTCTGTCAATGTGTTATCCCATATTATGAGTAGGAACATCACTGACAGCGCTAACAGGGATCAGCAGCTCTAGAAAGAGGGGGAGGAGTGATCAGAATCTGAGAACATTACACTGGAACGTTACAATAATGGTTCAGAATCTGAGGACCTTCGAGTGGAATGTTCCAACATTGGACCGGAATTTGAGAACAGTAGACTGGATTGTTCCAACAATGGGTTACAATTTGAGATCATGAGACTGGATTGTTCCAACAATGGACAGGAGCTTATCCTCGGGTCTTTACTGGCTTTCTCGGCGTTGGATATCATTAGCATCACGGATCCAGGATATTATTTGGATTATTCAAGATGGTTACTATCCCATCCTTGCTATTTTTGGCGTTCCTGGTAAGTCATCATATTTGTCTACTAAACTGGGTTGAACTGGATTTCTGTTTATGATACATAAATTTTGGAAGTGCAAGTCAATGTCTTCAGTTCCAAATAAAAATTCCTTTCCTTATAAATTACAACTATCAAGCTACTATGTATAACTTACTCACTGATATGCGGGAAGGAATCACACTGTTGTCAAACTCCATAATCCATTTTGTTCTTCACAGATTTACAACTCCATGTCCTCCCCACTCACCAATCATGTCCAATACCACCATCATGATATCCCAGTCTCTTCCTCAGTCTCAGTGCAACCTCTGAATAAACCATGATTTGTGTCATTGTTCAATATGGATGCAACAGTTTCAAGTTCCTTCTAACCACATGTCAATCACAAAACAATTGCTCTTGAGGATGTTTAAGACGTTCTCTGCACATACGGGAAAACCGTTTATGATGGTAAAGCCATCGACTCATAATCTAGAGCTACAGAATAATAGTCTGTTGATATCTCATGAAGGAAATTGATGGAATTTAAAAGCATCCATTATCCTTTGTTATAAAAGCCCATCTGCTTGCCTCAAGTCCTTTAGGGAAGTCAATGTGTCACACTTCCCTAGTCAGGTTTCCGTGTGACTTCTGAGATGAACATGTGTGTGTACTGTACCTTTAAGAGAATTAAAAGCCAGCAATAGCTACCTGACAGCACCAAATGTTCTGAAAACTAGATATAATATAACATTTGTTCGAACAACTCGATTAGCTCATTGTCAAGAGACAAAAACAAAGTCAGCCAAACATTTTAAACTATACCCCAAAGTACCCACCTCCAAACAAGTTTGAATTTAGTTCATTGACAATCTTTATAGCCAATGACACAATCCATTGGTTTGGGGGTACAAGATCGTGGAAATTCAACAGTTGAGAGGAGAACTGCCAAGCTACCAGCATGCAAAGACTGCCTGAAAAATCGATCTTTTAAAGGTACCTTTTTTGATTAGTAACTGGTGAATCAGAATCAACAAGAAGAAAAGAAGACAGGAGTACAGGAAAGAACAGAAAGCTTCCTGGTTTTGAGGTCAGAAGTTTTGTTTTGTAAGTCTTAATTTAAGAGTCTTATCGGCGTTGTATTGTGGAGGGGGAAGGTCGAAGACAAGCTAGAGGAAGAGGTTGTAAACAGTCGTTCGTTTATTATTCTCTGTTATACTTTAAGAAATAAAGTCGTTAATTTTTACTTTAAATTGTTTTGGACTCTAGAATTATCACAGATTACTCATGGAATAAATCTTTTCTCTGTTGCTGGTTTTAATTTAGCAGGAGAATTGATCCTGTGTTGTAACACTACAACCCCACAGGAATGTGCTTTACTCTTTACTGTCCTGTGGAACAGCTGAACCAGCCACTCAGTTGAAGATCAGCATAACATGCTGCCCTGACCAGGGCTGCATACATTCTGTGAGAGAAGATGCAAAAGTAAAGATAGCTCCCTTCCTCTGCCTTTTTACCGTACTTCTACAGCTCATTTCGATTCAGGTAAATGACCATCCCCTATTTTAGGTGTATTCTATCTAATTTAAATTCTCACCGAGAGAGATGCACCTCTCCATAGGTATCCCTGGTGCTGCCTTTATTGATGCTGACGTACAGATGTAAGGAACTTATAAATTCCATGTCAGCCGTTGTGCATAGAGAAGGAATGGCTTTTTGTGGTACAGGAAAAAAAAGGTGATGTCTAAGAGAGAGAAGATAATTATTGCGATCATCCCTGAAAGTATTGTTGAGGCAGTATTTGGGGTACTGTGGATAGACTTTCTTTGGGATGATGGCACCATGAGCAGTGAGTGAAGGTCAGTGAGAGAATAAGGTGATTGCATTGTATCTTAAGGGGAATGGACAATAATTTATGATGTTCTAAACAGACACTGATACGGCGATAAATTCCATGGCTTTTACTTTTCACTCGGGTTACATGATTCTCGATAGTTTAAGAGCCTCTGAGAACGTTCTACTCAACCAGCCCACTCCCTATTTCGATGGAGACAGAGAGAGAGTAAGAGAGAGAGAGAGAGAGAAAGAGAGAGAGGGAGCTTCAGGCTTTTGAATAAATTCTCCCAACATTAATAGAGTTCAATTGGTGCCTGATCCTGCAATGAACGTCATGCTATCCATAATCCCGACAGCAACCACAATATATTCATTATAAGAGTTAACTCTTCCCAGCAGCTTCTGACCTCCATGGAGAACATGGGTGTGTCTTATCGGAGACGGAAGGTGCCACCTTGAGACTTAACACAAAACCTTTGGCTTTCTCCTCACTGCCAGCAAGCCATGTTAAAGTAGCACACGTTCTACAAAAAGTGGATCCATGGAGCCCTCGATCAGTGCAGTCACGGTTTCATGGGTCTGTCATGTTGGACTATCAATGACACCCTCCTGTTCCTGTATATCTATCTCGTGGGGCTGAAAAGCCTCCTCCTGGTCTCATGGAACAGGGTTCAGGGTCTGATTGGGCTCTGCCTGTTCCTGTTTAACAGCTCGATGTACTGACCAGACCCCTTCTCTTCCTGTGGAACAGGCAGGAGGATTGAATGGGATGTCCCTCGTCTTGATCAGTCGTTTCCACGGGTTCAATGGCTTCCACTTATCAGTGTGTAACCAGCTGGAGATGCTGAATGAGCTTCTCTTTTAACTGTGGAAATATGCAGCGTCTGGCCGTGCTGTTTCATGAACGTTACGGACGCTTTAACAGCACAAACCGGAATGTTGTCCGGGTCTTGCTGCATATGGACACAGAATGGTTCAGGAGCTGAGGGGGGACGAAATATACTAAACGTTGTGTAATCTTTAGTGAACATTTCCACTTCAAATCTTATGATGGGGAAAGACATAGATAGAGCAGCTGAAGATGTTTGTGTTGAGGAGGCTAAACTGAGGATCTCCTGCAGAGATGTCCTGGAACTGAGAGGATTCTTGGCCACCAACCACAAATATCTTTCTTTGTGCTCTAAAAGCCCCAGACAAGTGGGATGTTACACCTGCTTCGCATTCAGCTGAAATACGTAGGTGGTCCCGATGCTATCCTCATTCAAGTACTGCCTTGATATCAAAACCATTCACTCTTTTTTGAGCCCTTGTGTTCACCTCTTGCTCATATCAATGCGTGACGGTGTATGTGTAGGGAGTGCTTTCCTCTCACAGAGGGTAATCACTGTCAGGAATTATCTGGGCTAGAGAGTTAAGGGAGCTACAACACTGAAAGTATTTAAGTAGGATGTAGATTGATTTTTGACTTGTCAGAGTGCTAAGGGGTGTGAAGAACTGTGCATTAAAAAGGGATGAATGTCAACAGTAGATCAGCCATGATGTATACAATGGCTTGATCGTCCGAATTACCTGATCCTGTTCCTTATGTCACCATATTCTGAAATTACAAAATTAATGGTTGTAATTTTCCTGAACGTTCTGTTATCGAACGTTGCGATCAGAGAGAGGAAAGTATTTTGTGAGTCATCTCTGGGTGAGGTGTGGGGCTTACTGGCCTCATTATGGATTTTATTTGCATGTGATTTAAAAAAAATCATTCTGTTACTTCGCGTAACGTTTGACACACTGGGGCACTCCATTTTCCTGAAACTGGGAATTATTTGGAATGTTACCTGGAATATTCCATAATCAGCATTCTCCGGAGCATTCTACAATCTGTGGGGGGTATTAGAAAGGCAAGACACACACAGACAGAGAGAGAGAGAGACAGAGTGGGCGGGGAGGTACTCCATGCAGCAATGAGAGTGGTGGAGCATGAGCCTTGATTTGGGGTTGGTGCTGGAACAAACATACAGTGAGTGTGAGGCACCAGAGAGAATACAGTGACCCTTATCCTCACAGACCGGGGAAGTCTATTGATGCTTGCCCTTTATTGCTGGACATGACTACAGACTGCAGGTACTGCACTGAGCTGGGTGGTGAGCTCAGGCCATGCTCGGTGGGTCTGGTGGTCTGGCCCACTTTGGGAAAAGACGTACTAACCCATTCACCAGGACATCCGTGATCCTGTTGACAAACCGTGGTCTAATTGGCCCTTATGTGCCATGCTCTGGGTAAACTGTACAGGGCAGTTCCAAACTGAGGAAAGCTCAATCGAGTGCCCATTGTCCTTTTAAAGATGGCATTAGTGCCAGGGATTATGGAATACCCAGGGGAATCCGGGCAATGATGGGTACCCAGCCAAGACGGTTCGGAGAACCGTGCGAGCATTGAACGAGAGGGACACCATGGTGTAGGGTGTGTAGTTAATGAGGTGAATTCGATAAGATAGCACCAGGACCCTAGCTCGGCCTCGTGCAGACAATCTCTGTCACACTCAGTGAAAATCATACGAAGATAAGTTATTGTTAGATTCAGTCCAATAAGTTAAAGACTCTGCTGACCCCATTCACAGTTACAGAATTGCAGAACAAATCCTCATCCAAAACTCTCCATCATCTGAACTCACACCTATATACTGTTCACCATCACTCCTGGTAATACTGGCTTATTTTTCCGGATACTATCGAAATGTCTACATTTAAGCATTCTGAAACATGTGAACACATCCTTCCATGACATTGTTTCTCAATCTCAGCCTCTCTGTCTATACCCAAAAACAATTTCATTTTCAGTCATGCACAGAGACAGGCTTTTCAGCCAAAACTGGTCCATACCAACCAAAACGTCCGTCCACAATCACCCCATTTCCCTTCACTTGGCCCAAATCCTTTTCTGCCCTTCCTATTCATTCATTTTTCTAACAAAGTGCACCGAGGTTTTGTGACATCAAGAGAGGCCTCAGGAAAGATCTCGCTGAATCTACCATTCATCCCTCCGCGGCAATCAGATTAGACAGAAACAGTCTGACTGGAGATTATAAACAAGAAGTAGACGCAAACACTGGTGGAAGATGTGTATGGAAGTCAATACTGCAGGGAAAAACTGTGTATGTTCTAAACAGCAAATTAGGTATACAAACGTTTGCAGGCAAAACTCAACGGGTCTGGTACCATCTAAAGGAAGAAAGTCAAAAGTGTGGCCCTCGTATAGCACAGCAGGTCAGTGCACATCCGAGGAGCAGCAAAGTCTACATTTCGGTCGTAAGTCCTTCATCAGGAATTCATTTCAGAATTCACTTTCTCCTAGTCCTCTGTAGGAAGAGAGTGAGTCAACATTTTTAATCTGGGGACTCTTCATCAGAACAGTTTTTGTTTCTCTTTTTTTAATTTTACATCAGCAATTACGTTGCATGCTGTAGTGTTAATGGACAACTTGATCTGGGAAGAAGGGGAAGGAGTAATGGGAGAAGAGAAGGCAACGTGTCACTCACAGATGAAGGCCCTCTCCACCAGAATGTGAATCCTTGGGTTGAGGTAAAGGAGGGCTTGTCAGAAGCAAGTAGCGAGTAATACTGCCTTACAGCACCAATGACCTGGGTTCGATGCCTCCCTTTTGCGACTCTCTATGCGGTGTTTGCATCTACTCTCTGTGTTTGTGTGAGCTTCCTCTGGGTGCTTGGTTTTCCTACCACAGTCCAAAAATGCGCAGGTTAGGTTCAGTGACCTCACTAAATTGATCCGCAATGATGATCCAGGGAAGTGCAGGTTCGGTGGATTGTCTGTGAGAAATGTAGAGTTCCCGGGGAAACGAATGGGCTTGTTGGTCGAGATGCTCTCTGGAGGCTCAGTGTGGACTCGAAGGGCCAAATGGCCTGGTTCCAAATGGCAGGTCTTCTTTAATTTCTATGTAGCTGTCCGTGTTTGAAAATACTTCCCAGGATCATACCTATAAGTGCTGACCCAATTTGGCTCAATAAAATTTTACACCTTCCATTGTCTAACAGGAACTCCATCAGCCACTCCTCAGCCCTTCAGCCCATCTGATGAGGGTCACGTTTTACTCTGAGTTAATCATCTTCACTTTCCACTTCCACACCAATTTTGGTGTCATCTGTAAACTCACTAACCATTCCTAATATATTCACATCCAGATCATTTATATAAAATGTCAAAATCCATTAGATCCTTATGGTGCGTTGCTGGTCACAGGCCTCCAGTCCAAAAAAAAAACCGTCCACAAACATTTCCTTCGTCTATTTCCTTCGAGCCAATTACCTCCATCTCTCCCTGTCTTCCATGTGATCTCACCATGCTAACCAGCTTACCATGCGGAACCTTTTTGAATGCCTTACTATATTCTATTCCACAGTTCTATTTCTGTGCATTCATCAATCTTATTTGTCACTTCTTCAAAGCACTAAATTAAATTAGTGAGACACGATTTCCCACACGCAAAGTCATTGACTATCGCTAATCAGAATTTACATTTCCAAACACAAGTAAGTCCTGTCCCTCACAATCCCCTCCAACAACTTACCCACCAATGACATCAGGCCCACTAGTCTACAGTTTCCTGGCTTTTCCTTACCAACTGTTCTTAAACAATGATACAACCTTACCTGTGACTGTCCATGATACAAGTATCTCAGCCAGAGACAGAACAATTACTTCCCAGTTTGCCAACAAATTCTGGGGTACACCTGACCAGTTCATAGATCATAGAACAGTGCAGCACAGAACAGGCTCTTGAGCTGTTGCTGTTGTGCCGGCAGTTTATCCTACTCTAAGGTCAGACTAACCTACATGCCCTTAATTGTACTAAAACCCATTTGACTAACCAAGACTCACTTAAAATTTCCGAGGGAGTTATCCACCTTAATGCATCTTAAAATATCCAGCTCCTCATCTTCTGTAGTATGGACAATTTTCAAGATATCACCATTCATTTCCCCAAGTTCTCTACCCTCCATATCCTGCACAGTAATTACAGATGCAAAATATTTATTTAGTATCTCACTGATCTCTTGTAGTTCCACACATAGGTCGCTTTGCTGATCTTTAAGAGGTCCTGTCCTCTCCCTAGTTACTCTTTTGACCTTAATGTATTTGTCTCTTTGGATTGTCCTTTACCCTGTTTTCAAAAGATATCTGATGTCCCCATTTTGCCCTCCTGATTTCCCTCTTGAGTATTAGCCTACAGCCCTTGTACTCCACGATGGATTCACTTGATCCCTACTGTCTGTACCTATCATATGCTTCTGCCTTTTCTGGAACAGAGCCTCAATTCCGCTCGCCATTCAGCATTCCCTACACCTACAACCCTTACCCTGCTCATGGACAGTAACATGCTGTCGATAGACTCTGTAACTCAGTTGTGAAGGCCTCCCACTTTCCTGCCAATAGCTTTTCCAAAGCAGCTTTTCAAGATGCCAACAGAAAACGTTTAAAGTTGTTCTGACTCAACTTAGATCTTTAACATTTATATTAGGACTATTCTTCTCCATAAGTATTTAAAACTAATAGTTACTGCATAACATGCTCAAGAAGCAGAATAGCCTCTTCCTGTTTCTCGGTAACAGGCTCAATATGCTGAATGGCCTCCTCCTATCCCTCTGTAACAGACTCGAGAGGCTAAATGGCCTCCCCTGTCCCTCTGAAACAGATCCGAGAGGCTAAATGGCCTCCCCTATCCCTCTGTAACAGATCCGAGAGGCTAAATGGCCTCCTCCTATCCCTCTGAAACAGATCCGAGAGGCTAAATGGCCTCCCCTATCCCTCTGTAACAGATCCGAGAGGCTAAATGGCCTCCCCTATCCCTCTGAAACAGATCCGAGAGGCTAAATGGCCTCCCCTATCCCTCTGTAACAGATCCGAGAGGCTAAATGGCCTCCTCCTATCCCTCTGAAACAGATCCGAGAGGCTAAATGGCCTCCCCTATCCCTCTGAAACAGATCCGAGAGGCTAAATGGCCTCCCCTGTCCCTCTCTAACAGGGTTGAGAGGCTGAAAGTCCTCCCCCGTTCTTCTGTAACAAGCACATGGGGACAGAATTACTTCCTCCTGTCCCTTTATAGCTGTCTTGATGCTCTGAATGATGTCCCAAGATTATGGAAGAATTTGGCAACAGTGCACATAAGACCAGGTGCAATATTACACAAAGTCAATGGGTAAAAAGTATATACACTGTTTTATTGTCTCTGGAAATTGCCACACCAATGACCTGACACAGATGGTCTGTTACTTTATCACCGTCTCCCTTTTTTATCAGTATGTAATATATACCGTCTTGCAGTGTTCTTGCACTACTCCCATATACACGGAAGAAAGAATAAGAAGATTGAATGATTTATGGTCCATCCATAAGCAACGCCCATCTATTCCACCCACACACCCACACCAAGTTATGTCAGGGTTGTTGCAAAAGAGTTAGCTGGAGCTGTTTGTTCCGTAACTGTAATTGATGTCAGTCTCCATGGATCTTAACTGTGTCACTGGAGCTTTTCCTCTTCTATTAATAAGGGGCTTCCTTCAATCTGTTATCTCATAGAATCCGCGGCAGTGATATCCTCAAGATGATTGGGATCAACAGCTACAGATAAAGGGAGAGGAAGACAATTTTAGAATAAAAGACTGGTATGTTCCAACAATGCATCGGCATTAGAGAACTTTAGACTGGAATATTCCAACCCTGGATCAGAATCTGAATGCATTAGACTGGCGTGTTCCAACATTGGACAGGAGTTTATCCGACGGTGTTTACTTGCTTTCTCAGGATTGGGCATGGTTAGAGTTGCAGATAGAAGCCTACTAATGATTATTCAAATTGGTTACCATTGGTGTTAACGGTAAGCCTATCTCTGTCAATTCTATAAACGATGTTGAAGGTAATTGCTATTTCAGTTATGTATATTTAACATATGCATAAACTGTTATCTTCAGTTTCAGTCACAAATTCCACTTCGTTTCCATCAATTTCAGATTCCTCACTCATAAAAATCTAAGAAGGAAGAAAATTCTTCAGATCCGTGAGTCTTCCTTTTACCCTAAACTGCTTCTCTATATTTTCTCTGCCATCAAACCTGCCTACACCCACCTCCATAATATCCCCAGTCTCCACCTCTGCCTCAGTACTGTTCTTGAATTAGCCGTCATCTGTTCCTTTGTTTACTTCAGCTTTTACAGCTCCAGTCCTCTTCTGACCTCTCGTCAAATTGCAAATAAGTTGAAAACATACTTGTTCTTGCTTCTCCAGCTATTTCATAATAGGGAGCCCATACCAGATAAATAACTTCACTGGACGGGTCATTGAGAGGTACAGGTAATAAACTTAATGGCATTCTTTCAAATCCTATCACAGCAAATGACAGAACTTAAATTCGAATGACAAAAATTGGAATAAAATCTCATTTCACTAACGGCAACGATAAACCAAGAGGATTTCATTCTTTTTTTCACTTACAGCCTTTGGTAAAGAAACGTAAGCATGACTTCAGACACACGACCACATGGTGGCTCCATATTGTCTTGACAAATGGCCTCACAGTCAAGGGCAGCTAGTGATGGACAACAAATGTTGCCCTTATCGGTGATGCTGTCATCCCGTGAAACAACAACATTAAAAGTGAAATAAACTAATGAACTGTGGATGCTGGAGATTTGAAATAAAATTCTCCAGTGTCTGAAGATGTTGGAGAACCTCAGCGAATATGGCAGCCTCTGTCACGAGAAAACAGATAAAGTTTCAAGTCTAGTGATCCTACATCAACACTGAAAGCAACCGAGAAATAATATTATTTATATCACATAGTTGGATGAGTGAGGGTGAGGTTAGTTGAATGGATGGAAAAATGTCTAGCAAGAGAGAGAAAGAGAGAGAGAGAAAAAAATTTAAAAGCAAATAAAGGGACTGCTGATGATGAAGTAGAAGATAAATAAAAAGGGACCTTCTTCTAATATAATCCCACATTCCCCACATTCCTGAATATCACGTCAATCTAGATATGACCCTGTTTACAGTGAAAAATCACACAACACCAGGTTACAGTCCAACAGGTTTAATTGGAAGCACACTAGCTTATGGAGCGACGCTCCTTCATCAGGTGATAATGGAGGGCTCGATCATAACACAGAATCTATAGCAAAAATCTACAGTGTGATGTAACTGAAATTAAACATTGAAAAATTGATTGTCTGTTAAGTCTTTCATCTGTTAGAATACAGTGATAGTTTCACTTCTTTCATGTGTAAATCACAAAACGTTTTTTTAAAGTTGCATTTTCGGGTTAGCTGTTAACAATGGTGATAGCTAGACAATATGTTGAAGGTGTTATCCCCCTGTGTTCTCTGTCTATGCCATGATGTTTAGATTGATTCTAGTCTAAAACGTGAGATAACGGAGTTTTACATAAATTCATGCAGTTTTTGAGCTCAGAGTTCGACATGAATGCATGCAGTTTTTGAGCAAAGTGCAATGTAACTCTGCAAGTACAAATTCATCCCACAAAATATATATGTGCATGTGGATCTTTGCTGTAGTGTGTGTGTGTCTGTCTGTCTGGGGTGGAGGTTGTGAGTGTGAGAAAGTGCGTGTGTGTGTAGTGAGTGCAGAGTGTCTTAGGTCTGTGAGGGGGTGCAGGTGTGAGTGTGGAGTGTGTGTGTCTATAAGGGTGTGTGTGAGTGTCTGTGTACGCGTCTGTGTGTACCTGTGTCCGTGTGTATGTGAGAGTGTATTTGGCCGAGATTCAGAAAAAGGAAATGATCTTTGATAAACCTGCTGGAGTTTGTGGACTCTGTCCATTGTGTCATTGACAATTGAGAACCAGTGTGAGTAGACTAATTGAATTTTCAGAAGAAGTTTGACATGGTTGAATGCAGATGAGTTGAGAATGTTAGAGTCCATGAGTAGGTAGTGGTGGAATATACACTATATGGATTAAAAACTGAATGATGAACAAAATTAACAGAGTAGTGTTTTGTTTTCTCTGGACGGAAGGCTTGTGGGGTATCAGAAGGATCAGTTCTTGTGCAACCGCTGTTCACAAGAGATAAAAATGATACAGATGTGAACAACAAATACCATCATTGACATTTAAGTTTGTTAAATGGTGAGAGGTTGGGAAGTGATCATAAGCCACTAACAGAAGTCTTACGGGGCAGGGAGTAATTATTACTGTATAGGATATATGGTCTGTCATGGAAACTTATTAAAGTACCAGGGTAAATATATCTTACTCAATGGTAGTGTTTTGCTGAGCCAGTACTTGGGGTAATACAGGCTGAGTCTGCTAAATAAATAATGATCTCCATGTCACCGAGACAGTGCAAAGGAGTTTCACCAGACTGAACCCTGGCATGATGTTACCATAAGGATAGAATACAATAACTATCTGTTTAATCTGCAGCGCTGTGAGACAATAAGAAGTTGAAACTTGATGGTTATTGACGGACCCTCATTATCTCTCAAGCAGCCATTGATAAGGTGGAAAATTCCATACTTTCCATAGGATGCTCGATCCCAATAGTTTACGTGCCTGTTCAAACCACATTTCCACTGACAGTGAGGTACAGGTTCTGAATGAACTCTGAACACTTTCATGCACATTAAAGTGACTCTGTGTGACTCTGCACTCAATGTTACGTTGTACTCAATCCCGTCAGAAGCTATAATACTTTCATTCTGGAACAATTAGCCATTCCCCAGCAGCTTCTGACTTCCAGAGAGAACATGGGTCTGCTCTGTCAGCGATGGAAGATGTCTTTGAATCTGGTTAAAAAATTGTCTTCATTCCTACTCACAGGAAACCATGTTAAAGTAACACATATCTGCTATGAGTAATAAAGCCACGAGGAACAAAGCAGAGCAGTTAATCTGTTCAGTCCCTGCTCTATTTGTTTGTGATGTTGGACCATCTCTGACACCTTCCAGTTCCTGCGTTAGTGACTTGAGAAGCTAAATGACTTTATAAGTGACTCCGAGTGTGAAATTGTCTCTTTCTGATCATGTGTAAGTGACGTGTAGTGTTGACCAGACTGCTTGTCTTCCTGTGTAGCAGGCATGAGGGACTGAATGGGCTGTCCCTCTTTTTACACAATAGTTTTTTTGGGCTGAATGACTTTTCCACATTCTTGTGAAGCCAGATTGAGGTGCAGAGTGAACTCCTTCGATTACTGTCGAAATGTGCAGTGTCTGGCAGCGCTGTTACATAAATGTTACGGACAGTTTAACAGCACAGGCTTGAATGCTGTCCAGATCTTGTTGCGCATGGACACAGATTGCTTTAGGACCTGAGGGATGACGAATTATTCTGAACATTGTATAACCTGGAGTGAATATCCCCACTTCTGATCAGTGTGAATCCCATGGGCTGGATGGCCTGCTTCCACACTGCAGGATTCCCCGTGACAAACTGGAGATGCCTGGGCTGAGGGAGCTACACTGAGGATCTCCTGCAGTGATGCCCCACAGCTGCGGTGATTAATGCCCAATGATGGTATACATCTTCCCTTGTGCTATGAATGACTCCAAACAACTGAGAGTTTGCAATGGATTCTCGTGAAGTGCGATTTTTCTCAGGATCCTTTATGTTATCCTCAGTTAAATACTGCCCTGATACCAGGGCCAGTCACTCTTCGCTTAGCCCTTGAATTCACCTCTATCGCTCATATCATTGATTATGGTGTATGAGCAGACCAGTGGTTTCTTCAAACAGACGGGAGTGAATGTCAGGAATTCTCTATTCCACAGAGTCTGGGGAGCTAAATCACTGAAATATCTCTGAATGGTCTTCCCTGTTTCTGTGCACCAGGTGATACAGTAAGTGGCCTCCAACTGCTCCTGTCTAGCAGGTTGGAGGGGCTGAATGGAACAATGGAGCAGCGCACTCAGGAGCAAGATTAGGTCGTTCGACACTATGGAACTGCTCCACCAGGCACGAAGATTGTGGACGATCACGTTGTGGTCTCAGTCCCACTTTCCTGTCTGTATTCCGTTATCCATGACTCAATCTCTGTCAAATATTAATGAAGTCAGTTTGTATAAATGTGAACAAAGAGGCACCACATACCTCTGGGGAAGAGAATTCCCACTCAAATTGCCTTTTTAGAATTTCTTATCATCTCTCTTACAGTGTTATAAAGCAGGGAAACCTGTCCACATAAACCAAACATCCCAATCTGATCTCAACCAATTTATCAGCATTAGGTCCATATCCTTGTCAATCCTTCCTATTAATATGCACACCCAGATGCATTTTAAATGTTGATTGAAAATTTGGATGAAATGAAATCCACAATCTGGATGAAAATATTGTCCTTTTACTATCTTTCTCCTCTCACCTTAAGCCTTTGTCCTATATCTTTGGACTTCCCAATCCTGGGAAAAAGACCTTGGCTATTCAGATTATCTATGACTCTTATGATTTTTCAAACGTCCATTATGTCACGCCTCGGCCTCCAATGCTTCAGAGTAAACAGGCCCCAATCTGTCCATTCTCTCCCTGTAGCTCAATCCCTCCATGCCTGGCAATATCATTGTAAACCTTTCCTGCACCCTCTCAAGTATAACAACATCCTTCCTGTAGCAGAGCGAACTGAATTAAACACAGTATTCTAAATCTGGCCTCACCAACATCCTGCCCAGTCGCAACATGATCTCCCAGCTCACATACTCAACGTACTCTCCAATAAAGGCAAGCATACCAAACCCCTTCTTTACCACCCTGTCTACCTGCGACTCCATTTTCAAGGATAAATGAACCTGCACAGTTTTGTTCAACAACACTCCCCAAGGCCTCAACATTAATTGTATATGTCCTGCCCTATTTTACCTTACAGAAGTGCAACACTTTACATTTACCTAAAGTTAACTTCATCTGTCACTCCTCGGCCCATGGCCCATCTGATCCAGGTCCCATTGTACTCTGAGGCAAACCTTGCAGGCCACTGCTCGTCCAATTTTAAGGTTATCTGTAAACGTAATGAACAGGCAAATATTCATATTCAAATCATTTATATAAATAATGAAAAGCAGTGGATTTAGCACTGCCTTTTGTGGCACACCACTGGTCATAGGCCTCCAGTCTGAAAAGCAGTCCTCTACCACCCTCTGTTTCCTACTTTCACTCTAATCTTGTAGTATTTTGGCTAGCTTATCTTGGATCTATTTATGACCTAACCTTACTAACTTGTCAGCCATGTGGAATCCTGTTGAATGCCTTGCTGAAATCTATATGGACAGCATCTACCACACTGTCATCACCAATCTTCTTTGTCACCTCTTCACAAAACGCAATCAACTTTGTTAGAAATTATTTCCCATGCACGAAACCATGTCGACTATCCTTCATCAGGTGTTGCATTTGCAAATACATGTAAATCCTGCCCCGCTCAATTCTCCCCAACATCATGGCGACCAATGACATCAGACTCATTGATGCATAGTTCAGGACATTATTCCCTTTCCTCGTCCCACGCTTCTGCTGCTAATTGTAAATGTTAATGTCACCAGGTTGGTGATATGATCAATAATATAAGTCTCAGACTTGGTCAGGGTTAGGAACAAGTCATGCAGGATTCTTTGATCAGCTAAAATTAACAAGTTTATGACCCAAACAAAATCACTCAAACTACTAAGGAAAGATAAATGACAGTTTGGATATTGCAAATCTGTGCTCCGATGTTTCCCTTCGGAAAAAATTCTGACACATGCACGCATTTGATGACCAACTGAAAACTAAAATCTCTGCAGAGCGTTAACTTTAAAGCATTTTGCCCAAATATCAATTGAACTCGTGACAAAAGGAAACATGAGTAATTGTCCCAAACATCATTCAGCTTTTGGGGTTATTCTGCTCTTACAAGCTACTGGTAATGGGATTACTTTCTTGAACAGGTGGATTTAGCTGAATTTACTTTAATTCAGGCAGTGGGGAGACTTTTCCCCCGGGTACAACAGAGTATTAAAAGGGGACATAAATTTAAGGTGAAGGGTGGAAGGCATAAGGGGGATGTCAGGGGTAGGTTCTTTTCCCAGAGAGTGGTGCGGACAGGGAATGCGCTGCCTGTGGGAGTGGCAGAGTCTGAATCATTGGTGACCTTTAAGCAGCAATTGGATAGATCCATGGATAGGTCCTTAACTAGGACAAATGTTCGGCACAACATCATGGGCCGAAGGGCCTGTTCTGTGCTGAATTGTTCTATGTTCTATGTTCTATGTTCGATGTGAGGGATCGCTACACGGTCAAAAATGCTGTCTTTCGGTTGCAACGATAGAACCATCTGCAATATCAGTCATGTGCTCAATTTTGACCTTCCAACACTGAGGAGTGGAGGATAATTCCTCTTAGCCTGATGAACATGCGTCCCCTTAGCAACATAACAAATAACCTTCATCATTAATTTCATGTTTGGCTGTTGTGTTGAAAATTTGCCACAGTCACTACACAGTAAAATATGCGATTGTCTTTCAGAAGAGACCTGATAGAGTTCATTTAAAAAATCATGAGGGGCATGGATAGGGTAAATAGGCAAGATATTTTCCCTGGGGTAAGGGAGTCAAGAATTGGAGGGCATAGGTTTAGGGTGAGGGGAGAAATATATAAAAGAGACCTAAGAGGCAGCTGTTTCATGCAGAGGGTGGTACGTGTATGGGATGAATCACCAGAGGAAGTGGTGGAGGCTGGTACAATTGCAAAATTTGAAAGGCATCTGTATGGGTATATAAATGGGAGGCGTTTGGAGGGATATAGCATTTGGGAATAGTTTGGGTTGGGATATGTGGTCAGCATGGATGAGTTGGACCGAAAGGTCTCTATCCATGCTGTACATCTCCAGGACTCTAGAACTCTATGGCGCAGTCTTCACTGTTCCCTGGAGATGAGAATACCACAGACAGCACAACGCTAAGAAGATAGGAACATTCTTATCTCAATCTTAAATGGGGAAGCCTTTAAATTTAAAAGTGTATGAACCTCACAGCAAGTCAGCTTCCCCTTTTAAAAAATGAAGGCGCAACCAATTGGAAAGACATAGACCATTCAGCCCCTCAAACCTATCCCACATTCCAATTGACTCAGTTCAGTAAAGTATTTATCATTGCTCTCTTGGTTGGACATTTCAGACAGCGTAAATCATAGAGCGTATGAAATTGGTGCAGAACCAGACTGTTATGTTCATCCAGTCTGATATGCTGTTCAATCATGGCTGACATGTTTCTCACTGTTACCTTGATCCCCTTATTAATTAAAAAGTATCTATCTCTGTCTTAAAGGCAGAACTGAGTCTGTGTCTCTATGTCTGTCTGTGTTTCAGCTTATTGGCAGGAGGCAGAGGGTGGTGGAGGAAGGTGACGTATGGACTGGAGGCCTGTAACCAGTGACGTTCCACAGCGATTGCTGCTGGATCGACTTTTGGTTGTCATTTATATCAATGATTTAGATGAGAATTATACATATATGGTGAGCAAGTTTACAGATGACACCAAGATTAGTTATATAGTGGATGGTTAAAAAGGTTACGTAAGATTACAAAGAGATCATGTTTATTTGGATCATTGAATCATAGAAATGTACAGCACAGAGATGGACACTTTGGTCAAACTCATTCGTGCCAACCAGATGTCGTAAATTAACTTAGGTTCATTTTCCAGCATTTGTACCATTTCCCTCCTATTCATGTCCCCATCCAGATGCAG
Organism: Chiloscyllium plagiosum; assembly: GCF_037043375.1. Taxonomy (NCBI): domain Eukaryota; kingdom Metazoa; phylum Chordata; class Chondrichthyes; order Orectolobiformes; family Hemiscylliidae; genus Chiloscyllium; species Chiloscyllium plagiosum. The sequence goes on along the minus strand of NW_028270174.1, from coordinate 53,344,043 downwards.
TTAAATGTTGTAATTGTACCATCCTCCACCACTTCGTCTGGCAGCTCATTGCATACATATACTACCTTCTGTGTGAAAATCGTCCCCTTAGGTCCCTTTTATATCTTGTCCATCTCACCTTAATTCTATGTCCACGAGTTTTGGAATTCCCTACCCTGGAGTAAAGACCCTGGCTATTCACCCTATCCATGGTCTACATGGTTTTATAAACATCTAGAATGTGCAACATTGTTCACAAACAACACGAATGGCAGTAAACCTGGGCCTAAATTCTGAAAATCAATACTGACTCCTTTTCCTTTTTCATCACATCACAATTCTAAAATCATTTGAACAACTTGTTCTGCCACATTATTAAGCACCTCTGTGGGATTTGTATCTAAACTTTTGGGCTCAGAAGTAGGCTTACTATCACCACTTGGCATTAAACCCTAACGCTGCAACATTTTTCTCATGTGTGTTTGTTCATCAGCCTGTTTCGAAATACTGTGACATAACTCCGTGATAGGCAGAACCTGAATCCAAACCTACTGGTCCAGAGTGAGAGACACTCCCACGCAAGTTCAGGTATTGGAATCTAACCCAGAGCTCTGGCTCAGAGGAAGGGACGTTACCCACTTCACAAGTTTTAAACCATGCCCAGATTTTGGGTCACATTTTAAATGTCAGCTTTCAGCTCTGTGCGGATTCATTAAAATTTGGTTCACTTTACTGAATTACACAGTTGAATTAATTACATTGTTATCCAGATGAAAGGTACACCACTCAACTCTAGGATGTTGAATTTATGTGCGATGTTTTTGAGATAAACTATTAAGATCTTTAATTGTTTGCCTATGATTTCCACCTTAAATGGTTATTGTCTGTGGTCTGCAATATGAGAGAAAAACATCCTGCAGACACACTCTGCACTATAAAAGACCTGGAGTTGATATTTACCTCTAAACACCAGAGATGAACAAAGAGCATAATGTCTGGATCAAAAACATCAATCACTATTTCCTCCCTCTAATGTGTGACTGCCCTCTTCTTAAAACCACGAAGGAATCCAAGGCAGCTGATTACTGTCCAGCCTTTCTTCCCCACTACTATCATTCACTGGGCTGAGAAGTGGCAACTGGAGTTTAATTTCAATAAATACAATGTATTGCAATTTGGCAAGACAAACAATGAGAGGACATCTAAGTATAAAAGTCGGGCCATTGGTAGCGTTGTAGAACAGAGAGATCTAGGGTTCTGGTATATTTCTTTGAAGTTTGCATCACGTGTGGGCAGGGTGGTTATGAAGGCGTTTTACTTGCTGGCCTTCATTGCTCAGACCTTTGAGTAGAGGAGCTGGAACATTATCTTCAGGCTGAGCTTGACATTCGTGAGGTCTCTCCTGAAGTACTGTGTAGTTATGGTCACGCAGTTACATTGAGGATATTATTAAACTGGAGAGGGTTCAGAAAAGATTTATCAGTTTGTTGCTGGGAATGGTGTGCTTATATTATAAGGATAGGCTCGGTGGACTAGGACCTTTTCCACTGCAACATAGAAGGTTGAGACCTTATGAACCTTACAGAGATTTATAAAACATTGAGGGGTATAGATAATGTTGAATGCCAGATGTCCTTAGGGTGGTGGGTTTGAAGACCAGGGGGCAATTTTAAGATGACAAGATGACAAGGTATACCGAAGACATAATGTCTTAGAGCTACCCAGCTTTACCCAAATTGTCCCTGCCAAACAGATGTCCTACGTTAATGTAGGACATCTGCCATCATTTGGCCCATATACCCCTAATAAGTTCCTATTCATGTGCCCATCCTGATGCCTTTTAAATGTTGTAATTATCCCAGCCTGCAAAACCTCCTCTGGCAGCTTATTACATATAAAGCACCCTCTCTTTGAAAACGTTGCCCCTTAGATCCCTTTTAAGTCTTTCCCCTCTGACCGTCAACCTAGATTTATCCTCTAGATTTTGAACGTGCTACCCTGGGGAAAAGACCTTGGCTATTGGCACTATCCATTCCACTTGTGAGTATATAAACCTCGATGATTACCCCTCAACCACTGATGCTTCAGGGAAAATAACCGCGGCATATTCAGCCTCTACATAAATGTCAAAATATCCAACCCTGGCAATATCTTTGTAACTTTTTTCTGAATCCTTCTTTGAAGTGCGAGAAGATAATTGCACGAAGTATTCAATAGTGGCCGAACCAATCTCCTGTACAGCCGCAATATGACCTTCTAGCTCTTACATTCAATGCACTGTCAAACAACAACAAGCATATCAATCGCCTTCTTCACTATCCTATATACCTGCCACACCACTTTCAAAGTACTGTGAGCCTGCACTCCAAGTCTCTGTGTTTAGCAACACTCTCCAGGGACTTAACATTAAATGTATAAGCCAAGCCTTGATTTTCCTTTCCAAAATGCAGCACTTCACATTTATCGAAATTAAACTCCATCTGCAACTCCTCAGCCCATTAGTCCATCTGATCAAGATCCCGTTATACACTGTGGTAATCATTTTCTCGGTCCACTGCATCTTCAATTTTGGTGTCAATTATGAACTTTCTAAACATACCTTCTGTGTTCACGTCCAAATCATTTATGTAAATGATGAACAGCAGTGGAACCAGCACCAATCTTTGTGGCACACCACTGGTCACAGGCCTCCAGTCTGAAAAACAACCCTCCACCACTACCCTCTGTCTTCCACCTTTGAGCCAGTTCTGTATCCAAATGTCTAGTTCTCCTTGTATTCCATGAAATCTCACCTTGCCAACCCGTCTATCAAATGCATTACTGAAGTCAATATAGATAACATCAACTGCTCTGCCCTCATGATGCTTTTTGTTACTTCTTAAAGAAGAAAGTAAGCAAGTTTGTGAGACATGACATCCCAAGCACAAAGCCTTATTGACTATCCCTTATCAGTTCTTGCCTTTCCAAATGCATCTAAATCCTGTCGTTAGGATTCTCTCTAACAACTTGTCCACTACCGATGTCAGGGGCACTGGTCATTTGTTCCCTGGCTTTTCCTTGCCAGTTTGTTTAATAATGGCACCACGTTAGTCAGCCTCGTGTCTTCCAGCACCTCGCATGTGGCTATTGATGATAAGAAAATCTCATCAAGATTTCCAGCAGTCACTTCCTGAGCTTCCCACAGAGTTCTTGTGTGTATCTGATCAAGACCTATGATGTGCATTGTGATTACACATCATTTGCTTCGTGTATGGAATGAATATCCTCAGAAGAGATGGATGTGAGCAAAGTTACAATGTAAGATGATTTGGAAGAGTAAGTCACTAAACGTTGCATTTTGCAAGATGTTTGTGTGTGTCTGCGTGTATCAATGTGTGTGTCTATGTGTTTGTATGTTTGTGTGTGCGCAGCTGTGTGCATGTATGTGCGTCTGTGTGTGTGCATGACTTATGCGTCTCTGTGTGTCTGTGAGTTAGTGTGTGTCCTTCTTCTGTGTGCGTGTATGTCTGTGTGTCTGTGTACATCCGTGTGTGTGTATGGGTGTGCATGTGTGTAGGGAAGGTGGGTGTCTGTGTATTGGTGGCTGTGGATATCTGTCTGTTTGTGTGTGTGTGTGTGAGTGCCTGTGTGTTGGTTTGTATGCGTGTGTTTCTGTTTGGTGTATGTCAATGCGTGTGTGCCTCTGTCTGTGTGCCTGTGTGTGTATGTCTGTCTGTGTGCGTATATGTGTGCCTGCATGTGTACGTGTGTATGTGTGTTTTTCTGCATGTGTCTGCGACTCTGTTAGTGTGTGTCTGCTTGCGTGTATATATCTGTTTGTGTATGTCTGTGTTAGCGTATGTGTATATGTGTGGGGAGTGCAGGTATGCATGTGACTGTTTGAGTATGTCTGTGTCTGTATGCCTGTCTGAGAGCGTATGTGTCCACGTATGGGGAGTGTGGCTGTCTGTATGTTTATGCGGGTGTCAGTATGTGTGTGTGAGTCTGTCTGTCTGTGACTGTGTATGTCTGTGTTTCTGTGTTGAAAGAGTTTGGTGCTGAAAAAGCAAAACTGTTCAGGAAGCATCCAAGGAACAGGATGACTCCCTGCACCTGGGTGTGGGGTTTCTGTGAGTATGTGTGTGCGTCTGTGTGTAGCTGTTTGTGTGTATGCATGTGTGCCTGTTCCTGAGAGTGTATGTGCATCTGTGAATGTATCTGTTTGACTCTGTGTGTGTGTGTGTGCATCTGTGTGTGTGTGTCTGTTCCTTTCAGTATGTGTCTGTGTCTGACTGTGTTTGTGTGTGTCTGCGTCTATGTGTGCCTGTTTCTGTGAGTGTATGTGCGTGTCTGTGTGTATGTGTGTGTGTGTGTGCCTGTGTATATGTGTCTGTGTGTGGGTGTCTGTGTGTGATTGTGTGTCTGTGTGTGTTTGTGTGTGCATCTGTGTGTCTGTGTGTTTATGTGTGTGCGTGAGTATGTCTGTGTTTTTGTGTGTGTTTGTATGTGTGTGTGTCTGTGTGTTGATGGTGCTGTGAGTTGCTGCCCTCCCTCTGTCCCTCCCAAACTAAATTGCTGACGATTTTCACCCTCCACTCCCACTGTACAGTGGTGTGGCGCGACCAGCAAAGACTGGCAGGAACAGAAAGCTCAAAGGACCCTTCCTCAGATCTCGTGTTGGGGGCTATTACATCACTTTAAGCACCATAGAGACTGCTAGACTCGTTCACATTGATACGCACAGATAGACACACACTAATACAGAGACTTAGAGACACTCACTAATATACAGAAAGTAATACAGACATCGATTGTCTGTCAGTATTTCTCTTGCTCCATGTTAACCTTGTCAATATTTCAATTATTCTGTCTGGTGATTGCCAGTATTTAAGTCTGTCCTCAGGGAGTGTGTTAGTTTTGCACTTGCTCAAAATACTGAGTGAGTCAGTATTTCTCCGTGGAATGTGACTGTAGGACAATTTGAATGTTTGCAGACACTAAACCTGGAAGAATTATAAGGTTTATAGAGGACAGTGTGGAAATCCAGCAGGACATGACACGTTGGTGTAGTATTCAGGTTTATGGCAGATCAGGATCGATGCAGACGGTGTGAGGTGATGCACCTTGGTAGGGATAACTCTGAAAGTCAATATAAAACATTCTGTACCATTATAAAGGAGTGTAGGAATAGAGGGCGCTGGGTGCATATGAGCTCATATTATTGAAGATGTCAGGACAAGTGGAGAGAGCAGTAAATATCACAGATTATTTTCAATATATGACCTGTTTACAGGAGAAGATATAGGAGGGAGCCTCCGTACTCCCTTCCTGGGAGTGGTAGTGATGATGAGTTGTGAGCCCACCCTCCTGCCCACCGAGACCGTGGGGCTTCCATTTGTACCAGCTCGACACAAAAGGGAGATGGCATCAGGGCCACGGCTTCTAAGTTGTGCCGGGGGTAACGGAACTGCCAGTGGGTTTAAAGTGAAAATTGCCATTCACTGAATATTGCTCCATACTCAGTTCGAGGGACGTGGATGTTTCAGAATCTCCACACGAGGTGTCCCGCTCCTCTCCGAATCGTACCAGGGCCCTTCCCACATGGCGGGGGGCGGGAGGTGGTGAGGGAACGGATATTGAGCACCCCACCACCTGGGTTTGCTCTTTCTGTCCTATTCAAGGCTGCTTCGTCTGGAAGTTGAGAAAGGGACTGAGGGAGGGAGGGTGAGAGTGGGTGGCCCTGCTGTTTGTCTGGAGTGAGTCAGCCCACAGTGTTGTATCCATGCAGTTTTATTAGTGTGAGGGATAAAGTGGAGTGAGAGAGAGAGAGTGAGTTAGAGAGAGAGAGAGAGAGAGAGTCTGCAAACAGTAGTAAGAGTGATGCAGCATGAGCCTTGTTTAGGGATAGGTCCTATAACAGATATACAGTGAGTGTGAGGGAGCAGAGAGAATACAGTGAGCCTTATCCTGACAGAGCAGGGAAGGTTATTGATGCTTGACCTGTGTTGCTGGCCATTTCTTCAGACCACAGTTACTACACTGAGAAGAGTGGTGAGCTCAGAGCATGTTCGGTGGGTCTGGTGGTGTGGCTCCCTCTGGGAAGAGAATGGTCCCCCTCTGTACTAGCCCATCCACCGGGATCTCCGTGCCCCTGTTGACAAACCGTGGTGTAATTGCCCCTTATCTGCCATGCTCACGGTAAACTGTGCAGGACAGCTCCAAACTGAGAAAGCTCAACTGTGTGCCCATTGGCCTTTTGAAGATGGCACCTGTGTCAGGGATCACGGAATATCTAGGGCCATGCAGACGTTCGTGATTGCCTCCAGGAAAATCGAGCTGGCATTGAGTGAGAGGGACGCCATGGGGTGGGGTAGGTAGCTAATGAGGGCAGTTTGATAAGATAGCACCAGCAAACTAGTTCAGTCTCATGCAGACAATCCCTCTGTCATACTCAGTAAAAATGTCACTGAGACAAATTATTGTTAGATTCAACCCATTGAGTCGAAGACTCTGCTGACGCTACTCCCAGTTACAAAGATGCAGAACAAATGTTCATCTAATACACACCATCATCTGAACTCACACCAATATCCCTTCACCCATCATTCCTGGAAACATTGGCTCACATTGCAGAATACTGTCGAAATGTCTTCACCTCACCATTCTGGAACCTGGGAACACATCCTTCCATGACATTGTCTCTCAGTCTTCCCCTCTCTGTCTATTCCCCCAACGCTCCTATTTGTTGATACTTAAACTGATTGCCCCGCCATCTGTCTCTGGCAGTGATGTTCACACCCACACCACCTCTGTGTCATGGCACATTGGAAATATGGGTAAATGGATGGGAGCTGCACATCCTGTCACTTCCAGCATGGGCTGCAAGTTTCCCTATGTTGGCCAGCGTTCTAACACAGTGTTCTGAGAAATGTACTGGGGTGGCTTACACAGTTCCACACCCTGGTCATATATCTCATCTGGGTTTAATCATCAATGCATTGCTGTGGTCAATATACCTTTCCACTCTATGTAGATTGTGGGTTGAAATGCACAGTACACCAGTCCGGTCTGCACAGTTCTCCCTGCTGAACACATATCTCACCTGGGTTTGTAGATCAATGCACTGCTGAGGTCTGCACAGTGTTCCACTATGGACCGATTGCAGGGTGGTGTTGAGGAGTACACTAGCCTTGTCTGTGCAGTGCTTCATGCTGAACAAATATCTCCTCTGAGTTTATGGTGTCTGGTCTGGTTCTGTGAGGGGATTGAGAATGTGTTCTAACTGATTCTTTCAGCTGATATGGCAAAGCCTTTATTTTTGTTCTCAATCATGTGATTGGACCCTCCAAATTCTGACTCCTCCGGCCAGTCCCATTCATCAGTCTACCTCCATAGTTCAGCAAAGTGATGGCCCATGAGTAATTGTCCAGTTTCAATGTGAATAACTGTTCTGACTATTTCCCTGGCATTTGAATTTGCTCACCCTGGAGCATCGGGATTCACCACGATAAACCTTAGTAAGGTCACTCCTCAGAACCAACGCACCAGGGAACATAGCCGCAGCCCATTCATACTCTCCATGTCGCTCAACATCACTCGCCTCCACCACCCTACCCAACATTGTCAATATACGTGGAAATCTTTTCTGCACGCTTTCAAGTTTAGCAACCTCTTCCCTATAGCAGTGAGACAGAATTAAAGGCAATATTACAGAAGTGGCTGAACCTAACGTGTAGGCGAAAGTGAGTATAGCAGATGCGGGAGATTAGAGTGGTGCTGGAAATGCACAGCACGTCATGCAGCATCTGAGGAGCAGGAGAACCGATCTTGCGGGCAAAAGTCGAATTTCCTGCTCCTTGGATGTTGCCTAACCTGTTGTGCTTTACGAGCACCATACTCTGAAGCCAGTGTATATCCCAAATGACCATCTTCTGCAAAGACTGCAATTTCCCCTCCCAAATGGTCGACGATGCCATCCAGAGCATCGCATCCACTTCCTGCACCTCCGCCTTCGAATCCCACCCCTCCCAACGCAAAAGGGAAAGAACACCCTGTCCCTCACCTAATATCCCACCAAATCTCCACATACAACACACTATCCTGCCTCATTTGCGCCACCTACAAACAGACCCCACTATCACAGATATATTTCCCTCCCCACCCCAATCTGCGTTCCATAAAGTACATTTCCGGCGCGACTCCCTTGTCAGGTCCACGCCACCCACCAACCCCCCTCCACTCCTGGCACCTTCCCCTGCCACGGCAAGAATTGGAAAACCAGCATTCTCACCTCACCAGTCATCTCCGTCCAAGACCGTGAAGGATCCTTCCATATCCTTTGCAGTTTTACCTGCACTTACACTCACATCGCCTACAGCATCGATTGCTCCTGATGTATCCTCTACATTGGGGAGACAGGAAGCCAATGTGCAGAACACTTCAGGGAACATTACTGGTGCACCCGCACCAACGAACACCACCAGTCCGTGGCTGCACACATTAACTCCCCCCCTCCCACTCAGCCATGGACATGCAGGTCCTGGGACTGGTCCACCTCCAACCTTTAACCACCTGACGCCTGGAGGAAGAAAGACTCATTTTCTGCCTTGCGACACTGCAACCACATGGGCGCAATGTGGATTTCACCAGTTTTCTCATTTCCCCATACCGCATCTTATCCCAGATCCAACCTTCAAAATCGGCACCGCCCCCATGACCTGTCCTACTTTTCCATCTTCCATCCCATCTATCTGCTCCACCCTCCTCTCTGACATATCACCTCCAATCCCAACTTCATATGCCTATCACACTATCAGGTACCTTCCCCAACCCCATCCCTGTCCCATTTGTCTCTCAGTTCTCTTGGGCCACAAGCCTCATTCCTGATGAAGGGCTTACACAAGAAACTCCGATACTCTTTTGATGCTGTCTGACCTGCTGTGCTTTTCCAGCAGCCCATTCTCGACTCTGATCTCCAGCATCTGCAATCCTCACTTTCTCCCTTGAGTTAATGTATCCAGAAATTTCCCCACCAAACATTTTATGCAGCTGATCTGTTATTTTATCCTGTCTCCTTTCTAAACAGAGCGAGGCATATACAGCCCTGCAGTGCTCTGGCAACACTCCCATACTCAAGGAAAAAGTAAATAAAAAGGAAAGATTTATAGTCCGTCCGTCAGTAACCCTCGTCCATTCCATGGCGGCTGAGCAAATATTGCCTTTGATTATGACATGAAATGTTACATAAGGAAGGGTTTATCTGAGCCTGTTTGTTCGGTGACTGTGATTCATATCAGTTGCCATGAATTATAATTATTCCAGTGGAGATTTCCCATCTTTTAACAATAAATGGGCACCGTTCAATGTGTTATCTCAAAGTGTGAGCGGGATCATCACGGACAGCACGAACAGAGATCTGCAGCCCTAGATGGAGAAGGCGAGGAGAGATCATAATCCGAGAACATTAGATTGGAATGTTTCAACAATAGATCAGAATCTGAGAACATTAGACTGGAATGTTCCAACAATGGATCGGAATCTGATAACATTGAACTGGAATGTTCCAACAATGGACAGGAGTTTATCTGATTATGTTTGGTCTTTTTCTACAAATTATGCTTTTTTGTCATTATCATTACGGATCTATTACGTCCTTCGGATTAGTCTATATTTTTATTATCCTCTCCTGTCTATCGTTTGTGTTCCTGGTAAGTCTCACCATCCAGTTATGTTTTTTTTCTATAAACCAGTTATGACTGCGTTACTGTTCTCTCATGTGGTCTTCATATCTTGCCACTATTATTGTTTATGTGTTGACTCTGAATCCAAATATTCACTCTGCAGATCACCACTAACTGCATCAGGGAACTTGTTCAATTATTGGCTCCCTCCTTGATTCTGGCAGTGTTACTCATTGGTCTCTATGTTGACCTACTCGCTTTCAGATGTGAACCATTGTCTCACTTTCCTTGTTATTTAAATATTGGGAGTATGGAGGATATTGCCCTCTATTATGTTTACAAACTCCATTTCCTTGATGGTACTCCGCGAGTCAATGCCTTCCCAACACCTTTCTTTTATTCATTTAAGGGAATTGGGCATCGCTGGCTGACCCGCATTAATAGCCTAAACCTAGTTGCCCTTGAGAAGGTGATGGTGAGCTGGCCTCTTGAATCGCTGCAGTCTACTTGCTGTGGGTTGACCCACAATGACATTAGGGAGGGCATTCTAGCATCCTGACCGAACGACTGTTAAAGAACACCGGTATAATTCCAAGTCAGGGTGGTGAGCAGCTTGGAGGGAACTTGCAGGTGGTGGTTGACATAGACGAATCACAACTTTGGTGATCCCGTTGGCCATGAGCTGATTCCTGACACCATGCCCTGACCATTATTAAATTTAACTACTCACTGCTCCAGAATGTTCTTTACTGGCTTTACCCATCTGCTGTTTGAACCTTGAGCTGTGAAGTACAGACTTAATGATAACAACAATCTGCTGCTGTCACTCTCGGATTGAAACCTTCATACTCATACCAAAAACCCATCAACCTGACATTCCTATGCATGATGATCTATATCGCTATTGTGTCTGGCAATGTCTTTATTTTGATATTCATGAGCAGTTAAACCATTTGTCCACGAAACTTCCCTCAGACTCTTTGTATCGATTATCCAAATTCCTGACAGCTGTTCATATTTAACCTGGTTTCTTTTAAGTGTATTTTCTCTCACATTCAACCACCCCAAATGCACGACAACACCCCCATCACAACACACATACACACACCCCTTATACTGGTCCAATGGAGATTGAAATCTTCCCATGCTGTGTGTATCAGATGTGTGTATCGTTCCCATGTGACAGTAAAGTTTTGCAATATTCCCCATGCTGGGCAGATGAACCGGTTTACTGAGCAATACACGAACATGGCCTGCACAGTTCTCCGTGCTGGTCTGTCATCTTCTCCCAGCTTATGTTGTTTGAAGTGTTCTGTGATGCCGATTTAGAATTTGATGAAACAAACCATTCCAGCTGATTTGAAAATTCCTTTATTCAATGTTCTCATTCTTGCAATTTTGCTCTCTGAGGGGTCAATGCTCCAGTTAGTCCCACTACCCAGTCTTTTTCTCCATATTTCCACAACATGTTCTCAGTTAATTAACTGTCTGTTTCTGTCTTTAATGTGAATCTTTCTGTCCCGCTGCATCTTTCCCTGACCTTGTTTTTTGGCTCCCTAGTGTATCGAGTGCTGATATTGTGAAGCTCAGAAACAGTGAAATGGTGTGTCTTGGGCAGTTGTTTACTTCCTGGTTTGCCCCATGTGGTATTTCATCCTGGGGGTGGGGGTATGTGTCGGGCTGTTGTTCACTTACCGGTGTGTTCCATGTGGTATTACATGTCGGGGGCGTGGGTGTGTGTCGGGCTGTTGTTCACTTACTGGTGTGTCCCATGTGGTGCTCCATTTTGGATTGGGGATTCAGCAGCTTTGTCTCACGTCTTTGAAAAATGGTCTGTGCCTGTCCACTAAACGTGTGACGAAGGTGTTTGTCCTCTGAGCTGATCATGTGGTCAATAACACGAGGAAGCCCTGTGAGTATTATTGTAAATGATCAGGTATCTCGCATCTCTGACAATGCTGTCACTTTAAAAAAGGTTATTTGTTCCTTTTCTTTAAAGATGGATCTTAAAGGTCAAACTGCCTACTGCAAACGGCTGAAGTAAATAACTTAGGAGGCTTTTAGTTTTTTTTATATATAAATCGTGATAACAATGGTCAGCACGCACAGACCAGACTTTCCAGTTTTTCTGAACTGTAACAACCACCAGGTGCCTGGGGTGGGAGCAGGGTTGGATGTTTCAAGTAAATTATCCCTCGCTGCTATTCTGTCTGAAATCTATCGTAATGCTGTTTCCTCCTGGATTGGAGAATTGCATTCGCCGATTGGCCTTGGATGTATCTTTTTCCCAAGAGATGAGTTTATTGGATGTTAGTATATTGGAATAGTTCGGTAGTAGACAGTACTGTACCTATTATTCTGTTAAGGCTTTCAGTAGTTATGTTATTCTAAACGCCTCTTCTTTTGTATGTGTTTATATTAGTGTTTGAATAAATTGTACTTTGCCTAAAGTTGAGTGGTTTGACCAGCCACATCACATCTGGAACATCACTTCACATCTAACTTTCCAATAAGACAAGGTGGTGATAAGGCTGACATCTTATTTTAAGGCAGTCTGGTCTGGCCCATAGCAAAGTGGGGACTCTTGACCGTGTCGAAACCGATAATTCAAAATTGTGTTCAGGTGTAGAATCCCAACAGTGTGGAAACAGATCATTTGGCCCAAAATGTCCACACCAACCACCGAAGAAGAAACCTCCCAAACCCATTCCCCTACCATAGTACTCCATATACACCCCTGACTAATGTACCTAAACTACACATCCCTGAACAGGCAATTTAACATGACCAATTCACCTAATCTGCACATCTTTGGGCTGTGGGAGGAAAACGGAGCACCCAGAGGAAAACCACGCGGCATGGGAGAATGTGCTCAGGGAGATCGTTCGGCTCAAAGGCGGCGTCTGGGTAATTGTTAGCGTCTTTTTTTCAGGGTTTTGAATTCAGTTGGTTTGAACAGTGTTTTGTTGCTAATGGTTCTTCGGTCTCTGAGAGTTATCTGAGTGTGGAAGAAGTGAAGTTGGCGACTTTACAAAAGGTGAGCAAAGCAAAGCTGTTAGAATTGGCGGACAGGCTGGAGTTAGGTTTGTTTTTGTCTGTGAGAAAAGGAGCGATAATTACAACTGTAGCTTGGCATTTAATTTTTGGTAGAAACATCATCAGAATCTTTGCAAATGGCTAGAATTCAATTGCAGATGAGGCAGCTTGAACATGAAAAGGAATTAAAACAGTTTGAAATAAGATTAAAAGTAGAATTGAAAATGAAGGAGAGGAAGAAAAAAGAAAGAAAAAGAAAGAAGAAAAACAGAAAGGGAGAGAGTTTCAACCTCAAAAGATAATAGGCAATAGGCAATAGGTGCAGGAGTAGGCCATTCTGCCCTTCGAGCCTGCATCACCATTCAATAGGATCATGGCTGATCATCCTCAATCAATATCCTGTTCTGCCTTATCCCCATAACTCTTGATTCGACTATCCTTGAGAGCTCTATCCAACTCTTTCTTAAACGAATCCACAGACTGGGCCTCCACTGTCTTCTGGGGCAGAGCATTCCACACAGCCACCACTCTCTGGGTGAAGAAGCTTCTCCTCATCTCTGTCCTAAATGGCCTACCTCTTATTTTTATGCTGTATCCTCTGGTTCGGGACTCACCCATCAGCGGAAACATGTTTCCTGCGTCCATAGTGTCCAATCCTTTAATAATCTTATACGTCTCAATCAGATCCCCTCTCAATCGTCTAAACCCTAGAGTATACAAGCCCAGTCGCTCCAATCTTTCAAGATAAGATAGTCCCGCCATTCCAGACATTGACCTCGTGAACCTACGCTGCACTCCCTCAATAGCCAGAATGTCTTTCCTCAAATTTGGAGACCAGAACTGCACATAATATTCCAGGTGCTGTCTCACAAGGGCCCTGTACAGTTGCAGAAGAACCTCTTTGCTTCTATACTAAATCCCTCTTGGTATGAAGGCCAGCATGCTATTAGCTTTTTTCACTACCTGCTGTACCTGCATGCTTACCTTCATTGACTAATGCTGAAAATGTGTTGCTGGAAAAGCGCAGCAGGTCAGGCAGCATCCAAGGAGCAGGAGAAAGGGCTCATGCCCGAAACGTCGATTCTCCTGCTCCTTGGATGCTGCCTGACTTGTTGCACTTTTCCAGCAAAACATTTTCAGCTCTGATCTCCAGCATCTGCAGTCCTCACTTTCTCCTCGAAGACTTCATTGACTGGTTTACAAGAACACCCAGATCTCTTTGTACTGCCCCTTTACTTGACTCTTCCTTCCTTTTCTTGCCACCAAAGTGGATAACCATACATTTATCCATACATTTAGCAATTAGAGAGAACAGTCGACTTAGAAAGCGGAGATGAAGGTAGACAGTCGGCTGAAATGAGGAGGATAGTGAGGATGAGCAACCCGATGGTAGCCAAAGACCTGATGTGGATCTGTTTCAATACATCCAGGCATTGCCGACATTTGATGAGAAGGATGTAGATGCCTTTTTAATTTTATTTCAGAAAGTGGATAAACGAATGCAGTGTCCAGGGACTATGTGGATTTAGTTGATCCAAACACAGCTAATAGGTATCAGGGTTGAGGTATTTGCATCCATTTCAGAGAAGGTATCTTGGGGATGGGGGCGGGTTATGAGAAGGTGAAGAAAGCCATCTGAAGTGCATATGAGCTTGTGTCAGAAGCCGACAGACAGCGTTTCAAGAATCTAATAAAAAGGCTCCCTGTTTAAACGTACATTGAGTTTGAAAAAGTCAGTGAAAGTAATTTTGAAAGGTAGATAAGGGCAGTAAAAGCAGAGCAAACCTATGACACTCTTAGAGAGATTCTTACTTGGAAGTAGTTCAAATATTCACTTCCTGAGTCGTGAGAGCTCATTTAGAAGAGAAGAGAGTTACAATGGCAAGATTAGAAGCTGCAATGACTGATGATGACAAGTTGGTACATACATCAAAGATTGGCTTCTCTGAAGGATTGAGAAGGATGTGGGAGAACTTCTTAAAACATGTACCTGTGAGCGTAAGGTTTACTGGCGTAGGCCAGGAGTAGCAGGTAAAGAGGTTACAGCATCAACAGGTGCAGAAGCATATAATTCTTTTATGCTGAGACATGAGGAGCTATGTCATTCAGAGGGAGTATTCGAGAGATGAGAAGTGCTCCATTATGTAACGTGTGGTTGGAGTGTCCGATGAAACCATCAACAAAAATATTTCACAATTGGGAAGGTGGCCTTGAGCTTGGTGTTGTCGTTGCAACATTTCAGCATTTACATTGCCAATAGCATGCCTGAGCAAAATCTATATACTGATCATAACGTCTATTAGTTTTCAGACAAATTTAGGGAGAACACTTCCAGTCTGTTCAGATAGAGGTTACTATTGTTGCCATTCAGTTTGGAAGTTATACAGGTGACAGGACAAGAAACTGTACTTGCTGCCAAGTTGTCGAGACAGAGGTATTTTGTGGCCGGAGTAAACTGACTGAAATAGAATGGGGTTGTGAATGTTTGCGTGCTTAATGTCAATGTCATACAAATGTATTGTAGTCTACTAATAGAGTAAGAATAAGGGGCTTAAAATGAAGCTGCAGTTGTATACTGATTGTTCATTTTTTTTCAAAGGGGGAGGTTGACGATAATGTCACTTTAATAAGGTTATTTTCTCTTGGTCGTTTTTGAAGACAGGTCTTAAAGGCAGTGGTGCAGAACTGCCGCCTGAAAACGACAGCAGTAAATAACTGAGGAGGCCTTTAGGTTTTATTAAAACGATGGGAACAATAAAAGGGCAGCGGCCAGCTCTCCCAGACCAGGTCTACTCGTTTTGTGTTTAGCAGCAGCATTCAGCGACTGCTTGGGGTCACAGAAGGGTTGCAAGTTTCAATGCATGATCCCCAGCTGCTCTTCTCTCTTAGATCTCTTCTAGTGTAGTTTCTTTCTGGATTGGAAAACTGCACGTAAGAATCTGTATTTGAGTTTTCCTTTGTGCCAAGCGGGGTTGTAGCTCAGGGGCTTCTGACTGACTCCTGTTATTGAAAGGTTAGTGGAGGGGCTGGGGATGTTTTGCTGGAGGCTGTGCTGTGAGCTGCCTCACACGTTCAGGGAGACCTAAGGATTTGCTGACCCAACTCTGGATGGAGTATGGGGACTGTAGTTAGAGCATCTGAGTGTGTAACATGAACACCAAGTGAAGCAGAGGCTGCAGAAAAGTGAAACTCTGAAACCACGGAGTGAGTGTGTGTGTGTAAAGGGATCTGCTGGATTCACCCTGGGTTTTCCCTGAATAGCTTCCCAAGCTACACTTAACCAAGGAGCAGAGTGTGAGGGGACCCTGATCGAACAAGGAGCTGGTCACAGAACGGTGTCACCTCCTTCAACACGACCTGCAGCTTCACACCAGGGGGAGAACGGTGCTGTTAATGGATGTATGGGTCACAGTTTTATTCAGCTTCTACAATCCGGAACTTGGTGACATATCCATCATCTCCCAGTATGTCGACAGCACTGGTGACGTTCTGTCAAACTGATTTAGACTGATTTATCCAGAGTGCCTGCTTCCTGTTCGACAACCAGTCCTCTCCCATTCCTTTGTAACACATTCGAAGGGCTAAATAAGAACAAGGAACATCAGTCAGTAATTCAGCCACTCCAGCCTGCTCCACCAATGAATACAATCATGGCTGATGTCATCATGGCCTCTGTTCCACTCTTCTGCCATTTCCATTCTTCTGGTCTCTTGTTGTAGATTGTGGCACATGAAAAAAATATCCACTGCACATCTACACTTTCAATTACTTTTAGCATTTTACAGACCTCAATGACACCTCCTTTCACCATTATAAACTTGAGCATATCGGCCTAAACTGCTCAATCTCGCTTCATAAGACAAACCCCTCATCTCTGGAATCAATCTAATGAACATCTTCTGAATTACCTCCAATGCAAATGCATCCTTCCTCACCCAAACTGTACTCCAGTTGCAGACTCACTAATGTCTTGCACAGCTACAGCAACACTCCCTACCTTTCTACTCTCTCCTTTTACAAATAAAAACTGAACCTACGCTTGCTTTTCCTATTACTTGCTGTAGCTGCATGCAGCTTTTCTGTGAAATGCACGTCAACACATAGATCCCTCTTTACTTGTGCACTTTGACGTTTCTCCCCATTTGGATAATAATTTACCTTTCTATTTCGCTGGCCAAATTGAATAATCTCATAGTTATTCACTTTGCCAAATGTTAGCCCATTCACCCAACCTTTCCATATTGATTTTTAAAACTCTTACATCTTCATTCCAAAGTAATTTTCCACGGATGTTAGTGTCATCTGAAAAGTTGGTGATAGTATTTTCTATCCTGTCAACCGAGTAATAATATTGATGACAAATTGTTAACGCATGAGTACTGAAATATGTGGCACCCCACAAGGTACATTTGTCAAAAGAAAATGACACATTTATTCCATCTGACTGCATTTTGTTGGTTCACCAATCCTCCATCCAAGCTAATAAATTACTCCTAAACCCATGTTTTCTGATTATACTGCTTACTCTTTGGAGAAGCGACACATCCAATCCCTTCTGGAAGAGCAGATATAGTCCATTTCCAGGATTCCCACTATCCACAGTGTTTGTGACATCATTAAATAACTCAAGCAAACAATTCAAGCATGTTGACTCTGATGGAGTGTGGTTTAACTTTCGAAATGTCCTGAACAATGGATTCTAATAATTTGCCTTAAATTACTATAGTTTATCATTAAACTTTACTCCCTAATGTATACCATTATTATAAGTTCTTCCCTTTCGAAAGCCTTTACGTTTTCTTTGAATTCCTGTTTAATGGGCACACATTTTTATGATCTGCTACAACTGCTGTGTAAGAGCCAAACGTGGCTAAATGGACTCATCATCCTGCTGGTGTACAAACTCGATGAGCTGACGTCTTTCTGGTGTTCCCATGTTGTCGTCTCCAAGACCAGAATGACCTCCTCCTGTTGATGTGTTAGAGGGTTGGGGATTATGGAATCTTAAGCTGTTGCTGTGTAACAGCTCGAGGGGCTGATGGGCCTTCTCATATTCCTCCATAACAAGCTGGAGAAACTGAACAGTCTCCTCATGCATCCCTAAGATGGGATCGACCGAGTGATTGGTCTTCTCCTGTGCCCTTACAACAGACACGTATCTGAATTACCTCCTCCTTTCTCATAAAAAAGTCTCAGACAGTTTGTATCCTTATCCAATTCACTTGAAATAGTCTCAGTGGGGCTGAATAGCCTCCTGTTATCCCAGTGGTAATAATCTCCAGTCCCTGTGTGGTCTCTTCCAGTTCCTGAGTAACAGACTGAGGAGGCTGAATGGACTGATCTTGTTGCTGTGTAATAGGATACTGGTCCGTTATCGACTACTCTGGGTCTAGTGTTATAGGCTCGAGTGGCTGATTGGCCTCTTCCTGTAACAGCATATCAGGCTCCAGGGGCAGAATAGCCTCATCCTGTTCTGGTGTAACGAGGCCTGAATATCCTTCTGTTGTTTCTGTGTAACAGGCTGGAGAATGGCATGTATTTCTCCATTATGTGTGTAATTGGCTTCTGTTGCTGACTCCTTCAGGTCATCTATGCTGAAGTAAGACCATCTCTCATTCTTCTAAAGTCCAATGTGTATTAGATCAACTTGACAATCCTTTCATTATAAACTAACAGCCTCATTCCACGAATCAGTTGAGGGAACCATCTCAGAACTGCTTCCAATGTGACAATATACTTTCTTCAGTGAGGAGATTAAATCTATACACACCACTCCAGATGTGATCCCACTAAGATGCTGTACAGCAGCAGCAAAGCTTTACTAGCCTGCTACAAAGTCCCCACCCAGGTTAGAGCAGTCTCAGCTGTCTGGAGGAATATACAGCATTGTTGAAAGATCATTGTCCTTCTCTACTCCACCAGTACAACGGAAGATCTGGAGAAAATCTCACAATAAATCTTGAGAAGAGCATAAATAATGTCGCGAGATGACTTCTACTGTTAATCTCCCCAGAAGCAACTTCACTGAGGTTTCACTGAATCATGTAAGTTGGAGCTCAGAAACAGCAATGAGAAGCCAACATTGATGAGAGTTATCTATCAAAGTGAAAGCTGCAACACAAATGTTGGACGTGTTATAAAACAGGAAATGAGATATGCAGGTTTGTGGGTACTGCAGTAATAATGTACTGTTTAAATTATATCTAAGCTGTGTTAACCCAACTGAATACTCATGCTGGTAAAATAGATTTCATAAGCATGCGTGAGATGGCTTGCATTAACTTTATTTCGAGCGCCGAGGTCGAGATCAGGTTATTTCGGAATTGGTGTTCGTTGATCAGATGAGCTAATTGAGAACTTTGCTGCAAATGACCTTTTGGAAACAGTGACCTCAACTTTTTATTTGAGATTAGATTCCCCACAGTATGGAAACAGGCCCTTCGGACCAGCAAGTCCACATCAACCCTCCACAGAGTAACCCACCCAGACCGGTTTCCCTCTGATTAATGCACCTACCACCATGGGCAGTTTAGAATGGCCAATTCACCTGACCTGCACATCTTTGGACTGTGGGAGGAAAGGGAGCACCAGGAGGAAATCCACACAGACTTGGGGAGAATGTGCAAACACCACACAGACAGTCATCCGAGGCTGGGATCAAATAGGGGTCCCGGTTGTTGTGAGGCTGCAGTGCTCGACAATGAACCACCGTGCTGTTTCTATTGGTTTTCTGATGTTTGAGTACACGAGAGTTTTTGTTTAATTTGAAGTAACCGTTATAAATCTGAGTCATGCAAGCCATGAACGTGAGGAGAAAGTGGAGACTGCAGATTGTGGAGATCTGAGTCGAAGAATGTGGTGCTAGAAAAGCACAGCCGGTCATCCAGCATATTAGTAGCATAGCTATCGACGTTTCAGGCACAAGCCCTTCGTCAAGAATGAGGCTTGTGGGCCAAGGGGACTGAGAGATAAATGTGAAGGAGACGTGGCGGTTTGAAAGTGATAGGTGATGAAGGGAGATAGAACGCCTCATCTACTGCATCCATTAAACCCGATATGGTCTTCTCGACAGTGGCAAGACAGGACGTCAACTTGTGGATCGTTTCAGAGACATTCTCTGGTACAGCCACACTGGTCAACTTCAACTCCTTGTAGCTGAATACTTTCACTCCCCCTCCCACTCGACCAAGGAAATGCAGGTCCTGGGCCTCCCCTGACGCCAAACCCTAGCCACCTGAGTACTGGAGGAAGTACGCCTCATCGTCCGCCATGGGACCCTCTAACCATAGGGGATCAATGTGGATTTCACCAGTTTCCCCATTTCCCCTCCTCCCATCTTATGCCAGTCCAAACTTCTAATTCGGCACCGTCCTCTTGAATGTTCCTATGTGTCCATCTTCCTTCGCACCTATCTACTCCACCGTCCTCTCTGACCCATCACATTCAAACACACCCCTCATCTACCTATTAGATCAAAGGAAGCAGCTGAGAAAAATGTCAGGTATTATAGTAAACCAGTGAATTCAGAGAAATGTAGGACCCAGCAAAGGAGGACAAAAATCTAAGAAAAACATCATAAAGAGAAAAAGCATGTAAACAAAAAAAAACATAAAAACTGCTAAAAAGCTTCTATCAATGTATGAAACAAAAATAAAAAATGGTCAAATGTGGAACAGTGAGTGTGCGGACAGGGTAATTTATTGTAAGGAACAGAGACATTACAGGAACAAGATACAGTTTCTTTCTGTCTGTCTTCATGGTAGAATATCCAGCCATTCTCCAAGAAATACCAAGTGACCATGGAACTTGTGTAAGTAAAGTCTAAGATCGTTCTTATCAGTGATGAGGTAGCATTTGAAAAGACAGCTGGACAGAGTGTTGATAAATCTAACAGACCAGATTTACTTCATACAAAATTTGCAGTGGAAGCAGCGAGTCATATTGGTTGCATTACGGATTTTCACGTTATTTTCCAACACATTCCAGAAAGGCAGGTAGCCAATAGGTATAAGGGACGGTTATAAATATCCGCCAGTTTAAAAAACAATGAAGGTGGAGAGTGGTGAACTACAGGTCAGGTAACTTGTCATCTGCAGTCGGGTGTTTGTTGGACTCTATTACAAAGAACATGCTACTAGATACATAGCAGGTAATGGCAAACTGGGGAGTATGATAATGCATCGATGAAAAGAAAACCATAAGTCGCAAACATTTTTTTAGGCAATGTTTTGAAGATGATGCTTTTAGACATCAGCAATGAGGAACCAATGGATAACGTATAGTTGGATATTCAGGAGTTTTTTTTTCAGAACCCACACACTTACATCATAAAAAAAGTTAAAGCAAAAGTTATTGGGAAAGTAAAAATTAGTTTTACATTCATGTGAATGTAATTGGAATATAGAAGATGTCGTGCACCCGTTGCATAGCGTGTTGCTGAGACAAAACTTACAGTAGCGTATACTGTTTTGGAGTCCCCATCTAAGAAAGAATATACTGAGTACAGAGGAACTACAAAAGGCATTCTCCAGATTAATCCCTAAAATGGCAAGATTGTCTGATTGGAAAACTCAGCCTGTAATCTCGAATTTCAAATAATGAGAGGTGATCATAGTGAATCTTAGAAACTTAGAAACATAGAGGGGACTGAATAACAGAGGGACATGGAGAAGTGCACGCAGGCGCAATTAGGGAGAATCCCATGATATTCGACACGGACAACAAGTAGAACAGAATAATCAGTGAACTGTTAGTGTATATCAGAAACCAAAGGGGCAATCTGTGTGTGAATCTAGAGAACATAGATAGATTGTGACATGAGGCTTCACATCTGTTTTACTTGGCAGAAGGAGGACGCAGGGACAGAATTCGAGAAGATGGATGGGGAAGCTCTTGAGCAGATTGATGGAAAATGCGAGCAGGAATTTGAGGCGTTGGTTGGTAGAAATTTGGAGTGATTGCCAAGTCTGAATGAGTTGTAACACATGCTGCTGTTGGAGCCAAGGGAGGAAAGACCCAGACTGACAAATTTAATTAGAATCCGACCATAGGGGAGGTGCCAGACGCCTGGAGAACAGCTAATGCGATTCCACTTTACACTAAGGATGGGAGAGATAGACCAGGGAACTATAGACAAACAAGTATTAGATCACCGTTAGGGAATAGGGAAAATAGAACATAGAACATAGAACATAGAAGAATACAGCGCAGTACAGGCCCTTGGGCCCTCGATGTTGCGCCGATCCAAGCCCACCTAAACTACACTAACCCACTATCCTCCATATACCTATCCAATGCCCTCTTAAATGCCCATAAAGAGGGAGAGTCCACCACTGTTACTGGCAGGGCATTCCATGAACTAACAACTCGCTGAGTGAAGAACCTACCCCTAACATCAGTCCTATATCTACCCCCCCTTAATTTAAAGCTATGCCCCCTTGTAATACCCGACTCAATACGCGGGAAAAGGTTCATACTGTCGACCCTATCTAACCCCCTAATCATCTTGTACACCTCAATCAAGTCACCCCTAAACCTTCTTTTCTCTAGTGAAAACAGCCCCAAGTGCCTCAGTCTTTCCTCATACGATTTTCCTTCCATACCAGGCAACATCCTGGTAAACCTCCTCTGCACCCGTTCCAATGCCTCCACATCCTTCCTATAGTATGGCGACCAAAACTGCACACAATATTCCAGATGCGGCCGTACCAGAGTCTTATACAACTGCATCATGACCTCAGGACTCCGGAACTCAATTCCTCTAACAATAAAAGCCAGTACGCCATATGCCTTCCTCACCGCACTATTTACCTGGGTGGCAACTTTCAGAGATCTGTGTACATGGACACCAAGATCCCTCTGCTCATCCACACTACCAAGTATCCAACCATTAGCCCAGTACCCCATCTTTTTGTTATTCTTCCCAAAGTGAATCACCTCGCACTTAGCTACATTGAATTCCATCTGCCACCTTTCTGCCCAGCTCTGCAGCTTCTCTATATCCTGCTGTAACCTGCCACATGCTTCCTCACTGTCAACAACTCCTCCGACTTTCGTATCATCCGCAAACTTGCTCACCCAACCTTCTAACCCCTCTTCCAGGTCATTTATAAAAATGACAAACAGCAATGGTCCCAAAACAGATCCTTGTGGAACACCGCTAGTGACGGCACTCCATGAAGAAACTTTGCCATCAACTACTACCCTCTGTCTTCTTCCATCCAGCCAATTTCTAATCCAAACCTCCAACTCACCCTCAATGCCATATCTCCGTATTTTCTGCAGTAGCCTACCATGGGGAACCTTATCAAACGCCTTACTAAAATCCATATATACCACATCTACCGCTTTCCCCTCATCAACCTCCTTCGTCACCTTTTCAAAGAATTCAATAAGGTTTGTGAGGCACGACTTGCCCTTCACAAAACCATGCTGACTATCCTTGATCACATTATTCCTATCCAGATGTGCATAAATCCTATCCCTTACAATTCTCTCTAAGACTTTGCCCACAACAGAAGTGAGACTCACCGGCCTATAGTTACTAGGGCTATCCCTACTCCCCTTTTTGAACAAGGGAACCACATTTGCTATCCTCCAGTCTTCTGGGACTACTCCTGTAGACAAAGAGGACATAAAAATCAAGGCCAATGGCTCTGCAATCTCCTCCCTTGCTTCCCAGAGAATCCTAGGATAAATGCCATCAGGCCCAGGGGACTTATCTATTTTCACCTTTTCCAGGATTTCCAACACCTCTTCTCTACATACCTCAAAGCCATCCATTCTACTTATTTGTGCCTCAGTATTCTCATCGACAACAATGCCCTGTTCCTGAGTGAATACTGAAGAAAAGTATTCATTCAGTGTCTCCCCAATCTCTTCCGCCTCCACACACAACTTCCCCCTACTATCCTTGACTGGACCTATTCCTACCCTAGTCATTCTTTTATTCCTAACATACCTATAGAAAGCCTTAGGGTTTTCCCTAATCCTATCTACTAAGGACCTTTCATGTCCCCTCCTTGCTGCTTTTAGCTCTCTCTTCAGGTCCTTCCTGGCTACCCTATAACTCTCAATCGCCCCAATTGAACCTTCACGTCTCATCTGGAGATAGGCCGCCCTCTTCCATTTAACAAGGGATTCCAATTCCTTATTAAACCACGGCTCCCTCGCACGACCCTTTCCTTCCTGCCTGACAGGTACATAATTATCAAGGACACTCAGTAGTTGCCCCTTGAACAAGTTCCACATATCATTTACACTCTTGCCTTGGAGTCTACTTTTCCAAGCCACACATCCTAAGTCATGCCTCACCGCATCATAATTTCCCTTACCCCAGCTATAATTCTTGCCCTGTAGTACACACTTATCCCTCTCCATCACGAGTGTAAAAATCACCGAATTATGGTCACTATCCCCAAAGTGCTCACCTACCTCTAATTCTAACACCTGGCCTGGTTCGTTACCCAGAACCAAATCCAGTATGGCCTCACCTCTTGTTGGCCTGTCTACATATTGTGTCAGGAAACTCTCCTGCACACATTGAACAAACACTGACCCATCTAACGAACTTGAGCTATAGCTTTCCCAATCAATATCAGGAAAGTTAAAGACCCCCATAACAACCACCCTATTACTGTCACTCATCTCCTGAATCACCTTCCCAATCCTTTCTTCAATGATTCTAGGACTATTAGGAGGCCTGTAAAAGACTCCTAACAGGGTGACCTCACCTTTCCTATTCCTAACCTCAGCCCAAACTACCTCAGATGGCAAGTCCTCATCCATCGTCCTTTCCACCGCTGTAATACTATCTTTGACAAGCAATGCCACACCTCCCCCTCTTTTACCCCCACCTCTGACCCTACTAAAACATTTAAATCCCGGAACCTGCAACAGCCAATCCTGTCCCTGTTCTAGCCATGTCTCCGTAATAGCCACAACATCGAAGTCCCAGGTACCAACCAACGCTGCAAGTTCACCTACCTTATTCCGTATACTTCTTGCATTGAAGTATACACACTTCAAGCCACTTCCCTGTTTACAGGCACCCTCCTTGGAAATTGATGCCATGTTCCTCACCTCCCTACACTCCAGGCCCTGCACCCTGAAGCTACAATCTGGGTTCCCATGCCCCTGCCGAGTTAGTTTAAACCCCCCCCAATAGCACTAGCAAACCTCCCCCCAAGGATACTGGTTCCCCTCAGGTTCAGGTGTAGACCATCCTGTTTATAGAGGTCCCACCGTCCCCAGAAAGAACCCCAGTTATCCAAAAACTGAAACCTCTCCTTCACGCTTTTAAAGGGGGAAAAAACTAACCCAGCTAAGCTTACACTAACTGCTTCCGGGTCTCGGCTGCCCCTCTGCTTGCCGTCACTTCCTCTGCTGCTCCCGCTCTTTCTGTGAAGGAGAGAGAAAACAAAACACCGATGCCCGCTACAGGTAAGTAATTTTGAAAAAAACTCTTACCTTAGCTGTAGTCTCCCGGGTTCACCTCAACTCGGCCGCTGCTCCCACTCAAATGACCGTTGGTGGTGAAACAGTGAGTATTTATACTCAGTTCTCCTTCCCGGCTGCCCCTCTGCTTGCCGTCACTTCCTCTGCTGCTCCCGCTCTTTCTGTGAAGGAGAGAGAAAACAAAACACCGATGCCCGCTACAGGTAAGTAATTTTGAAAAAAACTCTTACCTTAGCTGTAGTCTCCCGGGTTCACCTCAACTCGGCCGCTGCTCCCACTCAAATAGGGAAAGACAAAATTCAAACCCAGTCAGAATGGCAAGGCTTGTTCAGGGATAGTCATCATGACTCTATCAGGGGGAAGTCACACCTAACGAATTTGAATTAGTTTGAGGAAGTCACTTGATTAGTTTTGCAGCAAGGCCTTTGACAAAACTCCATACGGGAAAGTGAAAAATAAAGTAAAAACTCATGGAATCAAGGATAACTTGACAAGTTACAACGAAAATTGTCTCAGTGGCAGGAGACAGAGGGTGGTGAGAGAAGGCTGTTTGCGTGACTGGAGACCAGTGTCCCCTGGTGTACCACAGGGATCGGTGCTGTATCCCTCATTATTTGTGGTATTCAAAAATGGTGCAGATGTGAATGGAGGTGGGTGGGTGAAGGGGGTGGGGGTTGTGATAAGTAAGGTTGTGTTTGCCTGGTTGGTTCGTAGTGAGGTGGAAGGTCTTATGTTACAGAAAGATACACATGGATTGGTTCGATGGGCAGATCAATGGCGGATGGAATGTAAACCTGAAACATATGATGTGATGTACTTTGGAAGAAGGAACCAGGCAGGGGAGGACTCAATGATTGGCAACGCACTAGGAAGATCAGCGGGTGCTTCTCCTCACATCTCTGAATGTGACTGGAAAGGGTAATATGTTAGTTAAGAAGTGGACCTTTTGTGTAGCAATTATTAATCAGGGCAGAGATAATAAGAGCTGTATATGGCTTTCGTTAGGCCAAGATGGAGAACTGTGTGCAATTATGGGAAGCACATTCCAGCAAGGGCGTGATGCTACTGGAGGGTGTGCTGAGGAGATTCACCAGGATGTTCCCTGGGATGGAACACATCAGTTATGGCGAGAGGCTGGATAAGCTAGGATTGCTTACTTTGGAGCAGAGAAGGCTGAGGGGGACGTGATTCCGAAGGATAAGATTTCTAGGGGCATGGAGAGGGGAGATAGACAGCCGCTGTCCCTTTTAGCCAGAGTGTCAAGAACAAGGGAGCAGACATTTAAAGTGAAGGGTTTGAGATTTAGTGAGGATTAAAATATTGTTTTTTAATTACCCAGTGGGTGTTGGGGTCAGGAATTTAATTCCTGAGAGGAGAGTTATCACGGGAACCTCACAGCCATTAAAAAGTGCTTGGACGAGCACTTGGAAGTGCCATAGCATTCCCAGCTATGGACCTGATGTAGGAAAGTGGGACTACTACAGATCGTGCTGTATTTCTGACAGTACTGAATACATACGCCTGTGAGTGTATAGCTGTACAAGGTCAATCAGTGAGCAGTCTAAGGCAGGAATTGATGGGTTTCTGAAGAATATATTCACAAGAGTTATAAGAGTGAGCTGTAATAGCTTGTGAATATATTCTAAAGTCAATATCAGAAGTATGAGGAAACAAGTGCAGCTTCCTTACAATCTGAAACCAGAGAATGGGGAATGGGGAACAGGCAGAACTATGCAGCCATTACCTCAGTTCTGTCTTCACAGAACTTTCTAACAATGCATGGAAAACCAAGTCTGGTGTGGAAAAAGATCTAGTACATGGAACATAGAACATAGTAAGTAAATGTTTCAGGAGAAATTCTTGGGACTGAAAGTAATGGTCATAGACAACACGAACATACGCTTATGAAATCAGAATTATGTTTGAGAAACAGACTGGGAGACAAATGAAAGAGAAGCAATGGGTGTAAAACGTTTGGATTTTCAGAAAAAGTTTGGTAAAGCTCACAAACCTAGTTTGCAAAATCAAATCTTAGTGGATTGGGGCAAATATATGGCCATGTTTCTAGAATGGGACATCTGGCTGGAAACAGTGAATAGAAATAAACAGACTCGTCAAGCATCAGCCTGACATTGTCTGAAAGGTTTGCTTCTGTGAGTATGACTATGTCACCCCATCACCTTACCCTAATATCTCTTGTCTCACCAGCAGGGCAGACACAACAAACATGGCGGCACAGTGGGATACAGTTGGAAGGGGATTGCTCTGGGAGTTCACAACAGTTACTCTATTCCATGAAGTCTCATGGCATTAGTTTACACATGGGAAAGGAAACCTCCTGCTGATTACGATGTACAAGCCTCTGTCAACTGATGAATCAGAACACCTCCATGCTGGACACCACCTGTAGGAAGCACTGAGGGTGACAAGGCCGCAAAATGTAGTCTGGGTGGGGGATTTCAATGTACACCACCAAGAGTGGTTCTGCAGCCGCATGACTGAATAAGCTGGTCGGGTCCTAAAGGGTATAACTGCTAGGCTGGGTCTACGGTAGGTGATGAAGGAACCAACAAAAGGAAGATACATATTTGACCACATCCTTACTAACTTGCCATCTGCAGAAGTATCTGCCCATGACAGTATTGGTAAGAGTGAACACTGCATAGTCATTGTAGACACGAAGTCACACATTCACAATAAGAATAGCCTCCATCAATTCGAGTGGCACTGTCACCGTGCTAAATAAGACAACTTCAAACACATCTTGCAGCTCAAGTCTGGGTTTCCATAAGGTGCTATGGGTCAGCAATAGCAGCAGAATTGTACTCCTGCACGACCTCACGGCCTGGCATATCCCCTTCACGACAATTACCATCAAACCAGAGAATCAACCTTGGTTCAATGCAGAGTGCAGGATGGCAGGAGCAGCACCGGGCATACCTGGCAATGAGGTGTCAGCCTGGTGAAGACACCAAAAAGAACTACTTGTGCACCAAACAGCATAAGCAGTAAATGATAGACAGAGCTAAGTGATCACACAAGCAACGGTTCAGATCTAAGATCTGCAGTCCTTCCACTTCTAGTCGAAAACAGTTATGGACAATTAAACAAGTAATTGGAGGAGGAAATTCCACAAATATCCCCATCCTTAATGATGGAAGAGCCCAGCACTTCAGTGCAAAAGATTAGGCTGATGCATTCGCAATAATCTTCAGTCAGAAATGCTGAGTGGATGATTCATCTCGGCCTCCTTCAGTTGGTCCTCAACAGTTCAGTTACCAGTCATCAGCCAATTCGTTTCAATCCACGCGATATCCAGAAATGGAGGCACTGGATACTCCAAAGAGGACACATGCTGACAACATTCTGGCAATAGTACTGAAAACTTGTGTTGTTGAAATTGTCACTGCCCTAACTAAGCTGTTCCAATATTGTTACAACGACATTTCCCCGATTCCGTGGAAAATTACCCAAGTATCTCCTATACAGAAAAAAAACAGAACAAATCCTATCCGGCAAATTACCAACCCATCAATAAAGTGATGGAAGGTGTCACTGCTTTCAAGCAGCACCTGCTCAGCGATAAACTGGTCAATGATGCTCAGTTGCGGCTCCACCAAGGTCACTCAGCTCCTGACCTCATTACCTTGGTTCAAACATGTACAAAAGAGTTGAATGCAAGAGATGGGATGAGAGTAACAGCCCTTTAAAACAAGGCTGCATTCGACCAAGTGTGGCATCAAGGGGCCTTAGCAAAACTGGAATCAATGGGCATCCAGGGCAAACTCTTCGCTGGATAGAGTCATACTTGACACGTAGGAAGATGGTCATGGCTGATAAAGGCCGGTGAACACAGCTCCAGGACAAGTCTGTAGGAGTCCCTCGGGCACTAGCCGAGGCCCAAACATCTTCAGGGCTGCTTCATCAATAACCTTGCCTCTATTATAAGGTCAGAGGTGGGGATGTTCGCCAATGATTGCACCATGGTCAGCAAAATTTGTGGCTCCTCAGATACTGAAGCAGACCATGTCCAAATGCGACAAGATCTGACAAGTGGAAAGTAATCCAGGCTGACAAGTGGCAAGTAATATTCACGCCGCACAAATGTCAGACCGTGACCATCACCACTAAAATACAATCTGAAAACTGCCCCTTGGCATTCAATGGTGTTACCATCACTGAATCCACAGTGGATTGCAACGATTCAACAAGGCTTCTCACCACCACCTTCTCAAGGGCAACTAGCGACGGGCAATAAATGCTGGCCCAGCCAGTCACTCCCAGATTCACGAAATAAATAAATTGATAAACAACATTATTTTTAACAGAGGAAGGTTGCTAAGGTATCACAGAGATCGGTGCTTGGGTCCCAGCTGTTCACAATATCCATTAAACATTTGGTTGCGGGAAACAAATGCAATATATCCCAACCTGCTGACAGAACTAAAGGATGTTGGATTGTGAGTGGGTGAGGAGGTTGTAAAAAAGCTTCAAGTTGACTAAGACAAGAGGAGTGAATGGGCAAATACATGGCAGATGGAGAGCAATGTGGGTCGACGTGACGGTGTACCCTTTGGCAGAAACAAGAGATTGGCAATCTATCGTTTGAAAAGGGATTGTTTGAAACATGTTGATCTACGAAGGGACGCATGCTCCTTTTTGTTGTTTCCTTCTGCGCAGCCTTCCGAGGTCCCTGCAGAGCAATGAGTTCTGAACCCAGAAGTCAATACTAGGAATGGCATTGGCACGCAGCCCAGTGTACAGAGACCCACCAAGTGGGGAGCTGCAACATTGCAAAGGATCTGGAACTCCCTGGAGACCAGTCACTGAAAACAATATTGCAGGAACAGAAAGCAATTAGGAAAGTAAATGGTATGCTGACCTTCATTTCAGGGTGATATGAATCCAGGAGTAAGGGTGTCTTACTGCAGTTGTACAGGGCATTGGTGAGACACCATCTCGAACATTGTGCAATATTGTGTGCAGTTTTGGTCTCCGTACCTAATAAAGGGCGACCCAGACATAGAAGGAGAGCAGTGAAGGATGACCAGACGGATCTCTGGAATTAAAAGCAAGTTATTGCAGATGCTGGAATCTGAAACCAGAAAAGACAAAATGCAGGAAAATCTCAGCAAATCTGGCAGCATCTGTAAGGAGAGCAAAGAGCTAACGTTGCGAGTCTAACTGACCCTTTGTCAAAGCCTTTGGCAAAGGGTCAGTTAGACTCGGAACGTCAGCTCTTCTCTCTCTATACATATGCCGCCAGACTTTCAGAGATTTTCCAGCATTTTCTGTTTTTTTCATCTCTGGGATTACAGGCTTGCTGTGGGAGCAGAGATTGGGGCGACTGTGCCTGTATTCCACGGAGTTTAGGAAAATGAGTGGAGATCTCAGCGAGATATATAAAACTCTGACAAGGTGAGACAGATTGGAAGCAGGGATGATAATTCCCCAGGATATGGTGTTTAAAACAAGGGGCCACAGTATTAGGTCCAGATAGACCATTATGCATGAGATGGGAATAAATGTCTGCACTCAGAGACTGGTGACCCTGGGGAATTCGCTAACACCTAGTAGCCAAAACACTGAATATAAATAAGGACTTAGAGACAGTAAAGAAATGAGGGGAGAGCAGGAGTACGGTATGGAAATAATATTGAATTGTGTAGAAAACTCGACAGACCAAAGTGACTACTGCACTTCCTATTTGAAAGCTTCCCAAGGTTACTCACATTAACGGATATATTCATTGTGTGGGATCAGTGCGTTGTGCAGATGTTTGAACATGAACGACTATGAGGAAGGCTCAATGTGTTGAATGGCCTACTCCTTTCCCGATGTTTCTGTGCAGTCTGTGGGAAAGCTCTGTCAATGTTGTCACAAACTCTCAGATGTTAGGAAGGAGGTCTCTGCAGGGTCAACAGGACTGTGTTTTCTTATCCCTTTTCTGATACCAGCTGGGGCTGGGTATTCTGTCCAGGTTTATCCTTTAAGAACTTAAAGCAGTTTGAGACAATTGAGTGTCTTGCTTAGCCGATTCAGAGACATTGAAGAGTTTATCACATGTCTGTATGTCTGGAGTCACATTTAGGCCAGACCAGGAAAGCACGAGAGAGTCACTTTCTGAAAGTACATTGAGGAAGGAAATTGGTGTTTACAATCGACATTGGTTTCAAGGTCACTGCTACTGGTGCCAGATTTTGCGTCTTAATATCTTATCAATTGTTTTTAATTTCCACCAGCTACCAAAGCATTATCCTGGTCTGGATTAGTAATCCAGTGACATTTCCACAACAGCACCATCTCCAAATGGGGACCTATCGGCAACCACACTGAGCAGGTTATTTCTGTGCTGTTTGACATCTCTGTCAAAAAGAACTCCCACCAATGTGACTATCGTGATTGGACTGAGGGGGTGGTAATTGTTCAGATTGTAATTATACTCCTCTTAGGGGACTGGACACAGCTGAGTAATTTTCCACATTGCCAGGTCGGTGTCAGAATGAAATAGTTTTTCTAGGGACATGGCTTGTTGTGCAGCTCAAATCTTCAGTCCTATTGCAAGAATGGTGTCAGGGCCCATTGCCTTTGTTGTATCTACTGTGTCCAGCTGTTTCTTCATGTCACGTGCAGTGAATCGAATTGGTTGAAGACTGGCATCTGTGATTCTGTGGGCATCATGATGAGAATGAGGTGGATCATCAACTCAACACTTTTGGCTGAGAATGGTGCAGGTACTACATCCTTGTGTTTTACACTGGTGTACAGGGCAGTTCTGTATGGGGATATTTATGGAATCCTCTCCGACAGTCATTTCTTTAATCGCCCATCACCATTTATGACTGAATGTGTCAGGACTGCAGAGCTTCGATCAGATCTGTTGGCCAAGTTTGGTAGCTTTAATGTGTTAGCATCACGTTTGGGTTCACCTAGTTCTGACCCTGACATGTTCACTCAAAGTCATTACTGGAACATATGTCGTGTTGATGGTAATGGCAGATTGAGGAGATTATCCCTGGGCAAAAATGTTACAGGTCGTGGTTGAATGCTGTTCTGCTTCTCCTGCTGCTGTGGTCT
The DNA here is from genome assembly GCF_037043375.1 of Chiloscyllium plagiosum. NCBI lineage: Eukaryota > Metazoa > Chordata > Chondrichthyes > Orectolobiformes > Hemiscylliidae > Chiloscyllium > Chiloscyllium plagiosum. The sequence continues at coordinate 53,311,836 of NW_028270174.1, read as the reverse complement.
ATTGCACTACATAAATACGCAGTTTTGAGCTGCAATATCTGCAATGGAATTCTGCTGTCTGTCCCATAGTTCACATTGAGACCCATTCACCCATCAGTCATGTACTCAGTGACCTAACCTGGTTTCTGATGTGGAAATATTTCCATTTTCATACTCTCATTGTGCTGAGGGTCTCTTCCGGGTCATGCTTCCAATCGGACACATTCTGCGAAACCAATTAACTAATTTTAATTCAATTGTTTAATTAATCTGAATCCTTTTTCCTTGCGTAATACCATCTTCTGTGTTTAAAATGAAAGTCTTTCCCTTTGTTTCTCTCCCTGACCATGATTAAGAGCTCTGCGGTGTCAGTGAGGCCAGCCTTATGTAGGTTCAGAGCCAACGAATTCTCTGGATTCTCTATCATCTTCACCACATTGTATGCTTCCTCTTTTGGTTTGATACCTTATCACTCATGGCTGCCTTGTCCTCTCATGAGTATGTTTCATCTCCTTTGGGATGAATTTCTGATATCCTCCGAATTATCCCCAGAAACTGCTGCCATTGCTGCTTCATGGTCTTTCCTCTACGGCTCCGCTACCGATTAACTCGGGCCAGATGTCGTTGTAGTTACATTGCTCAATTATAATCAGATTACATCAAGAAGAGAGCAACAGATATAAACCAAAAGAAGGAGTTTTGAGAGAAGGGATGAGAAGAAGAATTGGTAAATTTCTTAAGTAGATACAAAGAAAGAACGAGAGAGAGGATATAGATGAGGAAATGTGAAAAAGCATTGCTTGTGTGCTGTGGTCCTTTGTATAGTTCGTGTATGACAGAGCAATGTTTTCAAATGCTGGGTCTGATGGCACAATTTTTATCTCCAATGATATAACAGACACTAACATTGGAAAGAACCCAGCAGGCCAATATATTGAATTCCCGGTAGAAAGGGGATTAACTGAAATACGTTGGGATACCAGAAGCAAGAATTTATAACACACATCCTGATAAGAATGAGAGATTAGAGTCGAGAATTCCAGAAAAGGAGGCAACATTGAGAGAAGGGTAACATATCACTTCAGATGAGGATCAAATAATATTTTCATGTTTTATACATTTTATACATCATGTGCATCATTTTTTTTTGTTAACTGTGTCTCCGTTGTTCATTTAGAAAGTGTTGTGCACATATGAAAAATGTTACTTATCTACAGGCACACAGTGTATATAACATTTTTTTCCCGCCATTGAAATGGTCCTGTTGTCGTGCTACCAGGATACATGAACACCAACTGGCCACCAAAAGACACGACCTACTATCACTATGTTCCATACATACAGACAAAGAAAGATACCACTTTGATTGGGACATTTCACGCACCTACTAAGACACGCAAGGACATTCTTAGAGGAATGACATTCTGACCAGACGTCCATCAATACACGCATCAATATAGATCCTGTCCAGCTTCTCTTGTAAAACAAAAGAACTGGAAATTATATCACCCACCTTAAGAAACCAAGAACTATAAATAGAGAGGTGGGGCATATCACCAGTGCTTCAGCGGAGACTCTCATTGACGATGTTACTAGTCATGGTATCAAAACATCTGAAAACACACCTTCAAGCACAACGAGCTAAATTGCATACATATAAACTGTTATTTTACTTTTATTAGTGGAATTTGGGAGTTCTCATGTTTAAACAGATTACGAGGTGAGATGAGCGTTTCTGGGTGTGTGGTTTTATTTAACAGAGCGGTTCGACATTGATGTCATAACAGTTTGGGGGCATTGCCATACGGGATTTGGGCAGATTTGGGATACAAAAGATCCGAGCAGATACCAACACGTGGCAATTAATGACCTAGATCGTCAAATAAAATCGGTGGGAAAATTCATTTAACTTTGTTTACCTGTGGTTGGTTAAATTACAAGTGAGAGCAATGGCTTTTAATATTACTAAAGAGGTTTCCAAATTTGCCAAGGAAGTTTAGAAAGCCAGTAGGACAGTAGGACAACTAGGTTGGAATTGGGTTTAACCAGGGACAAAAGGAAAGCTGAAATTGTAATGGAGTTGGTCAAGCATTTTGGTGTATCAGAGAAACAGACAAGTCCAGTAGAGTTAGAAAAACTTAACTTGCAAATATGGCAACTGAAGGTAGAAAATAAAGAAAGAGACGGAAGCAGAGAGAGAAGAAAGAGAAAGAGAGGATAAAGAAAGAGAGAGAATTTGAAATTCAGAAGTTGGGAAAAAGACAGAAAGCTAAATTAAAAGGATGGAGATGAAGTATGAATGTAGGGATGTATACGACTATGTTAATCCCTTGCCATATTTCTGTGAAAAAAAAATCAAAATCTCTTATATTTTGTTTGTAAATATGGCTCAGTAGATGGCGCGCCCAGTGAACCTGTGGGTAATGCTAGTTCAGACTAAGCTGGTGGGCACAGTTAGTGAGGTATATGCAGCGCTGTCTGATGACGGCTCAAGAGATTATGCAGATGTCAATCTAATTATTTTGAGTGGTTATGCATTGGTACTAGAAGAAGATAGACAGAGGTTCAGAAAAATAGAGAGAGAACCAGGTCAGGCTTATGTTGAGATTGAAAGACTTAAACACAGTCATTTTGATAGATGGGTGCGGGCCGTAAAAATGGATAATACCTGGGAGGCTCGAAGGGAGATTATGCTGCTGGAGGAGTTTAAAGACTCACTTCTAGAGATGGTAAGGCTTCATGTGAATGAACAGAAAGTTCAAGAAGTGAGAAGCGCGGCAGATATGGTAGGTAAATATGCATTGGTGCATGAGATGAAATTTAGCTTCTGGGAGGATTTTCATCCTGTGAGGGATAGAAATTGGGAGAACGGGAGATCCTACACTGCAAAACATAGAGTAAAGCACACTGGCAAGACTTTACCACAGGTGAGAAATAAGCTCAAGGGGGTTGAAAGGTGGTGAAAGGCCTCAGGTGTTCTCACTATAACAGAGTGGAACACATAAAATTACAGTGCCGATGGTTTAAGAAGGGCACTGGGAAAAGGTGTTTTCACTGCCGAACGCTGGGACACACCATGCTGGGCATTGAAGCGAGGCACTTTTGGAAAATATGTGGTAAAAGAGGTTAAGCCAGTGACATTAGTGAACCTGGTAAAGAAGACCCCAACTCTCCAAGAAGCTGCAGGAGAGTGCACAGCCTAGGAAGAGTCAGTGGCTGGTCTCTAAAAAGAATTCGCCTCTGTGGATAAATTTTACTCAGAAGGTGGTGGTGGGGGGTGAGGACAATAAATAATAATTTTGTGAGATACGGGATCTACTCAGTCTCTAATAGTTGAGAAGTGAGGTACCAGAAAAGCACAATAGATCTGGCAGCATCCGAAGAGCAGGACAGTCGAAATATCAGGTATAAATCCATCATCAGGAATGTGGCAGGGACTGAAAGATAAATAGGAGGGTAGGAGCTGTGCTAGTGGGAGATACACTGGGAGGGCGATAGGAAGATTTAGTTGGGGGTGAGAGTGATATGTCGATGGGGAGGGTGGAGTGGATAGATGGGAAGGAAGATGGACAATAAAGACAGTCAAGAAGGCGGTGCTAAGTTGAACGGTTGAATCTGTGATGAGGTTTGGGGAGGGGAGATTTGGAAATTAGTGAAGTCAATGTTGACGCTGTATAGTTTGAGGGTTCCAGCTGTCCTACCACCTATCCACTTCACCCTCCTCTCCCACCTATCACCATCACACCCCACCTGCATCTACCTATCGCCTTCCAAACTCCCGTCCATCAAGCTCCAGCCCCACCCTCCTATTTATTTCTCATTCCCCTTGCCCCTCCCTTACCCCCCATTTTCCTAATGAAGGATTTATGCCTGAAACGTCAACTCTCCTACCTCTCGGATGCTGCCTGACTTACTTTTTTTTTCAGCCTCGCACTTTTCAATTCTGATCTCCAGCATCTTCAGTCCTCACTTTCTCTCAGCCTCTAATAGTAAGAGATGAAGCATTTTCACTCTTTCTGACAGGTTATTCAAGAGCGTGATAATTTGTGGAATGGGGACAGAAATTAAGCATTCCCTTGTGTAACATCAGGTTGGAGTATTAAATCAAGATTGGGGAAGTAACAGTGAGAGTGAGCGACAGAGTGTCAGTTCCAGGAATACAGTTTGTTCTTGTAGTTGGGATCCAAGACGGGAGAGGCACCCCTTGTGGTGGAGAAGGCAAAGGAAGACTAAGGAACTGGGGAGTTAAAAGAAAAGAAAAACCAGGACTCTTTCCAGACAGTGTAGTAACAAGATCCCACTGTCATAAGTTACAGCAAGAAGGCAAAACGAAAGAAAGAGACAAAGGAGTTGATGTTCAGTTACCTGACCCCCTGTTTTATGTAACGGTGCAGGAAAAACCTGAACAGGCAGAGGGTCAGGCAGGGGGGTTTAGACCAGAAAGGCTAATGGACTTACAACAGATACACACACACACACAGACACACACAGACACACACACACACAGACACAGACACACACAGACACACACACAGACACAGACACACACAGACACACACACACACAGAGAGAGAGAAGGAATCCGAATGTATTGTCGAACGTTATTAACTTCAAGATAGAATCCTAAAATTAAAATGGAGGCCACGATAGTTCAGTGCAGAAGGGAAGTGGATTGAAGTGCACGAGATTGTGTTACCAGTAGCATACAGTGTCTCGGTTAGCACAAGAACTAACTGCAGGTGGTCACCTAGGTGTATAGAAGACTCAGGCTAAGGTACGGAAGCGTTTCTAGTGGCCTGGAATGCACAAGGATGTGGTTAATTTTTGTTGTACATCGTGCATGCCAAATGGTAGGTAAGTCACAGACAGTATTAAAACCAGCACCTTTGTTGCCAATTCTTGCATTTGAAGAACCTTTCACGTGGGTTATGATTAATTGTGTCACTCTCCTTTCTAAAATAAAAGTGGAAACCAATATTTGCTGACTATAATGGATGTGTCCACCAGATTGCCAGAGGCAATTCCATTATTGGAGTGTTAAGGCAAAAAGGGAGGTGTAGGAGTTGGCAGCTTTCTTTACTCGTTGTGGACTACCCAGCGAGAGTCAGTCAGACCAAGGGTCTCATTTTACCACTCAGCTGTTTTAGGAAGTCATGGATAGCTTAGGCATACAGCACTTCAAATCAAGGGCGTCCCATCCTGAATTCCAGGGAGCCTTGGAAATGTAGCATGAGAAGCTGAAGACCATGTTAACAACGTATTGTCAGTATTGCCTGAATGATTGGGATAAAGGTGTCCCATTAAATTGCTTGCCATTGGAGATGTCCTAAATAAAACTCCGCAGTTTACTTCCTTTGAGTTAATATTCGTACATGAAATGAGAAGTCCTTTGAAATTAATCAAATATAAATTGACAGGACCAAAATCGGAGATCTCACGCTTGGATTATGTATGTGAGGTGAGGGAGAGATTAGATCGAGTAGGTGAGTTACCTAAACAGCAGCTGAAGAGGACACAGTATATAATGAAGCCAGTGACAGATAAAAACTCTGAAACTTTGACGATTTCCGGTGGGCATGACGGATTAGTATTGCCACCAGTGGTAGGAAATCCCTTCAAAGTCAGGTTTAGTGGCCACTTGCAAATTTAAAAAAAATGTTGAGTGAGTTAAACTATCTGGTCAAGATACCGGATATGACAAAAACGTTATCGAGTATGTCATGTGAATGAATAATGTGCCAGCAACATTGAAGACTCAGGAACAGAGTTATGGCCAGAAGAACAAATTGTGCAGTTTATCTGTATGACGTAGTGATCTTTAGGAAGTGATTGAAAGCTCCCATGTTACAGTTGACTGAGCATATTGAACGATTACAAGAAGCAAACTTGGTAATAAACTTAAAGAAAACAGAATTTGTGAAGGCAGAGGTGATGTTCTTGGGACATTACATTGGACGTGGAAAGTTGACCCCATGGAAAACAAAGACAAAGGGCTTTGAGGAATTTCCACGACCATTCTCGAAGAAAGAGGTGCATTGATTTTTTGGAACTGAGTGGATTCTATCAGAAGTTTGTTCCAAATGTCAGCATATTGGCACCACTGATGGACACAAAATTTTGGTGGGCAGAACAATGGCAGGAGGCATTTGAGAATTTAAAATCCGTATTAATCACCGCACCAGTTTTAGCTACACCAAATATTTTGAAACCCTTTGAAATTTGTGTTTGATGCTCGGGATATAGGGGTCAGAGATGTATTGATACAGAAAGATGCTGATGGAATTGAATGTCCAATTAGCTACTTGTCGAAAAAAAACTTCAATATCCAACAGAAAATAAAACAGCATCTCCATTATTGAAAAGAATGATTGAGTTTGGGACTGACCTGACAACATTTTGATGATTATATGACAATCAAATTGTTGTAGACGGTTGTGGACAACAACGACAATCCTCTAGCACTTTTTTTGGATTATTTAAAGAGGAGAATATGAGACTATTTCATTGGAGTCTTATGTTACCAACTTTAAACTTACAAAATGTACATGCTGTGGGTCCCAAAACTGTGATAGCAGATGTGTTATCGCGGATTTAAAGGAAAAAGTGTAGATAAGATCTGACTTATTCCAGTGTTATATATGTGTGCAGAATTAATATGAATGGCACAACTGGAATTCATACTTTTGGATGTCATAATACCTGGATTAAAAATTAGAGAAAAAGAAATGAAACCATCTTTTCATTCTGATTGTTATTTTTTTTTCTGAAGGTGAAAGGTGTTATGAAGCCTAAAACATGTCTGGTCACTTTAAGACAGAACGGGTTTTGCTGAATAGAAAGTACAGCCACAGATGCCAGCTAAAGGTCAGGCCGTTCCACATGTCACAAGTAGCTGGGAAATGGATACCTGAGTTTTGGTTGCTGTTTTGACCAAAGAGTTTAAATAACGCTCACGATACCAGAAGCCAACGGAATGTGAATATCATTGTTTGGACACCTGGAAAGCAACCAAATTATAAAAAATTATTGTATCATGGGGAGTATATAAATCCAGCATTTTGAACACTGGAGGGAGAGCCACTGCCATCCAAAAGCAGAGTAACTGCTGTAGCGTAGGAGTGCAAACTGGCCATCTTTTACACTCTCTGTCAAAGATATATGTTCATTTAAAACCTCCTTGCAGAAATCAAAACATGACCCAGTGAGATCAGCAGTTGGAAGAGTGAGCACAGTGGGAAAGATGGAGAGTGTGTGGTCTTGAAATTGGAATGTTTAATATGTGGGTTGTTGGAACAGCATATTTTTACAGAGTTGGAGTCAGATAGTACATAGCTAAGAAAAGGGGGGGCTTGTATGTGTGAATAGTTGTTGTTTAGTGTTCACTATTAAAGTTAAGAAACCAACTTATTAATTGTTGTTTAAATCGTGGAATTTAGGAGATGTGTCACTCATATTTAACAGATTACGGGGTGAGGCGAGCTTGCTGGGGTTTGGTTTTAATTAACAGAGGGTTTCGACTCCACCTTGTAAATGTCCATACACGCCATTCCCATTTCCTGCGTTGGCCCATATCCTTCTAGTTCTTTCCTATCTACATATTTATCCAAGTGCTTTTGAAATGTCGTTAATGTACCCCCCCACCCCAACCACATCTGCTGGCAGCTCATCCACGTACCATCCTTTATGTAAAGAAGTGGCCGCACAGGTTCCCTTTTATTCCTTCCCCTCTCAACGTAAACCGATCCCCTCTCGTTCTCGATTCTCTACAACATGGAAAAAGACTGAGAGCAATAACCCTATCCATACCTCTCATGATCTTATACAACTCTATAAGGACCCCGCTCTGTCTCCTAAACTCTAAAGAAAATGTCCCAGCTTATCTAACCTCTCCCAATAACTTGGGCCATTTGGTTACTGGCAACGTCCTTGTAAATTTCTTCTACACCCTTTCTAAATTCATAACATCCTCCCTCTAACAAGGTGACAAAAACTGAACACAATACTCCAAGTGCGGCCTTAACAAAGTCCTGTGTAACTGCAACATAACTTCCCAACTTCTATACTCAATGCCCTGATTGACGAAGGCCAGTGTGCCAAAAGCCTTTTTCACTGCCCTGTCTGCCTGTGACTCCACTGTCAGAGAACCGTGCACCTGAACGCCAAGATCTCTCTGCCCACTACACCCCTTAATGTCCTCCCATTCACCGGGAAACTGCTACCTTGATTTGAGTTTGCAAAATGCAAGACCTCACACATTTATATTAAATTCTATTTCCCATTTCTCGGCACACTTGCCTACCTGATTAAGGACCTGCTACAATTTCTGATAAACCTCCTCTTACTTTGATCACGCTACGACTTATTATAGTGTCATCTGCAAACTTACTAATCATACCTTGTACATTCTCAACCAAATCATAGATAACAAACAGCAATGGACCCAGCCTCCAGTCTGACAAGCACACTTGCCTACCTGATTAAGGACCTGCTACAATTTCTGATAAACCTCCTCTTACTTTGATCACGCTACGACTTATTATAGTGTCATCTGCAAACTTACTAATCATACCTTGTACATTCTCAACCAAATCATAGATAACAAACAGCAATGGACCCAGCCTCCAGTCTGACAAGCATCCTTCCACTAAGCCCTCTGCTTCCCACCAACAATCCAACTGTGTATCCAATTGGCCAGTTCCCCCAGCATTCCATTTGATGTAACCTTCCAGAGCAGACTGCCATGTGGAACTTTATCAAAGGCCTTTCTGAAGTCCATAGAGACTACGTCTACCGCTCTGTCCTCGTCAAACTTCTTGGTCACTTCATCAAAGAACCCTAACAAATTAGGGAAGCATGATCTCCCACCCACAAGACTATGTTGACTGCTCCAAATCAAACCTTATGTAAGTAATGGAAGCAGACAATGGTATGCTGTCCTTCATTGTAAGGTGATGCGAGTACATAAGTAAAGCCATTTTCCTGCTGTTGTAGAGCCTAGCTGAGGGAGAATTTGGGGCACTCTGAGCCGAATTGACTACCTTTGTAAGGAATGATTCCCTTACCACAGACACGGATGATGGTATCATGAGGGCAGAGTGAATAAGCTGAGTGTTTAATCAGTAGAGCTGTGAGAGACAAAGAAATGGTGATGCTGAAACATGAGGAATGGCATCGATCGCTTATTTCCAAAAGAGACATTGAAAGGGAGAGAAACTCCATACTTTACCCAGGATTGATTGGTTTGATTTATTGTTACGTGTACCTCAATACAGGGAAAAATCTTTATTAATGAGCAGTGGAGGCAGATCATAGTAAGCATGGCCAGACAGATCATAGGGTAGAAATAGACTTGGACAGAGTAGGACATACAGGTTACACTGCACAGGACGTGCACTAGATCAACATGAACAAGATCCGCATTATTTGAACTTAGAGAGTCCATTCATCAGTCTAACGGGCCTTTGCTAATAGTTTGTATGCCTTAATGAACTCTCCTCTACTGAATGCCATGTTGTTCACAATCCCCAACAGCAACCACAATACCTTCAATCTGAAACAGGTAGCCATTCCCACCAGCTTCCGCCCAACACACAGAACAGCAGGCTGTCTTCTCGGAGATGAAAGGTGCCTTCTTGAGACTTCACACAATATATATATCTTCTCTGCTCACCGCGAGAAAACCACGTTAAAGTCCCACGTGTGTGTCATGAGCAACGGAGCCACGAGGAAAAACGTGGAGCAGTCTGTCTGTGCACCCTCTGCTCCACTTGTTCATCATGTTAGAGCATCAATTAGAAGACAGTGACAACTGCCCATGCTGGAGATCAGAGTAGAGAATGGATTGCTGGAGAAGCACAGCAGGTCAGGCAGCATCAGAGGAGCAGGAGAATTGATGTTTCGGGCAAAAGCCGTTCATCAGAAATCAGCATCAATTATCTCATTCTGTCCCTGTGTAAGTGCGTTGAGGGGGAATTGCCTCCTCCTGTTCCAGTGGAAGTGACTCAATAGGCTGAAAGGCCTCATCCTATTCCTGTGTCAGTGACTCACCAGACTGACTGGCTTCTTCCTCGTCCGATTGGACAAGGCCAGGGGCCTGACTGGGTTACCCCTGGTTCCTGTTTAACAGTTCGATGTGCTGACAAGTGTGATGATGCTGCAGTCTTAAGAGGTTACTTTGTCCTGGATTCTTTGAAGAGAGCGATTGAACCATTGGTACAAAGCTGGCTACTTCAGACCACTTCTGTAAACAGCTAGGGAGGCCTTGGGTTTATTTTAATACAACCTGAATGGATGTGGCCAACTCTCACAGATTAGGATCTCTGGGCTTTGCTTTTTCAGTAACATCAGAAACTATTGGGGTCTACACAGAGTTGGAAACTTCAGTGGATGTTTCCTGGCTGCTACTCTTTCTGAATTTTCTCTTGATGTTGTTTTCAATTCCTGGATTGGAGAAATTTTTGTGTCGATCTGTGTCTGAATATTCCTTTTTTCCAAGGGCTGTGTTTATGCGATTTTCCTATGTTGGAACAGTTCATTGATAATAGTTGCTAGATCTATTATTCTGTTAATTTGTCCAATAGAAATACGTTATTCTAAATTCCTCTTTCTTTCGTTTCATTTTATCTTTCATGTTTAAGTAAATGGTGTTTTGCTTCACACCGAGTAGTTTGACCTTGCATCTGGAACAGACACTTTACATTTCCTGTAAAATAAGAAAACATTAGAGTTTAGGCTACCACCTTCAAATATTTTCGATGTGCTCTGGCGTGGTCCATCACACTAGATTCCTTCTGTTCCTGAGTAATAGGCTGGAGGCACTGACTAGCTGTCCCTGTTCTTCTCCAATAGTGTCAATGGGCTGAATGACTTCCTCATATTCCTGTGAAATCAGTGTGAGGTACTGAATGAACTCTTGTTTCACTGTGGAAATGCGCAGAGTCAGACATTGCTGTTACGTGAATGTTACAGACACTTTAACAGAATAAACCTGAGTCGTGTCTGGATCTTGCTGCACATGGACACAGAACCAGTTCAGGAGCTGATGGTGACAAAATGCTCGGAACATTGTGGAATCTTCAGTGACCATCCCCACATTCTGATCTTTTGGTGGGGAGGGTGGGGGCGCGGAGACATTGATGAAGCAGCTGAAGATGTTTGTGAAGAGGAAGCTACGCTGAGGGCCTCCCACAGAGGTGACCCAGGACTGAGATAATGAACATCTTCCTCTGTGCCATATTTGACTCCAAACACCGGAGAGTTTACTCTGATTCCCATTAAGTCCAGTTTTGTTAAGCTCCTTGATGTCAACAGAAGTCAACCACTGCCTTGATATCAGGGCCAGTCATTTTTACCTGAACCGCTGTGTCAAACTCTTTTGTTCCTATCAAGAGGCCATGATATAGGAGCAGCAAGTGTTTCCTTCAAACAGGTGGGATTGAATGTCAGGATTTCTCTTCTCAAGGGTGTTCGGGGAGCTCGATGACTGAAAGTATTTGAAGAGGAGGTAGATGGATACTGATCTGTCAGAGAGTTGTCGGCAATGAAGAATTGGGTATGAAAGAGGATTTGAGAACAAGAGCAGATTACGATCTTCGTGAAGGGCAAGGCAGGCTGGGGAGTGAACGACCTGCCCTGTTTCTGATGTTTTCACATTCTGTTATTCGAAAGTTAATGGGTTTTATTTTCATCGATGTTCTGTTATTGTATATTTGCAGTCAGTGAGAACAGAGGATTTTGTGAGCCATCGCTGGGTGAGATTTGGGGGCTGTATTCAGTGAATCTGGGTCTACAACATGACCAACAAATGAAGTACAAGTTGCAGAGAGGGGAAGCTCTATGAAGAGAGATGAGGGGCCCCTTTCATACCCGTGCCTGGATTTTCCAATTGCATTTCCCAAATCCTCTTAAAGCGTGTGTGACAGTCTTGAGAGGCTGAATGGTCTCCTCTGTTTCTGTGCACCAGATTATAGGAGTAAGTGGCCTCCAACTGTCCCTGTCTAGCAGGTTTGAGGGGCTGAATGGAACACAGGAACATGGGATTGAGGGACAGGAGTGGGTCATTAGATACTTTGAGCCTTCTCCACCAGGCACTAAGATCGTGGCTGATCAGGATGGGGTTTCAGCTCCACTTTCCTGTCAGCATCCCATTATGCATGACTCACTTCTCTGTCAAATATTTAACTAATGCAGCTTTCAATCAATGTGAACATAGAGGCACGATAAACTTCCAGTGAAGAGAATTCCAACTTGAAAGGTCCTTTCAGAATTTTTCATCATCCCTCTTATAGAATCAGACGGTCATGCAGAACGGAAACAGACCCGTTGGACCAATCTGTTCACTCCGATCAGATATCAAATCTGATCCAGTCTCCCATTCGCCAGCATTTGGCCAATATCCCTCCTCTTTCAGATAATTTTTAAATGTGTGATTGTAACCGCTTTCAGCACTTCCTCTGACAGCACTTTCTGTACACATACCACTCTATGTGTGTAACATTTACCTTCAGGTCAATTCTAAATCATTTTCCCTCTCACCTTCAACCTATGTTCTCCTGTTATGGACTCCCCTACCCTGGGGAGCAGAACATGGCTGTTCAGAATATCCATGCTCCTGATGATTTTATAAATTCTATAATGTCACCCCTGAACTTCTGACACTCCAGGGGGAAACACCTCAACCTAATCAACCTCTCCCTAAAGCTCAAACCTCCAGAACTGGTATATCCATGTAAGTCATTTCTGCAGAAAACCGACTTGTGCGCATTATTCTTAAAGTGGCCTCACCAATATCCCATACAGATGCAACATGCCACCACAACCCTTATACACAATATTCTGACTGATTAAGGCAAATGTGCCAAGTGTGTTCTGCACCACTCTGTCTACCTGCGACTCCACTTTCAAGGAGCAACGTACTTGCAGCCTTAGGTCCCTGTGTTCCACAACACACCCCAGGACCTTACCATTAAGTGTATAATTCCTGCCCTGATTTGCCTTCTCAAAATGCAAAGCCTCGTATTTATCTAAATTAAAATTCATCTGTCACTCCTTGCCCCTTTGTCCTATCTATTTGTGGTCTCGTTGTACTCTGAGATTATCTACTACACCATCTTTCTGATGTCATCTGTAAACTTACTAAATATGGCCCCGATATTCACATCTAAATCCTTTACATAAATGCTGTAATGCCGTGAACTCAGTACTGATTCTTGCAGCGCACTGCTTCTCACAAGCCTCCAGTCTGAAAAATATCCCTCTTCCTTCAAGCCAATTGTGACTAGCTTCTTCTGTATCCCATGTGACTGAAACTGACTAATCTGTCTACCAATCAGAATGCAATACTAGCTATGAAGAGAGGCTGAGTAGGTTAGGTTTATTTTCACTAGAAAAAAGGAGATTGAGGGGGGACCGGATTGAGGTTTGCAAAATCATGAAGGGTATAGACAGCGTGCTTAGGGACGAGCTTTTTCCCAGGGTGAAGGATTCACTAACGAGAGGTTGTGCTTTCAAGGTGAAAGGTGGGATGTTTAAGGGGGATACATGCGGTAAGTACTTCACACAGAGGGTGGTGGGCATTTGGAATGCGTTGCTAGCAGATGTGGTGGAGGCAGGCACGGCAGATTCATTTAAGATTCGTCTGGACAGATGCATGAGTATGTGGGGAGCAGAGGGATACAGATGCTTAGGAATTGACCGACAGATTTAGACAGTGCAATTGGATCGGCTCGGGCTTGGAAGGAGAAGGGCCTGTTCTTGGGCTGTAAATTTTCTTTGCTCTTTGTTCTTTAAATGAACACCTTGCTGAGGTCCATGTGGACAATGTCTACCAAACTGCCTTCATCGATCTTCTTTATCACCTCTTCAAAAAACTCAACCAAATTAATGAGACATGATTTCCCATGCAAAAAGCCACGTTGTCTACTCCGATCAGCCCTTGCCTTCCCAAACGTATGTAAATGCTATCCCTCAGAATCCGCTCCAACAGCTTACCCACCACTGACATCAGGGTCACAGGTCTATAGTTCCCGCTTTTTGGGTCTCTGTTTCCTTTTCTAGTCCCAGTCCTCCACTGCTCACAACAAATGTCAAATGTAACCAGGTTGGTGATCTGGCCGATGATATCGGACTCAGACTGGGTCAGGGTAGTTTTAGGAACAAGTCAGGCTAGTTTCATTTAATCTGCTGAAACAACACGTTTATGATCAAGAACAGTGTTATTCAAACTATGATGGAAAGATGAATGGCAAGGTGTTTGGATATTGCAAATAGTTAATCAATAATTCCCTTTCGAAAAACACTGAAACACACACACACACAAAACGTTATTCTGCTTCTGAAGATATTGTACTCACACAGCTGCGAGCAATGGGATTTCATCCTGGGAGAGTTGTATTTTGCTGAATTCCCTTTGCTTTAGGCAGTGAGTAGATTCCAATGGATTCTTGTCAGGGATCACCCAAAGAGTACACAGTGGTTAGCACTGCTGCCTCACAGCACCAGGGACTTGGGGTCGATTCCAGCCTTGGGTGACTGTCTGTGTAGAGTTTGCACATTCTCCACATTTCTGTGTGAGCTTCTAGTGGGTGATGCCGTTTCCTACCACAGCTCAAACTGTGTAGGTTCGGTGGATTGTTCATGCTAAATTGTCCGTGGTGTTCAGCGGTTTCTAGGTTAGGTGCATTAGTCAGGGGGAAATGGGTTGGGAAGGTTGGTATGGACTTGTTGGGTCAAAGGGCCTGTTTCAACACTGCAGGGATTCCATAAAAATAAGAAAGGTAACGATGACTGTAGAGTTTTTTTTAGCTCGCACATATTGCTGTGATGAGGAACAATGAAGGAGAGAGAGTGCAATAGGCCATTCCTTCTCGGGCAGATTACATTTTCTCCCTCTCTGAGTTGAATCACACAGTAATGACATCCTCTCCCAAACTGGATCATGTGAGATCTCCGTGTACATTGCCCAAACTATGTCTCCATCACATTCCCTGTTCCATGTAGGTGCACCATTACTGCTGTCATGCACAGAGCTATACCCTGAGCAGAAAATGATCTCGGCCGATTTGAAATACGTTTACATGGCCCTGCATCATTATGAAATGAAATATTTAATTTATTCAGAATACCTGTGTTAAAATGAATGTATTTGTAAAGAAGTACAGAAATTGCTGGAAAAGCTCGGCAGGTCTGTCAGCATCCAGATGCCTTTTACATGCTGTAGTTGTATCAGCCTCCACCACTTCCTCTGGCAGCTCATTCCATACGCACACCACCCTCTGTGTGAAATGGTGCCCTTTAGGCCTCATCAAAACCTTTCCCCTCTCACTTTACCCAATTCCCTCTAGTTTTGGACACCCCTAAACTGGGGAAAAGCCCTGACTACTCATCCTATCCATGGCCATTCTGATTTTATAAATATTTACCGCTGCGAAATGTGATTTCAATCAACATGAATAGCTGTGCTTTCAGTCATCCTGGGCCTAAATTCTGAAATTCAATAGTGACACCTCTTCCTTCTCCATCAAGCCACAATTCTAAATCCATTTTAATCAGTTTGTTCAGATGTATCATGAGACACTTCTGTGGGATTTACACCTAGACTTTGGTGCCTGGGGGTAGGGACACTAGCATCACTCTGCAATACCCATAAAGCTGTAACAATATTCTCCTGTGTGTTTGTTCATCATATTGTCCTGACATGCTGTGACATACCTCTGCAACAGGCAGGACTTGAATCCAGGCCTTCTAGTCCAGAGCTAGGAACAGTACCACACAAGTTCAGGAATTGGAATCAAATCCAGAACTCTGGCTCAGAGACAGGGAGACGACCCACTACACTACCATACCCAGATTTTGGGTCATATTTTAGTGCCAGCTTTCAGCTCGGTGTGGATTTATTATGATCAGGTTGCCATTATTGAACTCCACAAAACACTTTATTTTATTAAACAAATGCAAGATATTTGTCTTAACTGTAGGATGATGAATGTACGTGCTATGCCATCGAAATTAACTATGAACGTCTTTAATCGCTATGTCTACAATATTAGGGAAAAATCCTGCAGGCTCACTCTGCCCAACGAAGGGTCTCAAATGGATATTTATTACTGAACACCAGAGACGGAGAAAAAGCATAATTTCTGGTCCCAAAACACCGATCAGTATTACCCAACCCTCACGTGTGTCTGCCCTCTTCATAAAACCATGAAATGATACCAAGCCGCTGATTACTCTCCAGCCATTTCTCCCCACTGACTGTATCTGCAATCTGTCCCTTCTCTTCCTAACCACACAAGACAATCCAAGCTCAGGGTCTTTGTGAAAATCAAGGCCGGAGTGTGCAGGACTCCTGGAGAAGGGGATGGGCATTTTAAAATAAAGGCGGAGGATGAGTTGGCAGCAATATCACACACTGGGCTGAGGGGTGGCAGATGGAGTTTAGTTTGGATTAATGCGAGGTATTGGATTTGGTAAATCAAACAAGAGCAGGATCTATACAATTAAAAGCAGGGCCTTTGGCAGTGTTGTAGAACAGAGACCCAGGCCGTCAGGTATAATTCTTTAAAATTTGCATCTCATATGGATAGTGTGGTTATAAAGGTGTTTAGCACACTTTCTTCATTGGTCAGACTTTTGAGTATCGGAATTGGGACGTCATGTTGTGGTTGTAAGGGACATTGGTGAGACCTCTTCTGGAATACTGTGTCCAGCCTGGTCATCCTGCCCACTCATTCCATAGGCACACCACCCTCTGGGTGAAAAAGCTGCCCCCCAGGTCACTTTTAAATGTTCTCCTCTAACCTAAGCCTATGTCCTCTTGTAGTGGACTCCCCATACCCTTATAACATACCTTGACTATTCACTTTGATATTATTGACCTTGATATTAAGCTGGAGAGGGTTCATAAGAGATTAACCTGATGTTGCTGGGAATGGACGGAGTGAGTGATAAGGAGAAGCTGGTAGGCTGAGACTTTTTCACTGGAGAGTATGATATTAAGAGGTAATTTTACAGGGGTTTATAAAATGATTAGCGGTGCAGATAACCTGGAAGGCCGATGTTTTTTTTTCCCTGAGTCGGGACTTCAAAACTGAGGGATATTTTAAGGTGCAAGGAAAAAAAATTACAAAAGACATGAGAGGTAAATATTTTAGACAGGATCTGGCTTGGGAGTGGAATCAACTTCCAGAGGAAGTGGTGAGAACAGGGACAGTTACAACGTTTAAAGGATATATAGATCAGTACATGGATAAGACATCAGTTTGGATGGTGCTGTGAGCAGCTGCCCTCTCCCTTCCCCTCTCTGAATGAATCTCCGTTGGCTTTCGTCCTCTGCCAATGCCTGTGCAGTGGCGTGGGGAGGCCTGCAGAGGGTGGCATTGCATCACTTTAAGCACCACAGAGACAGCCAGACCTGCCCCACACAGAGACACACATATATACACACAGCAATTGTTAGGACACGGCATTGAACTCATCTGGTAATTTAAACTAAACATAAATGAACTGTTAAAATATGGATGACAGCGAACTCCCAAATTCCACTGTTTAAAGAAAAACATCAATTTATTTTATAACTCTGATAGTGAACATTTTACATCAACTAATCACAACTCTGAGATCCCCACTAAAACTCTATATCAATATACTATTTCAATAAGACACTTATTAAAATTACATCGACTTAATTTCAAAAACACTCAGCAGCTGTTGTTTTCAGTGTTTTCTTTCCGCCTCCGATCTCCCTGGGTTATCTTCTTTCTTTTTAATGTGAATGTGTTTCATATGAAAAGGTACCTTTGATAGATTTTTTTAAAATCCAATTTCTGGGATCTGTTTTGATGGCATTTGCTCTGTTTGCAATTTTCAAATTGTCTGCTTTCTTAATATCCACAACATTGGATCATTTTTTGAAATCCAATAAATTCGAACTTGATTTGGTTTTAGTATCCTGTGGTATAATTTAAACTGATTGGTAAAATTCGAATTGTTGTCCAAACAATTCTTAGGAATCTATCTGTCTTAGGAATCTATTTCACAGCCAAATATGACATATTTTCAGTTGACCTTGACACACTGAGTCTGCCATCCTCTCATATACACAGGTGCTTTTAAGCTCTCAGTTCAGAACAGCATTTACACTCTCTTAAACGTACAGTACACACTTTCAACTTCATAACATTAATACCATGATGTCAATGATGATAAGAGAACCGATCCGGATTTCTCTTGCGCCATGGTTTGTCAATATTTCATTCAATGTGTCAGGTATGTGTCAGGACTTTTGTTAGTCTGTTGACAACATCTCATTATTCGACTCCGCCCATGGGAATATATCAGTATTTCATTTGCTCGCATACGTGTGGCAGGATTACAGTTATTTCATAGGGTCTGTGATGCTATAACAATCTCAATGTTTATAGATGGCAACAAATCTGGAAGAATTGTAAAGTCTATGGAGAACAGTGTGGAACTCTAACAGGACAATGCTACGTTTTTGTAGTGTTCAGATGTATGACAGATAGGATCAATGCAGAACAGTGTGAGGTGATGCACTTTGGTAGGAAAGACAATGAAAGACGGTTTGACACAGGCCATACTGTTGTATAGGGGCTGCAGGAACAGAGGGCCCTGGGTGTATATGAGCATAGATTGTTGAAGATGTCAGGACAGGTGGGGAGAGCAGTAACTATCACAGATTAGTTTCAGTATCTGAGCTGTTTACAGGAGAAGGTGTAGGAGGGAATCTCCCTACTCCCTTCCTGGTAGGTGGTGGTGACGATGTGTTGTGAGCCCACCCTCCTGCCCACTGAGACCGTGGGGATTCCATTTGTACCAGCTCGACACAAAAGGGAGATGGCATCAGGGCAATGACATCTACAAAATTCCATGCAAGGACTGCCACAAACACTACGTAGAACAAACAGGAAGAAAGTTAGCCATCAGGATACACGAACACCACCTAGCCACAAAAATACACGACCCTCTCTTCCTTGTTGCCCTACACACGGAAGAATAAAAACACCATTTCGACTGGGACAACACATCTATCCTGGGACAGGCTAAGCAAAGACATGCCAGAGAATTCCTAGAGGCCTGGCACTCCAACCACAACGCCATAAACAAACACATAGATCTAGACGTCATCCATCAATCCCTCAGAAAATGAACAGGAAATGACATCACCACAAACCAGGAACCCCATCCAGGAGAAAGATATAAATAGAAAGCAGGAGACAACAGCTTCACTTCACTTGGAGGTCACCACTGATGATGTTACCTAGCCAGGTAATGAAATGTCTGGATATCAAACCTACAGCTCAGCGAGCAAACATACACCCTAATTTCCCCTTGTCTGCCATGCTCGGGGTAAAATGTTCAGGGCAGCTCCATACTGAGAAAGCTCAACCATGTGCCTTTTAAAGATGGCACCAGTGTCAGGGATCACAGAACATCCAGGAGCACCCGGGCGATGGTGAGTACCTCCAAACATGATGGGTGGGAGAATCGGGCTGGTATTGAATGAGAGGGACACCATGGGGTGGGGTGGGTAGTTAATAAGATAAGGTAGCACCAGGAAGCTAGTTCAGCCTCGTGCAGACCATCCCTCTGTCACACTCAACGAAAATCAAAGATAAACTATTGTTAGAATCTGCCAAATGAGTCATAAATTCTGTTGAAACTAATTCCAGTTACAAAGATACATAACAAATGCTCGTCTGACTTCACACCAATATCCCTTTTCCCCATATTTCCTGGGAAGACAGGCTCATGTTACAGGATGCTATCAAAGTGTCTACATTTCAGAATTCTGCAAAATGGGAACACATCCTTCCATGACACTATCTCTCACTCTCCCCCTCTCTGTCTATACCTCAAACCCCGCCCATGTGGTGATATTTAAACTGATTCCCCCGCCACCTCTATGTGGCAGTGATGTTTACACCCACAGCACCCCCTTGTCATGGCATAATGGAAATATAGAACTTGAAGTGGATGGGAGCTGCACATCCTGTGATTTCCAGCATGGGCTGCAAATTTCCCCACGCTGGGCAGAGATCTAACACAGTGTTACTGAGCAATGCACTGGGGTGGTGTACACAGTCCTACATGCTGGGAGGGTAACTGCTCCAGGTTTACAGATCAATGCACTGGGATGGTGTACAGTCCTACATGCTGGGAGGGTAACTGCTCCTGGTTTACAGATCAATGCACTGGGGTGGTGTACACAGTCCTACATGCTGGGAGGGTAACTGCTCCTGGTTTACAGATCAATGCACTGGGGTGGTGTACAGTCCTACATGCTGGGAGGGTAACTGTTCCTGGGATAATTATGTGGTTTGTGTAGCTCCTTATGCTGGATGGAAATTTGTTTCAGTTTCACACATTAGTGCCCTGCTGTGGTCTGCACAGCTCTCAGTGCTGGACAGATATTTACTCCGGCTTCATATATCAATGCACTGCTGTGGTCTGCACATCTCCTGGTGCTGGACAGATATCTATTCCGAGTTTATAAATCAATGCATTGAGTGGTCTGCACAACTCCCGATGCGGGACAGATATCTAGTCTGGCTTTATAGATCAATGCCCTGCTGTGGTCTGCACTTCTCCTGGTTCTGGACAGATATCTATTCCGAGTTTATAGATCAATGCCCTGTTCTGATCTGTGCAGTGTTCCACTCTGTACAGGTTGCTGGGTTGTATTGTCAAGTGCAATGAATGAATCTGTACAGATTGCTGGGTTGTACAGAGCAGGACACTGGCCTGGTCTGCACAGTGTTTCACGGTGAACAGATATCCCCTCTGGATTTATGGTGTCTGGGCTGGTTCTGTGAGGTGGATTGAGAATGTGGTTTATCTAACCATTTCAGCTGATCTGGCAATGCCTTTAGTTCCTATTTTTATGGTTGGACCTTCGGTCTCTCACCCCATTAATGTTACAGTGTGTCCAGGCACAGTATATCATGACGGTGGGGTGTGTACGGGGGAAAGGTGATGGACAGGTCAAGGGGTTCCCCGGAACGTTCAGTTATAGACATTCTATAACTGCCATTCCCTGGAACGTTACGTCCCTGACATTCGATAACAAATTCCCCGGAACGTTCTGTCCCTGACATTGTTTGTGAACGGCCGGTCGTCAGTGAATTGAACAAACGATAAGATCCTGAGGGAAGCGATCCCATTCCAAGGAGAAGGGGACACTGTTCCGAAGGTCCCTCAGGCAGTTAAAGGGTGAATACGTTTTCCCTGCGTTTACATTTCTCCACGACACAGGATCAACCACAATTTAGAAATTCCCAAACTCCGTTTGTCTTCAGGAAACTGGGAGAGAATCCTTAAGGACAGCAACATTTCCACCCTCCCTTTTAGGAACTGGGAAGGAGTGACCTGTGTCTGCTCTCGAGTGATCGAGTGTGTGGGAATGTTCTCGAAACCATCCATCCTTATGGATGTGTCTCTGTGTGTTTGGGAGGAAGGGTTTATGTCACATTTTTGTCAGTAATTCCGACCTTCCCATTTGTTATTCCAGCTCCAATTATTTTAATAAATCCCTGAATATAGGGACACATTTGAAAATCTCACTGGGTCCCCGATCAAACGGGTCCCTTTGCCTCCAGGCTGATGGATAATGGTTTTGTTTTCCTTCCTCACAGTTAACGTAGTGACCATCTACGTCCTGCTTTATAAAGATTGTGGATTGTCTCCATGTGTAAGACGTTACCTGGGGGCCATGGCAGCGGCGGATCTCCTGGTCATTATCCTCGACCTGATCCTGAGACACATTCCCATTGTTTATCGGGAACAGTTTTATTTCCTGTACTCCGTCCCCGTGTGTAATATCCACGCCGTCCTGCTTTATGCAGCCACTGACTGCTCTGTCTGGTTCACCGTCACTTTCACCTTTGATCGGTTTGTGGCCATTTGTTCCCAGAAGCTGAAAAGTAAATATTGCAGTGAGAAAACGGCGGCTGTGGTTCTGGGAGCAGTGACTGTGCTGAGCTGTTTAAAGAACATTTCCTGGTATTTTATGCTCACGGCTTGGTATTGGCTGGGGAACGTCCCCTGGTTTTGTGAGATAACAGTCGCTGTTTGAGTCTCCATTGTCTGGGTCACAATCGAGTTCCTCCACCACATTCTAACCCCGTGTGTCCCATTTCTCCTGATTCTGCTGCTCAATGTTCTCACCATCAGACACATTTTAGTGACCAGCAGAGCCCGCAGGAGACTCCGCGCTCACACCAATGGGGACGCTCAGTCTGACACAGAAATGAGAAACCGAAAAAAATCCATCATTTTACTGTTTGTGATCTCGGCCAATTTCATCCTGTTATGGTCAACGTTAATGCTGTATTCTATATGGTACCGGATGTGATATATTGGATATCAGTCTGTGTATGTCCATCCCTCTGTGCTGGAATTGGGCTTCATGCTGCAGCTCCTCAGTTGCTGCACAAACACCGCGATTTATGCCGTGACCCAGACTAAGTTCAGGCAGCAGCTGAAGAATGTGCTGAAATATCCCTTCACCCAAATCCATCCTTCAATCAAATTCCCTCACTAATCAATCCATCCGGGATTTTCTCATTTCAGTCCAGTGTTTCAGCGATGGAGCAGCCTGTCACTGTGGTAACATAGTGAGTGTAGCGCTGGTTTGTCCGTCCTTATCCCCCAGGGGGTTACGGGACACATTTCAATGTTTCTCACAACTCAGGGGCCAGTGAGAAAAGGCACCATCCCACTGACTGTATCCATCACTTTCATTTGTAAACAATAAAAATGTTGATTAAAGCGTGCCGAGCAGCAGAGTGACCGATGTTGTTGTGTGTCTTTGTGTTGGAGAAGCTAAGCTGGAGAGAGACAGACTCAGCCCCAAGTCCTGGTCCTCAGGGAAGGGGAGGCCACCGGGCCCTGAGCTCAGGAGCTGGGTTTAACTCCTTCTGTCCCTGCTTTCCCTTCTGTGTCTCCCACTCCAACTTGGCTATCAGCAGAATTCACCTTGTTGTGCCATATACAATGTTGTGTAGAGCTGTTTGTCTAAGCATAAATATTGTTTTGCATTCGAGCTGATCTGTTTACACGTAAATATTACTGTGCATCGGACTATCTCAGTTTATTTAGAATTTTTTTGTATGGGAACTGTTTGTTTTTAAATACAAATATTGTTGTGGATGGGAAGTGTCCATGTTTATATTTAAATCGTATTTTGTTTTGGAGATGTTAATGCTTTTTCAGAAATATTGCTGTGCATTGGAATTGATATGAATTATATCCCAGACCACAACAACTCGCTGTATCAAAACATCTGCCCCCTTGATACCTTTTACTCAATTCGATGGGTCCTGATATCAAGGCAGACACATTTGCCTTGTGTGTCAGAGAGAGTAGTTACATTTCACTTAAACTCTTCCTCAATATCATTAAGAAGTGATTCATCAAAGAAACGACATGTTTTTACAGTTCAACCAAATAAAATAAAATTTTGTACAAAGTTAGGAAGATAGAATAATCTGCAGTGTATATGTCCATTCTGTTTCCCTTCAGTGTTATAAATCACACAACACCAGGTGTGATTTTTAACTCTGTACACCCCAGTCCAACACCGGCATCTCCAAATCATCCCTTCAGTGTTGTTATGGATTTGTTTGGACTGGGAACAGGGACTGCAGTTTAGAAATAATTGAATGAACAAAAGAAAGGAATTTAAAAATAAATTTCCTGGAATTTCTGCGAAGCTTCTGAAGTCTGCTCTAAACCCACTAGATGGCAGACTATTGTAAACTCCCCATGGAGCAGTCAGACAGACTCACAGCAATGTGCTCTGCCCCCACTAGAGGGCAGACTATTGTAAACTCCGCATGGAACAGTCAGACAGACTCACAGCAATGTGCTCTGCCCCCACTAGAGGGCAGACTATTGTAAACTCCCCATGGAGCAGTCAGACAGACTCACAGCAATGTGCACTGACCTCACTAGAGGGCAGACTACCCATGGATCAGTCAAACAGACTCACAGCAATGTGCTCTGCCCCCACTAGAGGGCAGACTATTGTAAACTCCGCATGGAACAGTCAGACAGATTCTGGACAGAGATCAGAATAAAATGACATTAAATGTATGCACTGAAGAATGCAGGATGAGTGAATTGCTGACCATCACAGCGACATTGAAATACACAGGCATCACTGCAGAGCAGTTGACCAGAGGCTAGAAACATTAATAAGCATGCACAGCAAGATCCCACAAGCAGCAATCTAACCCCACACACATCGTAGGTGATGCTGGTTAACGGTTGACGTATTTTTGTCAAATCCCAAGGCCTCAGTTACCTTATCCCCAGGCTTCAAACTTGTTCAAAAATGACAGGGCCACAATCCGATAGGACCCGGTTACCCAGAGGTCCTGGTAAAGGCCAGCGCCTTCCCCAGAGAGAGGAGATTAAACCTCTGGGTAATACACAGACAAAACTCACCTGGGCCCAACAGTCTGCAGCCTGTCAAACAGGCCTCAGGTCTGCATTTCCCCCTCTGGAGAAAGCTCTTGTTTGAAAGTTTCCTGCTCCCAAACACACACTTTTCAGATCGTCAAGTGGCCAGGAAGATCCCTTTGGGAGGAAAGAGGCAGCATTAGTGGGAAGGCTGAGCAGGAAAATCTTTCACAGGGAGATAGCACAGCAAGATCCAAGGTTTTCCCCTCTCAGTGAAAAAGACAGTTTCTCAGCAACATCCAAACACAAACACGTCGGGTGATGAGTTGAGTTTTCACGTTGAAAAGTTTTTGAAATGATGGTTTAGCTGATTCAACCACTCATTGCCTCAACGATGGCATTAGGGCAACTGATGCACAAGTGACAGTGCTGCAGGAGCTCTGTGTGTGTGTGTGACAGAGTGAGACCATGCCTCTGTGTGTGTGAGATAGTGAGACCATGTCTCTGCGTGTGTGAGGTAGTGAGACCATGTCCCTGTGTGTGTGAGATAGTGAGACCATGTCCCTGCGTGTGTGAGGTAGTGAGACCATGCCTCTGTGTGTGTGAGATAGTGAGACCATGCCTCTGTGTGTGTGAGATAGTGAGACCATGTCCCTGTGTGTGTGAGATAGTGAGACCATGTACCTGCGTGTGTGAGGTAGTGAGACCATGTCTCTGCGTGTGAGAGAGAGAGAGAGACCATGTCCCTGTGTGTGTGAGATAGTGAGACCATGTCCCTGCGTGTGTGAGATAGTGAGACCATGTCCCTGTGTGTGTGAGATAGTGAGACCATGCCTCTGCATGTGTGAGGTAGTGAGACCATGTCTCTGCGTGTGAGAGAGAGAGAGAGAGACCATGCCTGTATGTGTGTGAGAGAGCGTGAGATCATGCCTCTGTGCATGAGAGAGAGAGAGTGAGACTGTGTGTGTGTGTTTCTATCTGAGTGCCCAGTTTCTGCGTCAATGCTGTCCCTCCATAATGTAACTGTGTATAAACTTCGTATTTATGTCCCTGTCGAGGTAAGCACATGCACAATCGGTATTTCTCTCGCGCAGGCTCATACTGTCTTTCCCCCATCTGAGTGAGTGTTGTACTGTAAGACGGTCAGTACTGAGGGAGCTCTGCACTGCCAGAGGGTCAGTACTGAGTGAGTGCTGCACTGTCAGCGGGTTACTACTGAAGGAGCTCTGCACTGTCAGAGGGTCAGTACTGAGGGAACGCTGCACTGTCAGTGGGTCAGTACTGAGTGAGTGCTGCACTGTCAGGGAGTCAGTACTGAGGGAGCTCTGCACTGTCAGAGGTTCAGTACTGAAGGAGTTCTGCACTGTCAGAGGGTCAGTACTGAGGGAGTGCTGCACTGTCAGAGGGTCATTACTAGGGAACGCTGCACTGTTGGTCTGTCAGTGCTGAGGGAGTGCTACACTTTCAAAGGGTCAGTGCTGAGAGAGCACTGCACTGTCAGAGGGTCAGAACTAAAGGAGTGCTACACTGTCAGAGGTTTGGTACCAAGGAAATGCCACACTGTCGGAGGGTCAGTTCTGAGAGAGTGCCACTGTCGGAAGGTCAATACTCAGGGAGCACCACACAACCAGATGATCAGTACTGAGGGATCGCTGCACTGTTGGAAGGTCAGTACCGAGGCAGTTCCGCAATGTCAGAGGTTCTTTACTGAGTGAATGCTGCAATGTCAGAGGGTCAGTACAGAGGGAGTGCTGCACTATTGGTCAGTCAGTGCTGAGGGAATGCCTTACTGTCGGAGGGTCAGTACTGTGGGAATGCTGCACTCTGGGAGTGACAGTAATGAGGGAGCACCACACTGTCAGAGGTTCAGCACTGAGAGTTTGCCACACTGTCGGACAGTCAATAATCAGGGAGCACCACATAATCAGAGGTCAGTACTGAGGGAGAGCTGCACTGCCAGATCATGAATATTGAGGGAATGCTTCACTGTTAGAGAGTCAGTAAGGAGGGAGTTCTGCACTGTTGGTCAGTCAGTGCTGAGGGAATGGCGCACTGTCGGAGCAGCAGCACTGTGAGAGGTCAGTACCGAGGGAGTGTCAGACTGTCAAAGGTTCAGTCCTCAGGGAATGCTACACTGTCAGAGGGTCAGTACTGAGGGAGCGCTGCACTGTCAGAGGGTCAGTACTGAGGGAGCTCTGCACTGTCAGAGGGTCAGTACTGAGTGAGTGAAGCACTATTGGTCAGTCAGTGCTAAGGGAATGCCGCACTGTTGGAGGTTTAGTGCTGAGGGAGTGTTTCATTGTCAGAGGGTCAGTACTGAGGGTGTTCTGCACTGTTGGTCGATCAGTGCTTAGGGAATGCCGCACTGTCGGAGGTTTAGTACTGAGGGAGCACTGCATTGTCAGAGGGCCAGTAGTGTAGGAGTGCCATATTGTTTTAGGATCAGTACTGAGGGTTTGCCGCTCTGCCGGAGTGAGAGTACTGAGGGAATACCGTTGTGGGAGGTTCAGAACTGAGGGAGCAACACTCTGTCAAAGGGTCATTTGAGAGGGAACGCCACACTATCAAAGTGCCGTACTGAAGGAGTGCTGCTGCTATCAGAGGGTCAGTACTGAGGGTGCACACACTGTCAGAGGGTTAGGACTGAGGGAGTGCTGCACTGTGAGCGGGTCAGTACTGTGGGAGTGCTGCACTGTCGGAAGGTCAGCACCAAGGGAGTTCCACACAGAAGTTCTTGACTGAGGGAGAGATGCAATGTCGGAGGGTCAGTACTAAGGGAGTGTGGGACTGTCAAAGGGTGGGTACTGAGAGAGTGCTGCATTGTTAGTCTGTACTGAGGAAGCGTTACACTGTCAGAGGGTCAGTATGGAGCGAGTGCTGTACTGTCAGAGGGTCAGTACTGAGGGAGTGCTACACTGTCAGAGGGTCAGTATGGAGCGAGTGCTGCACTGTCAGAGGGTCAGTACTGAGGGAGTGCTACACTGTCCGAGCGCAGTACCGAGAGAGTACTGCGCTGTCTGAGAGTTAATACTGAGCAAGTACTACACTGTCAGAGGGTTAGTACTGGGGGTGTACCATATGGTCTTACGGTCAGTACTGAGGTTTTGCTGCACTGCCGGATGGACAGTACTGAGGGAACGCTGCTGTGTTGTAGGTTCAGAACTGAGGGAGCGCTGCACTGTCAGTGGGTCAGTACTGAGTGGTGCCACACTGTCAGAGAGTCAGTACTGAGGGCATGTTGCACTGTCAGAGAGTCTTTACTGAGTGTGAGTGCTGAACTGTCAGTAAATAGTGTCGGAGATTCAGAACTGAGGGAATATCGCAATGTTGGAACGTCAGTAGTAAGGGAGTTCCGCACAGTCAGAGGGTCTTTACTGAGTGAGTGCTGAACTTTAATCGGGTCAGTATTGAGACAGTGCTGCAATGTCAGAGGTTGGTACAGAGGGTGGGTTGCAACATTACAGGGTCAGCACCGAGGGAGGTCCGCGTAGTCAGAGTGTCGTTACTGAGTGAGTTCTGCGCCATCAGCGGGTCAGTGCAGAGGATGTGCTGCTGTGTCAGAGGGTCAGTACTGAGGGATTGCCGCGCTGTCAGAGGGTCAGTGCTGAGGGAGCGCTATACTGTCAGAGCGTCAGAATGGAGCAAGTACTGCACAGTTGGAGGTCAGTACTGAGGGAGTGCTGCATCGTCAGAGGGTCAGTACTGAGGGAGTGCTTCACTCTCAGAGGTTCAGTACCGAGAGAGAGTACTACACTGTCTGAGAGTTAGTACTGAGCGAGGGCCGCACTTTCAGAGAGTTACTACAGAAGGAATGCTGCCCTGTCAAAGGGTCAGGACTGAGGGTGTGCTGCACGGTTCGTCGGTCAGTGCTAAGGGAGTGCTGTACTGTCAGAGGGTCAACACTGAGGGAGTGCTGTATTGTCAGAGGGTCAGTACTGAGAACACGGCACTGTCAATGGATCGGTGCTGAGGGAGCACTGCACTGTCAGAGGGTCAGTATTGAGACAGCATGACACTGTCAATGTGTCAGTATGATTTGGAGATGCCGGTGTTGGATTGATATGTACAATGTTAAAAATCACACAACACCAGGTTATAGTCCAACAGGTTTAATTGGAAGCACACTAGCTTTCGGAGCGATGCTCATCCATCAGGTGATAGTGGAGGGCTCGATCGTAACACAGAATTTATACCAAAAAATTTACAGTGAAATGTAACTGAAATTATACATTGAAAAATTGATTATCTGTTAAGTCTCTCATCTGTTAGAATACAGTGATAGTTTCACTTCTTTCATGTGTAAATCACAAAACCCTTTGTTTTGAAGTTACATTCTCGGGTTAGCTCTTAACAATGGTGATAGGTAGACAATATGTTGAAGGTGTTAGCCCCCTGTGTTCACTATCTATGACCTGATGTTTAGATTGATTCTAATCTAAAAAGTGAGATAATGGAGTTTTACAAAAATTTATGCAGTTTTTGAGCAAAGTACAATGTAACACTGCAAGTACAAATTCACCTCACAAAATATATCTGTGCATGTGGGTCTTTGTCTTTGTGTGTGTCAGTCTGAGGTGGGTGTTGTGAGTGTGAGAAAGTGGATGTGTGTGTAGTGAGTGCAGAGTCTCTTAGGTCTGTGAGGGGGTGCATCTGTGAGTGTGGGAGTGTGTGTGTCTGTAAGGGTGTGTGTGGATGTCTGTGTGCGTGTCTGTGTGTACCTGTGTACGTCTGTATGTGAGAGAGTGTGTATGAAGGAGAATCTGTGTGTGTGTAATGGAAGGGTGGTCACCTGTAATGTGACATAAACCCCAGGTCCCAGTTGATGCCCTCTGTATGGGTAATAGGTCAAAATGAGGGAGTGTTGTACTGTCAGATAGTCAGTAATACTGGAGTGCTGCACTGTCAGAGAGTCAGTGCTGAGGGAGTTCTGCACTGTCAGAAGGGCAGTACTGAGGGAGGGCCTAACTGTCAGGAGTTTAGTTCGGAGGGAGGGCCGCACTCTCAGGAGTTTAGTACTGAGGGAGGGCCACACTGTCAGGAGTTTAGTACTGAGGGAGGGCCGCACTGTCAGGTGTTTAGTACTGAGGGAGGGCTGCACTGTCAGGAGTTTAGTACTGAGGGAGGGCCGCACTGTCAGGTGTTTAGTACTGAGCGAAGGCCGCACTCTCAGGAGTTGAGTACAGAGGGAGGGCCGCACAGTCATGAGTTGAGTACTGAGGGAGGGCCGCACAGTCAGGAGTTTAGTTCTGAGCGACGGCCGCAGTGTCAGGAGTTTAGTTCTGAGGGAGGGTCAGACTGTCAGCAGTTCAGTACTGAGAGAGGAACACACTGTCAGGAGTCTAGAACTGAGGTAGGACCGCACTGTCAGGAGTTTTGTACTGAAGGAGGGAGACACTCTCAGGAGTTTATTACTGAGGGAGGGCCGCACTGTCAGGTGTTTAGTAATGAGGGAGGGACACACTGTCAGTTGTTTAGTGCGGAGGGAGGGCCGCAATGTCAGTCTTTTGTGCTGATGGAGGGCAGCACTGTCAGGCGTTTAGTTCTGAGGGAGGGCCACACTGTCAAGAGTTTAGATCTGAGGGATGGCTGCACTGTCAGGTGTGTTTGTACTTAGGGTTCGCAGTGTCAGGAGTTTAGTTCTGAGGGAGGGTCAGACTGTCAGCAGTTCAGTACTGAGAGAGGAACACACTGTCAGGAGTTTAGGACTGAGGTAGGGCTGCACTGTCAGGAGTTTTGTACTGAGGGAGGGAGACAATCTCAGGTGTTTAGTACTGAGGGAGGGCGGCACTGTCAGGAGTTTAGTCCTGATGGAGGGCCGCAGTGTCAGGAGATTAGTTCTAAGGGAGGGCCGCACTCTCAGGAGCTTAGTACTAAGCGAGGGCTAAACTGTCAAGAATTTAGTCCTGAAGTAGGGCCGTACTGTCAGGTGTTTAGTTCTGAGGGTGGGCCGCACTCTCAGGAGATTAGTACAGAGCGAGGGCTGCAATGCTAAGAGTTTAGTTCTGAGGGAGGGCCGCACCGTCAGGAGCTTAGTACTGAGGGAGGGCCGCATAGTCAGGAGTTTAGTTCTGAGGGAGGTCCGCACTGTCAGGAGTTTAGTACTGAGGGAGTGCTGCACTGTAAGGAGTTTAGTTCTGAGAGAGGGCTGCACTTTCAGGAGTTTCGTCCTGAGGGAGGGCCGAACTGTCAGGAGCTTTGTACTGAGGGAGGGCCGCACTGTCAGGAGCTTTGTACTGAGGGAGGGCCGAACTGTCAGGATTTTAGTTCTGAGGGAGGGCCGCACTGTCAGGAGTTTCGTCCTGAGGGAGGGCCGCACTGTCAGGAGCTTTGTACTGAGGGAGGGCCGAACTGTAAGGAGTTTAGTTCTGAGGGAGGGCTGCACTTTCAGCAGTTTCGTCCTGAGGGAGGGCTGCACTGTCAGCTGTTTAGTACTGAGGGAGGGCTGCACTGTCAGCTGTTTAGTTCTGAGGGAGGGCAAACCTGTCAAGAATTTAGTACTGAGGGAGGGCCGTACTGTCAGGCGATTAGTTCTGAGGGAGGGCCGCACTCTCAGGAGTTTAGTACAGAGTGAGGGCTGCAAAGTCAGGAGTTTAGTTCTGAGGGAGGGCCGCACTGTCAGGAGCTTTGTTCTGAGGGAGGGCCGCACTGTCAGGAGATTAGTTCTGAGGGAGAGCCGCACTGTCAGGTGTTTAGTACTGAGGGAGGGCCGCACTCTCAGGAGTTTAGTTCTGAGGGAGGGCTGCACTTTCAGGAGTTTCGTCCTGAGGGAGGGCCGAACTGTCAGGAGCTTTGTACTGAGGGAGGGCCGCACTGTCAGGAGTTTAGTTCTGCGGGAGGGCCGCAATGTCAGGAGTTTAGTTCTGAGGGAGGGCCGCACTGTCAGGAGTTTAGTTCTGAGGGAGGGCCGCACTGTCAGGAGCTTTGTACTGAGGGAGGGCCACACTGTCAGGAGTTTAGTGCTGAGGGAGGGCCACACCGTCAGGTGTTTAGTTCTGAGGGAGTGCCACACTGTCAGACTTTTAGTACTGAGGGATGGTCGCTCTGCCAGGAGTTTAGTTCTGAGGGAGGGCCACACTGTCAGAATTTTGGTAATGAGGGATGGGCGCACAGTCAGGTGTTTAGTACTGCGTGAGGGCAGCTGTGTCAGGTTTTTAGTACTGAGGGAGTGCTGCACTGTCAGAAGTTTAGTACTGAGTGATGGCCACACTGTCAGGAGTTTAGTTCTGAGGGAGGGCTGCACTGTCAGGTCTTTTGTACTGATGTGGGGCCGCACTGTCAGGTGTTTAGTTCTGAGGGAGGGCCAAACTGTCGGAAGATTACTAATGAGGGAGAAGTGTAGTTTTGAGCGAGAGCCACACTATCAAGACTTTATTACTGAGGGAGGGCCACACCGTCAAGAGTTTAGTACTGAGAGATGGCTGCACTGTAAGGAGTTTAGTACTGAGGGAGGTCCGCACTGTCAGACGTTTAGTACAGAGGGAGGGCTGCACTGTCAGCTGTTTAGTACTGAGGGAGGGCCACTCTGTCAGCTGTTTAGTTCTGAGGGAGGGCAAACCTGTCAAGAATTTAGTACTGAGCGAGGGCCAAACTGTCAAGAATTTAGTCCTGAGGTAGGGCCGTACTGTCAGGCGATTAGTTCTGAGGGAGGGCCGCACTCTCAGGAGTTTAGTACAGAGCGAGGGCTGCAATGTCAGGAGTTTAGTTCTGAGGGAGGGCCGCACTGTCAGGAGTTTAGTTATGAGGGAGGGCCGCACTGTCAGGAGCTTTGTACTGAGGGAGGGCCGCACTGTCAGGAGTTTAGTACTGAGGGAGTGCTGCACTGTCAGAAGTTTAGTGCTGAGGGAGGGCCACACTGTCAGGTGTTTAGTTCTGAGGGAGTGCCACACTGTCAGACTTTTAGTACTGAGGGATGGTCGCTCTGCCAGGAGTTTAGTTCTGAGGGAGGGCCACACTGTCAGAAGTTTAGTAATGAGGGATGGGCGCACAGTCAGGAGTTTCGTACTTCGTGAGGGCCGCAGTGTCAGGTTTTTAGTACTGAGGGAGTGCTGCACTGTCAGAAGTTTAGTACTGAGGGAGCGCTGCACTGTCAGGAGTTTAGTACTGAGGGAGGGCCGCTCTCTCAGGAGTTTAGTACAGACGGAGGACAGCACTGTCAGGAGTGTAGTACTGAGGGAAGGCCGGACAGTCAGGAGTTTAGTTCTGGGGAAGGTTCGCAGTGTCAGGAGTTTAGTTCTGAGGGAGGGTCAGACTGTCAGCAGTTCAGTACTGAGAGAGGAACACACTGTCAGGAGTTTAGGACTGAGGTAGGGCCGCACTGTCAGGAGTTTTGTACTGAAGGAGGGAGACACACTCAGGAGTTTAGTACTGAGGGAGGGCCGCACTGTCAGGTGTTTAGTAATGAGGGAGGGACACACTGTCAGTTGTTTAGTTCGGAGGGAGGGCCGCATTGTCAGGTGTTTATTACTGAGGGAGAGCAGAACTTTCAGGAGTTTTGTACTGAGGGAGGGCCGCAGTGTCAGGAGTTTAGTTATGAGGGAGAGCCGCACTGTCAGGTGTTTCGTACTGAGGGAGGGCCACACTGTCAGGAGTTTAGTTCTGGGGGAGGGCCGCACTGTCAGGAGTTTAGTTCTGGGGGAGGGCCGCACTGTCAGGAGTTTAGTTATGAGGGAGAGCCGCACTGTCAGAAGTTTAGTACTGTGGGAGGGCCGCACTGTCAGGAGTTTAGTACTGAGGGAGTGCTGCACTGTCAGGAGTTTAGTACTGCATGAGGGCCGCACTGTCAGGTTTTTAGTACTGAGGGAGAGCTGCAGTGTCAGAAGTTTAGTGCTGAGGGAGGGCCACACTCTCAGGTGTTTAGTTCTGAGGGAGGGCCACACTGTCAGAAGTTTAGTACTGAGGGATGGTCGCTCTGCCAGGAGTTTAGTTCTGAGGGAGGGCCACACTGTCAGAAGTTTAGTAATGAGGGTTGGGCGCACAGTCAGGTGTTTAGTATTGCGTGAGGGCCGCAGTATCAGGTTTTTAGTACTGAGGGAGTGCTGCACTGTCAGAAGTTTAGTACTGAGTGAGGGCCACACTATCATGTGTTTGGTTCTGAGGGAGGGCCACACTGTCGGAAGATTACTAATGAGGGAGGGCCGCACTGGCAGAAGTGTAGTTTTGAGCGAGAGCCACACTATCAAGAATTTATTACTGAGGGAGGGCCACACCGTCAAGAGTTTAGTACTGAGGGATGGCTGCACTGTCACGTCTTTTGTACTAAGGGAGGGCTGCACTGTCAGGTGTTTAGTTCTGAGGGAGGGCCACACATTCCGAAGATTACTAATTGGGAGAGCAGCACTGTCAGAAGTGTAGTTCTGAGGGTGGGCCACACTGTCAAGAGTTTAGCACTGACTTTGGGCCATACTGTCAGGTGTTTAGTTCTGAGGGTGGGCCGCACTCTCAGTAGTTTAGAAGAGAGCGAGGGCTGCACTGTCAGGAGTTTACTTCTGAGGGAGGGCCGCGCTGTCTAAATTTAGTATTGAGGGAGGGCCGCACTGTCAGGAATTTAGTACTGAGGGAGGGCCGCGCTGTCAGGAGTTTAGTACTAAAGGAGTGCCGCAGTGTCAGGAGTTTACTTCTGAGGAAGGGCCGCACTGTCAGGTGCTTAGTACTGAGGGAGGGCCGCACTGTCAGGCGTTTAGTACTGAGCGAGGGCCAAACTGTCAAGAATTTAGTCCTGAGTTTGGGCCGTACTGTCAGGTGTTTAGTTCTGAGGGAGGTCCGCACTCTCAGGAGTTTAGTACAGAGCGAGGGCTGCACTGTCAGGAGTTTAGTACTAAGGGAGGGGCTCACTGTCAGGAGTTTAGTACTGAGGGAGGGCCGCACTGTCAGGAGATTAGTACTGAGGGAGGGCCGCACTGTCAGAAGTTTAGTAATGAGGGATGGGCGCACAGTCAGGAGTTTAGTACGACGTGAGGGCCGCACTGTCAGGAGATTAGTACTGAGGGAGTGCTGCACTGTCAGAAGTTTAGTACTGAGGGAGCGCTGCACTGTCAGGAGTTTAGTACTGAGGGAGGGCCGCTCTCTCAGGAGTTTAGTACAGACGGAGGTCAGCACTGTCAGGAGTGTAGTACTGAGGGAAGGCCGGACAGTCAGGAGTTTAGTTCTGAGGAAGGTTCGCAGTGTCAGGAGTTTAGGTCTGAGGCAGGGTCAGACTGTCAGCAGTTCAGTACTGAGAGAGGAACACACTGTCAGGAGTTTAGGACTGAGGTAGGGCCGCACTGTCAGGAGTTTTGTACTGAAGGAGGGAGACACACTCAGGAGTTTAGTACTGAGGGCGGGCCGCACTGTCAGGTGTTTAGTAATGAGGGAGGGACACACTGTCAGTTGTTTAGTTCGGAGGGAGGGCCGCATTGTCAGCTGTTTATTACTGAGGGAGGGCCGCACTTTCAGGAGCTTTGTACTGAGGGAGGGCCACACTGTCAGAAGCTTTGTACTGAGGGAGGGCCGCACTGTCAGAAGCTTTGTACTGAGGGAGGGCCGCACTGTCAGGAGTTAAGTTATGAGGGAGAGCCGCACTGTCAGGTGTTTAGTACTGAGGGAGGACCACACTGTCAGGAGTTTAGTTCTGAGGGAGGGCCGCACTGTCAGGAGTTTAGTTATGAGGGAGAGCCGCACTGTCAGGTGTTTAGTACTGAGGGAGGGCCGCACTCTCAGGAGTTTAGTTCTAATGGAGGGCAGCACTTTCAGGAATTTAGTTCTGAGGGAGGGCCGCACTGTCAGGAGCTTTGTACTGAGGGAGGGCCGCACTGTCAGGAGTTTAGCTCTGAGGGAGGTCCGCACTGTCAGAAGATTAGTACTGAGGGAGGGCCGCACTGTCAGATGTTTAGTACTGAGCGAGAGCTGCAGTGTCAGAAGTTTAGTGCTGAGGGAGGGCAACACTGTCAGGTGTTTAGTTCTGAGGGAGGGCCACACTGTCAGAAGTTTAGTTCTGAGGGAGGGCCACACATTCCGAAGATTCCTAATTGGGAGAGCAGCACTGTCAGAAGTGTAGTTCTGAGGGTGGGCCACACTGTCAAGAGTTTAGCACTGAGTTTGGGCCATACTGTCAGGTGTTTAGTTCTGAGGGAGGGCCGCACTCTCAGTAGTTTAGAAGAGAGCGAGGGCTGCACTGTCAGGAGTTTACTTCTGAGGGAGGGCCGCGCTGTCTAAATTTAATACTGAGGGAGGGCCGCGCTGTCAGGAATTTAGTACTGAGGGAGGGCTGCGCTGTCAGGAGTTTAGTACTAAAGGAGTGCCGCAGTGTCAGGTGTTTAGTTCTGTGGAAGGGCCGCACTGTCAGGTGCTTAGTACAGAGCAAAGGCCAAACTGTCAAGAATTTAGTCCTGAGTTTGGGCCGTACTGTCAGGTGTTTAGTTCTGAGGGAGGTCCGCACTCTCAGGAGTTTAGTACTGAGGGAGGGCCGCACTGTCAGGAGTTTAGTACTAAGGGAGGGGCTCACTGTCAGGAGTTTAGTACTGAGGGAGGGCCGCACTTCAGGTGATTAGTACTGAGGGAGGGCCGCACTGTCAGGAGTTTAGTACTGAGGGAGGGGCTCACTGTCAGTAGTTTAGTACTGAGGGAGCGGCGCACTGTCAGGAGATTAGTACTGAGGGAGGGCCGTGCTGTCAGGAGTTTAGTACTGAAGGAGTGCCGCACTGTCAGGAGTTTAGTTCTGAGGAAGGGCCGCACTGTCAAGAGTTCAGTACTGAGCGAGGGCCAAACTGTCAAGAATTTAGTCCTGAGGTAGGGCCGTACTGTCATGTATTTAGTTCAGAGGAGGGCCGCACTCTCAGGAGTTTAGTACAGAGGGAGGGCCTCACTGTCAGGAGCTTAGTACTGAGGGAGGCCGCACTGTCAGGAGCTTAGTTCTGAAAACGGGCCGCACTGTCAGGAGCTTACTTCTGAGGGAGGGCCACACTTTCAGGAGTTTAGTACTGATGGAGGTCCGCACTGTCAGACGTTTAGTACAGAGGGAGGGCTGCACTGTCAGCTGTTTAGTACTGAGGGAGGGCCACTCTGTCAGCTGTTTAGTTCTGAGGGAGGGCAAACCTGTCAAGAATTTAGTACTGAGCGAGGGCCAAACTGTCAAGAATTTAGTCCAGAGGTAGGGCCGTACTGTCAGGCGATTAGTTCTGAGGGAGGGCCGTACTGTCAGGTGTTTAGTACAGAGCGAGGGCTGCAATGTCAGGAGTTTAGTACTGACGGAGGGCCACACTGTCAGGAGCTTTGTACTGAGGGAGGGCCGCACTGTCAGGAGATTTGTACTGAGGGAGGGCCGCACTGTCAGGAGTTTAGTTATGAGGGAGAGCCGCACTGTCAGGTATTTAGTACTGAGGGAGGGCCGCACTCTCAGGAGTTTATTTCTGAGGGAGGGCCGCACTGTCAGGTGTTTAGTTCTGAGGGAGGGCTGCACTTTCAGGAGTTTAGTTCTGAGGGAGGGCCGAACTGTCAGGAGTTTAGTTCTGAGGGAGGACCGCACTGTCAGGAGTTTAGTTCAGAGGGAGGGCCACACTGTCAGAAGTTTAGTTCAGAGGGAGGGCCACACTGTCAGAAGTTTAGTACTGGGGGAGGGCCGCACTGTCAGATGTTTAGTACTGAGGGAGTGCTGCACTGTCAGGAGTTTAGTACTGCATGAGGGCCGCACTGTCAGGTTTTTAGTACTGAGGGAGTGCTGCACTGTCAGAAGTTTAGTGCTGAGGGAGAGCGACACTGTCAGGTGTTTAGTTCTGAGGGAGGGCCACACTGTCAGAAGTTTAGTAATGAGGGATGGTCGCTCTGCCAGGAGTTTAGTTCTGAGGGAGGGCCACACTGTCAGAATTTTGGTAATGAGGGATGGGCACACAGTCAGGTGTTTAGTACTGCGTGAGGGCAGCTGTGTCAGGTTTTTAGTACTGAGGGAGTGCTGCACTGTCAGAAGTTTAGTACTGAGTGATGGCCACACTGTCAGGAGTTTAGTTCTGAGGGAGGGCTGCACTGTCAGGTCTTTTGTACTGATGTGGGGCCGCACTGTCAGGTGTTTAGTTCTGAGGGAGGGCCAAACTGTCGGAAGATTACTAATGAGGGAGAAGTGTAGTTTTGAGCGAGAGCCACACTATCAAGACTTTATTACTGAGGGATGGCCACACCGTCAAGAGTTTAGTACTGAGAGATGGCTGCACTTTCAGGAGTTTAGTACTAAGGGAGTACCGCACTGTCAGACGTTTAGTACAGAGGGAGGGCTGCACTGTCAGCTGTTTAGTACTGAGGGAGGGCCACTCTGTCAGCTGTTTAGTTCTGAGGGAGGGCCACACATTCCGATGATTACTAATTGGGAGAGCAGCACTGTCAGAAGTGCAGTTCTGAGGGTGGGCCACACTGTCAAGAGTTTAGCACTGAGTTTGTGCCGTACTGTCAGGGGTTTAGTTCTGAGGGTGGGCCGCACTCAATGTAGGTTAGTAGAGAACGAGGGCTGCACTGTCAGGAGTTTACTTCTGAGGGAGGGCCGCGCTGTCAGGAATTTAGTACTGAGGGAGGGCCGCGCTGTCAGGAATTTAGTACTGAGGGAGGGCCGCGCTGTCAGGAGTTTAGTACTAAAGGAGTGCCGCAGTGTCAGGAGTTTAGTTCTGAGGAAGGGCCGCACTGTCAGGAGCTTAGTACTGAGGGAGGGCTGCACTGTCAGGGGTTTAGTACTGATGGAGGGCCACAGTGTCAGCTGTTTAGTACTGAGGGAGGGCTAAACTGTGAAGAATTTAGTCCTGAGGTAGGGCCGTACTGTCAGGTGTTTAGTTCTGAGGGTGGGCCGCACTCTCAGGAGTTTAGTAGAGAGTGAGGGCTGCACTGTCAGGAGTTTAGTACTGAGGGAGGGCCGCACTGTCAGGAGTTTAGTACTAAGGGAGGGGCTCACTGTCAGGAATTTAGAACTGAGGGAGGGCCGCACTGTCAGGAGATTAGTACTGAGGGAGGGCCGCACTGTCAGGAATTTAGTACAGACGGAGGGCCGCACTGTCAGGAGTTTAGTACTAAGGGAGGGGCTCACTGTCAGGAGTTTAGTACTGAGGGAGGGCCGCACTGTCAGGAGATTAGTACTGAGGGAGGGCCACACTGTCAGGAGTTTAGTACTGAGGGAGGGGCTCACTGTCAGGAGTTTAGTACTGAGGGAGTGCTGCACTGTCAGGAGTTTAGTACTAAGGGAGGGGCTCACTGTCATGAGTTTAGTACAGAGGGAGGGCCGCACTGTCAGGAGATGAGTACTGAGGGAGGGCCGCGCTGTCAGGTTTTTAGTACTGAAGGAGTGCCGCAGTGTCAGGAGTTTAGTTCTGAGGAAGGGCCGCACTGTCAGGAGTTTAGTACTGAGCGAGGGCCAAACTGTCAAGAATTTAGTCCTGAGGTGGGGCCGTACTGTCAGGTATTTAGTTCTGAGGGAGGGCCGCACTCTCAGTAGTTTAGTACAGAGGGAGGGCCGCACTGTCAGGAGCTTAGTTCTGAGGGCGGGCCGCACTGTCAGGTGTTTAGTTCTGAGGGAGGGCCACACTTTCAGGAGTTTAGTTCTGAGGGAGTACTGCACTGTCAGGAGTTTAGTACAGAGGGAGGGCTGCACTGTCACCTGTTTAGTACTGAGGGAGGGCAAACCTGTCAAGAATTTAGTACTGAGCGAGGGCCAAACTGTCAAGAATTTACTCCTGAGGGAGGGCCGCACTGTAAGGAGATTAGTACTGAGGGAGGGCCTGCTGTCAGAAGTTTAGTTCTGAGGGAGGGCCGCACTGTCAGGAGTTTAGTACTGAGCGAGGGCCAAACTGTCAAGAATTTAGTCCTGAGGTAGGTCCGTACTGGCAGGTGTTTAGTTCTGAGGGAGAGCCGCACTGTCAGGAGTTTAGTTCTGAGGGAGGGCCGCACTGTCAGGAGTTTAGTACTGAGCGAGGGTCAAACTGTCAAGAATTTAGTCCTGAGGTCGGGCCGTACTGTAAGGTGTTTAGTTCTGAGGGAGGGCCGCACTCTCAGGAGTTTAGTACAGAGGGAGGGCCGCACTGTCAGGAGCTTAGTACTGAGGGAGGCCGCACTGTCAGGAGTTTAGTTCTGAGGGCGGGCCGCACTGTCTGGTGTTTAGTTCTGAGGGAGAGCCACACTTTCAGGAGTTTAGTACTGATGGAGGTCCGCACTGTCAGAAGTTTAGTACTGAGGGAGTGCTGCACTGTCAGGAGTTTAGTACAGAGGGAGGGCTGCACTGTCAGCTGTTTAGTTCTGAGGGAGGGCAAACCTGTCAAGAATTTAGTACTGAGCGAGGGCCAAACTGTCAAGAATTTAGTCCTGAGGGAGGGCCGCACTGTCAGGAGATTAGTACTGAGGGAGGGCCGCACTGTCAGGAGTTTAGTACTGAGGGAGGGCCGCACTGTCAGGAGTTTAGTTATGAGGGAGGGCCGCACTGTCAGGTGTTTAGTTCTGAGGGAGGGCTGCACTTTCAGGAGTTTCGTCCTGAGGGAGGGCTGAACTGTCAGGAGCTTTGTACTGAGGGAGGGCCGCACTGTCAGGAGCTTTGTACTGAGGGAGGGCCGAACTGTCAGGATTTTAGTTCTGAGGGAGGGCCGCACTGTCAGGAGCTTTGTCCTGAGGGAGGGCCGCACTGTCAGGAGTTTAGTTCTGAGGGAGTTCCACACTGTCAGAAGTTTAGAACTGAGGGAGGGCCGCCCTGTCAGATGTTTAGTACTGAGGGAGTGCTGCACTGTCAGGAGTTTAGTACTGCATGAGGGCCGCACTGTCAGATTTTTAGTACTGAGGGAGGGCTGCTCTGTCAGAAGTTTAGTGCTGAGGGAGGGCCACACTGTCAGGTGTTTAGTTCTGAGGGAGGGCCACACTGTCAGAAGTTTAATACTGAGGGATGGTTGCTCTGCCAGGAGTTTAGTTCTGAGGGAGGGCCACACTGTCAGAAGTTTAGTAAAGAGGGATGGGCGCACAGTCAGGTGTTTAGTACTGCGTGAGGGCTGCAGTGTCAGGTTTTTAGTACTGAGGGAGTGCTGCACTGTCAGAAGTTTAGTACTGATTGAGGGCCACACTGTCAGGAGTTTAGTTCTGAGGGAGGGCTGCACTGTCAGGTCTTTTGTACTGATGTGGGGCCGCACTGTCAGGTGTTTAGTTCTGAGGGAGGGCCAAACTGTCGGAAGATTACTAATGAGGGAGGGCTGCACTGGCAGAAGTGTAGTTCTGAGCGAGAGCCACGCTGTCAAGAATTTATTACTGAGGGAGGGCCACACCGTCAAGAGTTTAGTACTGAGGGATGGCTGCACTTTCAGGAGTTTAGTACTAAGGGAGTGCCGCACTGTCAGGAGTTTAGTACAGATGGAGGGCTGCACTGTCAGGTCTTTTGTACTAAAGGAGGGCCGCACTGTCAGGTGTTTAGTTCTGAGGGAGGGCCACACATTCCGAAGATTTCTAATTGGGAGAGCAGCACTGTCAGAAGTGTAGTTCTGAGGGTGGGCCACACTGTCAAGAGTTTAGCACTGAGTTTGGGCCATACTGTCAGGTGTTTAGTTCTGAGGGAGGGCAAATCTATCAAGAATTTAGTACTGAGGGAGGGCTAAACTGTGAAGAATTTAGTCCTGAGGGAGGGCCGCACTGTCAGGAGCTTAGTACTGAGGGAGGGCCGCACTGTCAGGAGTTTAGTACTGAGCGAGGGCCAAACTGTCAAGAATTTAGTCCTGAGTTAGGGCCGTACTGTCAGGTGTTTAGTTCTGAGGGAGGTCCGCACTCTCAGGAGTTTAGTACAGAGCGAGGGCTGCACTGTCAGGAGTTTAGTACTGAGGGAGGGCCGCACTGTCAGGAGTTTAGTTCAGAGGGATGCCCGCACTGTCAGGAGCTTAGTATTGAGGGAGGGCCGCACTGTCTTGAGTTTACTTCTGATGGAGGGCGGGACTGTCAGGTGTTTAGTTCTGAGGGAGCGGCGCAATGTCAGGAGTTTAGTTCTGAGGGAGGGCCTCATTGTCAGGAGTTCAGTACAGAGGGAGAACCGCAGTTTCACGTGTTTAGATCTGAGCGAGGGCCACAGTGTCAGGAGTTTATTTCTGAGGGATGGCCGCACTGTCAGGAGTTTAGTACAGAGGGAGGGCTGCACTGTCAGGTCTTTTGTAATGAGAGAGGGCCGCACTGTCAGTTGTTAAGTACGGAGGATGTGCCGCACTGTCAGGAGTTTAGTACAGAGGAAGGGCCGAACTGTCACATGTTTAGTTCTGAGGGAGGGCCACACTGTCAGGAGTTTAGTACTGAGGGAAGGCCGCTCTCTCAGGAGTTTAGTACAGAGGGAGGACAACACTGTCAGGACTTAAGTACTGAGGGAAGGCCGGACAGTCAGGAGTTTAGTTCTGAGGAAGGTTCGCAGTGTCAGGAGTTTAGTTCTGAGGGAGATTCAGACTGTCAGCAGTTCAGTACTGAGAGAGGAACACACTGTCAGGAGTTTAGGACTGAGGTAGGGCCGCACTGTCAGGAGTTTTGTACTGAGGGAGGGAGACACTCTCAGGAGTTTAGTACTGAGGAAGGGCCGCACTGTCAGGTGTTTAGTACTGAGGGAGGGCCGCACTGTCTTGAGTTTACTTCTGATGGAGGGCGGGACTGTCAGGTGTTTAGTTCTGAGGGAGCGGCGCAATGTCAGGAGTTTAGTTCTGAGGGAGGGCCTCATTGTCAGGAGTTCAGTACAGAGGGAGAACCGCAGTTTCACGTGTTTAGATCTGAGCGAGGGCCACAGTGTCAGGAGTTTAGTTCTGAGGGATGGCCGCACTGTCAGGAGTTTAGTACAGAGGGAGGGCTGCACTGTCAGGTCTTTTGTAATGAGAGAGGGCC
Source organism: Chiloscyllium plagiosum (assembly GCF_037043375.1). Taxonomy (NCBI): domain Eukaryota; kingdom Metazoa; phylum Chordata; class Chondrichthyes; order Orectolobiformes; family Hemiscylliidae; genus Chiloscyllium; species Chiloscyllium plagiosum. The sequence continues at coordinate 53,269,614 of NW_028270174.1, read as the reverse complement.
GCACTGTCAGTTGTTAAGTACGGAGGATGTGCCGCACTGTCAGGAGTTTAGTACAGAGGAAGGGCCGAACTGTCACATGTTTAGTTCTGAGGGAGGGCCACACTGTCAGGAGTTTAGTACTGAGGGAAGGCCGCTCTCTCAGGAGTTTAGTACAGAGGGAGGACAACACTGTCAGGACTTAAGTACTGAGGGAAGGCCGGACAGTCAGGAGTTTAGTTCTGAGGAAGGTTCGCAGTGTCAGGAGTTTAGTTCTGAGGGAGATTCAGACTGTCAGCAGTTCAGTACTGAGAGAGGAACACACTGTCAGGAGTTTAGGACTGAGGTAGGGCCGCACTGTCAGGAGTTTTGTACTGAGGGAGGGAGACACTCTCAGGAGTTTAGTACTGAGGAAGGGCCGCACTGTCAGGTGTTTAGTACTGAGGGAGGGCCGCACTGTCAGGTCTTTTGTACTGAGGGAGGGCCGCACTGTCAGGTGATTAGTTCTGAAGGAGGGCCACGCTGTCAGAAGATTCATACTGAGGGAGGGCCGCACTGTCAGAAGTATAGTTCTGAGGGAGGGCCACACCGTCAAGAGTTTAGTACTGAGAGATGGCTGCACTGTCAGGAGTTTAGTACTGAGGGAGGGCCACTCTGTCAGCTGTTTAGTTCTGAGGGAGGGCAAATCTGTCAAGAATTTAGTACTGAAGGAGGGCCAAACTGTCAAGAATTTAGTCCTGAGGTCAGGCCGTACTGTCAGGTGTTTAGTTCTGAGGAAGGGCCGCACTGTCAGGTGTTTTGTACAGAGCGAGGGCTGCACTGTCAGGAGTTTAGTACAGAGGGTGGGCCGCACTGTCAGGAGTTTAGTACTGAGGGATGGGCGCACTGTCAGGTGTTTAGTACAGAGGGAGGGCTGCACTGTCAGGTGTTTAGTACTGATGGAGGGCCGCACTGTCAGGAGTTTTGTTCTGAGGGAAGGCCGCACTGTCAGGAGCTTAGTACTGAGGGAGGGAGACACTCTCAGGAGTTTAGTACTGAGGGAAGTCCGCACTGTCAGGTGTTTAGTACTGAGGGAGGGACACACTGTCAAGTGTTTAGTTCTGAGGGAGTGCTGCACTGTCAGAAGTTTAGTACTGAGGGAAGGCCACACTGTCAGGTGTTTAGTTCTGAGGGAGGGCCACACTCTCAGAAGTTTAGTACTGAGGGATGGTCGCTCTGCCAGGAGTTTAGTTCTGAGGGAGTGCCGCACTGTCAGGAGTTTAGTACTGAGGGATGGGCGCACTGTCAGGAGTTTAGTACTGAGGGAGGGCTGCACTGTCAGGTCTTTTCTGCTGAGGGAGTGCCGCACTGTCAGGTGTTTATTTCTGAGGGAGGGCCACACTGTCGGAAGATTACAAATGAGGGAGTGCCGCACTGTCAGAAGTGTAGTTCTGAGGGAGGGCCACACTGTCAAGAGTTTAGTACTGAGGGAGGGCCACACTGTCAGCTGTTTAGTTCTGAGCGAGGGCCACACTGTCAAGAATTTATTACTGAGTGAGGGCCACACTGTCAAGAGTTTAGTACTGAGGGATGGCTGCACTTTCAGGTGTTTAGTACTGAGGGAGGGCCACACTGTCTTGTGTTTAGTACTGAGGGAGGGCCGCACTTTCAGGAGTTTAGTACAGACATGGGCTGCACTGTCAGGTCTTTTGTACTAAGGGAGGGCCGTACTGTCAGGTGTTTAGTTTTGAGGGAGGGCCACACAGTCCGAAGATTACTAATGAGGGACGGCCGCGCTGTCAGAAGTGTAGTTCTGAGGGAGGGCCACACTGTCAAGAATCTATTACTGAGGGAGGGCCACACTGTCAAGAGATTAGTACTGAGGGATGGCTGCACTTTCAGGAGTTTAGTACTGAGGGAGGGCCACACTGTCTTGTGTTTAGTACTGAGGGAGGGCCGCCCTTTCAGGAGTTTAGTACAGACATGGGCTGCACTGTCAGGTCTTTTGTACTAAGGGAGGGCCGTACTGCCAGGTGTTTAGTTCTGAGGGAGGGCCACACAGTCCGAAGATTACTAATGAGGGACGGCCGCACAGTCAGAAGTGTAGTTCTGAGGGAGGGCCACACTGTCAAGAGTTTAGTACTGAGGGATGGCTGCACTGTCAGATGTTTAGTAATGAGGGAGGGCCACACTGTCAGCTCTTTAGTTCTGAGCGAGGGCCAATCTGTCAAGAATTTAGTACTGAGGGAGGGCCACACTGTCAAGAGTTTAGTAATGAGGAATGGCTGCACTGCCAGGAGTTTAGTATTGAGGGAGGGCCACACTGTCAGCTGTTTAGTACTGAGGGAGGGCCAAACTGTCAAGAATTTAGTCCTGAGGTAGGGCCGTGCTGTCAGGTGTTTAGTTCTGAGGGTGGGCCGCACTCTCAGGAGTTTAGTGGAGAGCGAGGGCTGCACTGTCAGGAGTTTGGTACTGAAGGACGAAGGGGGCCGAAGGATTGTCAGGAGTTTTGTACAGAGGGAGGTCCGCAGTATCAGGAGTTTAGATCTGAGGGAGGGCCGCACTGTCAGGAGTTTAGTACTGAGGGAGGGCCGCACTGTCAGGAGTTTAGTACTGAGCGAGGGCCAAACTGTCAAGAATTTAGTCCTGAGGTAGGGCTGGACTGTCAGGCGTTTAGTTCAGAGGGAGGGCCGCACTCTCAGGAGTTTAGTACAGAGCGAGGGCTGCACTGTCAGGAGTTTAGTACTGAGGGAGGGGCGCACTGTCAGGAGTTTAGTACTGAGAGAAGGCCGCAGTATCAGGAGTTTAGTTCTGAGGGAGGGCCGCACTGTCAGGAGATTAGTACTGAGGGAGGGCCGCACTGTCAGGAGTTTAGTACAGAGGGAGGGCCGCACTGTCAGGAGATTAGTACTGAGGGAGGTTCGCACTGTCTGGAGTTTAGTATAGAGGGAGGGCCGCACTGTCAGGAGCTTAGTACTGAGGGAGGGCCGCACTGTCAGGTGTTTAGTTCTGAGGGAGGGCCGCACTGTCAGGTTTTTAGTACTGAGGGAGGGCCGCACTGTCAGGAGTTTAGTTCTGAGGGAGGGCCGCACTGTCAGGAGATTAGTACAGAGGGAGAACCGCACTGTCTGGAGATTAGTTCTGAGCGAGGGCCACAGTGTCTTGAGATTAGTACTGAGGCAGGGCCGATCTGTCACGAGTTTAGTACTGAGGCAGGGCCGATCTGTCACGAGTTTAGTACTGAGGGAGGGCAGCACTGTCAGGAGTTTATTTCTGAGGGAGGGCAGCACTGTCAGGTTTTTAGTCCTGAGGGAGGGCCGCACTGTCAGGAGTTTAGTTCATTGGGAGGGCCGCACTGTCACGACTTTTGTACTGAGCGAGGGCCGCAGTGTGGTGAGTTTAGTTCTGAGGGAGTGCCGCACTGTCAGGAGTTTAGTACTGAGCGAGGGCCAAACTGTCATGAATTTAGTCGTGAAGTAGGGCCGTACTGTCGGGTGTTTAGTTCTGAGGGAGGTCCGCACTCTCAGGAGTTTAGTACAGAGCGAGGGCTGCACTGTCAGGTGTTTAGTACTGAGGGCGGGCCGCATTGTCAGGAGTTTAGTACTGAGGTATTGCTGCACTGTCACAAGATTATTTCTGAGCGAGGGCCACAATGTCAGGAGATTAGTACTGAGGCAGGGCCGAACTGTCAGGAGTTTAGTTCTGAGGGAGGGCCGCAGTGTCAGGAGTTTAGTCCTGAGGGAGGACCGCACTGTCAGGAGTTTAGTTCGGTGGGAGGGCCGGACTGTCACGACTTTAGTACTGAGCGAGGGCCTCAGTGTCAGGATTTTAGTTCTGAGGGAGGGCCTCATTGTCAGGAGATTAGTACAGAGGGAGAACTGCACTGTCACGAGTTTAGTTCTGAGCGAGGGCTGCAGTTTCACAAGTTTAGTGCTGAGGGAGGTCCGCACTCTCAGGAGTTTAGTACTGAGGGAGGGCCGCACTGTCAGGAGTTTAGTTCTGAGGGAGGGCTGCACTATCAGGTGTTTAGTACTGTGGGAATGCCGCACTGTCTGGAGATTAGTACTGACGGATTGCTGCACTGTCAGTTTGTTTAGTACTGAGGGAGTGCCGCACTGTCACGTGTTTATTACTGAGGGAGGTCGGTGCTGTCAGAAGTTTAGTACTGAGAGAAGACGGCACTGTCAGGTTTTTAGTTCTGAGGAAGGGCCGCATTGTCAGGAGTTTATTTCTGAGGGAGGGTCACAATATCAGGTGTTTTGTACTGAGGGAGGTCGGTGCTGTCAGAAGTTTAGTACTGAGAGAAGACCGCACTGTCAGGTTTTTAGTTCTGAGGAAGGGCCGCATTGTCAGGAGTTTATTTCTGATGGAGGGCCACACTATCAGGTGTTTTGTACTGAGGGAGGGCCGCGCTGTCAGGTGTTTAGTACTGAGCGAGGGCCAAACTGTCAAGAATTTAGTCCTGAGGTGGGGCCGTACTGTCAGGTATTTAGTTCTGAGGGAGGGCCGCACTCTCAGTAGTTTAGTACAGAGGGAGGGCCGCACTGTCAGGAGCTTAGTACTGAGGGAGGCCGCACTGTCAGGAGCTTAGTTCTGAGGGAGGGCCACACTTTCAGGAGTTTAGTTCTGAGGGAGTGCTGCACTGTCAGGAGTTTAGTACAGAGGGAGGGCTGCACTGTCACCTGTTTAGTACTGAGGGAGGGCAAACCTGTCAAGAATTTACTCCTGAGGGAGGGCCGCACTGTAAGGAGATTAGTACTGAGCGAGGGCCAAACTGTCAAGAATTTAGTCCTGAGGTAGGTCCGTACTGGCAGGTGTTTAGTTCTGAGGGAGAGCCGCACTGTCAGGAGTTTAGTTCTGAGGGAGGGCCGCACTGTCAGGAGTTTAGTACTGAGCGAGGGCCAAACTGTCAAGAATTTAGTCCTGAGGTAGGTCCGTACTGGCAGGTGTTTAGTTCTGAGGGAGAGCCGCACTGTCAGGAGTTTAGTTCTGAGGGAGGGCCGCACTGTCAGGAGTTTAGTACTGAGCGAGGGTCAAACTGTCAAGAATTTAGTCCTGAGGTCGGGCCGTACTGTAAGGTGTTTAGTTCTGAGGGAGGGCCGCACTCTCAGGGGTTTAGTACAGAGGGAGGGCCGCACTGTCAGGAGCTTAGTACTGAGGGAGGGCCGCACTGTCAGGAGTTTAGTACAGAGGGAGGGCCGCACTGTCAGGAGCTTAGTACTGAGGGAGGGCCGCACTCTCAGGAGTTTAGTACAGAGGGAGGGCTGCACTGTCAGGAGCTTAGTACTGAGGGAGGCCGCACTGTCAGGAGTTTAGTTCTGAGGGCGGGCCGCACTGTCTGGTGTTTAGTTCTGAGGGAGAGCCACACTTTCAGGAGTTTAGTACTGATGGAGGTCCGCACTGTCAGAAGTTTAGTACTGAGGGAGTGCTGCACTGTCAGGAGTTTAGTACAGAGGGAGGGCTGCACTGTCAGCTGTTTAGTACTGAGGGAGGGCCACTCTGTCAGCTGTTTAGTTCTGAGGGAGGGCAAACCTGTCAAGAATTTAGTACTGAGCGAGGGCCAAACTGTCAAGAATTTAGTCCTGAGGGAGGTCCGCACTGTCAGGAGATTAGTACTGAGGGAGGGCCGCGCTGTCAGGAGTTTAGTACTGAGGGAGGGCCGCACTGTCAGGAGTTTAGTTATGAGGGAGGGCCGCACTCTCAGGAGTTTAGTTCTGAGGGAGGGCTGCACTTTCAGGAGTTTCGTCCTGAGGGAGGGCTGCACTGTCAGGTGTTTAGTTCTGAGGGAGGGCCACACATTCCGAAGATTTCTAATTGGGAGAGCAGCACTGTCAGAAGTGTAGTTCTGAGGGTGGGCCACACTGTCAAGAGTTTAGCACTGAGTTTGGGCCATACTGTCAGGTGTTTAGTTCTGAGGGAGGGCAAATCTATCAAGAATTTAGTACTGAGGGAGGGCTAAACTGTGAAGAATTTAGTCCTGAGGGAGGGCCGCACTGTCAGGAGCTTAGTACTGAGGGAGGGCCGCACTGTCAGGAGTTTAGTACTGAGCGAGGGCCAAACTGTCAAGAATTTAGTCCTGAGTTAGGGCCGTACTGTCAGGTGTTTAGTTCTGAGGGAGGTCCGCACTCTCAGGAGTTTAGTACAGAGCGAGGGCTGCACTGTCAGGAGTTTAGTACTGAGGGAGGGCCGCACTGTCAGGAGTTTAGTTCAGAGGGATGCCCGCACTGTCAGGAGCTTAGTATTGAGGGAGGGCCGCACTGTCTTGAGTTTACTTCTGATGGAGGGCGGGACTGTCAGGTGTTTAGTTCTGAGGGAGCGGCGCAATGTCAGGAGTTTAGTTCTGAGGGAGGGCCTCATTGTCAGGAGTTCAGTACAGAGGGAGAACCGCAGTTTCACGTGTTTAGATCTGAGCGAGGGCCACAGTGTCAGGAGTTTAGTTCTGAGGGATGGCCGCACTGTCAGGAGTTTAGTACAGAGGGAGGGCTGCACTGTCAGGTCTTTTGTAATGAGAGAGGGCCGCACTGTCAGTTGTTAAGTACGGAGGATGTGCCGCACTGTCAGGAGTTTAGTACAGAGGAAGGGCCGAACTGTCACATGTTTAGTTCTGAGGGAGGGCCACACTGTCAGGAGTTTAGTACTGAGGGAAGGCCGCTCTCTCAGGAGTTTAGTACAGAGGGAGGACAACACTGTCAGGACTTAAGTACTGAGGGAAGGCCGGACAGTCAGGAGTTTAGTTCTGAGGAAGGTTCGCAGTGTCAGGAGTTTAGTTCTGAGGGAGATTCAGACTGTCAGCAGTTCAGTACTGAGAGAGGAACACACTGTCAGGAGTTTAGGACTGAGGTAGGGCCGCACTGTCAGGAGTTTTGTACTGAGGGAGGGAGACACTCTCAGGAGTTTAGTACTGAGGAAGGGCCGCACTGTCAGGTGTTTAGTACTGAGGGAGGGCCGCACTGTCAGGTCTTTTGTACTGAGGGAGGGCCGCACTGTCAGGTGATTAGTTCTGAAGGAGGGCCACGCTGTCAGAAGATTCATACTGAGGGAGGGCCGCACTGTCAGAAGTATAGTTCTGAGGGAGGGCCACACCGTCAAGAGTTTAGTACTGAGGGTTGGCTGCACTGTCAGGTGTTTAGTACTGAGAGATTGCCACACTGTCAGCTGTTTAGTTGTGAGCGAGGACCAATCTGTCAATAATTTAGTACTGAGGGAGGTCCACACTGTCAAGAGTTTAGTACTGAGGGATGGCTGCACTGTCAGGAGTTTAGTACTGAGGGAGGGCCACTCTGTCAGCTGTTTAGTTCTGAGGGAGGGCAAATCTGTCAAGAATTTAGTACTGAAGGAGGGCCAAACTGTCAAGAATTTAGTCCTGAGGTCAGGCCGTACTGTCAGGTGTTTAGTTCTGAGGAAGGGCCGCACTGTCAGGTGTTTTGTACAGAGCGAGGGCTGCACTGTCAGGAGTTTAGTACAGAGGGTGGGCCGCACTGTCAGGAGTTTAGTACTGAGGGATGGGCGCACTGTCAGGTGTTTAGTACAGAGGGAGGGCTGCACTGTCAGGTGTTTAGTACTGATGGAGGGCCGCACTGTCAGGAGTTTTGTTCTGAGGGAAGGCCGCACTGTCAGGAGCTTAGTACTGAGGGAGGGAGACACTCTCAGGAGTTTAGTACTGAGGGAAGTCCGCACTGTCAGGTGTTTAGTACTGAGGGAGGGACACACTGTCAGGTGTTTAGTTCTGAGGGAGTGCTGCACTGTCAGAAGTTTAGTACTGAGGGAAGGCCACACTGTCAGGTGTTTAGTTCTGAGGGAGGGCCACACTGTCAGAAGTTTAGTACTGAGGGATGGTCGCTCTGCCAGGAGTTTAGTTCTGAGGGAGTGCCGCACTGTCAGGAGTTTAGTACTGAGGGATGGGCGCACTGTCAGGAGTTTAGTACTGAGGGAGGACTGCACTGTCAGGTCTTTTCTGCTGAGGGAGTGCCGCACTGTCAGGTGTTTATTTCTGAGGGAGGGCCACACTGTCGGAAGATTACAAATGAGAGAGTGCCGCACTGTCAGAAGTGTAGTTCTGAGGGAGGGCCACACTGTCAAGAGTTTAGTACTGAGGGAGGGCCACACTGTCAGCTGTTTAGTTCTGAGCGAGGGCCACACTGTCAAGAATTTATTACTGAGTGAGGGCCACACTGTCAAGAGTTTAGTACTGAGGGATGGCTGCACTTTCAGGTGTTTAGTACTGAGGGAGGGCCGCACTTTCAGGAGTTTAGTACAGACATGGGCTGCACTGTCAGGTCTTTTGTACTAAGGGAGGGCCGTACTGTCAGGTGTTTAGTTCTGAGGGAGGGCCACACAGTCCGAAGATTGCTAATGAGGGACGGCCGCGCTGTCAGAAGTGTAGTTCTGAGGGAGGGCCACACTGTCAAGAATCTATTACTGAGGGAGGGCCACACTGTCAAGAGATTAGTACTGAGGGATGGCTGCACTTTCAGGAGTTTAGTACTGAGGGAGGGCCACACTGTCTTGTGTTTAGTACTGAGGGAGGGCCGCCCTTTCAGGAGTTTAGTACAGACATGGGCTGCACTGTCAGGTCTTTTGTACTAAGGGAGGGCCGTACTGCCAGGTGTTTAGTTCTGAGGGAGGGCCACACAGTCCGAAGATTACTAATGAGGGACGGCCGCACAGTCAGAAGTGTAGTTCTGAGGGAGAGCCACACTGTCAAGAGTTTAGTACTGAGGGATGGCTGCACTGTCAGATGTTTAGTAATGAGGGAGGGCCACACTGTCAGCTCTTTAGTTCTGAGCGAGGGCCAATCTGTCAAGAATTTAGTACTGAGGGAGGGCCACACTGTCAAGAGTTTAGTAATGAGGAATGGCTGCACTGCCAGGAGTTTAGTATTGAGGGAGGGCCACACTGTCAGCTGTTTAGTACTGAGGGAGGGCCAAACTGTCAAGAATTTAGTCCTGAGGTAGGGCCGTGCTGTCAGGTGTTTAGTTCTGATGGTGGGCCGCACTCTCAGGAGTTTAGTGGAGAGCGAGGGCTGCACTGTCAGGAGTTTGGTACTGAAGGACGAAGGGGGCCGAAGGATTGTCAGGAGTTTTGTACAGAGGGAGGTCCGCAGTATCAGGAGTTTAGATCTGAGGGAGGGCCGCACTGTCAGGAGTTTAGTACTGAGCGAGGGCCAAACTGTCAAGAATTTAGTCCTGAGGTAGGTCCGTACTGGCAGGTGTTTAGTTCTGAGGGAGAGCCGCACTGTCAGGAGTTTAGTTCTGAGGGAGGGCCGCACTGTCAGGAGTTTAGTACTGAGCGAGGGTCAAACTGTCCAGAATTTAGTCCTGAGGTCGGGCCGTACTGTAAGGTGTTTAGTTCTGAGGGAGGGCCGCACTCTCAGGAGTTTAGTACAGAGGGAGGGCCGCACTGTCAGGAGCTTAGTACTGAGGGAGGGCCGCACTGTCAGGAGTTTAGTACAGAGGGAGGGCCGCACTGTCAGGAGCTTAGTACTGAGGGAGGGCCGCACTCTCAGGAGTTTAGTACAGAGGGAGGGCCGCACTGTCAGGAGCTTAGTACTGAGGGAGGCCGCACTGTCAGGAGTTTAGTTCTGAGGGCGGGCCGCACTGTCTGGTGTTTAGTTCTGAGGGAGAGCCACACTTTCAGGAGTTTAGTACTGATGGAGGTCCGCACTGTCAGAAGTTTAGTACTGAGGGAGTGCTGCACTGTCAGGAGTTTAGTACAGAGGGAGGGCTGCACTGTCAGCTGTTTAGTACTGAGGGAGGGCCACTCTGTCAGCTGTTTAGTTCTGAGGGAGGGCAAACCTGTCAAGAATTTAGTACTGAGCGAGGGCCAAACTGTCAAGAATTTAGTCCTGAGGGAGGTCCGCACTGTCAGGAGATTAGTACTGAGGGAGGGCCGCACTGTCAGGAGTTTAGTACTGAGGGAGGGCCGCACTGTCAGGAGTTTAGTTATGAGGGAGGGCCGCAATCTCAGGAGTTTAGTTCTGAGGGAGGGCTGCACTTTCAGGAGTTTCGTCCTGAGGGAGGGCTGCACTGTCAGGTGTTTAGTTCTGAGGGAGGGCCACACATTCCGAAGATTTCTAATTGGGAGAGCAGCACTGTCAGAAGTGTAGTTCTGAGGGTGGGCCACACTGTCAAGAGTTTAGCACTGAGTTTGGGCCATACTGTCAGGTGTTTAGTTCTGAGGGAGGGCAAATCTATCAAGAATTTAGTACTGAGGGAGGGCTAAACTGTGAAGAATTTAGTCCTGAGGGAGGGCCGCACTGTCAGGAGCTTAGTACTGAGGGAGGGCCGCACTGTCAGGAGTTTAGTACTGAGCGAGGGCCAAACTGTCAAGACTTTAGTCCTGAGTTAGGGCCGTACTGTCAGGTGTTTAGTTCTGAGGGAGGTCCGCACTCTCAGGAGTTTAGTACAGAGCGAGGGCTGCACTGTCAGGAGTTTAGTACTGAGGGAGGGCCGCACTGTCAGGAGTTTAGTTCAGAGGGAATGCCCGCACTGTCAGGAGCTTAGTATTGAGGGAGGGCCGCACTGTCTTGAGTTTACTTCTGATGGAGGGCGGGACTGTCAGGTGTTTAGTTCTGAGGGAGCGGCGCAATGTCAGGAGTTTAGTTCTGAGGGAGGGCCTCATTGTCAGGAGTTCAGTACAGAGGGAGAACCGCAGTTTCACGTGTCTAGATCTGAGCGAGGGCCACAGTGTCAGGAGTTTAGTTCTGAGGGATGGCCGCACTGTCAGGAGTTTAGTACAGAGGGAGGGCTGCACTGTCAGGTCTTTTGTAATGAGAGAGGGCCGCACTGTCAGTTGTTAAGTACGGAGGATGTGCCGCACTGTCAGGAGTTTAGTACAGAGGAAGGGCCGAACTGTCACATGTTTAGTTCTGAGAGAGGGCCACACTGTCAGGAGTTTAGTACTGAGGGAAGGCCGCTCTCTCAGGAGTTTAGTACAGAGGGAGGACAACACTGTCAGGACTTAAGTACTGAGGGAAGGCCGGACAGTCAGGAGTTTAGTTCTGAGGAAGGTTCGCAGTGTCAGGAGTTTAGTTCTGAGGGAGATTCAGACTGTCAGCAGTTCAGTACTGAGAGAGGAACACACTGTCAGGAGTTTAGGACTGAGGTAGGGCCGCACTGTCAGGAGTTTTGTACTGAGGGAGGGAGACACTCTCAGGAGTTTAGTACTGAGGAAGGGCCGCACTGTCAGGTGTTTAGTACTGAGGGAGGGCCGCACTGTCAGGTCTTTTGTACTGAGGGAGGGCCGCACTGTCAGGTGATTAGTTCTGAAGGAGGGCCACGCTGTCAGAAGATTCATACTGAGGGAGGGCCGCACTGTCAGAAGTATAGTTCTGAGGGAGGGCCACACCGTCAAGAGTTTAGTACTGAGGGTTGGCTGCACTGTCAGGTGTTTAGTACTGAGAGATTGCCACACTGTCAGCTGTTTAGTTGTGAGCGAGGACCAATCTGTCAATAATTTAGTACTGAGGGAGGTCCACACTGTCAAGAGTTTAGTACTGAGGGATGGCTGCACTGTCAGGAGTTTAGTACTGAGGGAGGGCCACTCTGTCAGCTGTTTAGTTCTGAGGGAGGGCAAATCTGTCAAGAATTTAGTACTGAAGGAGGGCCAAACTGTCAAGAATTTAGTCCTGAGGTCAGGCCGTACTGTCAGGTGTTTAGTTCTGAGGAAGGGCCGCACTGTCAGGTGTTTTGTACAGAGCGAGGGCTGCACTGTCAGGAGTTTAGTACAGAGGGTGGGCCGCACTGTCAGGAGTTTAGTACTGAGGGATGGGCGCACTGTCAGGTGTTTAGTACAGAGGGAGGGCTGCACTGTCAGGTGTTTAGTACTGATGGAGGGCCGCACTGTCAGGAGTTTTGTTCTGAGGGAAGGCCGCACTGTCAGGAGCTTAGTACTGAGGGAGGGAGACACTCTCAGGAGTTTAGTACTGAGGGAAGTCCGCACTGTCAGGTGTTTAGTACTGAGGGAGGGACACACTGTCAGGTGTTTAGTTCTGAGGGAGTGCTGCACTGTCAGAAGTTTAGTACTGAGGGAAGGCCACACTGTCAGGTGTTTAGTTCTGAGGGAGGGCCACACTGTCAGAAGTTTAGTACTGAGGGATGGTCGCTCTGCCAGGAGTTTAGTTCTGAGGGAGTGCCGCACTGTCAGGAGTTTAGTACTGAGGGATGGGCGCACTGTCAGGAGTTTAGTACTGAGGGAGGGCTGCACTGTCAGGTCTTTTCTGCTGAGGGAGTGCCGCACTGTCAGGTGTTTATTTCTGAGGGAGGGCCACACTGTCGGAAGATTACAAATGAGAGAGTGCCGCACTGTCAGAAGTGTAGTTCTGAGGGAGGGCCACACTGTCAAGAGTTTAGTACTGAGGGAGGGCCACACTGTCAGCTGTTTAGTTCTGAGCGAGGGCCACACTGTCAAGAATTTATTACTGAGTGAGGGCCACACTGTCAAGAGTTTAGTACTGAGGGATGGCTGCACTTTCAGGTGTTTAGTACTGAGGGAGGGCCGCACTTTCAGGAGTTTAGTACAGACATGGGCTGCACTGTCAGGTCTTTTGTACTAAGGGAGGGCCGTACTGTCAGGTGTTTAGTTCTGAGGGAGGGCCACACAGTCCGAAGATTGCTAATGAGGGACGGCCGCGCTCTCAGAAGTGTAGTTCTGAGGGAGGGCCACACTGTCAAGAATCTATTACTGAGGGAGGGCCACACTGTCAAGAGATTAGTACTGAGGGATGGCTGCACTTTCAGGAGTTTAGTACTGAGGGAGGGCCACACTGTCTTGTGTTTAGTACTGAGGGAGGGCCGCCCTTTCAGGAGTTTAGTACAGACATGGGCTGCACTGTCAGGTCTTTTGTACTAAGGGAGGGCCGTACTGCCAGGTGTTTAGTTCTGAGGGAGGGCCACACAGTCCGAAGATTACTAATGAGGGACGGCCGCACAGTCAGAAGTGTAGTTCTGAGGGAGGGCCACACTGTCAAGAGTTTAGTACTGAGGGATGGCTGCACTGTCAGATGTTTAGTAATGAGGGAGGGCCACACTGTCAGCTCTTTAGTTCTGAGCGAGGGCCAATCTGTCAAGAATTTAGTACTGAGGGAGGGCCACACTGTCAAGAGTTTAGTAATGAGGAATGGCTGCACTGCCAGGAGTTTAGTATTGAGGGAGGGCCACACTGTCAGCTGTTTAGTACTGAGGGAGGGCCAAACTGTCAAGAATTTAGTCCTGAGGTAGGGCCGTGCTGTCAGGTGTTTAGTTCTGAGGGTGGGCCGCACTCTCAGGAGTTTAGTGGAGAGCGAGGGCTGCACTGTCAGGAGTTTGGTACTGAAGGACGAAGGGGGCCGAAGGATTGTCAGGAGTTTTGTACAGAGGGAGGTCCGCAGTATCAGGAGTTTAGATCTGAGGGAGGGCCGCACTGTCAGGAGTTTAGTACTGAGGGAGGGCCGCACTGTCAGGAGTTTAGTACTGAGCGAGGGCCAAACTGTCAAGAATTTAGTCCTGAGGTAGGGCTGGACTGTCAGGCGTTTAGTTCAGAGGGAGGGCCGCACTCTCAGGAGTTTAGTACAGAGCGAGGGCTGCACTGTCAGGAGTTTAGTACTGAGGGAGGGGCGCACTGTCAGGAGTTTAGTACTGAGAGAAGGCCGCAGTATCAGGAGTTTAGTTCTGAGGGAGGGCCGCACTGTCAGGAGCTTAGTACTGAGCGAGGGTCAAACTGTCAAGAATTTAGTCCTGAGGTCGGGCCGTACTGTAAGGTGTTTAGTTCTGAGGGAGGGCCGCACTCTCAGGAGTTTAGTACAGAGGGAGGGCCGCACTGTCAGGAGCTTAGTACTGAGGGAGGGCCGCACTGTCAGGAGTTTAGTACAGAGGGAGGGCCGCACTGTCAGGAGCTTAGTACTGAGGGAGGTTCGCACTGTCTGGAGTTTAGTACAGAGGGAGGGCCGCACTGTCAGGAGCTTAGTACTGAGGGAGGGCCGCACTGTCAGGTGTTTAGTTCTGAGGGAGGGCCGCACTGTCAGGTTTTTAGTACTGAGGGAGGGCCGCACTGTCAGGAGTTTAGTTCTGAGGGAGGGCCGCACTGTCAAGAGATTAGTACAGAGGGAGAACCGCACTGTCTGGAGATTAGTTCTGAGCGAGGGCCACAGTGTCTTGAGATTAGTACTGAGGCAGGGCCGATCTGTCACGAGTTTAGTACTGAGGCAGGGCCGATCTGTCACGAGTTTAGTACTGAGGGAGGGCAGCACTGTCAGGAGTTTATTTCTGAGGGAGGGCAGCACTGTCAGGTTTTTAGTCCTGAGGGAGGGCCGCACTGTCAGGAGTTTAGTTCATTGGGAGGGCCGCACTGTCACGACTTTTGTACTGAGCGAGGGCCGCAGTGTGGTGAGTTTAGTTCTGAGGGAGTGCCGCACTGTCAGGAGTTTAGTACTGAGCGTGGGCCAAACTGTCATGAATTTAGTCGTGAAGTAGGGCCGTACTGTCGGGTGTTTAGTTCTGAGGGAGGTCCGCAGTGTCAGGAGTTTAGTTCTGAGGGAGATTCAGACTGTCAGCAGTTCAGTACTGAGAGAGGAACACACTGTCAGGAGTTTAGGACTGAGGTAGGGCCGCACTGTCAGGAGTTTTGTACTGAGGGAGGGAGACACTCTCAGGAGTTTAGTACTGAGGAAGGGCCGCACTGTCAGGTGTTTAGTACTGAGGGAGGGCCGCACTGTCTTGAGTTTACTTCTGATGGAGGGCGGGACTGTCAGGTGTTTAGTTCTGAGGGAGCGGCGCAATGTCAGGAGTTTAGTTCTGAGGGAGGGCCTCATTGTCAGGAGTTCAGTACAGAGGGAGAACCGCAGTTTCACGTGTTTAGATCTGAGCGAGGGCCACAGTGTCAGGAGTTTAGTTCTGAGGGATGGCCGCACTGTCAGGAGTTTAGTACAGAGGGAGGGCTGCACTGTCAGGTCTTTTGTAATGAGAGAGGGCCGCACTGTCAGTTGTTAAGTACGGAGGATGTGCCGCACTGTCAGGAGTTTAGTACAGAGGAAGGGCCGAACTGTCACATGTTTAGTTCTGAGGGAGGGCCACACTGTCAGGAGTTTAGTACTGAGGGAAGGCCGCTCTCTCAGGAGTTTAGTACAGAGGGAGGACAACACTGTCAGGACTTAAGTACTGAGGGAAGGCCGGACAGTCAGGAGTTTAGTTCTGAGGAAGGTTCGCAGTGTCAGGAGTTTAGTTCTGAGGGAGATTCAGACTGTCAGCAGTTCAGTACTGAGAGAGGAACACACTGTCAGGAGTTTAGGACTGAGGTAGGGCCGCACTGTCAGGAGTTTTGTACTGAGGGAGGGAGACACTCTCAGGAGTTTAGTACTGAGGAAGGGCCGCACTGTCAGGTGTTTAGTACTGAGGGAGGGCCGCACTGTCAGGTCTTTTGTACTGAGGGAGGGCCGCACTGTCAGGTGATTAGTTCTGAAGGAGGGCCACGCTGTCAGAAGATTCATACTGAGGGAGGGCCGCACTGTCAGAAGTATAGTTCTGAGGGAGGGCCACACCGTCAAGAGTTTAGTACTGAGGGTTGGCTGCACTGTCAGGTGTTTAGTACTGAGAGATTGCCACACTGTCAGCTGTTTAGTTGTGAGCGAGGACCAATCTGTCAATAATTTAGTACTGAGGGAGGTCCACACTGTCAAGAGTTTAGTACTGAGGGATGGCTGCACTGTCAGGAGTTTAGTACTGAGGGAGGGCCACTCTGTCAGCTGTTTAGTTCTGAGGGAGGGCAAATCTGTCAAGAATTTAGTACTGAAGGAGGGCCAAACTGTCAAGAATTTAGTCCTGAGGTCAGGCCGTACTGTCAGGTGTTTAGTTCTGAGGAAGGGCCGCACTGTCAGGTGTTTTGTACAGAGCGAGGGCTGCACTGTCAGGAGTTTAGTACAGAGGGTGGGCCGCACTGTCAGGAGTTTAGTACTGAGGGAGGGCCGCACTGTCAGGAGTTTAGTACTGAGCGAGGGCCAAACTGTCAAGAATTTAGTCCTGAGGTAGGGCTGGACTGTCAGGCGTTTAGTTCAGAGGGAGGGCCGCACTCTCAGGAGTTTAGTACAGAGCGAGGGCTGCACTGTCAGGAGTTTAGTACTGAGGGAGGGGCGCACTGTCAGGAGTTTAGTACTGAGAGAAGGCCGCAGTATCAGGAGTTTAGTTCTGAGGGAGGGCCGCACTGTCAGGAGCTTAGTACTGAGCGAGGGTCAAACTGTCAAGAATTTAGTCCTGAGGTCGGGCCGTACTGTAAGGTGTTTAGTTCTGAGGGAGGGCCGCACTCTCAGGAGTTTAGTACAGAGGGAGGGCCGCACTGTCAGGAGCTTAGTACTGAGGGAGGGCCGCACTGTCAGGAGTTTAGTACAGAGGGAGGGCCGCACTGTCAGGAGCTTAGTACAGAGGGAGGGCCGCACTGTCAGGAGCTTAGTACTGAGGGAGGGCCGCACTGTCAGGTGTTTAGTTCTGAGGGAGGGCCGCACTGTCAGGTTTTTAGTACTGAGGGAGGGCCGCACTGTCAGGAGTTTAGTTCTGAGGGAGGGCCGCACTGTCAAGAGATTAGTACAGAGGGAGAACCGCACTGTCTGGAGATTAGTTCTGAGCGAGGGCCACAGTGTCTTGAGATTAGTACTGAGGCAGGGCCGATCTGTCACGAGTTTAGTACTGAGGCAGGGCCGATCTGTCACGAGTTTAGTACTGAGGGAGGGCAGCACTGTCAGGAGTTTATTTCTGAGGGAGGGCAGCACTGTCAGGTTTTTAGTCCTGAGGGAGGGCCGCACTGTCAGGAGTTTAGTTCATTGGGAGGGCCGCACTGTCACGACTTTTGTACTGAGCGAGGGCCGCAGTGTGGTGAGTTTAGTTCTGAGGGAGTGCCGCACTGTCAGGAGTTTAGTACTGAGCGTGGGCCAAACTGTCATGAATTTAGTCGTGAAGTAGGGCCGTACTGTCGGGTGTTTAGTTCTGAGGGAGGTCCGCACTCTCAGGAGTTTAGTACAGAGCGAGGGCTGCACTGTCAGGTGTTTAGTACTGAGGGCGGGCCGCATTGTCAGGAGTTTAGTACTGAGGTATTGCTGCACTGTCACAAGATTATTTCTGAGTGAGGGCCACAATGTCAGGAGATTAGGACTGAGGCAGGGCCGAACTGTCAGGAGTTTAGTTCTGAGGGAGGGCCGCAGTGTCAGGAGTTTAGTCCTGAGGGAGGACCGCACTGTCAGGAGTTTAGTTCGGTGGGAGGGCCGGACTGTCACGACTTTAGTACTGAGCGAGGGCCTCAGTGTCAGGATTTTAGTTCTGAGGGAGGGCCTCATTGTCAGGAGATTAGTACAGAGGGAGAACCGCACTGTCACGAGTTTAGTTCTGAGCGAGGGCTGCAGTTTCACAAGTTTAGTGCTGAGGGAGGTCCGCACTCTCAGGAGTTTAGTACTGAGGGAGGGCCGCACTGTCAGGAGTTTAGTTCTGAGGGAGGGCTGCACTATCAGGTGTTTAGTACTGTGGGAATGCCGCACTGTCTGGAGATTAGTACTGACGGATTGCTGCACTGTCAGTTTGTTTAGTACTGAGGGAGTGCCGCACTGTCACGTGTTTATTACTGAGGGAGGTCGGTGCTGTCAGAAGTTTAGTACTGAGAGAAGACGGCACTGTCAGGTTTTTAGTTCTGAGGAAGGGCCGCATTGTCAGGAGTTTATTTCTGAGGGAGGGTCACAATATCAGGTGTTTTGTACTGAGGGAGGTCGGTGCTGTCAGAAGTTTAGTACTGAGAGAAGACCGCACTGTCAGGTTTTTAGTTCTGAGGAAGGGCCGCATTGTCAGGAGTTTATTTCTGATGGAGGGCCACACTATCAGGTGTTTTGTACTGAGGGAGGGCCGCGCTGTCAGGTGTTTAGTTCTGAGGGAGGGCCGCACTGTCAAGAGTTTTGATCTGAGGGAGTGCCACACTGTCAGGAGTTTAGTTCTGAGGGAGGGCCGCATTGTCAGGAGTTTAGTTCTGAGGGAGTGCCGCACTATCAGGTGTTTTGTACTGACGGAGGGCCACACTGTCAGAAGTTTCGTTCTGAGGGAGGGCCACACTGTCATAAGTTTATTTCTGAGGGAGGGTCGCACTGTCAGGAGTTTGTACTGAGTGAGGCCCGCACTGTCAGGAGTTTAGTTCTGAGGGAAGGCCCCACTGTCAGGAGTTTAATACAGAGGGTGGGCCACACTGTCAGGAGTTCAGTACTGAGGGAGGGCCACACTGTCCGGTGTTTAGTTCTAATGGGGAGCCAAACTGTCAAGTATTTAGCACTGATCGAGGGCCAAACTATCAAGTATTTAGTACTGATCGAGGGCCAAACTGTCAAGAATTTAGTACTTATGAAGGGCCGTACTGTCAGGAGTTTAGTTCTGAGGGAGGGCCGCACTGTCTGAACGCTAGCACTGAAGTAATACTGCACTGTCGGAGGGTCAGTACTGAGGGTGTGCTGCACTCTCAGCAGTTTATTACTGAGGGAGTTCCACACTGTCAGAGGATCAATGGTGACTGAGTTTCATACTGTCAGTGGGTCCGTACTGAGGGAGTGCTGCAATGTCAGTGGGTCAGTACTGAGGGATCACTGCACTGTCAGTGTGTCAGTACTGAGGGAGTGCTGCACTGTCAGTGGGTCAGTACTGAATGAGCATTACTGTTTGAATTAGTCAGTACTGAGAGTGCCAGTACTGTGGGAGTGCCTCACTGTTGGAGAGTTAGTGCTGCTGGAGCGCTGCACTGTCAGAAAGTCAGAACTGAATGTGCATTCCATTGTCAGACGATCAGTATTGATGGAGCGCTCCACTGTCAGAGGTTAGGACTGACATACTGCACCAATGCCAGTGGGTCAGTCCTGAGGGAACGCAGCAATGTCAGACAGTCATTACTGAGGGAGTACTGTGGTCTAAGAGGATTATCTAGAATTACAGAATATAGAACATACAAAAGTACAGCACAGAACAGACCCTTCAGCTTATGATGTTGTGCCAAGGATTAGAACATAGAACATTACAGTGCAATACAGGCCCTTCGGCTCTTGATGTTGCACCTTCCTGTCATACCAATCTGAAGCCCATCTAACCTATTCCATGTACGTCCATGTGCTCGTCCAATGACGACTTAAATGTACTTAAAATTGGCGAATCTACTACCTTTGCAGGCAAAGCATTCCATACCCTTACTACTCTCTGAGTAAAGAAACTACCTCTGACATCTGTCCTATATCTATCACCCCTCAATTTAAAGCTTTGCCCCCTCGTGCTTGCCGTCACCATATTTGGAAAAAGGCTCTCTAACCCTCTGATTATCTTATATGTCTTTATTAAGTCACTTCTCAACTTTCTTCTCTCTAACGAAAAATGCCTCAAGTCCCTCAGCCTTTCCTCGGAAGACCTTCCCTCCATACCAGGCACCATCCTAGTAAATCTCCTCTGCACCCTTTCTAAAGCTTCCACATCTTTCTTCTAATGCGGTGACCAGAACTGTACACAATACTCCAAGTGCGGCCGCACCAGAGTTTTGTACAGCTGCAGCATAACCTCATGGTTCCAGAACTTGATCCCTCTATTAAAGAAGCTAAACCACTGTACGCCTTCTTAACAACCCTGTCAACCTGGGTGGCAACTTTCAAGGATCTGTGTACCTGGACACCGAGATCTCTCTGCTCATCTACACTGCCAATCATCTTACCATTAGCCCAGTACTTTGCGTTTCGGTTACTCCGACCAAAGTAAATCACCTCACACTTGTCCACATTAAACTGCATTTGCCACCTCTCAGCCCAGCTCTGCAGCTTATCTATGCCTCTCTGTAACCGACAACATCCTTCGTCACTATCCACCGATCTTAGTGTTATCTGCAAATTTATTAACCCACCCTTCTCCGCCCTCATCCAGGTCGTTTATAAAAATGATGAACAGCAGTTGACCCAACACCGACCCTTGCCGTACACTACTTGTAACTGTACTCCAGGATGAACATTTCCCATCAACCACCATCCTCTGTCTTCTTTCAGCAAGCCAATTACTGATCCAAACTGCTATATCTCCCACAATCCCATTCCTCTGCATTTTGTACAATAGCCTACTGTGGGGAACCTTATCGAATGCCTTGCTGAAATCTATATCCACCACATCATCCAGTTTACACTCATCTACCTGTTTGGTCACCTTCTCAAAGAACTCAATAAGGTTTGTGAGGCACGACCTATCCTTCACAAAACCGTGCAGACGATTCCTAATCAAATTATTCCTTTTCTTGATGATTTTAAATCCTATCTGTTATAACCTTTTCCAACACTCTACCAACAACTGAAGTAAGGCTCACTGGTCGATAATTACCAGGATTGTCTCTACTCCCCTTCTTGAACACGGGAACTACATTTCCCATCCTGTCGTCTTCTGGCACTATTCCTGTAGACAATGATGATTTAAAGATCAATGCCAAAGGATCGGCAAATCTCCTCCCTGGCTTCCCAGAGAATCTAGAATAAAACCCATCTGGCCTAGAGGACTTACCTATTTTCACAATATGCAGGATTTCTAATGCCTCCTATTTGTGAACCTCAATCTCACCTAATCTAGTAGCCTGTATCTCAGTAATCACTTCGACAACATTGTCGTTTTCCAGAATGAATACTGATGAAAAATATTCACTTAGTGCTTCCTCTATCTCGTCTGATTCCACACACTACTATCCTTGATTAGCCCTAATCTTATTCTCATCATTCTTTTATTCCTTAAATACCTATGGAAAGCCTTAGAGATTACCCTGATTCTATACGCCAACAACTTCTCATGTCTCCACTTGGCTCTTCGGAGCTCTCTCTTTAGGGCATTCCTGACTACCTTGTCACTCTCAAGCACCCTAACTGACCCTTCACATCTCATCCGAACATAAGCCTTCTTCTTCCTCTTGACCAGAGATTCCACTTCCTTCATAAACCATGGCTCCCGCACTCTACAGCTTCCTCCCTGCCTGACAGGTACATACTTATCTAGGACATACAGGAGTTTTTCCTTGAATAAGCTCCACCTTTCTAATGTGCCCATCCCCTGCAGTTTCCTTCCCCATCCTATGCTTCCTAAATCTTACCTAATCGCATCGAAAATGCCTTTGCCCCAGTTATAACTCTTGCCCAGTGGTATACACCTATCCCTTTCTATCACTAAAGTAAACATAATAGAATTGTGATCACTATCACCAAAGTGCCCACCTCCTTCCATGTCTAACACCTGGCCGGGCTCATTACCCAATTCTAAATCTAATGTGGCTTCACCCCTGTTGACCTGTCTACATACTGTGTCAGGAAGCCCTCCTGCACAGACTGGACAAAAACTGACCCATCTATAGTAGTCGTACTATAGTGTTCCCAGTTAATATTTGGTAAGTTGAAGTCCCCCATGACAACTACCCTGTCTCTCTCACTCCTATCAAGAATCATCTTGGCTATCCTTTCCTCTACATCTCAGGGATTATTCGGAGGAATGGGCTATCAATGCTGTCCAAGCAAGTGACACTAACATCACACATAATGAATATTAAAAAAAAATGTCTGCAAGATTAAAACGGCTCCACACTGTCCGAACTGCCATCTTTCCCTCTTCTTATTGAGGAAGACAAAAGAATCTCACCTTAACTTTCCCATGTTCACCTTTCTCACCAAAGCCCAGTATTCACCCCGGCCTTCACTTATACCAACCAGCAGCACTGTCACCACCAACACAGCATCCCCTCTCAAAATCTCTTGTCAGTAAATTTTTATTAACTGGTTACTTCAATTACAATGCAAACTCTACAATCAGACTAAGTACCATTTAGGCGACAACCAATTTCCTAATAGATTTTCTCGATTTGTCTCCTTTTTTGGTTAGAGTGAGGGAGGGAGGTGGAAACACGACAGTAATGTAAGATATATGTAATACACTGAGACAGGAAGAGACCGTAGAGTGAAGCAACACATTCATTGCATTATAAACATAACATAACATTTCAACCCCACCCACACCTGGCGTGACAGAAATAAAATGCAAATCGGTTGGACAGGTTGGGTTTGTTTCAGCTGGAGTTTGGGAGAGTGAGGGGTGACATCACTGAAGTGTCTAAGATCCTGAATGATTTGATAAGGAGGATGTGGTAAGGAAGTTTCCTCTTGTGGGCCATTCCTGAACGAGAGGGAACTGTTTTAAAATTATGTTCACTATTTCAGGACAGATATGAGGAGATTTGTTTCCAATCAGAGAGCAGTGCAACTTTGGAATTCTTTGCCCCAGAAGGTGGGCTCACTGAGTATTTTAAGACACAGGTTGATAGATTCTTGTTAAGGGACTTTAGGGGGAGATGCAACACAATCACAAACAGATCAGGCCTGCTCTTATTGAATGGTGGAGCTGAATGGTCACCTTCTGCTTCTTTCTCACATGATCCCAGGATTGAGGGCTTTGTTTAAAATTCATTCACTGGATGTAGGTGCCACTGGCTATGGGCAAAATTATTACCCAGAGGGCAGGTAAGAACCAACCACATTGCTGTGAGGCAGGAGTCACATGTCGGCCAGATTAGGTCAAGATGGCAGCTTCCTTCCCTAAAGGGCATCAATGACCCAGATGGGTTTTTCCTGACAATCGAGAATAATTTCATCAATAGACTCATAATTCTAGATGAGTCTCTGGATTAACAGTTCAGCAATTGTACCATGAGGCTGTTACCGAACTACAAAGGGAGAGTTTTAAGGGTGTAAACCAAATCCTTGATCAAACAGGTAGAAATTAATGAGAGCCTATAGAATGGAGGAGAGTTGAAGGGAATGGGGGAGAGAATTACCAAGTTTAGGTTCAAGCAAGGCAGCTGAATCTAAAGCCACCAACAGCGGGGAGAATAAAATAAGAAACTGTCATGCAGCTAGAATTGGATAAGTGCAGATACCCCAGGGAGGTGTGGAACTACGCAGGGAGGACAGAGTGAAGGCACAGGTAGGTTTAAAAGCAGTGAACCAAATTTTAAAATGATATTGATCAGGTTAAGACTGAGGTCGATGTCTTATGGGACTTGCTGCAAGGACACAGACGGTAGAATCTGAAGTGATCATGAGTATATGAAGGTAGAATGTAGGAGACAAGCTGGGACTGTATTGGAGTAGTTACGGTGAAAGGGAACAAATGCTGGATGGAGGGTTTCAGCAGCTGATGGACTGACGCTCAGGTGAGCCATCGGAAACTGAGCAAGTGACCACCATCTAATAGAACTGAGAAACCGAGCCATCAGCCTGAAACTGAGTGACCACGTAGCTCTCAGTGACTCCAACACAAGTGAATGGAAACATTGCCCAGAGCCTGTTTCTGTAACATTCAACACAACCAGGAAATGGAAAGTGAATAATGAGCTGAAAACAAGGCCACTGCTCCGTTAGAGTCAAAATCATTTAACATTAAGTTAGAGAACATTACTGATTTTCAGAATATTAGAATCTGCATAAAGCAATCTCCCAGAATCACAGTAAAAGGGGAAAGTAAACAACATTCTTGGCAAAGACAGAATGAACCAACTGCTTGTATAAAAACAGCTCAGAACAAAGGGGCTGAATCCTCCAAAAACTGACAAACACAGGTACCATCAGATTTGTAGACAGAGATTGGAATTCTTTAGAAAAACCCTTCCCTGCTGATGGTGTGTGCTGGAAACCATTTGCACTGTGATCTGCTACTTATTTCCTTTGGAAATAATCTCTGTTTCCACAAAGAAAAGCAGGTGTGTCCCTCATTGGCCGCCTGATTCACAGACAAAGGAAACCTGATCGTGGTCTCTCAGATAAATTAGGCTACTAGCGATATTGCACATAACAAGAGCTTAGAACACAACAGGCTCTAGTGAAACCAACAATGCAATGAAAAAGGTGAATTAGTCTTTATAATCGTGCAGACTCTCATTCAAATAATTCGGTCAACTGCTAAACATTTTTAAACTATTAATACCAATGTATACATATTAATTTCCTTTCCTAATTTCCTCCAAAAATGCATCTGATTATTCTCTTGAAAATATATCTGAAATGGTCAATTCATAATCACTGTTCACTTCAAACTATTCTTAGTGCAGAATATCTTGCAAACTAAAACATGTTTATTATTAATGATGACACTATATATCAAACAGTTTCCAGTTCAACCATCTGTCCAGACCTTGCTTTCGTTCATTACTGCAGGAAAACTACAGTTTCTTTTTGCGATCCTTCCATTACTTTATTCCCTAATAACAATGCATGGTGTAATAGGTAACAAGCATTAAAATAAAGTTGAATCTTCAATGCAAGAAATGCTACAAATAATCACATATCATTCATTGTCATTGATTTCCAGAGTTATTTTCAGTGTATGATCAAGTTAAATTCGCTTAAATAATCACAGTAGAATTTTCACCTCTATAGTTTATGTGAAGTGATTGTCAAATTATTCTTATTTCAAATAAAACCAAATTCACATTTTGTTCTGTTTTATTCCAGGAATGACGGCATGTGTTACACTATTATGGGAAACAGGAACAAGTGAAGGTGGTGCCTCTCTGACGTGAGGCCTTACAGCCAAAGGGCCAGGTGGTAGTGACAGTGGGGGAGGTACCTAGTGCCCTGCTCTCCTCAAAAAGCAGTGAGGATGGTGACAGTGACTGGAATGGTTAGATGGCGAAGCGCCCACGTATGGACAGAGGGACGGCAAGGGGTGGGATGACCCACCACCCTGTAAGGCCCAGAAGGCTGTGTCTATGGCATCTCTGGGCATCAAAGCTCAAACTTGGACAGACAGGAGGGGGCAACAAAGAGAACTGACAGAAACTAAACCTGAATGGTTTACCTGGCTGAATGACAGATGTTGGTGATGAACACCCAGCCTGACAGAGAAATAGCAACAATGGGACTTATTGGGTGAATATGGATGAATTAGTTGAGGTGCACAGTCTCACTGACGTTGATGTACATATCCTCCCTCAGGCCAAGATGCCCTGACGTGTACAGCAGAACCTGTCCCTGCAATGAGAGGATCGGGGTGCGAGCCGGTTCCCCCCGGTGCACAGCCGATCAGTGCCTCCAGGCATTTACAGATATTACAGGGACACACTGGGAAAGGGACAGGCTGAATGGGCTAAAATAACCTTGATGACTCAGGGACCCAAGGGTAATATCGAGGATCATACATAGAGGTAGCCTGAGGTGTGTACGGACCACGGGGGATTACTAAACACCAAACTGTGGTGATGAAATCGGTTTGATATATTTACAATGGGACCACATTTAACTGTAATTATAAACATGGGACACCCAGTGGGAGTGTAACCACATTCTGAATTGGGCCATGACAGCTGAGGTAAACTAAGAAACACAAGGGAATAGCTGCAGTACAGAGAGGGAAACCAGATCCACAATGTTGCAAGGGAAGCAGGAAAGGGCACATAGCCAAGGAACGTAGGCAGACAGAGGGAGATAGATGTTCAAATTATGTGTGGCCTGTTTTCACGTAGTCACATGCATAGCCCAGGAACATTTCTTGATGCGCTGTTTGGGATCAACAGCACATGATGTTAATACAGGAGCATCCACGTCAGTTACGGATATGGATTTACCCCTAATAAACTATAAAAAGAGAGCAGTCGGAGGGGGATCCGAGGAAGCTAGATGAAGCGAACCTGTCCCGATGCAGGTCACGGATATGACAAAATGTATTCAGATATTTGAGTGTGAAACTGAGAAAGGGACCATTCTGGGAGCTGCCATTTTAGAATAATTAGGAACAACTATTGATGTAGAGATACGAACTGTAACATGGGAACAATCTGGCCAGGCCTGGGACAGAATGAAAAGGAGGCGACATGTCCAGAGTAGCTCCATTGCAGGGAGACTGGGACAGTCATTGAATCTGGGGAGTGATAGCTAGGACCCTCTCAGCGATGAGGGTAACTCAAACAGGAATGTGGGTTATTATCTGTAGATCCTGTAAAGATCGAGGACCCTCTCACTCCCCACAAAAACAGGATACCATTAAAGCTAGGGCTGAGGAGGCAGTAATTATGACAGTAACAGATTGAGAGAAGCAGGAAATAGTCAGACCGACTGTATCGCTGGCTAATTCACAGAAGCTGGACGGCTCATTCCACCTCACTATTGATTATACCTCTCTAAGTAAATCCGCCAGTAAAGAGTATCCTACAGTAGCGAACCACACCACTGTATTTAATGGATTGAAATCGCAACAGGATATAGTCTCAGCCCTTGATATTGTGAATGGGGTCTAGTCCATACCTGTGGATCTGGAATGGCAGAATAAGCTGGTGTTTAAACAATACACCTGGATCCAGTTACCTCAGGTATCCCATAATATTCCAGTATATCCCACCGATGTATGGCTGATGGAGTTAGTCACATTGATCTTACCAACACCTCATCCCTCAGTTGGTGAGAAAGAACATATCCAAATATTAAACAGAGTATTGGGTCGGGTCAGGCAGGCTGGACTTAAAAATAAACCAACAAAGAGTGGGAAGGTAGGGAGTGACGTACCTGGACATCATATCAGGGAGTTCAAATCAGGAATGGAAAGGGGACAATCCCAGTGGAACGAAAGACCCTGATTTTGAAACTATCCACCTGCACACCGTGAAGGGGGGTAAGGCAAACTTTGGGATTGTTTAATTATTGGAGGAATTTTGTGGAGAATTATCCAGAAATGGCAGAACCATCATAAGCCCTGACCGAAGCACTGACATTTGCCAGGGGTCATGAACAATGCCTTTGGTATTGTTCATGACCATGTTTTGGCCTGTGCTCGGTGAGGGTACATCACCCTGTCTGGGGTCACATAGAGCATGAAGTACAGGTCAGAGAGTTAGTGAAAGCAGCTAACTTTCCCAGTGAAATAGCAATAATGAAGATTATAGCTCACAGGAAAGTAGAAAAAAACACACCAACGGGGTAGTGAGTATGTGTGTAAGGCAGGTAAAATACTGACTGAAACAGTGCACGCATTTGGGAAGTTGCAGTGGCAGTAGCTGCAGGAGCGAGAAAGGAAAGTTTGAATACATTTCCAGAAATAGTCCCACAACAGGAGAAACAGGAATGGGAAAGGGGTGGAGCAGTAATAGGACAAGTGGTGCTGGAAGAGCACAGCAATTCAGGCAGCATCCAAGGAGCAGTAGTTACTGCTCCTGAACTGCTGTGCTCTTCCAGCAGCACTAATCCAGAATCTGGTTTCCAGCATCTGCAGTCATTGTTTTTACCTAGTAATAGGACAAGACAGAGTCTGGATGATCCAGCAGTGCCACTACACTGTAAAAGACAAATATTATTGAAAATATATCAGGGCCAGGTCCATATTGGGCAGGATAAAATGCAATATCAGATGATCCACTACCGGGGTGGCCTGGAACAGGGAGAGATGCAGCAAATTTTTGTCGAAGGTGTGTAGTCTGTACACAGTGTGAGCCAGGGAAAGTAGTCAAGTTAAAATAGAGGCAGCGGCAGGGACCCAGGGGCCCATGGGAACAAATACTGATCGATTTTACCCACACCCCCATCCCCATCCCAGGGAAGGAAATCCTGCGTGGTCTTAATAAACAGGCTTACTCAGTGGTGGAAGCATTCCCCTGCAGATTCTGACCAAGGGAACGTAATTAAACAGTTATTTTGTTTGTCCTGTTTAATACTGAACAGAAATCCCATCCCCCATACCATCCACAGAGCTCAGGTACAGTAGAAGGAATGAAGCAAACACTGAAAGCTTGTCTGACTAAGGCCCTGACAGAGACAGGCAGGGATGGGTTAGTGTACTCCCCACCTTCCTAATGAAACTGAGGTCCAGTATAAATATATTTAGAAATATGTTTATAAATTTATGAATATATTTGTAAATATATACCTTGCTGATCTCTAAATATATTTATAAATTTTTAAATACCTAACGTATTTCTGCGTTTTTGAATCCTTATTTCAAAGTGTTGTGCTTTTGACCTGTGTTCTGGTTTTGATGTATTTGTAAAACAAATGGTCCCAATTCGGGAAGGATATTAAGCTTAGAAAGAACACAAACACTGTTTTATTTATTCATTCTTGGCATCCTTTGTTGCCTACTCTAGCATTTATTGCCAATCTCCATTCCTGGCACCCTGCCATGCCCCCCCAGGAATTGCAAAACCTGCGCCCACACCACCTCCCTCACCTCCATCCAAGGCACCAAAGGAGCCTTCCACATCCATCAAAGTTTCACCTGCACATCCACCAATATCATTTATTGTATCCGTTGCTCCAGATGTGGTCTCCTCTACATTGAGGAGGTCCTGGGCCTCCTCCACAGCCACTCCCTCACCACCCGATGCCTGGAAGAAGAACGCTTCATTTTCCACCTCGGAACACTTCAACCCCATGGTATCAATGTGGATTTCACCAGTTTCCTCATTTCCCCTTCCCCCACCTCACCCCAGCTCCAACCTTCCAGCTTAGCACTGCCCTCATGACCCGTCCTACCTGCCTATCTTCCTTTTCACCTATCCACTCCACCCTCCTCTCTGACCTATCATCTCCATCTCCACCCCCATTCACCTATTGTACTCTATGCTACTTTCTCCCCACCTCACCCCCCTCTCATTTATCTCTCCACTCTGCAGGCACCCTGCCTCTATTCCTGATGAAGGGCTTTTGCCCGAAATGTCGATTTTCCTGCTGCTCAGGTGCTGCCTGTCCTGCTGTGCTTATCCAGCACCACTCTAATCTAGACTCTGGTTTCCAGCATCTGCAGTTCTTGTTTTTACATAAGTCAGTTCAGCACTTTGTGGTCAAACCAACCCCTCCCCCCATAGCTCACCCAAGTACCTGACAAACTTCAATTTAAATTAAAAATCACATAACACCAGGTTATAGTCCAACAGGTTAATTGGGAAGCAGTAGCTTCCAGTATCTACCTGACAAAGGAGCAGTGCTCTCGGAGCTTGTGCTTCCGAATAAATCTATTGGACTGTAACCTGTTGTTGTGTGATTTTGTACACCCCCATCACCATGACTTCCACATCATTTCCATGAATTAGGAATTCTAGTCACTGGCAGTGAATGTGGGGGTGGGGTGGTGTGGGGGGGGGGGTGGGGGTGGGGTGGGTATGGACTCGAGGACCAAGTTGGTGGGTTCTGGTCCTCCAGCCAATGAGAGTGAATGAGGAGTGGGCCTGGAGGACTGAGCTGGTGGAGCCTGGTCCTCCAGGCTTTGGGAGTGAATGTGTGGTGCGGTGGGAGGACTGAAGTGGTGTGGCAGGTCCTCCATCCAATGGGAGCGAACGAGGATGGAGCTGGTCCTCCGGCCATTGTGAGTGCATGAGGTGTGGTTGGTCCTCCAGCCAAAGGGATTGAATGGGTGGGCGGGGTTTTAATGAAAATACAGGAGCTTTCATGAGGACTTCCTGCTCCAAGCAGCCCCACACATTTCCAGTTTCAATCAGCTTCATTTCACAACATTACTTTGGGCTTTTGTATGTTCTCCCACATTCCTTTGATGGTGTTTCTGATATCTGATAAACAAACTGCATGGGATATTAGCAGGGTTAAGGGGATACACGGTGCCTCAGCAGTTTGCAATGCTACCTCACAGCACCAGGAATCCCGTTTCGATTCCACCCACCATTGTCTGTGTGGAGTTTGCACATTCTCCCCGTGTCTGTGTGGGTTTCCTCCCGCAGTCCAAAGATAGGCAGGTTGGGTGGATTAGTCAGGGGGAAATGCAGGATTATGGGAAGAGGGTAGGGGGCTGTGGGTCTGTTTGGGATGTTGTTCAATGGGTTGGTGCAAACCTTACGGGGTAAAAACAATGACTGCAGATGCTGGAAACCAGATTCTGGATCAGTGGTGCTGGAAGAGCACAGCAATTCAGGCAGCATCCGAGGACAGACAAAATCGACGTTTCGGGCAAAAGCCCTTCATCAGGAACAAAGGCAGAGAGCCTGAAGCATGGAGAGATAAGCTAGAGGAGGGTGGGGGTGGGGATAGAGTAGCATAGAGTACAATAGGTCTTTGGGGGAGGAGATGAAGGTGATAGGTCAGGGAGGAGAGGGTGGAGTGGATAGGTGGAAAAGGAGCTGGGCAGGTCGGACAAGTACGGACAAGTCAAGGGGACAGTGTTGCTGGAGGTTAGAAACTAGGATGAGGTGGGGGAAGGGGAAATGAGGAAGCTGTTGAAATCCACATTGATGCCCTGGGGTTGAAGTGTTCCGAGGCGGAAGATGAGGTGTTCTTCTTCCATGCGTCTGGCGGTGAGGGAGCGGCGGTGAAGGAGGCCCAGCACCTCCATATCATTCGCAGAGTGGGAGGGGGAGTTGAAATGTTGAGCCACGGGGCGGTTTGGTTGATTGGTGCGGGTGTCTCGGAGATGTTCCCTAAAGCGCTCTGCTAGAAGGCGCCCAGTCTCCCCAATGTAGAGGAGACCGCATCGGGAGCAACGGATACAATAAATGATATTAGTGGATGTGCAGGCAAAACTTTGATGGATGTGGAAGGCTCCTTTAGGGCCTTGGATGGAGGTGAGGGAGGAGGTGTGGGCACAGGTTTTACAGTTCCTGCGGTGGCAGGGGGAAGTGCCAGGATGGGAGTGTGGGTCGTGGGGGGGCGTGGACCTGACTAGGTAGTCATGGAGAGAACGGTCTTTGCGGAAAGTGGAAATGGGTGGGGAGGGAAATATATTCCTGGTGGTTGGGTCCGTTTTGAGGTGGCACAAATGTCTTCGGATGATGTGGTTTTTGCAAAGTTTGTTAGGGTGGAAGGTGAGCACCAGGGGGGCTCTGGCCTTGTTACGGTTGGAGGGTTGGGGTGTGAGGGCGGAGGTGCGGGATGTGGATGAGATGCGTTGGAGGGCATCTTTAACCACGTGGGAAGGGAAATTGTGGTCTTTAAAGAAGGAGGCCCATCTGGTGTGTTCTGTGGTGGAACTGGCCCTCTTGGGAGCAGATACGGCAGAGGCAGAGGAATTGGGAATACGGGATGGCATTTTTAGTGGAATTAGGGTGGGAAGAGGTGTAATCCAGGTAGCTGTGGGAGTCGGTGGGTATGTAAAAATTGTCAGTGTCAAGTCGGTCGTCAATAATTTAGATGGAGAGGTGCAGCAAGGGGAGGGAGGTGTCAGAGATGGTCCAGGTGAATTTAAGGTCGGGGTGGAAAGTGTTTGTGAAGGTGATGAATTGCTCAACCTCCTCGCGGGAGCACAAGGTGGCGCCAATTCAGTCATCAATATAGTGGAGGAAAAGGTGGGGAGTGGTGCCAGTGTAACTACGGAAGATGGACTGTTCTACGTGGCCAACAAAGAGACAGGCATAGCTGGGGTCCATACGGGCTTCTATGTCTACCCCTTTGGTCTGGAGGACGTGGGAGGATTCGAAGGAGAAATTGTTAAATGTGAGGACCAGTTCAGCCAAACGAATGAGTATCAGTGGAAGGGTACTGTTAGGGAACGTCTGGAGAGGGAGAAACAGAGGGCTTGGAGGCCTGGTCATGGCGGATGGAGTTGTAGATGGATTGAATATCCATGGTGAAGATGAGGTGTTGGAGGCTGGGGAAACAGAAGTTTTGGAGGAGATGAAGGGCGTGGGTGGTCTCTCGAATATATGTGGGGAGTTCCTGGACTGGGGGGATAGGACAGTGTCAAGGTAGGTGGAGACGGGTTCGGTGGGGTAAGAGCATGCTGAGACAACGGGTCAGCCAGGGTGGTCAGGCTTATGGATCTTGGGAAGGAGGTAGAATCGGTCAGTGCGGGGTTCCCGGACTATGTGGGTGGGAGATCTCCTGAGCTGATAAGGTTCTGTATGTTCTGGGAGATGACGGTTTGGTGATGGGGGGTGGGTCATGGTCGAGGGGGCGGTAGAAGCAGGTGTCTTCGAGTTGGCATCTGTCTTCAGTAGTGTAGAGGTCTGTGTGCCAAACTACCACTGCACCCCCTTTCTCTGCTGGTTTGATGCTGAGGTTTTGATTGGAGCAGAGAGTGTGGAGGGTGAGAGTTGTGAGGGTGAGAGATTGGAGTGGGGGAGGGGGTAGACAGGTTGAGGCAGTTAATGTCTCAGGGGCAGTTGGAAATGAAGAGATCGAGACCAGGTAATAGGCCAGCACGCGGTGTCCAGGTGGATGGAGTGTGTGGGAGGCCGGCAAAGGAGTTCTCGGAAGGTGGGCGGGAATCCTGATTGTAAAAGTGAGCTCGGAGGTGGCTGAAGAAGTTTTCGACATTACGGCGTGTATTAAATTCATTGATGTGTGAGGTGCTATTGTCATGGAGATAATCCTGATAGACAGCCACCATTCAAAGCCATAAACCACAGAGTACTTTTTCCAGTCACACTGACATTTGAAATATTGATCCACAGATGGAATGCACACCTTTCCTTCCACATGAAAAGGTCAATGATATTCAGATGGCACAAGAATTAAGATCAGATGTAAGGTTTTGAGACAGCGGCAGATGAGCAGGTGTTTCTGCTGACTCTATTGGCTGGAAATATGCAGAACATGCTGCCTATTATGGGGGTGCAATGATTGTTAAAAACAATTATATCAGATCTGAGGGAAATAAACTTGCAGAGTGTAGGGGACATATGGGGAATGAGAATATCCGCCAACCTTCCATATCCGCCAACCTCCACTCCCGGCACCTTCCCCTGCAACCGCAAGAAATGCAAAACTTGCGCCCACACCTCCCCCCTTACTTCGCTCCAAGGCCTCAAGGGATCCTTCCATATCCGCCATCACCTGGACCGTCTCAGACTCCTCCCTCCCCTTCCTAGACCTTTCCATCTCTATCTCGGGCGACCAAATCAACACAGACATTTACTATAAACCGACCGACTCCCACACCTACCGAGACCACACCTCCTCCCACCCTGCCTCCTGTAAAATCGCTATCCCATATTCCCAATTCCTTCGTCTCCACTGCATCTGCTCCCAGGAGGATCAATTCCAAT
Organism: Chiloscyllium plagiosum; assembly: GCF_037043375.1. NCBI lineage: Eukaryota > Metazoa > Chordata > Chondrichthyes > Orectolobiformes > Hemiscylliidae > Chiloscyllium > Chiloscyllium plagiosum. The sequence goes on along the minus strand of NW_028270174.1, from coordinate 53,236,713 downwards.
ACCGAACAACCCAGATGGCCTCCTTCTTCAAGGACCGCAATTTCCCCCCAGACGTGATCGACGATGCCATCCAACGCATGTCTTCCAATTCCCGCTCCTCTGCCCTTGAGCCCCGCCCCTCCAATCGCGACCAAGTCAGAACCCCACTGGTCCTCACCTACCACCCCACCAACCTCCATATACAACGTATCATCTGTTGTCATTTTCGCCACCCCCAAATGGACCCCACCACCAGGGATATAGTTCCCTCCCCTCCCCTATGAGCGTTCCGAAAAGACCACTCCCTCCGCAAATCCCTCGTCAGGTCCACACCCCCCCACCAACCCAACCTCCACTCCCGGCACCTTCCCCTGCAACCGCAAGAAATGCAAAACTTGCGCCCACACCTCCCCCCTTACTTCCCTCCAAGGCCCCAAGGGATCCTTCCATATCCGCCTCTCTTCCTCCCTTCTGCTACAGAGAGCCAGCTTGGATTTGATGGGTCTCTTTCTGTGGTACAATGCATTTTATTTGGATTTGCTTAACTTGCTCTGGTCACTTGCCTTCAGGGGTTAAATTATCATTGAGATAAATCTGCTCAGTGTTCCTACTTAGACCAACACAGGCTGTCTTTCCGCAGCAGGAGATGATGTTTATTACTTTATGCTGGGTTATTGGGGGGGGGGGGTGTCCCCCAGTTAGGGAACAAAGAACTGAACACCTGCTCCAGGGTGGCCTTACCAGGATTGTTAATATCTCAGAACATTTAGACCCACACCAATACATTAAATGCTTTCTGACAGTCTGAGGAAATAAACTATGTTCCTTCCACATACATCAGGACAATGATATCCATATCCTGGTACATGAAATGACTGCACAATGTCTGTTTGGGATTTACAAACCCTTCCCATTTCATAGAGACATGCCTTGGACTGTCCCAATCCTGCTGTGTCAAAGGATTCAGACAAAACCACATCCAGCTCTGACAGTCACTCTGTTTATGAGTGTCAAAAAGTGTGGTGCTGGAAAAGCACAGCAAGTCAGGCAGCATGTGCGGAGCAGGAGAATCGACATTTCGGGCATAAACCCATCATCAGGAATGTGGGGAGGAGGGTCCCACGGTAGCTAAGAAATAATTGAGTTGCAGGGTTTATTGGAACCTAATTATCAAAAGATTTTCAACAGGAAACAGCAGCATTCAGACTGGGCAGTAACACAGTGACACTGTGTGTATAACAGTCTGCCAGCATTTATCTGAAATGGCAAAACACCAGTGCAGCCACACCAGGGAGAGGGGGTGGAAATATGGGAAAATTCAGAAGGGAATTCTTTACCTATCCCACCTGGAAACGGGCCAAACCAGTCAGACTGTGGAGAAGCTGTTCACCTGCACTGTGTTTGGGGGAAGGGATTCACTCAGGCATCCATCCTGATAGCCACAGTTGAAGGATTTTTTTCTATTGTTCACAATAGAATGAACAATGGTTTTGGCAGTTATAATGTTAATAAAGTTATGTATGTAGAGAACTTAGTTTTGGAAATGTTCACTACATTGTTGAACATGTACAGATTCAGACTGGGTAGGGACTTTTATTTTCCTTTATTCATTCGCAGGATGAGGGTATCGCTGGCCCGGCAGCATTTCCTGCCCATCCCCAATTGCTGAGAGGGCAGGTAAGAGTCGACCACATTGCTGTGGGTCTGAAGTCACAATGTAGGCCAGACCAGGTAAGAATGGCAGCTTCCTTCCTGAAAGGGCATTACTGAACCAAATGGGTTTTTCTGACAATCGATTAATGGTCATCATTAGACACTTAAGTTCCAGAGCTTATTTTTATTGAATTCAAATTCTCCAAGTGCTGCAGCAGGCTTTGAACCCAGGTCTCCAGAACGTTATCTGTGGCCTTGGATTAACTGTCTAGCGACAATACCACTAGGCCAGTACTTCCCCACATCGCTGTCCATCTGCACAGAGTGAACAGTGATTTTCTGGTTAATCACACATAAGTTTGCTCAATGATTGCAGGAGTTGGATGTATTCTGGGGTTTGTTTCTGATGATGATTGGAAACACCATCAGTCTTGTTATCTTTCGAGGATAAAAACAGTTTCAGTTAGCTTTCTGTTAAATTCATGGCAATCAAGTCGATCCCATAACTCTCAGGCAGATTAGTTACTTTAGAAGAACTCTCCATCTCCCCAACCTCCTCCATCCTCACCCCCAACAGTACAATAATCTCACAGAGTCTCTTTGTGACTATGAATGAGACAATCTGATCAGCTGCTTCTTTCCCTACTCCTATGTCAAGTAGCTCTTAAACTCCCCTTGCTGCAGTTGTGATCCTGCATCATTGTACAGTGTTGCTTGTATTTCCTGTCTTGGCCTATCAGTGTTCATGATACTGCATGGAGCTTCTTGTAAAGGGCTGATAGTGTAAGAGTTGAGCTCTTTCCTTCCAACAACAACAGTCGAGTTGCACTCCAACAAAGCTTACAGAATCATGGCCCAGCATGTTCCCAACTTAACTCTTACCATCACACCACAGGATCAGCCCTCATTCAACTGAGAGAGTTCAGGAGGGCATGCCAGTAACAACAGCATGAATACCTAAAAATGAGGTGTTAACCTGATGAAGTTACCAAAGAAGACTACTTATGTTCCAAACAGCATAAGCAGCAAGTGATAGACAGAGAAAAGCAATCCGGGAAACAGCAGAACAGATCTAAGATCTGCAGTCCAGACACATCCAGTTGTGAATGAAGTCAGAGTACAGCTGGAGTTCTGAGGACAGTTCTTTTCAAGATATTAACCAACAAGAATGTCAGACACATGGTGGGGAATCCCAGTCTCATGGAGTGCACATCCTGTTCCATGTGGGAAAACCAGGACAATTCTTGTGTCAGCAACAACCACAAGAACACGGAGGTCAGCAACACTAGTGTGACCACGGCCAATATACTGCACTCAGTTCTGTTCCCCACATTCCAGGGTGATGTGTTCTCCCCAGACAGGACTGATCAGAGTGTTTCTCCAATTGGAGAATTTCTGCTCTGAGAAAGGCTGGATAGGGTGGGGATGATTTCCAAGGAGGATGAGCTGAGCTTTTATTGAAGTGATAAGATGCTGAGGAATCCAGATCGAGTGGATAGGAAGGAGCTATCCATTAACAGATGGATAGATCATAAGACCATAAGGCATAGGAGTGGAAGTAAGGCCATTCTGCCCATTGAGTCCACTCCACCATTCAATCATGGCTGATGGGCATTTCAACTCCACTTACCCGCATTCTCCTCGTAGCCCTTAATTCCTTGTGATATCAAGAATTTATCAATCTCTGCCTTTAAGACATTTAGCATCCCGACCTCCAATGCACTCCACAATGAATTCCACAGGCCCACCACTCTCTGGCTGAAGAAATGTCTCCGCATTTCTGTTCTGTATTTACCCCCTCTAATTCTAAGGCTGTGTCCACGGGTCCTAGTCTCTTCGCCTAACGGAAACAGTTTCCTAGCGTCCACCCTTTCCAAGCCATGTATTATCTTGTAAGTTTCTATTAGATCTCCCCTTAATCTTCTAAATTCCAATGAATACAATCCCAGGATCCTCAGCCATTCCTCGTATATTAGACCTACCATTCCAGGGACCATCCGTGTGAATCTCCGCTGGACACGCTCCAGTGCCAGTATGTCCTTCCTGAGGTGTGGGGACCAAAACTGGACACAGTACTCCAAATGGGGCCTAACCAGAGCTTTATAAAGACTCAATAGCACATCGGTGCTTTCATATTGCAACCCTATTGAGATAAATGACAACATTGCATTCGCTTTCTTAATCATGGACTCAACCTGCATGTTTACCTTTAGAGAATCCTCGACTAACACTCCCAGATCCCATTGTACTTTGGCTTTATGAATTTATGAATTTTCTCACCGTTTAGAAAGAAGTCCATGCTTGTATTCTTTTTTTTAAAAGTGAAAGACCTCGCATTTGCTCATATTGAATTCCATCAGCCATTTCCTGGACCACTCTCCCAAACTGTCTAGATCGTTCTGGAGCCTCCCCACTTCCTCAGTACTACCTGCCTGTCCACCCACCTTCGTATCATCGGCAAACTTCGTTAGAATGCCCCAGTCACTTCATTCAGATCATTAATATATAACGTGAACAGCTGCGGCCCCAACACTGAACCCTGCGGGACACCGCTTGTCACTGGCTGCCATTCCAAAGAAGAACCTTTTATCCCAACTCTCTACCTTCTGCCAGACAGCCAATCCTCAATCCATACCAGTAGCTCACCTTGAACACCATGGCCCCTCACCTTACTCAGCAGCCTCCCGTATGGCACCTTATCAAAGGTCTTTTGGAAGTCTAGATAGTCCACATCCACTGGGTTACCCTGGTCTAATCTACTTGTCACCTCTTCAAAGAATTCTAACAGGTTTGTCAGGCACAACCTCCCCTTACTAAATCCATGTTGACTTGTTCTAATCCGACCCTGCTCTTCCAAGAATTTAGAAACCTCATCCTTAATGATGGATTCTAGAATTTTACCAACAACCGAGGTTAGGCTAATTAGCCTATAAATTTCCATCTTTTGTCTTGATCCTTTCTTGAACAAGGAGGTTACAACAGCGATCTTCCAATCATCTGGGACTTTCCCTTACTCCAGTGACGTTTGAAAGATCTCAACCAACACCTCTGCTATTTCCTCAGCCACTTCCCTCAGAACTCTAGGGTGTTGCCCATCAGGGCCAGGAGAACTATCAGTTTTAAGACCTTTTAGCTTTTCTAGCACTTTCACTTTTGTAATGGTAACCATACACAACTCAGCCCCCTGACTCCCTTTAATATTTGGGATATTACTCATGTCTCCCATTGTGAAGACTGACGCAAAGTGCTTATTAAGTTCTCCAGCTATTTCCTTGTGGGCGGCACGGTGGCACAGTGGTTAGCACTGCTGCCTCACAGCGCCAGAGACCCGGGTTCAATTCCCGACTCAGGCGACTGACTGTGTGGAGTTTGCACATTCTCCCCGTGTCTGCGTGGGTTTCCTCCGGGTGCTCCGGTTTCCTCCCACAGTCACAAAGATGTGCGGGTTAGGTGAATTGGCCATGCTAAATTGCCCATAGTGTTAGGTTAAAGGGGGTAAATGTAGGGGTATGGGTGGGTTGCGCTTCGGCGGGTCGGTGTGGACTTGTTGGGCCGAAGGGCCTGTTTCCACACTGTAAGTAATCTAATCTAATCTAATCTTATCTCCCATCACTAGGCTTCCAGCATCAGTTTGAAGTGGCCCAATGTCTACTCTTGCCTGTCGTTTGTTTCTTATGTATTGAAAGAAACTATTACTATCACTTCTAATATTACTGGCTAGCGTACCTTCATATTTCATCATCTCCTTCCTTATTTCTCTCTTTGTTATCCTGTGTTTGTTTTTGTAGCCTACCCAATCTTCTGATTTCCCAGTGCTCTTGGCAACTTTATAGAATCTCTCTTTTTCTTTGATACATTTCCTGACTTCCTTTGTCAGCCATGGCTGTTTAATCCCTCCCTGGATAATCTTTCTTTACTTGGAGATGAACCTCTGTACAGTGTCCTCAATTTTACCCACAAGCTCCTGCCATTTTAACTCTACTGTCTTCCCCACTAGGCTCTGCTTCCAGTCTATTTTCGTCAGTTCCTCTTTCATGCCCACATAATTACCTTTATTTAGCTGTCACACCATTACATCTGATTTTGCCTTCTCTCTTTCAAACTGCAGACTGAAATCTACCACATTATGATCGCTGCTTCCTAAGTGTTCCCTTACTTTAAGATTTTTTTATAAAGTCTGGTTCATTACATAGCACTAGGTCCCGAATAGCCTGCTCCCTTGTGGGGTCCATGACAAGCTGTTCCAAAAAGCCATCGTGTAAGCATTCCATGAATTCCCTTTCTTTGGATCCACTGGCAACATTATTTACCCAGTCCACCTGCATATTGAAGTTCCCCATGATCACCGTGACCTTGCCTTTCTGACATGCCTTCTCTATTTCCCGGTACATGTTGCGCCCCTGGTCCTGACCACTGTTAGGAGGTCTGTACATAACTCCTACTATGGTTTTTTTGCCTTTGTGGTTCCTCAATTCCACCCACACAGACTCCACATCATCCGACCCTATGTCATTCAGTGCCATAAATTTAATTTTGTTTTTAACTAACAAGGCAACCCTGCCCCCTCTGCCCACCTCCCTGTCTTTTCGATAAGTTGTAAATCCTTGGATGTTTAACTGCCAGTCCTGAACCCCCTGCAACCACGTCTCTGTGATGCCTACCACATCATAATCATTCACGGTGATCTGTGCCGTTAGTTCATTTACTTTGTTACGAATGCTGCAAGCATTCAGGTAAAGTGCCTTAATGCTAACTTTCTTATCATGAGATATTGCAAGTCATAGATGTCCTAAGTTATCCCTCCTTTTTGCTGTATTCCTAGTCTGCCTCAAGCTTAAATCCACCTGCACACACGCTATCCTGCTGCTTATCTTTCCATTTATCTCCATACTCCCTGTCGCTTTCACTTTCCCTACCACCCTAACTCATAAATTTAAAGTCCTACTGACCACCCTATTTAACCTCTTCGCTAGAACATTGGTACCAGATCGGTTCAGGTGGAGACCATTCCAATGGTACAGATTATGACGGAGGATGTGCTGACCATATTGAAAAATCATGAGGATAGATAAGTCTCCTCGGCCAGAAAGGATATAACTAAGATTGTTATGGGAAACGAGGGAAGGGATTACTGTGTTTTAGCGAAAATCTTTGCAGCCTCACTGTCCGCTGGAGTCATCCCAGATGATTGGAGAGTGGCAAACATTATTCCCTTATTCAAGAAAGGCAATCAAGATAATCCTAGGAATCATCGATGAGTCAGTCTTACATCAGTTGTGGGCAAATTATTGGAGAGGATTCAGAGAGACAGGATTTATGATTATTTGGAAAAGCATAGATTGATTAGAGATAGTCAGCATGGCTTTGTGAGTGGCAGGTTATGCCTCACAAACCTTACAGAATTATTTGAGGTTGTGACAAACACATTGGTGATGACAGAGCAGTGGATGTGGTGTATATGGATTTTAGCAATGTGTTTGATAAGGTTCCCATGGTAGGCTTAATCAGAAAGTAATGAGGCATGGGATACAGGGTTATCCTGATATAATTCAATGTTGAGACATTTGTGTCAGAGACTGCAAGGGGGAAGTGAGAGAGAAAGATTTTTTTAAAAAGCAGAAAGGAACTGGTGAGCCGAGGAGCTCCAATTAGTTTCTCACCCTGCCAACATCATATTGGGTGAGCTTGGACGAAGACTAGTCGAGCAAAGGCCTGACACAGTTACACGGACAGAATCATAGCTTACAATGTCCTAGACATCATCGTCACTATCCCTGTATGTCCTGTCCCACCGGCAGGACATGGATGTAATTGAAATGCTGGAACATGCAGGGTTATGGACTAAGGTCTGCAGAATGGGATCATTGTGATTTATTTGACATTTCTCCAGAATATTAAACTCCAGTCTAATTTGAAAATTTATTAACATCATCAGACTTGAACTCCAAATATCAGAAAAAAAAATCAGAGACTTACAGCGCAGGTCGAGGTCACTTGGCCCACCCTGTATATGTTGCTTGTAATATAACTACCAAGTCATTACAATGTCCTGTACTCACCGATGAGAGCAACTATTTCAGACTGTGTACTCTGCCCTCTATGTTGTTATAATCTATTTTTCCAATGTATTTCTTTGATAGCTGCTCACCTTGTTTCCTGGTTTCTTTCCCAGCCCTAAATCCATTCCCTGTGGCCTTGAGGGACTACCATTTCTGCTATTTAATCTCTCCTGCCTTCCCCCGTGTGACAGACTGTCTTTTTGTCCTTGCCTCACCCCCACCTTGCTCACATCCTGTTACATTTCTGATGGTTCCCAAGCCTCTGTGACTTCACTGCGCCCCCTGGGTCAGTGGCACGAATTTTGAATTCTCTTCCTCCAGAAATAATTGGAAATCTTTCTTGCTGCAGTTTCCCCCAGATTTTATTTTGAAAAGCAGAGCATTTGTGTCAGAGTCACGTATTTGTGTGCCTTCATCCACAATTCTGAGCATTTGGGTGTAATCTGTGACCTGCCCACAGATGTGCAGTTTCATTGGATTGACCATGTTAATATGGCCTGTAGTGTGCAGGTTCGGCGGGTTGGGTTAGCCATGATAAATGTGGGGTTATGGGGGTAGGGTGGGAGAGCAGGTTATTGCAGACTCGAAGGGCCAAATAGCCTCCTTCTGCACCTATGGGATTCTGTGATTCTAACTAGTTGTGATTGTCGTCACGTTTTCCTCATGCCATGGTCATTCAGCTCAGGTACATATGCTGCTTTGGTGTTTCTGTGGGTGCTCACTCACTCCTTTCCTTCTGTTTTATAACAATTTCACACTGTATTTGAGGGTGAGAATGAATTTGTAAATACGAATACTCCAACCGAAACCCGGGCAGGTCAGGACCTGTTTCTGCTGCTGATGTCGCTCACAGGGAACGGGAAAATAAAGCTTCGGTCATACATCTTACAAGGACACAGAGGTTACAATCAGCAGGAATGGCTAAACAGCTTAAACCTCTTTTCTCAAGAGGAAGCTGAGACACAACCTGGTACAAGCAGGAAGCTTTATGTCGGGTTTTTAGAGAGTTCAGGTTGAAATAATTGGGTTGGAAGCATGTTTCATTGCCCCAGGACATCAAAGGTGCTATCTAAATGTGCATATTTATTTCTGTCTCTCTGTTAACAATCGGATGGACAGGTCAATGTCTGAGTGTTTTCCCAAACCCCTGATTGAAGCTGCCTCCTCCCACAAACTCAGGTGCCTCACCACTCACTGGGTCATGGAGAAACTCTGCTGTTACAATGAGAACTGTCTTTGCTGTCACCACTCCTCATGCTTCCGCCTAATCCCCACTGCCCTTCATGAAATCCCAGCTGCCTCTAGTCCACCCACATGGGCATGTTGAAGAGCCTGACAGGAGATTGGATTGAAACCGAGAGTTCAATAGCCAGAATGAAAGAGGAAGAAGGAAATAAATGGGGATTTTGAATCCCAGGGGATACAGACTCCAGGATTAGTTCTTGTGGGCATTCCTGCAGTAACATGAGACAGCATTCCATGATGAGAGTTAAATCCGGGTGGCAGGAGAGGGAGCCACTGAACATGAGCAGGTTTAGTTCAAACACAGGAGGTTTGTTCAGTCAGTAACAGTGTGTTAGACATGGATGTGAAGTGAGCATTGAGGGGAAATGTTACCACAAACTGCAGATGGACAACTTTCATTGCAACAGGAAGAGACCATTCAGCCCTTCAACCCTGCTCTGCCATTCAATAGATCATGGCTGATTTGTGGCCTAACTTGCAATTTTCAAAACTCTCCAAACTCATCAATAAACTCCTCTGCAACAGACAAGATCAATATTCAAAAACTTAAACATCTGAAAATGTGGGAAATCAGGAACAAAAACAGAAATTGCTGGAAAAAGTCAGCAGATCTGGCAGCATCTGTGGAGAGTGAACCTTTGGGTCCAGTGACCGGTCAGGTGACCAGCTGCAGCTGACCATTCTGCCTTTTCTGTAACACTCTCTGGAACTGGTTCTGGTGCGATGGGAATGAGACGGTCAATAATTGAGAAAATAGGAGGACGTGCTCAATGAGAATAAAACACACTTTTGTCTTTCACTTTTAATTCAACTATTATTGTACAATATTATTATTATTATTCAACTACTGCAAAAATTATTCATCATCATTTCAGAAATAAGATAATAGGCCAGAAATCAACTCTTCATGTCATTGGGTCTGGGAAACTGTGTTAATTCTCACCTGGTCCAGCTTCCGTGTGAATCCAGACCCTGAATCATGTGGTTGACTCTGAACGATCTCTTGGGCAGTTAGAATGGATGACAAATCCTGCCCCAGCAAGTGATGCCATGATCCCATGAACAAACAAAACAAATCCAATCTCTGTGGATCGTTGTGAACTCGCCGGTGTTATTGGAAGAGGACGACTGGGAAGGTTTATGGGGTAAAGGGAGAAGATTGGCATTCGGTGAGGTGATCCTTTGGAGAGCTGATGAGCCAATCAGCCTCTCTTTGGACAGTAACAATTCAGTGAATATTTCATTCTGAGCCATCTAAGGAAATATCAGGGCAGGGTTTGTAAAGAGGTCAGATTGAATGAGTGTCTCAGTGAACACAAGTGAGACACAGGTACAGAGGGGTTTTGGGATGGATTAAATTAAATTTTATACATTTGCATAGTCATCAACTTTACAGCAGTTAAAAATGGGAGTGATCAAGAGAGTGGAATTAGAGCAGCAAATAAACCTTAAACATTTATGCAGCTAAAGGGAATGCTGGGTAACGATACCGTAGTTAGTGCTTCTTTTATTCCAGGCACACCAGCCAGGGAGCACATCCTTCCTGTATCTATCCTCTCGAGCTCTTGAAGATTTTTGTTCATTTGAAGTGTTTCATGTTTAAATACTCCAGAGAAGACAGCTTCAAGCTCCTCAATCTTTCCTGCCGGGGCAATGCTGCTGTTAGTACTCAATTGACTGGTGCATGTTACTGGCTGCTTCATGGACTGGAACTGACAATTGAGACTGAAAGGTTACTGTATAAAATATCTTCAATGGTATTGCCAGACGTGAGTGGCTTTAGGGAAATGACCTTGACTTACGGGCATTGAGTGTCAGAGCACCTCCTTTTGTGGGGCATCCTGTTTAAATTCAATCTATTGATAACTATTAGAACTGACTTGCACTGGCTCAAAGTGGTCAGAGCATTATGGCTGTCATCGAAGCTGGTAACAAACTTCCCATGGGTTAAAAATCGTAAATGATAGAGTAGGTACGAGGTCTGATGACACTGTTGGAGTATTGATGTTGTTGTTAATCACATTAACTCGGCTGGAGTTGACTGAATTTATATTGTCTCTTTCTGAATCTCAGGATGGCTCTCTGGGCAATAAGTCTCCAATAAACAGCAATGTGACAATGCACAGGGATCATCTGTTTTGATTTAAATTGGAGTCCAGCCTTGGTCAACAGCCAGTGTGGAGTTTGCACATTCCCCTATGATTGTGTGGGCCCCCTCCAGGTGCTCTGGTTTCCTCCCACAGTTCAAATATTTGTGGGTTAGGTGGGTCATTTGTGCGAAATTGTCCACAGTGTCCAGGATTGTGCAGACTCGGTGGATCAGCCATGGGAAATGCAGTGTTACAGGGATGGAGTGCTCCAGATGGGATGCTCTTTGGATGGTTGGTGGGGTTTGATGGGCCAATTCTCTCATGCCACACTGTTGGGATTCTATTCTATGATTGAGGATAAAGGCTATTCTATGATTGAGGATAAAGCAGGGTTTCCTTGGAGGATGAGCATGTGGTATGTATCAATGCTCTCGATGCCTTTAGATAGAGGTGGGCATCGCAGGGGATAGAGTGCTTTATCTCCACTGCTGCCCCCTCACACCAACTCTACTTTGATTTGGTCCCTTCCCACTCTGTCTTTTGTAATGATTTGCTCTGCCCGTAATGGACTTTGTTTGTAAATATTCAATTGGTTACATGGGTGATTTACTGGTAGTGATTATATATTAACAAAACCCAAAATGGCGTAATGATGAACGTGGGAAGGTTGCTCAGCTGTTTGAGATAACACTTCTGGATAGGAGAAATGGGGGGAAAAAGTACACTTCACAGGTCACAGAAGGAGAACTGAAAAGCAGTTAAACCAAACCAAAGGTTCAGACAGGGAGGGAATATTTCCCTGGAGGTTGAGTAACTGGAAAGTGATGGTGTCTGGGAATAGACAGGATTTTGTTTTACAGGGCGTTTGAATTTTTAAAAAACTGTTATATTCAGATAGTTTCATTTCTTTTCTTTTAGTTTTATTTATTGTGGAATAAATAGCTACAATACTTTAAAACCAAATTCACAAACCTTGTGTTAAAGACAAATGTTAAATAAAATCCATCAAACCATCCCTCACTGAAAACTGATGTAGAGGTGCAATCTCCTGGAGAATCCCTGCCCACTTCTTCCTACCCGGGCTCCATGGCGATATACATACCTGGGAGATAGCAGGAGGAGGAGACCATTCGGCCTTTCAATCCTGCTCCACCATTCAAAGGGTAACAGCTGACCATCCAGCTCAGTCTCCTGTTCCTGCTGTGTTCCAATCCCCTTTCATGACTTTGTCTCAAAGAACTATATCTAAGTCCTGCTTTGGTTTCACTGCCTTTTGTTCCAGTGGCGTTGTTGTGTTACTGTGTGGGTGTAGGCAGGGGTAATGTGATGGTGCTGCCTCCTGGAGGATGCACTTAGCGTCGCTCTTCATCCTGCAGTAACATCAACTGGATTTCAGCAACTCGAGATCGAAACCGTTTCCAGGATATGGGCATCACTGGCTCAGCCAGCATTTATTCCCCATCTCTCATTACCCTTGAGAAGATGGTAGTGAGCTGCTGTCTTGTACCATTCACAGTCCATTTGGCGCAGATAAACCGACAATGCCGTGAGGAGAGTGTTGCAGGATTTTGGCCGAGTGATTCTCTATCTTTGGTTCTTCAAATTCTGGTTAACTTTATCACAATCTGCACATGATGTTGAGATTTCAGTCTGCAAATCTTCACCATCTGGCACCCTGTATAAAGGAATATGTACAGGTTAGAAATTCAGAACAGACAATTCTCGTTTCTCTGGAATATCTTTTTCCCCTTTCTTCCCCCAAAACTGTAACCCTGCAGCCCACCTACACTCTCCCACCATTCTGACTCTGCTACCCCCTAATGTACATCTTCCCCATTCTCACGGGAGTGCCTGATAAACAGATCCATACCACCACTTCCCGTTCCTGGTTCGACTCTGCACCCTTTCTGGGTTCACTTCCTTTCCCTTCAGTTGCTGCAAGTCAATAATGTAACAGCAGAATGAGACAAAAGGAAACAGAGAGGGAGGTGGCAGATCCTGGACAGAAGAGGAACCTTCAGTCTGGGAGAATGGGTCAGATCCTTCCTTGTTTCCCATTAGTCAATTCCCAGTGTTATGACAAGTTGCGAATGGAACTTGGTCCCATCTGGGCATAGTGACACTTTGACCCCCCCAACAGATCAATACTACAAGCAGATGCGTCCCTTCTCCAGCCAATCACAGTGTGAAATGCTTTCCGCTAGTTACCCCAAAGAACATGCTCCAAAACCCTCCCACATTCTGTACATGTACAGTGCTGGGTTTCCCCACACACGTGTGGTTCCTGCCTCAGGGATTGTGGGAGTTGTAGTCCCCATGAAGCCCCTGGAGACCTGTCCCTGGAAAATGAAAGAAAGTGTGGGCTGGAGGGTATTGTGTATAGGATATCTATTCAGACACACAGGACATGTGGGCTGTCACTGGGATTTACTGAGACATCCGCTTAGACACCCCGATTTCTGATGTAAGGAATATACATTCAGCCAATTTCAGGGTGGGGAGGTTAATAATGGTCAGCAGATTTTAAGCAGAGGTTGCTCAGTGGCTAGCACTGCTGCCTCACAGCGTCAGGGACCAAGGTTTGATTCCAGCGTTAGGCAACTGTGTGGAGTTTACACATTCTCCCCATGTCTGCATGGTTTTGTTCGGTGCTCCAGTTTCCTCCCACAGTCCAAAGATGTGCAGGTTAGGTGTCTTGGTTATGCCAAATTGCCCACAGGGTCCATGCATGAGCCAGTTAGGTAATTAGCAACAGGAAACGCAGGGTTACAGGGAATGGGAGGGTCTGAATGGGATGCTCATTTTAGGGTTGGTGCGGAATCGATGGATGAATACCCTGTTTTTGCACTATAGAGACTTTATTCTATTCTCATGAAGAAGAATGTATCTATCTCAATGTGTTCTGAATCTGTGGAATTTCCTACTCAAAATGCAGTGGATGCCAGGACAATGAGCAAATTTAATGAAGAGATACAGATGTTTAATTTGCAATGAGTTGAAGGGTGAGAGACAGCAGGTGGGAAAATCCAGCTGAGACCGAGGTGAGCTGAGTCATCATGGTATTAAATGGTGGATCTGGTTCGAAGGGCTGCATTGCCTCTCCTGCGCCCAGTGCTTATCTTCTTACGGTAATAACTGGAAAGCTTAATCCAAAAATCACCAACTTCACCAAAGGAGATTTCTGGAAAATGCAGGATAGTCAGGTGGATTAGCGTCCCAAACTCAGATAGTGAGGAAGCGTGCAGGAGATAATGATTTTGCTTTTTTAAACTGAGGGGAGACAGTGATTTATGGTTTTAGAATGTGTAGGACATTCACAGTGTCCAGAATACTCTGTTGTGAATATCTATCTTATAGATGTGGGTGGCACAGTGGTTAGCACTGCTGCCTCACAGCGCCAGAGACCCGGGTTCAATTCCCGACTGAGGCGACTGACTGGAGTTTGCACGTTCTCCCCGTGTCTGCGTGGGTTTGCTCCGGTTTCCTCCCACAGTCCAAAGATGTGCACGTCAGGTGAATTGGCCATGCTAAATTGCCCGTATTGTTAGGTAAAGGGGTAAATGTACGGGAATGGGTGGGTTACGCTTCGGCGGGCCAGTGTGGACTTGTTGGGCCGAAGGGCCTGTTTCCACACTGTAAATAATCTAATCTAATCTAAATTTTATTACAAAGCCAAGATCTCTGACAATGAAGCCCAAAACACCCAGGAAACATTGCCTCCCATCCAATCTGATAAAAAGACTTGTGATAAGTCTGGTTGAATTTAGAACACAGATGGAAAGCGGGAAGATTAAATCCAATCCCAACATACTATGCTTAAACAAAGGAGACTACAATAGGATGAGGCAGGAGTTGGCTAATACAGACTGGAAGCAAAGACTTTACTGTGGGACAGTTGACAGACAGTGGAGAAATATCAAAGCAATTTTTCAAATTTCTCAGCAAAAGTATACATCAGTGAAAAGGAAGGACTGTAGGAAAAGGAGCAAAATGCCATGGGTGGCTAAGGAAATAAAGTAGTCTATCAAATTGAAATAGAAGGCATACAAATTGGCAAAGACCAAGGAGAAATTCGGAGATTGGAAAAACTTCAAAGATCAACAGAAAGCATGATGGAATTGGGGATAAAACGTGATGAGTAGCTATCCCCAGGAACAGAATAGCAGTTTACCCTGCTAGAGGGAAACCTATTGTTTGGGGAACATATGGCCTCTGTAATTGTTGAAGCACTTAACTGTTACCATAGGGACAATCCTGATCAAGTTAAAAATCACAGCACACCCCAAAAGCTTGTATTGCCAAATAAATCTGTTGGTCTATAACCTGGTGATGTGTTGTTTTTAATTTTGTCCACCCCACCCCAACCCCGGCTCCTCCACATCAGAATCCCGATAGAAAGCCCCCCTGAAACTGAAGAGTCTATCAGATACTTGAGGGATCCACGGGGGCGTGGGGGGAGGAGTGTGTGGTTTAACCACAAAGTGCTGAACTGAACTAGACTTTTGAACTGCCGTTGCCATGGAGATAATATTGAGAGACAGTCTGTATTCAAAGTCACAAAGCACAAAAGGTAGAAGAATGGGAGCATACACCAGACAGGCAGGGAGTTACCCGATGCTGCCTGAAGGCGTTTTGCATGTACACTATCCAGGTAACTGCCATGTCTCATCAATAAAGACTCAAAGAAGACCTCTCAGAGTTCTGTGCCTAGTTATGCCTCTCCAGCAGGGTTGAAGAATATGATTACACAGCAGTCAGTCTTCACAGTGGAGGATACGAAGAACATGCCAGTAATTGATAAGGAAACTGAGGAAGGTGAGGACCAAGAAACAATCATTATCACGAAAGTGTTAGAGCTGGGCAAGTTAATGGAACTAAATGTACACAAGTCTCATTGCCGTGATGGAATACGTCCCAGGATACCAACAGACTTAGTGGGAGAAATCGCAAATATACTTAGAGTTGTCGAATCCTACAGCAGAGACAGGCGCTTTGGCCCAAACTGGCCCATGCTGATCAGAATGCCCATCCACACTAACCCCATTTCCCTGCACTTGGTCCATCTGCTTCTGACCCTTTGCTATCCATGTATTTGTCCAAATGCCTTTTACATGTTGTTAATGTACGCACCTCAACCACTTTCACTGGCAGCTCATTCCATACACATACCACCCTCTGTGTAAAACAGTTGCCCCTCAGCTTCCCTTTTATTCTTTCTCCTCTAATCATAAACTGATGCCCTCCAGTCCTTAGTTCCCTTAGAAAAAGACTGAGTGCATTCACCTTACCCATGCCTCTGTAAAATATTCCCCCTCGGTTTCCTTTGCTCTAAACAAAAAGGTCCTCGCTTGTCCAACCTCTCCCTGTAACTCAGACCCCTGAGACCTGGCATTATCCTTGTAAATTTCTTCTGCACCTTTCCAGTTTAATAAGTCAAACCTATACTGCACTCATCACATTTCCAGTGTTTCCCCACGGCACTGGAACTGACGTGACAACGCCAATGGATTACAATCCATGATCGATAATTCACTCCATTACAACAATCCCATTTTCATAGCTTTTTCCACGATGCACGAATCCTTTTGTCTTTCTGGTTTCATGGTAAATTGCCTCATACAAAACCAATCTGGGGCTTAACTGTTCCTGGGAAATGTGCCATGATTTTTTAGACTTTCAAAAACCAATGAAATCTCTCCCCACAGTCCCCACGCTAACATGGACTTCGCTGTCTCAGTACATTTTTCCAGACACACTGACATTTGAAATATTCGTCCACGGACAGAATGGCCTTTTCATCTGGATGGAAAGGTGTGCAATGATATTGAGATAGGCACGGATCCAGTAACATGAGGTTCAATTTGAATTTCTCAACTACAAATCCCCCCTTTCAGTACTCTACAACAAAGAAAACAGAAAGTGCTGGAGCTCCTCAGCAGGCCTGGCAGCATCGGAAATGGTGACAGATGCAGGAAACATTGTAGCCTTGAAGAAGTGTTTAGATGATCACACCTCTGCTATTCCCTCCCCACCCCTTTCAGCATTCCACAGAGACCATACCCTCTGTGACTTCCACGTTCGATCCACAGTCCCCACCAACCCATCCTCCACTCCAGGTACCTTCGCTTGCCACTGCAAGAGGTTGAAAACCTGTGCCCACACCTTCCCCTCACCTCCATCCAAGGTACCACAGGATCCTCCCACATCCAGCATAGATTTCCCTGCCCACCCAAACACCTCACCTATTGTGTCCTTTGCTTTCAGGACGCCAAATTGTGAAATATTTCAGGGAACATTTCTGGGACACATGCACCAACGAACCCCACCGCCCTGTGGCTGACCACTTCAGCTACCCCCCACCCCCCACCCCCGCTGCCAAAGACATGCAAGTCCTCCACCCCCAAATCCGAGCCACCCGACACCTGGAGGAAGAACACCTTGGGAACTTTCAACCACACGGCATCAAGGTTTCCTCATCTCCCCTCCCCCAACTTATCTCAGATTCAACCCTCCAACTCGGCACAACCCTCTTAAACAGTCCCATCTGTCCACTTCCTTTCCAATTGTCCATTCCACTCTCTCACCACTACCCTCCATCCACAACCACCTATTGCCTCCCTAGCTCCCTTCCCCCAACCCCAAACACCCCTCCCTATTTATCTCTCAGCCGTATTCCACCACCCACATTTATGATGAAGTGCTAACATGCCCAATACGTCAATTGCCCTGCTCCTTGGATGCTGCCTGACCTGTTGCGCTTTTCCTGCGCCACACTTTAACACAAGCTGGAAGAACAACACCTCATCTCCCACTCGGGGACCCTGCAACCTTCTGGCTTCAACATCAAATTCAATAACTTTAGGTCCTGAATTCTCTCACGTCCTAGTGTCTTTGCCTCCTACCCCACATACCAGGCCTTGTTATTACATAGAACATAGAACATAGAAGAATACAGCGCAGTACAGGCCCTTGGGCCCTCGATGTTGCGCCGATCCAAGCCCACCTAAACTACACTAACCCACTATCCTCCATATACCTATCCAATGCCCTCTTAAATGCCCATAAAGAGGGAGAGTCCACCACTGTTACTGGCAGGGCATTCCATGAACTAACGACTCGCTGAGTGAAGAACCTACCCCTAACATCAGTCCTATATCTACCCCCCCTTAATTTAAAGCTATGCCCCCTTGTAATACCCGACTCAATACGCGGGAAAAGGTTCATACTGTCGACCCTATCTAACCCCCTAATCATCTTGTACACCTCAATCAAGTCACCCCTAAACCTTCTTTTCTCTAGTGAAAACAGCCCCAAGTGCCTCAGTCTTTCCTCATACGATTTTCCTTTCATACCAGGCAACATCCTGGTAAACCTCCTCTGCACCCGTTCCAATGCCTCCACATCCTTCCTATAGTATGGCGACCAAAACTGCACACAATATTCCAGATGCGGCCGTACCAGAGTCTTATACAACTGCATCATGACCTCAGGACTCCGGAACTCAATTCCTCTACCAATAAAAGCCAGTACGCCATATGCCTTCCTCACCGCACTATTTACCTGGGTGGCAACTTTCAGAGATTACGTAGCCTTCCATTACACATTACCTATGGTTAGCCACTAACAGTCCCCATATACAGATATTCACCCTCCCCGAGTCAGATCGTTATCCACTCCTTTGTCCAACTGATCTTATCTCTCTCTTTGGACTCTATCACCATCTATCATTTACTCCTTAACCCCTACCTTCTGCATAAAAACCGACATTTCTTTCTCAGTAACATCAGTTCCTGAGGAAGCGTCGCTGGATCGAAAATGCGAACCGATTTCTCTTCACAGATGCTGCCAGATCAGCTGAGCTTTTCTAGTACCTTCTGGTTGTTGTGTGTGATTTACAGCATCCGCAGTTCTTTTGGTTCTAATTTACTCAGAGTATCTTTCAGTCTGCTAGACCTGAATTAGTGTTTATCAACCTTCCCAGTCCACACTAACTCCATCTCTCTCCCAATATCTGCTGTCTCTCCCACTCCTTCACATTCAGTCCCCCCTCACAGTGACACTGCGCCTGCAAAGCTGATGGTCATGTGTTGGCCTGCTGGACCCACCCCTCATTCACTTCCATTGGCTGGAGGACCACGCCAACTCTCCTATTGGTCCGAAGCTGTGTCAATCAGCCAGGCCCCATTGTGACCTGAGTGGTGGGATCCTCCCAGGTGCATCAAAGGCTGAGGGGTGACCTCAGAGGTTTATAAAATCATGTGGGGCATGGGTAGGATAAATAGACAAGGTCGTTTCCCTGGGGTGGGGGAGTCCAGAATGAGAGGGCATAGATTTAAGATGAGAGGGGAAGAATTTAAAATGGATTTGAGGGGCATTTCTTTTCCCACTGAGGTTGGTGCGTGTATGGAATCTTCTGTTAGGAAGTGAAGGATGTTGGTACAATTATACCATTTGGCATCTGGATGGATATATGAATAGGAAGGGTGTAGAGTGATATGTGCCAAGTGTTGGCAAATGGGTCTAGATTAGGTTGGGATATCTGGTCAGCATGGACCAGTTTAACCAAAGGGATTATTTTCATGCTGTACATCTCTACGGCTCTGCCCTGTGATGAGCTTCATCATTCACAGTGAATTGGTCAGTATCACAGAGCACAGGGGCTGGGGGTTATTCAGCCCATTGGGGCTGTACTCTCTCCCTCTGGAGATGGTACATGTCTATCCCAACTCACCTCCCATTTGTACATAGCCCCCCAAATCCTTACTTAAAAAAAGTTAAATTTCAAATTTGTTTTGACAATAACTACTGAATCTGCATTCAGCTGTCTTTCAAACTGTTCCAGATGCTTAGAACTTAGTGAGTAAAATAATCTTCACATTTTTCCTCTGCGTTATTTGCCAGTTACCTGAAAATATTTACTAAAAATTGTGATGTTAAAAATTTCTCACTCTGTCTCTCTGTAAATGAAATACCCTGGAAACAAATCAACTCCTGGTCGAAATCACTGCTTAACCTTCTCAGCTCCAAGGAGCATTGTCTGACCTTCTGCTAACTCTCCATAAAAGAGAAACCTACGTTAATTTTAATTTATTAAAGTCATAGAGAAGTACAGCACAGAAACAGACCTTTCAGTCCAACTTGTCCATGCCGACCAGATATGCTAAATTAATCTCGTCCCATATGCCAGCACTTGGCCCATAGCCTTCTAAACCTTTCCCAATCACATATCCAATGAGATGCCTTTTAAATGTTGTAACTGTACCAGCCTCCACACTTTCTCTGGCAGCTCATTCCATACACGTACCACGTTCAGCTTGAAACTTTGCACCTAATAATCCTTTTCAATCTTTTCCCTCACGCCTGTGTTTTCTAGTTTTGGACTCACCGAAATAGGAATAAGACCCTGGCTGTTTATCCTATCCATGCCCCTAACGATTTTATCAACCTCTATGGTCACCTCTCAGCATCCGATTCTCCAGTGAAAACAGCCTCAGTCTATTCAGCCTCTCCCTATAGCTCAATCCTCAACCCTGGCAACATCTTAGCATCTTTTCTGAATCCTTTCAAGATTCACAATATCATTCCAATAGCAGGGAGACCAGGACTGAAAGCAGAATTCCAGAAGTGGCTGAATGAATGTCCTGTACAGCCGCAAAATATCGTCACAACTCCTGTACTCAATGAACAGACCAATAAAGGCAAGTACACCAAACACTTTATCCACTACCCTGCCTATCTACGATTCCACTTTCAAGGAACTATGAAACTGCACTCCAAGTTGTCTTTGTTCAACAACACTCCCCAGGACATTCCCATTAAGTGCATAAGTCCCACCCTAATTTGCTTTTCCAAAATGCAGAACCTCACATATATCTAAATTAAACTTCATCTGCCACTCCTCAGCCCATTTGATCGGAGTCTCATTGTACTCTCAGGTAACTTTGCTGTCCATTGCACCTCCAATTTTGGTCTCTATTGTAAACCTACTCATCATAGCTCCTATATTCACATAGAAATCATTTACATAAATGGCAAAAAGCAGTGGTCACAGCACCCAGCCTGACAGCACATTGCTCATCACAGGCTTCCAGTCCAAAAAGCACCCTTCACTATGACACTGACTGCTCAGCAGGGTTAGAGCTCATGCATACAGGGAGAACTAACCATTTGGGTACAGAACTGGCTCAAAGGCAGAAGACAGAGGGTGGTGATGGAGGGTTGCTTTTCAGACTGGAGGCGTGTGACTAGTGGAGTGTTACAATGATCACTGCTGGATCCACGACCTTTCATTTATATCATGACTTGGATGTGAACATAGGAGGTATAGTTAGTGAGATGACACCAAAACTGGAGATGTAGTGGACAGTGAAAATGATTACCTCAGAGTAAAATGGGATCTTGATCAGATGGGTGAATGGGCTGAGGAGTGGCATTTTGGGAAAGCAAATCTTAGCAGGACTTATACACTTAATGGTAAGGTTCTGAGGAGTGATACTGAACAACGAGACCTTGGAGTGCAGGTAGATAGGATAGTGAAGGCGGCATTTGGTATGCTTTCCTTTATCGGACAAAGTATTGAGTACAGGAGTTATGAGATCATGTTGCAACTGTATAGGACATTGGGTAGGCCACTTTTGGAACGCTGCGTACAAATCTGGTCTCCCTCCTATTGGAAGGATGTTGTGAAACTTGAAAGGGTTCAGAAAAGATTTACAAGAACGTTGCCAGGGTTGGAGGATTTGAGCTAGGCTGGGGGTTGAATAGAGGTTGAATAGACTGGGGCTGTTTTCCCTGCAGCGTCGGAGGCTGAGAGGTGATCTTATCTATGTATATAAAAACATGAGGTGTATGGATAGGATAAATAGACAAAGTCTTTTCCCTGGCGTGGAGGATACCAGCACTAGAGGGCATAGGTTTACGGTATGAGGGGAAAGACTTTAAAGAAACGTGAGAGGCAAAGTTTTCATACAGAGGGTGGTACGTGTATGGAATGAGCTGCCAGAGGAAGTGGCGGAGGCCATTACGATTGCAACATTTAAAAGGCATCTTCATGTGTATATGAATAGGAAGGATATGGGCCGGGTGCTGACAGGTGGGACTAGATTGCATTGGGATATCTGATCAGCATATACTGGTTGGACCGACGGGTCTCTGTTTCTGTGCTGTCCATCTATGACTCTTTGACCTTCCAGCAAATTCCGTATCCAAACAGCTAGTTCCGCTAGAATTCTATGGCGTTGAACCTGCTAACCAGTGTGTTATGTGAAACCTTGTGTCTTTCTCAAGTCCAAGTTAATGATTTCAATGCACAAAGCCATGCTGACTCTCCCTAATCATTTCTTGCTTTTCCAATGACATGTAAATCCTGTTCCTGAGAATCCCTTCCAACAACTTCTCTGCCACTGACTTCAGGCTCACCGGTCTATAGTTCCCTGGTTTTTCCTTACCACCTTTCTCAAATAATGGCACCAGTCTTCCAGCACCTCACCTGTGGCGATCGATGATACAAATATCGCAGTGAGGGGCCCAGCAAAAGCTTCCCTAATTACCCACAAAGTTCTGGGATACACCTGATCAGATTCCAGGGATTTATCCACCTTTATGCATTTTAACACATCCAGTACCTCCTCCTCTGTAATATTTACACTTGCCAAGTTATCACTATTTATTTCTCCAACTTCTCTAACTTCCATATCCCCTTTCAGTAAAAACTGACATGAAATACATACAGAATCTCCCTCACCTCCTGCTGTTCCATAGCCAGTCTTGTTGATCTTGGAGGGTCGCTATTCTCTGCCTAGTTATTCTTTTGTCTTCAGTGTATTTGTAGAATCTCTTTGGATTCTCCTTAAACCTATTTCCCAAAGCTATCTCATGTCCCCTTTTTTGCCTCCTGCTTTCCCGCGAGTATACTCCTACTGCCCTTATTGTCCTCTAGGGATTCACAAAAACACAGTGGTCTGTACCTGCCATATCCTTTCTTCATTTTCTTGACCAGAGCCTCAATTTCGCAGCATTCTCGACGCCTCCCAGCCTTGGCCTTAACAGGAACATACTGTCTGTGTACTCTCATTGTCGCAGGCCTATGGAGGCAATGGCAGATGAGGACAGAGAAACAATCATTTATCAGTAAAGAGGTAGTGTTGGGAAAGCTAACAACTCATCCTTATCTCTATAATTCCTCTCTAGCCTCAGAACTATCGCTATCTCTGCATCAAAAACATCTCAATCTCTGCAACATCCACCAATCTCTAATCTCCTCCAGTCTCAGTACCCTATCATGTCCACCCTCACAAATCTCTGTGATGTGCCTTTCTTTAATTCCAGCCTTCAGGATAACCCATTTTTATTTCAGATTCCTGAATCCAGAGCTCCACAATGTCCCGCTTAACCTCTGTCACATTTTCCTCCAAAAAACATTAATCAATCACGTATCATCTATTCTAATATCACCTTCTCTGACCTGGTTTCTATTGTGGCTTGAAATATTCCTATATTACGCGTCTGTGGTCTACATGACAGAAAATGGTTTTGTGGTCCATTGGGTTTATGCTGTAAAGAAATCTCCCAGCTAACTATTTTAATCTCATTTTCCAGTACAGAGCCCATAGACCTGTCAGCCTTGGCCTTGCAAGTGTGTTCCTAAATAGATTTTAAATGCCATCGGGATTTCTGTCTCTCACTCTCTTCCAGACAGTGAGGTTTAGTGCAACTGTTGCATAATGCTATCACCCACAGGGTTCAGAGCAGCTGGGTCTGTGCGAACCATAGATCGTGACCACATTGTGAAGAATGGCAGTGTCCCTGAGAGGGGGCACAGGAGATTAACCAGGATGGTTCAAGGAATGGCGGATTTTAGTTGCAGAATTTGTGGGGCATTTTTAACATTAATTACTCATGTGACATGTGTGTTGCTAATACACATCAAGAAAACCATCCACAATTACTGGACTCTCCTTTTCAACCTCTCCCCTTGCCTGCGCTGTGGTAATATTCGGGTTAACCACTACCAGATATCTCTCTCTAATGAGAGAGCAGTCATATGGTCGGGTAGGACAATGCTGACTTGATCTTTCACAGTGATGCCACTGTGCCTCGGGGTGGGGAGAGGGAATACTGAAGGTGGTGGATGGGAAACCACTCAGGTACAGTGCTTTATCCTGGAGGATGCTCACTTTCTTTAATATTGTTGGGGGCGGGGTGCACTGATGCAGGCAAGTGGAGAATGTTCCACCACAACCCTGATGTGTACCTTATAGAGAGCAAACAGATATTGGGGAATCAGCAGTTTGGAAAAACTGAGATTGTTCTCCTTGTAGCAAAGGAAATTTGGGGAGCTGTGACAAAGCGGTTTTCAAAAGTTACACGTTATAATACTAAACCTTACACCCATCAGTTCATTATACAAAAATTACAGGACACATGTTGAAGATTTGGGAAGATCTATTAAGAGGATGGTTTGATTCAAAGGAGAACTTTTATTCAGCAAATGGTATTGATCTGGAACACAATACTCTCACACAATATGAATATCCAGGTCCTGATGAATGGAGTAATTCTGTCAGAGTGTGGCGTTACAATGACTGAGATTACCATCTGAATATCTGCCTGTAATACAAGTTTAAAAAATCCGTCACTGTCAGTTCAAGTTTGAAACTCATACAATCCCCTCCTGGCCTAGGATGACTGTACACATTACCCCTGGTGGAGGTTAGCAGGCACAACAAGGGCAAATCTATGTGGGTTTCTATGAGTTTCCACCTTGGACTTCATGTGACTGAACATGGGACAGAATGTCCCAAGATTCATGAGATATGGAGAGCAGGATTTGCTTCCCTTTCTTTCCTTCTGTTCTGCTGCTGTGCCTCCTCAATAAGACTTGGGGTGTGAAAGGCTCATGCAGCTTGATGGGCAAGATGTCTCCATTCTGACCAATGGGCAGCAAGCTCCTCCCAGTCATGAAACAGAGTATCCCTGAAATATAGCAACTGCGCATGCTTCCCACTGCTCAGTGCTCACAGTACATGTTTCGAATAATGAGGGGGGAAATCTCCTAGAAAAGGCATAACAGCAAAGTTCCAAAGGGATTATAAACAGTCTACAGAGAGATATTCACAGGAAACATGGGCAACAAGTTGGCAAATAGAGTATAACTTGGAATAAATGTAGAAAGCTGCACCACAAAGGGACTGGGGGAAAATGAGCAGGAAACACAGAAAGCTAGCAGACAGTTACAACATGGAATCAGGAAAGGGAATGGAATGCTGTCCCTTATTTCAAAGAGTTTGCAATATAAGAGTTTGGAGTATATACCTTAGGGCAACTAAACAAATGGCGAGTGAGACCACAACTGGAGTAACGTGAACAGATTTGGTCACTTTAGTTAATGAAATAGAGCAGTTTATTGGAAGCATTTCAGAGAAGATCCATTGGCATGATCCCTGTTTTGAAGGGATTATCCTGTAAGCAAAGGCTGAATAAGTTGGGAATCTACTCACTGGACTTTGGAAGAATGAGAGGTGATCTCTTTGAAACATACAGGATTCTGTCGAGGTTTGACAGGGTAAATATGGAGAGGATGAGTCCCATTACGGGTGAGTCTTGAACCAGATTCTGGGTCAGTCGCGGAATCAAGGGTTCTGTTTCAGATTTGTCAAGTTAAAGGCAAAACCGACAGAGGTTAGGGTTTCAGTAGCAATGGAGCTGGGGTGAGAAGGAGACAAGCAACGTTTTAGAGATTGGAATTCCTGGTGTTTGTGATTGTGTAGATGTCTGATCAGAAGGTCACCTTGGGGTCAGATATGAAAGCAATATTGTGAAGAATGTAATTCTGCCTCAGACACTTCCCAGTGAGAGGGAGGGACACAGCAGTAAGGGAAATGAATTTGGAATAGCAACTGACGGCAATGGGTTTAACAATTACAGTGTTTCATTGGAGTGAATTGCAGCTAATCGAAGCGTGGTAAGCAGTTTGATAACTGAGTAATAGTGGAGTAATGGAGACGGATGATGGGGAGGGAGAGCTGGACATTGTCAGTGTATGTGTGGAACCTAACACAGTGCTTTTGGGCGACGTTACCTCCTGGCAGTATGTAGGTGAGAAACAGGACGGACCAAGGATAGATCCTGGAGGGACACCAAATACAATGAATTCAGAAAGGAAAGGGAGAGTGGAGATGGAGCAGGATTTTCCAATGATGGTGAGGTCAAATATTAGGTTTTAGCAAAATAGGAGAGAAGGATATAACGAGAAAAGACAGACAGACAGTTCATGGAACAATGTCTGTGAATTGCAAGGGGGGGGGGGGGGGGGAGGGCGGTGACAAGCAGGAGGATGAGACAGAGATTTGGAATGTCCATGACTTAGCTACACTAGGGTAAATGTTCAAGATTACCTCTAATAAGGCTTGACAAAAGACTCTAGGAAATGCAAGTTTAGGACTAAAATGAGGAGCACCCTTGTGAGGCAGTTTGGCTCGGTGGGTTAGTGGAGAGGGAATGAAGAAGCAGAGGCAGCTGATCGGATTGTCTCAATGTTATTCACAGAGAAACTCCATGTGCTCCTCACTCTTGTTGTTGGAGGGGAGGATGGAGGATTCAGGATAATGGACATTTATTTATTTCCAAAACAATAAACACAACCTGGGATAGTGATTCTAAAAATAAGTGAACAAACCTGTCATATTTATCATTTATCAAGAATATTAAAATATATAACTGAAGTTCAGGTTTGAATCCCAAATTGGTTGAGGGTGGCTCTGAAGTCAAGAAAAAAATAACTGGAATGAAGAATCTACTGTTTGCCATGGAACCATGGGGGATGTTTTTCTGCCATTGACAATGGCCTTGAGGGAAAGGAACCCGACAGTGGCCCACCAAGTCACTCATTGTATTAATCACTGCACAGTCTCAACAAAGGAATGAAACTGGATGGACCACATTACATCTACCAATGCACTAGCAAATACAACCACACAATCAGCCCTCTTGACCCTGCAACTTCCGCCTCACTGTGGGCCAACAGCAGCAGAACTGTACTCCAGCCCAATCTGAAATCTCATGGCCTGATATCCCCCACTCAACCATTAACATCAAGCCAGGGGAATCAACCCTGGTTCAATGGTGAATGCAGGAGGGCATGCCAGGAGCAGTACCAGGCATACCTAAAAATGAGGTGCCAACCTGGTGCAGCTACCAAACCTGCATGCCAAACAGCACAAGCAACACCAAATAGAACTAAGTGATCCCATAACCAATAGATTAGATCTGAGTTCTGCAGTTCTGCCACACCTAGTCAATAGTAGTGATGGACAATTAAACAACTCACTGGAGGAAGTATCACAGATATCCCCACCCTTACCGATGGAGGGGTCTCACACATTCATGCAACAGATAAGAGGACAGCATTAGCAGCGAGTTTCAGCCAGCAGTGCCAAGTGGATGAGCCTTCTCCATTGGTCCCTGACATCACAGATATGAATCGATTTGGTTGAAAACTCATTTCAAATCAGATCAAGAAATGGATAAGCAGTGTAAATGTATGGGCCCTGCCAATATTCTGGCAATAATACTGTTGGCTGTGCTGCAGAACCTGCTGCCCACCAAGGCAGGTACTGCTCCAGCACTGGCACCTACTGACTTTGTGGAACATTGCTCAGGGATGTTCCAACACAAAAACACAGGGCAGATCCAACCCAACCAATTCCCCTCTATCAGTCCACACTCGCTCAGCAGTGAAGTAATGGAAGGTGTCATCAACAGTGCTGTCAAACACCTGCTCAGCAATAACCTGCTCAGCGATGCCCAGTTTGGGTTCTGCCAGGGCCACTCAGTTCCTGAGCTTGTTACAGACTTGATTCACAAACTGACAAACAGCTGACTGAGGGGAGGATGACAGGCCAGACCCCCTCCAAGACCACTATTTCGACTTCAGTGATATCACGTGACCTCACCACAGTCTCAGCTCATTTGCTGAAACTCTCATTCATTCCTTTTGTTAATTCTAGATTTCATTATCTAAACCCACTCCTGGCCAGCATCCCACATTCACCCTCCTGATAATCTCAAGAGTTTTGAAAACTCTACTGCCGAAGTGCTCACTTGTACCAAAACTTGCTGATCAATCAAAAGATTTATAAGCAACAACAATTTACTTTCGCACCTTTGAATTAATTCCTGGCTGTAAGCATTCCTATCTCCCTGCACCACACACCTTTTCAATATCTCAATAACTCATTTTAGTTCAGACTCTCAATGATGTGTTTATTTTTGAGTTCAACTGTGTGACTGTTTCTATAAACTCCAAGGGAACATGGTCTGGAATCCCCACTCTAACCCTGTAAGATCTACTTTCTTCCTTTAAGGCATTCTTGAAAAACTGCTTATTTGGCGATGGTTTTGGTCACTGGACACAATATTCTCCATCTGTAGCCTTATGTCAAAAGTTCTCAATAATATTTTTGTGAAATTAAAACCATGATTATTTGTACAGATATCTTCTACTCTTGGATATCGCTGAGTGAATACTCTGTAATGTCTCTTACCCAACCACGTTGTGGGAGAACCTTCACCACACAAACTGCAGCAGTACGAGGAAGTCAAACATCACCCTCTCCACAGGCAATAAGGCTTTGGTATTGATCACTGCTTTCTGTGGAAGGAGAAATACACAGTTGATGTTTCAGGGAGTGCAATATGAATTACAGGGAATGAAAATTGTGCAGAATTTGACTGTCAGAA
This sequence comes from Chiloscyllium plagiosum, assembly GCF_037043375.1. Lineage (NCBI taxonomy): Eukaryota > Metazoa > Chordata > Chondrichthyes > Orectolobiformes > Hemiscylliidae > Chiloscyllium > Chiloscyllium plagiosum. The sequence goes on along the minus strand of NW_028270174.1, from coordinate 53,207,948 downwards.
ATTGAAGGAAAATGCACTCGCTTATTGGAAAAAAGAATTCTTGACTGTCAAAGGTATTGTGGAAAAAATAACCTGATAATGGAACAGCATATGGTCAGGAGCCGGGCAGCAGTGGACAATTCATTTACATTCGTGAAGAAGGGCTTATGCCCGAAATGTTGATTCTCCTGCTCCTCGGATGCTGCCTGGCCTGCTGTGTTTTTCCAGCTCTACATTTTTCAATTCATTTACAAAACAGCTGTGAAAGTAATAGTAAAATACTATACAGAGCAAAAATACACCCATGAGAGACTGAGGAAGCTAGATAATGAACAAGTGGATATCAGAGAACGCAGAGGTGAACCAGAGCAGAGTTCACTTTTATGATCCCACAGTCAAAGATGTCTAGCACAGAAACAGACTTCTTCGGTCCAACCTATGCCAACCAGATATCCTAACCTAATCTATCTAAATTAAATCCTATCTGCCACTCCTCAGCCCATTGGTCCATCTGATCAATATCCCACTGTACTCTGAGATAACTTTCTTCATTGTCCACAATACCTCCAATTTTGGTGTCACCTGCAAACGTACTAACTATACGGCCTCTGTTCACATCCAAATCATTTAAATGAATGACGAAACAAATCCAGAAAAAACTACATTTCTCTGGGTTTGAATGTGCTCTGTGTAAATCCTGCCCTCTGACTCTTTTTACCAGGGAAGACTGCACATACATCCCTCTGAACTTTGCCCCCAACAAAGCTGGCGGCCGCGCACGTGTACAGTGAATCATTGCCCCGAATAAAGATGGCGGCGCTCACTCGGGCAGATTACTCAACGAGGCATATTCCCGTTTGCTGCAAAAACGGGACTGTAAGTTTCAAATTTGTATTTTCCGATGCGTACCAAATGATTGTAAAACCTCTCAGACCATACCAACATCATTTCCCTCCCGCTTCCTGCTGTTTATGTCTTTCCTTACCGACAGCCCTCCTCACACACACACTCCGAACACCTGCGCCCACCGCGAGTATGATCACGTGGTATAGTCTAGTCCCGCCCTCATTCATTGATTGGTCGGAGGACCAACTGCCCCGCCAGGTCCTCCAGCTCCTCCCCTGCCTTTCCATTGGTCCGCCGCTGACATCAATCACTTCTTCGGTCCAACCTGTCGATGCCAACCAGATATCCTAACCTAATCTATCTAAATTAAATCCTATCTGCCACTCCTCAGCCCATTGGCCCATCTGATCAATATCCCACTGTATTCTGATATAACCTTCTTCATTGTCCACAATATCAACTGTTGGCTGGAGCTTGCGCACTGCTTCGTGGCTTTTGTTGCTGTTTCTCAGTTACAAGAGTGAGGGACAAAGTTAAAAATCACACAACCACCTGATGAAGGACCAGCAAAGTAGTGCTTCCAGATAAACCTGTTGGACTATAACCTGGTGTTCTGTGAATTTTAATTTTGTCCATCCTAATCCAACACCGGCACCTCCAAGTCACGAGTGATGGAGGCATGCATAACATAAGAACAAAATATCTTGGAAAAGGAGAAGGCCGGCCTGCCCTTCGAGCCTGCTCTACCATTCAATAAGATCATGGCTGATCATTTCGTGGACACAGAACCATTTACCCACGTTCTCACCGTATTCCTTAATTAATTATTTCTTTTTTAAAAAAGCTAACTTAGCTTTAAAAACGTTCATTGAACGAGCATCAACTACTTCCCTGGGCAATGCACTCCATCGAGGTCAAGACGTTCCTTCTCAATTCACTCCTAAATTTGCTGCCTCTAACCTTGTGGTTCTGCCCTCTTGTCCTGGCTTCACCTGTCAGTGGAAACATCCTCTCTACTTCTATTTTACTCATTCCATTCATTATTTTATATCTTTCCATTCTTCTGAATTCCAATGAATATAATCCCAATCTACTCAGTCTCTGTTAAGCCAAACCCCTCACCTCCGGAATCAACATAGTTAACCTCCTCTGCACTCCCCTCTAGTGCCAGTACATCCTTGAGCACGTAAGGAGATAAAAACTGCATGCAGTACCCCAGGTGTGGCCTCACCAGCACCCACCACAGCTAGAACATAACCTCTTGTTTTAAACACAATCCCTTCAGTCATGTAGGACAAAATTCCATTTGCCTTCTGAATTGATTGTTATACCTGGTGACCAACCCTCCTGCAGAAGGATGTTCATGTGCCTCTGCATAGCAAATCATGTAACTTTTTAAAAATTCAAGTAATAATATTTTTATTATTGTTTCTCCAACCAAAGAGTATGACTTTACATTTGTGAACATAATATTCCACTTGCCAAACCATTGCCCACTCACTCAATGTATCTATGTTCCTCTGCAAAGTTTCCCAGTCCTCCGCACACTTTGTCCTGCTACTCATCTTAGTCTCATATGCAAACTTTGACACCCTACATGTGGTCCCCAACTCCAAATCATCTGTATCAATTCTAAATAATTGCAGTCCCAACATTGATCCTAGAGGCACACTACTAGTTACTGATTGCCAGCCAGAATAAGGCTTATTTATCCCCACACTTTGCTTCCTGTTAGTCAACCAATCTTCTATCCATGCTAATACTCTATCCCATGCACCCTTATATAATGCAACAGCCACTTGCGTGGCACCTTGATGAAGGCCTTTTGGAAATCCAGGTACACCACATCCACTGGGTCCCCGTTGTCCACCTTGCTCGAAATGTCTTCATAGAGTTCCAAACGATTTGTCAAGCATGACCTACCCTTCATGAATCCATGCTCTGTCTGCCCAATGGGACAATTTCTATTGAGATTCCCTGCTATTTCTTCCTTGATAATAGACCCAAGCATTTTTCCAACTACAGAGAATAAAGTAACTGGTGTAGAATTCCCTATCTTTTGTCCACCGCCTTTTCTTACAGTCCTTCCTTTTCACTGGAATATGCCTTTGCTGAACACTTCAAAAATGTATTTGAAAATCTGCAGTGAGGTAAGATCACTCACAATGCACAGAGCAATGAGAGAGCTCCAAACATCGCTAACAGGACATGACATAGATACAGTGCTGGAGGGGGAGCACAGTAAAGTACAGAAACACCCCAGACTCAATCACCACCTCTACTTTAATTTACATTGCACTGAGACAGCATGGGGATTGCATAGTTATCAATCCAGGCCTGTGCTGTCTTAGTGAACATCAGGACAACAGAGGGGCAAGCAGGCCTCCGACGAGAGATTGGGAATGCTGCCTGGGATCTTTCTGTTCTGTGTTCTCCCTCCATCACTGTGCTAAGACTCACTACTCTGCAACTCTGTGTCTATGGCATGGCTTGTGCACCAGTGCCTTCAGTAATTTTTAACTCCTATAATAGTTCCTGTCCCTGTAACTACCTCCCGTCCTGACAGTCCCTACACATATTTGAAATGTACTGCATTCCAGACTACCATCCTTATCGCTGTAACTTGCTTCAGTGTCTACAACATGCTTTATTTCGGTACTGTAATCCTCTTTAACTGGATACAGAGTGATAGAGCATGGAAACAGAACCTGTGGAACAACTCATCAATGCTCTCCATGTTTCCTATAATGAATGAGTCTCATTTGCCTGTGTTTGGCCCTTAGCTCTTCAAACCTTCTCCCCTCCATGTACCTGCCCAAATGTCTTTTCCATGTTGTAATTGTTTTTGTTTATCCCATGTTCCCCTGGAAGTCTGTGCACCATCCTCTGTGGATAATGTTGCCCCTCAGCTCCTTCTTTAAATCTTTGCTCTCTCACTTCCCGTTTGTACTCTCGAGTTTTGGACTCCCTTAACCTTGGCAATTCACCATTCTTAGGCCCAATCCTTGTGGCACTCCACTGGTCACAGACCTCCAGTTTGCTAAGCAAACCTCCACCACCACCCTCTGTCTTCTACCTTTGAGCCAGTTCTGTATCCAAATATCTAGTTCTCCCTGTATTCCGTGAGATCGAATCTTGCTAATCAGTCTCCCATGGGGAAACTTGTCGAATGCCTTACTGAAGTCCATATAGATCACATCTACCGCTCAGCCCTCTTCAATCCTCATTGATACTTCTTCAAAAAACTCAATCAAGTTTGTGAGACATGATCTCCCACACACATATCTCTATCTCTAATCAGTCCTTGCTTTTTCAAATACATGTACATCCTGTCCCTCAGGATTCTCTCCAATAACGTGCCCACCACCGACATCAGGCTCACTGCTCTATAATTCCCTGGCTTGTCCTTACCACTCTTCTTAAACAGTGGCACCACGTTAGCCGACCTCTAGTCTTCCGGCACCTCACCTGTGACTATCGATTATACTGGGCCTCAACAAAAGGCCCAGTAATCGTTTCTCTAGCTTCCCACAGAGTTCGAGGGTACACCTGATCAGGTCCTGGGAATTTATCCACCTTTATGCATTTCAAGACATCCAGTACTTGCTCCTCTGTAATATGGACATTTTGCAAGGTGTCACCATCTATTTCCCTACATTCTATATCTTCCATATCCTTTTCCACAGTAAAAACTGATGCAAAATATTCGTTTAGTATCTCTGTCTTTTAAACATTGTAATTGTAACTACGTCCGCCCTTGCTCAGGAAGTTCATTCCACAATCAGAACACCCTCTGTGTAACAATTTGCCCTCATGTCTTTTTTTTTGAACATCTCTGTCTTCTAACCTTAAAAATGTGGTCCCTCCTCTTGAGACACCCCCATCCTACGGAAAAGGCAACTACCATTAAATCGATCTATATCTCATTTTTTAAAATAAACTTTTATAAAATCACATCTCAAACTCCAGGCTCCAGTGAAAAAAGACTCAGCCTATCCAGCCATTTTTCAGAACTCAAGCCTTCCATATCCAACAATGTCCTGGTAAATCTCTGCTGAACCCCCTGCAGCTTAATAATATCCTCCCTATAACTGGGCGATCAGAACTCGATGGAATAGTGCAGAAGAGGCCTCATAAATGTCTGCACAATCTCAACATGACGTCCCAAATCCTGGACTCAATGGACTGAGCAATAGTCAGGCATGCCAAGCAGTGCCTTATCCATCCTGTGATGCAAACTTCAAGATTTATGTACCTGAACCCGGAGGTCCCTCTGCTCTAAAACACTAACCGAGGCCCGACCATTAATTGTATAAGCTCTACCCTTGTTTGTTTTACCAAGTGCACTACCTCGCATTTATTCAGATTGAATACCATCTACAGTTTTTCAGCCCATTCACCCATTTCATCAAGATCCCTTTGTGATCTCAAAAACCCTCCTTCACTGCCCACTATGCCACCCTCCAGCCTTTCCAGCACATCACACATGGCTGTCAATGGTACAAATATCTTTGATCGCGACTCCACAATTTCTTCCCTAGCATCGCACAATGTCCTGTGATACACTTAATCAGGTCCTGGGTCTTTCCATACCTTTGTGTCTTAAAACCTCCAGCACCACCTCTTCTATAACATGCACTCTTTTTAAGTCATAGAGATGGGCAGCATGGAAACAGACCCTTAGGTCCAACTCATCTATGCTAACCAGAAGATCGAAATAAATCCATCCCATTTCCCAGCATTTGGCCCATGTACCTTTAAACCCTTATTATTCATATACCCATCCAGATACCTTTTAAATGTTGTCATAGTATCAGTATCTGTTACATTCTCTCTCAGCTCATTTCATACATACATCACCATGTGCATAAAAAAGATGTCCCTTCAGTGCCGTTTAAACCTTTCCCCTTCAACCTTAAACCTATGCTCTCTAGGTTTGGACTCTCGAACCCCTGGGAAAAGACCTTGACTGTTTACCCGATCCATACCCCTCATGTTTATATAAACCTCTGTCAGGTCACCACTCAGTCTCCGATGCTCCAGGGAAAATAACCCCAGCTTATTCAGCAACAATCCTGGCAACATCTCGTTAATCTTTTCTGAACACTTTCAACTTTCACAACATCCTTCCTATAGCGGGGATACTGGAATTGCAGAGAACTCCAAATATGGTCTAACGTATTACTCTTGTTCCCTGAGTTCCCCAGTCTTTGTCTACAATAAGTTCTGGAGTAATAAATGTGTTTAAGGTCTTAGCCATATCTTGCGGTTACACACACCAATGGTCTCATTGATCTTTAAGGGACACTATTTTGTCTCGAGTTACTTTTTTACTCTTAATATATTTATACAATCACTTTTGGATTCTCCTTATCCTTCTCTGCCGAGGCTATTTCATGTACCCTTTCTGCATTCCTGATTTTTACCCAAAGTGTATTCCTACAGCACCTGTGATCCTCAGGGATTCCCTTGATCCAGCTGGCTATACTTGACATGTGCCCCCTTTTCCTTGACCAGACCCTCAATAGACAGCCAAAGTTTCCTAATGCTGTCAGCATTGACCTGCACACAAACAGGAACATGCTGGTGGTGATCGCTCAATTTATCTCACTTTTAAAATATTCTCACTTGCCAGACTTCCCTTTCCCTGCAAATAGACTCCCCAATCACCTTTTGAGAGTTCCTGGCTAATATCAACATTAGTCTGGCCCCATTTTATAACTTGAACCTGTGGACCAGCCCTGTCCTTTTCCATCGCTATTTTCAAACTAATAGACTTGAGTCACTTTGGCAAAATGCTTTCCCACTCACACCTCAGTCCCTTTCCCTAACATAGTCTCTGTTTGTTCCGCCAGATGATACAAACCCCTTTATCTCTGTAATCTGCTCAGCTCCCTAAAACAGTTCCTGTCTGTGTAATCCAGCCCTGTCCTACAAACATCCTTACCCCTGTAAACTTCTCTATCGCTCCCAACATTCCTAACTCCATGAACCCATCAGCCCTACAGTTCTCCACATTTCTGTAACCTCCTGTGGGTCTATGGTCCTCCTTTCCTGTGAAATCACCTCCAGTCCCCACATCCCTCCAAATCTGGGTCCTCTGCTCCAGATCAGACCATTGCTGTCTCTGTAAACACCTCCACTCCTGACAACTCTTCCCATTTGTGTAACCTCGTTCAGACCCCATACTCTCCAGCTTCCTGAATCCTCTTCCTGCATTGCAACCAAAACCATGTTTATGTAACAACCACCAGTGCTTACACCCTCCCCGACTCAATAACCACTTGCAGTCCTAACAAAGGACCTCTCAATTCCCTACAATCCTCCCTCCCTCCCTCCTCAAATGCCTTCATCACCATGAAACCTCACAATTACTGAAGCCTCCTTTTGGCATTGCAATCCTCCTAATGTCTGCAAAACCCTCCTGTCCTGATATCCCTCCCTCTCTCTGTAATCCCCACCACCCTCCAGTGCCCTTCTGGGCAACATGGCAGAGGAGGGAAGATATGTAGAGTCCAGGTCATGTTACGGAGGTAGAATTCTGGAAATTGCAAATTTGGTCTAATGTCTGTGGTGTGCAGATTATTGGCGAGGACTGTAAAGAAAAGATTTATGACTACTTGGAAAGCCATAGTTAAATTAGAGACAGCATGGGTTTGTGAGGGGCAGGTCATGCCTAACAAACCTTCTTGAATTCTTTGAGGATATGACAGATTATGGTGATGGATCATTCAGAAAAGAAGGATGATTGGGATACAGGGAAATCTGTCTGTCTGGTGCAGGATCGGATGGCCCAGAGAAGACAGAGTATGGCGACAGATGGACAGTATTGAGCCTGGAGCTCAGTGACCAGTGGTGTTCTGTAACAGTCGGCTTTGGGACTCTGCTCTCTGTGATTTTTATAAATGACTTGGATGTGGATGTTGGAGAGTGGGTTAGTAAGTTTGCTGAAGAAGGGCCTGTGCCCGAAACGTCGAATCTCCTGTTCCCTGGATGCTGCCTGACCTGCTGTGCTGTTCCAGCAATAAAGTTTTAACTTTGATCTCCAGCATCTGCAGACCTCACTTTCTCCTCGTTAGTAAGTTTGCCAATAACATAAAGGTTGGTGGAGTGGTGGGTAATGTGGAGGGCTGTTGTAGGTTGCAATGGGACATTGACAGGACGCAGAGCTGGGCTGGAAGTGGCAGAAGGAGTCCAATCTGGAAAAGTGTGAAGTGATTCATTCTGGAAGGTCGAATTTGAATACAGAATACAGGGTGAAAGGCAGAATACTTGACAGTGTGGAGGAACAGAGAGACCATGGGGTCCATGTCCATGGATCCCTCAAAAGCGCCACGCACGTTGGTAGGGTTGTTAAAAAAGATATGTTGTGGTGGCTTTCCTTAGCAAGGGGATTGATTTTAAGAGCCGTGAGATTTTACGGCATCTTTATAGCATCCTGGTGAGACCACACTTAGAATATTGTGTTCAGTTCTGGTCCCCTGTTTACAGGAAGGATGTGCAAGTTTTAGAGAGCGTACATAGGAGATTTACCAGGATGCTGCCTGGAATGGAGGGCAGTTCTTACGAAGAAAGGCTGAGGGAGCTAAGGCTTTTCTCATTGGAGTGAAGAAGGGGGCGGGGTGACTTTTCCTCCAATGGCATAAATGGCTATTACAAGGGGGTGTCATTTTAAAGTGAATGGAGGATGGATAAGAGGATAGAGAATGGTATGTGGTTGGATGGACTGCCAATGATGGTAGTAAAATTAGACACATTCGGGACATTTAATAGACTCTTGGATAGATACATGGATAATAGTAAAATAAAGGGTATGTAGGTTAGTTTGATCTTACAGTTGGATAATAGGTTGGCATGAAATCATGGCCGAAGGGTCTTGGGCTGAACTGTTCTGCGTTCTGTGTTCTGTCTGGTAAACTGGTTAATAAGCTCAGATCAGTGTAAAAGGATATGGCATTCAGGAGGAGCTAGTGAATTGGTTACAAAATTTGCTTGATGTTTATAGACAGAGTGTGGTGGGAGACATGTTGTTTTTATGAATGGAGACATGTGACAAGCGGTGTAGTGGGTCCCCTGGTGTTTGTCATTTGGATAAATGGTTTGGATGGGAATATTGGTTTCCTGGTAAGTAATTGTTTTTGGGTGACACTGAAATTGGTGGTAAAGTGGACAGTGCAGAAGGTTATCTATGATACAACCGGATGAACAGTACGGCTGGGATAGTGGGCTGAAGAATAGCAGATGGAGTTTAATTAAATAAAGGTGAGGTGTTCCATTTTGGTGAAACAAGCCAGGGTGGGGCTTGTACAGTTAATGCTCGGGCCCTGGGTTGTGTTTTCAGTCAGAGATCCAATGACCCAGGTACACAGTTCTTTGAATGTGGTGTCACAGGTAGACAGGCTGGTGAAGCAGGCGTTTGGGATGGTTACCTTCATTCTGGGGAGCATTAAGAGTAAGAGTTGGAATGTCATGTTGTGGCTGTAAAAGACATTGGTGGGGTCACCATTAAAACATTGTTGATCAGTAGGAAGAACTCATCTAGTTCACTAACCTCCTTTAGGGAAGGACATCAAATATTCTATGAGAGAAAGTGAGGGCTGCAGATGCTGGAGATCAGAGCTGAAAATGTGTTGCTGGAAAAGCGCAGCAGGTCAGGCAGCATCGAACGAACAGGAAAATAGACGTTTCTATTGTACCCGAAACGTCGATTCTCCTGTTCCTTGGATGCTGCCTGACCTGCTGCGCTTTTCCAGCAACACATTTTCAGCATCAAATATTCTAACCTGGTCTGGCCGACATTTGACTCCAGACCCACAGCAATATAGCTGACTCTGAGCTACCCTCTCAGTAATTTGCAGAGGGGTCAAAGAACGTTGTTCCAGGCAGTGACACCAACATCCCATGAATGAATATATAAAAATACATATATCTCTCCGTACCTCTGCAAACCCCTCCAGCTGCAGCAATCCGTCCTGGCCTTGTAACACCCTGACCACTCTCTGTAACACTCTCACCACCTCAGCACCTTCACCTTTCCCTGTTCCTATCGTGTCAATGAACCCTGACCGTGGTTCCCCTTCCCACAGCCCTCCTCCTGCGAGCAGACCCATTGCAATCCATTAACATTTACTCCTAAAACATTCTCTCACTTCAGGATTTTAAGTGTTTTTTGGTGATCTTCTCAGCCTCATAATCTAGTGTGATTCCTTTTGTCCTGAGTGAGGGATCAGTGGGAATTTCTTGCTGAGGTTTTTACTGTTTCAATTGAATATCCTTCTGTTGAGTGTTTTATACTGTCCCTTCAAATGTTTTCCACTGTTCATTTACAGGCACATATTTCAGTCTGTTTAGCCTATTTACCTTGGCCAGTTCTCCTCTCAAACTCATGTCATTGGCTATTTTTGTTTCTAGTTACAGCTTGTCCTTTCTGTGATTCACTTTAAAACTTTATATTTATTTAAACTGCACTTTATCACAATTTCCCGAAGGATCTGTCCAGGTGACATTACTCATTCACTAAGTTTCATTACACAGTCGCTCTGCGATAGTTATGTCCCTTAACAGTTGCACAATGTGTTTTTCAAAGAAACACTGAAAAAAAAATTAACCAAACTCCTCTTCCAATATCAATGTTGACCATGTGATTGTCCCAGATTATACAAATATTGAAGTTTTCCAAAATTATCACAATGCCTTTGTTAAAAAATTCCAATTGGTTCCTGTTTAATGCAGTGATGAGCAATGAAATGCTGTTCGTGAGATAAAACTGTTCTGCTGCTGGCGTCCTTGGCAAGTAGTAGCCAGAATTTACATTCAGACTGACTCTACTTCATGATCTGATGCCAAATGCTTTCTCTGTATTGCCTTTGTTATTCATTATTGTTAGCGTTGCCCATTTTGCCTGAGTTTGCACAAGATTACGAACCACTGAATATTTTTGTTCACCCTGTATCCACGTCTCCCTGGTGTAAAAATCTCTTTCATCTGTGTCACAAATCCATCGACCTTATTGCAACAACCTTGTCCATTCAAAAAAAAACATAATATACTCTCTTCCACAATTTTCTGTCATAAATCTATTTGCTGATGTACAGTTTTAGTTGAACTCTGTCCCATCCTGTTCCTTTCTGCTTGTCTTCAGCCACATTCCCGTGCTGTTCCATTGCTTCACCTTTTCCCTTTGGATTCGGAAAGGTCCTTTCACCTGCATCCTCTCTGTCAGTTTAATGCCCTGTCCAAAAACCTACCGACATGATTGGCCAAGACACTGGTGCCAGCACAGTTCCAGGGGGACCATCCTAATAGATTTTTAAATCAGATATGGGATGTGTGTGACTCTGGCTGACCAGCCTTTCTTGCCCAGCCCTAGCTGCCCTTGAACTGAGTAGCTTGCTCGGCCATTTCAGAGGGTAATTGAGAGGCAAACACTTTGCTGTGGGGATGTCGTGCAGACCACGTCAGGATGGGCAGATGTCCTTCTCGAAAGGACAAGTGTTTGGATTTGTTGTACATCAGTAATGGTTTCATACTTACTTGTGGATTGTTAATTATTATTTTTAAAATTATTGATTTCAAATGACTCCTTTTCAGATGGCGGGATTCAATCCTGCCTCCCCTGAACATTAGTTGAGGTTTTGGATACATTCTCTCGCAATAATACCACTAGGCCATTACTTCACCTGCTCACTGGGTGCTCATCCCTGAGCACTGATACCAGGGCATCATGAAGCGAGACCCATTCTTCCGACACAATTGTGTGATCCTGACATCTTCCAGCAATCTGGGACTATTACTTAATATCGCTCCATTTTCCAGATCTCTGTGGAACTCAGTGCCATTCTCCATGTGTAACCCTCACTGCATCTGTTTAACTTCCCATTCTATCTATTTCTCTGTCTCCTGTAGGTACTCAGGAAAATCCTGACTCGATAGCCTTCCCAGCTGCTGGGTGGATTGTCCATCACCACATTGAACGCAGTTGGTCTGCCAGAGAGAGACAAAAGGAATGGAGATCTGGAGCTTTCAATAAATCCTGGAGTGAAGTAATGTCACCCACAGTGCACAGAGCAAAGAACAATGAGAGGGCTCCAAACGGATCCCTCCAGCCCAGCACCGCCTTCCTGACCTGCAGTCTTCTTCTTGACCTCTCCGCCTCCATCCTACTCCGACCTATCACCCTCACCTTGACCTCTTTCCACCTATCACATTTCCAACGCCCCTCCTCCAAGTCCCTCCTCCCTACCTTTTATCTTCTCCTGCTGAACACTCTCTGCTCATTCCTGAAGAAGGGCCTGTGCCCGAAACGTCGAATCTCCTGTTCCCTGGATGCTGCCTGACCTGCTGTGCTGTTCCAGCAATAAAGTTTCAACTCCAAACATCTGTTAACACAACATGACATGGATACAGTGCTGGAGGGGTGCACAGTACACACACACACACCCCAGGCTTAATCACCACCCCAATGTAAGTTCTGTTATATTAAAACTCACAACTCTGCATCAGTGTATCTATGGCATGTCTTGTGGTCCAGTGTCTTCAATAATTTTTAATTCCTATAACAGATCCTATCGCTGTAACCTCCTCCCTTCCCGATAGTCACTCCACATATTTGAAATGTACTGCATTCCAGATTACCATCCCTATCCCTGTAACTTGGTTCAGTGTCTACAACATACCTTATCTCAGTAGTCTCCTCCTCCAATAAGGTAAAAACAAGGACTGCAGATGCTGGAAACCAGAGTCTAGATTAGAGTGGTGCTGGAAAAGCACGGCAGGTCAGGCAGCATCTGAGGAGCAGAAAAATCGATGTTTCGGGCAAAAGCCCTTCATCAGAAACAGAGGCCGGGATCCTGCAGAGTGGGGAGATAAATCAGAGGGAGATGGGGATGAGGAGAAAGTAGCATAGAGTACAATAGGTGAATGGGGTGGGGAAGAAGGTGATAGGTCAGAGTGGAGGATGGGGGAAGGTAGCAAAGAGTACAATGGGTGAATGGGGGTGAGGATGGGGGTGATAGGTCAGAGACGAGGGTGCAATGGATAGGTGGGATGGGAGATAGGCCATTAGGAGAGATCATGAGGGCGGTGCTGAGCTGGAAGGGTGGAGGTGGGGTGAGATGGGGGAATGGGAAATGAGGAAACTGGTGAAATCCACATTGATGCCCTGGGGTTGAAGTGTTCCGAGGTGGAAGGTGAGGCATTCTTTCTCCAGGCGTCGGGTGGTGAGGAAGTGGCAGTGGAGGAAGCCCAGGACCTCCATGTCCTCGGCAGAGTGGGAGGGGGAGTTGAAATGTTGGGTCACAGGGTGGTGAGGTTGATTGGTGCGAGTGTACCAGAGATGTTCCCTAAAGTGCTCTGCTAGGAGGTGTCCAGTCTCCCCAATGTAGAGGAGACCGCATCGGGAGCAACGGATACAATAAATGATATTGGTGGATGTGCAGGTAAAACTTTGGATGTGGAAGGCTCCTTTGGGGCCTTGGATGGTGGTGAGGGGAGAGGTGTGGGCGCAGGTTTTGCAATTCCTACAGTGGCAGGAGAAGGTGCCAGGAAGGGAGGGTGGGTTTTTTGGGGGCGTGGAACTGACCAGGTAGTCATGGAGAGAATGGTCTTTGCGGAAAGTGGTGAGGGGTGGGGAGGGAAATATATCCCTGGTGGTGGGTTCCGTTTGGAGGTGGTGGAAATGGTGCCGGATGATTTGGTTTATGCGAAGGTTGGTAGGGTGGCAGGTGAGCACCAGGGGCATTCTGTCCTTGTTACGGTTGGAGGGGTGCGGTTTGAAGGCGGAGGTGCGGGATGTGGACGAGATGCGTTGGAGGGCATCTATTACCACGTGGGAAGGGAAATTCCGATCTCTAAAGAAGGAGGCTATCTGGTGTGTTCTGTGGTGGAACTGGCCCACCTGGGAGCAGGTACGGAGGAATTGGGAATATGGATTGGGAATTTCGCAGGCGGTAGGGTGGGAAGATATGTAATCTAGGTAGCTGTGGGAGTCGGTAGGTTTGTAAAAAATATCGGTGTTTAGTCCCTTGTCATTAATGGGGATGGAGAGGTCCAGGAAGGGGAGGGAGGTATCAGAGATGGTCCAGGTAAATTTAAGGTTAAGGTGGAATGTGTTGGTGAAGTTGATGAAGCACGAGGGAGCGGGAGCACGAGGTGGTGCCAATGCAGTAATCAATGTTGCGGAGGAAGACGTGGGGAGTGGTGCCATTGTAACTACGGAAGATGGACTGTTCTACATAGCCAACAAAGAGACAAGCATAGCTGGGGCCCATACGTGTGCCCATGGCTACCCCTTGGATCTGGAGGAAGTGGGAGGATTTGAAGGAAAAATTGTTAAGGGTGAGGACAAGTTCAGCCAAACGAATGAGAGTATCGGTGGAAGGGTACTGTTGTGGTCGGGAGATGAAGAAACGGAGGGCTTGGAGGTCCTGGTCATGGTGGATGGAGGTGTAGAGGGATTGGATATCCATTGTGAAGATGGGGCGTTGGGGGCCAGGGAAACTGAAGTCTTGGAGGAGTGGAGGGTGTGAGTGGTGTCTCGAACGAATGTGGGTAGTTCCTGCACTGGGGGATAGGCCAATGTCGAGGTAGGCAGACATGAGTTCGGTGGGGTAGGAGCATGCTGAGACAATGGGTCGCGCAGGGTGGTCAGGCTTGTGGATCTTGGGAAGGATGTAGAACCGGGCAGTGCGGGTTCCCGGACTATGAGGTTGGAAGCTGTGGGTGGGAGATCTCCTCCTGAGGAGATGATGGTTTGGTGATGGGAGGTGGGTCATGGTAGTGGGGGTGGTAGGAGGAGGTGTCTTTGAGTTGGAATCATGGCTTCAGCGGTGTAGAGGTCAGTGCACCAGACTACCACTGCATCCCCTTTATCTGCTGGTTTGATGGTGAGGTCGGTATTGGAGCAGAGGAAGTGGAGGGCTGCACGTTGTGAGGGTGAGAGGTTGTAGTGGGGGAGGGGGGTCGACAGGTTGAGGCGGTTAATGTCTCGGTGGAAGTTGGAAATGAAGAAATTGAAGGCAGATAATAGGCCAGCGCAGGGTGTCCAGGTGGATAGAGTGTATTGGAGGCCGGCAAAGGTGTCCTCAGAAAATAGGCGGAAGTCTTCATTGTAAAAGTAAGCTCTGAGGCGGAGGTGGTGGAAGAAGTGTTCAATGTCACAGCGTATATTAAATTCATTGATGTGTGGACGGAGGGGGATAAAGGTGAGGCCTTTGCTGAGGACTAATCATTCGTCCTCAGTGAGGGGGAGGTCAGGGGGAATGGTGAAAACTCGGCAGGACTGGGAGCTGGGACCAGGCGTAGGTGTGGAGCTGGGGGAGGCGACGGAGCCTGTAACTGGAGTGAGTGTGGTGTTAGGGGGAATGGGGATGGAGTCATGAGCAGGGGTGGTGTTCCCCTCAGGGTTCTGGGAGCAGGGATGCTGACGGTGGGACCTGGGGGTGGTGTCAACAGAATGCAGGTGAGTGGCGTTGGTGGGGATGGAAGTGGTGGCAAACACGGCAGTAGGGGGGGCGTGGAAGTCACTGAGTGTGTGACATCAGCGATGATGTGAGGGGAGGAAGTGATGTCATTTGTGGTGTATGAGGAATTGTGAGGGGCGGAAATGGCATTTACTTTATTTTAACCAATAATTTCCTGTCACAAATCTGTTTGACAATGTTGTATTTTAATTAAACTCAGTCCCTTACTGTTTCTTTCGTTTGGTCTTCATTCACATCTCCATGGTGTTCCAATATTTCAACCTTTCTCTTTGGACTTGGGAGTTTCCATTCACCTGAGACCTGCCCCTCTTCTCATCTGTGTCCGTTTATAGCACACTGCATAATCTGGTACCAGAGGAGCCTATCCCAATAAAATAGCTCAGTCCTCCCTGAGTACTGGTAGCAGTGCTCACTGGTCAGAACCACTTCTGATGATACCATTGTGTGATCCTGATACATTCCTGCACTCTGCTGATATCACTGTCTCTCTCCATGTGAT
Source organism: Chiloscyllium plagiosum (assembly GCF_037043375.1). NCBI lineage: Eukaryota > Metazoa > Chordata > Chondrichthyes > Orectolobiformes > Hemiscylliidae > Chiloscyllium > Chiloscyllium plagiosum. The sequence continues at coordinate 53,192,144 of NW_028270174.1, read as the reverse complement.
ATCCCTCACTGTCAGTATCTCTCACTCTTGCAGCTACTCCAGATACTGAGCCAACAGCATTCTGCACTCCAGAGGGAAGCAACTGCACAGGCCGTGGATGGAGACTGTGAATTTCCAGATCTCTGTGGGACTTAGTGCCATTCTCCATGTGTAACCTTCATTGCATTAGTCTAATTTCCCATTCTGTCGACTTCTCTGTCTCGTGTAGGTATTCCTGATGTCCCTGACTCAGCAGAATTCCCAATTCCTGTCTCGTCCATCACCACATTGAAGACAGTTGGTCAGCCAGACAGAGGTGGAGAGTGAGATCTGGAGCCTTCGGTAAATCCTGCAACTGGTGAGATCACTCACAGTAAACAGCTCAGGGAGGAGTTAGTGGACTTTAGTTCAGACCCTGAGGGCATGATGTAGGAACAATGCTGGGCAAGGAACATGAGAAAAATCTCAGGCTTCATTATCACCATCTTGTCTGTAAATTCATCTGTTCCACAGAACCCTCTCTTTGTTTGTCAGTTTCTCCACTGTCTGTTTCATCGATACCACTTCCCCTATCTCTATCAGCCCCTACAATCCTCCCAACCCTGTAAGCTCTTCATGTCAGTAAAACTCTCCAAGTTTCTGCCTTTGCCTTTAATCCCAGGTTCGGTCACATCTCTCCTTAACTGAAGAAAAACAACTCTTCAGTTCCTTAAGCTATCCCTGTCAGTGTAGTCCTTTCCAGACCTTAAAAACCTCCCTGTCTTTGTGACTTTTTTGAACTCCTACTACCTTCATGATCTCTGTAACCTTCCCCGTCACAACAACAAAAAAGCTGTGTACCTTAGTAACCTCCTCCAGCTGTTAGGCTCCTCCTTGTCTCTGGGCACAAAGCAGAGTGACCCTGCTTCTCTCATAAATTAGTTTCTGCATTTCTAATGATGACTATGAACTCTTCCTGTCTCTAAAATGCACTCAGTCTCTGTAAACTCTGCTGGTCCCGATTGATGTAATTTCCTTCGGTAACTACAAACCTTTACGCCTTTAACCTCCTCCAGATGCGACCACACAGTTTATTTCTATAACCTCTATGAATGATAGAGTCATAGGGATGTACAGCACGGAAACAGACCCTTCGGTCCAACCCGTCCATGCCAACCAGATATCCCAACCCAATCTCGTCCCACTTGCCAGCACCCTGCCCATATTCCTCCAAACCCTTCCCATTCATATACCCATCCAAATGCCTCTTACATGTTGCAATTGTACCAGCCTCCACCACATCCTCTGGCAGCTCGTTCAATACACGTACCACCCTCCGTGTGAAAAAGTTGCCCTTTAAGTGTCTTTTATATCTTTCCCTTCTCACCCTAAACCTATGCCCTCGAGTTCTGGACTCCCTGACCCCGGGGAAAATACTTTGTCTATTTATCCTATCCTATCCATGCCCCTCATCATTTTGTAAACCTTTTAAGGTCACCCCTCAGTCTCTGAAGCTCCAGGGAAAATCGCCCCAGCCTGTTCAGCCTCTCCCTGTAGCTCAAATCCTCCAAATCCTGGCAACATCCTTGTAAATCTTTTCTGAACTCTTTCAGGTTTCACAACAATTCCTCCGATAGGAAGGAGACCGGAATTGCACAAAATATTCCGACAGTGGCCAAACCAATGTCCTGTACAGACGCAACATGACCTCCCATCTCCTGCACTGAATACTCTGACCAATAAAGGAAAGCATACCAAACGCCGCCTTCACTATCCTATCTACCTGCGACTCTACTTTCAAGGAGCTATGAACTTGCACTCTAAGGTCTCTTTGGTCAGCAACATTCCTTAGGACCTTACCATTACGTGTATAATTCCTGCTAAGATTTGCTTTCCCAAAATGCAGCACATCGCATTTATCTGAATTAAACTCCATCTGCCAGTTAGCCCATTGGCCCATCTGGTCCAAATCCTGTTGTAACCCTCTTCGCTGTTCACTACAACTCCAATTTTGGTGTTATCTGTAAACTTACTAACTATACCTCTTATGCTCGCATCCAAATCCTTTATTTAAATGACAAAAAGTAGAGGACCCAGCACCGATCCTTGTGGCACTGCACTGGTCACAGGCCTCCAGTCTGAAAAACAACCTCCACCACCACTCTCTTTCTTTTACCTTTGAGCCAGTTCTGTATCCAAATGGCTAGTTCTCCCTGTACTGCATGAGTTCTAACCTTGCTAATCAGTCTCCCATGGAGAACCTTGTCGAATGCCTCACTGAAGTCCATATAGATCACATCTATCACTCTGCCCTCCTCAATCCTCTTTGCTACTTCTTCAAAAAACTCAATCAAGTTTGTGAGACATGATTTCCCACGCCCAAAACCATGTCGACTATTCCAAATCAGTCCTTGCCTTTCCAAATACATGTACATCCTCTCCCTCAGGATTCCCTCCAACAACTTGTCCACCACTGAGGTCAGGCTCACCGGTCTATCGTTCCCTGGCTTGTCTTTACCAACTTTCTTAAACAGTGGAACCATGTTTGCCATCCTTCAGTCTTCCGCCACCTCATCTGTGACTATCGATTATACAAATATCTCAGCAAGAGGCCCAGTAATCACTTCCTAGCTTCCCACAGAGTTCTCGGGTACACCTGATCAGTTCCTGGAGATTTATTCACCTTTAACCGTTTGAAGACATCCAGCACTTTCTCCTCTGTAATCTGGACATTTTACAAGATGTCACTATTAATTTCCCTACAGTCTATATCTTCCATATCCTTTTCTACAGTAAATACTGATGCAAAATATTCATTTAATATCTCCCCCATTTTCTGCGGCTCCACACAAAGGCTGCCTTGCTGATCTTTGTGGGGCCCTATTCTCTCCCTTGTTACCCTTTTTTCCTTAATATATATGTAAAAGCCCTTTGCATTCTCCCTAATTCTATTTGTCAGAACTCTCTCATGTCCCCATTTTGCCATTCTGATTTCCCTCTTAAGTATACTCCTACTTCCTTTATACTCTTCTAAGGATTCACTCGATCTATCCTGTCTATACCTGACATATGCTTCCTTCTTTTTCTGAACCACACACTCAATTTCTTTAGTCATCCAGAATTCCCAATACTTACCAGCCTTCCCTTTCACCCTGACAGGAATATACTTTCTCTGGACTCTTGTTATTTCATTTCTGAAGGCTTTCCATTTTCAGCCATCCCTTTAGCTGCGAACATCTATCTCCAATCAGCTTTCAAAAGTTCTAATACCGCCAAAATTGGCCTTTCTCAAATTTAGAACTTAAACTTTTAGATCTTGTCTATCCTTTTCCATCACTATTTTAAAATGAATAGAATTATGGTCGCTGGCCCCAAAGTGCTCCCCCACTGACACCTCACTCACGCGCCCTGCCTTATTTCCTAAGAATAGGTCAAGTTTTGCACCTTCTCTAGTAGGTACATCCACATACTGAATCAGAAAATTGTCTTGTACACACTTAAGAAATTCCTCTACATCTAAACCTTTAACACTATGGCAGTCCCAGTCGATGTTTGGAAAGTTAAAATCCCCTACCGTACCTACCCTATTATTCTTACAGATAGCTGAGATCGCCTTACAAATTTGTTTGGCAATTCCCCTCTAACTATTGGGGGTCTATAATACAATTCTAATAAGGTATTCACCCCTTTCTTATTTCTCAATTCCACCCAAATAACTTCCCTGGATGTATTTTTGGGAATATCCTCCCTCAGCTCAGCTGTAACGCTATCCCTTATCAAAAATGCCACTCCCCCTCCTCTCTTACCTCCCTTTCTATCCTTCCTGTAGAATTTGTATCCTGAAACATTAAACTGCCAGTCCTGTCCATCCCTGAGCCATGTTTCTGTAATTGTCATGAGATCCCAGTCCCATGTTCCTAACCATACCCTGAGTTCATCTGCCTTCCCTGTTAGGCCCCTTGCATTGAAATAAATGCAGTTTAATTTATTAATCCTACCTTGTCCCTGCCTGTCCTGAATGTTTGACTCACTTCTGTTCTCAGCTGTACCCGTCTCAGATCGATCTCCCAAAATCCTCCCTGTGATTGTTATCACGTCCCAAACCTGCATTCCTCCAAATCATTGTAAAGTCCTCCCATTCCTAAAACCCTCCCTGTAAATGTCACCTGTTCCAGCCTCCACAACCCTCCTTATCTCTGTAAGGCACACCCCCGTCCCGGTTACTACAGCCCGCTGTATCACTAAATGCCAGTAGTCACTATAATATCAGAGTAAGGTGTGAAAGCAGGAATACTGTCCTGGGTTAGGTGATCAGTCGTGATCATATTGAATGGTGGGACCGACTCTGGTCAAATGGCTGATACCTGCTCTCCTTTCCTGTGCTTCTCTGTAAACTTACTATCTATATAACATCCTTCAGTCCCCACAGCCCTCCCTATCTCCATAAACTCCTTTCGTCCCCACGACTCTTCCTTTCCATGTAACCTGAATCATTCCCCACAAACCTCCCCAACTCCATAACTTCCAAAAGGCCCCACGACCCTCCCTATCTCCATAATCTCATCCTGACCCAACGACCCTCCCGTTCAGAGTAACCTCCTTCAATCCCCATGATCCTCCTGATCTGTGCAACCTCCTTCAGGCCCCACATCACTCCCTATCTCCATAATGTTCTTCAGTCACCACTGCACTCTCTGTGTCCATAATCTCATACAGTCCCCACATCACTCCCTATCTCCATAATGTTCTTCAGTCACCACTGCACTCTCTGTGTCCATAATCTCATACAGTCCCCACATCACTCCCTATCTCCATAATGTTCTTCAGTCACCACTGCACTCTCTGTGTCCATAATCTCATACAGTCCCCACATCACTCCCTATCTCCATAATGTTCTTCAGTCACCACTGCACTCTCTGTGTCCATAATCTCATACAGTCCCCACATCACTCCCTATCTCCATAATGTTCTTCAGTCACCACTGCACTCTCTGTGTCCATAATCTCATACAGTCCCCACATCACTCCCTATCTCCATAATGTTCTTCAGTCACCACTGCACTCTCTGTGTCCATAATCTCATACAGTCCCCACATCACTCCCTATCTCCATAATGTCCTTCAGTCCCCACGACCCTCCCTATTTCCAACACCTCTATTACCTGCTGTCCCTGTGAGCTACCTTTTTCAGATTGATAAACAAGAACTCCCATAACCCTTTCTGCTGCCAGTCTGAAAATAAACAGTGTTAGCCTGACAGTAAGTTGGGAGCTGGAATGTTTGAGAAAGGATATGTCAATAAACAATAACTGGACCCTTAGAAACGCTTTTAATAAAAAGAGAATGTGTTTTCGAGCTTGTTGGATTGTATTTTTATTGGTGAGAAAATAAATGGCAGAGTAGATACGGGTGTAGGAGTGGTTGTACCGAGGATACGGTTTATTTGAATTTTCAGAAACCTTTACAAAAGTTTCAATAAGGGCTAAAGAGTAACTTGGTAGAGAATAGGGCACCTTAACTGTCAGGAGGTGGTTGAGATATTAGACAAAATAGTGTCAGAATTTACTGTGGCGAAAGACATGGAAGCTCGGGAACTTGGGGAAATAAATAGTGATGTCTTGGAAAGAATCCTCACCAGAGAAGAGAAAGTGCTGGAATCTTACAACAAATAAAGGTAGATCAGTCTTGAATATTGTGGGAAGCTAGGGAAGAGATTGCAGTGTCCCTAACAGAGATATTTATATTATCAACAGACACAATGAGTTACCGGAACACTGGAGGGCGGCTAATGCTATTCCATCACTTAAGGGTTGCAGGGAAACACCAGGAAATTGCAGCCCAGTAAGCCCAGTGATGGGGAAGTTATTGGAGGAGATTCTGAGCAAAAGGACCTGCATATATTTCAAATGGCAAGGGCTGATTAGAGATAGTCAGCATGGCTTTGTGAATGGAAAACAGTATTTCACAATCCGGATTAACTCTTTGAGGAGTTGGCCAAGAGATAAATGAAGGCAGAGCAGTCAACGTTATCCGCATGGACTTCAGCAAAGCATTTGACAAGGTTCCAAGGGATGTACAACACCTAGTCAAGAGGAAGAAGGAAGCTAACTTAATGTTGAGGAACCAAGGATCAGAAGCAGGGCTCTGGAGAGTTACATGGGGCAGCACGGTGGCTCAGTGGTTAGCACTGCTGCCTCACAGCATCTGGGACACGATTTCGATTCCAGCCCCAGGCAACTGTCTGTGTGGAGTTTGCACATTCTCTCCATGTCTGCAGGTGATCCGGTTTCCCCCGACAGTCCAAAGATGAGCAGGTTAGGTGAATCAGCCATGCATTGTTCAAGAAAGGGAATAGAGATAATCCTGGGAACTACAGACCTGGGAACTACAGTCTTCTGGCTGTGATGTGCAGATTATTGGAGAGGACTCTGAGAGTCAGGATTTATGATTCCATGGAAAACCATAGTTTGATTACAGAGAGTCAGCATGACTTTGTAAGGGACAGGTTATGCCTCATAAATCTTATTGAATCCTTTGAGAATGTGACAAAACACATTTATGGCTCATTGAGAAAGTACAGAGCATGGGATACATGAAAACCTGCCTGTCTGGATACAGAATTCCTGGCCCATACAAGACGGAGGGTGATGACAGATGGAAATCATTCAGCCTAGAGCTCGGTGACCAGTGGTCTTCTGCAGGGAGAGGACAAAAAAATCTCTGCTCTTTGTGATTTTATGAATGACTTGGATATGTGAGTGGAAGAGTGGGGAAGTAAGTTTGCCAATGACACAAGCATTGGTGGAGTAGTGAATAGTGTGGAGGACTGTTGGAGTTTGCAACGGGGCAATGACAGGATGCAGAGCTGGGCTGACAAGTGGCAGATGAAAGTCAATCTGGAAAAGTGTGAAGTGATGCATTTTGGAAGGTGAGACTTGAATGCAGAATACTGAATAATGTGGAGGAACAGATAGATCTTGGATTTCATGACCAGAGATCAATCAAAATTGCCACCAAGCTGATAGTGTTGTTAGGAAAGAATATGATGTATAGGCTTTCATTAACTGGGGGATTTAGTTTTAAAGCCACGAATTTATGCTGCAGCTCTATACAACCCTGTTTAGATGCCAATTAGAATATTGTGTTCAGTTTTGGTCCCTTCATTACAGGAAGGATGTGGAAGCTTTAGAGAGGGTAAAGAGGAGATTTACCAGGATGCTACCTGGACTGGAGAGCATGTCTTATGAAGAAAGGTTGAGGGAGCTAAGGCTTTTCTCATATTGGAGTGAAGAAGAGTGCGCTGTGACTAGGTAGAGGTGAACAAGATGGTGTGAGGCAAAGATAGAGTGAACAGTGAGACACCTCTTTATCCCATGGCATACATGGTACAGGGGAGCATAATTGTAAAGTGATTGGAGGATGGGTAAGGGGAGATTTCAGATGTAGGTTCTTTACACAGAGAGTGGTGGGTGGGTGGAACGGGACATTTAACAGACTCTTGGATAGGCATATGGATGATAAAAAATAAAGGGTATATAAGTTAGTTTGATCTTACCGTCGGGTAAAAGATGGGCATGGCATCATGGCCAAAGGGTCTTGTACTGTACTGTTCTGTGTTCTACGTTCTGTATGGTAAACTGGGTAATAGGCTCAGACCAATGTAAAAGGATATGGCATTCAGGAGGAGCTAGTCGACTGGATACAAAATTGGGCTTGATGGTCGGAGACAGAGGGTGATGGGAGACATGTTGCCTTTCTGACTAGAGACATGTGACCAGCGATGTAGTGGGTCCCCTGTTGTTTGTCATTTGGATAAATGGTTTGGATGGGAATATTGGTTTGGATGGGAATATTGGTTTTGTGGAAAGTACGTTTTTTTGGGTGGCACTGAAATTGGTGGTAAAGTGGACAGTGAAGAAGGTTATCTATGATACAACAGGATGAACAGTACTGCTGGGATAGTGGGCTGAAAAATAGCAGATGGAGTTTAATTAGATAAATGTGAAGTGGTCCATTTTGGTGAAACAAACCAGGGTGGGACTTGTACAGTTAATGTTCGGACCCTGGGTAGTGTTGTCAGTCAGTGACCCAGGGATGCAGGTACACAGTTCTTTGTAAGTGGTGTCACAGGTAGACAGGCTGGTGAAGCAGGCGTTTGGGATAGTTACCTTTATTGGTCAGAGCATTGAGAGTAGGAGTTGGGACGTCATGTTGTATCTGTACAAGACATTGGTCAGGCTACCATAAAAGCATTGTTGACCAGTAGGAAGTACTCATCTGGCTCACTTAGGTCCTTTAGAGAAGAACATCTGACATTCTAACCTGGTCTGGCCTGCACGTGACACCAGACTCACAGCAATATGGCTGACTCTGTGCTATACTCGGGGTAATTAGCATTGGGGCAAAGAATGTTGGTCCAATCAGTGACATCCTCATTCCATGAATGAATAAATAAAAATACATACGTCCCTCCCTACCTCTGCAAACACCTCCAGCTGCAGCAATCCGTACAGGCTTTGTAACACCGTTCAGACCCTGACCACTCTCTGTAACACTCTCACCACCTCCAGCACCTTCACCTCTCCCGGTTCCTTTCGTGACATAAAACCTTGACAATTATTCCCTCTTCCATTTGACCTCCTCCTGCGAGCAGACCCTTTGCAATCCCTTTAAAACTTACTCCTAAAACATTCTCTCACTTCAGGATTTTAAGTACTTTTTGGTGATCCTCTAAGCCTGATAATCTAATATGATCCTTTTTACTTGAATGTGGGACCGATGGGGATTTCTTGCTGAGGATTTGTCTGTTTCAATGGAACATCCTTTTGTTGAGTGTTTTACACAGCTCCTTCAAATGTTTTTTACTGTTCATTGACAGGCACATTTTTCAGTCTGTTTAGCCTATCTACCTTGGTAAGTTCTCGTCTCAAACTCATGTTATTGGTTATTTTTGTTTCTAATCGTAGCTTGTCCTTTCTGTGATTCACTTTAGAATTTATATTTCTTTAAACTGCACTTTATCACAATTTCGCAGAGGATCTCTCCAGGTGACATTACTCAGTCACTAAGTTTCATCACACAATGGTCGCTCTGAGATAGTTCCGTCCCAAGCCAGTTGCACAATTTATTATTCAAAGAAACACTGAAAACTAATTCTCTGAACTCCTCTTCCAATATCACTCTTTCCAGTGTGACTGTCCCACATTATGCGAATATTGACTTTTCCCAAAATTATCACAATGTGTTTGTTAAAAATTCAAATGAGTTCCTGTGTAATGCAGTGATGAGCAATGAAATGCTGTTCGGTGGCTAAAACTGTTCTGCTGCTTGTGTTCTTGGCAAGTAGTAGCCAGAAATTACATTCAGACTGACTCTACTTCATAACCTGAGACCAAATGCTTTCTCTGTAATGCCTTTCTTATCCATTATTGTTAGCATTACCCATTTTGCCTGAGTTTCCGCAAGGTTCTGATCCATTGAATATTTATGTCCACCTTTTGTTCCAGCCGCGGGCGATTGTGTGGAGTATGCACATTCTCCCCGTGTCTGCGTGAACTGCCTCCGGGTGCTCCGGTTTCCTCCCACAGTCCAAAGACGTGCAGGTCAGGCGAATTGGCCATGCAGGTCAGGCGAATTGGTGTATTAGGTTGAGGGAGATGGGTCTGAGTGGGTTACGCTTCGGAGGGATGGCGTGGACTAGTTGGGCCAAAAGGCCTGTTTCCACACTGTATGGAATCTAATCTAAGGGATTGTGATTTTTGAAGACACGGGGAGAATGTGCATACTCCACACAATCGCCCGCGGCTGGAATCGAACCTGGGACCCTGGTGTTGTGAGGCAGGAGTGCTAATCACTGAGCCACCGTGCTGCCCACTTGTCCTTTCGACAACGAGATCGGATCATCCTCACGTGGTCTGCACGACATACCCACAGCAAAGTGTTTGCATCTCAATTGCCCTCTGAAATGGCCAAGCAAGTTACTCAGCTCATGGGCAGCTAGGGCTGGGCAATAAAGGCTGGTCAGCCAGAGACACCCACATCCCCTACCTGATTTATAAAAAACTCCAATAGGATGGTCCCACTGGAACCGTGCTGGGACTAGTGTCCTGGCCAATCATGTCAGTAGGTTTAAGGACAGGGCTTTAAACTGACAGAGAGGATGCAGGGACAGGGTCCAGGTGAAAGGAGCTTTCCAAATCCAAAGAGAAAAGGCGAAGTATCGGAACAGTATGGGGATGTGGCTGAAGGCAATCAGAAAGGAACAGGTTGGGACAGTGATTAACTAAAACTGTACATCAGTGAATAGGTTTGTGACAGGAAATTGTGGGAAAGAGTAAATCATGTTTTTTTTGAATGGACGAAGTCTTATCAATAAGGCAGATGGATTTGTGACACTGAGATAAAAGAGGTTTCATATTTGTTTATGGATTGTTAATTGCTATTTTTAAAATTATTGATTTTAAATTCCACCATATCTTATGATGGGATTCAAACCTGCCTCCCCTGAACATTAGCTGAGGTTTTGGATAAATGCCCCAACAATAATGTTACTAGGCCATCACTTCACCTGCTCACTGGTTGCTCATCCCTGAGCACTGACGCATGCAGCTAAACCCATTCTTCCAACATGATTGTGTGATCGTGAAGTCTTCCAGCACTCTGGTGATATCACTCAGTCGCTCTCCATGTGGTATCCCTCACTGTGTGGGTCTAATTGCTGCCTCTGTCAGTGTCTCTCGCTCTTGCAGCTACTCCAGATCCTGAGCCAACAGAATTCTCCACTCCAGAGAGACGCAACAGCACAGGCCAGGGATGGAGTTTGGGATTTTCCAGATCTCTATTGGGCTCATTTCCATTCTCCTTGTGTAACCCTCACTGCAGCAGTCTAATTTCCCATTCTGTCTATTTCTCTGTCTCCTGTAGGTACTCAGGAAGTTCCTGACCTAATAGACTTCTAAACTGTTGTGTGTCTCATCCATCACCTCCTTGAAGATGGTTGGTCAGCCAGAGAGACAAAGGGCAGGGGGTTCTTGAGCCTTCAATAAATCCTGCAGCAAGGTAAGATCGCTCACAGCGCACAGAGCAGAGAGCAATGAGCGGGCTCCAAGCATCGGCTAACAAGACATGATATAGATACAGTGCTGGATGGGGAGCACAGTACAGACACACCCCAGGCTCAATCACCACATCTACTTTAACTTATGTTGCAATGAGACAGCATAGAGAGTTCAGAGTTATCAATCCAAGCCTGCGTTGTCTTAGTGAGCATCAGGACAATAGAGGTTAAAGCAGGCCTCCGACGAGAGGTTGGGAATGCTGCCTGGGATCTTTCTGTTCTGTGTTCTCCCTCCAACACTGTACTAAGACTCACTACTCTGCAACACTGTATCTATGGCATGGCTTGTGCACCAGTGTCTTCAGTAATTTTTAACTCCTATAACAGTAGTTGTCCCTGTAACCTACTCCTTTCCCGATTAGTCCCTCCACATATTTGAGATGTACTGCATTCCAGATTACCATCCCTATCGCTATAACTTGCTTCAGTGTCTACAACATGCCTTATTTCGGTACTGTAATCCTCTTTAACTGGATACAGAGTGATACAGCACGGAAACAGAACCTGTGGTCCGACTCATCAATGTTACCCAAACTGAACGAGTCTCAATTCCCTGCATTTGGCCCTTATCTCTTCAAACCTTTTCTTCTCAAAGTACCTCTCCAATTGTCTTTTCCATGTTGTAATTGTTCTTGTCTCTCCCATGTGCCTGAGGCAGTCTGTTCCATCTATGCACCATCCCCTGTGGATAATGTTCCCCTCAGCTCCCTCTTTAAATCCTTGCTCTCTCACATCCCGTTTATACCCTCTAGTTTTGGACTCACCTACCCTTGGCTATTCACCTTACTGAGGCCCCGCATGGTTTTGTAAAACTTTATAAGGTCACCCCGTGGCCTCCTCTGCCCAAGGGGAAATATTTAGGTCAATGTTATAAATATCTCCAACGTATGTAACAAAGTGCTGGCCAATGTCGGCAAATGTGCCGAATGCCGCTTTCCCCATCCTGTCCACCTGTGATGCCACTTCCAAGGAACAATGTAACTTGCACCCCCTGGTCTCTCTCTCTCTCTCTCTCTCTCTCTCTCTGTCTCTCTGTTCGACAACCCTGGCCAGAACCCTTCCATTAACTGTGTTAGTCCTCCCTGGTTTGTCTTAACAAAATCCAACAGCTGAATTAAACTCCATCTTTCATTCCTTGGTCCACTGGCCCAGTTGGTCATGATCCCCTTTGATAACCGTATTTACTGCCCACGACACCATTTATTTGATCATCAACAAACTTTCACACAATCACTCCTATATTTTCAACCAAATCGTTTCTGTAGATGATGCACATCAATGGACCCAGCCCTGATCCTTTCTTCAATAACGGAATAAAACCACATTCTTGTCATAGAGCCATGCAGCATGGAAACTGACCCTTCAGCTGATACCCACCATAATCTAAAACTAAACTCTTCCCAGCTGCCTGTTGCTGGCCCATATCACTCCAACCCTTCCCTATTCACCTGTTTATCCAAATATCTTTTAAATGTTGTAATTCTACCCACATCAACCCCTTTCTCAGGAAGTTCATCCACACTCAAACCACCCTCTGTGTAACAAATTTCCCCTCATCTTATTTTTGAACATCACTCTCCTCTAACCTTAAAAATGTGGCCCCTCCTCTTCAGACTCCCCCATCCTGAGGAAAAGGCAACTACCATTAAATTGACCTCTATACCTTATTTTTTTACCATAAAACTTTATAGCATCATGTCTCAACCTCCAGGCTCCAATGAAAAAAGACTCAGCCTGTCCAGCCATTTTTCAGAACTCAAGCCTTCCATACCCAGCAATATCCTGGTAAATCTCTTCTGAATGCCCTGCAGCTTAATAATATCCTCCCTGTTAAGTGGGCGACCAGAACTGGACAGAGTATTGCAGAACAGGCCTCACAAATGTCTGTGCAATCTCAACATGACGTCCCAAATCCTCCACTCAATGGACTGAGCAATAGTCAGGCATACACAGCACTGTCTTATCCATCCTGTAATGCAAGCTTCAAGAATTATGTAGCTGAACCCGGACGTCCCTCTGCTCTAAAACACTAACCGAAGCCTTAACATTAATTGTATAAGCTCTACCCTTGTTTGTTTTACAAAATGCATTACCTCGAATTTATTCAGACTGAATTCCATCTCTAGTTTTTCAGCCCATTCACTCCCTTTGTAATCTCAGAAAACATCCTTCACTGTCCATGATGCCACCCTCCAGCCTGCCAGCCCATCACACATGGCTGTCAGTAGTACACATATCTTTGCTAGGGACTCCACAATTTCTTCCCGAGCACCCACAGTGTCCTGTGATACACTTAAATCGGGTTCTGGGACTTGCCAAAGCTTTGAGTTTTAAAACCTCCAGCACCACCTCTTTTATAACATGCGCTGTTTTCAAGTCATAGAGATATACAGCATAGAAACAGACCCTTCAGTCCCAACTCGTCCAGGCTCACCAGAAGATCTAATTAAATCCATTCCCTTTTCCAGCATTTGGCACATATACGTCTACACCCTTTTAGATTAGATTACTTACAGATTAGATTAGATTATATTACAGTGTGGAAACAGGCCCTTCGGCCCAACAAGTCCACACCGACCTGCCGAAGCGTAACCCACCCATTCCTGTGCATTTACCCCTTTACCTAACACTACGGGCAATTTAGCATGGCCAATTCACCTGACGTGCACATCTTTGGACTGTGGGAGGAAACCGGAGCACCCGGAGGAAACCCACGCAGACACGGGGAGAACGTGTAAACTTCACACAGTCATTCGCCTGAGGTGGGAATTGAACCCGGATTTCTGGCGCTGTGAGGCAGCAGTGCTAACCACTGTGCCACCGTGCCACCCACCCTTACTATTCAGATGCCCATCCAGATACCTTTTAAATGTTGTAATTGTATCAGTCTCCATTACTTTCTCTCTCAGCTCATTCCATACACACATCACCATGTGTGTGAAGAAGCTGTCCCTTCAGTCCCTCTGTAAACCATTCACCTCTAACCTTAAACCTATGCCCTCTAGTTTTGGACTCCCCAACTTCTGGGAAAAGGCCTTGAATGCTTACCCTATCCATACCGCTCATGTTCATATAAACCTCTGTAAGGACATCCCTCAGTCTCCGATTCTCCAGTGACAGTAACCCCAGCTTATTCAGCAACAAACCAGGCAATATCTTGTTAATCTTTTCTGAGCCCTTTCAAGTTTTGTAACATCCTTCCTGTCGCAGAGAGACTGGAATTGCAGAGAACTCCAATTGTGGTCTAATGTATTACTCTTGTTCCCTGAGTTCCCCAGTCTTTCTCCACAGTAAGTTCTGGAGTGAAAAGATTGTTTAGGATCTTAGCAAATATCCTGCAGTTCCACACATCGATGGCCTCATTGATCTTTAATGGACACTATTTTGTCCTGAGTTACTTATGCACTCTTAATATACTAATACAATCACTTTTGGATTCCCCTTTCCTTCTCCATTCCTGTTTTCTACTCAAAATGTATTCCTACAGCCCCTGTATATCCTCAGGGATTCCCTTGATGCAGCTGGCTATAACTGACATGTGCCCCCTTTTCCTTGACCAGACCCTCAATAGACAGCCAGTGTTTCCGAATGCTGTCAGCATTGACCTGCACAACAACTGGAAAATGCTGGCGCTGATCGATCAGTTTATCTCACTTTTAAAATATTCTCACTTGCCAAACTTCCCTTTCCCTGTAAATAATTCCCTTCCCCAGTCACATTTTGAAAGTTCCTGGCTAATACGATCAAGATTGGTCAGGCCCCATTTTATAACTTGCATTTGTGGACCAGGCCTATCCTTTTCCAAAGCTATTTTCAAACTACTAGAACTGTGGTCACTTTGGCAAAATGCTTTCCCACTCACATCTCAGTCCCTTTCCCTACCTTAATTCCCAAGTGGAGGTCAGGTTTTGCCCCTTTCTCTTTTCAGGCCATTTGCATATTGATTGGGAGTTTTCTGGAACACAATTACCAAATTCCTCCCTTGCAAACACTGAACGCTGGCAGTCCCAGTCTAGGTTTGGAAAGTTCAAAAACCCTACCATAACTGCCTTATTATTATGGTTGATATTTAAAATGTCCCGCCATATTTGTTCCTCAGTCTGCCACAGATTATTCGGGGTCAGCAGTCCGATCGTATCAAAGTGATGACCCATTCTTATTTCTCTGTTCCACTAACGTAGCTTCACTGGGCGATACCACAGGAATATCCTCTCTAAGTACTGCTGTGATGAGTCATGCAATCAAAACCCACCACCACCACGCATCCTCTCTTGCCTCCCCTTCCTGCAGCATCTCTAATTGAAACAATGAGCTGCCAGTCCTGCCCCTCCCTCAGCTATGTTTCTGTAATAACTATAATCTCCCAGTCCCATGTTCCAATCCATGCCTTGAGTTCATCTTCCTTAGCTGTCTGGCCCCTTGCATTGAAATAAATGCAGTTTAATCATCAGTTTTCCCCCATTCCCTGCTATGTTCTTGCCTGCCTTGTCTGCTGAAATTGCTGTCTTTAACTCGTGTACCAGCCTTAATCTTCTTTCTGGCCTTACGTCTATTTAAGGTCCAACACCCTGCCAGACTAGGTTATATCCTCTCGAGCAGCTCTAGCAATTCACCCACCAGGATATGGGTCCCTCTCCCGCTCCCAGATGAGGTGCCTTTCCCACCCTGTCTCCCTGTGCTGACACCTTCAGGGATATATGGATTTGTCCACCAAGGTCCCTGTGTTCCTCAGTACTCCGCAAGGACCTACCGTTCATTATGTCTGTCCTTCGCTTATCGTACCTCCCACAGAGTATTACCTCACTTCAATCAGAACTAAACTCTGCTTAGATTATCATCCGATCGACATCGGACTGCAGACGGAGACCATCCTCCTCACTGTGAATAACGCCTTCACCTTTCATGTCGTTTGCAAACCGACTAATGATACCTTTTGCTTTCACATCTGAGTTAATAATGTTCAATGGTTCCTGCACAGATCCCTGTGGTACACACGCTGGTGAAAGTATTCTATTCACCAATTTTGCATCCAATTTGCCAACTTGCCTTGGAACCCAGTCCTTTTGGACCAGCCTTCCATGTTTGATCTTGTTTCAGGACTTAGTCAAGTCCGTGTAAAGCACATCATCTGCACTGCCTTCATCAATATACTTAAGCATCATTTAAAAAAAACTGAACTGAATTCCTCAGACAATATCTTTCTCTGCCAAATCCATGATGACTAAACCGAGTTGATCCTTACCTTTGCAAGTGTCGATTCATCCTTACAATTGTTTCCAATAATATCCCTCACCCTGCTATCAGACTATCTGCTCTGTAATTACCTGGCCTATCCCTGCTGCCCTTCTTGAACAAAGGAACCACATTAGCGATCTCCAGTCATTCAGCACTTCACCTGTGTCCAGCAAAGTATTATATTTATCCACCAGGGCCCCAACAATCTCTGGGTAATTAGCATGGGGTCAAAGAATGCTGGTTCAGGCAGTGACACCCACATCCCATGAGTGAATAAATAAAAATACATATGTCCCTCCCTAACTCTGCAAGCCCCTCCAGCTGCAGCAATTCGTACTGGCTTTGTAACATCATTCAGGCTCTGACCACTCTCTGTAACACTCCCACCACCTCAAGCACCATCGCCTCTCCATATTCCTATCGTGTCAATAAACCTTGACAACGATTCCTCCTCCCACTGCCCAACTCCTGCTAGCAGACCCATTGCAATCCCTTTAAAACTTACTCTAAAACTCTCTCTCACTTCAGGATTTTAAGTACTTTTTGGTGATCTTCTCAGCTGCATAATCTAATATGATCCATTTTGTCCTGAGTGAGGGACCGCTGGGGATTTCTTCCTGAGTTTTTGTCTGTTTTAGTGGAATGTCCTTTTGTTGAGTATTTTACACTTTTCCTTCAAATGTTTTGCACTGTTCATTTACAGGCACATATTTCAGTCTGTTTAGCCTGTTTACCTTGGTCAGTTCTCCTCTCCAACCCATGTAATTGGCTATTTTTGTTTCTAGTTGTAGCTTGTCTTTTCTGTGATTCACTTTAAAACTTTATATTTCTTTAAACTGCACTTTATCACAATTTCCCAGAGAATCTCTCCAGGTGACATTACTCATTCACTAAGTTTTATCACACAACAGTCTCTCTGAGACAGTTACGTCCCTCGCCAGTTGCACAATGTGTTATTCTAAGAAGCACTGAAAAGAATTCTCTGAACTCCTCTTCCAATATCACTGTTGTCAGTGTGATCGTCCCAGACTTTGTGAATATTGACGTTTCACTAAATGTTCACCATGCCTTTATTAAAAATTCCAATTAATTCCAATTTATTGCAGTGACGAGCCATGAAATGCTGTTCGTTTGATAAAAGTGTTCTGCTGCTGGCGTCCTTGGCAAGTAGTAGCCAGAATTTACATTCAGACTGACTCTACTTCATGATCTGATGCCAAATGCTTTCTCTGTAATGCCTTTCTTACCCATTATTGTTAGCGTTGCCCATTTTGCCTGAGTTTGCACAAGGTTGTGAACCATTGAATATTTATGTCCCACCTTTTGTTTGCCCTGTAATCACATCTCCCTGGTGTCTAAATCCCTTTTATCTCTGTCACAAATCCATCTACCTTGTTACAGAGACTTTGTCCATTAATAAAAAACATAATTTACTTGTTCGCACAATTTCCTGTCACAAATGGATTTGCTGATCTACAGTTTTAATTAAACTTTGTCCCATCCAGTTCCTTTCTGTTGTCTTCAGTCACATCCCCATGCTGCTCCGATGCTTCACGTTTTCTCTCTGGATTTGGAAAGCTCCTTTCACCTGAAGCCTGTCCCTGCATCCTCGCTGTCAGTTTAAAGCCCTGTCCATAAATCTACCAACATGATTGGTCAGGACGTTGTTCCACTGGAACTGTGCTGGGACCAATCTGAATGGATTTTTTAAAAAATCAGGTATGGGATGTGGGTGTCTCTGGCTGACTAGCCTTTATTGCCCATCCCTTGCTGCCCTTGAGCTAAGCAGCTGGCTCGCCCATTTCACAGGGTAATTGAGAGGCAAACACTTTGCTGTGGGTATGTCGTGCAGACCACAGGAGAGTGAACTGTTGTCTTTCTCTGAAGGTCAATTGTTTGGATTTTTATCAATACTTATTTATGGATTGTTAATTCCAATTTTTAAAACATATATTCATTTAAAATTCCACATGCTTAGAAGTTAGAAAGAAGAAGGGGGGTGGTCACTTTGTTGAGACTGTATTGTAGACTGTTGTATACCCAACAGATACCAGAGGAGCAGCTGTGTAGAGATTGCAGATAACTATAGGAATAATAGAGGAGTGCAGGCTGGAGATTTTAATATTCCCTGTATCGACTGGGCCACCTCGAGTATAAAAAGACCTGGACAGAGGGCAATTGTTCAAATGTGTCCAAGGAAGGTTCCTAAATCAATATGCAGAGGGCCCTACTCTACTCAGGTAGGTGTAACACTGGGCCTTCCCTCAGAAAACAAGGTTGGGCAAGTGACTGAACTGTCATTCGGAGAGCACTTTGGGTCCAGTGCCCACAACTGTCTTCGTTTTAACATAGTTATGGAAAAAGATCAGCAGGTCCACAATTGAAGAGGAAAACTGGAACAGGGACAGGTTTGGGGCCATTCTGCAGGATCTGGCCAGCGTCAATGCCGTGAATTTAAAATTGCACAACGCCCAGCTATAATCCAACTCGCTTTGAAAGCACTGGTGATCACTGTAACAGATGAAAGGCTTAAACTAAATTTGTTTGAATATTATATTCTATGGCACTGCCATCCTGTTGCTATAAATTCTGTGCCTTAGGATTGTGCTCCACAACCACCTGATGAAGAAGCAGTGCTCTGAAAGCTAGTGCTTTCGAATAAACCGGTTGGACTGGAACCGAGTGTCGGATGATTTTTAACTTTGTACAGCCCCAGTCCGACACCGGCACCTCCACATTATGATTCTAATTGATTGGGTGAGTATGTTTGAAGGAAAAGGAACAACTGGCAACTGGGAGGCATCTCAAGAATCCAGGGCCAGTATGGCTCCATTGGGGTAAAGGGAAAAGTTGGCAGGTTTAGGGATCCTTGGCTGATGAGGGATAATAAGGCTCTGGTCTTGAAATGAAACTGCATGCATTGGGTTTAAGCTATCCATATCTACATAAACCCTTCTATTCTTGAAAACACGATCAATCTGTGGAGACCCTACGATCCTCTCAGTCCCTGTAACACTCGCAATCTGCAGAAGTCATTCCAATGCCTGTGACTCTTCCGATCCAGTTCCTACAAGACCCTCTATCTATGTGATATCTTCCCATTGCCAGCATCCCACCCTGTCAATGTAAGCTAATCCAGTGTCTCTATCCATCTACTCATTTCCATAATCTTCTCCAGATCTTACATGTGTAAACATCACCCTCCCCTACAACTCTTCCCACTCTGACCAAACTGGAGGAGGTTACTAATGCTCCCTAATCTGTGAAACTGTCTCCAACCAAAATTGTTGTCTTTAATCTCTTGGAAAATCTGTATGATTCCACACCCTCCATGTCCAAATAACCTGCAGAACATAAGCATTCCTGTATCTATAAACATCTTCTTTCACGACTACGCTCCACATGTCTATTTGTTTTTTCCAATCTGTACAACCCACTTTATCTCTGTAATCTGACCCATTCACCTAAAACATTCCTGTCTGTGTAAAACACCCCATCCTACCAACACTTTATCCCTGTAAACTGATCCATCCCTCCCAACTCCCAGCTGCCTGCAACCCCTGTAGGCCCTACAGCTCTCCACATTTCTGTAACCTCCTGTGGCTGTATGCTCCTCCCTCCCTGTGAAACCACCTCCAGTCCCCACAACCCTCTGTCTCTGTTACCTCATACAATCTTAGCAATGCCTCCTATTTGTGTCTCTTCATTCAGCTCGTATCCTCTCCCGCTTCCCGAAACCACTTGCTGCCATAGTAACCTTTGCTATTTAGAACATGAAATAGCACATTCCAGTACAAGCCCTTCATCCCTCAATATTATGCTGACCTTTTATCCTACTCTGAAGACTAAACTAACCTGCATACCTTCCATTTTACTATCATTGATGTGCCTATCCAAGAGTTGCTTAGATGTCCGTAATGTGTCTGAATCTACTACCATGGCTGGCAGTCCATTTCACGCACCCACCACTCTCTGTGTAAATAACTTACCAGTCCCGTCCATGCCAACAGGATATCCCAACCCAACCTAGTCCTAATTGCCAGCACCTGGCCCATATCCCTCTGATATCTAAGCTAAGCCTTCCGCCAATTACCTTAAACTTATGTCCCCTTGTGATAGCCATTTCGCCATGGGAAGTAGTCTCTGGTTATCCACTCCATCTATGCCTCTCATTCCCTTGTACACCTCTATCATGTCACCATTCTTCCTCCTTCGCTCTGATCAGAAAAGCCCTAGCTTCCACAATCTACCTTCTATGGGCATGCCCTCCAGTCCAGGTAGCATCCTGCTAAATCTCCTCTGCACTGTCTTTAAAGCTTCCACATCCTTCCTATAATGAAGCGAACAGAACTGTTCACAATATTCGAAGTGTGGTCTAACTGGGGTTCTGTAGAGCTGCAGCAAAACCTCGCATCTCTTAAACTCAATCCCCCTGGTCATGAAAGCCAACACACATATGCCTTCCTAATACCCTGTCATCTTGGGTGGTAACCTGAGGGGCACAGGATCCCTTTGTTCCTGCACGCTGCTAAGAATCCCGCCTTTCTGCAGAATCCTCCAATCTAAAACTATCCCTATCTTTGTAACTTCCTCCAGTCCCTACAATACTCATAAACTGTGAAACCTCCTCAAATCCATATATTCCTAATGTCTGCAAAATCCTCCCGTCCTGATGTCCCTCCACATCTCTGTAGCCCCCACCATCCTCCAGTGCCCTTCTGGGGAACATTGCAGAGGAAGGAAGAGTTGGAGAGTCCGGGCCATGTTACGAAGTATGAAGGGCTGCAGAACCTGGAGGATGGTACTAATAGGGCCCCTGAAAGGTCAATGAGGCTGTCTGTGTGGAATCACTGCTGATGGGTGAGATACTGAACAAATATTTTGTGTTCGGATTTACTACGGAGAAAGACATGGAAGCTCGGGAAC
Source organism: Chiloscyllium plagiosum (assembly GCF_037043375.1). Taxonomy (NCBI): domain Eukaryota; kingdom Metazoa; phylum Chordata; class Chondrichthyes; order Orectolobiformes; family Hemiscylliidae; genus Chiloscyllium; species Chiloscyllium plagiosum. The sequence continues at coordinate 53,170,911 of NW_028270174.1, read as the reverse complement.
TTGGGAAACTACATAGGGGTGTCTTGAAAAAAGTTCACATTGGAGAACAGGAGGTGCTGGATGTCTTAAAATGCAATAAGTTAGATAAAACCTTGGGACATGATCAGATGTATCCCAGCGCCTTGTGAGAAGCGAGGGAGGAAATTGGAGGGCCCCTTCCAGAGATATTTGCATCATCAACAGCCACTACAGACCAGGTAGACTGATGCAGGGGTGGTAAGTTGTTGGAGGAGATTCTGACAGAAACGATCATCATGCCTTTGGAAAGGTAAGGACAGATTAACGATCGTCAGCATGGCTTTGTGCATGGGAAATCATGCCTCAAATGTGAGTATGGAGGTAGACAAGTGACAGATCAAAGCAGAGCAGTACACGATGTCCACATGAACTTTATGAAGGCCTTTGACAAGGTTCTGCATGGCAGACTGGATAGTAAGTTTAGATCACACATAACCAGGGAGCGCTCACCAACTGGATACAAAACAGGATTGACTGGAGGAGACAGAGCGTGTTCATAGAGGGTTGCCACTCAAACTGCAGGCCTGTGACTAACGGTGTGCCATGGGGTTCAGTGCTGGGTCGCTGTTGTGCATCATTTGGATGATAATACAGGAGTCATGGTTAGCAAGTTTGTGAATGAGACTGAAATTGGTTATAATGTGGACAGTGATGAGTTATCGAAGAGTACAATGGGATCAACAGTACTGCTGGACCGGTGAGGTTAGGAAGAACAGGTCGAGAAATGCAAGATGTTGTATTGTGGTAAAGCAGACCAGGCTGGACTTGTACAATTAATGTTCGGGCCCTGAGTACTGTTGTCAATCAGTGACCCAGGGACGCAGGTACACAGTTTTTTGAAATTATGGTCATGGGTAGACTGGCTGGTGAAGCAGGGGTTTGGGATGGTTACCCTTCATTGGGCAGGGCATTCAGAGTAGGAATTGGGATGTCATGGTGTATCTGTACAGGACATTAGTGAGGCCACCGCATAAGCTTTGTTGATTATCTGGTAAATATCAACTTGTTCACGTATGTCCTTTAGAGAGGGACATCTAGCATTCTTGCCTGGTCTGGCTCACATATGACTCCAGTCCCACAGCAATATGGCTGACTCTGAGCTGCCTCTGGGCAATTGGCAGTGGGGTAATATATGCTAGTCCATCTGCTGACATCTTCAGGCCATGAATGAATCAATGAAAATACAGATGTCAATCCCTACCTCTGCAAACAGCTCTAGCTGCAGCAATTCGTCCTGGCTTTGTAACATTGTTCAGGCCTTTGTCCCTCTCTATAACACTCTCACCACCTCCAACATCTTCACCTCTCCCTGTTCCGATCATCTGATTAAACGCTGAGCATGTTTCCTCTTCCTACCGAACTCCTCATGCTCGGAGACTCCCTAGCAATCTCTTTAACAAATGTGTCCACATTTCTAAATGTTGGCTTCTTCAGAATTGATAGTTTATTTTTCATCTCTTAATCAAATCTGATAAGTCCTGGACCAAGATCGTCCAAAGTGGGGGAGGAGTATTGGGAAAGTGTCGAGTATCTCGAGACTTTCTGTGAGGAAAATGGGAATCCAGGAGAAATCAGCACAAGGAGCGCGTGACCACACCAACGCCCCACCGACCCCCTTCCCATGGTCACCTTCTGCAACAGGTTGTAACAGAGTCTGTGGAAGGCTGCATCTGTCTGTACAGCCAACTCCAGACCTCCCCCTGCCCACCCCACCCTGAGAGTGGTAGAGAGTCAGCCTCGTCTGTGACCCACCGCCAAAGAGATGATGAGATAGGAAGGTTGAATCCCCTCACAATTATCCCAGTGCGTTTGTGATAAATTCAAACAATTCCCTGGTAATGCAGTGTCTAATAATGTGATATCACTCAGTATATCTCCATGTAGTATCACTCACTGTGTCGGTCTATATGCTGCCTCTGTCAGCATTTCTCCCTCTTAGATCCTGAATCAACAGAATTCTCCACTCCAGAGAGACACAACAGCACAGGCAAGGGATGGAGACTGGGATTTCCGAGAACTCTGCTGGACTCAGTGCCACTCTGCATGAGTTATCCTCATTGTATCAGTCTAATTTTCCATTCTGTCTATTTCGGTCTCATGCAGGTAATCAGGATGTTCCTAACTCTTGTGTCATCCATCACCTCATTGAAGCTGGTTGGTCAGCCGGAGAGAGATGGAGAGGGAGATCTGGAGCCTTCAGTAAATCCTGCAGCCGGTAAGATCGCTCACAGTAAACAGCACAGGGTGGAGGTAGTAGACTGTTCAGACCTGGAAGACCGGACATAGATACAGAGCTGGGCAAGGAACAGCAACATTATAGGCTTCATTCCCACCATCTTGTGAGGGTCCTGCTTTCACCTCTTCTGTACTGGTCCTCGATGCGACAACACAGAGAATCGCAGGCATCAATCCTGGCCCATGCTGTGTTAGTGATTTCTGTCATATTCTCCAGTCCCGATAATCCTTCCTCTGTTTGGAATCTCCTCTAGTCCACATCATTCTCTGTATCTCTGTCTCTGTTTCTGTCAGGTTCTCCTGTCCCTAACAACCTAATCCCTAACCTTCTGCAGTAGATACTAAATTCCTTCATCTCTGTAAACCCTGACAGCCCTGTCTATCCCTGTAAGCTTCTGCCACCAATACCACCCTCCATGTCAATGTATTTGTCTTTAACCTCTCCATCCGTCCCTACTTATGTAATCTTCTCCAGCTCCTATAACCCTTCCTTAGCTGTGAAAAATGTGTAATCTCCTTATCCTTCTCCAATTCTTTGATCTTTATCTTGTTAACTTTCACCCTCATTCCCAACACCATACCCCTCCCGACCATAGGAACCTCTTTCAGTTTGTGCAACTCTCCCCATTTGTGTAACTGTCTCCAACCCAGTAACTAGCATTCTCCATTACCTTCCTATCTATGTAACCTCCAGAGCCTAGAAGCCTTCTTATATCCGTAAATGTCTTCAGTCACGACAACCTTCCATATCTCTGTTAGTATACACAATAATCTCCAAGATGAAACAGCCCGCTGTCTGTGCCTCTCAGTCTGCCTGCCTCTTCCTTTCTCCATCCCTATCCCTATCTCCAGAATCTAATCCAGCTCCCTCTATCTCTGTAAATTCCTCCAATCCCCAAAAACCTTTGTCCCACTGACATTCTTTACCAGATATAACTCTGTTTAATTCTAAGCGTCCCTATCTCTCTAACCTCTACCCATCTGTTCAAACCCCCACTACTGAGGAATGACTCCCTGTATTCGCCATAAGGAAGATGGAATGACAGTGAACAGATATGATGGAACTGTCTTTCCGGAGATGTAGCTCCAGAATGACCATCGCTGGGAGGTGAATACTGAAGGGTTGTTGGGATAGAGTCATAGAGTCAGAGAGATGTACAACATGGAAACCAACACTTCAGTCCAATCCATTCATGCTGAGCAGATATTCCAACCCAATCTAATCCCAATAGGCAGACTAGGCAAAAAGCCAACAAGTTATGAAGGAAGGATGAGGTTAATGCATTAATGAGACAGTCATGTGGATCTGAATATCAAAAGTGGAGCTGAGAATAGGCAAGAAGCAGCAACCGTTAGCAGGAATTCATTTGTTGGCACCAAACAGTGATGGGAATGTCAATATGGTTACAGTCAGGAGACTGAATGTACTTATGGCAAGGGAAGTACAGTAACCGTGTGTGACCGTGGACTCATGCCGACTGATACAGCAACGAGCCTGTTGGATTTAATATGTTGGTGTGAATATAAATGGCATAATTGTAAGGGTGTAGGATGGGTGTAGTGGTATAGGGGATATGGTGTATTGAATTATCAGAAGCCTTTATGCAAGTTTCAATAAGGGCTAAAGAGTAACTTGGTAGAGAATAGGGCCCCTTAAAGATCAATAAGGTCACCCATATGTGGCACCAGAGGAGATGGTGAAGTATTCAACAAAATAATCTTGTCAGTATTTACTGTGGCGAAAGACATGGAAGCTTGGGAACGTGGGGAAATAAATAGTGATGTCTTGGAAAGAATCCTCACCAGAGAAGAGAAAGTGCTGGAATCTTACAACAAATAAAGGTAGATCAGTCTTGAATATTGTGGGAAGCTAGGGAAGAGATTGCAGTGTCCCTAACAGAGATATTTATATTATCAACAGATACAGTGAGATGTTGGAAGACTGGAGGTTGGCTAATGCTGTTCCATCACTGAAGGACTGCAGGGAAAAGCCAGGAAATTACAGCCCCGTGAGACCAGTGATGGGGAAGTTGTTAGATCCTTATATTAACAAAGGCAAAGGCTGAATCGAGATGGTCAGCATGGCTTTGTGAGTGGAAAACCATGTTGCACAAACCGGATTGACTCTTCGAGGAGGTGGCCAAATACAGATGAAGGCAGAGCAGTGAACATTGTCCACATGGACTTTAGCATCTAATCAAGAGGAAGAAGGAAGCTTACTTAAGGTTGAGGAAGCAAGTATCAGACAGGGCTCCAGAGAGTTGCATTGGATGGCACGGTGTCTCAGTGGTTAGCACTGCTACCTCATAGAACCACGGACTCCATTTCAATTACAGCCTCAGGCGACTGTCTGTGGGGTGTTTGCGCACGCTCTCTGTGGGTTTCCTCCAGGTGCTCCGGTTTCCGACCCCCCCCCCCCACCATAGCCCAAAGATGTGCCAGTTTGGTGGCTTAGCCATGCTAAATTACCCATAGTGTTCAGGGATGTGTAGGTTTGGCACATTAGTCAGGGCAAATGGAGAGTAATAGGGTGGGGGAATGGGGCTGGGTTGGATACTCTTTGGAGGATTGATATGGAGCTGTTCGGCCAAATGGCCCATTTCCAAACTGTAGGAATTCTCGAAGGTACCAGAAAGGAACTGAGAGATATAATGAGGGCAACTAGAAGGGGGCATGAAAAAACATTGTTGGGAAGGATTAAGGAAAACCGTGAGCATTCTCCACTTATGGAAGGAACAAGAGCAAGGCCAAAGTGAGGATAGGGCCAGTCAGGGATAGTGGAAGGAACTTGTGCCTGGAGTCACAGGAGGGAGGGGAGGCCCTTAATGAATACTATGCCTCAGTATTCACTGCTGAGAAGGGTCTTGTTGTTTGTGAGGACAGCGTGAAACAGGCTGATGTACATCAACAGGTGGATATTAAGAAGGAGGATGTGCTGAGAATTTTGTGAAAGATAAGGATAGATAAGTCGCTGACCCAGACGGGATGTGTCCAACGTTACTACAGGAACCGAGGGAGTGGATTGCTGAGCACCTGGTGATGACCTTTGCACCCTCACTGTCCACTGGAGTCGGACCAGATTATTGCAGGCAGGAAAATTTTATTCCCTTGTTCAGGAAAGGGAATAGGGATAATCCTGGGAATTGCACACGTGTCAGTCTTATGTCTGTGGTGTACAGATTATTGGAGAGGACTCTGAGAGACAGGATTTATTATTTCTTGGAAAACCATAGTTTGATTAGAGATGTCAGCATGGTTTTGTAAGGGACAGGTCATGCCTTACAAGTCTTGTTGAATCTTTTGAGAATGTGACAAAACATCTTTATGACTCATTCAAAAAGTACGGAGGCATGGGGTACAAGGAAACCTGTTTGTCTGGATACAGGATTACTGGCCCACAGAAGACAGAGGGTGATGATCGATGGAAAGCATTCATCCAGGAGCTCAGTGACCAGTGGTTTTCTGCAGGGAGAGGTTACAGGACCTCTGCTCTTTGTGAGTTTATGAATGACTTGGATGTGTGATTAAAAGAGGGGTTAGTAAGTTTCCCAATGACACGAAGGTTGGTGGAGTGGTTGATAGTGTGGAGGGCTGTTGTGGGTTGCAACGGAACATTGACAGGATGCAGAGTTGGGCTGAGAAGTGGCAGATGGAGTTCAATCTGGGAAAAGTGTGAAGTCATTCATTTTGAAGATTGAATTTGAATGCAGAATACAGAGTCAAAGGCAGGATCTTTGGCAGTGTGGAGGAACAGAGAGGGATCTTGGGTTCCAAGTCCCTAGGTCCCTCAAAGAATCCACCCAAGCTGATAGGCTTGTTTAGAAGGAATATATTGTGTGGGATTTCATTAGTTTGGGGATTGGGTTTTAAAGCTGTGAGATTATGCTGCAGCTCTATAGAGCCCTGGTTAGACCCCAGTTGGAATATTGTGAAAAGTTGTGTTCCCTTCATTACAGGAAGGATGTGGAAGCTTTAGAGAGGGTAAAGAGGAGATTTACCAGGATGCTGCCTGTACTGGAGAGCATGTCTTATGAAGAAAGATTGAGGGAGCTAAGGCTTTTCTCATTGGCGTGAAGAATTTTGGGGGGGGGGGGGGGGGACTTGGCAGAGATGAACAAGGTGATGACAGTCATAGAGTGAAGAGAGAGAGATTTTTTTACCCTGACATAACTAGTTATTACAAGGGGATATAAATTTCTGGAGATTAGCGGATGGTTAAGGGGAGATTTCAGAGGTAGGTGCGTTACATACAGAGTGGTGGCTGAGTGGAATGCACTGCCACTGGTGGCAGTAAAATTAGATGCATGAGGGACATTTAATATACTTCTGGATACGCACATGGATGATAATAAAATGAAAGGTGAGTAATAGAGATGTACAACATGGAAACAGACCCTTCGGTCCAACCCGTCCATGCTGACCCGATATCCCAACCCAATCTAGTCCCACCTGCCAGCACCCGGTCCATATCCCTCCAAACCCCTCCTATTCATATATCCATCCAAATGCCTCTTAAATGTTGCAACTGTACCAGTCTCCACCACCTCCTCTGGCAGCTCATTCCATACACGTACCATCCTCTGCATGAAAAAGTTGCCTCTTAGGTCTCTTTCATATCTTTCCCCTCTCATCCTAAACCTATGCCCTCTAGTTCTGGACTTCCCAACCCCATGGAAAATACTTTGTCTATTTACCCTATCCATGCCCCTCGTAATTTTGCAAACCTCTATAAGGTCACCCTTCAGTCTCTGATGTTCCAGGGAAAACAGCCCCAGCCTGTTCAGCCTCTCCCTATAGCTCAAATCTTCCAAACCTGGCAACATCCTTGTAAATCTTTTCAAGTTCCCCAACATCTTTCCGATAGTAAGGAGACCAAAATTGCACGCAGTATTACAACAGTGGCCTAACCAATGTGCTGTACAGTCGCAACATGACCTCCCAACTCCTGTACTCACTACTCTGACCAATAAAGGAAAACATACCAAACGCCTCCTTCACTATCCTATCTACCTGCGACTCGACTTTCAAGGTGCTATGAACGTGCACCCCAAGGTCTCTTGGTTCAGCAACACTCCCTAGGACCTTTCCATTAAGTGTATAAGTCCTGCTAAGATTTGCTTTCCCAAAATGCAGCATCTCGCATTTATCTGAATTAAACTCTATCTGCCACTTTTTTTTTTTATCTTACGGTCGGATAAAAGATTGGCATATCATCATGGCCAAAGGGTCTTGTTCTGTACTGTTCTGTGTTCTATGTGTTGGAGAGTAAATTGGGTAATAAGCTCAGATCTGTTTAATAGGTTATGGCATTAGGAGGAGCTAGTCAACTGAATACAAAATTGGGCTTGATGGTAGGAGACAGAGGGTGATGGGAGACATGTTGTTTTTCTGACTGGAGGCATGTGACCAGTGGTGTAGTGGGTCCCCTGTTGTTTGTCATTTGGATAAATGGTTTGGATGGGAATATTGGTTTCCTGGTAAGTTTTTTGGGTGACACTGAAATTGCTGGTTATGTGGACAGTGAAGAAGGTTATCTATAATACAACAGGATGAACAGTACTGCTGGGATATTGGGCTGAAAAATAGCAGATGGAGTTTAATTAGATAAATGTGAAGTGTGCCATTTTGGTGAAACAAACCAGGGTGGGACTTGTACAGTTAATGTTCGGGCCCTGGTTAGTGATGTCAGTCAGTGACCCAGGGATACAGGTACACAGTTCTTTGAAAGTGATGTCACAGGTAGACAGACTGGTGAAGAAGGCGTTTGGGATGGTTTCCTTCATTGGGCAGACCATTGAGAGTAGGAGTTGGGACGTCATGTTGTATCTGTACAAGACATTGGTCAGGCTACCATAAAAGCATTGTTGATCAGTGGGAAGAACTCATCTGGTTCACTTACCTCCTCTTGTGTGGAACATCTGACGTTCTAACCTGGTCTGGCTAACATGTGATTCCACACCCACAGCAATATGGCTGACTCTGAGCTGTCCTCTGTGTAATTAGCAGTGACACCCACATCCCATGAATTAATAAATAAAATGCATATGTCCCTCCCTACCTCTGCGAACCCCTCCAGCTGCAGCAATTCATACTGGCTTTGTAATATCGTTCAGGCCCTGACCACTCTCTGTAACACTCTTGCCACCTCTGGCACCTTCACCTCTCCCTGTTCCTATTGTGATGTTAAATCCTGACACTGATTCCCAACTCCTGTTAGCAGTCCCTTTGCAATCCCTTTAACACTTACTCCTAAAACAGTCTCTCACTTCAGGATTTTAAGTACTTTGTTGTGATCTTCTAAGCCTCATAATCTAATATGATATATTTTGTCCTGAGTGAGTGGCCGATAGGAATTTCTTGCTGAGGTTTTGTCTGTTTCAATGGAATGTTCTTTTGTTGAGTGATTTACACTGTTCCTTCAAACTGTTCATTTACAGGCACATATTTCAGTCTGTTTTGCCTCATTACCTTGGTCAGTTCTCATCTCAAACCCATGTAATTGGCTGTTTTTGTTTCTAGTTGTAGCTTGTCCTTTCTGTGATTCAATTTAAAACTTTATATTTCTTTAAACTGCACTTTATCACAATTTCCCAGAGAATCTCTCCAGGTGACATTACTCATTCACTAAGTTTTATCACACAACAGTCTCTCTGAGACAGTTACGTCCCTCGCCAGTTGCACAATGTGTCATTCAAAACAAAACCGAAAAAAAATCTCTGAACTCCTCTTCCAATATCACTCTTGCCATTATGATTGTCCCACATTTTGTGAATATTGATGTTTCCCAAAATTATCACAGTATTTGTTAAAAAATTCCAATGAGTTCCTGTGTAATGCAGTGATGAGCAATGAAATGTTGTTCGGTGGCTAAAACTGTTCTGCTGCTTGTGCCCTTGGCAAGTAGTAGCCGGAATTTACATTCAAACTGACTCTACTTCATGATCTGAGGTCAAATGCTTTCTCTGTAATGACTTTGTTATCCATATTGATAGCGTTGTCCATTTTGCCTGAGTTTCCGCAAGGTTGTGATCCATTGAATATTTATGTTCCACCTTTTGTTTGCCCTGTAACCACGTCACCCTTGTGTCTAACTCTCTTTTATCTCTGTGTCACAAATCCATCTACCTTATGGCAGAGACTTTGTCCATTCCACAAAAAAAACATAATTTACTGTTTCCTACAATTTCCTGTCACAAATTGATTCGTTGACGTACAGTTTTAGTTAAACTCTGTCCCATCCTGTTCCTTCCTGCTTGTCTTCAGTCACATTCCCATGCTGTTCCAATGCTTCGCCTTTTCTGTTTGGATTTGGAAAGCTTCTTTCAACTGAACTCTGCCCCTGCATCGTCTCTGTCAGTTGAAAGCCCTGTCCCTAAACCTACCGACGTGCTTGGCCAGGACACTTGTCCCAGCACAGTTCTTGTGGGACCATCTGAATGGTTTATTTTTAAAATCAGGTCTGGAATGTGGGTGTCTCTGGCTGACCAGCCTTTCCTGCCCGGCTCTAGCTGCCCTTGAGCTGAGTAACTTGCTCGGCCATTTCAGAGGGTAATTGAGAGGCAATCACTTTGCTGTGGGGATGTCATGCAGATCATGTGAGGATGGCAGATGTTCCCAAGTGTATTTTTAATGAACATTGTTGTGGACATTTAATGTCCATTGTTGTGGACATCAGCAATGATTTTTTATTTATTCATGGATTATTATTTGCAATTAAAAAAAATGATTGCAAATTCCACCATTTCTGATGGTGGGATTGAAACCTGCCTCCACTGAACATTGGGTGAGGTTTTGGATATATGCTCCAGCAACAGTACCATTAGGCCATCACTTCATCTGCTCAAAGGTTGCTCATTCCTGAGCACTGATACCAGTGCCTTAGGATCCTATACCTATTCTTCCTACATGATTGTTTCATTCCGAAATCTTCTTGCACTCTGGTGATATCACTCAGTCTCTCTCCATGTGATGTCCCTCACTGTGAGGATCTAATTACTGACTCTGTCAACATCTCTAGCTCTTGCAGCTACTCCAGATCCTGAGCCAATTGAAGTTCCCACTCCAGAGAGACACAACAGCACAGGCCATGGATGGAGACTGGGAATTTCCAGATCTCTGTGGGACTCAGTGCCATTCTCCATGTGTATCCCTCACTGGATCAGTCTAATTTCCCATTCTGTCTGTTTCTCTGTCTCCTGTAGTTACTCAGGAATTTCCTGACTCAATAGACTTCCCAGCTGCTGGGTGTCTCATCCATCACCACATTAAAGATGGTTGGTCAGCCAGAGAGACAAAGGGAAGGGAGATCTGGAGTCTTCAATAAATCCTGCACTGAGGTAAGATCACTACCAGTGAATAGAGCAGAGAGCAATGAGAGAGCTCCCAACATCGGTTAACAAAACATGACTTAGATACAGTGCTGGAGGGGGAGTACAGTACAGACACACCCCAGGCTCAATCACCACCCCTACTGTAACTTCTGTTGTACTAAGACTCACTACTCTGCAACACTATCTATCGCATGTCTTGTGGACCAGTGTCTTCAATAATTTTTAACTCCAATAACAGTTCCTGTCCTTGTAACCTCCTCCCTTTCCGATAGTCCTTCCACATATTTGAAATGTACTGTATTCCAGACTAAAATCCCTATATCTGTAACTTTCTTCAGTGTGTGCAACATGCCTTATCTCGTTAGTCTCGTGCTCCAATGGCTGGAGACAGGGTCATGCAGAACGAAAACAGTTCCTTCACTCCAACCATCCCATTGTGAACGGAGTCCCTGAACGAGTCATTTTTCCCTGTATTTGACCCATATCCCTTCAAACCTTCTCCCCATGTACCTGCCCAAATGTCTTTCGCATGTTGTCATTGTACTTTTCTTGACCACTTCCTCTGGAAACCCATTCCATACATGCACCATCCTCTGTGTGGAAAATAATCTCCTCCAATCACTTTTAAGTTGTTTTTCTCTCCCATCTCATACTTATGCCCTCGAGGACATAGAACATGGCCCTTCGACCCTCAATATTGCGCTGACCTGTGGAACCAATCTGAAGCCCATCTAACCTTCCCTATTCCATTCTCATCCATATGCCTGTCCAATGACCGTTTAAATGCCCTTAAAGTTGGCGAGTCCTCTACTGTTGCAGGCCATAAATTCCATGCCCTGACTATTCTGAGTAAGGAGCCTACCTCTGGCTTCTGTCCCATATCTATTAATTAATATTAATATTAATTACTACCTCAATTTAAAGCTAACTGACCACGTGCTAGGCATCACCACCTGAGGGAAAAGGCGCTCACTGTCCAACCCATCTCACACTCTGATTATCTTATCTGACTCAATTAATTGGGCTCAAACTTCTTCTCTCAAACAAAACCGGATTCAAGTCCCTCAGCCTTCCGCATAACACCTTCCCTCCGTACCAGGTAACATCCTAGTAAATCTCCTTGGAACCCTTTCCAAATCTTTCACATCTTTTATCTAATGCGGTGATCTGAACCAGAGGCAACTCTCCAACTGTGGCCACACCAGAGTTGTGTACAACTGCAGCATTATCTCATGGTTCTGAAACTCAAACCCTGTACCAATAAAAGCTCACATACTGAACGCCTTCTTAACAAGGAGAAAATGAGGACTGCAGATGCTGGAGACCAGAGTTGAAAAATGTGGTGCTGGAAAAACACAGTAGGCCAGGCAGCATCCGAGGAGCAGGAGAATCGACGTTTCAGGATTCCAGAAGAAGGGCTTATGCCCGAAACGTCGATTCTCCTGCTCCTCGGAGGATGCCTGGCTTGCTGTATTTCTCCAGCACCATATTTTTCAACACTTCCTTCTTAACAACCCTATCAAACTGGCAACTTTCAAGGATCTATGTACATGGACAAAGTAATCTCTCTGCTCATCTGCACTACCAAGATCTGCTTTACCCACATCCACCTGTTAGGTCACCTCAACGAAGTCAATAAGGTTTGTGAGACATGACCTATCCTTCACAAAACCATGCTGACTATCCTCATCAACGTATTCATCTCCAGATGATTATAAATGCTAGCTTTTACAAGCCTTTCCAACACTTTACCCAGAATCAAAGTAAGGCTCACAGCTCTATAATTACCAGGGCTGTCTCTATTCCCCTTCTTCGTCAAGGGGACCACATTTGCTGTCCTCCAGCCTTTTGACACTATTCCTGCAGACAATGACGACATAAAGATCAAAGTCAAAGGCTCGGCAGTCTCCTTCCTAGCCTCCCTGACAAATCCCATCTAGTTATGGACTCCACTACCCTGGGGTAAAGACGTTGGCTAATCACCTTACCTGTACCCCTCATGGTTTTCTAAACCTTTATAAGGTCACCCCTCAGCCACCTACACCCAATGGAAATGCGAAGGACAATGAATCTGCTCGTATCCCTGCCACAACTTTGTCACAATGTTCTAGTATACACTTGTTCAGGACCTAGGGCTTTCTGTGCTCTAAAACCTCCAGCGCCACCTCTTCTGTAATAGGGACTCTTTACAAGACATCACTGTTTCTTGCTCTTTGTTTCCTGGTCTTTGTCCACAGTACGTTGTGACATGAAATGCTCATTTAGGCCCTCGCGCCTCACTGATCTTTGAGGGGCCCTAGTGTCTCTCCAGTTTTTTTTTGTACATGTGTGCTGTAGAAAAGTATTTGCATTCTCCTTATCCTTATCTGCCAAAACTGGCTCATCCCCCCATGTTGCTTTCCAGCTTATCCAGCCTCTCCGATTCTGTCAAACCCTCCAGTATCAGTAACATCTTTGTCAATCTTTGCTCCATTTACAGTTTCAGGAAATGCTTCCTAAATCAGAATGATCAGAATTCTATGCAGTACTGCAAAGCTGTGCTCTCTGTCCCTAATCAATCTATGCTGTTGCAAATGCATGTAACTCCTGTCCTGCAGAAACGCTTCCAACAGCGTTTGCACCACTGACATCAAGCTACTTGGTGTTTATGTCCTTGGCTTTCCCTCGCAGACTTTCCTAAACACTGGCACAAGATTAGGCACCCTCCGGGCTTCCAGCGCATCACCCATGGCTATCAATGGTAGAAATATCTCTTTATGGGACCCCACAATTTCTTTCTGAGCTTCCCACAATATCCTGGGATATAACTGATAAGTTCCCATGGATTTGTCCATCTTCTCTGCATTTTAGAACCTTCAGTACCGCCTGTTCTGTTATGTGGAGTCTTTTGATGATATCCCTGTTATTTCCCTGAGTTCCCCAGTCTTTCTCCTCAGTAAGTTCAAACATGAAATTTTCATTCAGGATCTCACCCATCTCCTGTGGTTCCACAATTGGATGGCCCCATTCATCTTCAAGGAGCCATATTCTGCCTTCCCCTAGTTAATCATCTGTTGTTAATATTCATGTAGAATCTCTTTGGATTTTCCTCAGTCTGACCTGCCAAAGATTTCTGTGGTCCCCTTTCAGCCCTCCTGATTTCCCTCTTAAATGTATTACTCCACCCGCAATGTTCTTCAATGGATTCCCTTAATCCAGCTGGCTATATGTGACATGTGCCCCCTTTTTGCTGACCAAAGCCCCAATATCCCACGTTATCCAATGTCTCCTACTGGTGTCAGCATTGTCATTCACACTAACAGGAATATGCTGGCCCTGAAGTCTCATTTTATTGCTCTTTTGAAATTTTCCCATCTGCCTGACGTCCTGCAACGAGTCTCCACAATCAATTGTTAAAAGCTCTTGACTAATACCTTCTGAATTGAAGCAAGGCCAGTTTTGATCTTTAACTTGTGGACCAGGCTTGTCCTTTTCCATCGCTATTTTCAAACTAATAGAATTGTGATGACTTTGCGAAAGTGTTGCCCCACTAATAACTCAGTCGCTTTCCATTCCTTGTTTCCCAAGGGGAGATCAGGTTTTACCCCTTCTGCAGTCCAACCATTGATATTCTAACTGAGACAGTTTTCTTAAACATGACTAACAAATTCCTTGCATCCAAGCTCTGAACACTCGCAGTCCGAGTCTCGGTTTGGAAAGTTAAAATCCCCGTCCTTTACAACCCTAACATTCTTACAGATCTCGGAGATCTCCCGACGTATTTGCTGCTCAAATTCCCGCTGACTGTTGGGGGCCTGTTGTACAGTCATATCAAATTGAAGACCCATTCTCATTTCTCAGTTGCACTATTATAGCTTCACTGGGCGATACCCAGGAATATCGTCTCTAAGTGCTGCTGTAATGTTTTTAGTGATCAAAACCACCACTCCCCCTCCTCTCTCACCTCCTGTTCTATCCTTCCTGTATGATCTCTACCTTGAAACATTGAACTCCCAGTCCTGTCCCTCCATCAGCTGTGTTTTTGTAAAACTATGGTACCCCAGTCCCATGTTCCCATCCACGCATTGAGTTCATCTGCCTTAACTGTTAGGCCTTTTACTTTGAAATAAATTCACTTTAATTGATCAGTTTTCCCTCATTGTCCCTCATTGTCCCTCATTGTCTGCTGTGCTTTTGCCTGTCTTGTCTATTTAAATTCCTGTCTTGAAATTCTTTCCCAGCTTCAACCTTCAGACTGTAGCCTGAGACCATTCACCTCACGGTGAATGACATCTTCACCTTTCATGTCATCTGCAAACCTGATAATGATAGCTTCTGCTTTCACATCACACTCATTAATGCACATAATACTGCACAAAATAATGAGTGGAATACATAGAGTCAATAGCCAGAGAATTTTCCCCAGTGCAGGATGGACTGGTACGAGAAGTCATAGTTTGAAGATATTAGGAGGAAGGTACAGAGGAGACATCAGAGGTAGGTTGTTTAGGTAGAGAGTTGTAAATGAATGGAATGCGTTGCCAGTTGAGGTGGTGGAAGTGAAGTCATTGGGGACATTTAAGCGACTGCTGGACATGCACATGGATAGCAGTGAGTTGAGGGTTGCGTAGGTTAGGTTACTATATTTTACATAAAGATTAAGTCTCAGCACAACATCGTAGGCCTAAGGGCCTGTTTTGTGCTGAACGTTTCTATGTTCTAGAATAAACAGCAATGTTTCCTGCGCAGACCCCTGTGGTACACCCGCTGGTGAAAGAATTTCAAACACAAAACCAACCCTCCACGATTGTGGATCCAGGTTGCCAAATTGCCTTGGATCCCATTGGTCTGATAGACCAATGTTCCATGAGGGACCTTGTCAAACGCCTTACTGAACTTCATGTAACCCACATCTTCTGCACTGCCCTCATCAAAATCCTCAATCGTTATTTCAAATAAAAATCTCATCAGAATTTGGGAGAGGATCTTACTCTATCAATACCGTGATGAGTATCCCTAATCGATCTCAGCCTTTTCAAATGTTGATTCATTCTGTCCCTCAGAATTGTGTCCAATAATTCCCCTTCCCCTGCTGTCAGATTATCTGCTCTGTAATTACTGGCCCTATCCCTGCTGCCCTGCCTGAACAAAAGAACCACATTAGCGATCCTTCAGTCATTCAGCACTTCACCTGCGGCCAGCAAAGTTTTAAATATATCCACAAGGGCCCCAGCAATCTCCTCCCTTACCTCCCAGAGCAGCCTGGGATACATTCCATTGGGTTGAAACTTTATTGCTGGAACAGCACAGCAGGTCAGGCAGCATCCACGGAACAGGAGATTCGACGTTTCGGGCACAGGCCCTTCTTCAGGAAGAAGAAGGGCCTGTGCCCGAAACGTCGAATCTCCTGTTCCCTGGATGCTGCCTGACCTGCTGTGCTGTTCCAGCAATAAAGTTTCAACTTTGATCTCCAGCATCTGCAGACCTCACTTTCTCCTCGTACATTCCATTGGGCACTGGGGATTTCTCCACCTTTATGCATGTGAAAAAAAAACTTCCACGTGATTGATCTTAACATGTTCGGGAACCTCACAATCCCAACTGATATCCATGGCTACAATGTTTTTCTCCTGTGTGAATACAGATGGGAAGTATTCATTGAAGACCTCACCTACTTCCTCTGGCTCCATGCACAGATTGTCCCTTTAGTTTTAAACAGGCCCCACTCTTTCCCCAGTAATTCTCTTATTCTAACTATACTGCTAAAATACCTGTGGCTTTTCCTTAACACGATCTACCAAGGATATCTAATGACCATTGTTTGTCATTCATTTTCAAGGAGCCCCCTTGCACTCCCTAAACGTTTGAATAGCTTCACCTGTATTTTTGTTGCACTGTATTTTCTTTATCAAACTCATGATATCGCTTGATCAGTATTCACTAGACTTGCTGCCTTTACTATTCCCTCGGCATGAACACACTGACCCTGAATTCTCACTGTATCACTTTAGCATACTATTTCTTTCCAAACATAAACCCAACTGCAGATAGTCCTCCCAGTCTCTATTTGCCAGTTCCTCTCTAACGATCGTAATACTGATAGGAGACTCAGTTGTGAGGGGGGACAGACAGGAGACTGTGTGGCTGCAGAAGAGACCCCAGGATGATGTGCTGCCTCCCGGGTACCAGGGTCAAGGATGTCTCTGATTCGTTACTGAACATTCTGAAGGAGTTGGTGAACAGCCAGAGGTCATTGTGCACATCGGCCCACATGACATCATTAGTCATGGGGATGGGATCCTGTGAAATACATACAGGGAGTGAGGAAAGAAGTTAAAAAGCAGGACCTCAAAGGTAGTGATCTCTGGATTACTCCCAGTGCCACGTGCCAGTGAGGATAGAAACAGAAAGATAGGCCGGATGGATGTGTGGCTGAGGAGATGGTGGAGGGGTAGAGTTTTTAGTTCTTGGATCATTGGGATCTCTTCTGGGGTAGAGGTAACCTGAACAAGGGGGAGGGCGCATTTGACTTAAATCAGAGGGGCACCAGTATCCCTGGGTGGAGATTTGCTTGTCTTATCCTGGAGGGCTTAAACTAGTTTGGCGGGGTTTGGACTCTGAGTAAGAGAGGTACCATCGACCAGTCAAGTGAAAAATGCATCAGCCATCGAGAGCAAATCCCGGGCCACAGTCAAGGGAGGGACAAGACTTCTGGTTTAAAGGACATTTATTTCGACACACGAGGCCTGACAGGTAAGGCAGACGAGCTCAGAGGATTGATTGGCTCTGGGGACTGGGATATTATAGCCATAACAGAAACATGGCTGAGAGAAGGGCAGGACTGAAAGCTCAGTGTTCCAGGACATAGAAGGTACAGGCGTGACAGAAGGACAAGTAAGTGAGGAGGGGCAGCTACCCTTTTGATAAGGGAGGACGTAACAACAGTGCTTAGAGAGGATATTCTTTCGGGGTGATCAAATGAGGTGGTATGGTTAGAAGTTAGAATCAAAAAGGGGATGGTCAGTCTGCTGGGATTGTGTTCTGGGCCCCCAAATAGCCAGCGGTTATGTGAGGAGCAGATGTGAAGTGAGATTGCAGGTATCTATAGAAATAATAGAGTAGTATTGGTTGGAGATTTTAACTTTCCCTGAATTGACTGGACCACCCAGAGTGTAAAAGTCCTGTATGGGGTGGAATCTGTCAAATGTATCCAAGAAAGTTTCCTTGATCAATATGGAGAGGGTCCCACTCTACTCAGGCAGCTGAAACGAGACCTCCCCTCAGAAAATGAGGTCAGGCAAGTGACTGAAGTGTCAGTCAAAGAGCACTTTGGGTCCAATGACCACAACTGCCCTCGTTTTAACATAGTTATGGAAAAAGATCTGACAGGTCCACAGATTAAATTGCGAAACTGGAGCAGGGCCATGTTTGGGGCTATTTGGCAGGATCGAGCAGAGGTCCATTGGGTGAATTAAAAATCACACAACATCAGGTTATAGTCCAACAGATTTAATTCAAAGCACCAGCTTTTGAAGTCCAGGTGATCATTCTGAAAGATGAAAACTTAAACTAAATTTGTTTGGTATTACATTCCATGGCACTGCAATCCTGTTGCTACAAATTCTGTGCCTGTTTATTGTGCTCCACAACCACCTGATGAAGGAGCAGCGCTCTGAAACCTAGTGCCTCCAAATAAATATGCTGGACTGTAAGCTGGTGTTGTGTGACTTTTAACATTGTCCAACACTGGCTCCTCCACATGATGCACCCATCCACTGGGTGAGTCTTTGAAGGAAAAGGAATGACTGGCAAATGGGAGGCTTTTGAGTTCTTGTGAACTCAAGAATCCAATATGTCCCTGTTAGAGTGAAGGGAAAAGCTGGCAGGTTTAGGGATCCCTGGCTGATGGGGGATATTGAGGCTCTGTTCAAGAAAAAGAAGGCGGCACACATCGTCTTCAATGTTTCCGTATCTACGTAACCTCTTCCAGTCCTAAAGACACTATCACTCTGTGGAGACACAACAGCCCTCTCAGGTCCCTGCAGCACTCCCGATCTGTAGAACCCACTGAAAGCCTGTGATTCTCCCGATCCAGTTCTGAGAAGACTAATTTTCTATGTAACATCATCCCATCGCTAACACTCATCCTTTCAATGTAAGCCCCTCCTGTATCTCCATCCATTTACTCATCTCCATAACCTTCTCCAGATCTTACGCCCCTACCTGTGTAAATGTCACCCTCCCCTACAACCCTTTTCACTTTGACCAAACTGGAGGAGGTTACTTATACTTCCTTATCTGTGAAACTGTCTCCAACCAAAATTACTGCCCTTCTGGAAAATCTGTCAGACTCCACACCATCCATATCTAAATAATCTGCAGAAGTAAAACTTACTATATCTATTAACATCTTCAGTCACGACTACCCTCCATATCTCTGTTTGGTCCTCCAGTTTATACAACCCACTTTATCTCTGTAATCTGCTCCATTCACTGAAAATCCTCCCTGTCTGTGTAAACCGCTCCATCCTACTAACACCGTTCTCCCAGTAAACTGCTTCATCTCTCCCAACCTCTCCATCTTCATGGACACATGTAGACCGTACAGCTCTCCACATTTCTGTGACATCCTGTGGCTCTATGTGCTCCCTGTGAAACCACCTCCAGTCCCCACAACTCTCCCAGTCTGGGTTGTCTTCTCCAGATCAGACCATTGCTGTCTTTGTTACCTCCGACAATCCTAGTAAACCCTTCCTAATGTATCTTTTCATTCAGATCCCATCCTCTCCAGCCTCCAGAAACCTCTTCCTGCCATTGTAACTCTCCCTATTTAAACCACGGAGCAGTACAGCACAGTACAGACCCTTCAGCCCTCAATGTTGAGTCAAGCTTTTATCCAACTCTAAGATCAATCTAATGTGCAGACCATTGAAAGAACAAAGAAAATCACAGCACAGGAACAGGCTCTTCAGCCCGCTAAGCCTCTGCTGATCCAGATTCTCTGTCTAAACCCGTCGCCTATTTTGTGAGGATCTGCTCCCTGCCCATTCATGCATCTGTGTGGATACATCTTAACTGACATTATCATTCCTGCCTGTACCTCCTCCGCTGGCAAATTGTTCCAGGCCCCCATCACTCTCTGCGTATGGGGGCCTGCCACGCATATCTACCCTAAACCTTTCCCCTTTCACTGTGAACTCGTGACTCCTAGTAATTAAGTTTCGCACTCTGTGGAAAAAAAGCTTCTTGCTATCCACCTTGTCTATATATTCCATGATTTTGTAAACCTCAATCAGGTCCCCAATCAACCTTCATATTTCTAATGAAAATAATCCAAAACTATTCCATCTCTCTTTATTGCTAGCGCCCTCTATGCAAGGCAACATCCTGGTGAACGTCCTCGGCACCTTCTCCAAAGCATGCACATCCTTTTGGTAATGTGGAGACCGGAACTGTACGTAATATTCTAAACCAAAGTCCTATGTAACTGTAACATGACCTGCCAACTCTTGTACTCAACATCCCGTCCAATGAAGGAAAGCATGCCACATGCCGCCTTAACCACTTTACTGACCTGGGGTGCCACCTTCAAGGAACAATGGACCTGATTATCCATATCTCAATATTCCCCATTTACTGTATATTTCACTTTTGAATTGGATCTTCCGAAATGTATCACCTTGCATTTGCCCGGATTGAACTTCATCTGCCATTTCTCTGCCCACCTCTCTAATCTATCTATATTCTGCTGTATTATCTGACATTCCCCTTCACTGTCTGATACTCCACCAATCTTAGTGTCATCTGCAAACCTGCTAATCAAGGAACTGTTACCTTCCTCCAAATCATTGATATGTGTCACAAGCAACAGTAGGCCCTGCACGGATCTCTGTGGAACACCATTGGTCACAGCTCTCCATTTTGGGAAATTAATTTTGCTATCATTCATGCACCTATCGAAAAGTTACTTAAATATCCCTAATGTATCTGATTCTATCAACCACACTAGCAATACACTCCACTCATCCAGCACAGTCTGTGTAAAGAAGCTACCTCTGACATCTCCCCTCAACCTTCCTCCAATTACCTTACAATTTTGTCTCCTAGTTATAGCCATTTTGGCAATGGGAAAAATCTTGGGCCACCCACCCTATGTATGCCTCTCATCTTCTCGTACACCTCTATCAAGTCACTTCTCATCCTTTTTCATTCCAAACAGAAAAGCCCTGGCTCACTCAACCTTTCTTCGTTAGACCTGCCCTCCAATCCAGGCAGAATCCTGATAAATCACATCTGCACCTTCTCCAAAACTTCCACATTTTTCCTGTAATGAGGCAACCAGAACAGAACACAATATTCCAATTGTGGTCTAACCACAGACTGTATTGAGCTGAAGGATAACCTCGCGGCTCTTAAAGTCAAGCCCCCTGCAAACGAAAGCCGACACATGATTGGCTTTCTTAACAACCCTAACAACTTGGGTGGCCAATTTGAAGTATCTCTGGATGTTGACCCCAAGATTTTCCTGTTACTCCTCACTGTCAAGAATCCTATATTAACCCTGTAAAATTTTTCTGCAGAATCCTTCAATCTTAAACTCTCCCTAATTTGGTATTTTCCTCCAGTCCCCACTACACTCATAAACTGTGAAACCTCTTACAGTCCCTACAATCCTCCTTAGCTCTGTAACCTCTGTAAGCATGTAGTTCTCGTCGAGTGGTTTAGGCGATGGGTTAGAAATCCATTGGGGCTTGACCACACAGGTTCGAATCCTGCCCAACAGGGCGGTGGGGTTGATTGGTGCAGGTGTCCGGAGATGTTCTCTAAAGCGCTCTGCAAGAAGGTGTCCCGTGTCCCCAGTGTAGAGGCGATGAGGAGACAGATCGCCTTCTCACTGCGTGCTTTACAAAACATCTACAGGACACCTGAAAATCAACCCACCACCCTGTTGCCACACACTTCAACTCCCCCTCCCACTCAGCTGAGAGCATGTAGGTCCACGGCCTCCTCCGTCACCACTCCCTCACCATCTGACACTTGGAGGAAGAACGCTTTGTCTTCTGACTTGGGACCCCTCAACCCCATGGCATCAATGTGGACTTCACCAGTTTCCTCATTTCCCCTTGCCCCAGTTCCAACCTTCCAGCTCAGCACCGCCTTATAACCTGACCCACCTGTCAATCTTCCTTCCCACATATCCGTTCCACCCCCCTCTCTGAGCTAACCCTCTTACCCCCATCTCCAACCACCTATTGCACTCTCAGCCACCTTCACCGCAACCCCACCCACCTCCCACTTATCTCTCCACCCCCGAGGCTCCCAGCTTCATTCCTGGTGAAGGGCTCCAGCCCGAAACGTCGATTTTCCTGCTCCTCGGATGCTGCCTGACCTGTTGTGCTTTTCCAGCAAACACACTCTCCACTCTGATCTCCAGCATCTCCAGACCTCACTGTCTCCTCTTTATCAGATGAGTCAATGGAGTGAGGAATGGCAGATGGAGTTTAATTTAGATATATGTGAGGTGCTTCATTTTGGAAAAGCAAATCCTCACAGGACTTATACACTTAATGATAAGGTCTTAGAGAGTGTTGCTGAACAAAGAGACCTTGGACTGCAGGCTCATAGTTCCTTGATAGTGGAGTCGCAGGTAGATAGAATAGTGAAGAAGGTGTTTGGTATGCTTTCCTTTATTGGTCAGAATATGGAGTATAAAAGTTGGGAGGTCATCTTGCGGCTGTACAGGACATTGGTGAGGCCACTGGTGGAAAATTACGTGCAACTCTGGTCACCTTCCTATCAGAAGGACGGTGTGAAACTTCAAAGGGTTCAGAAAAGATTTACAAGGATGTTTCCAGAATTGGAGCATTTGAGCAACAAGGAGAGGCTGTATCGGCTGGGGTTGTTTTCCCTGGAGTGTCAGAGTTTGAGGGGTGGCCTTATAGAGATGTATAAAGTCAGTAGGGGCATGGATAGGATAAACAGACAAGGTCGCTTCCCTGGGATGGGGGAGTCCAGAGGGCATAAGTTCAGGGCGGAGAAGTGAAAGATTTGAAAGAGACCTAAGGGGCAACATTTTCACGCCAAGGGTGCTGTGTGAACGGAATCACCTCCCAGAGGAATGGTGGAGGCTCGTAAAATTACTGCATTTAAAAGGCATCTGAATGAGTATATGAATAGGAAGGATTTAGTGGGATAAGTGCCGGTAAATGGAACTAGAATGGTTATGATATCTGGTTGGCGTGGGTGAATTGGACCGAGGGGTCTGTTTCTCTGCTGTATATCTCTATCACTCTATCACTCTAATTGTTTTCCACTGTATATTTACAGCCTGACATTTCAGTCTATTTCCCCTGTTTGCCTTGGTCAGTTCTCCTCTCAAACTCATGTAATTGGCTTTGTTTCTGATGCTCGGGTGTGCTTTACGGTCACTTGAAAACTTAATAATCTGCTGTGGTTCTGTTCGCCAAGCTGAAAGTTTTTGTTGCAAACATTTCGTCCCCTGTCTAGGTGACATCCTCACTGCATGGGAGCCTCCTGTGAAGCACTTCTGTGGTGTTTCCTCCGGCATTTATAGTGGCCTGTCCCTGCCGCTTCCGGTTGTCAGTTTCAGCTGTCCGCTGTAGTGGCCGGTATATTGGGTCCAGGTCGATGTGTTTGTTGATGGAGTTTGTGGATGAGTGCCATGCTTCTAGGAATTCCCTGGCTGTTCTTTGTTTCACTTGCCCTATAATGGTAGTGTTGTCCCAGTCAAATTCATGTTGCTTGTCGTCTGCATGTGTGGCTACTAGGGATAGCTGGTTGTGTCGTTGCATGGCTAGTTGATGCTCGTGGATGCGGATTGTTAGCTGTCTTCCTGTTTGTCCTATATAGTTTTTTGTGCAGTCCTTGCATAGGATTTTGTACACTACGTTAGTTTTGCTCATGCTGGGTATCGGGTCCTTCGTTTTGGTGAGTTGTTGTCTGAGAGTGGCTGTTGTTTTGTATGCTGTTATAAGTCCTAGTGGTCGCAGTAGTCTGGCTGTCATTTCAGAGATGTTCTTGATGTATGGTAGTGTGGCTAGTCCTTTGGGTTGCGGCATGTCCTCGTTCTGTTGTCTCTTCCTTAGGCATCTGTTGATGAAATTGCGAGGATATCCGTTTTTTGCGGATCATCAACTAGCAAACACCACAGAAGTGCTTCACAGGAGGCTCCCAAGCACTGAGGATGTCACCTAGACAGGGGACGAAACGTTTGCAACAAAAACTTCCAGCTCGGCGAACAGAACCACAGCAACGAGCACCCGAGCTACAAATCTTCTCACAAACTTTGAACTTAATAATCTCTTTGAATTCCACTATATTGCAATCTCCTGGAGGATCTCTGTGTTACATCACACCTTCACTCAGCTTTATCACTCAACGGTCAATCTGAGATCATGATATCCCTAGCCATCTGCACAATATCTTATTCAAAGGAACACCAACAAAACACATTCAAAGAGGAACTCTGATAATATCACTCTTGCCAGTGTGACTGTCCCAGATTGAATTCTCCCAAAACTATCATAATGCCTTTGTTACAAGTTCCAATGAATTCCTGTTTAATACAGGGAGGAACAATGAAATGCTGCGAGGCAGCCAAAAAAAGTTCTTCTACTTGTGTTTGTGACACATGGGACCCAGAATTCACATTCAGGCTGATTCAGCCACATCATGTGAGGCCACATGCTTTCACTGTAATGCCCTTGTTATTGATTACTGTCAGGGTTACCCATCCTGCACTCCTATTCTGCCCAAAATCCCACAAGGTTATGTACCGTTGTATATTTACGTTCCACCATTTATTCAGCCTGTATCCACATCTCTCTGCTGATAAATCCCATTTATCTCTGTGCCACAAGTCTGTTACCTTATTGCAGATTCTTTGGCAATTCCAAAAAAAATATATATTCTTTCCCACAATGCCCTGTAACAAATCGATTCACTGATGTACAGTTTTAGTTAAACTCTGTCCCTTCCTGTTCCTTTCTACTTGTCTTCAGTCACATCTCCATGCTGTTCCGATGCTTCACCTTTTCTATTTGGATTTGGAAAGCTCCTTTCACCTGAACCCTGTCACTGTATCCTCCATGTTAGCTTAAAGCTCTGTCCATAAACCTACAGACATGATTGGCCAGGACACTGCTCCCAGCAGTGTTGCTTTTAATTCACTCGTGGGATATTGCTGTCTCTGGCTGGCCAGCATTTCATGCCCACCCCCGAACTGCCCTTGAGCTGAGTGCCTTGCTAGACTATTACAGAGGGCAGTTTAAAGTCAACTCCATTGCTCTGGGCCTGGAGTCATGTGTAGGTCAGACCAGCTGCCTACCACTGATTTCCTTCCTGAACGGATATTGAGCATTCAGATGCTTTTCCCTGCCACCGGCATTAAATTATGGATGAACAGTAGAGTGAGTTAATGTTATGTCATCGCCTGGCCCACTGATAGCTCCCTCATCCCTGAGCACTGATCTCAGTGCACTGTGAATCAAACCCTTCTTCTTGACCATCGTTTGATCCTGACGCCTTCCAGCAATCTGGTGCTATCATACAGTATCTCTCCATGTGATATCTGTCACTGTGAGGGTCTAATTGTTGCCGGTGACTGCACCTTTTGTAGTTACTCCAGATCCTGAGCCAACAGAATTCTGCAGGGATGGAGTCTGGGATTTTCCAGATCACTGTGGTACTCCATGCCATTCTCCATGCGTAACCTTTCCCATTCTGTCTATTTCTCTGTCTCCTGCATATATTCAGGACAGTTCTGACTCAATAAACTTCCCAACTGCTGGGTGTTTCATCCATCATCTCATTGAACACAGTTGGTCAGCCGGAGGGCAGGGAGATCTGGAGTCTTCAATAAATCCTGCAGCGAGATCAGATCACTCACAGTGAACAGAGCAGAGCGAATTTAAGGGATCAAAATTTGGTCCGGAAGACCTGACACAGATACAGTGCTGAAGTTTGAACACAGAGCATGAAAGTCCCAGGCTCAATCTCCACTCTCTTGCTAACTTGCATCATTGCAGTTCTGAGCCTTCCTATGACAATATAGGAAGTTCACAGTTATCAATCCAGGCCTGTTCTGTCTTAGTGAGCATCAGAACAACATCTGGGAAAGGAGGCCTCCCTTAAGAAGTAGGTGTTGAAACCTGGGATCTTTCTGTTCCCTATTCTCCCTCTCACACGGTCACTTGTCATGTGATAGAGTCATACAGCAAGGAAACACACCTTTTGGGCCATCTCATCTGCACCAGTGTTTTGAATGGTTGTAATTACCAGAAAATTTCCTGTTTCTGTAACCTCCACCCCTCCCATTATCCTGCTGTATATTTGAAACCTACTCCAATGCTGACAACTCTCCCTATTTGTAAATTGCTCCAGTCTTGATAACATGCCCATCTCAATAATCCCATCCTGCAGTTTTCCACAATAACTGCAGTCCATCCTGTCTCTATAAAATCCTCCAGCCCGGACCAAAATACCCCCCTATGTACATTCTTCAAGCCCCAAGAAAACATGATATCACTGTAACCTTCTGCAGGCCGGATCCCATTACTGTCTCCTGGCCTACAGCACTACACGACCTCTGTAACCATCTCCCACGCCTACCGACCTTCTTATTTGGGTAAACACCTGCAGACCCTTTTCCAGCGGAAACAACACTCCCCATCTCTGTGCGCTCCTCCCTGCAACTCAAACGCCCTCTCTTTGTGTAGCTCTGCAGGTTAGGAGGCATGGAAGTTCAGTGGTGAGCACTGCTGCCTCACAGCGCCAGAGACCCAGGTTCGATTCTAGTCTTGGGGGACCGTTTGTATGGAGTTAGCACATTCTCTCTGTGTCTGCATGGGGTGCCCCGTTTTTCTCCCACAGTCCAAAGATGTGCAGGTCAGGTGAATTGGCCATTCGAAACTGCCCATAGCGTTAGATGCATTAGTCAGAGGGAAATGGGTCTGGGTGGATTACTCATTGGAGAGTTGGTGTGGACTTGTTGGGCCGAAGTGCCGTTTCCATACTGTAGGGAATGTAATAAAATCTAAACTCTCCCTCTGCGTTCCATATTACTGACCCTAAAAATATCCCTCTAACAATTAAACAGCTCCAAACCTCCCAATCTCTGTAAACTACGACAGCTCCAACATCCCTCCTTATTGGTGTAACCTCTTCCGGAAACCCTCTCAACATGTGGGTTTCCTCCATATCTGTGTAATCCTCTCAGGTCACTGCAATACTCCCAACCTGTAGAACCCAGTCCAATGCCTGTGACTCTCAATCCAGTTCCTACAAGAGTCACTATCTGTGTAACAGTCTCCCGTCACTATCACCCACCCTGTCAATGTAATCTCCTCTATTATCTCCATCCATGTAATCATCTCCTTAACCTTCTCCAGCGCTTGTAGCCCTATCTGAGTAAATGTCACCCTCCTCTCTAACCTTCCCTACAGCAGGAACCGTTCTACAGATTCAATACCCTCTGGCTGAATACATTCTTCCAGATCTCCATTCTAAATGGTGGTTCCTTCATTCTGAAGACTTCACATCTCAGGAAGCAGCTCACAAAAAGCCCTTTAGACTTTACAAGGCTCCGTCACCAACAAGCCATCATGTATCTATTTTCTTTGCCACCCTCAGTGCCTGCAACTTTCCCTGTATCTTCCAATAACCTGCTATAGACACTTCAGGTCTGCCTATGTCCGCAGATAACCTGTTCCATCCCCGACAGATCACTCAATCACTGTAACACCCTCTGCACACTCTCATCCTCCTCTTTTCCACTGTCTTCCACGCACAGCGGCGATCCTATTGGGAGCAGCGTGGAATGGGATGTTACACATCTCAGCTGAGGCTGGAGGCCTACTATTACCTGGGAGTCACAAAGGGAGAGAACCTGACAGTGAGCAGCACAAAGCGGGAGAATATAAATCTGCAGCGAGAATTAAGGCCTAGCAGGACTTGGCGTTGGAGAACCAGCAGAGCAGGAGGCTCTGAATCAGCACCGAGTCACAGAGGGAGTGACCGTGTGATCGAGCAACTTGAAGCAGGAACATGAGGTTACAGAAGCACCAAAGTGGGAGGATATAAATCAGCACTGAGGATCGAGGCCTGGACATACCTGGGATTCACAGAGACGGTGACCCTGTGAGGGAGCAGAGTGGAGTGGGAGCTGGAGGATTACACGTCCCTGGGAGTCACAGAGAACTTTCTGCTGCTGGGACCTGCCTGCACCGAGTTTGAAAGAAGTGCAAGAGCCATCACATAAAAGGCTGTATGTTCATTGGCTGATAATACTCCGTTATTAGTGACTGTCTCTAAATTGCTATTAGTTAGCAAATTTAGTTTTTCAACTTCTGAAATAAGAGTTGAACTGAGAAATAAGAGGGAGAAGTGAAATGTTGAGCCAATGTAATAAATTATCCTCACTAAACTACAGCTGAATAAGGGACTTAACCACTTTGTTATTTCCCTGATGTTAACTTCATTCGAGGTAATTAATTAAGTTACTCCAGACATGTTGTATTTTAAGACATGTTTGTCAGATATAAAATGTGTTCTGTTACATTGGGAACCCATAGACCCCTGCTCGTGTCCGAGATGAACACTGGTCGTGGAGCTCAGACAGTGACTAGAGATTCAATGAGGCATCTGTGATGCTGAGAGTTGGGGGACGGCACACATACAGAGCCGATCACCCTGCAGACATGACTGCCTGGAAGATTGAAGGGAATGGGGTACTGCACAATCGAAGATACACAGTCAGGGAATCCAGCAATAGCCTGATGTCTCCCTCTCAATTCGGTTTTCCAGTTTGGAAGCTGATGAAGGTATTGGCTGCTCAGGGGAGGGCAGTCAGAGCCATGTCTGTGGCTCCACAAGCAGCCTGACTGTACAGAAGGGGAGGGAGAAGGAAGGAGGAGCAATAGTCACAGGGGAGTCAGGAAATTGAGGAAATCATTAGCATTTTTTTGACTGTCAATGTAATTCCAGGATTGTGGCCTCGGGAATGTCACTGTGTCTGCAGAATATTGGTCTGGGAGATGGTTAGCAGCCAGAGGTCATGGTCTGTGTTGGTCTCAGTGACTTGGATGTGAAATGTGACGTGGTCTGGGAATCAGAATTTAGCGAGGTAGATGGAAGGTTAGCAAACAGAGCCTCAAATGTGTCAGTCCCTGGAATACTCGCAGTGCTGTGTGCAAGGCAGTGCAGCACTAGGAATATTAATTAGGTGAGAGTGTGACTGAAATGATAGTGTAGCAGGAAGCGCTTCAGATTCCTGGGACATTGGGGATGGTTCTGGGGAAGGCAGCAACTGTACAAGCTTGGTTGGGTAACATATGACAGAGCTGGGACTGATTTCCTTATACAGTGTTTGTCTAATGCTGTTGGTAGGGATTTAAACTGATTTGGCAGGGCTATGGTAACCAAACAGAATAGTGGAGGAAACTACCGTTCCTCAGCCACACTTCCATCTGGTCTCTCTTTCTATTTCTATCCTCACTGGCATGTGGCATTGGGAATAATGTGGAGATCACTGCACTTGAGGTCCTGCTTTTTCACTTCTTACCAAACCCCCTCTCTACTCAGGTCCCTGACAATATTTACAGTCCGATCAAATCTCCTCTCAGCATCCTCCGTTCCAGCCTTTTCTCAGAACTGCACTTCCGCTGTCACAGGGTAACGAATATCCTCTACACACTTTCCAGTCCAATTCCATCCTTCCATGTCTTGGGGTGACCAGAACTGCACACATTCCCCAAGCTGCGACTGCGCTCCTTATGTATACATTTCCAGTATAAACTTCCTGCTCTAAATTCTGCCCTTCGGCTGATCGAGGAAATGATTCCATTTGCTACATTAATGAGGTTCTCGATGTTTCCAGCTACCTTCATTTATCTGCCCACATTGACCATACTCTCATTTATTGTCCATTCCCCACTATTGCTGATGTCTCCAAATGTCTTGTCTTACACTTCTCTGGGTTGTTTACTCCATTCACCTGGACCTCATAGATTCTGTTTTTTAACAGTCTGCCATGGGATCTCTCGCTAAATCCAATTAAATCACAAGCAGTTACAAGTTACTGCCTCAAACCGACGCAGTCAGATTAATTACACACGATCTTCCTTGAATAAGTCCAGACCGACTGTCCTGGAGTCCCTGGGACTTCCTCAGTGACCGTTTATCCACTGTCTCAGAATTCAAGCCGCGACCTATTCAGTCAGTCCCTTTCTCCACATTAAACAAAGCTACCGTGTCAGCCGTTCTCCAGTCCTCTGGCACCATCCCTGCATCCAGTGAGGATTGGATAATGTAGGTAACTATAAGGCCGGGGATTTTCCCCAGCTCCTTTTAACAGTTTGGAGCATTGTATTACCCCTTTTTCAGGATTTGAATCTCCTGTATAATTCTCTGCTCCAAGTTTGTTGCTCCCAATACTTCACACTGCATTCCCATTTTGATTCAGACAGACAGAGGCCTCAACCATCTTTTGATTTGGTCAAGTCTCATTTCAGACGAGTTTCATGGAGGGTTTCTCTCCACAAGGTTAAGTGTTTTTTTCTCATTATACCGTCCCCAATCTGCTTAATTAACTATCCTCCCTGCCCATGTGGACTTTCTCTCATCTGACACTAACGCGAGGATTTTCCCCTTCGTCATAACAACTGCCCGCTGCCTGGATATCCCAGAATGCACCGGCCTTCCTGTTATAGGGGCCATCTTTAAAAAGTCATTACACTCTAGGATTGTCACTCCGAAACACCCTGGACATGGCAGAGGGCGTACATCTGGGGCTTCACTTTGAGACCAAGCCCCTGAGATTCTGATGGATGGCATGGTGCATGAGAGGGACATTATCTTCCTCCAGGACTGGAAGGGGGGGGCCATGAAACCAGATCCTGCCAGTTTGGTCCGAGGGTGACCCCGGGTCAGTGAGGTGCCAGCCTTCTGGGTGAATGCCCTGCAGTGACCTTCGCCACTTCACCAGGGTAAGTGCCACCATCTGCACTTTGTGACCTCACTCTCACTCTCTCTGTTACTGCACCCACCTCCCACCAAGGCTCATGTTCTCCCACCCTCACCCTCACCCCTGTAACTGCATGTGAACTTACCCACCCTCACTGAATCCAGCACCTTCTCTCAGTCTCTCCAACCTCATCACTGCCCCTCTACCCAACCCTGCCTGTTGTCTGTGCTGCCCACTCGCTCACCCAGGACACATTGCCATCTTTTCCCCAGATTTGCCGGCACTAACAGCTGCACCAAACGTTTCCATGTCCCTTAATACCTCTTGCTAATTTTCACATCCCATAAGGACCAATCCCACAATAGGAGAAAAAATGCCAAGAGAGGCGTGGATCTCCCCAACATTCAGCTCCTCACCCTCTCACAGGAGAAGGATCCTAACCCTAACAACCACAAGAGACTTCCTGACTGTGTCCAAGCTCCCAGACTGGGATCTGAGAGTCCCCTTGTCTCACTACTGGGCACCATGACTGACTGTGGACAATGATATTCAGCTTCCTGTGTTTGTGTCTGTGCTAAACACCAAGACAACGTAGCAGGTGGCTGAGGCTGGTAGCTCTGGAGGAGGATAAACACTGCTGAGGGCAGGGTAAGGTAAAGCAATAATTCTGTGAACATTCAAGGCATATCAAAGTGAATGTTTACAAACACGGAGGGAGCAGCCCAGAGGGACAGTCCATGAGCTGGGTGTGTGTCCCTGAGCACAGTGTCCTTGCAGCAGCATTTCTACGAGAGTTGTCAGTGCACCCTGAGTTGCAGCATTGAAGCACAGAAGTGTACTGTAGTGGGTTGGAGATGTGCTGGGATGGCATGGTGAGGCTGGCATGTGACAGATGCCAGCATTGGTGGTGTGGAGTACATGCAGTTTCTATCAGTGCAGTGTTCCCCAAGACGTTGCTGTCCAAAAAAGAAGGCCGCAGGATCGAGGGGCGAGATGGAGTCACCAGTTACCAGCTCTGACTTTCATGTCAAATTCTCCATATTGAGGTTCCCCGCAGTAGGACGGAGGGCATGGAGCTGAAAATTGATGAGGAGCGACCTCCATGAATGTGGTTGTTGATCATCAGGAATCATTCAGTGAGCATCTCGCCACTGCTGCACTCAAATCTTGTCTTAAAGAACAGTCTGGCACAGGAACAAGCCCTTCAGCCCAGCAAGTCCGCACTGACACATGATGCCCTTTGAAAGTTAAAATGAAAGTTTATGCTTCTACACATTCTATGCCATTCTATTCATTGCTGTCTCGTCTCTGTGCCAAGATCCCTCTTTAACCTTGCTATATTAGCTTTTCCCCTCTATCAGTGTATTCCAGGCACTTTCACATTGTGTCCAGAAAAGCAAAAAAAAACTTACCTATCATACTTTCTCCCTTTTACCTGAAACCTATGGTTCCTAGTAATTGATATTTCTACTCTGGGAAAAAGCCTCTAACTGTCCTTCTATCTATGCCTCTGACAGTTTTGTAAATATCTATCAGGTAGCCCCATAGCCAATGATGCCCAGGTGCAAACAAACCATGTGTGTTCAATTTCTCCTTCTGGCTAATACCCTCCAAACCAGACAACACTCTGGTACACCTTTTCGATACCCTCTCCAACACTTCGACATCGTGTGGCAACCAGTACTGTATACAATATTCCAAATGTGCTCGAACTAAGTTTCTCTACAGCTGCAATATGACCTGCTAATTTCATACAGCATGCTCCGATGCCTGTCTGCAAGTTTGCCGTCAGTCTTCTTGATCACCATATCCACCCGTTGTCACTTTCAGGGGGCTGTACACATAGATCCCTTTGGATGTTGATACAATCAGTAGGTTTTCCATCTACTGTATACTTCTCTCCTGCATTAGACCTTCTAAAATGCATCACGTCACAATTGTCCAGATAAAGTTACATCTGTGTTTTCTCTGTCCTGCTGTATTTTCTGGGAATCATCCTCACAATCTGCAAGTCCGCCAATCTATTTACAGATCTCCAGTCACAAAAACACTGTTCCACCACTACTCTGTCTTCTATGACCAAGCAGTTCTCTATCCATCTTACTAACTGACGGCGGATCCCATTTCACTTCACTTTCCGTATAAGCCTTCATAAGGAACTATATCAACGGCCTTGCTAAGGTCCAGACGGCCAGCATTCAGCCCCGTGCCCTCATCAATCAATTTTGGCACTTCCTCAAAATATGCAACCAAGTTTGTGAACATGATCTTCCCCACGCAACTGTGTTGCCTGTCGCTCGTAAGTCCATACTAGAGTACTGTTGGAGCTGCACTCATTCAGTCAATTGATTATTCCATCATAACTATGACTTGAACCTTGGAGGTTAGATTAGATTCCCTACAGTGTGGAAACATGCCGTTTGGCCCCACCAGTCCACATCAACCCTCCGAAGTGTAACCTATCCAGACCCATTTTCCTCTGAGTAAAGCACCTAACACAATGGGCAATTTAGTATGGCCAATCCACTGTTGGACTGTGGGAGGAAATCGGAGGATCCGGAGGAAATCCGCACAGACACGGGGGGAATGTGCAAACTCCACACAGACTGTCACATGAGACCGACGCTGTGAGGCAGCAGTGCAAACCACAGTACCGCTGTTGACAGCTACTGTACAGTGGGAGGTATGTCGGGCCGTGACAGCTACTGTACAGTGGGAGGTATGTCGGGCTGTGATGGTTACTGTACAGTGGGAGGTATGTCGGGCCGTGATGGTTATTGTACAGTGGGAGGTATGTTGGTCTGTGATGGTTACACTACAGTGGGAGGTGTGTCGGGCCGTGATGGTTACTGTACAGTGGGTGGTATGTCGGGCCGTGATGGTTACTGTACAGTGGGAGATATGTCGGGCTGTGACGGTTACTGTACAGTGGGAGGTATGTCGGGCTGTGATGGTTACTGTACAGTGGGAGATATGTCGGACCATGATGGTTACTATACGCTGGGAGGTATGTCGGGCCGTGATGGTTACTGTACAGTGGGAGGAATGTCGGGCTGTGACGGTTACTGTACAGTGGGAGGTATGTCGGGCTGTGACGGTTACTGTACAGTGGGAGGTATGTCGGGCTGTGATGGTTACTGTACAGTGGGAGGTATGTCGGGCCGTGATGGTTACTGTACAGTGGGAGGTATGTCGGGCTGTGACGGTTACTGTACAGTGGGGTGTATGTCGGGCCGTGATGGTTACTGTACAGTGGGAGGTATGTCGGGCTGTGACGGTTACTGTACAGTGGGAGATATGTCGGGCCATGATGGTTACTGTACAGTGGGAGGTATGTCGGGCCGTGATGGTTACTGTACTGTGGGAGGTATGTAGGGCTGTGATAGTTACTGTACAGTGGGAGGTATGTCGGACCGTGATGGTTACTGTACTGTGGGAGGTATGTCGGGCTGTGATGGTTACTGTACAGTGTGAGATATGTCGGGCCGTGATGGTTATTGTACAGTGGGAGGTATGTTGGTCTGTGATGGTTACTGTACAGTGGGAGGTATGTCGGACCGTGATGGTTACTGTACAGTGGGAGGTATGTCGGGCCGTGATGGTTATTGTACAGTGGGAGGTATGTTGGTCTGTGATGGTTACTGTACAGTGGGAGGTATGTCGGACCGTGATGGTTACTGTACAGTGGGAGGTATGTCGGGCCGTGATGGTTATTGTACAGTGGGAGGTATGTCGGGCTGTGATGGTTACTGTACAGTGTGAGATATGTCGGGCCGTGATGGTTATTGTACAGTGGGAGGTATGTTGGTCTGTGATGGTTATTGTACAGTGGGAGGTATGTTGGTCTGTGATGGTTACTGTACAGTGGGAGGTATGTTGGTCTGTGACGGTTACTGTACAGTGGGAGGTATGTCGGGCCGTGATGGTTATTGTACAGTGGGAGGTATGTTGGTCTGTGATGGTTATTGTACAGTGGGAGGTATGTCGGACCATGATGGTTACTGTACAGTGGGAGATATGTCGGGCCGTGATGGTTATTGTACAGTGGGAGGTATGTTGGTCTGTGACGGGAACTGTACAGTGGGAGGTATGTCGGGCTGTGATGGTTACTGTACAGTGGAGGTATGTCGGGCTGTGATGGTTACTGTGCAGTGGGAGGTATGTTGGGCCGTGACGGTTACTGTACAGTGGGAGGTATGTCGGGCTGTGATGGTTACTGTGCAGTGGGAGGTATGTCGGGCCGTGACGGTTACTGTACAGTGGGAGGTATATTGGGGTGTGATGGTTACTGTACAGTGGGAGGTATGTTGGTCTGTGATGGTTACTGTACAGTGGGAGGTATGTTGGTCTGTGATGGTTCCTGTACAGTGAGAGGTATGTCGGGCTGTGATGGTTCCTGTACAGTGGGAGGTATGACGGGCTGTGATGGTTACTGTACAATGGGAGGTCTGTCTGGCTGTGAAGTTGCAGACTGTATGAGCTGTACAGAGTATGATTCTGCTGCTGCTGATGGCCCTCTGCACCTCATGGCTGCATCATCGTTAATTATTCAATCTGTTTAAAGTCCATCCCATTCAGTACTCAAGTAGCTACATATCATGGTGAGGAGGGTCTGCAAAATGTTGAGGTAGCCCTTGCTCCCCATTGTGCAGTGCCCATTCTTACTGATGTTTGAAATGGAGAGAGGTATTTGCAGATCAGTGACGATGTGGTTAATTATATGTTCCCTTGTATTGATTCCACCATAACCTGCCACAGAGACGTCTAGCAGCCAGAGCATTCAGCATCAATGCTGACCACTATATTAGATTGGATTACCTACAGAATGGGAACTAGCCCTTCGGCCCACCCAGTCTACACCGACCCTCCCAAGAGCAACACACACTCCTCTGACTAATGCACTGATCACGATGGGCAGTTTACCATGGCCAATTCACCTGAGCTGCTCATCTTTGGACTGTGGGAGGGAACCCCCGCAAACACAGGGAGAATGTGCAAACTCCACACAGGTTCCCTGAGGCTAGAATCAAACCTGGGACCCTGGTGCTCTAAGGCAGCAGTGCTAACCACTAAGCCAATCTGCCACCATGCCCCCTTATCTTGACTATATACCAAGGAGCTGTCCCCCTCTGCCTGGCTGTGGGACAGAGCTTATCAGAGAGGGTGGTGATGTTGCCTGGCAAGTCCTGTTCACAGAATCCTGCTTTACAGACAATATCTGACTGTTGCTTGATTAGTCCATGGCAAATATATACCAGGTCACTTTTACATTTTCTGTAATGAAGAGTTAATATCACTTTATTTCTTGCATATTTTAAAATAAACCAAACATCATTGTTTTTCAGTTGAAAACTATTAAAGTGAACAATAATTGAATTACCAGAGCGCACACCTAACTATTACACAATTCAGTGACTGTCGTAAACAGCCGAATCATGTTCAGATCAGTGAACACACCATCTTTCAGGCAGCAAATCTGTTGGAAATGACTTTGAGGAAAAGCCTGAATTCAGAAACAGTGTTATTGGGCCTCACCATGATCTCCAAAACACTGGCCATCTCCAAGATCTGTCCAAAGAGCTTCCAAACTGGAGTTGGGCAATTACCCACACAATCCCTCACAATAGACTGATTAGATGTATACCTGAACAACAGGGAGATGTGTGTGGGGCAGACTGGTCCATGTACTAGCACATGGCACTGATCCAGACGCAGTTCAATATTTATAACAACGACCTGTAAACAGCCATGTCTTGCAAATATACCACTTCTTGTGTGCCACCTAAACTCTGTAATTCTGCACCTTGGACCCGATCCTGTATGAAGGTGTTATAAAGGTGATGGGCGCCCTTAGCACATGGCATCTTACATTGAATGCCTCATAAACCATATCCAGTGTACGTTAGCCCCACAATGTCAGTATTGTACAAACAGAATTGTACAGCTCCATTGATGGTCAGCGTGATCCCAGCCCAACAACCTTGTGTGTGACTTGAGCTGGAAATCTCTGTGTAAATGTTTGCAGCATTGGTCTAACCGTTAACAGCCATTAAGTAAAGTCTCTTTACTGAAGGTCCGATATCCTTTCATAATACCAACCTTTAGATTGTCCAATAAGCACAAACCTCACCCATTTATTCAGTACACTGTTATAACAACAATATGATGAAAACTCACAGTAAGTAGCATTGAAATGTTGAGTCTCATTGCCACACCCAAGACCAAATTATTATTAAGTACAAGGACTTTGAAAATATACAATTATTTTCCCTTGTATTAATATTGTTAACTAATAGTCAATGCTCCTGCTCCTCAGATGCTGCCTTAACGTCTGTGTTTTTTTTTTCAGAACCACACTTTTTGACTCTGATCTCCAGCATCTGCAGTTACTCGCTTTTTCCCTTCTAATATTCACTCATAATCATTTTAATGACAACAATGTCTCTGTGTGTTTAAACATGTCCAGTCAGATATGAGTACATTTCCAGTTGCTTCTGTCTATCTCAGAGCACAGTGAAGTGGGATGACAATGCCAGTGTCTGTGATGCTCGGTATGGAGGCCATGCCTCTGAGAGACGGACAGATTGGTTCAAACAGCATATCCCTTCAGTTGTTCACAACAAGCAAGGTAATGCCTGGACCAACCAGCCTGAGCTCACAAAACCCAAAACTCAGTGTCCAGCATTGAACAGGTCTAGACAATATTTTTTATGTTAATGTATTCATGAAATGTGATTGGGACGGCATTTATTGATAGATAGGGAACTTGAAACAGTGTCACTGATGGAACGGCAATATACTTTCCAATCAGGATGGTAGATGGCTTGGAACAGAACGTGAACACGGTGGGAGTCCCGCGTATCTGCTTCCCTTGTGCTTCTTGATGGTCGGGGGTTCAGAGGTATGTTGTAAGGAACCTTGGTAAATTTCTGCAGAGCACCGTGTACATGGCAGGTATTGCTGCGACTGAGTGTCAAGTGGATGAGGGATGAAGCTGCACTCACACAAGCAAATGGAAGTATTTAATCACACACATAAAACATGTGTCTTAGCAGTCGGGGACAGGCTTTTGGAAATTTTGAGTTGAGTAATTCCTCCACCAACCCCAGCAACTTTCATTTGTACCAGGTATAACTTCAGCCAGTGCAGGCAATTCCTATTTGCTCCAGTTTTGCCATTAATCATGGATACGGCACTTGGTCAAATGCAGTTATGATGATGTTAAGTGCAGTCACTGTTGCCTCACCTCTAGAATTCAGCTGCGTGGTCTCTTGTTGTACATCGTTAAACCAAGGCTTCAATGAGCCCAAGGGATGAGAGCCTAATCTGAGCTTCAGTGAGCAGGTTGGTGCTGAGGAAGTGCTGCTTGATGCCACTGTGGGTGACATCTTCAATCCTTTTATTAATGATAGAGATTAGAGCAATGGGGTAGTCATTGATTGTCTGATGGTTTGTCTGTGTGTGTACAGGACACACCCGTGATAGTTTCCCACATTGACAGGTCGATGCCAGTGCTGTATCCCTGCAGGAACAACTTGAATGGAATGTTGTCAGGGCCCACAGCCTTTGCATTCCCCATCCCTCCAGCCGTTTGGAATTACGACATACAGTGAATCGAATTAGCCAAAGACTGCCATCTGAAGGAGACAAAAATAGATCAACCTATCGATACTTCTGTCTGAACATTGTTGTGGTCGTTTCAGCCTTAGCTTTTCTATTGTTGTGTTGGGCTCTTCCATCATTGAGGAAGGTGATATGTGGGGATCCTCCTCCTCCAGTGAGTTTGATTGACACCACCATTCACCTGACTGCATGTGACAGAATTGCAGAGATTAGGTCTGTTTTGTTGGTTAGATCTGTCTGTCACTAGCTGTTTATGCTATTTGGTGAATAAGTGGTCCTGTTTGGTAGTGTCACCTCATTTT
This sequence comes from Chiloscyllium plagiosum, assembly GCF_037043375.1. NCBI lineage: Eukaryota > Metazoa > Chordata > Chondrichthyes > Orectolobiformes > Hemiscylliidae > Chiloscyllium > Chiloscyllium plagiosum. The sequence goes on along the minus strand of NW_028270174.1, from coordinate 53,132,443 downwards.
AAGGTGTACCTGGTGCTGCTCTTGGCCAGCCCTCCTGTATTCTCCATTGAACAAGGGTTTATCCCCTGGCCTGATGGTCAGGGTAAAGTGGACCATATGCCAGGCAGTGACAGTGAACATTGTGCTGGAGTACCATTCTGCTGCTATTGGTAATGACCACGTCACCTCACATAGGCCAGTCTGAGCTCTAGATCTCTTCGAAATCTGTCCCGTTTAGCATGGGGATAGTATCTCTCACATGTGCGCTACGCATGCACACAGACACACACACACACACTATTCACAATGGCTCTTTGTCTCCAGAAATACTGTGTGTGGTAGTCATTGTTCCCAATATGGTCATCGATCAATATCTCTGCAGCCGTGGTGAAGATGAGGTCAAGTGTGTTTCTCCCTGTCAGTCGTTCCCTCCCCATTCGGTGCAGACACAGTCTCGCAGCTATGTTCATTTGGACACGACCATCTCGATCAGGAACGGTGCTGCTGAGCACCTCTTGGTGGTGGTTTTGAAATAGCCCACCCAGTATACATTCTCCAGCTCATTCACTCTGTCAGTGCGTCCTCCAAGTGTTCAATGTAGAGGGGCACTGATCCATCAGCTGAGGGAAGGGAGTCAGCAGGAGGTTTCCGTGTCTGTGTTTGATCTGACACGTGAGGCTTCGTTATGTCGCATTGTTGCTTGAGGAGTCTGTAGGACGCCTTTCCCACATTTAGCCCTAGCCCCCAGACGTTAGGAAGGAGGGATTTCCAGTGTCTGCAAGGCTTTTACTTTTCTGTCACTATCAATTGAAGGGCCTCTTCTGTGCTGTATGACACTCACTCTATAACTCTTGTGATTGGACAGTCCAAGGTCTCACTCCTTCAATTCCTTTCTATTCCACAGATTTCTACAATATTTTCTCTATTAAGACATTGCACAATTCCATTTTTAAACTACCTAGGTGTATCTCTGGATCTTTCCCTGTCATCCCCTCCAGCCGCTACATCCATCTGTATCTCAGTAACCCTTTGTATCACTACAACCTTTATATCATACTACAGCCCCAACTATCACTGTAAACTCCGCCAGCCCCTACACCCCTCCCTATCTCTCTAAACTCCAGCTGCTTCACCTTTCCCCATTTCCTGTGAATGAGTTCAAAAATATCTCACTAACCTGTTCTAGCATGTACAGGCCACACTATTTCTGTAATAACTCCAGTCTTACTTTCCTATCTGTTACATTTCCAGCCTTGCTTTCCCCTCTCTCTGTAACATTTCCATCCTTTCTATCCTCTCAATGTAACATGCCCAGCCTTTCTTTCCTACCTCTGTTGCATCTCTAGCCTTGCTTTCCTCTCTCTATAACATCTCCAGCCTTGCTCTCCTATCTCTGTAACATCTCCTTCCTTGCTTTCCTCTCTCTCTGTAACATCTCCAGCCTTGCTTTTCTATCTCTGCAACATCGCCACCCTTGCTTTCCTCTCTATGTAACATCTCTAGCCTTTCTTTCCTCTCTTTCTCCACATACAATGAGTTTCTGATGGTTAGTTCCCCCCTCAATGTGCAGAAGGGACAGCCCTCAGTAATGGAGAAACTGAGGATTGCAGTTGATGGAGATCAGAGTCAAAAAGTGTGGCGCTGGAAATGCATAGCAGGTCAGGCAGCATCCCAGGAGCAGGAGATTCGACGGTTCGAGCATGAGCTCTTTATCAGGAAGTGATTGGTGCATTCCTTTTTCTTTGATTCCATGATTCGGAGGACGTTGGGATTCATACTTGCTCAGGAAGGCAGCACTGTATAAAGCACTAAAATGGAAAGCGTTCAATCAGTTGGTGGGACAGGGTGTAGACAAGTTGAGCGGAAGTGCAGACTGATTGAAGTACAAACATAAGGATAGATAAATCCCCTGTGTCTGATGGGGTATACTCTGGGTTACTCCAGGAAATGATGGAAGAGATTGGCGTGCCTTTGGTGATAATCTTTGCATCCTCGCTGCCCACTGGAGTAGTGCCAGATGATTGGAGAGTGGCAAATATTATTCCCTTGTTCAGGGAAAGGAATAGGGATAACCCTGGGAATGATAGAACAGTCAGTCTAACACCAGTGGTAGGCAAAGTATTGGAGACGCTTCTGAGAGACAGGATTTACAATTACTTTGAAAACGATAGTTTGATTAGAGATAGTCAGCATGGTTTTTTGAGGCGCGGGTCATACCTCACAAACCTTATTGAATTCATTGAAGATCTGAAAAACACGTTGATGAAGGTAGACCAGTAGATGTGGTGAACAAGAATTTTAGAAAGGCATTTGATACAATTCCCCATTGAAGGCTCATTCAGAGGGTAAAGAGGCATGGGACGCAGGGAAATTTGGCTGTCTGAATACAGATGTGGATCAGTGGTGCTGAAAGAGCACAGCAATTCAGGCAGCATCCGACGAGGAGTTTCCTCATTTCCCCTTCCCCCACCACATCCTAGTTTCAAACTTCCAGCTCCACACTGTCCCCTTGACCTGTCCGGACTTGTCCGATCTGCCGAGCTCCTTTTCCACCTATCCAGTTCCACCGTCTCCTCCCTGACCTATCACCTTCATCTCCTCCCCCACTCACCTATTGTATTCTATGCTACTTTCTCCCCACCCCAACCCTCCTCCAGCTTATCTCTCCATGCTTCAGGCTCTCTGCCTTTATTCCTGATGAAGGGCTTTTGCCCAAAACGTCGATTTTGCTGCTCGTCGGATGCTGCCTGAATTGCTGTGCTCTTCCAGCACCACTGATCCAGAATCTGGTTTCCAGCATCTGCAGTCATTGTTTTTACCTGGATACAGACGTGGCTGGCCCATAGAAGGCAAAGATTGGTAGCAGATGGAAAGTATTCAGCCTGGAGCTCACTGACCAATGGTGCTCCACAGGGATCCGCTCTGGAACCTGTGCTTTTTGTGATTTTTATAAATGATTTTGCTGAGGAAGTGGAATGGTGGGTTAGTAAGTTTGCCGATGACATTAAGGTTGATGGAGTTGTGAATAGTGTGGAGGGCTGCTGTAGGTTGCAACAGGACTTTGACAGGATTCAGAGCAGGGCTGATAAGTGGCAGATAGAGTTCAAACTTAAAAAGTGTGAAGTGGTTTATTTTGGAAGGTTGCATTTGCATACAGAATATAGGGTTAAAGGCAGAATTCTTGGCAATGTGGAGGAGCAGAGCTATCTTGGGATCCATGTCAATAGATCTCACAAAGTTATCACCAAGTTGATAGGGTTGTTTAGAAAGTGATGGTCTGTTGGCTCTCATTATCAGGGAGATTGAGGTTAAGAGCGGCGAGGTTAATGTTTAGCTGTATAAACCTGTGGTTCAACCACACTTGGAATATTGTGTTCAGTTCGGGTTTCTTTAGATGCATTCTGTTGGGTGATACATGCATTAATATCTGACCATCCACAGACATGTACAAATTTATTTTGATACTGGTGAATGTGAAGGTACATTTATTGGATATAATTTCAGAGGATTCACTGTGCGACAGAAGGTGCTGCAATATACTGTCAATTATGAATATTTTCACCCAGTGACTGGTCCAGGGAGCAGATGTGTGGAGTATGGGGGACATGCCAGGTGTCAGCACCACAAGCAACACCATATGATTCTGACACTCCATGTCCATACAACTGCTGTCTGGGTTTGGATTTGACTGGGGATTACATCGTAAGATCTAGTTCCAGGTCAATCATTGGTATCTAATTTAGACAGTATTTGTAACTACACTGAGAACAGTGATAGTCCATTGGCTAGTTTCTTCCTGCCCAAGGTGGAATCCAAATGATTTAGTTTGAAGGAATGTTTAAATGATTGCCCTGACCCAGGTTGGAAATTATCTGGACCGATTCAGGAGCAGGTCAGTGTCTGACTGAGTGCCACAGGGAGCTATGAGGTCCAGTAGCACTGTGCCTGAATTGAAGCCTTTTGGATTCCATTTTTAATGTCAGTCATGATTGCAACGTGGTGGGTTTACAGACCTGAACAATAATCAGGTGTTTCCATGTTTGTGAATTGGGCATTGATGAAATATTAACTACAATTATTCAACTGAACAATAATTGCATCATCTCTGAAAACAATTAAGTTGATTCTATATTGATGGAACTAAAATATAAACACCTAACAACATTTTATGATACAAAAGTAAAGAGTGCACATTTTGTTTTGTACAGCAAAAGAACATGTTGTCTGACTAGATCGCATGAATCCTTAGAAGAGTGTCAAGGCAGTATGAGTATACTTAAGAGGGAAATCAGGAGGGCAAAAAGGGGACATGAGATAACATTGGCAAATAGAATTAAGTAAAATCCAAAAGGATTTTACAATGACATTAAGGAAAATAGAGTAAATAGGGAGAAAATAGGGTCCCCTCAAAGATCAGCAAGGAGGCCTTTGTGTGCAGCCGCAGGAGATAGGGGACATAATAAATGAGCATTTTGCATGAATGTTTACTGTGAAAAATGACATGGAAGATATAGAATGTAGGGAAATAAATGGTGATATCTTCAAAATGTTTATATTACAGAGGAGGATGTGCTGGATGCCTTGAAACGCATAGAAGTGGATAAATCCCCAGGACCTGATCAGGTGTACCCGAGAACACTGTGGGAAGCGAGGGAAATGATTGCTGGGCTGTTTACTGAGATATTTGTACCATCGATAGTCACAGGTGAGGTGCCAGGGGACTGGAGGTTGGCGAATGTGGTGTCACTGTTTAAGAAGGGCGGTAAGGACAAACCAGGGAACTATAGACCGTTGAGCCTGACCTCGGCGGTGGGCAAGTTGTTGGAGGCAACCCTGAGGGACAGGATGTACATGTATTTGTAAAGGCAAGGACTGATTAGGGATAGTCAACATTGCTTTGTGCATGGGAAATCATGTTTCACAAACTTGATTGAGGTTTTTGCAGAAGTACCAAAGACGATTGATGAGGGCAGAGCGGTGGATGTGATTTATTTCAACTTCAGTAAGACGTTCGACAAGGTTCCCCATGGGAGACTGGGGTTAGCCAGCTTAGATGTCATGGAATACAGGGAGAACTAGCCATTTGGATACAGAACTGGCTCAATGGTAGAAGACAGATGGTGGTGGTGGAGGGTTGTTTTTCAGAATGGAGGTCTGTGACCAGTGGAGTGCCATGAGGATCAGTGCTGAATCCACTACTTTCATTATTTATATAAATGATTTGAATGTGAGCATAAGAGGTACAGTTAGTAAGTTTGCAGATGACACCAAAATTGGAGGTGGAGTGGACAGCGAAGAAGGTTACCTCAGATTACAACAGGATCTGGACCAGATGGGCCAATGGGCTCAGGAGTAGCAGATGGAGTTTAATTTACATAAATGCGAGGTGCTGCATTTTGGGAAGGCAAGTCTTAGCAGGAGTTATGCTCTTAATGGCGAGATTCTAGAAAGGGATGCTGAACAAAGAGACCTTGGAGTGCAGTTTCATTGTTCCTTGAAAGTAGAGTTGCAGATAGATAAGACAGTGAAGTAGACGATTGGTATGCTTTCTTTTATTGGTCAGAGTATTGAGTACAGGAGTTGGAAGGTCATATTGTGGGTCTACAGGAAGTTAGTTAGGGCACTTTTGGAATATTGCGTGCAATTCTGGTCTCCTTCCTATCAGAAGGAAGTTGTGAAACTTGAAAGGGTTCAGAAAAGATTTATAAGGATGTTGCTAGGCTTGGAGCATTTGAGCTGTTGGGAGACCCTGAATAGGCTAGGGCTGTTTTCAGTGGAGCGTCGGAAGCTGAGGGGTGACCGTATAAAGGTTTATAAAATCATGAAAGGCATGGATAGGGTCAATGGACAAGGTGTTCTCCTTGGTCTGAGGGCGTCCAGAATTAGAGGGCATATGTTAGAGTGAGAGGGGAAAGCTATAAAAGAGACCTAAGGGGCATGTTTTTCATGCAGAGGGTGGTATGTGTAAGGAATGAGTTGCCAGAGCAAGTGGTGGAGGCTGGTACAATTGCAACATTTAAAAGGCATCTGGATGGGTTTATGATAGGAAGGGTTTGGAGGGATATTGCCTGGGTGGGTCTAGTTTGTGTTGGGATGTCTGGTCAGCATGGACGGGTTGGACCGAAGTGTCTGTTTTCCATGCTGTACATCTCTATGACTCTGTGACTCTAACTTAGAAATGACAATAATTTAACATGCACTGTCAAATAAATAAATGTTTTATGTTATTAAATTGTAGCATACAGTAAGTTGAAAACTTGCAATTTTGAGAATGATTAATAAAGAACGAAGAACAAAGAAAATTCCAGCACAGGAGCAGGCCCTTCGGCCCTCCAAGCCTGTACCGACCCAGATCCTCTGCTAAACCTGACGCCTATTTTCTAAGGATCTACATCCCTCTGTTACCTGCCCATTCATGTATCTAGATATATCTTAAATGATGCTCCCACAAAATATCCAAATATGCTCCGTCCAGAGCCTTGTAAAGATTCAGAAATCCATCCCTGCTTTAATATTCAAGTCCTCTCAAAATAAATGCCATCATTGTATTTGTCTTTCTGACTGGATAGGCTACCCGAAACAATGAACGTATGATGGACATTAATAAACTTATCATGGAGTTACAAAAATGAACAGTGATTAAAGCATGCTGGCAAATGGATCCCAGCCTTGTCTAAAGTCTCTGTGCTAATCCACATGCTGCAGAATCCATACAGTCTGCAACTCCCTACAGGCGGTTTGCAAACAAACCTGACAGCTACAGACCCTGCAATACCCTCCTGAAGATGGGCTTTTATGGGACAATGGAATATCGCCCTTAGGCCATCAATATGCCAATCCCGGGTTGAGTCTGATTGATCAGGGTTAATGAACCTGATCATTCCATTGGCAGATCCTCCATACCCTCCCAAGGGCTTGAAGACTTGGAAGGATATGAATCACCCCAAAACCCCACAGAGTCCGGTAACTGAAGAATAATCACTGAGAAAGAAGACAATTCCAAGACTATTGGAAGAATAAGAAGGCATCACCACGTGGAGCCCAGCCAAGTTCTAGTGTGGTGGTACACTATCAGCCAAAGTTAAGTAAAAGCATAAGACAGTTTGCAGTATTTTTCATTACATTATAGTAAACATTATTTTACTAACATTTACTGTGCTCAATAAACAAATATTATTGTTTGTAAGAGTTGACTCACAATTCTTTTGCTGAATAGAAGACTTTAAACTCTCTGTGCGACAGATACAACACCTTCATAACTATTCACTCAACCTGCAAGTTTACCTTCAGACATTCCTGTGCAAGAACTCGCAACTCTGTTTGCACGTCAGACCTCTGAAGTTTCTTTTCATTTATGAAATAGTCCATGCCTCTCTTCCCCTCACAAAGTGCATCACCTCACTCTTTCCCAAGATGTTCTCCATCTGCCACTTCTTTTCCCACTCTCCTATTCGAGCTAAATCCTTCTGCAGCCTCCCTGACTCTTCATTGCTACCTGTTCCTTTACCTACGTTTGTATCATCTAAAAGCCTACCCAGAAGGCCCTCAGTTCCTTAATATAGATCATTAATGTACAAAGTAAAAAATTGCAGTCCCAACACTGAGCCTTGTGGAACACCAGTTATCATCGGCTGCTATCCTGAGAAGGACCCTTTTATCCCCACTCTTTACTTGCTGCCAGACAGCCAAACTTTTGCACACATTAGTACCTTGCCTCTAACAAAATGGGACCTTATTTTACTCAGCAGCATCCCGTGTGACAACTTGTCAAAGTCCTTCTTGAGGTCCAAGTGGATAACATCCACTGGCTTTCCTTTGTCTAACTTGCTTGTTGCATCCTCAAATAAATCTTGCAGATTTATGAGGCATGACGTCCCCTTAATGAAACCATACTGACTTTACCCTATTTTACAATTCACCTGCAAGTATTCAGAAATCTCATCCTTTTCAATGGATTCCAGGATCTTGCACAGACTGAGGTTAGGCTAATCGGTCTGTCACTTTCTGCCTTTTGCCTTATTCCCTTTTTAAAGAGGCTGTCACGTTATCAACTTTCTCGTCTTCTGAGCCTCTCCCTGATTCTAGAAATTCATGAATGATCACCACAAATGTCTCCGTTATTTCTTCAGTTATCTCCCTTGGCACTCTGCGATATTGTCCATCTGGTCCAGTTTATTTACCCATTTAGTTTTTCGAGCAACTTCTCCTAATAAGCTCAGCCCCCACGCTATCTTGAATTTTTGGGATACTATTCGTGTCTTTCACTGTGAAAACTGACATGAAACAATTGTTCAGTTTCTCAGCCATTATTTGTTCCCCATTACTATATCTCCAGCGTCGTTTAAGGGTCCCAATGTCCATTTCTGCCTCTCTTCTGCCCTCTATATATCTAAAGAAACTCTTACAGTATTCTTTTATATTACTGGCTAGCTTACCCTCATATTTAATCTTCTTCCTCCTATTTCTTATTTTGTTGCCCTGTATTGGTATTTGTAAGCTTCCAAATCCTATGGTTTCCACTGGCATTTGCCATGTTATCTGATTTCTCTTTTGCTTTTACGCTAACCCTGATTTCCCCTGGCATCCATTGTTGCCTCATCCTCCTTATACCATGCTTCTTTTAGCTTGTGATGAATTTCTGCTGTGTATCCTGACTTACTCCCAGAAGTCCCTACACCCCCCGCCATTACTGTTCCACTGTCTTTCCTGCTAGCCTACTCTCCCAGTCAATGTAACCCAGTTCCTCCCACATGCCTTTGTAGTTGCTTTTATTCACTGGTAATATTGATAACTCTGATTCTATCTTCACCCAATTAAATTGAAGAGTAGGTTCAATGATATTATGATCACTGCATCATAAAGCTTTCTTTACCTTAAGCTCCCTTATCAAGTCTGCCTCATTGCACAACTCTAAATCCAGTATTGTCCGTTCCCTCGTTTCACCATAAGCTGCTCCAAAAAGCCACCTCGTAGACATTCCACAAATTCCATTTCTTGCAAACCACTACCAACCTGATTTTCCCAGTCCACCTCCATATCTACCCCCCCCCCCCCATCACTGTAACTTTGCCTTTCCTACACATCTTTTCTATCTCCTGATGTGTCCTCCGCCCCAGCTCCTGACTACGATTTATAGGCCTGTACATAACTCCAACTATGTTTTTTCACCTTTTCCATTCCACAATTGTAACCACACAGATTCTGCACCATCTGTCCCTACTTTTATTTTAGGGAACTGAGTGATATGAATATAAAACATTTTAGCATTGTCACAAGTTCATAGTTTAGACATTGATTAAAAATATTAAATTGTCAATTCCATTGGCCACAATCTATTTATTTGGCCAAATATTCTGTCTGTATTAGGGAAGAATGCAGACATTTGAAACTGTTGGAAAGCAAGGTATGAAGAGGACATGAGTCTATAAATATATTACGGTGGGTCAAGTGAACAGACAAATATTGTTGTATGCAGCAGTATAAGAAAAACTGTCTGTGCGCTCAAAGATGTTGGCGGGTAGAATTGAAAGGCAGTGTATTATTTCAGTGGAGAGATTGGGTTGAGGCACAGAGGAACCGGGCACTTGGATTACAAAATAAAACCTTTAGGTGTTCATAAAGTTTTGAGGGAGGTAGGATAAATGTAGAAACTTGCTCAAACAGAATACATTCAAAATTAGGGAAGATTTCCACAGTTTTGCAGGGGAGTGGCGAGTCCACATCGAGAGAGTGATGGCCGTAATGACATGCAATTCAGTTCAGAGAAGATTCACTCAACTAACTCCTGTGAGGAATGTTTATTACAGTAGGAAATCTTGAACTGACTGTCTCTGGATCTGATGGCATTTAGGCGAACAACATGTGATCTTGGTAACCCCAGAATATTCCAAGTAGTCTTTTCAATTTGAACTCTGAAACAATATTTCAGCTTGTGAGAGAGATTACCAGGAGTGGATAATAAAACAGAAGAATATCTCAAGAAAGAAGATGCTGATTGTTTTAACCCACCCAAAGTGTCATGTATTTGTGAACTCTCTTCCCAGATAGCAATAAAGGATAAAACATTGAATATTCCTAAGGCAGAGGCAGGCAGATTCTTGACTAAGAGTGACGCACTAACGTTGTAAGGGCAAAGGAGGAATGTGTGATTGAGGTCACAATCAGATCATCCACGATCTTATCGCATGACGGAGCAGTATTAGTGACTTACTCCTGATGCCAGTTTTGACATTTCTGTTATTTTTTAGATCCTGAAAAATTATGAAATGATTCTCATGAACATGCAGACTTCTCCTTTCAGGTTATTAGGCACAACTTTCCACATGTGACTTTTAAACAGCCCTGGAAAAAGCACTCAGGAAAGTTTCATGGTTTTGGAGAAAGATCAGGAGCAACGGGCAAAGCGAAAGGCTCCCTTGAAACTGCTTTAGAAATCAGATTGGGTCGAATAGATGTCTTTAATAGTACAGATTCCTTTCAGTTATTCTTGGGAGGTGAGTTTTGTTAGCAGCCTGTGGCCTATGTCTAATTTCTATTCAGAATATGGTGATAAACCCCACGGTTTGTCGTGGTGCAGGGACACGAACAGGTATGTTACAAAGAGAGAACCGGGTTTCTGAACCATTTGACAGTGAAGGGATAAGAATATAGCTTCAAGTTGGTGTGTTGTGTGACCTTGGAGATTACATTCTTTACCATTTGATGCTCACAATCTATGGAAATAGTGAGACTACATTCTCTGTTTTCAACAACTTAAGTGATAGAGTCACACAGCATACAAACAGGCCTTTCAGCCCAATGCATCTACGCCAGCCAGAAAACACCAACCTACATTAATCCCAGTTACCTGAAGATCAATAGCCTACTATGCCCTGGCATTTGTGCTTAAATGCTGAGTTATCTTATAATATCCATGACTTGCGTTTTTTTTTGGTTCTTTCACTATATGTACAAAACGGTTTCGTGGAAATGGATCACACAATTTCAAAGGGAGCGACAAACCCATCAGACCAATAAAATGTCTACATTGTATGATAATTATTAGAAAGTTGGATTGTCTTTTTAATTCATTTGGGATTTTAACCAGTATTAATTGCCCTTGAGACGTTCCAGTCCAGTTGGTGTTGGTCCATCCAAGTGGCTGTTAAGAGGGAGTGCTGGCAGTGCATCTCTTGTGCTGGTTTAGCTGGGAGTAAATATTACTAGTGGTGGATGGAGAGTTAAACAAACCGCCACGCTGTGATGAACAGCTTGCAGGAAAACACAGGAAAACTGACTCATTGTCAAAGCGAACGTATGGGATGGAATTTATTATTTTTCAGAGAAATAGCAACCTTACAGATACCAGTCTGTGTAATAATGAGGGAAAATCTGTCTATATGTTATTGGTTTCCTTAGAACAATGGTGTCAAACAGCTGGAATAATATTAGTGCTTTTGATGGACGATGCTTGCACTGAGCATGTGAATTATCTTGAATTTTTACAGAGATGGCTGGGCTATCCTAGATTGAGTAAGTGCTGATACTCCATGGGACCATGCTGGTTTGTAATCTCGCCACTTACTGAGCACAGTTCGATGGAACAAACCAACAAGTCACATTGGCTCATTCTTCACAATATAACAAAGCTTTCATGGCTGCCACCACATGGAATCATGTAATAAAGTAAAGGCCCATCTAGTCTGCACCATCCACTGCTCATACAAGTGCTTTATAACGTTTGTGAGGTTACATTCCTAAATCATTCTCCCAGGCAATGCATTCTTGACACACATCATCCTCTGGGTTCAAAACAGATTCCACAAATCCTCTCTTAGTATCTTCTCTTTCATTTCAAACGTAAGTACCCTTGTTTTTCACCCTTTTACTAAGGGGAACAGCTGTTGTCTGTTCACTCTGCCCATACCTCTTATGCTCTTAGACACCTCCGTAAGGTTCACCCCTCACAATTCTCTGCTCCAAAAACAAATCTAGCCTAACTTCATGGTTTAAGTTCTCTCTTGTCTTGTTACATCTTCCAAAGTGCAGCATCTCTCATATTTCAGTGTTACCTTTTATCAGTCATTGATCTGGCCATCTGACAATCCGTTTGTATCCTCCTGTATCCTAACACGTTCCCGCTCACTGTGACCCAGCCGGCTAATTATTGTGTCATCCATAATATTGATTATCATTCTCCAATAGCCCCACCATCTCCCACATTCTGATCATCAACATTTATGAATTTCAGAAAGAAACCTTGATTTTCTTCCTGTTCTATAGGTGTTGTTGCAGAATTAGGAATCCCAGTCTCTTGTTTTTCCTGTTTTGGTGAAATTACAGCGTGAATCAGTTGTGGTCTTTTATGAGGGAGCCACAAATAGTATTTTGGGCATGGAGCTGAATTCTGCTTTAATACCCCGCCCCCTCCGCATGTATTATTCATAAGGCTTGGAAATCATTAAGGAGAAAGTGAGGTCCGCAGATGCTGGAGGTCAAAGTCGAAACCTTATTGCTGGAACAGCACAGCAGGCCAGGCAGCATCCAGGGAACAGGAGACCCGACGCCCCGGGCACAGGCCCCTCCCCAGGAATCCTGGGGAGGGGCCTGTGCCCGGGGCGTCGGGTCTCCTGTTCCCTGGATGCTGCCTGGCCTGCTGTGCTGTTCCAGCAATAAAGTTTCGACTTGGAAATCATTAACCTTGGATTAGCTTTTGGCACCTTGCCCTGCAAAATTTCCATTTGATGTGGGCCTGGAGCTTATTCTTTATAATATTCGCTGCAGTAGTCAGAGCTGAAAGATCTTTTTCATCTGCAGGATGGACACAGGCTCATTTATTAACTTTGTTTGAAAGAGCTAAAACAATGATGATAGAGATTGATTTAAATTCTGGATTATAAACACACTACGGAAGATCAATTCACGTTCTCATTTCTACGTAGAATTGGATGCAAATTAAAAGAACAAACACCCACCGACTTGAACATTGTTTAAAAAGTGATGCCATGCTGAAGTAATGCAGTAAGGAAGACCAAGCATCAATTTTCTTTGGAATATTGTGAGGACATTGTTCTAACAAACAGCGTTCTTGTCTTTTGCTCCTTATTCTTTCAACTGATCTTCCAATGTAATTTGAGGTGAGATCAGAGTGACTTCCCTTTCAGTTGAAACAGGACTTGACTGAGAGTGGAATCAAGGACCCTGAGCAAAACTGTGATTAATGGGAATTAGAGAACATTTTGCACTGGTAATGGGAACAATGGGAAATGCAGCCTCTTCAAGGTATCTTCCAAGTTACATGTTATCCTGACCAGGGAATAATTTGCTGTTCCTTCACAAGTATATATTAACAATCTTGGAATGCTCCTACAAACAGCACTGTGTGAATCTGCATCACTTTGGATTGAAGAGGTAAAACAGGACAACTCTGTGTTGCTTAGTTCAGAGCCACTGGGGATGACAAATAAACTCTGCCCTTGCTAGTGCCTTCCCATACCCTAGATAAATATACCCTGCCACATCAGGAGCATGATAAGACGTTGATAACAATTGGGATCAGTACTTCAACCAGTTACTTTCAGAGGATTGATCGTATGATGTCATGACCACCGAGTTCAACATTTCCAAAATGCATTATGAAGGTAGCAATAAATTATCGGCATTTAGGGAGCTGTCACGCACATAGTTTTTGATTTTTCATTCAAAAACCATACCCAAATACTTGAGAGTCAACAGAAATGGCAGCTTCACTGTTCCCTTTCAGATCAGACAATTATCTACCGTCCAAAAGAGTAACTATGTTGAAAGTGCAGGAAAACCATAACAGGTTCTGAGCAGAGAGAAACACAATTAACCTTTTGAGTCCAATATGAGTTTTTCAGAAGAGGATCATATCAGACTCAATATGCTCCCTATGCTTCTCCCTTCAGATGCTGAAGCATCTGTGAGGTTTTGTCGCTGTTTACTGATTGCATTTCAGGTTTACATTTTGCACAGTATTCACGAGCACAGTGACTTCGTTGGGGGTTGGGGGAACAAGGGGAGGGGGAGGGGGAGGGGGCAAGTTGTCTCAGGCGTTAGCACGGCTGTCTCACAGTACCAGGGACCTAGTTTGGGAGGGAGGGGGAGGAGAGGGGGCATGGTTTCTCAGTGGTTAGCACGGCTGTCTCACAGTACCAGAGAGCCGGATGGAGGGTGTGGGGGAGGGGGGTATGGTATCTCAGTGGTTAGCACGGCTGTCTCACAGTACCACGGACCCGGTTTGGGGAAGGTGGAGGGGGCATGGTATCTCAGTGGTAAGCACGGCTGTTTCACAGTACCAGGGACCGGTTTGGGGTGGAGGGGGAGGGGGAGGGGGACATGGTGTCTCAGTGGTTAGCACGGCTGTCTCACTGTACCGGGGACCCGGTTTGGAATAGAGGGGAGGGGGGCATGGTGTCTCAGTGGTTAACACGGCTGTCTCACAGTACCAGCAACCTGGTTTGGGGGATGGGGAGGGGGGGCATGGTGTCTCAGTGGTTAGTACGGCTCTCTCACTGTACCAGGGACCCGGTTTGGGTGGAGGGGGTGGCGGAGATGGTATCTCAGTGGTTACCATGGCTGTCTCACAGTACCAGGGACATGGTTTGGGGAGGAAGGGGGGGAGTGCATATGATGTGTTAGTGGTTATCGCGGCTGTCTCACAGTACCAGGGACCCAGTTTGGGGTGATGGGGTGGGTGCATGGTATCTCAGTGGTGAGCACGTCTGTCTCTCAGTACCAAGGAACCGGTTTGGGGGATAGGGGTGAGGGGGGGGGCATGGTGTCTCAGTAGTTAGCACGGCTGCCTCACAGTACCAGGGACCCATTTTGGGAGAGGGGGAGAGGGGCATGGTGTCTCAGTAGTTAGCACGGTTGTATCACAGTACCAGGGATGCGGTTTTGGGGGGAGGGGGAGGGGGATATGGTGTCTCAGTGGTTAGCACGGCTCACAGTACCAGGGACCCGGTTTGGGAGAGGGGGAGGGGGGCATGCTGTCTCTGTAGTTAGCACGGTTGTCTCACAGTACCAGTGACCCTGTTTGGGTGGGATGGGGACGGGACATGGTGTCTCAATGGTTAGCTCGGCTGTCTAACAGTAACAGGGACCCTTTTTAGGGGAGTGGGAGTGGTCATGGTGTCGCAGTGGTCATGGTGTCGCAGTGGTCAGCACGGCTGTCTCACAGTACCAGGGACCCGTTTTGCGGGGGAGAGGGAGGGGGGCTTTGTGTCTCAGTGGTTAGCACGACTGTCTCACAGTACCAGGGAACAGTTTGGTGGGGACAGGGAGAGGGCATGGTGTCTCAGTGGTTAGCACGTGTGTCTCACAGTACCAGGGACCCGGTTTGGGGGTGAGGGGGAGGGGGTTATGGTGTCTCAGTGGTTATCAAGTCTGTCACACAGTACCAGGGACGCGGTTTGAGGACATGGGGAGGGAGAATGGTGTCTCAGTGGTTAGCACGGCTGTCTCACAGTAACAGGGACCCGGTTTGGGGAGAGGGGGTGGGGGCATGGTGTCTCAGTGGTTAGCACAGATATCTCACAGTACCAAGGACACGGATTCGGGGTGGGGATGACGGCATGGTGTCTCAGTGATTAAAACTCGGCAGTTTAACTATACCAGGGACCCTGTTTGGGGGGAGGTGAAGAGGCATCGTGTCTCAGTGGTTAGCACGGCTCTCTCACAGTACCAAGGACCCGGTTTGGGAGATGTGGAGGGGGGCATGGTGTCTCAGCAGTTAGCGTGGCTGTCTCACATTACCAGGGATTCGGTTTTTGGGGGAGGGGGAGGGGGGTACGGTGTCTCATTGGTTAGCATGGCTGACTCACAGTACCAGGGACCCGGTTTGGGGGGGAGGGGAGGGGGAGAATTATGCCTCAGTGGTTAGCACGGCTGTCTCACAGTACCAGGGATGCGGTTTTGGTTGGAGGTGAGGGGGATATGGTGTCTCATTGGTTAGCACGGCTGACTCACAGCACCAGGGACCGGGTTTAGGAGGGGTGGGAGAGGGTGCATGGTGTCTCATTGGTTAGCATGGCTGACTCACAGTACCAGGGACCCGGTTTGTGTGGGAGGGGAAGGGGGATTATGGTGTCTCAGTGGTTACCACGGCTTTCTCACAGTACTAGGGACCCGGTTTAGGAGGAGGGGAGGGGGGACATGGTGTCTCAGTGGTGAGCACGGCTTTCTCACAGTACCAGGGACCCGGTTTAGGGGAGGGGGAGGGGGCATTTTGTCTCAGTAGTAAGCACGGCTGTTTCACTGTACCAGGGACCCGGTTTGGGGTGGAGGGGAAGGCGGACATGGTGTCTCAGCGGTTAGCACGGCTGTCTCATAGTACCAGGGATCCGGTTTGGGGGGAGGGGGAGGGGGAGATGGTGTCTCAGGAGTTAGTCCGGCTGTCTCATAATACCAGGGACCCGGTTTGGGGTGGAGAGGAAGGCGGATATGGTGTCTCAGTGGTTAGCACGGCTGTCTCACAGTACCAGGGACCCAGTTTGAGAGGGAAGGTGTGGGGTGCATGGTGTCTCAGTGGTTAGCATGGCTGTCTCACATACCAGGAACCTGCTTTGGGGGGAGGTGGAGGGGGAGGGATGCATGGTGTCTCAGTGGTTAGCACGGCTGTCTCACATACCAGGAACCTGCTTTGGGGGGAGGTGGAGGGGGAGGGATGCATGGTGTCTCAGTGGTTAGCATGGCTGTCTCACATACCAGGAACCTGGTTTGGGAGGAGGGGGAGGGATGCATGGTGTCTCAGTGGTTAGCACGGCTGTCTCACATACCAGGAACCTGCTTTGGGGGGAGGTGGAGGGGGAGGGGTGCATGGTGTCTCAGTGGTTAGCACGGCTGACTCACAGTACTAGGAGCAGAGTGTACATCCACCTTCTGGACTGTCTGTATTGGGTTTTCACATTCTCCCCGGGTCTCCTAGTGTTTCCTCCAGGTGCTCCAGGTTCCTCCCACAGTCCAAACAGGATCAGTGTATTGACCATACTAAATTACCCATCATGTTAGCAATGGGAAATGCCGGGATATGGTAGGAAATGGGTGAGACAATGGAAGTACAGAAGTAGGGTATGAGGTGGTTCATCATGCAATGCTCTGCAGAGTGTCAGTGTGGACTCGATGGGTCAATGTCCCGGAAAATAAAAAATGGTTAAATCAAACAAAGTAAGTTACTGGCCGATCTGAGCCAAAAAGAAGCAGAGTGCTAGGGAAACAGAGCAGTTTTGTCATCCTCTGTCGAGAGAAAAACGGAGTTCGCATTTTAAATCCACTCACCATGTGTCAGACCTGAAAGCAGCTGGGAAATAGTATAATGTGTGTTGCTGAAATGATTGGAATATGTTGAGAAATAGAAGGATAAAAAAGGGATTATTGATAATCAGCTGCGATGGAAATAAAGTGTGAGATTATCTTCATGTATTTTTCACATTTTCCCATATTGCTGAGTATCATGCACATGTAGGTATATATCCAAGTCACTGTTTCAAGTAAGGTCTGTTCCCTCTATCTCTCTTTCCTGAGTGTGGACATCTTTCCTTCATTAATGGGACATGGGTGTTGGTGGCTGGGCCAACATTTATTCCCCTTACCGAGTTGCTCTCGAGAAGCTGTTGGGGAACTGCCTTTCTGAACCCATGCCCTTCGATGTGCTGTTGGCTGCCAGTGCTCAGGTCTGTCTGGTTTCACTTGTTTGAGAACTTGTAGTGTTATATCTGAATGGCTGGCTTGGCCATTTCAAAGGGCATTTGAGAGTCTGCCATTGCTGAGGGTCTGGAGTAACATGTAAGTCAGACCAGTGAAGATAGCAAGTTTCCTTCTCTGGAGGACACTAGTGAGCCAGGATTTTTTTTAGCTTTGACAGCCATCAATATTTCATTAGATTGCTAATTCCAACTATTTTATTGAATTCAAATTCCACCATCTGCTGTGGTGGGTTTGAAGTCCGGGTTTGGGTCATTGTGTGATATCCTTAGCAGGCTGAATGACATCAAGCTCTTCGTCTGTAAATCCTGAGAGGGCAGAATGGTCTCCTGCTGTCTCATTATAACGATACTGACTGGCTGAATGGTGTCTTCCTTTCTCTGTAATATTACTGAGTACATGAGAGAACAACACATAAGGCAGGAGCAGCAGCTGGCCATTCAGCTCGTCGTGTCTGCTGTACCATTCAGAATGTGTATTGGTGATGTGATTGTAACTAAACACCCATTTCCTCTCTGTTCCCAATAAACATAGATT
Source organism: Chiloscyllium plagiosum (assembly GCF_037043375.1). Lineage (NCBI taxonomy): Eukaryota > Metazoa > Chordata > Chondrichthyes > Orectolobiformes > Hemiscylliidae > Chiloscyllium > Chiloscyllium plagiosum. Next base: position 53,114,224 of record NW_028270174.1, on the reverse strand, counting down.
ATCTTGTTCATCAAAGTTCTATGATACCCAACCTTGAGCGTTTTCAGTAACTGTTACTTCGGCATGAGAACGCCACAGATCACAGAACCTTAAAGAGAAAGGAACATCCCTGTCTCAGTCTGAAATGGGAAGGCCCTTAGTCTCAAAATGTGTTACCCTCAAAACAATCGCCAATCTTTTGAGATAAAAATGGATGATAATTAGGAACAGATATTGACCATTCAATCCCTGAAACCTGTATATATTCCCATTAACTCTCATAAATCACATACTCACCAATTTGAGTCTCCACTGAAATTGCGGGAAGACAATCCCAGGCACCGAAAGATCATATCAGCATGAGACACTGGAGCAGAATTAGATAATTCATCCCATCTAATCTGCCATGGCAATTGATCACTGCTGAAATATTTCTCAACTCCATTCTCCTGCCTTCTCCGACTGACCATTGATCACTTATTAATAAAAATTATGTATCTCTGTATTAAAGACATTATCTATGCCTGTACGTGGGGGGTTTGTTCGTGTGTTTGTGTGTAAATGTCCATATCCACGTGCATATCTCTTGTGCATGTGTTATGTGTGTTAGTGTCAGAATCTAAGTTCGTGTGCACCACTGTTTGCATATTTTTGCAACGTTGGTTTTGAAGAAAATACATTGAAATTGGAGGAGAAAGTGAGGTCTGCAGACGCTGGAGATCAAAGCTGAAACTTTATTGCTGGAACAGCACAGCAGGTCAGGCAGCATCTAGGGAACAGAAGATTCGACGTTTCGGGCACATGCCCTTCTTCAGGAATGAGCAGAGAGTGTTCAGCAGGAGAAGATAAAAGGTAGGGAGGAGGGACTTGGAGGAGGGGCGTTGGAAATGTGATAGGTGGAAAGAGGTCAAGGTGAAGGTGATAGGTCGGAGTAGGGTGGAGGCGGAGAGGTCAAGAAGAAGACTGCAGGTCAGGAAGGCGGTGCCGGGCTGGAGGGATTCGGCTGAGACAAGGTGGGGGGAGGGGGGATGAAGAAACTGGTGAAGTCCAAGTTCATCCCCTGTGGTTGGAGGGTTCCCAGTCGGAAGATGAGACGCTCCTCCTCCGACCGTCGCGTTTTTGTGGTTTGGCGGTGGATGAGTCCAATGACCTGCATATCCTCGGTGGAGTGGGAGGGGGAGTTGAAATGCTGTGCTACAGGGTGATTGGGTTGGTTCGTCCGGGTGGCCCAGAGGTGCTCTCTGAATCGCTCCGCAAGTAGGCAGCCTGTCTCCCCAATATAGAGGAGGCCACACCGGCTGCAGCGGATGCAGTAGATAATGTGGGTGGAGGTGCAGGTGAATCTGTGGCGGATATGGAAGTTTCCTTTGGGGCCTTGGAGAGAAGTGAGGGGGGAGGTGTGGGCGCAAGTGTTGCACCTCCTGCGGTTGCAAGGGAAGGTGCCAGGAGTGGAGGTTGGGTTGGTGGGGGGTATGGATCTGACAAGGGAGTCGCGGAGGGAGTGGTCTCTACGGAAAGCTGATAGAGGAGGGGAGGGAAATATATCCTTGGTGGTGGGGTCCGTTTGGAGATGGCGGAAGTGACGGCAGATGATGCGCTGTACATGGAGATTGGTGGGGTGGTAGGTGAGGACCAGTGGGGTTCTGTCCTGGTGGCGGTTGGAGGGGCGGGGCTCAAGGGCGGAGGAGCGGGAAGTGGAGGAGATGCGGTGGAGGGCATCGTCGATCACGTCGGGGGGGAAATTGCGGTCCTTGAAGAAGGAGGCCGTCTGTGTTGTGCGTATTTTGAACTGGTCCTCCTGGGAGCAGATGCGGCGGAGACGAAGGAATTGGGAGAATGGGATGGCGTTTTTACAGGGGGCGGGGTGGGAGGAGGTGTAGTCCAGGTAGCTGTGGGAGTCGGTCGGTTTGTAGTAGATGTCCGTGTTGATTCGGTCGTCTGAGATAGAAACAGAAAGGTCTAGGAAGGGGAGGGAGGAGTCCGAGACTGTCCAGGTGAATTTGAGGTCGGGGTGGAAGGTGTTAGTGTAGTGGATGAACTGTTCAACCTCCTCGTGGGAGCACGAGGTAGCGCCGATACAGTCATCAATGTAGCGGAGGAAAAGATGGGGGGTGGGGCCAGTGTAGTTGTGGAAGATGGATTGTTCCACATACCCTACGAAGAGGCAGGCATAGCTGGGGCCCATGCGGGTGCCCATGGCTACTCCTTTTGTTTGGAGAAAGTGGGAGGATTGGAAAGAAAAGTTGTTCAGGGTGAGGACCAGTTCAGTCAGTCGAAGGAGGGTGTCGGTGGAAGGGTACTGGGTGGTACGGCGGGAAAGGAAGAAGCGGAGTGCTTTGAGTCCTTCGTGATGGGGGATGGAGGTGTACAGGGACTGGATGTCCATGGTGAAGATGAGGCGTTGGGGACCGGGGAAGCGGAAATGCTGGAGGAAGTGGAGGGCGTGGGTGGTGTCACGGACGTAGGTGGGGAGTTCTTGGACTAATGGGGACAGGACCGTGTCGAGGTAGGAGGAGATGAGTTCGGTGGGGCAGGAGCAGGCTGAGACAATGGGTCGTCCGGGGCAGTCAGGTTTGTGGATTTTGGGCAGGAGGTAGAAACGGGCGGTGCGGGGTTGTGGTACTATGAGGTTGGAGGCGGTGGATGGGCGGTCCCCTGAGGTGATGAGGTTATGGACGGTCTGGGAGATGATGGTTTGGTGGTGGGGGGTGGGGTCATGGTCAAGGGGGCAGTAGGAGGAGGTATCTGCGAGCTGGCGTCTGGCCTCAGCAGTGTAGAGGTCAGTGCGCCAAACTACTACTGCGCCTCCCTTGTCAGCTGGTTTGATGGTGAGGTTGGGGTTGGAACGGAGGGAGTGGAGGGCTGCGCGTTCCGAGGGTGAGAGGTTGGATTGGGTGGGAGGGGTGTGGGAGTTCAGGTGGCGGTTAATATCGCGGCGGCAGTTTGCTATGAAGAGGTCGAGGGCAGGTAGGAGGCCAGCACGGGGTGTCCAGGTGGACGGGGTGTGTGTTGGAGGTGGGAGAAGGGGTCGTCAGAGGGTGGGTGAGGGTCTTGATTGAAAAAGAAGGCACGGAGGCGAAGGCGGTGGAAGAATTGTTCGATGTCACGCCGTGTATTGAATTCATTGACCCGAGAACGTGTGGGAACGAAGGTGAGACCCCTCCTGAGGACTGATCTCTCATCCTCAGAGAGGGGCAGGTCTGGAGGGATGGTGAACACACGGCAGGGCGGGGAGCTAGGACCTGGTGTGGGGCTGGAGCTGGATGTGGGGGCGGGGTTAGGCCTGGGGCGGGGACAGAGGTCGGCGGGGGGGCGGGGTTAGGCGCGGTGACGGAACTCGGCCGGGGGGCGGGGTTAGGCGCGGTGACGGAACTCGGCCGGGGGGCGGGGTTAGGCGCGGTGACGGAACTCGGCCGGGGGGCGGGGTTAGGCGCGGTGACGGAACTCGGCCGGGGGGCGGGGTTAGGCGCGGTGACGGAACTCGGCCGGGGGGAGGGGTTAGGCGTGGTGACGGAACGCGGCGGGGGGGCGGAGACACATGCGGCGATGTCCGAATGCAGGTCGCTGACGTCACTGGGGGCGGAAGTAGCTGCGGCGACCACGGAGACAGAGTTTTTCCCCATACTCGCGGAGGTCGCCAATCTGTTGGCGATTGTCTTCATGACGATGGCAGAGCAGGTTGTCTGTGCGGCGATCCCGGAGGCGGTTGTTTGGGCCGCGATCATGAACGTTGCGAGGTCGGTGGGGGCGGAAGTGACGTCATCGTCGGTGGCGTCTGCGGCTATTGCCCCGCGTGTGTAATGGCGCCGGACTGGAGGCCGATGGAAGTTTCTGGAACGGTTGAGGAATCCGGAGTTTGGGGGTAAGTACATGAAGGTTTTTGGTACTTACTGCCTTTAATTTCTGATATGGCTAGAAAGAACTGTTTGTTCAGTCTATGGATTCTTCTGTAAATGAAGAACAGTAGAGGTCCTTTACAGGTCTGTGAGAGAGTTGTCCTGAGCTGGGGGAGGTCGAGCTGCAGGGAGTGTAGGTACCGGCGCATGGCTGCAAGCGTGGAGTGGAGGATCCGGAGGGAGGTCCGTTGCTGGAGGCTGCGGATTTGTTGCAGGTACTGGTAGTCCTGGTTGGGTCCAAATTGTGTTGGTCGGAAGGTGATCTGGAGTCCATGGGGGATCAGTCGGTTCCGTAGGCAGGTGCTGAGAAAGGAGATATGGCTGTGGTAACGAGTCTGCTTCAGAATGTGGCTGAAGAGCTTCTGTGCAGAGGAGATGACCTGGGGTGTGCAGTGAGAGAGGGACTCACTGAAATCTTTGGAGAGAGAGGCAGAGAGCTTCTTCAAGGAAGGCATCCTTGTAAGAGGATTCGCAGTAGGTTGAAATCTTCAAGGAGAAAGTGATGTCTGCAGACGCTGGAGATCAAAGCTGAAACTTTATTGCTGGAACAGCACAGCAGGTCAGGCAGCATCCAGGGAACAGGAGATTCGACGTTTCGGGCACATGCCCTTCTTCAGGAATGAGCAGAGAGTGTTCAGCAGGAGAAGATAAAAGGTAGGGAGGAGGGACTTGGAGGAGGGGCGTTGGAAATGTGATAGGTGGAAAGAGGTCAAGGTGAGGGTGATAGGTCGGAGTAGGATGGAGGCGGAGAGGTCAAGAAGAAGACTGCAGGTCAGGAAGGCGGTGCCGGGCTGGAGGGATCCGGCTGAGACAAGGTGGGGGGAGGGGGGATGAAGAAACTGGTGAAGTCCAAGTTCATCCCCTGCGGTTGGAGGGTTCCCAGTCGGAAGATAAGACGCTCCTCCTCCGACCGTCGGGTTGTTGTGGTTTGGCGGTGGATGAGTCCAATGACCTGCATATCCTCGGTGGAGTGGGAGGGGGAGTTGAAATGCTGTGCTACAGGGTGATTGGGTTGGTTCGTCCGGGTGGCCCAGAGGTGCTCTCTGAATCGCTCCGCAAGTAGGTGGCCTGTCTCCCCAATATACAGGAGGCCACACCGGCTGCAGCGGATGCAGTAGATAATGTGGGTGGAGGTGCAGGTGAATCTGAAATTGGAATCAATCTCCTTCCTGCTCTCTTTCTGTCTGTCCCTGTTGTTCATAGAGTTCATAGAATCCCTACAGTGTGGAAACAGGCCCTTTGGCCCAACACATACTTACTGACCTTTCGAAGAGTAACACCGACCCTTCGAAGAGTAACACACCAAGACTCATTCCCCTACTATCCTACGTTTACTCATGACTAATGCCCCTAATCTACACATCCCCAGGCCGTGTCAGCAATTTAGATTGGCCCATTCACCTAACCTGTACATCTTTGGACTGTGGCTGGAAACGGAAGCACTCGGAGGACCACGTAGACACAGAGAGAATGTGCAAACTCCACACAGTCAGTTCCCGAGGGTAAAGTTGAACCCGGGTGCCTGGTGCTGTGAGGCAGAGTGAGAACCACTGAATTTTATGAACAGATTCATACAATACTACCCTCTGCTAGTGTCCCCACGCCAATGCATCAGTGGCAGAGTTTTTTTTTTACTCTCTGAGAAGAGAAGAAATCCTTTACTGTTGATCTCTGAAATTGCATGGCTTTTTGGTTTTTCAACTAATATCTTTGAACACACAGACCAGTTTCGTCAATACTGAGCGATATTACAACCACTGCTAGGCCTTTCTCAGGACTTTCCGATACTTTCTCAGATAATTTTTAAGCATTGGAAGACACAGAAGGAGAATTACATTCTTCTCATCTCCTGACAAAATTGTTCACTCGGAGGTGAGAATTTCCATTCTGACAGGCCCAAGTATATTTATAAACCTCCATCTACCAGCATTGTGTGTGTGTGTGTGTGTATGTGGGGGGGGGGGGGGGGGGGAGGGGGGGGAAGGGGGGATTAAGTTGTGTGTGTTGATGGTGCTGTCAGGTTGGATGGTGCTGTGAGCTGCTTCCCTCCCTCTCTCCCTCCCAGATTGAATCCTCGAGGGTTACCATACTCTGCCACTGTTGCTGCAGTAGGGTGGGGAGGCCAGCTGCGGGAGAGATTGTGTCATTTTAAGCACCACAGAGACTATCAGATCTGCATCCACATGTAGATACTCACAGAGTTGGGTGTGTGTTGCTGGAAAAGCACAGCTGGTCGGGCAGCATCCAAAGTGCAAAAAAACCAAGGTTTCAGGCCAGAGCCCTTCATCAGGAAGTGCAAATCCTGGAAATGTGGTCTGACCAGAGCTTTAGAAAGCCTCAAAATCCCCACTTTTATATTGTAGTTCTCTCGAGATGAATGATAACATCGTATTAGCCTTCTTAACTAATGACTCAACCTGCAAGTTTATCTTTGGCAAATCCTGGCTTGGAATCCGAAGTCCCTTTGAACTTCAGATTTCTGAATTTTCTTCCCATTTAGTAAATAGTGCATGCCTGTATTCTTCATACAAAAGTACATGACCTCACACTCTCCCACATTGTATTCCATCTGCTACTCCTTTTCCCACTCCCCTATGCTGTCTAAATCTTTCTGCGGGGTCCCTGCCTGCTCAATACTACCTGCCCATCCGCCTATCTTCGCATCATTTGCAAACGTAGCCAAAATGCCCTCAGTTCTGCCGTCCAAATTATTAACCTATAAAGTAAAATATTGTGGTCCCTGTACTGACCCTTGTGAAAAACTACTAGTCACTGGCTGCCATCCAGAGGGCTATTTTATCCCCACCCTGCCTCCTGCCAGACAGCCAACCCTTTATCCATGTTAATACCTGGCCTCTAACACCATGCACCCTTGTCTTACTCAGCAGTCTCCTGTGCGTGCGGCACCTTATCAGAGGCCTTCTGGAAGTCCATATAGAAACTCCCATTGGCTCTCCTTGATCTGACCTGCTTGTTACCTCATCAAAGAAATCTCATAAGCTTGAGGAAAAGGTACTTATTGAAATGGGGAACAATCAGAAGATCTGGGTCATTCCTACAGACAGAGTGCGAGTGTTCCTCAAAGCAGTCTCTGGTCTCCCCAGTGTAAAAGAGACTGCATTATGAGCAGCAATGGCAGAAGACTGGATTGAAAGAGTACAAGTGAAATGTTGCTTCACCTGGAAGGTATGATTGGGGCCATGGACAGTGAGGAGGGAAGAGGGGAATGGGCAAGTATTGCAGCTTCTGCATTTGCATGGGAAGGTGCCATGGGGGAGTGGGGAAGTGTTCGGGTGATGGAGGCTGTCACAGAGGGGATGACCCCTGTGAAATGCTGAGAGCGGACGGGAGGGGAAGATGTGTTTGATGGTGCTGTCCTGCTGGAGGTGGTGGAAGTGGTGGAGGATGATTCTGTGAATGTGGATTCTAGTGCAGTAGGAATTGAGGACAAGGGGAAGTCCATCATTGTACTGGGAAGGAGGAGACGGAGTGAGAGCAGAAGTGAGAAAAATGCGCCAGTAACAGCTGAAGGCTCTGTCCACCTGGATTCTTTTATGAGCGAAAACCTGGTCATGTAGGAAGCTTCCCATTGGAATGTGGTATCATCGAACAGAAATGGCAGAGCCAGGGAAACTGGAAGAATGAAGTCACTTTCAACTGATCATGTGTTCAGCTGCATACAGAGGTTCCCCCTGAATGATTGAAAAGAGCCAGACATTTCATTTGCAGATTTATGTCTTATATTCAATCTAAAACGGGATGTGAAAATAGACTCAGGTAAACGTCAGTAGATGTGTTGGGGAGACAATTAAGCAGATACATCATAACGCTCATCAATGATTGACTCTGGTCAAAAGGAAGATGATATGAAGATGTGAAGAATAACCACCTGCTCACCCCCACCTCCATGATGCACAAAGGCTTGAAGGATCAATCAATCACAAACTAAAGAATTCAGGTTGGTGAGCTCTCGCATTGGCCACATTTGGGAAGTTTATTTTTGGTATCAGAAGCAGGTTGGATAAAGTAAAATATAAATAAAAATATTCGAAAACTGGCAAGAAATATGAAAAAATAATTTTAGTCTCAAGAGTTTTTCCATGTCAATTATAAAACGTTCATGATGTGTGTGTGTGAGACCCTTGGAAGAAAGGCAGGAAAGTATATATGGGACACCTGGAGGATGTAACTGGAGAACTGGTTTCAGGGAACAGGCAGAGAATTTAAAATAGAATTTTATATGGTTCCTCACAGGGGAAGTCACAAAGTAATTCAATAATATAAATAAAACTGTAGTCGGATGAAAGTTCTTGAACTGTCTCTAACAAAAGAAACTTTTTTAACAAACAGGTAAGAATAATGGTAGACAGGTCAACGGTAATTCATAGAGAAAGTGAGGACTGCAGATGCTGGAGATCAGAGCTGAAAATGTGTTGCTGGAAAAGCACAGCAGGTCAGGCAGCATCCAAGGAACAGGAGAATCGACGTTTCGGGCATAAGCCCTTCTTCAGGAATGAGGAAAGTGTGTCCAGCAGGCTGGATATCTTAGCCTGCTGGACACACTTTCCTCATTCCTGAAGAAGGGCTTATGCCCGAAACGTCGATTCTCCTGTTCCTTGGATGCTGCCTGACCTGCTGTGCTTTTCCAGCAACACATTTTCAGCGGTAATTCATAGCTCTCTCGATTACAGGAGAGTTCCAGCGAAACTGGAGAACCTCTCATGCGCCTGTCTTCAAGAAATGAGTGAGTCTTCAACTCTTTTGGCGCTTCCTTTGTCTGAATGGTGCAGTATATTTGAGAGGCTGTGTGGTCTCATGACATACTTTCATCCCGAGTGATTTAAAAAAAATCTTCTCCCTCCACTGATGTGTTACAAACTGGGGGACAAACATTTGTCTGAACCTGACCATTCCAGTTACAGCATTTTCCAGAAGAATTTATAACCATGTCGGGGTATTGAAGAGGTGAGGGAGTGAGTAGTTGCTATATGCAGTAGTGAGAGTGGTGGAGCATGAGCCTTGTTCAGGGGTCGGTCGGTGCTATAAAAGAGATACAGTGAGTGTGTGGGAGCAGAGGGAATTAGGTGACCTTTATCCTGACAGATTGGGGAAGGTAATTGAGGCTTGTCCTGTGTTGCTGGACTTTTCTTCAGACTGCAGATACTGCATTGAGCTGGGTGGTGAGCTCAGACCATGTTCGCTGGGTCTGGTTGTGGCAGCTCCTCTGGGAAGAGAATGGTCCTCTTTTGTACCAACCGATCCACCATGTCCCTGTTGACAAACCGTGGTATAATTGTCCCTTATCTGCCATGCTCAGGGTAAATTGTGCAGGGCAGTTCTGAACTGAGAAAGCTGAACCGTGTGCCCGTTGGCCATTTAACGATGGCACCAGTGCTCAATTGGTAAGCTCTGAACATTGTTCATTCCTGGATGGATTGATGGCAGTACTCTAGCAGTACACTTGTCTACGCAGTGTTTCATGATGAACAGATATCTCATCTTGTCTTATATGTGTCCGGGCTGGAACTGTTAGGAGGAATGAGTATCTGATGTAACTCCTGACAAAACTGTCACTCCTCCAGCTCGGCCCATTCTGCTGCCAAACTCCATATTTCTGCAACATGTTGTTCATTAAGTAATTACCCAAGCAAAACATGAATATCTCTCCCTCTGGTATGGACCAGAGCTGATCCCCTCAAAGTAAATGGAGAAGGCATTCTCTCGACCCGAGCGTTTTCTTATTTTAAAGGTAAATGTGAGGTGCTGTGTTTCAGATACAATTCGATTGTTCAAAATATTCGACATTAAGCAAAACACAATCTATTCAAACACAGTAGACATAACATAATGAAAACAAGAGGATCTTGGAATAACTTAATTATTTGGAAAACTTAACAGAATAACAGGTTATTCAACTAACAGTAACTGCTTCAAAGTAGTAACATTCTAGAAACACTCACATGTCGAAAAACAAATTCAGGAAACAGATTGTCTCACATGCAGTTCTCCATTTCAGGAGGAAAGAACATCAAAAACAATTCTGAGAGAAATCTCAGAGAGAGAGAGAGTGTAGCAGCTGGGAGAGATTTAATTCCTTCCATCCCTGCTGAGACCCCAGCATTAACTGACAAAAGGTAAAACTAAGAATCCTGGTTCTGGGAGAGTTTTAGCATCACTCCACAGGACCTGGCCGTGGCTGCAAGTGCCACAAGGAATGGACTGTATCTACGCCATCTATGGCATTGTAGTCGCCTCTCAGAAATGCCTAATCCCACCTAAGCCATTAAAGATGGTCAGATATATGTCAAAGTTAAACATAAATACATAAACTGAAAGAATGCAGCAGGCCTGGTAATCAGACACAGATGGCGGCAGGTGCCCAGCAATTCCTACCCTGCCAAAACACAGTAGAATCATCGAGCTTGTGAAGAAAAAGCATCATCTCCCTCCCTCACCTCGAACTTTACAATTGGAGATGTACCATTCACTATTGGTCAGCGATGTCAACATTCCATCCATTTACACTTGTGTGAGGAATAAGTGAATGGTCAAAGAAAGAGTAGGGCTAATCAGGGATAGCATAGGGAACTTGTGTGTGGAGTCTGAGGAGGTAGGGGAAGCCCGAAATGAGTTGTTTGCTTCTGTCTTTAAGAAAGAAACGAACTTTGTCGTGAATGAAACCTTTGAAGAGCAGGTGTGCATGCTGGAATGGATAGCGATAGAGGAAGCTGATGTGCTGAAAGTTTTATCAAACATTAAGATTGACTAGTCGCCAGGCCCGGACCAGATTTGTCCTCGAATGTTTTGGGAAACGAGAAATACAATTGCTTCGCCACTTGTGAAGATCTTTGCATCCTCGCTCTCCACTGGAGTCGTACCTGAGGACTGGAGAGAGGCAAATGTAATTCTTATCTTTAAGAAAAGAAATAGGGATATCCCCGGCAATTACAGACCAGTAAGTCTCACGTCTGTCGTCTACAAGGTGTGAGAAAGGAATTTGAGGGATAGGATTTATGACCATCTGGAAGAGCATGGCTTGATTAAATGCAGTCAACATGGCTTTGTGAGGGGCAGGTCATGCCTCACAAACCTTATCGAGTTCATTGAGGATGTGACTAGAAAAGTCGATGAGAGTCGAGCTGTGAATGTTGTGTTTCTGGACTTCAGCAAGGCATTTGATAAGGTTCCCCATGGTAGGCTGATTCAGAAGGTCAGGAGGAATGGGATACAGGGGAACTTAGCTGTCTGGATACAGAAGTGGCTGGCCAACAGAATACAGCGATTGGTAATAGAAGGAAAATATTCTGCCTGGAAGTCTGTGGTGAGTGGTGTTCCACAGGGCTCTGTCCTTGGGCCTCTTCTGTTTACAATTTTTATTAATGGCTTGGATTATGGGATTGAAGGATGGGTCAGCAAGTTTGCAGATGACACAAAGGTTGGAGGTGTCGTTGACAGTATAGAGGGCTGTTGTAGGCTGTAGCCGGACATTGACAGGATGCAGAGATGGGCTGAGAGGTGGCACATGGAGTTCAACCTGGATAAATGCGAGGTGATGCATTTTAGAAGTTCGAATTTGAAAGCTGAGTACAGGATTAAGGATAGGATTCTTGGCAGTGTGGAGGAACAGAGGGATCTTGTTGTGCAGATGCATAGATCCCTTAAAATGGCCACCCAAGTGGACCTGGTTGTTACGAAAGCATTAGTGTTTTGGCTTTCACTAATAGGGGGATTATGTTTAAGAGTCGTGAGATCTTGTTGCAGCTCTCTAAAACTTTGGTTCGCCCGCACTTGGTATACTGCGTCCAGTTCTGTTCGCCCAATTAAAGGAAAGATGTGAATGCTTTGGAGAGGGTTCAGAGGAGGTTTACCAGGATGCTGCCTGGACTGGAGGGCTTATCTTATGAAGAGAGGTTGACTGAGCTCGGACTTTTTTCATTGGAGAAAAGGAGGAGGAGAAGGGACCTAATTGAGGTATTCAAGATAATGAGAGACATAAATAGAGTTGATAGCCGGAGACTTTTTCCCAGGGCAGAAATGGCTAACACGAGGGGTCATAGTTTTAAGTTGGTTGGAGGAAAGAATGGAGGGGATGTCAGAGGCGGGTTCTTTACACAGAGAGTTGTGAGAGCATGGAATGCGTTGCCAGCAGCAGTTGTGGAAGCAAGGTCATTGGGGACATTTGAGAGACTGCTGGACATGCATATGGTCACAGAAATTTGAGGGTGCATACATGAGGATCAACGGTCGGCGCAACGTCGTAGACTGAAGGGCCTGTTCTGTGCTGTACTGTTCTATGTTCTATGTTATATGTTCAGTCCAAGTATTATTGGAATATGTCAGGGTGGTTGTAAAAGGGGTTAACTGGAGGTGGTTGTTCAGTAACTGTGATTAATATCAGTCCTCCTGGACCTAACTGTATCACTGGAGGGTTTCTATGTTCCATAATTAGGGGCTTTTATCAACTTGTTATGCCATAGTATTCGGGGCAGCGTCATCCTCAACACGATTGGGATCAGCAGCTACAGAGAGAGGGAGAGATCAGAATCTAAGAACATTAGACCGGAATGTTCCAACAATGGATCAGAATCTAAGAACATTAGACCGGAATGTTCCAACAATGGATCAGAATCTGAGAACATTAGACTAGAATGTTCCAACAATGGAAAGGAGTTTATCCAATGGTCTTTACTATCTTTCTGTGGATTGGCCATGGTTAGAGTTGCGGATACAAGCAACTCTAGAACAGTTAAATGCGTGGCTACAGGGATGGTGCAGGAGGGAGGGATTCCCGTATCTGGATAACTGGGGTTCTTTCTGTGGAAGGTGGGACCTCAATAAACAGGATGGTCTACACCTGAACCTGAGGGGCACCAGTATCCTTGGGGGGAGGTTTGCTAGTGCTCTTGGAGGGCGGGGGGAGGTTAAACTAACTCTGCAGGGACATGGGAACCTAGACTGTAGCTTTAGGGTGCAGGACCTAGAGTGTCGGGAGGTTAGGAACATGGCACCAATCTCAAAGGAGGGTGCCTGTAAACAGGAAAGTGGCTTGAAGTGTGTATACTTCAATGCAAGAAGTATACAAAATGAGGTGGGTGAACTTGTAGCGTGGGTTGGTACCTGTGATTTCGATGTTGTGGCTATTACGGAGACATTGGTAGAACAGGGACAGGATTGGCTGTTGCAGGTTCTAGGGTTTAGATGTTTTAGGGACATAGGTGGGGGTAAAAGAGGGGGAGGTGTGGCATTTCTTGTCAAAGATAGTATTACAGTGGTGAAAAGGACGATGGATGAAGACTCTCCATTTGAGAGAGTTTGGACTGAGGTTAGGAATAGGAAAGGTGAGGACACCCTGTTAGGAGTTTTCTACAGGCCTCCTAATACTCCTAGAGACGTAGAAGAAAGGATTGCGAGGATGATTCAGGAGAAGAGTGAAAGTAATAGGGTGGTTGTTATGGGGGACTTTAACTTTCCAGATTTTGACTGGGAAGGCTATAGCTCGAGTTCGTTAGATGGGTCGGTGTTTGTCCAATGTGTGCAGGAGGGTTTCCTGGCACAATATGTAGATAGGCCAACTAGAGGTGAGACCATACTGGATTTGGTTCTGGGTAACGAACCAGGCCAGGTGATAGAATTGGAGGTAGGTGAGCACTTTGGGGACAGTGACCACAATTCGGTGACTTTTACTCTAGTGATGGAGAGGGAATAAGTGTGCACTGCAGGGCAAGAGTTATAGCTGGGGGCAGAGAAATTATGATGCGGTGAGGCACGACTTAGGATGCATGGCTTGGAAATGTAGGCTTCAAGGGAATGGCGCAATTGATATGTGGAGCTTGTTCAAGGAGCAACTATTGACTGTCCTTAATAAGTATGTACCTGTCAGGCAGGGAGGAAAGGGTCGTGTGAGGGAGCCGTGGTTTAATAAGGAAGTGGAATCCCTTGTTAAAGGGAAGAGGGCGGCCTATGTAAAGATGAGGCGTGAAGGTTCAATTGGGGCGATTGAGAGTTATAACGTAGCCAGGAGGGATCTGAAGAGAGCTAAGAGCAGCAAGGAGGGGACATGAAAAGTCCTTTGTTGGTAGGATTAGGGAAAACCCAAAGGCTTTCTATAGGTAAGTCAGGAATAAAAGAATGACTAGGGTAGGAATAGGTCCATTCAAGGATAATAGTGGGAAGTTGCGTGTGGAGGCTGAAGAGATTGGGGAGACACTGAATGAATATTTTTTGTCAGTATTCACTCAGGAACAGGCAATTGTTGCCGATGTGAATACCGAGTCACAATTAATTAGAATGGACGGATTGTGGTATGTAGGGAAGAGGTGTTGGAAATTCTGGAAAGGGTGAAAATAGATAAGTCCCCTGAGCCTGATGGCATTTATCCCAGGATCCCAGGAGACTGCAGAGCATTTGGCCTTAATTTCTAAGTCCTCATTGTCTATAGGAATAGTGCCAGAAGACTGGAGGATAGCAAATGTGGTTCACTTGTTCAAGAAGTGGAGTAGGGATAATCCTAGTAACTATAGGCTGGCGAGTCTCACTTCTGTTGTGGGCAAAGTCTTAGATAGAATTGTAAGGGATAGAATTTATGAATATCTGGATAGGAATAATGTGATCAAGAATAGTCAGCATGGTTTTGTGAAGGGCAGGTCGTGCCTCACAAACCTTATTGAATTCTTTGAGAAGGTGACTAAGGAGGTGGACGAGGGTAAAGCGTTAGATGTGATGTATATGGATTTTAGTAAGGCGTTTGATAAGGTTCCCCATGGTAGGCTACTTCAAAAAATACGGAGGTATGGCATTGAGGGTGAGTTGGAGGTTTGGATTAGGAATTGGCTGGCTGGAAGAAGACAGAGGGTAGTAGTTGATGGTAAAGGTTCACCTTGGAGTGCACTCACTAGCGGTGTTCCACAAGGATCTGTTTTGGGACCATTGCTGTTTGTCATTTTTATAAATGACCTGGAGGAGGGGCTAGAATGTTGGGTGAGTAAGTTTGCGGATGATGATACAAAAGTCGGTGGAGTTGTTGACAGTGAGGAAGGATGTGTCAGGTTACAGTGGGATATAGATAAGCTGCAGAGCTGGGCAGAAAGGTGGCAAATGGAGTTCAATGTAGGTAAGTGTGAGGTGATTCACTTTGGTAAGAGTAACAAAAAGATGGAGTACTGGGCTAATGGTCGGATACTTGGTAGTGTGGATGAGCAGAGGGATCTTGGTGTCCATGTACATAGATCTCTGAAAGTTGCCACCCAGGTAAATAGTGCGGTGAAGAAGGCATATGGCGTATTGGCTTTTATTGGTAGAGGAATTGAGTTCCGGAGTCCTGAGGTCATGTTGCAGTTGTATAAGACTCTGGTGCAGCTGCATCTGGAGTATTGTATGCAGTTTTGGTCGCCATACTATAGGAAGGATGTGGAGGCACTGGAACGGGTGCAGAGGAGGTTTACCAGGATGTTGCCTGGTATGGTAGGAAGATCGTATGAGAAAAGGCTGAGGCACTTGGGGCTGTTTTCATTGGAGAAAAGAAGGTTTAGGGGTGACTTGATAGAGGTATACAAGATGATTAAGGGTTTAGATAGGGTTGACCATGAGAACCTTTTTCCACTTATGGAGTCAGCTATTACGAGGGGGCATAGCTTTAAATTAAGGGGTGGTAGGTATAGGACAAATGTTAGAGGTAGGTTCTTTACACAGCGAGCCGTGAGTTCATGGAATGCCCTGCCAGTAGCAATGGTGGACTCTCCCTCTTTATGGGCATTTAAACGGGCATTGGATAGGCATATGGAGGATAGTGGGCTAGTGTAGGTTAGGTGGGCTTGGATCGGCGCAACATTGAGGGCCAAAGAGCCTGTACTGCGTTGTATTTGTCTATGTTCTATGATGATTATTCAAGCTGGGTACTATCCCATCCTCGCTATTATTGGTGTTCCTGGTAAGCCTATCTCTGTCAATTCTATAAATGATGGTGAAGGTTATTGCTACTTCGGTTATTTATATTTAGCAAAAGCATAAACTTTCAGTCATAAACTCCACTTTGAGTCCCATTTTTACCCTAAACTGTTTTGCTATTCTGGATTGTGTCTGTCATTAAAACGGTCAAAATCCATCTCTAAAATATCCCCAGTCTCCACTTCTGCCCAGTGCTGTTGCTGAATGAGCTTGTCATTTACCCCTTTGTTAACCTTATGGCTTCACTTCTCTTCTAACCTCTCTTCCCCATTGCAAATATTTTGACCACAAACATGTTCTTGTCTCTACAGTTACTTCACAGTAGGGGCACTGTATCGGAGTAATAATATCACTGACTGTGTAATTCAGAGGCACAGGCTATCACTCTAAAAGCATTGTTTAAATTCCTACCACAGCCGATGACAGAACTACAATTTGAATCATAAAAATTGGAATGAAACCTAAATTCACTCGAGCCAACCATAAACCACCAGATTTCTTTTTCCTTATTTTACTGATAACGTTTCGTAAAGAACCTTAACATTTTTGCCCAGCCTGGACTAAGTGTGAATTCTGACCCACAACAATGCGGTTGGCTTCATATTTTCTTGACAAATGACCTCACAGTCAAGAGCAATTCGTGATGGACAACAAATGCTGGCATCCTGGGAAACAACAATATTAGAAGTGAAATAAACAATGGAACTGTGGATACTGGAGATCTGACATAAAACTCTTCAGCATCTAGAAGTGTTGGAGAATCTCAGCAGGCATGTCTCTCTGTCAGGAGAAACACAGATAACGTTTCGAGTTCAGGGACCCTATCAAAACTTAATGCAACTGGGAAATAATATTATTTATATCAGAGATGGTTAGAAAGGTGAGTAGGAGGTTTAGTTGAATGGATGGAGAAACGTTCAGCAAAAGAAAGGCAGAGCAAGAGAGAGGCAAAGCAAGCAGAAGGATTGCTGATGACGAACTGGAATGAAAATAGAATGGGAAGTTAATCTAACATTTTCCCTTTTTGGAGATTCCTGAATATCACGTCATTTAGGTATGTCCCTGTTTAAAGTGAATTATGTTCCCTCTCTCTCCTCTGAGTGTAGTGATCAATTTCATCGGCAATACTGGTGCTGCCCGTCTAGTTGCTGAGATACACAGAAATATAATGTTACATTGTCAAAAGCTTCTTTAGACAGAGGAACTGTTACTGTGGGACTGTGTGGAGACGTAACAGCTTTCTTAGCTAGATAGAGAAACTGAGGAGAGGGAGGCATTTACAACACTGAATGGCTGCACCATGGGTGTAGGGATTTGACTTGCTGGTGTCAAATGAAAGTCAGTGGAGTTTCCGTGGATGGTGTTCCCAGCTTTGTATTGTCAGCTGCTGGGTTCATTCAGGGAGACCCGAGGATCTGGGGACGCCACCCTGGATTCTGGATTTACAGAGGAAACAGATGGAGCTGAGACCACACAGAAGGGAAGCTCTGTTAACAGGGAGAAGCAAGGCGCTGCCCTATCCCCCCTGGGATTTCCAGGGACATTTTTCTAAGCTGGACACGTACCAGGTGTAAAGTGTGAAACCAGCTTGGTTCAAAAATGAGATGCTCACTGAGCTGTGTCCCCTCCTTCAGTATAACCTGTAGCTTTACACCAGGAACAGGACTGTGCTGACACTCAACATGAAGAGAACTGTTTCGATTCTGGAACTTTCCACGCAGGAGTGGGTAATATATCCACCTTCTCTGAAGTGTAGTACTCAGATGTATTGCAAGCTGACAGAAGCCATCTGCCTGCTAAGAGGAATGCATTGATTCCATCTCCATACGGGAAGGTACAGAAACTAACTTTCAGAAAAAAAGGGAACAGTGTGACTGGTAAAAATGATGGACTACAGGAAATTAGAAATAATGAAATGTATGTTTTGAACATCTAATTGAATTGAAGTTTCATGAGTTGCTGCATCTGATGAGCTCCATCCCAGAGTACTGAGGTGGTGGTAACAGAGCTAATGAAAGAATGACTGATTATTCTTCAAAGCTGGTTAGATTCTGGAAAGGATGCTGCAGACTGGAAAGCAGTTATTGTTCCACTAAATATTTAAAACAGGATAGGGAGAGAATACAGAAAACTAAATAGCTTGATGTCAGCTGTGAGAAAATCATTGTAACCTTTTATGAGGAATGTGACAACTACACACTTGGAGAATAATGATATGATTTGGTGCATTCGGACTAGATTCAGGAAAGGGAAATGATCTTTGCTAATCCTGCTGGGGGTTGTGTAGATTGTCTGCTGTGACATCGACAATTGAGAAGCATTGGGAGTGGAGTATTTGAATTTCCAGAATATGTTAGACATGTTTGAATACGGGTGAGTGGAGAATATTAGAGTCCATGGGTAGGTAGGGTTGGAATACATACTATACTGATTAAACATTGGGTAATGGAGATATGAGAATAGTAGTGTTTTTTTTTCAGGTTTGAAGGCTTGTTGGGTGGCAGAAGGAACACCGTTTTTGCAATAGCGGTTCACAATGTATATAAACGATTCACATGTGAACAATAAATACCATTATTCCTTTTATGTCTATTAAATGGTGAGAGGTTGAGAAGGGCTGGTGTTGAAATGGACCAGAATTCTTATGGGGCAAGAAAGTAAGTGATATGTGGCTCTTCATGCAAAATGATTGAAGTACCAGAGTTGGTACACCTTTCCCAATGGTAGTGTTTTATTGAGAGAGTATTTGCTGCATTTTTTACAGATTTGGTCTGTTTTATAAATAATGGTGTTTTTGTCACCGAGACAGTGCAAAGTAGTTTCACCAGACTAAACCCTGGCATGATGGTACCATGAGGAGAGAGAGCAATAACTATATGTTTAATATGTAGCGCTGTGAGAGAAAAAGAAGTTGAAAGTTGATGGTTTTGGAAGGACACTTATTACATCCTAAACAGTTGAATAGGGTGAAAATTCTGTATTTTAAACTGGATGATTGACTCCCGATAGTTTACATGCATCTGCAGTGCCCTCATGTCGATTGACAGAGAGGTACAGACTCTGAATGAACCCTGAACACTTTAATGCACAGTTACTGTGTGAAACTGCATTGAATGCCACTTTGTACAAAATCCTGTCAGCAGTCACAATCGCTTCATTCTGAAACACTTAACAATTCCGCACCAGCTTCTGACCTCCATGGAGACCATGGGTCTGCTATATTGGAGACGGAGGACATCTTGGAGAATGGATTAAAAAATGTTGGCTTCATTCCTACTGCCAGAAAACCATGTTAAAGTTACACATGTAAAATTGGTAATTAAGCCACCAGGAACAAGATGGTGCAGTCTATCTGTTGGGTCCCTGCTCCATTTGTTTGTGAAGTTGTTGCATCTCTGACACCTTCCTGATCCTGGGTTAGTGACTTGAGAAGCTGAAGGACTGCTTCCTGTTACTCAGTAAGTAATTCCAGGTGCAAAACATTCTCTTTCTGATCCCGTGTAAGTGAGGGAGTGAGCAGATTCCTTCCCTTACTGTGTAATTGGCAAGAGGAACTGAATGAGCTATCACACGTCTTGTCCAATATTTTGAAGGGTTGAATGACTTTCACATATTCCTGTGAACACAGATTGAGATGCCGAATTAGTTGCACCTTTTACTGTGGCAATGTACAGTGCTGTTACATGAGTGTTACCCAGACTTTACCAGCACGATACTGAATGGTGTCCAATTCTTGGTATACGTGGACACAGACTACTTCAAGAGCTGAGGAGGGTCAACTTGTTCTGAACGTTAGTGAATACCCCCAATTCTGATCTGTTTGGACTCAATGGGCTGATTGGCCTCCTTCCACTCTGTAAGGATGCTATGCTGACAAAGTGGGGATACCTGGGCTGAGGGAGCTACCCTTAGGATCTCTCCTGCAGAGATGACCCACGGCTGAGATGATTGATGCCCATCTCCCTTGTGTTGTGACTGACTCCAAACAGTAGAGAGGTCGCAATCAATCCACATTCAGTGCAAATTTCCTCAGATTCCTTGATGTCATCGTCGGCCTGAGTTCAGGGCCAGTCTCTCTGTCTAATCCCCCGTGTTTCCTCTTTTGTTCATATCAATAGGTCATGGTGTAGAAGCAGAGACTGTTTTCTTTAAACAGAGGGTAGTGAATGTCAGGAATTCTCTTACACAGAGAGTTAGGGGAGCTAGATTACTGAAAGGGACCAGTGGTGTCCCGCAGGGATCCGTTCTGAGACCTCTGCACTTTGTGATTTTTATAGCTGACTTGAATGAGGAAGTGGAAGGATGGGTTAGGAAGTTTACCAATGACAAGAAGGTTTGTGAAGGTGCACATGGGTGTTTGGATGGCTGTTGTACGTTGCGACAGGACATTGACATAATGCAGAGCTGGGCTAAGAAGTGGCAGATGAAATTCAAACTGGTAAAGTGTGAAGTAATTCCCTTTGCAAGCTCAAATTTGAATGCAGAATACAAGGTTATAAACAGGGTTCTTGGCAGTGTGGAAGAACAGAGCGATTTTGGTGTCCATGTCCCTTGATCCCTCAAAGTTACTACTCAGATTGGTATGGTTGTTAAGAAGGTGAATGGTGTGTAAGCTTTCATTAGCAGGCAGATTGACTTTAAGAGACGTGATGTTATGCTGCAGCTCTGTCGAGTCCTGGTTAGACCGCACCTGTAATATTGTGTTTAGATCTGGTCACCCCATTATAGGAAGGATGTGGAAGCTTTAAAAGGGTGCAGAGTAAATTTACTAGGATGCTGCCTGTACTGGAGGGTAAGTCTTATGAGAAAAGGTTTAGGGAGCTGGGTCTTTTCTCATTTGCGTGAAGGAGCATGAGAGGTGACTTGATAGAGGTATAAAAGATTATGAGAGGCAAAGAGAGAATGAATAGTCAGAGACCTTTTCCCCATGGCAGAAATGTCTATCACGAGAGGTCACAATTTTAAGGTAATGAGAGCAAGGTTTGGGGGAGATATCAGCGGTAGGTTTTTTTTTAAACACAGAAGTGGTGGGTGTATGAAATGCACTGCCAGCGGTGGTAGTAGTGTCAAATATGTGAGGGAAACTTAAGAGAGTCTTGGATCGGCACATGGAAAAGAATTCTCTGGGGAAGAGAATTTCCACTTGAAAGGCCCTTTTTAGAATTTCTCCTCATCCCTCTTATACAATCAGAGAGTCATACAGCGTGCAAACAAATCCTTTATTCCAGCCTGCTCACCCCGACCAGATATCCCAATCTGATCAAGTCCCATTTGCCCATATCGCTCTGAACCACACTCATGTCCGAAACGTCGATTCTCCTGCTCCTTGGATGCTGCCTGATCTGCTGCGCTTTTCCAGCAACATATTTTCAGCTATTGATGTACCTGTCCAGATATACTTAAAAATGTAAATGTACCTGCTTTCATCACATTCCCTGAAAGCACTTTCCGTACATACACCACGAAAAAGTTATCTCTAAGATCCCTTCTAAATTCTTCCCCCGTCACCTTCAACCTATACAGTCCAGTGCTGGACTATGAAAGGACTGTAGTCATTCACACTATCCATACACCTTATGATCTTATAAGCCTCTGTCATGTCAGCCCTCAGCATCCGACAGTCCAGAGGAGAAAAGCTTCAAACTGCTCATACTCTCCCTGTAGTTGAAACCTTCAGTTTCCAGAAAACCGTTGTAAATCTTTCCTGGACCATCTCAAGCTTAACAACATCCATCCTTTAACAGAGCCAACCAGATTGTACACAGTATTCTTAAAGTGGCCTCACCAGCAGCCTTTACAAGTGCAACATGTTACCCCAACTCCTATACTCAATATTCTGGGCAATTCAGGCAAGCATGCCAACCGCGTTCTTCACCACCCTGTCTACCTGCAACTCCACTTTCAAGGAACTGTGAACCTGCACCCGTAGGTCTCTTTATTCAGTAATATACCCCAGGGCATGACCTTGCTTTAACTTAACAAAATGCAAAACCTCACAGATATCTGAATTATCTGCCAGTCTGTGGCCCTTTCATGATCAATGGTGGAGTTGTACTCTGAAATAATCTTCTTCATTGTCCACTGAACTACTTTTTTGATTTTATCTGTAAACTTACTAACCATGCCTCCAATACTTACATCCAAGTCGTTTACACACACACACATATATATATATATATATATATATATATATATGATGAAAAGCAGTGAGCTCAGCACTTTTTTTTTAGGACACCGCTGGCGACAGGCCTCCAATCTGGAAAACAATCTGTTACCTTCAAGATAATTTTGTAAACAATTGGTTCGCTTTCCCTGGATTCCATGCGACCTGACCTTAATAATCTGTCTATGATAGTGAACCTTATTAAACGCCTTGCTGAAGTCTGTGAAAACAATATATTCGACAGCGCATTCTTCAATCTTCTTTGCCACCTCTTCAAAATATTTAATCACATTAATGAGACATGATTTCCATTACACAAAGCCATTTTGACTATCCCCAATCAATCCTTATCTTTCTAAATGGATGTAAGTCCTATCCCTCAGAACTCCTTCCAACAAACTCCTCTACACTGACGTTAGGCTGACTGAGTTGATAATTTCCTGTGTTTTTGGATTGCTGTTCCCTTTTCTAGTCCCACTCCTCCACTGGCCACGAAAAAAAATAATTATAACTAAGTTGGTGATATAGCCAATGATATAGTTCTCAGAGTTTGTCAGGGTCAGTGTTAGGAACAAGTCATCCAGATTTCTTTTATCTGCTAAAACAACACGTTTATGAACAAAACAAAGTTACTGAAACTATGAGGGAAAGAGGAATGGCGAGAAGATCTTGCAAATATTTACATTGATATTTCCCTTTGAAAAATACAGTGGAACACACAAACTCTCTCTCTCACAGACAGACACACACACGTTTGGTAATAAACTGAAAAGCAAAATATCTGCAGCGTTATCTTGACAGAACTATGTCCAAATAGTCTTCGAACTCATGACAAAAAGAAATATGAGAGTTTGGCCCAAATGCTGTTCTATATATAGAGTCATCAAGTCCTACAGTATGGAGAGAGGCCCTTTGGCCCAAAATGGTCCATGCTGACCCAAATGTCCATCCACACTAACTCCATTTCCCAGCACTTGGCCCATAGCCTTCTTGTCATTTCCTGTCCATGTACTTGTCCAAATGCCTTTTAAATATTGTTAATATAAATGATTCAACCACTTACGCTGGTAGCTCATTCTCTTTGTGTACCACTCTCTGCGTAAAACAGTTTCCATCGGTTTCCCTTTTATTCTTTCCCCTCTCACCTTAAACTGATGCTCCCTTGTCCTCAATTCTCCAACTCTGGGGAAAAAAGGTTGAGTCAGTTCACCCTATCCACGCCTCTCATAATCTTGTACACTTCTATAAGATCCCCCTCAGTCTCCTACGCTGGAAAAAAAATAGTCCCCGCTTGTCCAACCCCTCCCTATATATCATACTATTCAGTCCTGGCAACATCTTTGTAAATTCCGTCTGCACACTTTCCAGTTTAGAAACATCTTTCTGATTGCAATGTGACCAAAACTGAACACAACAGTACAAGTGCAGCTTTACTAACATTATGTATTACTGCAACATAACTTCCCAACTTCTCTATTCCATGTCCTGACCGCTGACTGCTAGTGTGCCAAAAGCGTTCTTCACTGTCATTTCTACCTATAACTCCACTTTCAGAGAACAGTGAAACTGAACTCCATGCTCCCTCTGCTCAACTACACTCCTTAAAGCACGACCATTCACCATGAAACTCCTACCTTGATCTGACTTTGAAAACATATTTTTCGCCTCACTTCTCCAGTTTGATCAAGGTCCTGTTGCAATTTCTAATAACCTTCCTCACTGTCCACAATGCCACCTATTTTAATGTCACCGTCATATTTACTAATCATGCCTTGTACATTCTCAGGAATATCATTGATATAGATAACAAACTGCAATGGACCCAGCACTGACCCCTGAGGCACTTCATGTGTCACAGCCCTCCAGTCCGAGAGCATCCTTCCACTATTACCCTCTGCTTACTATCATCAAGCCAATTTTGTGTGCAATTTGTCAGCTCCCTCTGGATTCCATGCGATTCTAACCTTCCAGATCAGCCGATCAATGGTCACCTTGTCAAAGGCCTTACTGAAAACCATGGTAAAAACAATGACTACAGATGCTGGAAACCAGATTCTAGATTAGTGGTGCTGGAAGAGCACAGCACTTCAGGCAGCATCCAAGGAGGAGTACTGAAAACCATACAGACTATGTCTACACCACTGCCCTCATATACAATCCTGGTCACTTCATCAAAGATCTCAAACAAATTTGTGAGGCAAGATCTCCCACTCACAAAGCCGTGCAATCTTTCCAATCTAAAAACAACTATTAATAATAATTATTTAAATTAATAGTAACAAACAATAATAAATAATAAGAAGATGACATTTTCAGTGGAGAATAAATACTACGATATGTGGTATTGGAACTTGTATCATGGGTGAAGGGCAGAGTAGATTTTGTACCTATGTCATTGAACTATGTTGACAAAAAGCAAAGGTGGCATAGTGGTTCAGTGGCTAGTACTGCTGCCTTATAGTACCATGTATCCGGGCTTGATTCTAGCTGTGGGGAAGCTCACACTTCTCTGAGTGGAGTTTGCACATTCTCCCTGTGTTTCCGCCGGCTGCTCCATTTTCCTCTCACAATCCAAAGATGTACAGGACAGGTGAATTGGCAATGCTAAGTTACCCATAGAGTTGTGTGCATTAGTCACGGGTAAATATAGGGTAGAGGGATGGGACTGGATGGGTTACTGTTTGGAGGGTCGGTGTGGCCTTTTTGGGCCAACTGGCCTGTTTACATACTGTAGGGAATCTGTCAAAAAAACTATTTCTAATCAAAAGTTATCTCTCCAAATGCACGTACATCTTATCCATCGTAGTCTTCACAAGTAACCTACCTACCACAGATGTTAGGCTTCCTGCTCTATAGCTCCCAGATTTTTTTCTGCTTCCCTTCTTGAATAATTGCACAACATTTGCTTCCCACCAATAATCTGTAACCTAACCTGTAGCTAACGATGATGCAAAAATATCAACCAGGGTCCCCGTAGTATCTTCCGTTGTCTCTAGCAGTGTTTTGGGAAGCGTCTGTTTAGGACCAGGAGGTTTATCTCCTTCGTACATTCTAATGCATCCAACAAGTCCTCTCCTGTGATATTGACTAACGTAAGATGTCACCACGACGTTTGTTAAGCTCCCAAGTCTTCATGTATTTCCCCACGGTAAAGACAGAGGAGAAATGTTCGTTGAGAATCTCGCACACCTCCTATGGTTCCTGACATGCATGTTCACTTTGGACCTTGAGGGGTCATATCCTCGTTTAGTTATTCTTTTTCTTTATTATGCTTAAAGAACCGCTTTGGACTCACCCAAATCTTCTCAGCCAAGGCTACCTTGTGCTCCCTTTTCACCCTCCTGATTTCCTTCATCACCATCTCCTGTATCCCCCTATATACCTCGATTCCAGCTGCATGGACCTGAACCACTACGCCTTTTTCCTGGTCAAAGCCTCAATATATCCTGACGTCCAGTGTTCCCTATTCCTGCTAACCTTGCCTTTAACCTCAAAGGAACATATTGACCTTGAACACTAGACATTTCACTTTTAAAGGCTTCCCACTTACAGGAGGTCCCTTCACCTGCAAACAAACTCCTCCAACCAACCCCTACAAGTTCCTGTCTAATTCCATCAAAATTCGCCTTGCCCCAACTTAGAACTTGAACATATGGATCAGTTTTGTCCTTCTCCACAATTATTTAAAAACTAATACAACTATGGTTACTGTCCCAGAGTGCTCCCCCACATTCACCTCAGTCACCTGTCCTGCCCTACTTCTTAGAGTAGGTCAAGTTTTACACTTTCCCGAGTTGCATCCTCTGCATGCTGCTTGGGGAAACTTTCCTGAACACACATAACAGATGCACCCCATCTCAGTCCTTAATTCTATTTTCATTCCCAGTCTATGTTACGAATATTAAATCTCCTACTGCGGCAATCCCATTGGCCCTGCAATCCCCAATCGCTCTACGTATTTTTCTTCCACTAATTCCTCGTTTACTGTTTGAGGGCGTATGGAACAACCCAAATAATATCACCATTCCCTTCTTATTTCTAAGCTCCCCACAAAGCCTCATTGGATGTTCCTTAAGTTATTTTATGTCTGATTACTGCTGTGATACTCGCCTTAATCAAAAATGAAACTCCCTGTCCCCTCTTTCCAACATCTCTGTCCCGCATAAAGGACCTGTACATTAAGCTGCCAGTCCTGTCCCTCCCTTAGTCATGTTTCTGTAATGTTATAATATCCCAGTCCCACATATCTATTCATGCCCTGAGTTCATTGGCCTTACCTGCCAGCCATCTTGCATTTAAACAGCTGCAATTTAATCCAACATGCATTCCTTGCTCCTTATCGTGTTCCAGCTGAACCTGTCTCTTCACTTTACTGTTTCTGATTACTGTATCTCCTTCCAGCTTCACACTTGCCTCCCTGATGTTGAGGATCCCACCCCTCCCCAACCCCAGTCAATCGAGTTGAAATCTTCCCTTGAAGCACGACCAAACCTGCCTGCCAAGACATTGGTTCCTTCCAGTCCAGGTACAACCCGTCCTTCCTGAACACGTTACCGCTGCCCCACAAAAGATACCAGTGACCCAAAACTCTGCCCCCTGCACCGATTCTTTAGCCACACATTTATCTGCCATATCTTCCTGTTCTTACCTTCACTCGCGCTGGAAGTAAACCAGATATTACAACTGTCGTGATCCTGTCTTTTATTATTTTTCCTAGCTCTCTATAATCATCTGCAGGACCTCATCACTATGTCCACCTGTGTCATTTGTACCAATGTGCTCAATGACTTCTGGCTGCTCCCCCACCCCGGTGAGAATGTTCTGAAGCCGCTCTGAGACATCCTGGACCCTGGCACGTGGGAGGCTACACACCATCCCGGATTCTCTTTTGCAGCCACAGAATTTCCTGTCTGTCTCTCTCACTATTGAGTTTGAACACTTACTTATGAAGTTATTCTGCTCGCGCAACCTTCTGACAATGGGATTTCTTCCTGCTGCAGTTGAATTTAGCTGAATTGCTTTTCTTCAGGCAGTGGGGAAGTTCCAATGAATTTGGGCGGCTCGGTGGCACAGTGGTTAGCACTGCTGCCTCACAGCGCCAGAGACCCGGGTTCAATTCCCGCCTCAGGCGACTGCCCGTGTGGAGTTTGCACATTCTCCCCGTGTCTGCGTGGGTTTCCTCCGGGTGCTCCGGTTTCCTCCCACAGTCCAAAAATGTGCAGGTCAGGTGAATTGGCCATGCTAAATTGCCCGTAGTGTTAGGTAGTGGGTAAATGTGGGGGTATGGGTGGGTTGCGCTTCAGCGGGGCGGTGTGGACCTGTTGGGCTGAAGGGCCTGTTTCCACACTGTAAGTAAGTAATCTAATCTAATCCTCATCAGGAATCCTCCATGACTGGGAAAAACGACTGGGCTTTTTTTCACTCCCACAGATTGCTGTGATGAACGTCAGGCAAACAGAAAAGGAGCAATAGACTGTCCTTTCACAGATAGGTTATATTTTTCCATCTGCAAGTTATATCAGTTCCGTTATCAATGCCCAAACTGGTCCATGTGAGCTCTCCTTGAACATTGTCCGAACTATATGCCTCCATCACATTCTCGACTCTAGGTCAGTGCACTATTGCTGTTGTCGTACACAGAATTCATTCATTAATAATAAATGGCCCTATTTGTTAATATGTGCCTGCATAATGTAAATTAAGCGTTTCATGACTTCCCAATATCGGTGTTAAGATGAATATGTTTTGTTCTTAAACAAATACAGAAATTGCTGAAAAGGTTCAGCCTGTCTTGCAGCATGTATGAGGAGAAATCAGAGTTCAATTTTTCGGTCCAATGACCTTACCTTTGAAACTGATGTTTTCTTAAATTATTTCCCCAGTTTTATTCTCCCACACAAGAAGAAATATCAATCCAGTATTCACCAACTACACTCTTCTCAAGATCTTACATGGTCAATAAAACAATCCTCATTCTTCACAACATAATGTCTTCATGCCAAGAACAAGTAAAGAGAAAAATCGTTGAAACTTTTCGAAAGCAATTTTGCTTTTTTTCCAGTTTAGGCAATTATAACTACACATAGTGTACGAGATGTGACCTCAGTAATACCCTGTACTGATGCAGAAAAACATCGCTAAGATCATACCCAACACCCCTTACATGAAACAGAATCATTCCATTTACCTTCCAAATCACTTGCTGCATCTTCAGAGTAATTTGATGTCATTCATCACACAAGACACACAAATCCCTCTGTACCACTGAGTTCTGCTTTCTCCTTGCACTTAAATAATTTTCTGCTGTTTTGTCTTTTCCCCAAATCAGAAAATTCCCATCACATATGTATTGTGCTGTTATTTTTTTCTGCTGAATGTTTCATCACAACTGTCCTCTGTCTGCATGCCATTGCTTGATGCTCTGACCTCCCCCAGTCTGTGTACCATTGCAGACGTTCTGCACTCCCACTTTTTGTATCCCATTGTAGACTCTCTGTCCTCTCTCTGTCTGCATCCCTTTGCAGACTCTATGCCCAACCACTCTCTGTATCCCATTGCAGACTCTCCTGTCAGTTCCCAATAAAGATGGACTCCCTGTCCATCAAACGTCAGTCAATGTCAGCCTTGAATAGCCTCAATGACCCAGACTTCACTGTTCCCGGGGATGAGAACGCCACAGATCGCACAAAGGAGAAAGGAACAACATTATGTCAAACGGAAATTATAGATCCCTTTCATTTTAACGTGAGTTAACCTCACAGCAAGTCACCTCCTCTTTTCAGATACAAGGGCACAGCAAATAGGAACAAACATAGACCATTCAGCCCCTCAAAACTATCCCACAGTTCCATTGACTGTTCAGTCAATTATTTATCTTACTTAGCTTCTATTGCACCCTTGGGAAAATAATCCTGACACCTTAAGTCCACAGAAAATATGAAATTGGAATTAGGCCATTTGGCCCATCAAGTCTAATTTGCTGTTTGATCTTGTCTGGTGTGTTTCTCAACACAATTCTCCTGCCTTCTCACTGTAACTCTTGATCGTTGTTTTAATCCAACTTTACCTACCTTTGTCTTAAAGACGTAGTTGTGTCTGTGTCTCTATATGTATGTTTGTGTGATTGTGTGTTTCTGTGTAAATCTTTTGAATGGCAGGAGACAAGGTGGTCATGGATGCTTGCTTTTCGAACTGGAAGCCTGTGAGCAGAGATGATCCACAGGCAAAATTGTTGGTCCACTTTTGTTTGTCATTTATAAAAATGGTTTAGATGAGATTTATAGAAGGTACGTTTAGCAAATTTGCGTATGGCGTCAAGTTTGGGTGTATAGTGGGCAGCGTTTGCATAATGGTGAACAATTCAAGATTACAAAGCGATTTCATTAATTAAAGCAATGATCCATAGAGGTGTACAACAGGGAAACAGAACCTACAACTCGTTTATGCCATCCAAATATTCTAAATTAATCCAGTCTCGTTTGCCAGCATTTGGCCCATCTGCCACTAATCATATAGCCACCCAGTTCCATTTTAAATGCTGAAATTGCTCCAGCCTCCATCAGTTCCTCTGGCAGCTTATTACATAGAAGCATCATCCTCTGCAGGAAAAAAAAAAGGTTGTCCTTCATTGTCTTTCAAATCTTTCTCTTCCCACCTTAAACCTATGTCTTCTAGTTTTAGACTCTCCTACCCTGGGGGAAGAAACCTTGACCACTCACCCTATCCATGCCCTTCATAATGTTATGAACCTCTAGAAAGTATAAATGTGACTCTGATCAAGACGATTGGCTGTGGCTTTCGGTCATCCTCTTTATAAATTCACAAATTCATTAGTCGTACCTCTTCCTTCTCCATTCAGGCACGGTTCGAAAGAAGTTTAATCAATTTGTAAAAAAAAAATTATTAATGACTTGGATGAAAGAGTCGAAGGGTGGGTCAGTAAGTTTGCAGATGATACGAAGATTGGTGGAGTTGTAGATAGTTAGGAGGGCTGTTGTCAGCTGCAAAGGGACTTAGATATGACGCAGAGCTGGACTGAGGAGTGGCAGATGGAGTTAAACCCTGTCAAGTGTGAGGTTGTCCATTTTGGAAGGACAAATAAGAATGCGGAATACAGGGTTCACGGTAGGGTTCTTAGTAAGGTGGAGGAGCAGAAGGATCTTGGGGTCTATGTTCATAGATCTTTGAAAGTTGCCACTCAGGTGGATAGAGTTTGTAAGAAGGCCTATGATGTATTAGCATTCATTAGCAGAGGGATTGAATTCAAGAGTCGTGAAGTGATGTTGCAGCTGTACAGGACTTTGGTTAGGCCACATTTGGAGTACTGTGTGCAGTTCTGGTCGCCTCACTTTAGGAAAGATGTGGAAGCTTTGGAGAGGGTGCAGAGAAGATTTACCAGGATGTTGCCTGGAATGGAGAATAGGTCGTACGAGGATAGGTTGAGAGTGCTAGGCCTTTACTCATTGGAACGGCGAAGAATGAGGGGTGACTTGATAGAGGTTTATAAGATGATCAGAGGAATAGATAGAGTAGACAGTCAGAAACTTTTTTCCCCTGGTACAACAGAGTGTTACAAGGGGACATAAATTTAAGGTGAAGGGTGGAAGGTATAGGGGAGATGTCAGGGGTGGGTTCTTTACCCAGAGAGTGGTGGGGGCATGGAATGCGCTGCCTGTGGGAGTGGCAGAGTCACAATCATTGGTGACTTTTAAGCGGCAATTGGATTGGTACATGGTGCTTAAGCTAGGACAAATGTTCGGCACAACATCGTGGGCCGAAGGACCTGTTCTGTGCTGTATTGTTTTATGTTCTATGTTCTATGTTCTAATTTGTTCAGACATATTATGAAACAGCTCTGTGGGATTTGAAACTAGAATTTTCGGTGCAGTGGTAGGGACACTACCATCATTCAGCATTAGCCCCGAAAGCTGCAACATGATGCTCCAGTGTGTTTGTTCATCAGCCAGTTGTAACATGCTGTGATACACTTCCACAGGACATGAATACACACCACCTTCTCCAGAGATAGGGGCACTATCAGACAGTCACGGGCTGGAATCGAAACCACTGTTCCGGCTCAGAAACGTGGACACCATCCATTAAACAAGGCTTAAACCATGCCCAGATTTGGGTCATATTTGAAATGTATGGATTTATTAAATTCTGGTTAACATTACCAAACTATACAGGGACATTTCTCATTGAAAAACGTGCAAGTTATTAGCCTCTGCTATAGGATATTGAGTGCATTCGCTGTGCCATTGAGATAAACTATGAACATCTTTAATTGCTTGGCTATGATTTCCGGTTGAAATAGCTACTACCAATAGTCTGCTAGATTAGGGAAAGAAATCCTGCAACACACTCTGCACTATGAAGGATCTCGAGTAGATATCAATATTGAACACCAGAGACGAGGATGGAGCACAATTCTGGGCCCAAAACATTGGCCACTATTTCAAATCTCGAACATGTGGCTTCCCTCTTCCTAAAATCATTCATTTATACAAGGCAACTGTTTCCTTTCCGGCTTTTGTGTACCGACACCTCCCTCTGCCTGCGCAAGGCAAAACAAGCTCTGGATCTTTGGGAAACTCAAGGCTGGTGTTTGTAGGCCTTATGGAGAGGAGATTGTCGTTTTAATCCGAAGGGGGAGTGTGAGTGGGCCGTAATATCACTGACTGGGCTGAAGTGTGGCAGATGGTGATTAACCTGGATACATGTGAAATATTGCATTTTGGTAAAACAAACAAGGGGAGGGCTTAACAAAGAAAGCTGAGCTTTGGTAGTTATATAGAAAAGAGGGACCCAGGGGTGCAGGTATAATTCTTTGAAGTTGGTGGCGTAGGGTGTTTAAGTTTACTTCATTGCTCATATCATTGAGGTTAGAAGTTGGGAAGTCATGTTGAGATTGTGCAGGATATTGATAAAGCCTCCTCTGAAGTCCTGTGTGCAGTTCTGTTATAGGAAGGAGATTACTCAGCTGGAGATGGTTGAGAAGATATTTACCAGGGTGTTACCAGTAACACCTCATCTTCTGCCTCGGAAGCCAACAAACACACAGCGTGAACATTGAATTCACCGATTTACAAATCTCCCCTGGCCAACCCAGATCCCAGATCCCACCCCCGGACTCACATCTGCCCTCTCGAGGAGACCTAATGTCCATCTTCCTTCCCACCAACTTCTCCACACTCCCCACCGATCTATCACTATCACCTCCTACCTTGACTCACCTATCACTTATCTTTCCCCAGCATCACCCCATCACCCATTTTCTCTTAGCCCCTTCTCCCTCCCCAGTCCTGAAGAAAGGTCCTGCCTGAAACGTCGACTCTCTTGCTCCTTGGATGTTGCCTGGCTTACTGTGCATTTCCACCTCCATGCTTTACCTGTACTGAATTATCCAATATCTGCAGTCCCCATTATTTCTTAGCTACCATTCTCTTTTAACATAGCCATGTCGTAGTCTGTTATAACCGCACGTAGTCTTAGGGATATTTTCTTCTGAGATCATGGACGATAAAAATTCTCTCAATGTCTTCCTGATATTGTATTGCATGATCAGTAGATACAGAATGTATGCTTCAATTCATAAACGGAGAAGCATGCTTATATTCTGATAAACCTCTGGAATTGCTCCCATATCCAAGGCAGATTGAATGCTTACACATGTTTGATCTACCAGACTCAACATTTGTTCCCTCAGTTACCCCCACATATCCCATCCAGAATCTGTAAATTTTAATCATAATTTTGAATTTTAATACAAAGTATTGAATTGAAATGGGTTAACGGGAGGTATTTGTTCAGCGACTGTGATTGATGTCAGTCTCCGTGCATCCTAAGTTTGTCACTGGAGGGCTTACCTCTTCTATTAATGAGGGACTAGGTTCAATGTATTATCCCATAGTATCAGCTGGAGCAACAGCGATAGCATTAACAGGCATCAGGAGATGTAGAGAGAGTGGAAGGAGAGATTAGAATCTGAGAACATTAGACTGGAATGTTCCAACAATGGACAGAAGTTTATCCGAGGGTCTTTACTGTCCTTCTCGGCCTTGTATCTCATTAGTTTTGCGGATCTATGATTTACTGATGGTTATTCAAGTTGGTTACTATCCCATCCTCGGTAAGTTGGTGTTCCTGGTAAGTCATTATATCTGTTAATTAAGCCAGATTGGACTGAATTGCTGCACATATTATTTAAAATTTAGAAAGTTGAATGTCAACATTTTCAATTCCAATGAAATATTCCATTCCACACAAATTGTATCGAGCAAATTACTCATGACAAATTGCTCACCAATTTGTGAGGAGAACCAGACTGTTCTCCAACTCCATAATCCTTCTAGCCCTGCACACATCTACATTTCTATATCCTCCCAGTGACTAATCCTGTCCAATACCACCATCATGATATCCCCATCTCCTCCTCTGCCTCAGTGAATCTTTTGAATAAACCATCAATTGTGCCTTTGTTAAATATGGATACAATTTATCAAGTCCCTTGTAACCACATGTCAATTACAGAATAATTGCTCTTGAGTATTTTGAACGTGTTTACTGCACAGATTCCGTCAAACAGGCAGACGCTGCATGCTGCTTAAGTCATTGACACATAATCTAGAAGCACATAATAATAATCTGTTGGTATCTCATGAACGAAATTGATGTAATTGAACTGAAACTATCATCATTTGTGAGAAAAGGCAAATCTGCTTGTTTCATGTCCTTCAGAGAAGTCAATGCGTTATCCTTCCCCAGTCATGTCTGTGCAAACCTACAGCAAAGTGTTTTCCTCTTGACTGTCCTGTGGAACAGCTGAACCAGTCACTCAGTTCAAGCTCAGCATAACATGCTGGCCTGACCATGGCTGCACACAACCCGTGAGAGAAGAACAAAAGTAAAGTTAGCTCCCTTCCTCTGCCTGTTTTCCTTATTCCTACACTTCATTTCCATTCAGGTAGGTGACCATTCCCTATTTCAAGTGCAGTCTTTCTGACTGAGTGTCTCCCCAAGAGTGATGTTCATCTCCACGGGCACCTGTGGTGCTGGCTCTTCTGATGCTGACATGCAGATGTAAGGAACTTTTAAATTCCACAACAGGTCATAATAAACATACGGAGACCAATAAGTGAGGGAAAGGAATTATTGTGATCATCACTGAGAGTGTAGTTGAGGCAGTATTTGGGGTATTATGCACAGATTTTTCTCCTTTAAAAGGAATTATCTCATTGCAATAGAGGCAGTATAAAGGAATTTCACGAGACTAATCCCTGGGCTGATGGTAAAAGAGGAGTGAGTGAAGGTTAATCTGATACACTGTCAGAGAATAAGAGGTCATTGCATTGAAACTTGACAGTGATGGACAATCACTTGTTATGTTCTACACAGACACTGAGAAGGTGAAAAATGCCATGGCTTGTATTTTTATTTTTAATCGAGAAGCATGATTCTGGATATTTAAGTGCCTCTTCAGTCAAATCCTGCCTTGATATCAGGGTCAATCCCTCTTACCTAAGCAGGTCAGTTAAACACTTTTGATAATGTTAATACGTGATGGTGTCTGTGTGGAGAGTGTTTTCTTCTCACAGAGGGTAGGGAATGTCAGGAATTCTCAGGTCTAGAAAGTTAGAGGAGCGATATCACTCCAAGTATTTAAAGAGGTGGTAGATGGATCTTTGACCTGTCAGAGAGCTGAGGGGTGTGAAGAATTGTGCATTAAAGAAGAGTTAATGTCAACAGTAGGTTAGCCATGATAGCATACAATGGTGTGAGCATCCAAATTACTACTCCTGTTTTTATGTTCTCATATTCTGTTTTGGGAAAGTTAATGGCTCTAATTTTACTGGAAGTGTTGTTATTGAATGTTGAGGACAGTGAGAGAAAAGAATTTTGTGAGCCATCTCTGGGAGAGATATGGGCCCGATATTCACATGAATCTGTGTCTACAACATGACCAACAAATGAAACACCACTTGCAGAGAGGAGACACTCTTTAAAGAAGTGGGAGACCACTTTCATACACAGCTTGGATTTCCCATCATATTTTCCAACCCACAGCAAACCACACAGTGTTGAGGGACTGAATGATATCCTGTAATACTGCGGACCAGTTATTTGTAACAAGTGGTCTCCATCTGCTCCTATACAAGTGGTTTTAAGGACTGAATTGAACATAGGCACAGAGAACTGAGGAGCAGGAGTGGGTCATTAGACACTTTGTCGTTGCTGATCTGAGTGTGGTCTCCGCAACACTTTTCTGTCTGTCCACAATTTTCCTCCATTCACATGTCTGTCAAATGTTGCAAAGCACAACTTTGAATAAATGCAAGCACCCAGACACAATACTAGGGAACTGCACAAAGCCAAAGTACACAGGCAGCACAATTCTGGAAGGCAGCAGGCATTTATCTATCCGTCTTGTTCCCATCCAATTAATTCTGCTGCAATTTTTCATTTTATATTTGTTCATGGAATGTGGGTGTTGTTGATAAGCCAACATTTATGGACCATGTCTAATTACGCTGCAAGTGGAGGTGTTGAGCTGCCTTCTTGAGCTG
The DNA here is from genome assembly GCF_037043375.1 of Chiloscyllium plagiosum. Taxonomy (NCBI): domain Eukaryota; kingdom Metazoa; phylum Chordata; class Chondrichthyes; order Orectolobiformes; family Hemiscylliidae; genus Chiloscyllium; species Chiloscyllium plagiosum. The sequence continues at coordinate 53,078,678 of NW_028270174.1, read as the reverse complement.
AAACCTCTGGGGAAGAGAATTCCCATTTGAACAGCCCGTGTGAATTTCTCATTGCTGCTCCAACAAATGTTGGAGGGTCACTGTGTTCTTTTCCAGCCCCACTTCTCCACTGGTTACAACAGGTCTGAAGAGTAACCTAGCTCATTCTCTTAAAAAACGTGAGACACAGAGTCACACATGTAAAGACACATACACAATCACACATGTCTGAAGAGGAAAAAGAATAGGAGAAGGTTTCCAGAGTTTCATAGTAGTTGAACTCATTTCAAATGGAAAAGAGATAATATGTACCAACTGAGACTCTGTCTCATACAAGCTGCTGGTATGAGACTTCTTCCTGGAACAGTTGGATTTGGCAGAATTTCCTTTCCTTCAATCAGTGGAGCGATTCCCATGAATCCTCAACAGGAATGCTCCAAATTTGGTAAAGATGGCTCAGGGATTTTTTAGAGAGAAAGTGAGGGCTGCAGATGCTGGCGATCAGAGCTAGAAATGTGTTGCTGGAGAAGCGCAGCAGGTCAGGCAGCATCCAAGGAACAGGAGCATCGACGTTTCGGCATAAGCCCTTCCTCAGGAATAAGGAAAGTGTGTTCAGCAGGCTAAGGTGAAAGGTAGGGAGGAGGGACTTGGGGGAGGGGCTTTGGAAATGCGATAGGTGGAGGGAGGTCAAGGTGAGGGTGATAGGCCGGAGTGGGGTGCGGGCGGAGAGGTCAGGAAGATGATTGTAGGTTAGGAAGGCGGTGCTGAGTTCGAGGGATTTGACTGAGAAAAGGTGGGGGTAGGGGAAATGAGGAAACTGGAGAAATCTGAGTTCATCCCTTGTGGTTGGAGGGTTCCCAGGCAGAAGATGAGGCGCTCTTCCTCCAACCGTCATGTTGCTATGGTCTGGCGATGGAGGAGTCCAATGACCTGCATGTCCTTGGTGGAGTGGGAGGGGGAGTTGAAGTGTTGGGCTACGGGGTGGTTGGGTTGGTTGTTCCGGGTGTCCCACAGGTGTTCTCTGAAACGTTCCGAAAGTAGGGGACCTGTCTCTCCAATATGGAGGAGGCCACATCAGGTGCAGCGGATGCAAAGGATGATGTGTGTGGAGGTGCAGGTACATTTGTGGCGGATATGGAAGTATCCCTTGGGGCCTTGGAGGGAAGTAAGGGGGGGAGGTGTGGGCGCAAGTTTTGCATTTCTTGCGGTTGCAGGGGAAGGTGCCTGGAGTGGAGGTTGGGTTGGTGGGGGGTGTGGACCTGACGAGGGAGTCACGGTGGGAGTGGTCTTTTCGGAACACTGATAGGGGAGGGGAGGGAAATATATCACTGATGGTGAGGTCCGTTTAGAGGTGGCGGAAATGACGACGGATGATACGTTGTACATGGAGGTTGGTGGGGTGGTAGGTGAGGACCAGGGGGGTCCTGGTGGCGGTTGGAGGGGCGGGTTATTTCGGGCGTGGTGTTGTGTGGTCAGAAGGACTAAATACTTACCGTGCTCTGAGGCAGCTATTGGACGATCGTGACATTAACACCTTGCATTTTATACGGCGCCTGCAAGCTATATAGAATGTTTGAACATTTCACTCAAATATCATGGAAACCCGAAGGCTAGAGGGTCAAGTGAATTTGAAAAATACAATATGACATTTAATGTGAGACAAACATTGGCTGTTAGTGATAGAAATACTGTAAAATCTGAAAAATACGTACATATCACTAAGTTACAAACACCAAAGAAGGGAAGGTGACTCATTGATGGTTTACGTAAGAAATCAATGATTGCATTAAATCTAAGGAAGCTGATTCAGAAGAATTCCAGATACTGTGCAAACCTGAACATTCTGAGAGATTTACTTTTCTGAAAATAATGACGAAGGAAGTGTTAAGGAAATTAAATAGAACATGAGCACAAACAGGAAACACAAAGACTGATCAAATCTACGATACATATACCAAAAAAAAAACAAACGTAAGTCCAAATGTGGAAATTTGTAAGGTATAGGAGAATTTTTTGTGGGGAACAAGGAATGACAGAGAAACTAACCAGCTACTTTGCATCTGTCTTCATGGAGAAATCGCCAGGAAATCTCCGTGTAAGGCAAGTGATCACATGGGACTTGTGGAACTAAAGACATAAAGTCAATTCATATCAGCAACAAGGTAGTACTTGAAAATTGAGCCAGATTGATCATTGCTAAGTCTGATGAGACAGATATTCTTCATATTAAAATGTCAGAAATAAGACAGCGTATTAATTGAACTGTCGGTGACTGTGTTTTATTTTCTTGCAGATCCTGCAAAGGCCATAGCCATTGTAGATAACTGAAAGGTAGAAACATGATCAATCTAAGTACATAGGGAAGAAAAGATAATGTGGAGGACTGCAGACCAATTAATTTGACATATGTATGGAAAGAGTTGGAATCCATTATTTAAGAAGTGATATTGGGTATTTAGAAATGAACAGCAACATTGCAGAGAACCACAATGCATTTCCGACAGAGAAATCATGCCTGACAAATTTCGGACTTATTTGAAGTTGTTTTTTGCAGCATAGACCACAGCCAACCAGTGGAAGTAGTGTATTTGGATTTTCAGAAGTCTGGGCGGGAAAGATTTCTGGCTGTAACAGCTGCTCCTTTTTTGAGGTATTTTAGGTATTGTAGGTGATTTCCTCGAATTCCAGAAGCAGCAATTACTGTTTTGTGTGCTCTTGCGTTGTTTTGGAACTTTGGGAAAAAAATAGTCAAAGCAACAGCAGTTTAAGAGGGAAAAGAAGGAAAAAGGAAGCACATGGTGAGGGGAAGAAACTGGTAGGACAGCGTACCTGCTCAGTTACTGCCTTTGCTGTTTGAATTCGTGTATTGCTGGATATCAAGGAAAATTAACAAACAGTGAAATTTATAACTGGTTTGGAGGAACTGTTTGGGCAAAATCCCCAGCCAGATAAGGGAACTGTTTCAACTGTGTCCTACAGAACGTCTGCAGCTGAGTAGAGTGGGTTCTTCCTTAATTATATATTTTTGAAATATGTCTCTTGATTAATCTTAAAATATAAGCCATAAATATTAATTTAAACTTGGGCAGTGTTTTGTAGGGGAATAAGACAGTTTTCTTTTTTTGGGGGTCTGTAGATTGTAAAGGAGCACAAATGGCCTTAGCAGAATCAGATGCGCTTCTTGTCAGATGTGGGAGATTAAAGAGGATTTATGGGTTTCTGCGGATTATATCTGCAATAAATGCTTTTGGTTGCGAATCCTATCAGATCGAATGGATCTGTTGGAGAGACAGTTAAAGACAATGAAGAATTTGTAACAGCAACAATATCTGATGGATGGCAGTTATAGGAAGGGGGGCAAGTCTCAGATACAGTTACATAGATTGGTTAACTCCAAGAAAGGAAAGAGAGTTAAGCAGCTAGTGCAGGAGTCTTCTGTGACTATCCCCATTTCAAACAAATATGCTGTTTTGGAAAATGTAGCGGGTGATGGATTCACAGGGGAATGTAGCACGAACAGGCAAGTTTCTGATAAGTTTCTAATGCAACAAGGGGTACGTCGGATTCCACGAGGTCAATTGTGTTAGGGGACTCCCTAGTCTGAGGTACAGACAGACGGTTCTATAGCAAGCAGAGAACATAAAACAGAATGGTGTGTTGTCTCAGAAAGGGTGCAGAATGTTCTCACGGGGGAGAGGGGCCAGCAAGACGTCATTGTCCAAATTGGAACCTGCGACATAGGAAGGGTAAAGTTTGAGATTCTAGATAGAGATTGAAGGGTGTTAGGCAGAAATTTTAAAAGGAGGTTCTCGAGAGTAGTAATATCTGGATTTCTCCCGGGGCTACGCGCTAGTGAGGGCAGGAATAGAGGGATAGAGCAGATGAATGCATGGCTGTGGAGCTGGTGTATGGGAGAAGTATTCACATTTTTGGATCACTGGAATCTCCTTTGGGGTAGAAGGAACCTGTATCAGAAGGATGCATTGCACCTAAATTGGAAGGGAATGAATATACTGGCAGGGAGATTTGCTCGAGCTGCTCGGGAGGATTTAAACTAGTAAGGGGGGGAGGGGGCAGGAAATCAAATAGGGAGGAAATAGATCAATCTGAGATTTGTACAATTGAGAACAGAAACGAGTCGAACAGTCAGGGCAGGCAGGGACAAGATAAGACTAATAAAGTAAACTGCATTTATTTCAATGCAAGGTGTCTAACAGGGAAGGCAGATGAACTCAGGGCATGGTTAGGAACATAGGACTGGGATATCATAGCAATTACAGAGACATGGCTCAGGGATGGGCAGGACTGGCAGCAAATGGTCCAGGATACAAATGCTACAGGAAAGATAGGAACGGAGGCAGGACAGAAGGAGGAGTGGCGTTTTTGATTCGGGATAGCATTACAGCTGTACTGGGGGAGGATATTCCTGGAAATACATCCAGGGAAGTTATTTGGGTAGAACTGAGAAATAAGAACGGGATGATCACCGTATTGGGATTGTATTATAGACCCCCTAATAGTCAGAGGGAAATTGAGAAACAAACTTGTAAGGAGATCTCAGCTATCTGTAAGAAAGTAGGGTGATTATGGTAGGAGATTTTAACTTTCCAAACATAGCCTGGGACTGCTATAGCGTTAAGGGTCTAGATAGAGAGGAATTTGTTCAGTGTGTACAAGAAAATGTTCTGATTCAATATGTGGATGAACCTAGTAGAGAAGGTGCAAAACTTAACCCACTCTGGTGAAATAAGGCAGAGCAGGTGACTGAGCTGTCAGTGGAGGTGCACTTTGGGGCCAGCTACCATAATTCTATTAGATTTAAATTAATAATGGAATCGGATAGACCAGATCTAAAAGTTGAAGTTCTAAATTGAAGAAAGGCGAATTTTGACGGTATTTGACAAGAACTTTCAAAACCTGATTGGGGGCAAATGTTCACAAGTCAACGGACGGCTGGAAAATGGGACGTTTTCAGAAGTGAGGTCACAAGAATCCAGAGAAAGCATATTCCTGTTAGGATGAAAGGAAAGGCTGTTAGGTATAGGGAATGCTGGCTAACTAAAGGGTTTGATTAATAAAAAGAAGGAAGCATATGTCAGGTGTAGACAGGATAGATCGAGTGAATCCTTAGAAGAGTATAAAGGCAGTAGAAGCATACTTAAGAGGGAAAACAGGAGGGCAAAAGGGGACATAAGATAGCTTTAGCATGTAGAATTAAGGAGAATCCAAAGGGTTTTTACAAATACATTAAGGACAAAATCATAACTAGGGAGAGAATGATGCCGCTCAAATTTCAGCAAGGCAGCCTTCGTGTGGAGCCACAGAATATGGGGGAAATAATAACGAGTATTTTGCATCAGTATTTACTGTGGAAATGGATAGAATGTCAGGAAATAGATGGTTATACGTTGAAAAATGTCCATATTATAGAGGATAAAGTACTGGATGTCTTGAAATGGGTGAAGGTGGATAAATCCCCAGGACCTGAACAGGTGTACCCAAAACTCTGTGGGAAGCTGGAGAAGAGATTGCTGAGCCATTTGTACCGTTGATAGTCACAGGAGAGGTGACAGAAGACTGGAATATGGAAAACGTGGTGCTACTGTTTAAGAAGGGTGGTACGGACAAGTCAGGGAACTATAGGCCAGTGAGCCTGACGTCGGTGATGGGCAAGTTGTTGAAGGGAATCCTGATGGACAACATGTACATGCATTTGGAAAGACAAGGACTGATTAGGGATAGTCAACATGGCTTTGTGCGTGGGAAATCATATCTCACAATATTGATTGAGGTTTTTGAAGAAGTAATGAAGAGGGCGGAACAGTAGATGTGATCCATATGGACTTCAGTAACATGTTCGACAAGATTCTCCATGGAAGACTAGTTTGCAAGTTTAGATCTCATGGAATACAGGTACAACTAGCCATTTGGATACAGAACTGGCTCAAAGATGGAAGACAGAGGGTGGAGGTGGAGGGTTGTTTTTCAGACTGGAGGCCTGTGACCAGTGGAGTCCCACAAGGATCAGAGCTGGGTCCTCTATTTTTTGTCATTGACATAAACGATTTCGATGCAAGTGTAAGAGGCATCGTTAGTAAGTTTGCAGATGACAACAAAATTGGAGGCGTAGTGGACAGCGAAGAAGTTTACTTCAGAGTACAACAAGATCCTGATCAGATGGGCCAATGTGCTGAGAAGTGGCAGATGGAGTTTAATTCAGATAAATGCAAGGTGCTGCATTTTGCGAAAGCATATTTTAGCAGGACTTATACATTTAATGGCAAGGTCCTGGGGAGTGTTGCTGAACAAAGAGACCTTGGAGTGCAGGTTCATGGCTCCTTGGATGTGGAGTCGCAAGTAGATAGGATAGTTAAGGCAGCGTTTGGTTTGCTTTTCTTTATTGGTTAGAGTATTGAGTATTGGAGTTGGGAGGTCATGTTGCAGCTGTACGGGACACTGGTTAGGCCACGGTTCGAATATTGCATGGAATTCTGGTCTCCTTCCTATCGGAAATATGTTGTGAAAATTCAAAGGGTTCAGGAAAGATTTACAAGGATGTTAACAGGGTTGGAGGATTTGAGGTATAGGGAGAGGCTGTACAGGCTGGGGCTGTTTTCCCTTGAGCGTTGGAGTCTGAGCGGTGACCTTATAGAGACGTACAAAATTATGAAGGGTATGGAGAGGATAAATGGATAAAGTCTTTTCCCTGGGGTCGAAGAGTCCAGAACTAAAGGGCATAGGTTTAGGGTGAGAGGAGGAAATTGTTGAGTGGCAGGGTGGCACAGTGTCTAGCAATGCTACTTCACAACGCCAGAGACTCGGGTTCAATTCCCGCCTCAGGCTGTGTGGACTGTCTGTGTGGAGTTTACACCTTCTCCCCATGTTTGCGTGGGTTTCCTCCCACAATCCAAAAATGTGCAGGTTAGCTGAATTGGCTATGCTAAATTGCCCGTAGTGTTAGGTTAAGGGGTAAATGTAGGGGAATGGGTCTGGGTGGCGGGTCGGTGTGAATTTGTTTCCACACTGTAAGTAATCTAAACGTAAAAGAGACCTAAGGGGCAACGTTTTCACACAGACGGTGGTATGTGTATGGAATGAGCTGCCAGAGGATGTGGTGGAGGCTTGTACAAGTGCAGCATTTAAAAGTAATTTGGATGGTTATATGAATAGGAAGGGTTTGGAGAGTATAGGCCGGGTGCAGGCAGGTGGGACTAGATTGGGTTGGGATATCTGCTAGACATGGACGGATTGGAATGCAGTGTCTGTTTCCATGCTGTACATCTCTATGCCTCTATAACTCACACAGTGAGTTCGTAAATCCAATTAGTGTGAATGGTACTTGGAGGAATACGTGCAATTGTAAAGTTAAAGTTAGGTTGGAGTTTGTTTAAGGGAATCGGAATATAGAGGTAAAGACATCATGAAGCAATTGCATAGAGTGTTGGTGAGAATGTACCTGAGATATTAAATGCACTGTTGGTGACTTAATCTAAGAAAGATTACACTGATCACAGAAGACGTGCAATGGACATTCTCCAGATTAATTCCTGAGATGACAAGATTTTCTGATGGGGAGATTTGTCTTGCGACCTCTCCAGTATCAAAGCATGAGAGGTGATCACAGTGAAATTTCAAAAATCTATGATACATGCGATGAAGTGGAAATAAATAGGATGTTTCTCTAGCTGTCTACTCTATATTTAAGGAAATTAATGACAGAATAAGGTATATGCGATTTAAGACCATAATAAGGAGGAAATTCTTCCCTCGGAGGAGCATGGAAGCCTGTTGGCACGGCAAGATTAAGGAGAATCCCCAGATATTCTTCACGTGTATCAAGTGGAACAGAACAACCAGGGAACATGTAGGGCCTATTAGTGACTTGTCAAGTTGCATCCAAACTCAACTTCATGTTTGTGTGACCGGAGCCCAATTTCCCCTGGTGTACCGCAGAGATCAGTGCGGTGTCCCTTATTATTTGTAGTATTCATAAGTAATGTGAATGTGAAGTGGGTAGGGGGTGAGTGATAAGTAAGTTTGTGTTTGACACAAAGATTGGCCGTGTGGTTGGCAGTGAGGACAAAGGTCTTATGTTACAGGAAGATACAGATGGAATGGTCAGATAGTCAGATCAATGGCAAATGGAATGTAACCCTGATAAATATGAAGTGATGCACTTTGGAAGAAGGAACCAGACAGGGGTGTACTCAAAGAATGGCATTACACTAGGAAGCTCAGAGCATATCCTTCAATGTGACTGGATATGATAATTGATGAGTTCAGCTTGACTGTAGATAAAGCCTTTATTCATTGACCCAAAGATTATACGAGTTTCATATAGCACTTTGGTAAGGACAAATGAAATATTGTGTGCACATTATTCTGGGAGCCACATTACAGGAAGGATGTGATTGCACTGGATGAGGTGCAGAAGAGATTAACCAAGATGTTCCCTGGGGTGGAACATATGAGCTGTGGAGAGAGGCTGGGTAAGCTCGAGTTATTTATTTTGGAGCAGAGGAAGTTGAGTGGGTAAGTAATTCAGGTTTAAGATTACAAGGGGCGTGGGCAGGGTGAATAGACAACAGCTGTTCTTTTTAGTCAAAGTGTCAGCTTCCTTACAGTTCTGAAACCAGGGAATAGAGAATGGAGAACAGAGAAACATGACACAGCTACTTCACTTCTTTCTTCACAGAAAAATACATAAACAAAGCTTTCCCAGCAATAGGAGAAAACCTGAGTCTGATGAGAAAATTATATGGATTGAAATTAGTAAATAAACTAATTTGGAGAAATTATTGGAACTAAAAATAATGGGCATAGAAAAAAATCAACACACATTGATGAAATGGGAAACATATTTGAGAAGCTGACTGGTAGATTAATTACAGAAAACAAAAATAGAGGCACTGAACTTGGATTTTCAGCAAGAATTTTAATAGAGTCCCAAACCTTGGGTGCAAAGTAAAAGAACATGGGATGGGGGTAATTAGATTACTTACAGTGTGGAAACAGGCCCTTCGGCCCAACAAGTCACACCGACCCCTTCACTTAACACTAAGGGAAATGTAGCACGGCCAGTTCGCCGAACCTGCATATTTTTGGATTGTGGGAGGAAACCAGAGCACCCGGAGGAAACCCACGCAGACACAGGGAGAATGCGCAAACTCCACACAGTCAGTCGCCTGAGGCGGGAATTGGACCCGGGTCTCTGGCGCTGTGAGGTAGCAGTGCTAACCACTGTGTCACCAGCCCGCCCATGGCGTCAAAATGGGAGTGTTGACAGGAAACAATGGATGGTTTTCAGTTTGGAAGGCTCATGAGGCATTGCAATGATTGGTGATGGGGCGTCAGGCATTCACAATACATCTCAAACATTTCGTTGAGGGAATCAAATGCAAAGTTTCCAAGTCTGCTGTCGGAACTTGGACTTTGAAAAGTGAGGAGGATGTGAAAAAAACTTCAAGGTGATTGAAACAAATGGAGTGAATGAGTAAATATGTGGCAGAGGAAGAGCAGTGTGGATGGATGTGATGTTGTCTACTCTTTGGGAAACACTAAAATACCAGCCAACCATTGGAAAAGGGAGAGGTTGAGAAATTTTGATCTATGAAGGGAACTGCACTTTTCGTTTGTTATTGTTTGGACAGACCTCTGAGTTCCATGCAGGGCAGTGAGTTCTGAAGACAGAAGCCAATACAGGGAATACATTGACACACAGACCAGTTTACGCAGATCCACCAAATGGGGAGTTGTAACATTGAAAAGGATCTGGGATCTCCCTGTACACCAGTCATTGAAAGCAATATTGCAGGAGCAGAAAGCAGTCAGGAAGATAAATGGGGTGTTGACCCTCATTTCAGGGAGACTTGAGTCCAGGAGTAAGGGTGTCTCAGTGCAGCTGTACAGGCCCTTGGTGAGACCTCAACTCAAACATTGTGCAGTATTGTGTGCAGTTTTGGTCTCTGTACCTAATAAAGGACAAACCTGATATTCAGGGAGTGCAGCGAAGGATGAACAGACTGATCTCTGGGATGACAGACTTTTTGTGGAGCACGGTATGGAGCGACTGAGCCTGTATTCCATGGGGTTTAGGAAAATGAGTAGAGATCTCAATGAGATATATAAAACACTGACAGTGTTTTATAGATTGGAAGCAGTGATGATAATTCTCTTGGCTGGGACATCTAAACCAAGGGGCCACCAGTATTAGGTAGAGACAGGTCACATTGCATTTAGGTAAGAATAAATGTCTGCACTCAGAAGACTGGTGAACCTGGGAATTCTGTCTGACATAAGGCTGTGAAAGACAAGGCACTAAAGACTAATAAGGATATCCAGACACCGAACGGATGGGGAGAGAGCGGGAGTATGGTGTAGAAATAAAGGGTCAGCCATCATTATATTGAATTGGATAGCAAACTCGACAGACCAAGTGGACTACCACAGTTCCTATTTTATAGCTTCACAAGGTTAATCATATTAAGGGATGTGTACAGTGTGTGGGGAAAGTGCATTGAGGAGATGTTCAGACATTAACGAGGATGGGGCAGGCACAATGTGCTGTGTGGCCTACTCCATTCCCGATGTTTCTGCGCGGTCTGTGGAAAAGCTCTGTAAATGTTGTCACAAGTTCACAGATGTTAGGAAGGAGGACTCTACAGGGTCAACAGGACTGTGTTTCCCGTTCAATTTTCCATACTGAGGCTGGGGTAGAATGTTCTGTCCGGTTTTATCCTTTAAGACATCGAAGCAGTTTGATACAATAGAGTGTCTTGCTTTGCCTTTTCAGAGACCATTCAATAGTTTATCACATGTCTGTGTGTCTGGAGTCGCTTTTAGGCCAGACCAGGAAAGCATGGGAGATTCACTTCCTGAAAGTACATTGGAAAAGCAAATTAGTGTTTACAATCGACATTGATTTCAAGCTCACTATTACTGACACCAGATTTGAGATCTCGATATTTTATTAATTGTTTTAACTTCCACCGGCTGCCAGAACATTAGCCTGGTCTGGATTATTAATCCTGTGACTTTTCCAAAACAGCACCATGTCCACATGGGGACCTATCGTAAACCACACTGAGCAAGTTATGTCTGTGCTGCTTGACAGCGCTGTCAAAACGAACTCCCAAATTGACTATCGTGATGGGACTGAGGGGGTTGTAATTGGTCAGACTGCAATTATTCCCAGCTTAGGAACTGGACATAGCTGAGTAATTTTCCACATTGGCAGGGAAATGTCACAATTGGAGCTGGAATGAAACAGCTTTCCCGGGAACACGGCTTGTTGTGCAGCACACATCTTCAGTCCTATTGCAGGAATAGTGTCAGGGCCCACTGCCATTGGCGTATCTACTGTGTTCAGCTGTTTCTTCATGTCACGTGCAGCGAATTGAATTGGTTGAATACTGGCATCTGAGATTCTGTTGGCATCACGATGACGGTGAGGTTGAATCATCAACTCAACACCCCTGGCTAGGATGGTACAGATGCTATTTCCTTGTTTTTTACACTGATGTGCAGAGCTGATCCATTGATAGAATGGGAATAACTGTGCAGCCCTCTCCACCATTTAGTTGTTTAATCGTCTATCACGATTTTCGGCCGGATGTGGCAGGCTGCAGAGTTTTCATTTGGGTGTATTGATCTTGTGACAATTTCTCTCTCTCGATCATATGATTTGGATTCATTTGATTTGATAGGATTCATTGTCACATGTATCTAAGTAGAGTGATACTCTTTGCTTATACACAGTTCTGGCAGATCATAGTGAGAGTTGGAGCTGCGTTTTTTTTAGACACATGTAGTGGTCGAAATTTAAAAGTCTACTTCAGCAGTCTGCTTTTGAAGCGCCACAAAAAAGCCAGAAATTAAAATAGATTGCTTCAGCATTAGTGAAAAAAGGGCCTTTCAGAAGGAAATAATTCCAAGGCAAAAGAAAGGATAATCTGATTCGCAAGATTCTGAAACAAGCCAATATAGTGATAAAGAAGGTTATTTTTTTTTAAATGATGATTTGAACACAGATGAAATAATGAAATTGTAGCACAAAAACTTTGAAGAATCACTACAAAAGGTAACTTAGTCTGATCTCAGTAAGGATTGTTTTCATCCACAAAAGCAGCAACTCAAGTTATCTTTCAGAAGCTCGCTGCGCCTTTGAAACTATTTACAATAGCAATAGGTTCTTGTTAAATATTTGGTAAATAATCATGGACACAGATTTCAACGTAATTATAAAACCTTAAAGAGATGCCTGGCATCTCTTGTCTAATTCGCTAAGAAAAAGGTTAACAGTAGAAATAATAATAATAATAATAATATTGCAAATTTTGTATCAGAATCAACTTTTTAATGTAAAATGTGATCACAAAATTTGATAAAAGATAGCCTGCCCAATGGAGAATAGAATTCATGCAATCCTTCAAAACAAACAATGAGGAGCATGACTAAGAAGAGCACAGCCACTAACTTTGGAATGCCTTATAGGAAGATCCCAAGAACTAGAGATAACAAAAATCGTTAAACATCTCAAACAAATAAGCACCTCGAGCTATCAATGCGAGTGTCCATCATTGATCAGTTGTTTTACAAGATTGGTTCTGCAGAAGGGGAGTGGAGGGGACACTGACAAAGTTGTGTACGATCATTGCAACACAGAACATATAAAAATACTGTCTTTTTACTGTAAAATCGAAGTGTGTCATTGATTTGCCTTCTGATCTCAGCTAAAGATTAAGGAAACGATTGTCTTCTCATGTCAAAGCCAGATTCGAGGAAGATCCTTTGGTATTCTCCCAGCATTAACCAGGTTTTGCATGAATTAAAGTCCATTCCGTGCCTGTTCCCTGTCTGCCTCCAGAGTCGTTGTCCCTAGCTGGGGAATCTCGCTCCTACAATGAGCAAGGACATACAGATCATAGGGTAAAGGAAAAACTTAGACTGAGACATATAGGCTACACCAGAAAGGGCATGCAATAGGCAACAACAATGTGAGCAAGATCAGCATAATTTGAAGTTATAGAGTCCATTCCTCAGTTTAATAATGGCTGGGAAGATGCTGTTCATGAGCCGCTGGTTGTGTGTTCAAGCTTCTGTATTGTCTGCATGATGGAAGAGATTGTAGGAGATCCAGGGTTCGATGGGTCTTTGCTCATGCTGTCAGCCTTTCCGTGGCAGCGAGCTGTGTAAATGGAGACAATGGATGGGACGTTGGTTTCCGTGATGGCATGAGCTGTGCACACAACCTGCTGTCATTTCTCTTACTGTCCTGGACAGGGCTGTGGCCACACCAGGTCATTATGCACACAGATAGTGTGCTGTCAGTGGTGCATTTGTAGACATTGGTGAGGGCCCTTGTGGACATGTCAAATGTCCTGAGGTACCAGAGAAAGAAGAGGTATTGTTGTGCCATCTGGACTATCACATCCAAATGGGAAGTCGGTTCTCGTCACTCCAAGCAACTTAATGTTGTCCACTCTTTCAACTTCAATTCCATTGATGCGGATGGGGGCATGTTCTCCTCCTTTCTTTCTGAAGTCATTGATCAGTTGGTTAGTTCTGCCGACGTTGAAAGAGGGGTTTGTTTCAGTGCAGCACATCACCAAGTCCTCTATTTCCGTTATATATTTTGACTTGCCATCATTACATCACTGTCCTACTAATATAGTGTCATCAGTGTACATGTAGATGGCATTCATTCAAAATTTGGCAAGACAATCGTGGGTGTACATGGGGTATAGTAGGGGGCTGAGGACACATCCTTTGGGATTTCAGTGTTGAATGTTATCATGGAAGACATACACTTACCTATTTTAACTGATTGTGCACTGTAGGTCAGAAAGCTGAGGATCCAATTTCAGATGGCGGAGCCGAGACTAAGGTCAGGAACTTTGTGATCAGTCTGAAGGGAATAATGGTGTTGAAGGTGAACATATAGTCAATGAGCAGGAATCTGACGTGGGTGTCCTTGTTGTCCAGATGTTCCAGGGATGTGACACCCGCTATGGACCCATTCCACTGGTAGGAAAATTGTAGGGGATTGAGGCAGGCTGGGAGACTGGAACTGATGTGGGCCATGACGAGACTCTCGAAGCACTTCATGCCGCCCCTCAGTCTCCTGCACTCTAAAGAGAAATGTCCCAGTTTATCCAACCTCTCCCTATGACTCATACCCTTGAGTCCTGGCAACATCCTTGTAAAGTTGCAGTTTAATACCATCCTTCCTTTAGCAAGGTGACCAAAACTGAACAATATGTTGATCTTCGAAATATTTGCAACTGTATGTTTTACTCTGCTGTCAATTATTATGCTCCTGTGATATTATTTTATTATTTGTGTTATTCTGAAATCTTATTATTCATTAAATCACGGGTGAACGTCCTCCTGACTGCTTGAATTTGAATCAATCTATTTTGTTTGGGCAGATATTTTGAGGCCGCTGCATATCAGAGAACAGGAAGAGATAATGGATGTTTGTGCAGTGTGTATCCTTTACTGGACCAGCTTGTCTCTACAAGCACCTAAAGCTTTTATTGTGGGTCAGAGTACCTCAGAATTGTTACATCACAGATGGAAGCTATTCAGCTCATTGTAGGTGCATAAACATAGAACATTACAGCTCAGTACCTGCAACATCCTTCAGCACTGCCTACAGGTCCACCGACCTTACTGCAAACCGTATATTTACTAACTCATCCTTCCATTCCCTCATTAAGGTCATTTTCAAAAAGACAAACAACAGTCGCCCCAAAACAACCTTTTGCAGTATACCATTAGCGACTGAACTCGAGGATGAACACTCCCCATTAACTAACCCCCCCACCCGTCTTCTTTCAGCTAGCCAATTTCTGATCCAAACCGCTAAGTCACCCTCAATTCCACGTCTCCGTATTTTCTGGGAGAAAGTAAGGATTACAGATGTTTGAAGTCGAAAGTGTGGTGCTGGAAAAGCATAGCAGGTCAGGCAGAATCCGAGGAGCTAGGAGAAAGTGAAGATTTCAGATGCTGGAGACCAGAACACTGATTCCTGATGAAGGGCTGACAAATGAAACATCGACTTCCCTACTCCTTGGACGCTGCCTCATCTGTTCTGCTTTTCCAACACGACACTCTCCATATTTTCTGCAATAACCTAACATGGGGGACTTTTCAAATGTTTTACTGAAATCCTTATCACCCACTTTACCCTCATCCACCAGTTTGGTCACTTTCTCAATGAGGAGAAAGTGAGGACTGCAGATGCTGGCGATCAGAGCTGAAAATGTGTTGCTGGAAAAGTGCAGCAGGTCAGGCAGCATCCAGGGAACAGGAGAATCGACGTTTCGGGCATCCTGAAGAAGGGCTTATGCCCGAAACGTCGATTCTCCTGTTCCCTGGATGCTGCCTGACCTGCTGTGCTTTTCCAGCAACACATTTTCAGCACTTTCTCAATGAACTCAGTAAGATTTGTGAAGCATGGCGTACCCTTCACAAAACCTTGCTGATTATTCCAAATCAAATGATTCCTTTCTAGATGACAATAAATCCTATCTCTTACAATCCTTTCCAACACTTTTGCCATAACCAAAGTAATCCTGATATTAATTACCTGGGTTGTGTCTTCTCCATTTCTTGAAAAAAAGGGACAACATTTGCTATCGTCTAGTCTCCTGGCACTATTCCTGTAGATAATGGCGATATAAACATTCTAACTATTGGTTGTGTAACCTCCTCCCTAACTTCTTAGAGAACCCTAGGATTAATCTCATCTGGCAAAGGGGGCTTATGTATTTTCACACTCTCTAGCATTGCTAAGATTCTTACGAGCCTCAATCCCATCTAGTCTAATAGCCTGTACTCCTTATAGGCCTCGACAGCATTGTCTTTCCATTGTGAATACTGATTCAAATATTTATTTAGTGCCTGTCCTATCTCCTTGGACCACACACACAACTTCACACTACTGTCCTTGATTGGCCCTAATCTTAATTTGGTCATTCTTTTATTTGTGAAATACTGACACAAAGCTTGAGGGTTTTCCTGGATCCTACTTGCCAAGTCCATCCAGGACAACTTGTAACTTTCAAGCATCCGAACTGAGCCTTCACGTTTCATCTTTACATAAGCCTCCTTCTTCCTCTTGACAAGAGATTCAACTTCTTCAGTAAACCACAGCACAATGACTCGACTACTTCCTTCTTTCCTGACATGCATTAACTTATCAAAGACACAGAGTAATTGTTGTTTGAAAAAGCTCCACATTTAAATTGCACCCATCCCCTGCAGTTTCCTTCCCCATCCTACATATCCTAAAATCTTTCCTAATCGCATCATAACTGCCTTTCCCCCAGCTATAACACTTGCCCTGCGATATACACCAGTCCCTTTCCATCGCTAAATTAAACATAACTGAATTGTGGTCATTATCAGTCAAGTGTTCACCTACCTCCAAATCTAATACCTGGTCTGGTTCATTACCCAGTACCAAATCCAATTTGGCCTTGTACCTTGTTGGCCTATGTACATACTGTGTCAGGAAACCATTCTGCACACATTGGACTAAAACTGACGCATATAAAGTAATTGAGCTGCAGTGTTTCCAGTCAATATTTGGAAAGGTAAAGTCCTCCATAACAACTACTCTGTTATTTTTGCTCCTATCCAATATTATCTTTTTCATCCTTACTCTACATCTCTGGAACTTTTCAGACAGAAATATAGAACTGTCAACAGGGTGACCTCTCCATTTTTGTTTCTAACCTCTTCCCATACTACCTCAGTAGACGGGTCCTTATCAAACATCCTTTCTGCCAACGAAATATTGTCTTTGATTAACAATGCCACCCACCCCCCGCCACATTTAGTACTTTCCCTATTCTTAATGAAGCATCTAAACCCCGGACCTTTATCTCGTGCCATACCCTGTGAGCACTGTGTGGATACTGGCCATGGTCCCAGAGCATTTATCTTCAATAATATCACAGAGCTGAGTTGCTGACAGTTAAACAGAGTCCAAAAGGCCAAGGGATTTTTTTTTTTACAGTGAGAGGGTGGTTTAATTTAAACAGACTGGGTGAACAGCAGCAGGAACTGAGAATCGTGTTCAATACTGAGACACTGCGCCAAAGAATCTCAATGAGGTGGATCACTGACAGAGGGGAAATCAGCATTCAGCTGTGGGCCATATAATGATTGAGAAAGATTGCACACCACTTCCGTGGTTTTGTAATACACATTTCAATTTATGTAGCTCAATAACATGAGTGTATCTTATTTCTCTGTACTTCCCATAGTTTAGTACGGACAGAAAATCATTTTGTCTCCGTATTTTGTGTTCAATAAACAGATGTTACTTCTCATTCCTCACTTTAGATGTATCCTTGAATCTGTTCTTCATATGTGTTATAAAGAGTAACATTCCAGTACTGATGACTGAGGAATATTATTGTCCCTCCCTCCTGTCCGAACTGCAATGTCCCCCAATTCTCTCTATTTTTTTTGTCTCCTCCACAATGCCATAATTGAAGTCCAGTAAATGACATTTCATCACAGTTCACTAACATTGATAACATGGCCTCATCTGCCGCTCTCTGATCCTGGAATAACAATCTGAATTGCATTTGTCACGTTCAATTCTCTGTTAACATATCCATGCCATTTGTCTGTTATAACCCCACATTTCTCAGACACACATTCCCCTCAGATCATGAACTATAAAAATTATCTCAATGTTTTATTGAAATTATGATGCTTGATCAATAGTTCCAGGGTATATGTTTCCATTTATAAACAGAGAAGCATGTTTACGTTCTAATAAACTTATGGCATTACTCCTGCATCCAAGGTAGATTGATGGTTACACTCAATTGATCTACCAGCCTCATGATTTGTTCCCATCAGTCACCCACACAAATCCCATCCAGAATGCAAAAGTTTGAATCATTGTTTTGAAGTTTAATAAAACAATATTGAATTGAAAGGCGTTGGCTGGAGTTATTTGTTCAGTGACTGTGATTGATGTCAGTCTCCGTGGATCGTAAATATGTCACTGGAGGGTTTGCCTCTTCTATTAATTAAGGACTCGGTTCAATGTGTTATCCCAGTATGGGCGGGAGCATCAGCGACTGGACTAACAGGAATCTGCAGCTCGAGAGACAGGGGGAGGAGAGATCAGAATCTGAGAAATTTAGACTGGAATGTTCCAATAATGGATCAGAATCTGAGGACATTATACTGGAATATTACGACAGACAGGAGTTTATCCTGGGGTCTTTACTACATTTCTCAGCCTTGGATATCATTAGCATTACGGATCCAAGGTATCCTTTGGATTATTCAAGGTGGTTACTATCCCTTCCTCGCTATAGTTGGTGTTCCTGGTAAGTCATTCCATCTGACCATTAAACTGAGTTGAACTGAATTGTTGTTCACATTCAAATTTTAGAATTTGGAAGTCATCGTTTTCAGATACAGTCAAAAATGTTATTCCTTACAATTTATAACTAGCAAATTACTATTCAGAACTTATTCAACAATATGCGAGGAGAAACCAGACTGTTCTTAAACTCAATGATCTTTTTTCTCCATTCAGATTTACATTTCTACGTATTCTCCCCACTCACCAATCCTGCCCAAGATCACTATCAGGATATTTCAGTCTCCTTCTCAGCCTCAGTGCAACTGCTGAATAATTCATCATTTGTGTCTTTGGTAAATCCAGATATAACCGCTTCAAGTCTCTTCTAATTTTGCTTACGTCACAAAATATCTGCACTTGAGATGGGTAATTTGTCCTCTCCACAGAATCTGTCAGATGGACAGACAGTGCATGGTGGTCAAGTCATTGACTCATAATCAAGCAGCACAGAATAATAATCTTTTGGTGTCTCATGAAGGAAGTTGATGGAATGCAAATGAATTCATCACCACTTGTTTTAACAAAGCCTATCTGTTTGCCTCATGTCCTGTAGAGAAGTCGATAGGTCATCTTTCCCTGGTAAGGTATCTGTGTGCCTGCAAACCCACTGCAGTGTGTTTTAGTCTGTACTGTCCAGTGGAACAGCTGAACTAGGTACTCAGTTCAGGATCAGCACAACATACTGGTCTGACCAGGGCTGCACATATCCGGTGAGGGCAGCACAAAAGAAAATATCGCTCCCTTCATCTGCCTGATTTCCATGTTCCTGCAAGTCATTTCCATTCAGGTAGGTGACCATTTCCTGTTTTGAATGAATTCTTTCTCTTTGAGTCTCCCTCTGAGAGAGATATTCATCTCCATCGGCACCTCTGGTGATGACTTTATTGATGCTGATGTACATATGTATGGAACTTCTAAATTTCACATCATTGGCAGTGTAGAGAGAAGTAATGGCTTTTTACAGGACAGGAAACAAGTTGAGACAGCTAAGTAAGGGAACAAAATTATTGCGATCAACCCTGAGAGTGTAGTTGAGATAGTATTTGGAGTATTGTGTGCAGATTTTCTCTCTTTTATAAGGAATAATCTTCTTGGCAGAAAGAGTGTAAAGGAGTTTCACCAGACTCATTGTTGGGATGATTGTACCATCGGGAGTGCATGAGGATTAATCTGTAGCGCTTTGAGGGAATAGGAGGTGATTGCATTGAACCTTAAGGGGATGGATAGTCACTCATTATATTCCAAACAGAAAGTGATACGGTGATAAATTCCATGGCTTGTTTATCACTAAGTTTACATGATTGCCGATAGTTTAAAAGCCTCTGGGAACGTCCCTCCCACCCCACGCCACTCCCCATTTCGATTGAGAGAGATAGACGGGGTCAGTCTTTGACTAACCTCTCCCCACATTATGAGCGTCGTGTAATCCATAATCCCGACAGGAGGTTCAATACCTTCATGCTAAAACAGTTAACAACTCCCATCAGCTTCTGACCTCCATGGAGAACATGGGTCTGTCTTCAGAGATAGAAGATGCCTCTTTGAGACTTGGTACAAAACATTTGGCTTCCTTCCTCACTGCCAGCGAAACATATTAAAGTATCATGTGTTGCACAGACAATGGAGCCACGAGGAACATTGTGGAGCCGTCTATGAGTGTATCCTCTGCTCCATTGTTTTTTTTAGGTTGGAGCATCAATGACACCCACATGTTCCTGTATAAATGTCTTTAGGGGCTGAATGGCCACCCCCTGCTTCCATAGAACAGTATCAAGGGTCTGATTGGGCTCTGTCTGTTCCTGTTTAACAGCTCAATGTACTGACCAGTGCCCTCCTCTTTCTGGGGACCAGGCAGCACGATTGAATGGACTGTCCCTCTTCTTCTTCAGTCGTTTCGATGGGCTGAATGGCTACCATATATCCATGTAACCATCTTGAGGTGCTGAATGAGCTCCTCTTTTAACTGTGGAAATGTGCGGTGTCTGGCCGTGCTGTTATATGAATGTTACCGACACTTTAACAGCACAAACCTGACTGCTCCAGGTCTTGCTGCACATGGACACAGAGACTGGTTCAGGAGCTGAGGAGGGACAAAATGTTCTGAACATTGTGTGATCTTCAGTGATCACCCGCTTCTGATCTTATGATGGATGGGGGGAGAGTGGTGCGAGGGGTGTGGGTGCGTAGACGTTGACGAAGGAGCTGAAGATATTGCTGCTGAGGAAGTGAACTAGAGGATCTCCTGAATGGATGTCCTGGGACTGAGAAGATTGCCAGCCACCGCCCACAAACATCTTCCTTTGTGCTCTGAAAGACCGCAACCAGTAAGGAGGGAACACCTGATTCCCATTAAACTCAAATAAGTAGATGGTCCAGTTGACACCCTCAGTCAAATACTGCCTTGATGTCAAGGCCATTCACTCTTTCCTGTTCATCTCTTGTTCATATCAATAGGTGTCGGTGTCTGTGTGGGAAGTCGTTTTCCTCTCACAGAGGGAAATCAATGTCAGGAATTATCTGGGCTAATGAGTTAAGGGATCTAAATCACTGAAAGTATTTAAAGAGGAGGTAGATGTACTTTTGACCTGTCAGAGAACTCGCGGGTGTGATGGATTGAGTATTGAAGAGGAGTTAATGCTAACAGTAGATCAGCCATGATCATATACAATGGCTTGGCCGTCCGAATTACCTGATCATGTTCATATTTTCTGTAATTGCAAAGTTAAAGTTTGTAATGTTCTTTGACGTTCTGTTATTGAATGTTGCAATTAGAGAGAGCAAAGCACTTTTGAGTAAACTCTGGGTGAGGTATGGGGCTTTATTCATAATGGATCTTGATCTAGACCATGACCAACAAATGAAGTACAAGTTGCAGAGAGGAGGCACTTTGTGAGGAGACCAGAGGCATCTTTCGAAGCCAGACTGGATTTCCAAATAACATTTTTCAACACTTACCAAACAGTGTGTAACAGTCTCTAGGGGTTGAATGAGATCCTGTGTTACTGTCGACCAGGTATTTGGAGCAAGTGACCTCCATCTGCTGTTGTGCAGGAGATGTGAGGGACTGAATGCAACATAGTAACATGGGATTCTGGATCAAGAGTGGGTCATCAGGCACTGTGTCACTGCTCCACCACGCACTATGATCAGATGATGGTCTCAGCAGCACTTTTCTGTCTGCGTACCATTTTCTTACACTCATTTATCTGTCAAATGTTTACCATACACAATTTTGAGTAAATGGAAATATCCAGTCATCACAAACTTTAACAGCCCTTTGAGAATCTCTTGAACGTATCCTGACCAATGTTCGAGGTCACTGATGTCTTTTCCCATGCCTGTACTGGTGAGAGCAAATTTTAAATGCAACCAGTTGAGTGCTGTGGCCAATGAAATAGGCATCAGGCTGGGTAATTTTCTAGAAAAATGTGAGACACAGAAAGTTGAACTCTGAACGAATGGTAAAATGATCGAGTGCTCCAAATGTTTCTCTGCCTTTGAAGTTATTCTGCTCACACAAATGTGTGGGAATGCGCATTTCATCCCGGAACAGTTGGATTTGGCTGAACTCCCTTTGCTTCGGGCAGTGGAGAGATTCCTATGAATCCTCATCAGGAATCCTCCACAAATGGTAAGGATGACTCAGGGATTTTCTGCTCTTACATCTTGTTTTCAGGCAGAACACAGTAAGAGAGAGAGAGAGAGAGAGACCAGTTGGCTGCTGATTCTGAGGCAAGTAATATTTTTCTCCCTCTCTGTGTCGAAAAATACTGTAATGTCAACTGAACACCAAACTGGACCATGTGCGATCTACATGAACATTCTCTGGAATGGATGATAATAGACAGTATGCTGTATGCAGGTTGCATCATTGCTGTTGTGCACAGTGCCTTTCATTAGCAAAAAAAAAGTGCCCGCTTTATAATTTAATGACATTTTTATATGTGTCTGCGTAAGTTTTATAAATGGGTTGATATCTTAATAATATTTGCGTTTATATCAACAAATCACATTCATTAAAAATTCTCTAACTTTAGTCTCCTTAAGAAGAGAAATATGTATCCAGCTGAAACACTTTTCTGAAAATCGTGCTTCCATAAGATTTCTCATCTAAGACTTTAGCAGATAATCCCCAATAACAAAAGCCCTTCATTTCAGGATTGAGTAAAGGGAAGCATCTTTGAACACCTTCGAAGGGAATTACATCCTTTTTTTTAGTTTAGAGGATCAAAACTGCACCCAGTGTATCTGGTGTGGTCTCAGAAATGCCCTGTACAGATGCCGTAAAACATTCCTGATTAAACCTAATACCCGTTTCTACAAACAGCATCATTCCACTTACCTTCCAAATCACTTGTTACATCTGCGACAGGCTTCATATGATTCATGTGCCAGGAATATGAAAAACACCTGCATTACAGAGTTCTGCGATCTCTCTCCATTTAAATTGTTTCCTGCTGTTCTATCTTTCCTACCACAATAGACAACTCACGTTATATTGTTTCTGCTGAAGGTTTGCTCATGAACCTTCCCTGTCTATATCGCAATGCAGATTCTCTACCTCCATTTGAAGATATGTTGAATGATCATCTTGGTGTACAAGGCAATTCAGCTTTGATCCATTCAGACCCTTCATCCAGATATTTGACATAGAATATTGATCATTGATGACCCCGCAGTGATCTCTGATTCAAAACTAGTTGCAGTTTTGTAAAAATATGCATTTATCTCTACTGCGACAGCAACCCAGTTCCTCTGCAGCAGTTCAGGCGGGTTGAATGGCCTCCTCCTGGGCTGCGTAATGTACTCAATGAGCTGAATTGCTTCTTTCTATGCTCCTGTGTAACTCCTTCGAGGGGCAGAATGGTCTCCTCCCAAATCATTGTAATGATCCTGTGTCGCTGAATGGGATGGTCCCCTACCCTGTAACAAACTCGAATGAGGAAACAGCATTTAGGGTAGGGGCAACAGTATATCTCTGTAACAGCATCGAGGGCTGGATTGAAGGAATTGGATAGGGGTGGCAGATGACCATTCGGCTGCACCATTCAGAATGCTTATGGCTGATCCGATTGTGTCTGACCATCCGACTCCTGTCTGTCACCAATAAACATTGACTATTTTTTCCAGCAAAGATCAGTCGAGCTCAGCCTTGAATATCTTCAGTAACCAAGTCTTCATTGCTCCCTGAGGATGAAGATACCACAGGTAGCACAAAATTAAAGGGAAAGGGACATCCTTATTTCATTATGGGACCAATTATTTTAAAACTGTGTTAACCTATTATCAACTCACTGCCCCTTTTCGGATGTAAGGATACAATAACTAGGAATAGACAGAAACCATTCCGCCCTCCATCTCTGTCCCACATTACCACTGTCTCTTTCCAGTCAAATATGTATCAAACCCAGCCTCTGCTGTTGTCTCAGGAAGAGAATACCTTATAGCATAACACCACACAAGCATTAAACAAAGGAACAGAATTAGGCCATTTGGCCAATCAAGTCTGACATGCCCATTACTGAGTTTAGATTAGATTAGATTAGATTAGATTAGATGCCATTCAATCATTTCTTATAAGTTCCTCAAAATCGCTCCCCTTCTTTCTCCCTAGAATCCTCGATCTTCTCATAAATCAAAAACGTATTTATTTGTGTCTTAATGACACTAGTGTCTGTGTCTTTGTGTGTATGTATGTGTGTGTGTGTGGGTATTTTTTAGACGACGTCTGTCCGTCTGTGTATCAGCCTGTGTGTTTCTATCTGTGTTTCTGTCTATTTGTGTGTGACTGTATATGTCTCTGTATGCTTCTATGTGTGTGTATGCCTATCTCCTTGTATGCATTGTGCATGTTAGTATATTGTGGTGTTTACCAATACTTCTGTGTATTTCAATGCCTGCATCTCTGTGCAATGGGATATCTGTTCTTTTGCGAGTGAGAGAGATGAGTTTGGAACTGACAGTGGGTTTAAATTGAGAATTGTTCTTTATTGAATATTGCACCTTACTTAGTTGGTGGGACGTGGACGTTTCAGAATCTCCATACAAGGCCCCTGGTCCTCTCTAGCTCTTTCTAGGATGCTCCACACATGTCAGGGTAGAGGGCTGAGGGAACGGATACCGGGCACTCCACCACCTTGCTGTCCAATTCCAAACTGTTTCTTCTGGAATGGGAGAAGAGGAGGGAAGCAATGAGGGTAGGAGTGGGTGTCCCTGCTGTTAGTGCTAGAGGGGGTAAGGGTGAGGTTTCCAGAGGGAGTCTGACCACAGTGTTGTATCCATGCAGTGTTATTAGTGTGCGGGGTTACTGGGCCAGTGACAGAAAAAGTGGGGGAGGGAAAGTGCTAAATGCAAGAGTGAGAGTGGTCGTGCTTGAGCCTTATTTGGAGATAGAGCGTTGCTCGGGAGTATGTGTTAAAACAGATATACAATGAGTGTGAGGAAGCAGAGAGAATACGATGACTCTTATCCTGGCAGAGCAGGGGGGATATTGATGCTTGTCCTGGATTGCTGACCAATTATTCAGATCATCCAAGCGTCCAGGTGGGCCACCCCAAACGTCTTGTCCAAGTCTATCACTAATTACTTTTCAGACCCTGTCCCTCAGATCCCACAGAATCAGTTTAGGTGGATCTTACAAATAGCAAGGAGAAGCAAACATTGGTGTGTTATATATCGAGACTAAAACTGTCGCGCAAACTGGAAATTGAATTTGCAAGTATATGTAAGGTGAAACAATGACATAGTGATATTATCGCTGGTATCTTAGCCCAGAGATCCAAGTAATGTTCTGAGTACCCGAGTTCGAACCCTGCCATGGCAGATGACGGAATGTGAATTCAATAAGTATCTGGAATGAATGGTTTTTGAAGACCATGAATCCATTGTCGATGGTTGGAAAAACTCATCTGGTTCACTGCTGTCCTTTAGGGAAGGAAACTGGTGTCCTTCCCTGGTCTGGCCTGCATGTGACTCCAGACTCAAGGCAACGCTGTTGACTCTTAACTGCCCTCTGCCATGGGCAATAAATGCTGGTTATAAATGCGTCGCCCTCATCCTGTGAATGAGTAACAAATAATCGTGGGTGCGGCAGTAATAATGGATGGTCTCAATTTGCATCGAAACTGTGTTACCTAAGTGACTGCTCATGTTGTGAAAAATAAATTCCATAAGTGTATATCAGGTAGTTGGAGAGGAGGTTGTGAACCAAACTAGAGGGCAGGTTATTTCGGATTTGGTGTTGTGTGGTCTGGAGAACTAACCGTGCGCTGAAGCAGCTTTGAGGAATTGTGACGCAATATAGAAATTTTGAACATTATAGTCAAACATCGAGGAAGCCTAGAGGCTAGAGGGTCAAGTTAGTTCCAGTGAATTGGAATAAAATAAAATATAACATTCAGTGAGAGACAAGCAATGGTTGTTTGAGTCATAGAGTCCTACAGCACAAAAATATTCCATTCGGCCCAAAGTGGTCCATTCCAAACAAAATGTTCATTTACACTAATCCCATTTCCCTGCTATTGCCCGGTATCCTTCCAATCCTTTCCTACCCAAATATTTGTCCAAATGCCTGTTAAATATTGTTAATGCACGCACCTCAACCACTTCCACTGGCAGTTCATGCCATATGGGAACCACCCTATGTGTAAAAAATTGCTCTTCAGGTTCCCTTTTATTCTTTCTCCACTGACCTTCAGCTGATGCCCTCTAGTCCGGGATTGCCCAACCCTGGGGGAAAGAGACTGAGTGCATTCACTCTGTTCATGCCTCCCATGATCTTATACACTCTGTCAGATCGCCATCAGTCTCATACACCCTAAAGGTTAAAAATTTCTAGCTTGTCCAACCTCTCCTTAAAAGCCAGACAATAGAGTCCTTGGCAACATCCGTGTAAATTTCTTGTGCACTCTTTCCAGTTTAATAACATCATTCCAAGAGCAAAGTGAACAAAAGTAAACATAACGCGACAGGTATAGCCTCACCACCATCCTGTATAACTGCAACAGAACTCCCCAACATCAGTATTCAATACCCAGACTGATGAAGGCCAGTGTGACATAAGCCTTCTTCACTGCTCTATCTATATCCGAATCAACTTTCAGCGAACCGTGCACCTGAATTCCAGGTTCCGTCTGTTCCACTACAGCCCTGATGGCCCAACCATTCACGATGAAACTCCAACCTTGAATTGACTTTGCAAAATGCAAGATCCCGCATGTATATGTATTCAACTCAATTTGCCATTTCTTGGCGCACGTCCCAACTGATCAAGGTGCTGCTGCAATTTCTGATAACCTTCCTCACTGCCCACGAGACCAGATTATTTAATGTCATCTGCAATCTTACTAATCATGCCTTGTACATTCTAAACTAAACCATTATACATATAACAAGCAGTAATGGTCCCAGTACCGACCACTGAGGCACTCCACTAGTGACAGGCCTCCAGTCGGACAAGAATCCTTTTCACTATTACTCTCTGCTCCCTACCATCCAGACAATTTTGTATCTAATTTGCCATGTTCCCACTCCATTCCATGCAATCTACCCTTCCAGAGCAGCGTACCATGTGAACCCTTATTGAAGGCCTTACTTAAAATCAATTGGAATCCGTATACCACCCTGCCTTTGTCAACGTTGCTGGTCACTTCATCAAAGAACGCTAATAAATTTGTCAGCCATGATCTCCCATACACAAAGCCGTGCTGATTGCTTCTAGTCACTGCCTTTCCAAATATGCGTTTATCTAATGTCTCAGAATCTTCTCAAGTACCTTACCCACTACAGATGTTCAGTTTACTGGTCTATAGTTCCCAAGTTTTTCTTTGTCGCCCTTCTTGAATAAGGGAACAACAATCCCTGTCCTCCAGTCATTTGGGACCTCACCCATGGCCAGCGATGATGTAAAAATATCTGTCAGGCCCTCACAATTTCTTCTCTATCCTCTTGCAACATTCTTGTATATATCTAGTTCATACAAATAGTGCAAAGTCTGAAACAAAAGCCAATTTATTTAACGTACAAACACCCAAGAGTGAGAAAGTGACTTAATGATGGTTAATATAACAAATTAAAAATTATATTAATCAGAAGAAGTGACTTCAGAGGAAATCCAAACAGTGTGGAAACCTGAGAAATGTCAGAAATTTAGAAGCCAGAAAAGAAGGGACATGAAACTGATAAGGAAATCAGAAAGGAAACATGCACGCTAACAAACAGGAACACAAAGACTGCATAAATCAACGACGTATCTTTCAAAGGAAACAAAATAAAAACATGGTCAAATGTGGAAATTTGTAATCGGGAGATGAGATGTTACTGTGGAGAATAGGGAAAGGGCCAAGAAATAACCAATTACTTTGAATCTGTCTTCATGGAGGAAGAGCCAGAAAATCAACCAGAAATACCAAGTGATCATATCGGCCTTCAGGAGCTAAAGACATAAAGACAATTCTTATCAGGAACAAGGTATTATTTGAAGATGTAGTCGGATTGAGCATTGCTAAGTCTGACGAAACAGATGTACTACCAATCAAAATGTCAGAAATAAATCACCAATAGAAGTATTAATTGCTCTGGCGATGACTGTGTTTTATTTTCCTGTGCATTCCAAAGAGGCTGGAAAGCCATTGTAGATAAATGGAAGGTAATAAACGAGATCCAAGCATGGTAGGTAGATGAAAGGATTCAGGCGTCTAGAAAGGGAAAAAGTGATAGTGTAAAGAAATGCAGACAAATTAACTTGACATATGTAGAGACATTTTTGGCGTGTATGTGACACGACGTGTTATTGGATATTTAGAAATTAACAGTAACATTGAAGAGAATCCGTGTGCATTTTTGAAAGGAAATCATACTTAATAACTTCGGAATTATGTAAGTGGAAAGTTAAAGTTGGGTTTACCTTCAATTAAAGGAGTCAGAATATCAATGCAACGAAATAGTTTTATAGTGTATTGGTGACACTATACCTGGACAACTGTATACAGGGTTGGTGAGACTGCACCTGGAGTATTGAGTACAGGGTTGGTGAGACTGAACTTGGAATATAGTGTACAGGGTTGGTGTGGCTGTACCTGGAGTATTGTGTACAGGGTTGGTGAGACTGTACCTGGAATATTGTGTACAGGGTTGATGAGGCTGTAACTGGAGTATTGTGTACAGGGTTGGTGAGACTGTACCTGGAATATTGTGTACAGGGTTGGTGTGACTGTATCTGGAATATTGTTTACAGGGATGGTGAGACTGTACCTGGAGTGTTATGTACAGGGATGGTGAGACTGTACCTGGAGTGTTATGTACAGGGTTGGTGAGACTGTACCTGGAGTATTGTGTATAGGGTTGGTGAGGCTAAACCTGGAGTATTGTGTACAGGGTTGGTGAGATAGTCCCTGGAGTATTGTGTACCAGGTTGGTGAGACTGTATCTTGAGTGTTGTATACGGGGTTGGTGAGATTGTACCTGGGATATTGTGTACCCGGTTGGTGAGACTTTACGTGGAGTATTGTGTACCCGGTTGGTGAGACTTTACGTGGAGTATTGTGTACAGGGTTGGTGAGACTGTACCGAAGTATTGTGGACAGGGTTGGTGAGATAGTCCCTGGAGTATTGTGTACCAGGTTGGTGAGACTGTATCTGGAGTGTTGTATACGGGGTTGGTGAGACTGTACCTGGAGTATTGTGCACAGGTTTGGTGAGATTGTACCTGAACTATTGTGTACAGAGTTGGTGAGACTGTCCCTGGAGTACCGTGTTCAGGGTTGGTGAAACTGTAATTGGAGTGTTGTGTACAGTGTTGCTGAGTCTGTACCTGGAGTATTTAGAAATGGGTTGGTGAGATTGTAATTTGAATGTTGTGTACAGTGTTGGTGAGACTGTACCTGGAGTATTGTGTACAGGGTTGGTGAGACTGTTCCCGGAAGTATTGTGTACAGGGTTGGTGAGACTGTACCTGGACTATTGCATACAGGGTTCGTGAGGCTGTAACTGGAGTATTGTGTACAGGGTTGGTGAGACTGTACCTGGAGTATTGTGTACAGGGTTGGTGAGACTGTAAGTGGAGTATTGTGTACAGGGTTGGTGAGACTGTACCTGGAGTTTTGTGTACCCGGTTGGAGACGCTGTACCTGGAGTATTGTGTACAGTGTTTGTGAGACTGTGCCTGGAGTGTTTTGTACAGGGTTGGTGAGACTGTACCTGAACTATTGTGTGCAGGGTTAGTGAGATTGTACCTGGGGTAATGTGTGCAGAGTTGGTGAGAATGTACCTGGAGTATTGTGTACAGGGTTGGTGAGACTGTGCCCGGAGTATTTTGTACAGGGTTGGTGAGCCTGCACCTGGAGTATTGAGTACAAGGTTGGTGAGACTGTACTTGGGGTTATGTGTACCGAGTTGGTGAGACTGTACCTGTAGTATTGTGTACAGAGTTGGTGAGATTGTACCTGGAGTATTGTGTACAGATTTCGTGAGACTGTACCTGTAGTATTGTGTACAGGGTTGGTGAGATTGTACCTGGAGTATTTTGTACCAGATTTGGTGAAACTGTACCTGGAGTATTGTGTACAGGGTTGCTGAGACTGCATCTGCTCTGTAGTGTACTGTATTGATGAGACTGTAGCTGAAGTATTGTGTATAGGGTTGGCGAGACTCTACCTGGTATATTGTGTACAGGTTTGATGAAAATATACCTGCAGTGTTTGGTACAGGGTTGGTTAGGATGTAACTGGAGTATTGTGCACAGGGTTGGTGAGACTGAACCTGGACAATTGTGTACAGAGTTGGTGAGACTGTCCCTGGAGTTCCGTGATCAGGGTTGGTGAGACTGTACCTGGATTATTGTGTACAGGATTGGTGAGACTGTATCTGCTCTATTGTGTACAGGGTTGGTGAGACTGTATCTGTACCATTGCGTACAGGGTTGATGAGACTGTACCTTGAGTATTGTGTACAGGGCTGGTGAGAATGTATCTGGACCATTGCGTACAGGGTTGGTGAGACTGTACCTGGACTATTGTGCGCAGGGTTGGTGAGACTGTACCTTGATTATTGTGTACGGGGTTGGTGGAACTGTACATGTAGTATTGTGTACAGGGTTGGTGAGGCTGTACCTGGAGTATTGTGTACAGGGTCAATGTGTATACGCATGGAGTATTGTGTATATGGTTGGTGAGACTGAACCTGGTGTATTGTTTACCGGTTTGGTGAGACTGCACCTGCAGTGTTTTGTACAGGGTTGGTGAGACGGTACCTGGATTACTGTGTACAGGTTTGTTGAGACTGTTCCAGGACTATAGTGAACAGAGTTGGTGAGACTGTCCCTGGAGTAACGTGTACAGGGTTGGTGTGACTGTACCTGGAGTATTGTGTACAGGGTTGGTGAGACTGTCCCTGGAATATTATGTACCTGGTTGGTAAGAATGTTCATGCAGTATTGTGTATAGGATTGATGAGACTGTACCTGGAGTATTGTGGACAGGGTTGTGGAGACTGTAACTGGACTATTGTGTGCATGGTTCGTGAGATTGTATCTGGACCATTGTGCACATGGTTGGTGAGATTGTACCTGGAGTATTGTATACAGGTTTGGTGAGACTGTACCTGGAGTATTGTGTACAGGATTGGTTAGACTGTACCTGGACTATTGTGTTCAGGGTTGGTGAGACTGTACCTGGAGTATTGTGTACAGGGGTGGTGAGACTGTACCAGGAGTATTATGCACAACGTTGTTGGGATTGCACAAGGACTATTTTGTACGGGGTTGATGAGGCTGTACCTGGAGTATTCTGTACAGGGGTGGTGTGACGGTACCTGGAGAATTGTGTACAGGGTTGGGGAGACTGCACCAGGACTATTGTGTACAGGTTTGGAGAGACTGTACCGCGACCATTGTGTACAGGGTTGATGAGACCGTACCTGGAGTATTGTGTTAAGTGTTGGTGAGACTGTACTTGGTGTATTGTGCACAGCGTTGGTGAGACTGTACCTGGACCATTATGTACAGGGTGGTTGAGACTGAACCTGGACTATTGTGTACAGAGTTGGTGAGACTGTCCCTGGAGTATTGTGTACCTGGTTGGTGAGACTTTACATGGAGTATTGGGTATAGGATTGGTGAGACGGTAACTGGAGTATTGTATACAGCGTTGGTGAGACTGTAACTGGAGTATTGTGTACAGGGATTGTGAGACTGTACCTGGAATATTGTGTGCAGGTTTGGTGAAACTGTACCTGGAGTATTGTGCACAGACTTGGTGAGATAGTACGTGGAGTGTTGAGTACGGGCTTGGTGAGACATTATCTGGAGTATTGTGTAATCAGGTTTGGTGAGAGTGTACCTGGAGTATTGTGTACAGAGTTGGTGAGACTGTAACTGGAGTGTTGTGTACAGTGTTGGTGGGTCAGTACCTGGAGTATTGTGCACTGGTTTGGTGAGACTGTACCTCGAGTATTGTGTACAGGGTTGGTGAGAAAGTACCTTGAGTATTGTGTACAAGTTTGGTGAGACTATACCTGGAGTATTGTGTCCAGGAAAGATGAGACTGTACCTGGGGTGTTGTGTACAGGGTTGGCAAGAGTGTATCTGGAGTGTAGTGTACAGGGTTGCTGAGACTGTAACTGGAGTATTGTGTACAGCGTTGGTGAGACTGTAACTGGAGTATTGTGTACAGGGATTGTGAGACTGTACCTGGAATATTGTGTGCAGGTTTGGTGAAACTGTACCTGGAGTATTGTGCACAGAGTTGGTGAGATAGTACGTGGAGTGTTGAGTACGGGCTTGGTGAGACATTATCTGGAATATTGTGTAATCAGGTTTGGTGAGCGTGTACCTGGAGTATTGTGTACAGGATTGGTGAGACTGTAACTGGAGTATTGTGTACAGGGTTGGTGAGACTGTACTTGGGCTAATGTGTACCGAGTTGGTGAGACTGTACCTGGAGTATTGTGCACAGGGTTGGTGGGACTATACCTGGAGTATTGTGTACAAGGCTGGTGAGACGGTACCTGGAGTATTGTGTGCAGAGCTGGTGAGAATGTACCTGGACGATTGTGTAAAGGGTTGGTGAGACTGTACCTAGAGTATTGTGTAAAGGGTTGGTGAGACTGTACCTGGAGTATTGTGTACACGGTTGGTGAGACTGTACCAGGACTATTGTGTACACGTTTGCTGAGACTGCATCTGCTCTGGAGTGTACAGGGTTAGTGAGACTGTAACTGGAGTATTGTGTAGAGGGTTGGTGAGACTGTACCTGGAGTATTGTGTACAAGGTTGGTGAGACTGTACTTGGGGTAATGTGTACCGAGTTGGTGAGACTGTACACGGAGTAGTGTGTTCAGGGTAGGTGAGACTGTACCTGGAGTATTGTGTACAGGGTTGGTGAGACTGTACCAGGACTATTGTGTACACGTTTGGTGAGACTGCATCTGCTCTATACTGTACAGGGTTGGTGAGACTGTAACTGGAGTATTGTGTACAGGGTTGGTGAGACTCTACCTGGAGTGTTGTGTACAGGATTGGTGAGACTGTACCTGGACTATTGTGTACAGGGTTAGTGAGACTGTACCTGGAGTATTGTTGACAGGGTTGGTGAGACTGTAACTGGAGTATTGTGTACAGGGTTGGTGAGAATGTACCTGGAGATTTGTGTACCCGGTTAGTGAGGCTGTACTTGGAGTATTGTGTACAGTGTTTGTGAGACTGTGCGTGGAGTGTGGTGTACAGTGTTGGAGATACTGTACCAGGACTAATGTGTACACGTTTGGTGAGACTGCATCTGCTCTATAGTGTACAGGGTTGGTGAGACTGTAACTGGAGTATTGTGTACAGGGTTGGTGAGAATGTACCTGGAGATTTGTGTACCCGGTTAGTGAGGCTGTACTTGGAGTATTGTGTACAGTGTTTGTGAG
This sequence comes from Chiloscyllium plagiosum, assembly GCF_037043375.1. Lineage (NCBI taxonomy): Eukaryota > Metazoa > Chordata > Chondrichthyes > Orectolobiformes > Hemiscylliidae > Chiloscyllium > Chiloscyllium plagiosum. The sequence goes on along the minus strand of NW_028270174.1, from coordinate 53,045,395 downwards.
ACTGTGCGTGGAGTGTGGTGTACAGTGTTGGAGATACTGTACCAGGACTAATGTGTACACGTTTGGTGAGACTGCATCTGCTCTATAGTGTACAGGGTTGGTGAGACTGTAACTGGAGTATTGTGTACAGGGTTGGTGAGACTCTACCTGGAGTGTTGTGTACAGGATTGGTGAGACTGTGCCTGGACTATTGCATACAGGGTTGGTGAGACTGTGCCCGGAGTAATTTGTACAGGGTTGGTGAGACTGTACCTGGACTATTGTGTACAAGGTTAGTGAGATTGTACCTGGGGTAATGTGTACAGAGTTGTTGAGGATGTACCTGGAGTATTGTGTACAGGGTTTGTGAGACTGTACCTGAACCATTGTGTACAGTGTGGGTGAGACTGTACCGGGGCTTTTGTGTACAGGGCTGGAGAGACTGTCCCTGGATTATTGTGTACAGGTATGGTGAGACTGCATTTTCTGTATTGTGTACAGGGTTGGTGAGACTGTATCTGTACCATTGTGTTCAGGGTTGGTGAGACTGTACCTGGAGTGTTGTGTACAGGGTTGGTGAGTCTGTACCTGGAATGTTGTGTACAGGATTGGTGAGACTGTACCTGGAGTATTGCGTACAGCGTTGTTGAGACTGTACCTGGATTATTGTTTACAGGATTGGTGAGACTGTAACTGGAGTATTGTGTACAGGGTTGGTGAGACTGTATCTGCAGTTTTGTGTACCCGGTTGGTGAGGCTGTACTTGGAGTATTGTGTACAGTGTTTGTGAGACTGTGCCTGGAGTATTTTGTACAGGTTTGGTGAGACTGTACCTGGAGTATTGTGTACAGGGTTAGTGAGATTGTACCTGGGGTAATGTGTACAGAGTTGGTGAGAATGCACCTGGAGTATTGTGTACAGGGTTGGTGAGACTGTGCCCGGAGTATTGTGTACAGGGTTGGGGAGCCTGTACCTGGTGTATTGTGTACAGGGTTTGTGAGACTGTACCTGAACCATTGTGTACAGTGTGGGTGAGACTGTACCGGGGCTTTTGTGTACATGACTGGAGAGACTGTCCCTGGATTATTGTGTACTGGTATGGTGAGACTGCATTTTATCTATTGTGTACAGGGTTGGTGAGACTGTATCTGTACCATTGTGTTCAGGTTTGGTGAGACTCTACATGGAGTGTTGTGTACAGGGTTGGTGAGACTTTACGTGGAGTATTGGGTATAGGATTGGTGAGACGGTAACTGGAGTATTGTGTACAGCGTTGGTGAGACTGTAACTGGAGTATTGTGTACAGGGATTGTGAGACTGTACCTGGAATATTGTGTGCAGGTTTGGTGAAACTGTACCTGGAGTATTGTGCACAGACTTGGTGAGATAGTGCGTGGAGTGTTGTTTTAAAAAATTCTCAAGGTCAGGTTCGTAGGAGAGTAGTCTGACACAGAACAAACGACCAAGAGGCGAGACTGCTAGAATATGGGCATTTTATTCCCCGCAGTGTCGCACAACGGGTCTGGCTTATACTCACTCTACATGTTACAAAAAATGGGAGCCATCAGTTCTCGTAGAGCGGTTGCCAACAACCCACGCTCGGCGGTTAAACGTAACCCCGGAGCAGACTCACCGAACTGGAGACTTTTCCAGCTGATATACTCTTTTCCAGATATAAACATTCATGTGAACAGCAGAGCAAGGCTAAAAAACACATTCCATTCTGGTTACGTACAGATAAGAAGATTCACACGGGACTAAGCAACACCTCCATTCCGGTTAGATTCACACATGTATTGGGACATAATTTTTAACCGTTTCACCACATTCCACTGCTTGGAATTTTACACCACATGTGTTGAGTACGGGCTTGGTGAGACATTATCTGGAGTATTGTGTAATCAGGTTTGGTGAGAGTGTACCTGGAGTATTGTGTACAGAGTTGGTGAGACTGTAACTGGAGTGTTGTGTACAGTGTTGGTGGGTCAGTACCTGGAGTATTGTGCACTGGGTTGGTGAGACTGTACCTCGAGTATTGTGTACAGGGTTGGTGAGAAAGTACCTGGAGTATTGTGTACAAGTTTGGTGAGACTATACCTGGAGTATTGTGTCCAGGAAAGATGAGACTGTACCTGGGGTGTTGTGTACAGGGTTGGCGAGAGTGTATCTGGAGTGTAGTGTACAGGGTTGCTGAGACTGTAACTGGAGTATTGCGTACAGGGTTGGTGAGACTGTATCTGGAGTATTGTGTACAGGATTGGTGAGACTGTAACTGGAGTATTGTGTACAGGGTTGGTGAGACTGAACCTGCACTTTTGTGTACCCGGTTGGTGAGGCTATACCTGGAGTAATGTGTACAGTGTTTGTGAGACTGGTCCTGGTGTATTTTATACAGGGTTGGTGAGACTGTACCTGGACTATTGTGTACAGTTTTGTTGAGACTGTACCCGGAGTATTATGTACAGGGTTGGTGAGACTTTACCTGGAGTATTGTGTACAAGGTTGGTGAGACTGTACTTGGGCTAATGTGTACCGAGTTGGTGAGACTGTACCTGGAGTATTGTGCACAGGGTTGGTGGGACTATACCTGGAGTATTGTGTACAGGGTTGGTGAGACGGTACCTGGAGTATTGTGTGCAGAGCTGGTGAGAATGTGCCTGGACGATTGTGAAAAGGGTTGGTGAGACTGTACCTAGAGTATTGTGTAAAGGGTTGGTGAGACTGTACCTGGAGTATTGTGTACAGGGTTGGTGAGACTGTACCAGGACTATTGTGTACACGTTTGCTGAGATTGCATCTGCTCTATAGTGTACAGGGTTGGTGAGACTGTACCTGAACCATTGTGTACAGTGTGGGTGAGACTGTACCGGGGCTTTTGTGTACATGACTGGAGAGACTGTCCCTGTATTATTGTGTACAGGTATGGTGAGACTGCATTTTATCTATTGTGTACAGGGTTGGTGAGACTATCTGTACCATTGTGTTCAGGGTTGGTGAGACTGTACATGGAGTGTTGTGTACAGGATTGGTGAGACTTTACGTGGAGTATTGGGTATAGGATTGGTGAGACGGTAACTGGAGTATTGTGTACAGCGTTGGTGAGACTGTAACTGGAGTATTGTGTACAGGGATTGTGAGACTGTACCTGAACCATTGTGTACAGTGTGGGTGAGACTGTACCGGGGCTTTTGTGTACATGACTGGAGAGACTGTCCCTGTATTATTGTGTACAGGTATGGTGAGACTGCATTTTATCTATTGTGTACAGGGTTGGTGAGACTATCTGTACCATTGTGTTCAGGGTTGGTGAGACTGTACATGGAGTGTTGTGTACAGGATTGGTGAGACTTTACGTGGAGTATTGGGTATAGGATTGGTGAGACGGTAACTGGAGTATTGTGTACAGCGTTGGTGAGACTGTAACTGGAGTATTGTGTACAGGGATTGTGAGACTGTACCTGGAATATTGTGTGCAGGTTTGGTGAAACTGTACCTGGAGTATTGTGCACAGACTTGGTGAGATAGTACGTGGAGTGTTGAGTACGGGCTTGGTGAGACATTATCTGGAGTATTGTGTAATCAGGTTTGGTGAGAGTGTACCTGGAGTATTGTGTACAGAGTTGGTGAGACTGTAACTGGAGTGTTGTGTACAGTGTTGGTGGGTCAGTACCTGGAGTATTGTGCACTGGGTTGGTGAGACTGTACCTCGAGTATTGTGTACAGGGTTGGTGAGAAAGTACCTTGAGTATTGTGTACAAGTTTGGTGAGACTATACCTGGAGTATTGTGTCCAGGAAAGATGAGATCGTACCTGGGGTGTTGTGTACAGGGTTGGCGAGAGTGTATCTGGAGTGTACTGTACAGGGTTGCTGAGACTGTAACTGGAGTATTGCGTACAGGGTTGGTGAGACTGTATCTGGAGTATTGTGTACAGGATTGGTGAGACTGTAACTGGAGTATTGTGTACAGGGTTGGTGAGACTTTACCTGGAGTATTGTGTACAAGCTTGGTGAGACTGTACTTGGGCTAATGTGTACCGAGTTGGTGAGACTGTACCTGGAGTATTGTGCACAGGGTTGGTGGGACTATACCTGGAGTATTGTGTACAGGGTTGGTGAGACGGTACCTGGAGTATTGTGTGCAGAGCTGGTGAGAATGTACCTGGACGATTGTGAAAAGGGTTGGTGAGACTGTACCTAGAGATTTGTGTACCCGGTTAGTGAGGCTGTATTTGGAGTATTGTGTACAGTGTTTGTGAGCCTGTACCTGGAGTATTTTGCACAGGGTTGGTGAGACTGTACCTGGACTATTGTGTACAAGGTTAGTGAGATTGTACCTGGGGTAATGTGTACAGAGTTGTTGAGGATGTACCTGGAGTACTGTGTACAGGGTTGGTGAGACTGTGCCCGGAGTATTGTGAACAAGGTTGGCGATCCTGTACATGGAGTATTGTGTACAGGGTTTGTGAGAATGTTCCTGAACCATTGTGTACAGTGTGGGTGAGACTGTACCGGGGCTTTTGTGTACAGGGCTGGAGAGACTGTCCCTGGATTATTGTGTACAGGTATGGTGAGACTGCATTTTCTGTATTGTGTACAGGGTTGGTGAAACTGTATCTGTACCATTGTGTTCAGGATTGGTGAGACTGTACCTGGAGTATTGCGTACAGGGTTGTTGAGACTGTATCTGCAGTTTTGTGTACCCGGGGGTTGGTGAGGCTGTACTTGGAGTATTGTGTACAGTGTTTGTGAGACTGTGCCTGGAGTATTTTGTACAGGTTTGGTGAGACTGTACCTGGACTATTGTGTACAGGGTTAGTGAGATTGTACCTGGGGTAATGTGTACAGAGTTGGTGAGAATGCACCTGGAGTATTATGTACAGGGTTGGTGAGACTGTGCCCAGAGTATTGTGTACAGGGTTGGTGAGCCTGTACCTGGTGTATTGTGTACAGGGTTTGTGAGACTGTACCTGAACCATTGTGTACAGTGTGGGTGAGACTACCGGGGCTTTTGTGTACATGACTGGAGAGACTGTCCCTGGATTATTGTGTACAGGTATGGTGAGACTGCATTTTCTCTATTGTGTACAGGGTTGGTGAGACTGTATCTGTACCATTGTGTTCAGGGTTGGTGAGACTGTACCTGGAGTATTTTGGACAGGTTTTGTCAGTCTATACCTGGAGTATTGTGTACAGCGTTTGTGAGCCTGTTCCAGGAGAATTCTGTACAGTGGTGGTGTGACGGTATCTGCAGAAATGTGTACAGGGTTGGTGAGACTGTAACTTGGGAATTGTGTACAGCGTTGTTGAGACTGTACTTGGAGAATTGTGTACAGGGTTGGTGAGACAGTACATGGAGCATTGTGTACTGGGTTGGTTAGACTGTACCTGGAGTATTGTGTACAGGGTTGGAGAGACTGTGGCTCGACCATTGTGTACAGGGTTGGTGAGAAAGTACCTGGAGTATTATGTACAAGTTTGGTGAGACTATACCTGGAGTATTGTGTCCAGGAAAGATGAGACTGTACCTGGGGTGTTGTGTACAGGGTTGGCGAGAGCATACCTGGAGTGTAGTGTGCAGAGCTGGTGAGAATGTACCTGGACTAGTGTGTACAGGGTTGGTGAGACTGTACCTGGACTATTGCGTACAGGGTTGGTGAGACTGTACCTGGAGTATTGTTTACAGGTTTGGTGAGACTGTACCTGGAGTATTGTGTACAGGGTTGGTGAGACTGTACCTGGAGTATTGTGTGCAGAGCTGGTGAGAATGTACCTGGACTAGTGTGTACAGGGTTGGTGGGACTGTGCCTGGAGTATTGTGCACAGGGTTGTTGGGACTGTACCTGGAGTATTGTGTACAGGGTTGGTGAGACTGTACCTGGAGTATTGTGTACAGGGTTGGTGAGACTGTACCTGGAGTATTGTGTACAGGGTTGGTGAGACTGTACCTGGAGTATTGTGTGCAGAGCTGGTGAGAATGTACCTGGACTAGTGTGTACAGGGTTGGTGGGACTGTGCCTGGAGTATTGTGCACAGGGTTGTTGGGTCTGTACCTGGAGTATTGTGTACAGGGTTGGTGAGACTGAACCTGGAGTATTGTGTGCAGAGCTGGTGAGAATGTACCTGGACTAGTGTGTACAGGGTTGGTGAGACTGTAACTGGAGTATTGTGTACAGAGTCCGTGAGACTCTACCTGGAGTGTTGTGTACATGATTGGTGAGACTGTACCTGGACTATTGCGTACAGGGTTGGTGAGATTGTACCTGGAGTATTGTTTACAGGTTTGGTGAGACTGTAACTGGAGTATTGTGTACAGGGTTGGTGAGACTGTACCTAGAGATTTGTGTACCCGGTTAGTGAGGCTGTACTTGGAGTATTGTGTACAGTGTTTGTGAGACTGTGCCCGGAGTATTGTGTACAGGGTTGGTGAGCCTGTACCTGGAGTATAGTGTACAGGGTTTGTGAGACTGTACCTGGAGTATTGTGTACAGGTTTGGTGAGACTGTACCTGGAGTATTGTGTACAGGGTTGGTGAGACTGTACCTGGAGTATTGTGCACAGGGTTGGTGAGCCTGTACCTGGAGTATAGTGTACAGGGTTTGTGAGACTGTACCTGGAGTATTGTGTACAGGGTTGGTGAGACTGTACCTGGAGTATTGTGTACAGGGTTGGTGAGACTGTACCTGGAGTATTGTGTGCAGAGTTGGTGAGACTGTACCTGAAGTATTGTGCACAGGGTTGGTGGGACTGTACCTGGAGTATTGTGTAAAGGGTTGGTGAGACTGTACCTGGAGTATTGTGTACAGGGTTGGTGAGACTGTACCTGAACCATTGTGTACAGTGTGGGTGAGACTGTACCGGGGCTTTGGTGTACAGGGCTGGAGAGACTGTCCCTGGATTATTGTGTACAGGTATGGTGAGACTGCATTTTCTGTATTGTGTACAGGGTTGGTGAAACTGTATCTGTACCACTGTGTTCAGGGTTGGTGAGACTGTACCTAGAGTGTTGTGTACAGGGTTGGTGAGTCTGTACCTGGAGTGTTGTGTACAGGATTGGTGAGACTGTAACTGGAGTATTGTGTACAGGGTTGGTGAGACTGTATCTGCAGTTTTGTGTACCCAGTTGGTGAGGCTGTACTTGGAGTATTGTGTACAGTGTTTGTGAGCCTGTACCTGGAGTATTGTGTACAGTGTTTGTGAGCCTGTACCTGGACCATTGTGTACAGGGTTGGTGAGACTGTACCTGGAGTATTGTGTACAGGGTTGTTGACACTGCACCTGAAGAAGAGCATATGCCCGAAACGCAATTCTCCTGTAGCGTGGATGCTGGCTGACCTTCTGAGTTTTTCCAGCATCACCTTTTCTGCCCTGGACTATTGTGCACAGGGTTGGTGAGACTGTACCTGGAGTAGTGTGTACTGGATTGGTGAGACTACCTGGAGTGTTGTGTACAGGTTGGTGAGACTGTACCTGGAGTGTTGTGTACAGGATGGGTGAGTCTGTACCTGGAGAATTGTGTACAGGGTTGGTGAGACTAAACCTCGAGTATTGTGTACAGGGTTGGTGAGACTTTACCACGAGTATTGTGTAGAGGGTTGATGAGACTGCAGCTGGAGTATTGTGTAATCAGGTTTGGTGAGACTGTACCTGGAGTATTGTGTACAGTGTTGGCGAGTCTGTACCTGGAGTGTAGTGTACAGGGTTGGTGAGACTGTGCCCGGAGTATTGTGTACAGGGTTGGTGAGCCTGTACCTGGAGTATTGTGTACAGGGTTTGTGAGACTGTACCTGAACCATTGTGTACAGTGTGGGTGAGACTGTACCGGGGCTTTTGTGTACAGGGCTGGAGAGACTGTCCCTGGATTATTGTGTCACAGGTATGGTGAGACTGCATTTTCTCTATTGTGTACAGAGTTGGTGAGACTGTATCTGTACCATTGTGTTCAGGGTTGGTGAGACTGTACCTGGAGTGTTGTGTACAGGGTTGGATAGATTGTACTTGGTCTATTGTGTACAGCGTTGGTGAGACTGTACCTGGAGTATTGTGTACAGGGTTGGTGAGACTGTACCTGGAGTATTTCGGACAGGTTTTGTCAGTCTATACCTGGAGTATTGTGTACAGCGTTTGTGAGACTGTACCAGGAGAATTCTGTACAGTTGTGGTGTGACAGTACCTGGAGCATTTTGTACAGGGTTGGTGAGACCGTACCTGGACTATTGTGTATAGGGTTGGAGACACTGTGGCTCGACCATTGTGTACAGGGTTGGTGAGACTGTACCTGCAATATTGTGCATAGGGGTGTTGAGAGTGTCCCTGGAGAATTGTGTACAGGGTTTGTGAGACTGTACCTGGACCATTGTATACAGGGTGGGTGAGACTGTACCTGAGCTATTGTGTACAGGGTTGGAGAGACTGTACCTGGATTATTGTGTACAGGGATGGTGAGACTGCATCTGGACCATTGTGTACAGGGTTGGTGAGATGTACCTGGAGAATTGAGTACAGGGTTGGTTACACTGTACCTGGACTATTGTGTACAGGGTTGGTGAGACTAAACCTCGAGTATTGTGTACAGGGTTGGTGAGACTGCAGCTGGAGTATTGTGTAATCAGGTTTGGTGAGACTGTACCTGGAGTATTGTGTACAGTGTTGGTGAGTCTGTACCTGGAGTGTAGTGTACAGGGTTGGTGAGACTGTACCTGGAGTATTGTGTAGAGGGTTGGTGAGACTGCACCTGGGCTATTGCGTACAGTGTTTGTGAGACTGTATCTGGAGTATTGTGTACAGGTTTGGTGAGACATTACCTGGAGTATTGTGTAATCAGGATTGTTGAGACTGTACCTGGAGTATTGTGTACAGTTGTTGAGACGGTAACTGGAGTGTTGTGTACAGTGTTGGTGAATCTGTACCTGGAGTATTGCATACAGTGTTGGTGAGACTGTACCTGGAATATTGTGTAGAGCGTTGGTGAGACTCCACCTGGACTATTGCGACAGTGTTGGTGAGACTGTACCTGGAGTATTGTGTAGAGGGTTGGTGAGACTGCACCTGGGCTATTGCGTACAGTGTTTGTGAGACTGTATCTGGAGTATTGTGTACAGGTTTGGTGAGACATTACCTGGAGTATTGTGGAATCAGGATTGTTGAGACTGTACCTGGAGTGTTGTGTACAGGGTTGGTGAGACGGGACCTGGAGTATTGTGTACAGAGTTGGTGAGAATGTATCTGGACGATTGTGTACAGTGTTGTTGAGACTGTACCTGATGTATTGTGTAAAGGATGGGGAGACTGTACCGGGAGTATTGTGTATAGGGTTGGTGAGACTGTACCAGGACATTTGCGTACACGTTTGGTGAGACTGCATCTGCTCTAGAGTGTACAGTGTTGGTGAGACTGTAACTGGACTATTGTGTACAGCGTTGGTGAGACGGTACCTGGAGTATTGTGTACAAGGTTGGTGAGACTGTACTTGGGATAATGTGTACCGAGTTGGTGAGACTGTACCTGGAGTATTGTGCACAGGGTTGGTGGGACTGTACCTGGAGTATTGTGTACAGGGTTGGTGAGACTGTACCTGGAGTATTGTGTAGAGGGTTGGTGAGACTGCACCTGGGCTATTGCGTACAGGGTTGGTGAGACTGTACCAGGACTATTGTGTACACGTTTGGTGAGACTGGATCTGCTCTGCTGTGCAGAGCTGATGAGACTGTACCTGAACTAGTGTGTACAGGGTTGGCGGGACTGTACCTGGAGTATTGTGTAAAGGGTTGGTGAAACTACCTGGAGTATTGTGTACAGGGTTGGTGAGACTGTACCAGGACTATTGTGTACATGTTTGGTGAGACTGGATCAGCTCTATAGTGTACAGGGTTGGTGAGACTGTAACTGGAGTATTGTGTACAGGGTTGGTGAGACTGTACCTGGAGTGTTGTGTACAGGATTGGTGAGACTGTACCTGGACTATTGCATACAGGGTTGGTGAGACTGTACCTGGCGTATTGTTGACAGGGTTGGTGAGACTGTAACTGGAGTATTGTGTACAGGGTTGGTGAGACTGTACCTGGTGTATTGTGTACAGGGTTTGTAAGACTGTATCTGGAGTGTTGTGTACAGGGTTGGTGAGACTGTACCTGGAGTATTGTTTACAGGGTTGGTGAGACTGTACCTGGAGTGTTGTGTATAGGGTTGGTGAGACTGTACCTGGAGTATTGTTCACAGGGTTGGTTAGACTGTAACTGGAGTATTGTGTACCCGGTTGGTGTGGCTGTACTTGGAGTATTGTGTACAGTGTTTGTGAGACTGTGCCTGGAGTATTTTGTACAGGGTTAGTGAGATTGTACCTAGGGTAATGTGTACAGAATTGGTGAGAATGTACCTGGAGTATTGTGTACAGGGTTGTTGAGACTGTGCCTGGAGTATTGTGTAGAGGGTTAGTGAGACTGTCCCTGGAATATTGTGTACCCGTTTGTTAAGGCTGTACGTGCAGTATTGTGAACAGGATTGGTGAGACTGTCCTGGAGTATTGTGGACAGTGTTGTGGAGACTGTAACTGGACTATTGTGTGCAAGGTTCATGAGATTGTATCTGGACCATTGTGCACATGCTTGGTGAGATTGTACCTGGAGTATTGTGTACAGCGTTGGTGAGACTGTATCTGAACCATTGTGTACATTTTTGGTGACACTATACCTGGATTATTGTGTACAGGGTTGGTGAGACTGTACCAGGAGAATTCTGTACAGTGTTGGTGTGACGGTATCTGCAGAATTGTGTACAGGGTTGGTGAGACTGTACCTTGGGAATTGTGTACAGCGTTGTTGTGACTGTACTTGGAGAATTGTGTACAGGGTTGGTGAGACTGTACATGGAGTATTGTCTACTGGGTTGGTGAGACTGTACCTGGAGTATTCTGTACAGGTGGGGAGTGACAGTACCTGGAGCATTTTGTAGAGGGTTGATGAGACCGTAACTGGACTATTGTGTATAGGGTTGGAGAGGCTGTGCCTCGACCATTGTGTACAGGGTTGGTGAGACTGTACCTGGAATAGGTACAGTCTCCAGGTACAGTCTCACCAACTCTGTACACTACGCTCCAGGTACAGACTCACCAACACTGTACACAATACTCCAGGTACAGTCTCACCAAACATGATTACACAATACTCCAGGTGCAGTCTCACCAACCCTCTACACAATACTCGAGGTTTAGCCTCACCAACCCTGTACACAATACTCCAGGTACAGTCTCACTAAACCTGATTACACAATACTCCAGGTAATGTCTCACCAAATCTGTACACAGTACTCCAGATACAGTCTCACCAACATTGCACGCAATAGTCCAGGTGCATTCCCACTAACCCTCTACACAATACTCCAGGTACAGTCTCACCAACCCTGTACACTACATTCCAGGTACAGACTCACCAACACTGTACACAATACTCCAGGTACAGTCTCACCAAATCTGATTACACAATACTCCAGCTGCATTCTCACCAACCCTCTACACAATACTCGAGGTTTAGCCTCACCAACCCTGTACACAATTCTCCAGGTACAGTCTCACCAACCCTGTACACAATACTCTAGGTACAGTCTCACCAACATTGTACACATTACTCCAGGTAGAGAGTCATCAACACTATAAACAGCACTCCAATTACAGTCTCACCAACCCTGGACACAATAATCCAGGTACACTCTCACCAACCCTGAACGCGGTACTGCAGGGACAGTCTCAGCAAACTTGTACACAGTAGTCCAGTTACATCCTCACCAACCCAGTACAAAATAGTGCAGGTACAGTCTCAACAAACCTGTACACAATACACCAGGTACAGTCTCACCAACCCTGTACACAATAGTCCAGTTACGGTCTCATCAACCCTCTACAAAATGCTCCAGGTACTGTCACTCCCCACCTGTACAGAATACTCCAGGTACAGTCTCACCAACCCAGTAGACAATACTCCATGTACAGTCTCACCAACCCTGTACACAATTCTCCAGGTACAGACTCACCCATCCTGTACACAACACTCCAGGTACAGTCTCACCAACCTGCACACAACACTCCAGGTACAGTCTCACCAACCCTGTACACAATACTCGAGGTACAGTCTCACCAACATTGTACACATTACTCCAGGTAGAGAGTCATCAACACTATAAACAACACTCCAATTACAGTCTCACCAACCCTGGACACAATAATCCAGGTACACTCTCACCAACCCTGAACGCGGTACTGCAGGGACAGTCTCAGCAAACTTGTACACAGTAGTCCAGTTACATCCTCACCAACCCAGTACAAAATAGTGCAGGTACAGTCTCAACAAACCTGTACACAATACACCAGGTACAGTCTCACCAACCCTGTACACAATACTCCAGGTACGTTCTCACTAATTCTGTAAACAATACACGATAGAGCAGATGCAGTCTCAACAAACGAGTACACAATAGTCCTGGTACAGTCTCACCAACCCTGTACACAATACTCCTGGTACAGTTTCACCAACCCTTAACACAATACTTCAGGTACAGTCTCACCAACACTGCACACAATCGCCCAGGTACATTCTCACCAACTCTGTTCACAATACCCCAGGTCCCGTCTCACCAACCCTGTACACAATACTCTAGGTATAGTCCCACCAACCCTGTGCACAATACTCCAGGTACAGTCTCACCAACCCTGTACACAATACTCCAGTTACAGTCTCACCAACACTGTACGCAATAGTCCAGGTGCAGTCTCACCAACCCTCTACACAATACTCCGGGTACAGTCTCACCAACTCTGTACACTTCGCTCCAGGTACAGACTCACCAACACTGTACACAATACTCCAGGTACAGTCTCACCAAACCTGATTACACAATACTCCAGGTGCAGTCTCACCAACCCTCTACACAATACTCGAGGTTTAGCCTCACCAACCCTGTACACAATACTCCAGGTACAGTCTCACCAAACCTGATTACACAATACTCCAGGTACAGTCTCACCAAATCTGTACACAGTACTCCAGATACAGTCTCACCAACATTGCACGCAATAGTCCAGGTGCATTCCCACTAACCCTCTACACAATACTTCAGGTACAGTCTCACCAACCCTGTACACTACACTCCAGGTACAGACTCACCAACACTGTACACAATACTCCAGGTACAGTCTCACCAAACCTGATTACACAATACTCCAGGTGCATTCTCACCAACCCTCTACACAATACTCGAGGTTTAGCCTCACCAAAACTGTACACAATTCTCCAGGTACAGACTCACCCATCCGGTACACAACACTCCAGGTACAGTCTCACCAACCTGCACACAACACTCCAGGTACAGTCTCACCAACCCACTACACACTACTCCAGGTACAGTCTCATCAACCCTGTACACAATGGTCCAGGTACAGTCTCACCATCCCTGTACACAATAATCCAGGTACAGTATCTCCAACCCTGTACACAATACTCAGGTACAGTCTCACCCACCCTGTATTGTGTAGAGGGTTGTTGAGACTGCACCTGGACTATTGCGTGCAATGCTGGTGAGACTGTATCTGGAGTACTGTGTACAGGTTTGGTGAGACATTACCTGGAGTATTGTGTAATCAGGTTTGCTGAGACTGTACCTGGAGTATTGCGTACAGAGTTGGTGAGACTGTACCCGGGAGTATTGTGTAGAGGGTTGGTGAGACTGCACCTGGACTATTGCGTACAGTGTTGGTGAGACTGTAACTGGAGTATTGTGTACAGGGTTGGTGAGACCGTACCTGGAGTATTGTGTACAGGGTTGGTGAGACGGGACCTGGAGTATTGTGTACAGAGTTGGTGAGAATGTACCTGGACGATTGTGTACAGTGTTGGTGAGACTGTACCTGAAGTATTGTGTTAAGGGTTGGTGAAACTGTACCTGGAGTATTGTGTACAGGGTTGGTGAGACTGTACCAGGACTATTGTGTACTCGTTTTTTGAGACTGCATCTGCTCTATAGTGTATTGTTTACAGAATTAGTGAGAACGTACCTGGAGTATTGTGTACAGGGTTGGTGAGACTGTACCTGGTGTATTGTGTACAGGTTTGGTGAGACTGTACCTTCAGTATTTTGTACTGGGTTGGTGAGGATGTAACTGGAGTACTGTGTACAAGTTTGCTGAGACTGTCCCTGCAGTACCGCGTTCAGGGTTGGTGAGAGTGTACCTGGATTATTGTGTACAGAGTTGGTGAGACTGTAATTGGAGTGCTGTTTATAGTGTTGATGACTCTCTACCTGGAGTAATGTGTACAATGTTGGTTAGACTGTAATTGCAGTGTTGTGTATAGTGTTGGTGAGTCTGTACCTAGAGTATTGTGTACAGGGTTGGTGAGACTGTACCTGGAGTATTGTGTACAGGGTTGGTGAGACTGTACCTGGTGTATTGTGTACAGGGTTTGTAAGACTGTATCTGGAGTGTTGTGTACAGGTTTGGTGTGACTGTACCAGGACTATTGCATACAGGGTTGGTGAGACTGTACCTGGAGTGTTGTGTATAGGGTTAGTGAGACTGTACCTGGAGTATTGTTCACAGGGTTGGTGAGACTGTAACTGGAGTATTGTGTACACGGTTGGTGAGACTGTACTTGGAGTATTGTGTACAGTGTTTGTGAGACTGTGCCTGGAGTATTTTGTACAGGGTTAGTGAGACTGTACCTGGACCATTGTGTACAGGGTTACTGAGATTGTACCTAGGGTAATGTGTACAGAGTTGGTGAGAATGTACCTGGAGTATTGTGTACAGGGTTGTTGAGACTGTGCCCGGAGTTTTGTGTACAGGGTTGGTGTGACTGGACCTGGAGTATTGTGTACAGGGTTGGTGAGACTGTCCCTGGAATATTGTGTACCCGGTTGGTAAGACTGTACGTGCAGTATTGTGAACAGGATTGGTGAGACTGTACCTGGAGTATTGTGGACAGTGTTGTGGAGACTGTAACTGGACTATTGTGTGCAAGGTTCATGAGATTGTATCTGGACCATTGTGCACATGCTTGGTGAGATTGTACCTGGAGTATTGTGTACAGCGTTGGTGAGACTGTATCTGAACCATTGTGTACATTTTTGGTGACACTATACCTGGATTATTGTGTACAGGGTTGGTGAGACTGTACCTGGACTAGTGTGTACAGTGTTGGTGAGACTGTACCTGGAGTATTTTGTACAGGGTTGGTATGACTGTACCTGGAATATTGTGTACATGTTTTTTGAGACTGTACCCGGAGTATTGTGTACAAGGTTGGTGAGACTGTATTGGAGTAATGTGTACCGGGTTGGTGAGACTGTACCTGGAGTATTGTGCACAGGGCTGTTGGAACTGTACCTGGAGTAATGTGTACCGGGTTGGTGAGACTGTACCTGGAGTATTGTGCACAGGGCTGTTGGAACTGTACCTGGAGTACTGTGTACAGGGTTGGTGAGACTGTACCAGGACTATTGTGTACACGTTTGGTGAGACTGCATCTGCTCTATAGTGTACAGGTTTGGTGAGACTGTAACTGGAGTATTGTGTAATCAGGTTTGGTGAGACTGTACCTGGAGTATTGTGTACAGAGTTGGTGAGACTGTACCTGGAGTGTTGTGTACAGGATGGGTGAGCCTGTACCTGGAGAATTGTGTACAGGGTTGGTGAGGCTAAACCTCAAGTATTGTGTAGAGGTTTGGTGAGACTGCACCTGGACTATTGCGTACAGTGTTGGTGAGACTGTAACTGGAGTATTGTGTACAGGGTTGGTGAGACTGTACCTGGAGTATTGTGCACAGGGTTGGTGGGACTATACCTGGAGTCTTGTGTACAGGGTTGGTGAGACGGGACCTGAAGTATTGTGTACAGAGTTGGTGAGAATGTACCTGGACGATTGTGTACAGTGTTGGTGAGACTGTACCTGAAGTATTGTGTTAAGGGTTGGTGAAACTGTACCAGGAGTATTGTGTACAGGATTAGTGAGACTGTACCAGTACTATTGTGTACACGTTTGTTGAGACTGCATCTGCTGGATAGTGTATTGTTTCCAGAGTTAGTGAGAACATACCTGGAGTATTGTGTACAGGGTTGGTGAGACTATACCTGGTGTATTGTGTACAGGTTTGGTGAGACTGTACCTGCAGTATTTTGTACTGGGTTGGTGAGGATGTAACTGGAGTACTGTGTACATGTTTGCTGAGACTGTCCCTGCAGTACCGCGTTCAGGGTTGGTGA
This sequence comes from Chiloscyllium plagiosum, assembly GCF_037043375.1. Lineage (NCBI taxonomy): Eukaryota > Metazoa > Chordata > Chondrichthyes > Orectolobiformes > Hemiscylliidae > Chiloscyllium > Chiloscyllium plagiosum. The sequence continues at coordinate 53,029,172 of NW_028270174.1, read as the reverse complement.
GAGTGTACCTGGATTATTGTGTACAGGGTTGGTGAGACTGTAATTGGATTGCTGTGTACAGTGTTGATGACTCTCGACCTGGAGTAATGTGTACAATGTTGGTGAGACTGTAATTGCAGTGTTGTGTATAGTGTTGGTGAGTCTGTACCTAGAGTATTGTGTACATGGTTGGTGAGACTGTACCTGGACTATTGCATACAGGGTTGGTGAGACTGTACCTGGAGTATTGTTTACAGGTCGGGTGAGACTGTAACTGGAGTATTGTGTACAGGGTTGGTGAGACTGTACCTGGGGTTTTGTGTACCCGGTTGGTGAGGCTGTACTTGGAGTATTGTGTACAATGTTTGTGAGACTGTACCTGGACTATTGTGTACAGGGTTAGTGAGATTGTACCTGGGGTAATGTGTACAGAGTTGGTGAGAATGTACCTGGAGTATTGTGTACAGGGTTGGTGAGGCTGTGTCCGGAGTTATGTGTACAGGTTTGGTGAGTCTGTACCTGGAGTATTGTGTACAGGGTTTGTGAGACTGTATCTGAACCATTGTGTACAGTGTGGATGAGGCTGTACAGGGGCTTTTGTGAACAGGGCTGGAGAGACTGTCCCTGGATTATTGTGTACAGGTATGGTGAGACTGCATTTTCTCTATTGTGTACAGGGTTGTGGAGACTGTATCTGTACCATTGTGTTCAGGGTTGGTGAGACTGTACCTGGAGTATAGTGTACAGGTTTGGCTAGATTGTCCTTGGACTATTGTGTACAGCGTTGGTGAGACTGTGCCTGGAGTATTGTGTACAGGGTTGGTGAGACATTACCTGGAGTATTGTGTAATTAGGTTTGGTGAGACTGAACCTGGAGTATTGTGTAAAGGGTTGGTGAGACTGTACCTGGAGTATTGTGTAAAGGGTTGGTGGGACTGTACCTGGAGTACTGTGTACAGGGTTGGTGAGACTGTACCAGGACTATTGTGTACGCGTTTGGTGAGACTGCATCTGCTCTATAGTGTACAGGGTTGGTGAGACTGTAACTGGAGTATTGTGTACAGGGTTGGTGAGACTCTTCCTGGAGTGTTGTGTACAGGATTGGTGAGACTGTACCTGGACTATTGTGTACAGGGTTGGTGAGACTGTACCTGGAGTATAGTGTACAGGTTTGGTGAGACATTGCCTGGAGTATTGTGTAATTAGGTTTGGTGAGACTGAACCTGGAGTATTGTGTAAAGGGTTGGTGAGACTGTACCTGGAGTATTGTGTACAGGGTTGGTGGGACTATACCTGGAGTATTGTGTACAGGGTTAGTGAGATTGTACCTGGGGTAATGTGTACAGAGTTGGTGAGAATGTACCCGGAGTATTGTGTACAGGGTTGGTGAGGCTGTGTCCGGAGTTATGTGTACAGGTTTGGTGAGTCTGTACCTGGTGCATTGTGTACAGGGTTTGTAAGATTGTATCTGGAGTGTTGTGTACAGGTTTGGTGTGACTGTACCAGGACTATTGCGTACAGGGTTGGTGAGACTGTACCTGGAGTGTTGTGTATAGGGTTGGTGAGACTGTACCTGGAGTATTGTTCACAGGGTTGGTGAGACTGTAACTGGAGTATTGTGTACACGGTTGGTGAGACTGTACCTGGCATTTTGTGTACCCGGTTGGTGTGGCTGTACTGGGAGTATTGTGTACAGTGTTTGTGAGACTGTGCCTGGAGTATTTTGTACAGGGTTGGTGAGACTGTACCTGGAGAAAGTGAGGTCTGCAGATGCTGGAGATCAAAGTTGAAACTTTCTTGCTGGAACAGCACAGCAGGTCAGGCAGCATCCAGGGAACAGGAGATTCGACGTTTCGGGCACAGGCCCTTCTTCAGGAGACTGTACCTGGACCATTGTGTACAGGGTTACTGAGATTGTACCTAGGGTAATGTGTACAGAGTTGGTGAGAATGTACCTGGACGATTGTGTACAGGGTTGTTGAGACTGTGCCCGGAGTATTGTGTACAGGGTTGGTGAGCCTATACCTGGAGTAATGTGTACAGGGTTGGTAAGACTGTACTTGGGGTAATATGTACCGAGTTGGTGTGACTGTACCTGGAGTATTGTGTACAGGGTTGGTGAGACTGTCACTGGAAGATTGTGTACCCGATTGGTAAGACTGTACGTGCAGTATTGTGAACAGGATTGGTGAGACTGTACCTGGAGTATTGTGGACAGTGTTGTGGAGACTGTAACTGAACTATTGTGTGCAGGGTTCGTGAGATTGTATCTGGACCATTGTGCACATGGTTGGTGAGATTGTACCTGGAGTATTGTGTACAGCGTTGGTGAGACTGTATCTGAACCATTGTGTACATTTTTGGTGACACTATACCTGGATTATTGTGTACAGGGTTGGTGAGACTGTACCTGGACTAGTGTGTACAGGGTTGGTGAGACTGTACCTGGAGTATTTTGTACAGGGTTGGTAAGAGTGTACCTGGAATATTGTGTACAGGTTTTTTGAGACTGTACCCGGAGCATTGTGTACAAGGTTAGTGAGACTGTACTTGGAGTAATGTGTACCGAGTTGGTGAGACTCTGCCTGGAGAATTGTGCACAGGGTTGGTCAGACTTTACCTGGAGTATTGTGTGCAGAGCTGGTGAGAATGTACCTGGACTGGTGTGTACAGGGTTGGTGAGACTGTACCTGGAGTATTGTGTAAAGGGTTGGTGAGACTGTACCGGAACTATTGTGTACACGTTTGGTGAGACTGCATCTGCTCTATAGTGTACAGGGTTGGTGAGACTGTAACTGGAGTATTGTGTACAGGGTTGGTGAGACTCTTCCTGGAGTGTTGTGTACAGGATTGGTGAGACTGTACCTGGACTATTGCGTACAGGATTGGTTAGACTGTACCTGGAGTATTGTTTACAGGGCTGGTGAGACTGTAACTGGAGTATTGTGTCCAGGTTTGGTGAGACTGTACCTGGAGTTTTGTGTACCCGGTTGGTGAGGCTGTACTTGGAGTATTGTGTACAGTGTTTGTGAGACTGTGCCTGGAGTATTTTGTACAGGGTTGATGAGACTGTACCTGGACTATTGTGTACAGGGTTAGTGAGATTGTACCTGGGGTAATGTGTACAGAGTTGGTGAGAATGTACCTGGAATATTGTGTACAGGTTTGATGAGCCAGTACCTGGAGTATTGTGTACAAGGTTTGTGAGATTGTATCTGAACCATTGTGTACAGTGTGGATGAGACTGTACCGGGGCTTTTGTGTACAGGGCTGGAGAGACTGTCCCTGGATTATTGTGTACAGGTATGGTGAGATTGCATTTTCACTATTGTGTACAGGGGTGGTGAGACTGTATCTGTGCCATTGTGTTCAGGGTTGGTGAGACTGTACCTGGAGTATTGTGTACAGGGTTGGTGAGACTGTACCTGGAGTATTTTGGACAGGTTTTGTCAGTCTATACCTGGAGTATTGTGTACAGCGTTTGTGAGACTGTACCAGGAGAATTCTGTACAGTGGTGGTGTGACGGTATCTGCAGAAATGTGTACAGGGTTGGTGAGACTGGACCTTGGGAATTGTGCACAGCGTTTTTGAGACAGTACTTGGAGAATTGTGTGCAGGGTTGGTGAGACTGTACGTGGAGTATTGTGTATTGGGTTGGTGAGACTGTACCTTGAGTATTGTTTACAGGGCTGGTTAGACTGTAACTGGAGTATTGTGTACAGGGTTGATGAGACCGTACCTGGACTATTGTGTACAGAGTTTTTGAGACTGTACCTGGAATATTGTGTACAGGGTTGGTGAGACTGTACGTGGAGTATTTTGGACATGTTTTGTCAGTCTATACCTGGAGTATTGTGTACAGCGTTTGTGAGACTGTACCAGGAGAATTCTGTACAGTGGTGGTGTGACGGTATCTGCAGAAATGTGTACAGGGTTGGTGAGACTGGACCTTGGGAATTGTGTACAGCGTTTTTGAGACAGTACTTGGAGAATTGTGTACTGGATTGGTGAGACTGTACCTGGAGTATTGTGTACAGGGTTGATGACCGTACTTGGACTATTGTGTACAGAGTTGTTGAGACTGTACCTGGAATATTGTGCATAGGGGTGTTGAGAGTGTCCCTGGAGAATTGTGTACAGGGTTTGTGAGACTGTACCTGGACCATTTTATACAGGGTGGGTGAGACTGTACCTGAGCTATTGTGTACAGGGTTGGAGAGACTGTACCTGGATTATTGTGTACAGGGATGGTGAGACTGCATTTTCTCTATTGTGTACAGGGTTGGTGAGACTGTATCTGTACCATTGTGTACAGGGTTGATGAGACTGTACCTGGAGTATTCAGTACAGGGTTGGTGAGACTGCATCTGGACCATTGTGTACAGGGTTGGTGAGATGTACCTGGAGTATTGAGTACAGGATTGGTTACACTGTACCTGGACTATTGTGTACAGGGTTGGTGAGACCGCATCTGGACCATTGTGTACAGGGTTGGTGAGACTGTACCTGGAGTATTGTGTACAGGGTTGTTGACACTGCACCTGAAGAAGAGCAAATGCCCGAAACGTAGATTCTCCTGTAGCGTGGATGCTGGCTGACCTGCTGAGTTTTTCCAGCATCACCTTTTCTGCCCTGGACTATTGTGTACAGGGTTGGTGAGACTGTACCTGGAGTATTGTGTACAGGGTAGTTGAGACTGTACCTGGAGTAGTGTGTACTGGATTGGTGAGACTGTACTTGGAGTGTTGTGTACAGGTGGCTGAGTCTGTACCTGGAGAATTGTGTACAGGGTTGGTGAGGCTAAGGCTGGAGTACTGTGTACAGGGTTGGTGAGACTTTACCTCGAGTATTGTGTAGAGGGTTCGTGAGACTGCACCTGGAGTATTGTGTAATCAGTTTTGGTGAGACTGTACCTGGAGTATTGTGTACAGTGTTGGTGAGTCTGTACCTGGAGTGTAGTGTACAGGGTTGGTGAGTCTGTACCTGGAAAATTGTGTACAGGGTTGGTGAGGCTAAACCTGGAGTATTGTGTACAGGGTTGGTGAGACTGCACCTGGAGTATTGTATAATCAGTTTTGGTGAGACTGCACCTAGACAATTGCGTACAGTGTTGGTGAGACTGTATCTGGAGTATTGTGTACAGAGTTGGCGAGACTGTAACTGGAGTGTTGTGTACAGTGTTGGAGAGTCTGTACCTGGAGTATTGCGTACAGGGTTGGTGAGACTGTACCTGGACTATTGCATACAGGGTTGGTGTGACTGTACCTGGAGTATTGTTTACAGGTCGGGTGAGACTGTAACTGGAGTATTGCGTACAGGGTTGGTGAGACTGTACCTGGAGTGTTGTGTACAGGATTGGTGAGACTGTACCTGGAATATTGTGTACCCGGTTGGTAAGACTGTACGTGCAGTATTGTGAACAGGATTAGTGAGACTGTGCCTGGAGTATTGTGGACAGTGTTGTGGAGACTGTAACTGGAATATTGTGTGCAAGGTTCATGAGATTGTATCTGGACCATTGTGCACATGCTTGGTGAGATTGTACCTGGAGTATTGTGTACAGCGTTGGTGAGACTGTATCTGAACCATTGTGTACATTTTTGGTGACACTATACCTGGATTATTGTGTACAGGGTTGGTGAGACTGTACCTGGACTAGTGTGTACAGTGTTGGTGAGACTGTACCTGGAGTATTTTGTACAGGGTTGGTATGTCTGTACCTGGAATATTGTGTACATGTTTTTTGAGACTGTACCCGGGGTATTGTGTACAAGGTTGGTGAGACTGTATTGGAGTAATGTGTACCGGGTTGGTGAGACTGTACCTGGAGTATTGTGCACAGGGCTTTTGGAACTGTACCTGGAGTATTGTGTACAGGGTTGGTCAGACTGTACCTGGAGTATTGTGTGCAAAGCTGGTGAGAATGTACCTGGAGTATTGTGTACAGGGTTGGTGAGACTGTACCTGGAGTATTGTGTAAAGGGTTGGTGAGACTGTACCTGGAGTACTGTGTACAGGGTTGGTGAGACTGTACCAGGACTATTGTGTACACGTTTGGTGAGACTGCATCTGCTCTATAGTGTACAGGTTTGGTGAGACTGTAACTTGAGTATTGCGTACAGGGTTGGTGAGACTGTACCTGGAGTGTTGTGTACAGGATTGGTGAGACTGTACCTGGACTATTGCATACAGGGTTGGTGTGACTGTACCTGGAGTATTGTTTACAGGTCGGGTGAGACTGTAACTGGAGTATTGTGTACAGGGTTGGTGAGACTGTACCTGGTGTGTTGTGTACAGGATGGGTGAGCCTGTACCTGGAGAATTGTGTACAGGGTTGGTGAGGCTAAACCTCAAGTATTGTGTAGAGGTTTGGTGAGACTGCACCTGGACTATTGCGTACAGTGTTGGTGAGACTGTAACTGGAGTATTGTGTACAGGGTTGGTGAGACTGTACCTGGAGTATTGTGCACAGGGTTGGTGGGACTATACCTGGAGTCTTGTGTACAGGGTTGGTGAGACGGGACCTGAAGTATTGTGTACAGAGTTGGTGAGAATGTACCTGGACGATTGTGTACAGTGTTGGTGAGACTGTACCTGAAGTATTGTGTTAAGGGTTGGTGAAACTGTACCAGGAGTATTGTGTACAGGATTAGTGAGACTGTACCAGTACTATTGTGTACACGTTTGCTGAGACTGCATCTGCTGTATAGTGTATTGTTTACAGAGTTAGTGAGAACATACCTGGAGTATTGTGTACAGGGTTGGTGAGACTATACCTGGTGTATTGTGTACAGGTTTGGTGAGACTGTACCTGCAGTATTTTGTACTGGGTTGGTGAGGATGTAACTGGAGTACTGTGTACATGTTTGCTGAGACTGTCCCTGCAGTACCGCGTTCAGGGTTGGTGAGAGTGTACCTGGATTATTGTGTACAGGGTTGGTGAGACTGTAATTGGATTGCTGTGTACAGTGTTGATGACTCTCTACCTGGAGTAATGTGTACAATGTTGGTGAGACTGTAATTGCAGTGTTGTGTATAGTGTTGGTGAGTCTGTACCTAGAGTATTGTGTACAGGGTTGGTGAGACTGTACCTGGACTATTGCATACAGGGTTGGTGAGACTGTACCTGGAGTATTGTTTACAGGTCGGGTGAGACTGTAACTGGAGTATTGTGTACAGGGTTGGTGAGACTGTCCCTGGAATATTGTGTACCCGGTTGGTGAGGCTGTACTTGGAGTATTGTGTACAATGTTTGTGAGACTGTACCTGGACTATTGAGTACAGGGTTAGTGAGATTGTACCTGGGGTAATGTGTACAGAGTTGGTGAGACTGTACCTGGAGTATTGTGTAAAGGGTTGGTGAGGCTGTGTCCGGAGTTATGTGTACAGGTTTGGTGAGACTGTACCAGGACTATTGTGTACGCATTTGGTGAGACTGCATCTGCTCTATAGTGTACAGGGTTGGTGAGACTGTAACTGGAGTATTGTGTACAGGGTTGGTGAGACTCTTCCTGGAGTGTTGTGTACAGGATTGGTGAGACTGTACCTGGACTATTGTGTACAGGGTTGGTGAGACTGTACCTGGGGTTTTGTGTACCCGGTTGGTGAGGCTGTACTTGGAGTATTGTGTACAGTGTTTGTGAGACTGTACCTGGACTATTGTGTACAGGGTTAGTGAGATTGTTCCTGGGGTAATGTGTACAGAGTTGGTGAGAATGTACCTGGAGTATTGTGTACAGGGTTGGTGAGGCTGTGTCCGGAGTTATTTGTACAGGTTTGGTGAGTCTGTCCCGGAGTATTGTGTACAGGGTTTGTGAGACTGTATCTGAACCATTGTGTACAGTGTGGATGAGACTGTACAGGGGCTTTTGTGTACAGGGCTGGAGAGACTGTCCCTGGATTATTGTGTACGGGTATGGTGAGACTGCATTTTCTCTATTGTGTACAGGGTTGTTGAGACTGTATCTGTACCATTGTGTTCAGGGTTGGTGAGACTGTACCTGGACTATTGTGTACACGTTTGGTGAGACTGCCTCTGCTCTATAGTGTACAGGGTTTTTGAGACTGTATCTGTACCATTGTGTTCAGGGTTGGTGAGACTGTACCTGGAGTATAGTGTACAGGTTTGGCTAGATTGTCCTTGGACTATTGTGTACAGCGTTGGTCAGACTGTGCCTGGAGTATTGTGTACAGGTTTGGTGAGACATTGCCTGGAGTATTGTGTAATTAGGTCTGGTGAGACTGAACCTGGAGTATTGTGTAAAGGGTTGGTGAGACTGTACCTGGAGTATTGTGTACAGGGTTGGTGGGACTATACCTGGAGTATTGTGTACAGGGTTGGTGAGACCGGACCTGGGGTATTGTGTACAGAGTTGGTGAGAATGTACCTGGACGATTGTGTACAGTGTTGGTGAGACTGTACCAGGAGTATTGTGTACAGGGTTGGTGAGACTGTACCAGGACTTTTGTGTACACATTTGGTGAGACTGCATCTGCTCTAGAGTGTACAGTGTTGGTGAGACTGTAACTGAAGTATTGTGTACAGGGTTGGTGAGACGGTACCTGGAGTATTGTGTACAAGGTTGGTGAGACTGTACTTGGGATAATGTGTACCGAGTTGGTGAGACTGTACCTGGAGTATTGTGTACAGGGTTGGTGAGACTGTACCTGGAGTATTGTGTACAGTGTTGGTGAGACTGTACCTGGAGTATTGTGTACAGGGTTGGTGAGACTGTACCAGGACTATTGTGTACACGTTTGGTGAGTCTGCATCTGCTCTATAGTGTACAGGTTTGGTGAGACTGTAACTGGAGTATTGTGTACAGGGTTGGTGAGACTGTACCTGGAGTGTTGTGTACAGGATTGGTGAGACTGTACCTGGACTATTGCGTACAGGGTTGGTGAGACTGTACCTGGAGTATTGTTTACAGAGTTGGTGAGACTGTAACTGGACTATTGTGTTCAGGATTAGTGAGATTGTACCTGGGGTAATGTGTACAGAGTTGGTGAGAATGTACCTGGAGTATTGCGTACAAGGTTGGTGAGACTGTGCGCGGAGTATTTTGTACAGGGTTGGTGAGCCTGTAACTGGAGTGTTGTGTACAGGTAGGTGAGACTGTACCTGGAGTGTTGTGTACAGGATGGGTGAGCCTGTATCTGGAGAATTGTGTACAGGGTTGGTGAGGTGCAGCTGGAGTATTGTGTAATCAGGTTTGGTGAGACTGTACCTGGAGTATTGTGTACAGTGTTGGTGAGTCTGTACCTGGAGTGTAGTGTACAGGGTTGGTGAGACTGTACCTGGAGTATTGTGTAGAGGGTTGGTGAGACTGCACCTGGACTATTGCGTGCAATGTTGGTGAGACTGTATCTGGAGTACTATGTACGGGTTTGGTGAAACATTACCTGGAGTATTGTGTAATCAGGTTTGGTGAGACTGTACCTGGAGTATTGTGTACAGGGTTGGTGAGACTGTACCTGGAGTGTTGTGTACAGGATGGGTGAGCCTGTACCTGGAGAATTGTGTACAGGGTTGGTGAGGCTAAACCTCAAGTATTGTGTAGAGGTTTGGTGAGACTGCACCTGGACTATTGCGTACAGTGTTGGTGAGACTGTAACTGGAGTATTGTGTACAGGGTTGGTGAGACTGTACCTGGAGTATTGTGCACAGGGTTGGTGGGACTATACCTGGAGTCTTGTGTACAGGGTTGGTGAGACGGGACCTGAAGTATTGTGTACAGAGTTGGTGAGAATGTACCTGGACGATTGTGTACAGTGTTGGTGAGACTGTACCTGGAGTATTGTGTACAGAGTTGGTGAGACTGTACCTGGCGTGTTGTGTACAGGATGGGTGAGCCTGTACCTGGAGAATTGTGTACAGGGTTGGTGAGGCTAAACCTCAAGTATTGTGTAGAGGTTTGGTGAGACTGCACCTGGACTATTGCGTACAGTGTTAGTGAGACTGTAACTGGAGTATTGTGTACAGGGTTGGTGAGACTGTACCTGGAGTATTGTGCACAGGGTTGGTGGGACTATACCTGGAGTCTTGTGTACAGGGTTGGTGAGACGGGACCTGAAGTATTGTGTACAGAGTTGGTGAGAATGTACCTGGACGATTGTGTACAGTGTTGGTGAGACTGTACCTGAAGTATTGTGTTAAGGGTTGGTGAAACTGTACCAGGAGTATTGTGTACAGGATTAGTGAGACTGTACCAGTACTATTGTGTACACGTTTGTTGAGACTGCATCTGCTGTATAGTGTATTGTTTACAGAGTTAGTGAGAACATACCTGGAGTATTGTGTACAGGGTTGGTGAGACTATACCTGGTGTATTGTGTACAGGTTTGGTGAGACTGTACCTGCAGTATTTTGTACTGGGTTGGTGAGGATGTAAATGGAGTACTGTGTACATGTTTGCTGAGACTGTCCCTGCAGTACCGCGTTCAGGGTTGGTGAGAGTGTACCTGGATTATTGTGTACAGGGTTGGTGAGACTGTAATTGGATTGCTGTGTACAGTGTTGATGACTCTCGACCTGGAGTAATGTGTACAATGTTGGTGAGACTGTAATTGCAGTGTTGTGTATAGTGTTGGTGAGTCTGTACCTAGAGTATTGTGTACAGGGTTGGTGAGACTGTACCTGGACTATTGCATACAGGGTTGGTGAGACTGTACCTGGAGTATTGTGTAAAGGGTTGGTGAGACTGTACCTGGAGTATTGTGTACGCGTTTGGTGAGACTGCATCTGCTCTATAGTGTACAGGGTTGGTGAGACTGTAACTGGAGTATTGTGTACAGGGTTGGTGAGACTCTTCCTGGAGTGTTGTGTACAGGATTGGTGAGACTGTACCTGGACTATTGTGTACAGTGTTGGTGAGACTGTACCTGGAGTATAGTGTACAGGTTTGGCTAGATTGTCCTTGGACTATTGTGTACAGCGTTGGTCAGACTGTGCCTGGAGTATTGTGTACAGGTTTGGTGAGACATTGCCTGGAGTATTGTGTAATTAGGTTTGGTGAGACTGAACCTGGAGTATTGTGTAAAGGGTTGGTGAGACTGTACCTGGAGTATTGTGTACAGGGTTGGTGGGACTATACCTGGAGTATTGTGTACAGGGTTGGTGAGACCGGACCTGGGGTATTGTGTACAGAGTTGGTGAGAATGTACCTGGACGATTGTGTACAGTGTTGGTGAGACTGTACCTGAAGTATTATGTAAAGGGTTGGTGAGACTGTACCAGGAGTATTGTGTATAGGGTTGGTGAGACTGTTCCAGGACTTCTGTGTACACGTTTGGTGAGACTGCATCTGCTCTAGAGTGTACAGTGTTGGTGAGACTGTAACTGGAGTATTGTGTACAGGGTTGGTGAGACTGTACCTGGAGTATTGTGCACAGGGTTGGTGGGACTATACCTGGAGTCTTGTGTACAGGGTTGGTGAGACGGGACCTGAAGTATTGTGTACAGAGTTGGTGAGAATGTACCTGGACGATTGTGTACAGTGTTGGTGAGACTGTACCTGAAGTATTGTGTTAAGGGTTGGTGAAACTGTACCAGGAGTATTGTGTACAGGATTAGTTAGACTGTACCAGTACTATTGTGTACACGTTTGTTGAGACTGCATCTGCTGTATAGTGTATTGTTTCCAGAGTTAGTGAGAACATACCTGGAGTATTGTGTACAGGGTTGGTGAGACTATACCTGGTGTATTGTGTACAGGTTTGGTGAGACTGTACCTGCAGTATTTTGTACTGGGTTGGTGAGGATGTAACTGGAGTACTGTGTACATGTTTGCTGAGACTGTCCCTGCAGTACCGCGTTCAGGGTTGGTGAGAGTGTACCTGGATTATTGTGTACAGGGTTGGTGAGACTGTAATTGGATTGCTGTGTACAGTGTTGATGACTCTCTACCTGGAGTAATGTGTACAATGTTGGTGAGACTGTAATTGCAGTGTTGTGTATAGTGTTGGTGAGTCTGTACCTAGAGTATTGTGTACAGGGTTGGTGAGACTGTACCTGGACTATTGCATACAGGGTTGGTGAGACTGTACCTGGAGTATTGTTTACAGGTCGGGTGAGACTGTAACTGGAGTATTGTGTACAGGGTTGGTGAGACTGTACCTGGGGTTTTGTGTACCCGGTTGGTGAGGCTGTACTTGGAGTATTGTGTACAATGTTTGTGAGACTGTACCTGGACTATTGTGTACAGGGTTAGTGAGATTGTACCTGGGGTAATGTGTACAGAGTTGGTGAGAATGTACCTGGAGTATTGTGTACAGGGTTGGTGAGGCTGTGTCCGGAGTTATGTGTACAGGTTTGGTGAGTCTGTACCTGGAGTATTGTGTACAGGGTTTGTGAGACTGTATCTGAACCATTGTGTACAGTGTGGATGAGGCTGTACAGGGGCTTTTGTGAACAGGGCTGGAGAGACTGTCCCTGGATTATTGTGTACAGGTATGGTGAGACTGCATTTTCTCTATTGTGTACAGGGTTGTGGAGACTGTATCTGTACCATTGTGTTCAGGGTTGGTGAGACTGTACCTGGAGTATAGTGTACAGGTTTGGCTAGATTGTCCTTGGACTATTGTGTACAGCGTTGGTGTGACTGTGCCTGGAGTATTGTGTACAGGGTTGGTGAGACATTACCTGGAGTATTGTGTAATTAGGTTTGGTGAGACTGAACCTGGAGTATTGTGTAAAGGGTTGGTGAGACTGTACCTGGAGTATTGTGTAAAGGGTTGGTGGGACTGTACCTGGAGTACTGTGTACAGGGTTGGTGAGACTGTACCAGGACTATTGTGTACGCGTTTGGTGAGACTGCATCTGCTCTATAGTGTACAGGGTTGGTGAGACTCTTCCTGGAGTGTTGTGTACAGGATTGGTGAGACTGTACCTGGACTATTGTGTACAGGGTTGGTGAGACTGTACCTGGAGTATAGTGTACAGGTTTGGTGAGACATTGCCTGGAGTATTGTGTAATTAGGTTTGGTGAGACTGAACCTGGAGTATTGTGTAAAGGGTTGGTGAGACTGTACCTGGAGTATTGTGTACAGGGTTGGTGGGACTATACCTGGAGTATTGTGTACAGGGTTAGTGAGATTGTACCTGACGTTTTGTGTACCCGGTTGGTGTGGCTGTACTGGGAGTATTGTGTACAGTGTTTGTGAGACTGTGCCTGGTGTATTTTGTACAGGGTTGGTGAGACTGTACCTGGAGAAAGTGAGGTCTGCAGATGCTGGAGATCAAAGTTGAAACTTTATTGCTGGAACAGCACAGCAGATCAGGCAGCATCCAGGGAACAGGAGATTCGACGTTTCGGGCACAGGCCCTTCTTCAGGAGACTGTACCTGGACCATTGTGTACAGGGATAGTGAGATTGTACCTGGGGTAATGTGTACAGAGTTGGTGAGAATGTACCTGGAGTATTGTGTACAGGGTTGGTGAGTCTGTACCTGGTGCATTGTGTACAGGGTTTGTAACACTGTATCTGGAGTGTTGTGTACAGGTTTGGTGTGACTGTACCAGGACTATTGCGTACAGGGTTGGTGAGACTGTACCTGGAGTGTTGTGTATAGGGTTGGTGAGACTGTACCTGGAGTATTGTTCACAGGGTTGGTGAGACTGTAACTGGAGTATTGTGTACACGGTTGGTGAGACTGTACCTGGCGTTTTGTGTACCCGGTTGGTGTGGCTGTACTGGGAGTATTGTGTACAGTGTTTGTGAGACTGTGCCTGGAGTATTTTGTACAGGGTTGGTGAGACTGTACCTGGAGAAAGTGAGGTCTGCAGATGCTGGAGATCAAAGTTGAAACTTTATTGCTGGAACAGCACAGCAGATCAGGCAGCATCCAGGGAACAGGAGATTCGACGTTTCGGGCACAGGCCCTTCTTCAGGAGACTGTACCTGGACCATTGTGTACAGGGTTACTGAGATTGTACCTAGGGTAATGTGTACAGAGTTGGTGAGAATGTACCTGGACGATTGTGTACAGGGTTGTTGAGACTGTGCCCGGAGTATTGTGTACAGGGTTGGTGGGCCTATACCTGGAGTAATGTGTACAGGGTTGGTAAGACTGTACTTGGAGTAATATGTACCGAGTTGGTGTGACTGTACCTGGAGTATTGTGTACAGGGTTGGTGAGACTGTCACTGGAAGATTGTGTACCCGGTTGGTAAGACTGTACGTGCAGTATTGTGAACAGGATTGGTGAGACTGTACCTGGAGTATTGTGGACAGTGTTGTGGAGACTGTAACTGGACTATTGTGTGCAGGGTTCGTGAGATTGTATCTGGACCATTGTGCACATGGTTGGTGAGATTGTACCTGGAGTATTGTGTACAGCGTTGGTGAGACTGTATCTGAACCATTGTGTACATTTTTGGTGACACTATACCTGGATTATTGTGTACAGGGTTGGTGAGACTGTACCTGGAGTATTTTGTACAGGGTTGGTGAGACTGTACCTGGACTATTGTGTACAGGTTTTTTGAGACTGTACCCGGAGCATTGTGTACAAGGTTAGTGAGACTGTACTTGGAGTAATGTGTACCGAGTTGGTGAGACTCTACCTGGAGAATTGTGCACAGGGTTGGTGGGACTGTACCTGGAGTATTGTGTACAGGGTTGGTCAGACTTTACCTGGAGTATTGTGTGCAGAGCTGGTGAGAATGTACCTGGACTGGTGTGTACAGGGTTGGTGAGACTGTACCTGGAGTATTGTGTAAAGGGTTGGTGAGACTGTACCAGAACTATTGTGTACACGTTTGGTGAGACTGCATCTGCTCTATAGTGTACAGGTTTGGTGAGACTGTAACTGGAGTATTGTGTACAGGGTTGGTGAGACTCTTCCTGGAGTGTTGTGTACAGGATTGGTGAGACTGTACCTGGACTATTGCGTACAGGGTTGGTTAGACTGTACCTGGAGTATTGTTTACAGGGCTGGTGAGACTGTAACTGGAGTATTGTGTATAGGTTTGGTGAGACTGTACCTGGAGTTTTGTGTACCCGGTTGGTGAGGCTGTACTTGGAGTATTGTGTACAGTGTTTGTGAGACTGTGCCTGGAGTATTTTGTACAGGGTTGGTGAGACTGTACCTGGACTATTGTGTACAGGGTCAGTGAGATTGTACCTGGGGTAATGTGTACAGAGTTGGTGAGAATGTACCTGGAATATTGTGTACAGGTTTGGTGAGCCAGTACCTGGAGTATTGTGTACAAGGTTTGTGAGATTGTATCTGAACCATTGTGTACAGTGTGGATGAGACTGTACCGGGGCTTTTGTGTACAGGGCTGGAGAGACTGTCCCTGGATTATTGTGTACAGGTATGGTGAGATTGCATTTTCACTATTGTGTACAGGGGTGGTGAGACTGTATCTGTGCCATTGTGTTCAGGGTTGGTGAGACTGTACCTGGAGTATTGTGTACAGGGTTGGCTAGATTGTACTTGGACTATTGTGGGCAGCGTTGGTGAGACTGTACGTGGAGTATTCTGTATAGGGTTGGTGAGACTGTCCGTGGAGTATTTTGGACAGGTTTTGTCAGTCTATACCTGGAGTATTGTGTACAGCGTTTGTGAGACTGTACCAGGAGAATTCTGTACAGTGGTGGTGTGACGGTATCTGCAGAAATGTGTACAGGGTTGGTGAGACTGGACCTTGGGAATTGTGCACAGCGTTTTTGAGACAGTACTTGGAGAATTGTGTGCAGGGTTGGTGAGACTGTAACTGGAGTACTGTGTACAGGGTTGATGACCGTACGTGGACTATTGTGTACAGAGTTGTTGAGACTGTACCTGGAATATTGTGCATAGGGGTGTTGAGAGTGTCCCTGGAGAATTGTGTACAGGGTTTGTGAGACTGTACCTGGACCATTGTATACAGGGTGGGTGAGACTGTACCTGAGCTATTGTGTACAGGGTTGGAGAGACTGTACCTGGATTATTGTGTACAGGGATGGTGAGACTGCATTTTCTCTATTGTGTACAGGGTTGGTGAGACTATCTGTACCATTGTGTACAGGGTTGATGAGACTGTACCTGGAGTATTCAGTACAGGGTTGGTGAGACTGCATCTGGACCATTGTGTACAGGGTTGGTGAGATGTACCTGGAGTATTGAGTACAGGATTGGTTACACTGTACCTGGACTATTGTGTACAGGGTTGGTGAGACCGCATCTGGACCATTGTGTACAGGGTTGGTGAGACTGTACCTGGAGTATTGTGTACAGGGTTGTTGACACTGCACCTGAAGAAGAGCAAATGCCCGAAACGTAGATTCTCCTGTAGCGTGGATGCTGGCTGACCTGCTGAGTTTTTCCAGCATCACCTTTTCTGCCCTGGACTATTGTGTACAGGATTGGTGAGACTGTACCTGGAGTATTGTGTACAGGGTAGTTGAGACTGTACCTGGAGTAGTGTGTACTGGATTGGTGAGACTGTACTTGGAGTGTTGTGTACAGGTGGCTGAGTCTGTACCTGGAGAATTGTGTACAGGGTTGGTGAGGCTAAGGCTGGAGTACTGTGTACAGGGTTGGTGAGACTTTACCTCGAGTATTGTGTAGAGGGTTCGTGAGACTGCACCTGGAGTATTGTGTAATCAGTTTTGGTGAGACTGTACCTGGAGTATTGTGTACAGTGTTGGTGAGTCTGTACCTGGAGTGTAGTGTACAGGGTTGATGAGTCTGTACCTGGAAAATTGTGTACAGGGTTGGTGAGGCTAAACCTGGAGTATTGTGTACAGGGTTGGTGAGACTGCACCTGGAGTATTGTGTAATCAGTTTTGGTGAGACTGCACCTGGACAATTGCGTACAGTGTTGGTGAGACTGTATCTGGAGTATTGTGTACAGGTTTGGTGAGACTGTACCTGGAGTATTGTGTACAGAGTTGGCGAGACTGTAACTGGAGTGTTGTGTACAGTGTTGGAGAGTCTGTACCTGGAGTATTGCGTACAGGGTTGGTGAGACTGTACCTGGAGTATTGTGTAGAGGGTTGGTGAGACTGCACCTGGACTATTGCGTACAGTGTTGGTGAGACTATAACTGGAGTATTGTGTACAGGGTTGGTGAGACTGTACCTGGAGTATTGTGCACAGGGTTGGTGGGACTATACCTGGAGTATTGTGTACAGGGTTGGTGAGACGGGACCTGGAGTGTTGTGTACAGAGTTTGTGAGAATGTACCTGGACGATTGTGTACACGTTTGGTGAGACTGCATCTGCTCTAGAGTGTACAGGGTTGGTGAGACTGTAACTGGAGTATTGTGTACAGGGTTGGTGAGACTGTACCTGGAGTATTGTGTACAGGGTTGGTGAGACTGTCCCTGGAATATTGTGTACCCGGTTGGTTAGAATGTTCGTGCAGTATTGTGTATAGGATTGGTGAGACTGTACCTGGAGTATTGTGGACAGGGTTGTGGAGACTGTAACTGGACTAT
The DNA here is from genome assembly GCF_037043375.1 of Chiloscyllium plagiosum. NCBI lineage: Eukaryota > Metazoa > Chordata > Chondrichthyes > Orectolobiformes > Hemiscylliidae > Chiloscyllium > Chiloscyllium plagiosum. Next base: position 53,011,766 of record NW_028270174.1, on the reverse strand, counting down.
TGTGTGCATGGTTCGTGAGATTATATCTGGACCATTGTGCACATGGTTGGTGAGATTGTACCTGGAGTATTGTATACAGGTTTGGTGAGACTGTACCTGGAGTATTGTGTTCAGGATTGGTGAGGCTGTACCTGGAATATTGTGTACAGGGGTGGTGAGACTGTACTTGGAGTATTGTGTACAGGTTTGGTGAGTCTGTACCTGGAATGTTGTGCACAGGGTTGTTGAGACTGTACCAGGTGTACTGTGCACAAGGTTGTTGGGATTGCACAAGGACTATTTTGTACGGGGTTGGTGAGGCTGTACCTGGAGTATTCTGTACAGGGGTGGTGTGACGGTACCTGGAGAATTGTGTACAGGGTTGGTGAGACTGTACCAGGACTATTGTGTACAGGTTTGGATAGACTGTACCTCGACCATTGTGTATAGGGTTGGTGAGACCGTACCTGGAGTATTGTGTTAAGGGTTGGTGAGACTGTACCTGGTGTATTGTGCACAGCGTTGGTGAGACTGTACCTGGACCATTATGTACAGGGTGGTTGAGACTGAACCTGGACTATTGTGTACAATGTTGGTGAGACTGTTCCTGGAGTATTATGCACAGGGTTAGTGAGACTGCATCTGCTCTATTGTGTACAGGGTTGGTGACACTGAAGCTGGAGTATTGTGTACAGGGTTAGTGAGACTGTACCTGGAGTATTGTGTACAGAGTTGGCGAGACAGCACCTGGACTAGTGTGTACAGGGTTGGTGCGACTGTACCTGGAGTATTGTGTACAAAGTTGGTGAGACTGTCCCTGGAGTATTGTGTACAGGGTTGGTGAGACTTTACGTGGAGTATTGGGTACTGGATTGGTGAGACGGTAACTGGAGTATTGTGTACAGCGTTGGTGAGACTGTAACTGGAGTATTGTGTACTGGATTGGTGAGACTGTACCTGGAGTGTTGTGTACAGGTTGGTGAGACTGTACCTGGAGTGTTGTGTAAAGGGTTGGTGAGACTGTACCTGGAGAATTGTGTACAGGGTTGGTGAGGCTGAACCTGGAGTATTGTGTACAGGGTTGGTGAGACTTTACCTTGAGTATTGTGTAGAGGGTTGGTGAGACTGCACCTGGAGCATTGTGTAATCAGGTTTGGTGAGACTGTACCTGGCGTATTGTGTACAGTGTTGGTGAGTCTGTACCTGGAGTATTGTGTACAGTGTTGGTGAGTCTGTACCTGGAGTGTAGTGTACAGGGTTGGTGAGTCTGTACCTGGAAAATTGTGTACAGGGTTGGTGAGGCTAAACCTGGAGTATTGTGTACAGGGTTGGTGAGACTGCACCTGGAGTATTGTGTAATCAGGTTTGGTGAGACTGCACCTGGACAATTGCGTACAGTGTTGGTGAGACTGTAACTGGAGTGTACTGTACAGTGTTGGAGAGTCTGTACCTGGAGTATTGCGTACAGGGTTGGTGAGACTGTACCTGGAGTATTGTGTAGAGGGTTGGTGAGACTGCACCTGGACTATTGCGTACAGTGTTGGTGAGACTATAACTGGAGTATTGTGTACAGGGTTGGTGAGACTGTACCTGGAGTATTGTGCACAGGGTTGGTGGGACTATACCTGGAGTATTGTGTACAGGGTTGGTGAGACGGGACCTGGAGTATTGTGTACAGAGTTGGTGAGAATGTACCTGGACGATTGTGTACACGTTTGGTGAGACTGCATCTGCTCTAGAGTGTACAGGGTTGGTGAGACTGTAACTGGAGTATTGTGTACAGGGTTGGTGAGACTGTACCTGGAGTATTGTGTACAGGGTTGGTGAGACTGTCCCTGGAATATTGTGTACCCGGTTGGTAAGAATGTTTGTGCAGTATTGTGTATAGGATTGGTGAGACTGTACCTGGAGTATTGTGGACAGGGTTGTGGAGACTGTAACTGGACTATTGTGTGCATGGTTCGTGAGATTATATCTGGACCATTGTGCACATGGTTGGTGAGATTGTACCTGGAGTATTGTATACAGGTTTGGTGAGACTGTACCTGGAATATTGTGTTCAGGATTGGTGAGGCTGTACCTGGAATATTGTGTACAGGGGTGGTGAGACTGTACTTGGAGTATTGTGTACAGGTTTGGTGAGTCTGTACCTGGAATGTTGTGCACAGGGTTGTTGAGACTGTACCAGGTGTATTGTGCACAAGGTTGTTGGGATTGCACAAGGACTATTTTGTACGGGGTTGGTGAGGCTGTACCTGGAGTATTCTGTACAGGGGTGGTGTGACGGTACCTGGAGAATTGTGTACAGGGTTGGTGAGACTGTACCAGGACTATTGTGTACAGGTTTGGATAGACTGTACCTCGACCATTGTGTATAGGGTTGGTGAGACCGTACCTGGAGTATTGTGTTAAGGGTTGGTGAGACTGTACCTGGTGTATTGTGCACAGCGTTGGTGAGACTGTACCTGGACCATTATGTACAGGGTGGTTGAGACTGAACCTGGACTATTGTGTACAATGTTGGTGAGACTGTTCCTGGAGTATTATGCACAGGGTTAGTGAGACTGCATCTGCTCTATTGTGTACAGGGTTGGTGACACTGAAGCTGGAGTATTGTGTACAGGGTTAGTGAGACTGTACCTGGAGTATTGTGTACAGAGTTGGCGAGACAGCACCTGGACTAGTGTGTACAGGGTTGGTGCGACTGTACCTGGAGTATTGTGTACAAAGTTGGTGAGACTGTCCCTGGAGTATTGTGTACAGGGTTGGTGAGACTTTACGTGGAGTATTGGGTACTGGATTGGTGAGACGGTAACTGGAGTATTGTGTACAGCGTTGGTGAGACTGTAACTGGAGTATTGTGTACTGGATTGGTGAGACTGTACCTGGAGTGTTGTGTACAGGTTGGTGAGACTGTACCTGGAGTGTTGTGTAAAGGGTTGGTGAGACTGTACCTGGAGAATTGTGTACAGGGTTGGTGAGGCTAAACCTGGAGTATTGTGTACAGGGTTGGTGAGACTTTACCTTGAGTATTGTGTAGAGGGTTGGTGAGACTGCACCTGGAGCATTGTGTAATCAGGTTTGGTGAGACTGTACCTGGCGTATTGTGTACAGTGTTGGTGAGTCTGTACCTGGAGTATTGTGTACAGTGTTGGTGAGTCTGTACCTGGAGTGTAGTGTACAGGGTTGGTGAGTCTGTACCTGGAAAATTATGTACAGGGTTGGTGAGGCTAAACCTGGAGTATTGTGTACAGGGTTGGTGAGACTGCACCTGGAGTATTGTGTAATCAGGTTTGGTGAGACTGCACCTGGACAATTGCGTACAGTGTTGGTGAGACTGTATCTGGAGTATTGTGTACAGGTTTGGTGAGACATTACCTGGAGTATTGTGTAATCAGGTTTGGTGAGACTGTACCTGGAGTATTGTGTACAGAGTTGGCGAGACTGTAACTGGAGTGTACTGTACAGTGTTGGAGAGTCTGTACCTGGAGTATTGCGTACAGGGTTGGTGAGACTGTACCCGGAGTATTGTGTAGAGGGTTGGTGAGACTGCACCTGGACTATTGTGTACAGTGTTGGTGAGACTATAACTGGAGTATTGTGTACAGGGTTGGTGGGACTACACCTGGAGTATTGTGTACAGGGTTGGTGAGACGGGACCTGGAGTATTGTGTACAGAGTTGGTGAGAATGTACCTGGACGATTGTGTACACGTTTGGTGAGACTGCATCTGCTCTAGAGTGTACAGGGTTGGTGAGACTGTAACTGGAGTATTGTGTACAGGGTTGGTGAGACAGTACCTGGAGTATTGTGTACAAGGTTGGTGAGACTGTACTTGGGATAATGTGTACCGAGTTGGTGAGACTGTACCTGGAGTATTGTGTACAGGGTTGGTGAGACTGTCCCTGGAATATTGTGTACCCGGTTGGTAAGAATGTTCGTGCAGTATTGTGTATAGGATTGGTGAGACTGTACCTGGAGTATTGTGGACAGGGTTGTGGAGACTGTAACTGGACTATTGTGTGCATGGTTCGTGAGATTATATCTGGACCATTGTGCACATGGTTGGTGAGATTGTACCTGGAGTATTGTATACAGGTTTGGTGAGACTGTACCTGGAGTATTGTGTTCAGGATTGGTTAGACTGTACCTGGACTACTGTGTACAGTTTTGGTGAGGCTGTACATGGAATATTGTGTACAGGGGTGGTGAGACTGTACTTGGAGTATTGTGTACAGGTTTGGTGAGTCTGTACCTGGAATGTTGTGCACAGGGTTGGTGAGACTGTACCAGGTGTACTGTGCACAAGGTTGTTGGGATTGCACAAGGACTATTTTGTACGGGGTTGGTGAGGCTGTACCTGGAGTATTCTGTACAGGGGTGGTGTGACGGTACCTGGAGAATTGTGTACAGGGTTGGTGAGACTGTACCAGGACTATTGTGTACAGGTTTGGATAGACTGTACCTCGACCATTGTGTATAGGGTTGGTGAGACCGTACCTGGAGTATTGTGTTAAGGGTTGGTGAGACTGTACCTGGTGTATTGTGCACAGCGTTGGTGAGACTGTACCTGGACCATTATGTACAGGGTGGTTGAGACTGAACCTGGACTATTGTGTACAATGTTGGTGAGACTGTTCCTGGAGTATTATGCACAGGGTTGGTGAGACTGCATCTGCTCTATTGTGTACAGGGTTGGTGACACTGAAGCTGGAGTATTGTGTACAGGGTTAGTGAGACTGTACCTGGAGTATTGGGTACAGAGTTGGCGAGACAGCACCTGGACTAGTGTGTACAGGGTTGGTGCGACTGTACCTGGAGTATTGTGTACAAAGTTGGTGAGACTGTCCCTGGAGTATTGTGTACAGGGTTGGTGAGACTTTACGTGGAGTATTGGGTACTGGATTGGTGAGACGGTAACTGGAGTATTGTGTACAGCGTTGGTGAGACTGTAACTGGAGTATTGTGTACTGGATTGGTGAGACTGTACCTGGAGTGTTGTGTACAGGTTGGTGAGACTGTACCTGGAGTGTTGTGTAAAGGGTTGGTGAGGCTAAACCTGGAGTATTGTGTACAGGGTTGGTGAGACTTTACCTTGAGTATTGTGTAGAGGGTTGGTGAGACTGCACCTGGAGCATTGTGTAATCAGGTTTGGTGAGACTGTACCTGGCGTATTGTGTACAGTGTTGGTGAGTCTGTACCTGGAGTATTGTGTACAGGGTTGGTGAGACTGTACCTGGAGTATTGTGTAGAGGGTTGGTGAGACTGCACTTTGACTATTGCGTACAGGGTTGGTGAGACTGTATCTGGAGTATTGTGTACAGGTCTGGTGAGACATTACCTGGAGTATTGTGTAATCAGGTTTGGTGAGACTGTACCTGGAGTATTGTGTACAGAGTTGGTTAGACTGTAACTGGAGTGTTGTGTACAGTGTTGGAGAGTCTGTACCTGGAGTATTGCGTACAGGGTTGGTGAAACTGTACCTGGAATATTGTGCACAGGGTTCGTGGGACTATACCTGGAGTATTGTGTACAGGGTTGGTGAGACGGGACCTGGAGTATTGTGTAGAGGGTTGGTGAGACGGGACCTGGAGTATTGTGTACAGAGTTGGTGAGAATGTACCTGGACGATTGTGTACACGTTTGGTGAGACTGCATCAGCTCTAGGGTGTACAAGGTTGGTGAGACTTTAACTGGAGTATTGTGTACAGGGTTGGTGGGACTGTACCTGGAGTATTGTGTACAGTGTTGGTGAGACTGTACTTGGGATAATGTGTACCGAGTTGGTGAGACTGTACCTGGAGTATTGTGTACAGGGTTGGTGAGACTGTACCTGGAGTATTGTGTAGAGGGTTGGTGAGACTGCACCTGGACTATTGTGTACAGTCTTGGTGAGACAGTATCCGGAGTATTGTATACAGGGTTGGTGAGACATTACCTGGAGTATTGTGTAATCAGGTTTGGTGAGACTGTGCCTGGAGTATTGTGTACAGAGTTGGTGAGACTGTACCCGGAGTATTGTGTAGAGGGTTGGTGAGACTGCACCTGAACTATTGCGTACAGTGTTCGTGAGACTGTAACTGGAATATTGTGTACAGAGTTGGTGAGACTGTACCTGGAGTATTGTGCACAGGGTTGGTGGGACTATACCTGGAGTATTGTGTACAGGGTTGGTGAGACGGGACCTGGAGTATTGTGTACAGAGTTGGTGAGAATGTACCTGGACTATTGCGTACACGTTTGGTGAGACTGCATCTGCTCTAGACTGTACAGGGTTGGTGAGACTGTAGCTGGAGTATTGTGTACAGAGTTGGTGTGAATTTACCTGGACTATTGTGTATAGGGTTGGTTTGACTGTACCTGGAGTATTGTGTACAGAGTTGGTGAGACTGTACCGGGACTATTGTGTACAGGCTTGGAGAGGCTGTACCTCCACCATTTTGTACAATGTTGGTGAGACTGTACCTGGAGTATTGTGTACAGGGTTGGTGAGAATGTACGTGGAGTATTGTGTACAGTGCTGGTGAGACTGTACCTGGAGTATCGTGTACAGTGTTGGTGAGAACGTACCTGGAGTATTGTGTGCAGTGTTGGTGGGACTGTAGCTGGAGTACTGTGCACAGGGTTGGTGAGTCTGTAACCTGGACCATTGTGTACTGGGTTTGTGAGACTGAACCTGGAGTATTGTGTGCAGGGTTGGTGAGTCTGTTCCTGGACCATTGTGTACAGGGTTGGTGAGACTGAACCTGGAGTATTGTGTACAGGGTTGGTGAGACTGTATCTGGGGAATTGTGTACAGCATTGGTGAGACTGTACCAGGTGTATTATCTGCAGGGTTGGCGGGAAAGTATTGTGTACACGGTTCGTTAGACTGTACCTGGACAATTACATACTGGGTTGGTGAGTCTGTACCTGGAGTATCGTGCACAGGGTTCGTGAGACTGTACCTGGACTATTGCGTACAGGGTTGGTGAGTCTGTACGTGGAGTATTGTTACAAGGGTTGGTCAGACTGTACCAGGAGTATTGTGCACATGGTTGTTGAGAGTGTACCTCGAGTAGTGTGTACAGGGTTGGTGAGATTGTGCCTGGAATATTGTGTACAGCATTAGTGAGACTGTACCAGGAGTATTGTGTACAGGGTTGGTGAGACTGTACCTCGAGTATTGGGTACAGGGTTGGTGAGACTGGACCTGGAGGGTTGTGCACAGGGTTTGTGAGACTGTACCTGGAATATTGTGTACAGGGTTGGTGGAACTGTACCTGGAGTGTTGTGTACAGGTTGGTGGGACTGTCCCTGGAGTACTGTGTACAGGACTGGTGAGGCTGTACGTGGAGTACTGTGTACAGGGTTGGTGAGAATTTACATGGAATATTGTGTACAGGGTTGCTGACACTGTACCTGGACTATTGTATGCAGGGTTGGTGAGACTGTACCTGGAATATCGTTACAAGGGTTGGTGAGACTGTAGCTGGAGTATTGTGCACACGGTTGGTGTGACTTTAACTGGAGTTTTGTGTACAGGGTTGGTGAGACTGTACTTGGAGTATTGTGTGCAGGGCTAGTGAGACAGTACCTGGAGTATTGTGCCCAGTGTTGGTGAGACTGTATCTGGATTATTGTGTACAGGGTGGGCGAGACTGTACCCGGAGTATTGTGTGCAGGGTTGTTGTGACTGTACCTGGACTTTTGTGTATAGGGTTGGTGAAACAGTATCTGGAGTATTGTGTACAGGGTTGGTGTGATTGTACCTGGGCAATTGTGTACAATGTTGGTGAGACTGTACCTGGAGTATTGTGTGCAGTTTTGGTGAGACTGTACCAGTACGATTGTGTACAGGTTTTGTGAGACTGTACCTGGGTTATTGTGTATAGGGTTGGTGAAAATGTACCTGGAGTATTGTATACAGGGTTGTTGAGAGTGTACCGGGTGTATTCTGTACAGCGTTGGTTAGACTGTACCTGAGCTATTGTGTACAGGGTTAGTGAGACTGTACCTGGACCTATGTGCACAGGTTTGGTGAGACTGTACCTGGACTAGTGTGTTCAGTCTTGGTGCGACTGTACCTGGAGTATTATGTACAGCGTTAGTGAGACTGTACCAGGAGTATTGTGTACAGGGTTGGTGCGACTGTACCTGGAGTGTTGGGTACAGGGTTTGTAAGACTGTACCTTGAATATTGTGTACAGGATTGTTGAGAATGTACCTGGAGTTTTGTGTACAGGGTTGGCGAGACTGTACCTGGACTATTGCGTACAAGGTTGGTGAGTCTGTACCTGGAGTATTTTGCACAGGGTTGGTGAGACTGTACCTGGAGTGTTCTATAGAGTGTTGGTGAGACTGTACCTGGAGTTTTGTGTACAGGGTTGGTGAGACTGTACCTGGACTATTGCGTACAGCGTTGGTGAGTCTGTACCTGGAGTATTTTTACAGTGTTGGTGAGACTGTACCTGGAGTATTGTGTACTGGGTTGGTGAGGCTGTACCTGGGGTATTCTGTACAGGGTTGTTGAGACTGTATCTGGAGTATTTTGTACAGGGTTGGGGAGGCCGTACCTGGAGGGCTGTGTACAGTGTTGGTGAGACTGTACCTGGAGAATTGCGTACACAGTTGTTGAGACTGTCCCTGGAGTACAGTGTACAGGGTTGGTGAGAATGCACCTGGAGTATAGTGTACAGTTTTTTTGAGACTGTACCTGGACTATTGTGCACAGATTTGGTGAGACTGATCCTGGAGTAAATTGTACAGGGTTGCTGAGACTGTACCTGGAGTATTGTGTACAGGGTTGGTGAGACTGCACCTGGACTATTGTGTACAGAGTTGGTGAGTCTGTACATGGAGTATCGTTACAAGGGTTGGTGAGACTGTACCTGGAGTATTGGGCACATGGTTGGTGTGACTTTACCTGGAGTTTTGTGTACAGGTTTGGTGTGACTGTATCTGGAGTATTGTGTACAGGGTTGGTGATACTGTATCTTGAGTATTGTGAACAGGGTTGGTGAGGGTGTTCCTGGAGAAACGTGTACAGGGTTGGTAAGACTGTACCTGGAGTATTGTGTAGAGGGTTGGTGAGACACTACCTGGAGTATTGTGTACAGGGTTGGTTAGATTGAACCTGGACAATTGTGTACAGGGTTGTTGAGACTGTACCTGTATGGTTGTGTACAGAGGTTGTGAGACTGTACCTGGGGTATTGTGTACCGGGTTGGTGAAACTGTACCTGGAGTATTGTGTACAGGGTTGGTGAGAGTGTACCTGAACTATTGTGTACAGGGTTAGTGACACTGTATCTGCACTTTTGTGTACAGGGTTGATTAGACTGTACCTGGGGTATTGTGTGCAGTGCTCGTGAAACTGTACACGGCGTAGTGTGTACAGGGTTGGTGAGACTGTACCTGGAGTATTGTGTACAGTGTCAGTGAGACTGTACCTGGAGTGTTGTGTACAGGGCTGGTGAGACTGTACCTGGGGATTGTGTATAGGTTGGTGAGACCTATCCTGGAGGGTTGTGTACAGGGTTGGTGAGACTGTACCTGGAGCTTTGTGTACAGAGTTGGTGATACTGTGCCTGGAATACCGTGTACAGGACTGGTGAGACTGTACGTGAAGTACTGTATACAGGGTTGGTGAGAATTTACCTGGAGTATTGTGTACAGGGTTGCTGACACTGTACCTGGACTATTGTGTGCAGTGTTGGTGAGACTGTACCTGGAGTATCGTTACAAGGGTTGGTGAGACTGTACCTGGAGTATTGTGCACAGGGTTGGTGTGACTTTACCTGGAGTTTTGTATACAGGGTTGGTGTGACTGTACCTGGACTATTGTGTATAGGGTTGGTTTGACTGTACCTGGAGTATTGTGTACAGGGTTGGTGAGACTATGCTGGGGGTATTGTGTACAGGCTTGATGAGGCTGTATCTTGAATATTGTGAACAGGGTTGGTGAGGCTGTACCTGGATAAAAATGTACAGGGTTAGTAAGACTGCACCTGGAGTAATGTGTACAGGGTTGGTGAGGCAGTACCTGGACTATTTTGTACAGGGTTGGTGAGACTTACCCTGGACGATTGTGTCCAGGGTTGGTGAGACTGTCACTGGAATATTGTGTACAGGGTTGGTGAAACTGTACCTGGAGTATTGTGTACAGTGTTGGTGAGACTGTACCTGGACTAATGTGTACAAGGTTGGCGAGAGTGTACCCGGAGTATTGTGTACAGGGTTGGTGAGACTGTATCTGGTGTATTGTGTACAAGATATTTGAAACTGCACCTGGACTAATGTGTACATGGTGTGTGAGTCTGTACATGGCGTATCATTACAAGTATTGGTGAGACTGTACCTGGAGTATTGGGCACATGGTTGGTGAGACTGTACCTGTAGTATTGTGTACTGGGTTGGTGTAACTGCACCTGGAGTATTGTGTATGGGGTTGGTTTGACTGTACCTGGAGTATTGTATACAGGGTTGGTGAGACTATACCAGGGGTATTGTGTACAGGATTGGTGAGACTGTATCTTGAGTATTGTGTACGGGGTTAGTGAGACTATACCGGGTGTATTGTGTACAGGGTTGGTGATACTGTATCTTGACTATTGTGAACATGGTTGGAGCGGTTGTACCTGGGGAAATGTGTACAGGGTTGGTAAGACTGTACCTGGGGTAATATGTACAGGGTTGGTGAGGCAGTACCTGGACTATTTTGTACAGGGTTGGTGAGACTGCACATGGACGATTGTGTACAGTGTTGGTGAGACTGTACCTGGAGCGTTGTGTACAGTGTTGTTGAGACTGTACCTGGAGTATTGTGTACAGGGTTGGTGACACAGTATCTGGAGTATTGTGTACCGGGTTGGTGAGATAGAACCTGTACAATTGTGAACAGCATTGTTGAGACTGTACCTGTACGTTTGTGTACAGGGTTTGTGAGACTGTAGCTGGGGTATTGTGTACCGGGTTGTTGAAACTGTACCTGGAGTATTGTGTACAGGGTTGGTGAGACTGTACCTGACCTATTGTGTACAGGCTACGTGAGACTGTATCTGGACCTTTGTGTACAGGGTTGGTGAGACTGCACCTGGAGTATTGTGTGCAGGCTTCATGAGTCTGTACATGCAGTAGTGTGTACAGGGTTGGTGAGACTGTACCTGGAGTATTGTGTACAGCGTTAGTTAGAATGTACCTGGAGTGTTGTGTACAGGGTTGGTGAGAATATACCTGGAGTATTGTGTACAGAGTTGGTGAAACTGTACCTGGTGTATTCAGTACAAGGTTGGTGGGACTGTACCTGGACTATTGTGTACAGAGTTGGTGAGACTGTCCCTGGAGTACCGTGTACAGGGCTGGTGAGACTTTACCAGTGGTACTGTGTACAGGGTTGGTGAAAATTTACCTGGGGTATTGTGTACAGGGTTAGTGAGACTGTACTTGGACTATTGTGTGCAGGATTGGTGAGACTGTACCTGGAGTATCGTTACAAGAGTTGGTGAGACTGTACCTGGGAGCATTGTGCACACGGTTGGTGTGACTTTACCTGGAGTTTTGTGTACAGGTAGATGTGACTTTACATGGAGTATTGTGTATAGGGTTGGTTTGACTGTACCTGGAGTATTGTATACAGGGTTGGTGAGACTATACCAGGGGTATTGTGTACCGGGTTGGTGAGACTGTATCTTGAGTATTGTGAACAGGGTTGGTGAGGCTGTACCTGGGTAAATGTGTACAGGGTTGGTAAGACTTTACCTGGAGTAATGTGTACAGGGTTGTTGAGACTGTATGTGGAGTATTGTATACAGGGTTGGTGAGACTGTACCCGGACTATTGTGTACAAGGTTGGCAAGACTGTACCTGGACTTTTGTGTACAGGGTTGGTGAGACAGTACCTGAACTATTGTGTACAGGATTGGTGAGTTGTACCTGGACAATTGTGTACAGGGTTGTTGAGACTTTACCTGAGTATGGTGAACAGTTTTGTTTAGACTGTACCTGTACGGTTCTGTACAGGTTTTGTGAGACTGTACCTGGGGCATTATGTACCGAATTGGTGAGACTGTACCTGGAGTATTATGTAAATCCTTAGTGAGACTGTACCAGGAGTGTTGTGTACAGTGTTGGTGAGACTGTACCTGGAGTATTTTTTACAGGGTTGTTGAGACAGTACCTGGAGTATTGTATACTGGGTTGGTGAGGCTGTACATGGAGTATTCTGTGCAGGGTTGGTAAGACTGTACCTGGAGTGTTGTATGTAGGGTTGGTGAGACAGTACCTGGAATATTGTGTACTGGGTTGGTGAGAATCTACCTGGAGTTTTGTGTACAGGGTTGGTGAGACTGTGCCTGGAATATTGTGTACAGGGTTGGTGAGAATCTACCTGGAGTTTTGTGTACAGGGTTGGTGAGACTGTACCTGGACTATTGCGTACAGGGTTGGTGAGTCTGTACCTGGAGTATTTTGTACAGGGTTGGTGAGACTGTACCTGGAGTATTGTGTACTGGTTTGGTGAGGCTGTACCTGGAGTATTCTGTACAGGGTTGGTGAGACTGTATCTGGAGTATTGTGTACAGGGTAGTTGAGCCTGTATCTGGAGTATTTTGTACAGGATTGGTGAGGCTGTACCTGGAGGTCTGTGTACAGTGTTGTTGAGACTGTACCTGGAGTATTGTGTACAGGGTTGGTGAGACTGTACCTGGACAATAGTGTACAGAGTTGATGAGACTCTCCCTGGAGTACCGTGTACAGTGTTGATGAGACTGCACCTGGAGTATTGTGTACAGTTTTTTTGAGACTGTACCTGGACTATTGTGTATAGAGTTGGTGAGACTGTACCTGGAGTAAATTGCACAGGGTTGGTGAGGCTGTACCTGGATTATTGTGTGCAGGGTTGGCGAGACTGTACCTGGAGTATTGTATACAGGGTTGGTGAGACTGTGCCTGGAATATTGTGTACAGGGTTGGTGAGAATCTACCTGGAGTTTTGTGTACAGGGTTGGTGAGACTGTACCTGGACTCTTGCGTACAGGGTTGGTGAGTCTGTACCTGGAATATTTTTTACAGGGTTGGTGAGACTGTACCTGGAGTATTGTGTACTGGGTTGGTGAGGCTGTACCTGGAGAATTCTGTACAGGGTTGGTGTGACTGTATCTGGAGTATTGTGTACAGGGTTGGTGAGAATCTACCTGGAGTTTTGTGTACAGGGTTGGTGAGACTGTACCTGGACTATTGCGTACAGGGTTGGTGAGTCTGTACCTGGAGTATTTTGTACAGGGTTGGTGAGACTGTACCTGGAGTATTGTGTACTGGTTTGGTGAGGCTGTACCTGGAGTATTCTGTACAGGGTTGGTGAGACTGTATCTGGAGTATTGTGTACAGGGTAGTTGAGCCTGTATCTGGAGTATTTTGTACAGGATTGGTGAGGCTGTACCTGGAGGTCTGTGTACAGTGTTGTTGAGACTGTACCTGGAGTATTGTGTACAGGGTTGGTGAGACTGTACTTGGACAATAGTGTACAGAGTTGATGAGACTCTCCCTGGAGTACCGTGTACAGTGTTGATGAGACTGCACCTGGAGTATTGTGTACAGTTTTTTTGAGACTGTACCTGGACTATTGTGTATAGAGTTGGTGAGACTGTACCTGGAGTAAATTGCACAGGGTTGGTGAGGCTGTACCTGGATTATTGTGTGCAGGGTTGGCGAGACTGTACCTGGAGTATTGTATACAGGGTTGGTGAGACTGTGCCTGGAATATTGTGTACAGGGTTGGTGAGAATCTACCTGGAGTTTTGTGTACAGGGTTGGTGAGACTGTACCTGGACTCTTGCGTACAGGGTTGGTGAGTCTGTACCTGGAATATTTTTTACAGGGTTGGTGAGACTGTACCTGGAGTATTGTGTACTGGGTTGGTGAGGCTGTACCTGGAGAATTCTGTACAGGGTTGGTGTGACTGTATCTGGAGTATTGTGTACAGGGTTGGTGAGACTGTACCTGGAGTATTGCGTACAGGGTTGTTGAGACTGTACCTGGACAATTGTGTACAGTGTTGGGGAGACTGTCCCTGGATTACAGTGTACAGGGTTGTTGAGACTGTGCCTGAAGTATTGTGTACAGTTTTTTTGAGACTGTACCTGGACTATTGTGTATAGAGTTGGTGAGACTGTCCCTGGAGTAAATTGTACCGGGTTGCTGAGACTGTACCTGGATTATTGTGTGCAGGGTTGGCGAGACTGTACCTGGAGTATTGTGTACAGGCTTGGTGAGAGTGCACCTGGACTATTGTGTACAGGGTTGGTGTATCTGTACATGGAGTATTGTTATAAGGGTTGGTGAGACTGTACCTGGAGTATTGGGCGCACGGTTGGTGAGACTACACCTGGAGTATTGTGTATAGGATTGGTGTGACTGTACCTGGAATATTGTGTACATGGTTGATTTGACTGTACCTGGTGTATTGTGTAAAGGGTTGTTGATCCTGTATCTTGAGTATTGTGTATAGGGTTGGTGAGGCTGTACCTGGGTAAATGTGTACAGGGTTGGTAAGACTGTACCTGGAGTAATGTGTACAGGGTTGTTGAGACTGTACCTGGACTATTGTGTACAGGGTTGGTGAGACTGCACGTGGACGATTGTGAGCTGGGTTGGTGAGACTGTAATTGGAGTATTGTGTGCAGGGTTATTGAGACTGTATGTGGAGTATTGTATACAGGGTTGGTGAGACTGTACCCGGACTATTGTGTACAAGGTTGGCAAGACTGTACCTGGACTTTTGTGTACAGGGTTGGTGAGACAGTACCTGAACTATTGTGTACAGGATTGGTGAGTTGTACCTGGACAATTGTGTACAGGGTTGTTGAGACTTTACCTGAGTATGGTGAACAGTTTTGTTTAGACTGTACCTGTACGGTTCTGTACAGGTTTTGTGAGACTGTACCTGGGGCATTATGTACCGAATTGGTGAGACTGTACCTGGAGTATTATGTAAATCCTTAGTGAGACTGTACCAGGAGTGTTGTGTACAGTGTTGGTGAGACTGTACCTGGAGTATTTTTTACAGGGTTGTTGAGACAGTACCTGGAGTATTGTATACTGGGTTGGTGAGGCTGTACATGGAGTATTCTGTGCAGGGTTGGTAAGACTGTACCTGGAGTGTTGTATGTAGGGTTGGTGAGACAGTACCTGGAATATTGTGTACTGGGTTGGTGAGAATCTACCTGGAGTTTTGTGTACAGGGTTGGTGAGACTGTGCCTGGAATATTGTGTACAGGGTTGGTGAGAATCTACCTGGAGTTTTGTGTACAGGGTTGGTGAGACTGTACCTGGACTATTGCGTACAGGGTTGGTGAGTCTGTACCTGGAGTATTTTGTACAGGGTTGGTGAGACTGTACCTGGAGTATTGTGTACTGGTTTGGTGAGGCTGTACCTGGAGTATTCTGTACAGGGTTGGTGAGACTGTATCTGGAGTATTGTGTACAGGGTAGTTGAGCCTGTATCTGGAGTATTTTGTACAGGATTGGTGAGGCTGTACCTGGAGGTCTGTGTACAGTGTTGTTGAGACTGTACCTGGAGTATTGTGTACAGGGTTGGTGAGACTGTACCTGGACAATAGTGTACAGAGTTGATGAGACTCTCCCTGGAGTACCGTGTACAGTGTTGATGAGACTGCACCTGGAGTATTGTGTACAGTTTTTTTGAGACTGTACCTGGACTATTGTGTATAGAGTTGGTGAGACTGTACCTGGAGTAAATTGCACAGGGTTGGTGAGGCTGTACCTGGATTATTGTGTGCAGGGTTGGCGAGACTGTACCTGGAGTATTGTATACAGGGTTGGTGAGACTGTGCCTGGAATATTGTGTACAGGGTTGGTGAGAATCTACCTGGAGTTTTGTGTACAGGGTTGGTGAGACTGTACCTGGACTCTTGCGTACAGGGTTGGTGAGTCTGTACCTGGAATATTTTTTACAGGGTTGGTGAGACTGTACCTGGAGTATTGTGTACTGGGTTGGTGAGGCTGTACCTGGAGAATTCTGTACAGGGTTGGTGTGACTGTATCTGGAGTATTGTGTACAGGGTTAGTGAGACTGTACCTGGAGTATTGCGTACAGGGTTGTTGAGACTGTACCTGGACAATTGTGTACAGTGTTGGGGAGACTGTCCCTGGATTACAGTGTACAGGGTTGTTGAGACTGTGCCTGAAGTATTGTGTACAGTTTTTTTGAGACTGTACCTGGACTATTGTGTATAGAGTTGGTGAGACTGTCCCTGGAGTAAATTGTACCGGGTTGCTGAGACTGTACCTGGATTATTGTGTGCAGGGTTGGCGAGACTGTACCTGGAGTATTGTGTACAGGCTTGGTGAGAGTGCACCTGGACTATTGTGTACAGGGTTGGTGTATCTGTACATGGAGTATTGTTATAAGGGTTGGTGAGACTGTACCTGGAGTATTGGGCGCACGGTTGGTGAGACTACACCTGGAGTATTGTGTATAGGATTGGTGTGACTGTACCTGGAATATTGTGTACATGGTTGATTTGACTGTACCTGGTGTATTGTGTAAAGGGTTGTTGATCCTGTATCTTGAGTATTGTGTATAGGGTTGGTGAGGCCGTACCTGGACTATTTTGTACAGGGTTGGTGAGACTGCACATGGCCGATTGTGTACAGGTTTGGTGAGACTGTACTTGGAGTATTGTGTGCTGGGTTGGTGAATCTGTACCTGGAATATTGTGTGCAGGGTTGTTGAGACTGTACCTGTACCATTGTGTACAAGGTTGGTGAGACTGAACCTGGAGTATTGTGTACAGGGTTGTTGAACTCTACCTGGAATTTTGTGTACAGGGTTGGTGAGACAGGACCTGGACGTTAGTGTACAGGGTTGGTGAGATTGAACCTGGACAATTGTGTTCAGGGTTGTTGAGACTGTACCTGGAGTATTGCGTACAGTTTTGGTGAGACTGTACCTGTACGATTGTGTATAGGTTTTGTGAGACTGTACCCAGGGTATTGTGTACAGTGCAGGTGAAACTGTACCTACAGTATTGTATAAAGGGTTTTTGAGACTGTACCTGGAGTATTGTGTACAGCGTTGGTGAGACTGTGCCTGAACTATTGTGTACAGGGTTAGTGAGACTGTATCTGTACCTTTGTGTGCAGGTTTGGTGAATCTGAACCTGGAGTATTGTGTGCAGTGTTGGTGAGACTGTACCTGGACTAGTGTGTTCAGTGTTGGTGAGACTGTACCTGGAGTATTATGTACAGCGTTAGTGAGACTATACCTGGAGTGTTGTGTACAGGGTTGGCGTGACAGTACCTGTAGTGTTGTGTACAGGGTTGGTGAGACTGTACCTGGAAGATATTGTGTGCAGGTTTGGTGAGAATGTACCTGAAGTTTTGTGTACAGGGTTGGTGAGACTGTACCTGGACTATTGCGTACAGGGTTGGTGAGTCTGTACCTGGAGTATTTTTACAGGGTTGGTGAGACTGTACCTGGAGTGTTGTATACAGGGTTGGTGAGACTGTACCTGGAATATTGTGCACAGGGTTGTTGAGAATCTACCTGGAGTTTTGTGTACAGTGTTGGTGAGACTGTACCTGAAGTATTTTTTACAGGGTTGCTGAGACTGTACCTGGAGTATTGTGTACTGGGTTGGTGAGGCTGTATCTGGAGTATTCTGTACAGGGTTGGTGAGACTGTATCTGGAGTATTGTGTACAAGGTAGTTGAGACTGTATCTGGAGAATTTTGTACAGTGTTGTTGAGGCTGTACCTGGAGGGCTGTGTACAGTGTTGGTGAGACTGTACCTGGAGTATTGCGTACTGGGTTGGTGAGACTGCACCTGGAGTATTCTGTACAGATTTGGTGCGACTGTACCTGGACTATTGTGTACAGAGTTGGTGAGACTGTCCCTGAAATACCCTGTACAGGACTGGTGAGACTGTACGTGGAGTACTGTGTACAGGGTTGTTGAGAATCTACCTGGACTATTGTGTGCAGGGTTGGTGAGACTCTACCGGGAGTATCTTTACAAGGGTTGGAGAGACGGTGCCTGGAGTATTGTGCACACGGTTGGTGTGACTTTACCTGGAGTTTTGTGTACATGGTTCGGGTGACAGTACCTGGAGTATTGTGTACAGGGTTGGCGATACTGCATCTTGAGTAATATGTACAGGGTTGGTGTGACTGTACCTGGAGTATTGTGTACAGGGTTGGTGAGACTATACCGGGGATATTGTGTACAGGGTTGGCGATACTGCATCTTGAGTAATATGTACAGGGTTGGTGTGACTGTACCTGGAGTATTGTGTACAGGGTTTGTTTGACTGTATCTTGAGTATTGTGAACAGGGTTGGTGAGGCTGTATCTTGTGTATTGTGAACAGAGTTGGTGAAGCTGTATCTGGGGAAATGTGTACAGGATTGGTAAGACTGTAACTGGAGTAATATGTACAGGGTTGGTGAGGCTGTACCTGGACTATTTTGTACAGGGTTGGTGAGACTGCACATGGACGATTGTGTATATGGTTGGTGAGACTGTACTTGGAGTATTGTGTGCAGGGTTGGTGAATCTGTACCTGGAGTATTGTGTACAGGGCTTGATGAGACAGTACCTGGAGTATTGTGTACAGGGTTGGTGAGATTGAACCTGGACTATTTTGTACAGGGTTGGTGAGACTGCACATGGACGATTGTGTACATGGTTGGTGAGACTGTACCTGGAGCGTTGTGTACAGTGTTGTTGAGACTGTACCTGGAGTATTGTGTACAGGGTTGGTGACACAGTATCTGGAGTATTGTGTACCGGGTTGGTGAGATAGAACCTGTACAATTGTGAACACTGGTTCACAAAGAAATCAGTGAGACTGTACCTGTACGTTTGTGTACAGGGTTTGTGAGACTGTAGCTGGGGTATTGTGTACCGGGTTGTTGAAACTGTACCTGGAGTATTGTGTACAGGGTTGGTGAGACTGTACCTGACCTATTGTGTACAGGCTAAGTGAGACTGTATCTGGACCTTTGTGTACAGGGTTGGTGAGACTGCACCTGGAGTATTGTGTGCAGGCTTCATGAGTCTGTACATGCAGTAGTGTGTACAGGGTTGGTGAGACTGTACCTGGAGTATTGTGTACAGCGTTAGTTAGAATGTACCTGGAGTGTTGTGTACAGGGTTGGTGAGAATATACCTGGAGTATTGTGTACAGAGTTGGTGAAACTGTACCTGGTGTATTCAGTACAAGGTTGGTGGGACTGTACCTGGACTATTGTGTACAGAGTTGGTGAGACTGTCCCTGGAGTACCGTGTACAGGGCTGGTGAGACTTTACCAGTGGTACTGTGTACAGGGTTGGTGAAAATTTACCTGGGGTATTGTGTACAGGGTTAGTGAGACTGTACTTGGACTATTGTGTGCAGGGTTGGTGAGACTGTACCTGGAGTATCGTTACAAGAGTTGGTGAGACTGTACCTGGGAGTATTGTGCACACGGTTGGTGTGACTTTACCTGGAGTTTTGTGTACAGGTAGATGTGACTTTACATGGAATATTGTGTATAGGGTTGGTTTGACTGTACCTGGAGTATTGTATACAGGGTTGGTGAGACTATACCAGGGGTATTGTGTACCGGGTTGGTGAGACTGTATCTTGAGTATTGTGAACAGAGTTGTTGAGACTGTACCTGGACTATTGTGTACAGGGTTGGTGAGACTGCACATGGACGATTGTGTGCTGGGTTGGTGAGACTGTAATTGGAGTATTGTGTGCAGGGTTATTGAGACTGTACGTGGAGTATTGTATACAGGGTTGGTGAGACTGTACCCGGACTATTGTGTACAAGGTTGGCAAGACTGTACCTGGACTTTTGTGTACAGGGTTGGTGAGACAGTACCTGAACTATTGTGTACAGGCTTGGTGAGTTGTACCTGGACAATTGTGTACAGGGTTGTTGAGACTTTACCTGAGTATGGTGAACAGTTTTGTTTAGACTGTACCTGTACGGTTCTGTACAGGTTTTGTGAGACTGTACCTGGGGCATTATGTACCGAATTGGTGAGACTGTACCTGGGGTATTATGTAAATCCTTAGTGAGACTGTACCAGGAGTGTTGTGTACAGTGTTGGTGAGACTGTACCTGGAGTATTTTTTACAGCGTTGTTGAGGCAGTACCTGGAGTATTGTATACTGGGTTGGTGAGGCTGTACATGGAGTATTCTGTGCAGGGTTGGTAAGACTGTACCTGGAGTGTTGTATGTAGGGTTGGTGAGACAGTACCTGGAATATTGTGTACTGGGTTGGTGAGAATCTACCTGGAGTTTTGTGTACAGGGTTGGTGAGACTGTGCCTGGAATATTGTGTACAGGGTTGGTGAGAATCTACCTGGAGTTTTGTGTACAGGGTTGGTGAGACTGTACCTGGACTATTGCGTACAGGGTTGGTGAGTCTGTACCTGGAGTATTTTGTACAGGGTTAGTGAGACTGTACCTGGAGTATTGTGTACTGGTTTGGTGAGGCTGTACCTGGAGTATTCTGTACAGGGTTGGTGAGACTGTATCTGGAGTATTGTGTACAGGGTAGTTGAGCCTGTATCTGGAGTATTTTGTACAGGATTGGTGAGGCTGTACCTGTAGGTCTGTGTACAGTGTTGTTGAGACTGTACCTGGAGTATTGTGTACAGGGTTGGTGAGACTGTACCTGGACAATAGTGTACAGAGTTGATGAGACTCTCCCTGGAGTACCGTGTACAGTGTTGATGAGACTGCACCTGGAGTATTGTGTACAGTTTTTTTGAGACTGTACCTGGACTATTGTGTATAGAGTTGGTGAGACTGTACCTGGAGTAAATTGCACAGGGTTGGTGAGGCTGTACCTGGATTATTGTGTGCAGGGTTGGCGAGAATCTACCTGGAGTATTGTGTACAGGGTTGGTGAGAGTGCACCTGGACTATTGTGTACAGGGTTGGTGTATCTGTACATGGAGTATTGTTATAAGGGTTGGTGAGACTGTACCTGGAGTATTGGGCGCACGGTTGGTGAGACTACACCTGGAGTATTGTGTATAGGATTGGTGTGACTGTACCTGGAATATTGTGTACATGGTTGATTTGACTGTACCTGGTGTATTGTGTAAAGGGTTGTTGATCCTGTATCTTGAGTATTGTGTATAGGGTTGGTGAGGCCGTACCTGGACTATTTTGTACAGGGTTGGTGAGACTGCACATGGCCGATTGTGTACAGGTTTGGTGAGACTGTACTTGGAGTATTGTGTGCTGGGTTGGTGAATCTGTACCTGGAATATTGTGTGCAGGGTTGTTGAGACTGTACCTGTACCATTGTGTACAAGGTTGGTGAGACTGAACCTGGAGTGTTGTGTACAGGGTTGTTGAACTCTACCTGGAATTTTGTGTACAGGGTTGGTGAGACAGGACCTGGACGTTAGTGTACAGGGTTGGTGAGATTGAACCTGGACAATTGTGTTCAGGGTTGTTGAGACTGTACCTGGAGTATTGCGTACAGTTTTGGTGAGACTGTACCTGTACGATTGTGTATAGGTTTTGTGAGACTGTACCCAGGGTATTGTGTACAGTGCAGGTGAAACTGTACCTACAGTATTGTATAAAGGGTTTTTGAGACTGTACCTGGAGTATTGTGTACAGCGTTGGTGAGACTGTGCCTGAACTATTGTGTACAGGGTTAGTGAGACTGTATCTGTACCTTTGTGTGCAGGTTTGGTGAATCTGAACCTGGAGTATTGTGTGCAGTGTTGGTGAGACTGTACCTGGACTAGTGTGTTCAGTGTTGGTGAGACTGTACCTGGAGTATTATGTACAGCGTTAGTGAGACTATACCTGGAGTGTTGTGTACAGGGTTGGCGCGACAGTACCTGTAGTGTTGTGTACAGGGTTGGTGAGACTGTACCTGGAAGATATTGTGTGCAGGTTTGGTGAGAATGTACCTGAAGTTTTGTGTACAGGGTTGGTGAGACTGTACCTGGACTATTGCGTACAGGGTTGGTGAGTCTGTACCTGGAGTATTTTTACAGGGTTGGTGAGACTGTACCTGGAGTGTTGTATACAGGGTTGGTGAGACTGTACCTGGAATATTGTGCACAGGGTTGTTGAGAATCTACCTGGAGTTGTGTGTACAGTGTTGGTGAGACTGTACCTGAAGTATTTTTTACAGGGTTGCTGAGACTGTACCTGGAGTATTGTGTACTGGGTTGGTGAGGCTGTATCTGGAGTATTCTGTACAGGGTTGGTGAGACTGTATCTGGAGTATTGTGTACAAGGTAGTTGAGACTGTATCTGGAGAATTTTGTACAGTGTTGTTGAGGCTGTACCTGGAGGGCTGTGTACAGTGTTGGTGAGACTGTACCTGGAGTATTGCGTACTGGGTTGGTGAGACTGCACCTGGAGTATTCTGTACAGATTTGGTGCGACTGTACCTGGACTATTGTGTACAGAGTTGGTGAGACTGTCCCTGAAATACCCTGTACAGGACTGGTGAGACTGTACGTGGAGTACTGTGTACAGGGTTGTTGAGAATCTACCTGGACTATTGTGTGCAGGGTTGGTGAGACTCTACCGGGAGTATCTTTACAAGGGTTGGAGAGACGGTGCCTGGAGTATTGTGCACACGGTTGGTGTGACTTTACCTGGAGTTTTGTGTACATGGTTCGGGTGACAGTACCTGGAGTATTGTGTACAGGGTTGGCGATACTGCATCTTGAGTAATATGTACAGGGTTGGCTTGACTGTACCTGGAGTATTGTGTACAGGGTTGGTGAGACTATACCGGGGATATTGTGTACAGGGTTGGCAATACTGCATCTTGAGTAATATGTACAGGGTTGGTGTGACTGTACCTGGAGTATTGTGTACAGGGTTTGTTTGACTGTATCTTGAGTATTGTGAACAGGGTTGGTGAGGCTGTATCTTGTGTATTGTGAACAGGGTTGGTGAAGCTGTATCTGGGGAAATGTGTACAGGATTGGTAAGACTGTAACTGGAGTAATATGTACAGGGTTGGTGAGGCTGTACCTGGACTATTTTGTACAGGGTTGGTGAGACTGCACATGGACGATTGTGTACATGGTTGGTGAGACTGTACTTGGAGTATTGTGTGCAGGGTTGGTGAATCTGTACCTGGAGTATTGTGTACAGGGCTTGATGAGACAGTACCTGGAGTATTGTGTACAGGGTTGGTGAGATTGAACCTGGACAATTGTGTACAGGGTTGTTGAGACTGTACCTGTACGTTTGTGTACAGGGTTTGTGAGACTGTACCTGGGGTATTTTGTACCGGGTTGGTGAAACTGCACCTGGAGTATCGTATACAGTGTTGTTGAGAGTGTACCCGGAGTATTGTGTACAGGGTTAGTGAGACAGTATCTGGACCTTTGTGTACAGGGTTGGTGAGACTGTACATGGAGTATTGTGCACACGGTTGGTTATGGCTTTACCTGGAGTTTTGTGTACAGGGTTGATGTGACTGTACCTGGAATATTGTGTATAGGGTTGGTTTGACTGTACCTGGAGTATTGTGTGCAGGGTTGGTGAGACTGTACCAGGGGTATTGTGTACGGGGTTGGTGAGACTGTATCTTGAGTATTGTGAACAGTGTTGGTGAGGCTGTACCTGGGTAAATGTGTACAGGGTTGGTAAGACTGTACCTGGAGTAATGTGTACAGGGATGGTGAGGCAGTACCTGGACTATTGTGTACAGGTTTGGTGAGACTGCACATGGACGATTGTGTGCTGGGTTGGTGAGACTGTTATTGGAGTATTGTGTGCATGGTTAGTGAGACTGTACGTGGAGCATTATGTACAGTGTTGGTGAGACTGTAACTGGACTATTGTGTACATGGTTGGCGAGACTGTACCCGGAGTACTGTGTACAGGGTTGCTGAGACTGTACCTGGACTTTTGTGTACATAGTTGGTGAGACAGTACATGAAGTATTGTGTACAGGGTTGGTGAGATTTTACCTGGACAATTGTGTACAGGGTTGCTGAGACTTTACCTGGAGTATTGTGTACAGTTTTGGTGAGACTGTACCTGTACAGTTGTGTACAGGTTTTGTGAGACTGTACACAGAGTATTATGTACAGCGTTAGTGAGACTGTACCTGGAGTGTTGTGTACAGTGTTGGTGAGACTGTACCTGGACTTTTGTGTACAGGATTGGTGAGATAGTACCTGGGGTATTGTGTACAGGGTTGGTGAGATGGAACCTGGACAATTGTGTACAGGATTGTTGAGACTGTACCTATATGGTTGTGTACAGTTTTGTTGAGACTGTATCTGGACGATTGTTTACAGTTTTTGTGAGACTGTACCAAGGGTATTGTGTACAGTGTAGGTGAAACTGTACCTACAGTATTGTATACAGGGTTGTTGAGACTGTACCTGGAGTATTGTGCACAGCGTTGTTGAGACTGTGCCTGAAATATTGCGTACAGGGTTAGTGAGACTGTATCTGTACCTTTGTGAACAGGTTTGGTGAGACTGAACCTGGAGTATTGTGAGCAGGGTTCGTGAGACTGTACCTGGACTTGTGTGTTCAGCGTTGGTGAGACTGTACCGGGAGTATTATGTACAGCAGTAGTGAGACTGTACCTGGCGTGTTGTGTACAGGGTTGCTGAGACTGTACCTGGAGTATTGTGTACAGGGTTGCTGAGACTGTACCTGGAATATTGTGTACAGGTTTGCTGAGAATGTACCAGGAGCTTTTAGTGCAGGGTTGGTGAGACTGTACCAGGACTATTGCGTACAGGGTGGGTGAGTCTGTACCTGGAGTATCTATTACAGGGTTGGTGAGACTGTACCTGGAGTATTGTGTACTGGGTTGGTGAGGCTGTACATGGATTTTTCTGTACAGGGTTGGTGAGACTGTACCTGGACAATAGTGTACAGAGTTGATGAGACTCTCCCTGGAGTACCGTGTACAGGGTTGATGAGACTGCACCTGGAGTATTGTGTACAGTTTTTTTGAGACTGTACCTGGACTATTGTGTATAGAGTTGGTGAGACTGTACCTGGAGTAAATTGCACAGGGTTGGTGAGGCTGTACCTGGATTATTGTGTGCAGGGTTGGCGAGACTGTACCTGGAATATTGTGTACAGGGTTGGTGAGAATCTACCTGGAGTTTTGTGTACAGGCTTGGTGAGAGTGCACCTGGACTATTGTGTACAGGGTTGGTGTATCTGTACATGGAGTATTGTTATAAGGGTTGGTGAGACTGTACCTGGAGTATTGGGCGCACGGTTGGTGAGACTACACCTGGAGTATTGTGTATAGGATTGGTGTGACTGTACCTGGAATATTGTGTACATGGTTGATTTGACTGTACCTGGTGTATTGTGTAAAGGGTTGTTGATCCTGTATCTTGAGTATTGTGTATAGGGTTGGTGAGGCCGTACCTGGACTATTTTGTACAGGGTTGGTGAGACTGCACATGGCCGATTGTGTACAGGTTTGGTGAGACTGTACTTGGAGTATTGTGTGCTGGGTTGGTGAATCTGTACCTGGAATATTGTGTGCAGGGTTGTTGAGACTGTACCTGTACCATTGTGTACAAGGTTGGTGAGACTGAACCTGGAGTGTTGTGTACAGGGTTGTTGAACTGTACCTGGAATTTTGTGTACAGGGTTGGTGAGACAGGACCTGGACGTTAGTGTACAGGGTTGGTGAGATTGAACCTGGACAATTGTGTTCAGGGTTGTTGAGACTGTACCTGGAGTATTGCGTACAGTTTTGGTGAGACTGTACCTGTACGATTGTGTATAGGTTTTGTGAGACTGTACCCAGGGTATTGTGTACAGTGCAGGTGAAACTGTACCTACAGTATTGTATAAAGGGTTTTTGAGACTGTACCTGGAGTATTGTGTACAGCGTTGGTGAGACTGTGCCTGAACTATTGTGTACAGGGTTAGTGAGACTGTATCTGTACCTTTGTGTGCAGGTTTGGTGAATCTGAACCTGGAGTATTGTGTGCAGTGTTGGTGAGACTGTACCTGGACTAGTGTGTTCAGTGTTGGTGAGACTGTACCTGGAGTATTATGTACAGCGTTAGTGAGACTATACCTGGAGTGTTGTGTACAGGGTTGGCGCGACAGTACCTGTAGTGTTGTGTACAGGGTTGGTGAGACTGTACCTGGAAGATATTGTGTGCAGGTTTGGTGAGAATGTACCTGAAGTTTTGTGTACAGGGTTGGTGAGACTGTACCTGGACTATTGCGTACAGGGTTGGTGAGTCTGTACCTGGAGTATTTTTACAGGGTTGGTGAGACTGTACCTAGAGTATTGTGTACAGGGTTGGTGAGGCTGTACATGGGATATTCTGTACAGGGTTGGTGAGTCTGTTCCTGGAGTGTTGTATACAGGGTTGGTGAGACTGTACCTGGAATATTGTGCACAGGGTTGTTGAGAATCTACCTGGAGTTTTGTGTACAGTGTTGGTGAGACTGTACCTGAAGTATGTTTTACAGGGTTGCTGAGTCTGTACCTGGAGTATTGTGTACTGGGTTGGTGAGGCTGTATCTGAAGTATTCTGTACAGGGTTGGTGAGACTGTATCTGGAGTATTGTGTACAAGGTAGTTGAGACTGTATCTGGAGAATTTTGTACAGTGTTGTTGAGGCTGTACCTGGAGGGCTGTGTACAGTGTTGGTGAGACTGTACCTGGAGTATTGCGTACTGGGTTGGTGAGACTGCACCTGGAGTATTCTGTACAGATTTGGTGCGACTGTACCTGGACTATTGTGTACAGAGTTGGTGAGACTGTCCCTGAAATACCCTGTACAGGACTAGTGAGACTGTACGTGGAGTGCTGTGTACAGGGTTGTTGAGAATCTACCTGGACTATTGTGTGCAGGGTTGGTGAGACTCTACCGGGAGTATCTTTACAAGGGTTGGAGAGACGGTGCCTGGAGTATTGTGCACACGGTTGGTGTGACTTTACCTGGAGTTTTGTGTACATGGTTCGGGTGACAGTACCTGGAGTATTGTGTACAGGGTTGGCGATACTGCATCTTGAGTAATATGTACAGGGTTGGTTTGACTGTACCTGGAGTATTGTGTACAGGGTTGGTGAGACTATACCGGGGATATTGTGTACAGGGTTGGCGATACTGCATCTTGAGTAATATGTACAGGGTTGGTGTGACTGTACCTGGAGTATTGTGTACAGGGTTTGTTTGACTGTATCTTGAGTATTGTGAACAGGGTTGGTGAGGCTGTATCTTGTGTATTGTGAACAGGGTTGGTGAAGCTGTATCTGGGGAAATGTGTACAGGATTGGTAAGACTGTAACTGGAGTAATATGTACAGGGTTGGTGAGGCTGTACCTGGACTATTTTGTACAGGGTTGGTGAGACTGCACATGGACGATTGTGTACATGGTTGGTGAGACTGTACTTGGAGTATTGTGTGCAGGGTTGGTGAATCTGTACCTGGAGTATTGTGTACAGGGCTTGATGAGACAGTACCTGGAGTATTGTGTACAGGGTTGGTGAGATTGAACCTGGACAATTGTGTACAGGGTTGTTGAGACTGTACCTGTATGGTTGTGTACAAGGTTTGTGAGACTGTACCTGGGGTATTTTGTACCGGGTTGGTGAAACTGCACCTGGAGTATCGTATACAGTGTTGTTGAGAGTGTACCCGGAGTATTGTGTACAGGGTTAGTGAGACAGTATCTGGACCTTTGTGTACAGGGTTGGTGAGACTGTACATGGAGTATTGTGCACACGGTTGGTGTGGCTTTACCTGGAGTTTTGTGTACAGGTTTGATGTGACTGTACCTGGAATATTGTGTATAGGGTTGGTTTGACTGTACCTGGAGTATTGTGTGCAGGGTTGGTGAGACTATACCCGGGGTATTGTGTACGGGGTTGGTGAGACTGTATCTTGAGTATTGTGAACAGTGTTGGTGAGGCTGTACCTGGGTAAATGTGTACAGGGTTGGTAAGACTGTACCTGGAGTAATGTGTACAGGGATGGTGAGGCAGTACCTGGACTATTGTGTACAGGTTTGGTGAGACTGCACATGGACGATTGTGTGCTGGGTTGGTGAGACTGTTATTGGAGTATTGTGTGCATGGTTAGTGAGACTGTACGTGGAGCATTATGTACAGTGTTGGTGAGACTGTAACTGGACTATTGTGTACAAGGTTGGCGAGACTGTACCCGGAGTATTGTGTACAGGGTTGCTGAGACTGTACCTGGACTTTTGTGTACATAGTTGGTGAGACAGTACATGGAGTATTGTGTACAGGGTTGGTGAGATTGTACATGGACAATTGTGTACAGTGTTGCTGAGACTTTACCTGGAGTATTGTGTACAGTTTTGGTGAGACTGTACCTGTACAGTTGTGTACAGGTTTTGTGAGACTGTACACAGAGTATTATGTACAGCGTTAGTGAGACTGTACCTGGAGTGTTGTGTACAGTGTTGGTGAGACTGTACCTGGACTTTTGTGTACAGGATTGGTGAGACAGTACCTGGGGTATTGTGTACAGGGTTGGTGAGATGGAACCTGGACAATTGTGTACAGGATTGTTGAGACTGTACCTATATGGTTGTGTACAGTTTTGTTGAGACTGTATCTGGACGATTGTTTACAGTTTTTGTGAGACTGTACCAAGGGTATTGTGTACAGTGTAGGTGAAACTGTACCTACAGTATTGTATACAGTGTTGTTGAGACTGTACCTGGAGTATTGTGCACAGCGTTGTTGAGACTGTGCCTGAAATATTGCGTACAGGGTTAGTGAGACTGTATCTGTACCTTTGTGTACAGGTTTGGTGAGACTGAACCTGGAGTATTGTGAGCAGGGTTCGTGAGACTGTACCTGGACTTGTGTGTTCAGCGTTGGTGAGACTGTACTGGGAGTATTATGTACAGCAGTAGTGAGACTGTACCTGGCATGTTGTGTACAGGGTTGCTGAGACTGTACCTGGAGTATTGTGTACAGGGTTGCTGAGACTGTACATGGAATATTGTGTACAGGTTTGCTGAGAATGTACCAGGAGTTTTTAGTGCAGGGTTGGTGAGACTGTACCAGGACTATTGCGTACAGGGTGGGTGAGTCTGTACCTGGAGTATCTATTACAGGGTTGGTGAGACTGTACCTGGAGTATTGTGTACTGGGTTGGTGAGGCTGTACATGGATTATTCTGTACAGGGTTGGTGAGACTGTACCTGGAGTGTTATATACAGGGTTGGTGAGACTGTACCTGGAATATTGTGTACAGGGTTGTTGAGAATCTACCTGGAGTTTTGTGTGCAGTGTTGTTGAGACTGTACCTGAACTATTGCGTACAGGGTTGGTGTGACTTTACCTGGGGTTTTGTGTACAGGGTTGATATGACTGTACCTGGAATATTGTGTATAGGGTTGGTTTGACTGTACCTGGAATATTGTGTACAGGGTTGGTGAGACTATACAGGGGGTATTGTGTACAGGGTTGCTGTGACTGTATCTTGAGTATCGTGAACAGGGTTGGTGAGGCTGTAACTGGGTAAATGTGTACAGGTTTGGTAAGACTGTACCTGGAGTAATGTGTACAGGGATGGTGAGGCAGTACCTGGACTATTGTGTACAGGTTTGGTGAGACTGCACATGGACGTTTATGTACTGGGTTGGTGAGACTGTAATTGGAGTATTGTGTGCATGGTTAGTGAGACTGTACGTGGAGCACTTTGTACAGCGTTGGAGAGACTGCACATGGACGATTGTGTGCAGGGTTGGTGAGACTGTACTTGGAGTATTGTGTGCAGTGTTGGTGAATCTGTATCTGGAATATTGTGTACAGGGTAGGTGAAACTGTACCTGGAGTGTTGTGTACAATTTTGGTGAAACTGTACCTGGACTATTGTGTACACGTTTGGCGAGACTGTACCTGAACTATTGTGTACAGGGTTAGTGAGACAGTATCTGGACCTTTGTGTACAGGGTTGGTGAGACTGTACCTGGAGTACTGTGCGCATGGTTCGTGAAACTGTACATGGAGTATTGTGCACACGGTTGGTGCGACTTTACATGGAGTTTTGTGTACAGGGTTGATGTGACTGTACCTGGAATATTGTGTATAGGGTTAGTTTGACTGTACCTGGAGTATTGTGTACAGGGTTGGTGAGACTGCACATGGACGTTTATGTACTGGGTTGGTGAGACTGTAATTGGAGTATTGTGTGCATGGCTAGTGAGACTGTACGTGGAGTATTGTGTACAGTGTTGGTGAAACTGTACCTGGACTATTGTGTACAAGGTTGGCGAGACTGTACCCGGAGTATTGTGTACAGAGTTGTTGAGACTGTAACTGGACTTTTGTGTACAGAGTTGGTGAGACAGTACCTGGAGTATTGTGTACAGGGTTGGTGAGATTGTACCTGGACAATTGTGTACAGGGTTGCTGAGACTTTACCTGGAGTATTGTGTGCAGTTTTGGTGAGACTGTACCTGTACGGTTGTGTACAGGTTTTGTGAGACTGTACCTTGGGTATTATGTACCGGGTTGGTGAGACTGTACCTGGAGCATTATGTACAGCTTTAGTGAGACTGTACCTGGAGTGTTGGGTACAGTGTTCGTGAGACTGTACCTGGACATTTGTGTACAGGGTTGGTGAGACAGTACCTGGGATATAATGTACAGGGTTGGTGAGATTGAACCAGGACAATTGTGCACAGGATTGTTGAGACTCTACCTGTACGGTTGTGTACAGTTTTGTTGAGACTGTATCTGTACGGTTGTGTACAGGTTTTGTGAGACTGAACCCAGGCTATTGTGTACAGTGTAGATGAAACTGTACCTACAGTATTGTATACAGGGTTGTTGAGAGTGTATCTGGAGTATTGTGCACAGCATTGGTGAGACTGTGTCTGAACTATTGTGTACAGGTTTGGTGAGACTGAACCTGGAGTATTGTGAGCAGGGTTCGTGAGACTGTACCTGGACTTGTGTGTTCAGCGTTGGTGAGACTGTACCTGGAGTATTATATACAGCGGTAGTGAGACTGTACCTGGAGTGTTGTGTACAGGATTGGTGAGACTGTACCTGGAATATTGTGTACAGGGTTGGTGACAATCTACCTGGAGTTTTGTGTACAGTTTTGGTGAGACTGTACCTGGACTATTGCGTACAGGGTTGGTGAGTCAGTACCTGGAGTATTTTTTACAGGGTTGGTGAGACTGAACCTGGAGTATTGTGTACTGGGTTGGTGATGCTGCACCTGGAGTATTTTGTACAGAGTAGTTGAGACTCTCGCTGGAGTATTTTGTACAGGGTTGGAGAGACTGCACATGGACGATTGTGTGCAGGGTTGGTGAGACTGTACTTGGAGTATTGTGTGCAGTGTTGGTGAATCTGTATCTGGAATATTGTTTACAGGGTAGGTGAAACTGTACCTGGAGTGTTGTGTACAGGATTGGTGAGACTGTACCTGGAGTATTGTGTACAGGATTGATGAGATTGAACCTGGAGTATTGTGCACACGGTTGGTGAGGCTTTACCTGGAGTTTTGTGTACAGGTTTGATGTGACTGTACCTGGAGTATTTTTTACAGGGTTGGTGAGACTGTGCCTGGAGTATTGTGTACTGGGTTGGTGAGGCTGTACCTGGAGTATTCTGTACAGGGTTGGTGAGACTGTACCTGGAGTATTTTGTACAGGGTAGTTGAGACTGTATCTGGAGTAGTTTCTACAGGGTGGTGAGGCTGTACATGGAGGGCTGTGTACAGGGTTGGTGCGACTGTACCTGGACTATTGTGTACAGAGTTGGTGAGACTGTCCCTGGAGTACCTTGTACAGGACTGGTGAGACTGTACGTGGAGTACTGTGTACAGCGTTGGTGAGAATTTACCTGGAGTATTGTGTGCAGGGTTGCTGAGACTGTACCTGGACTATTGTGTGCAGGGTTGGTGAGACTCTCCTTGGAGTATCGTTACAGGGGTTGGTGTGACTGTACCTGGAGAATTGTGCACATGGTTGGTGTGACTTTACCTGGAGTTTTATGTACAGGGTTGGTGTGACTGTACCTGGAGTATCGTGTATAGGGTTGGTGAGACTGTACCTGGAGTATTGTGTACAGGGTTGCTGAGACTATACCGGAGGTATTGTGTACAGGGTTAGTGAGACTCTATCTTGAGTATTGTGTACAGCGTTGGTGAGAATTTACCTGGAGTATTGTGTACAGGGTTGCTGAGACTGTACCTGGACTATTGTGTGCAGGGTTGGTGAGACTCTCCTTGGAGTATCGTTACAGGGGTTGGTGTGACTGTACCTGGAGTATTGTGCACACGGTTGGTGTGACTTTACCTGGAGTTTTGTGTACAGGGTTGGTGTGACTGTACCTGGAATATCGTGTATAGGGTTGGTGAGACTGTACCTGGCGTATGGTGTACAGGGTTGGTGTGACTGTGCCTGGAGTATTGTGTACAGCGTTGGTTTGACTGTACCTGGAGTATTGTGTACAGGGTTGGAGAGACTTTACCTGGGATATTGTGTACAGGGTTGGTGATATTGAACCAGGGCAATTGTGTACAGGATTGTTGAGACTGTACCTGTACGGTTGTATACAGTTTTGTTGAGACTGTATCTGTACGATTGTGTACAGGTTTTGTGAGACTGAACTCTGGGTATTGTGTACAGTGTAGATGAAACTCTACCTACAGTATTGTATATAGGGTTGTTGAGAGTGTACCTGGAGTATTGTGCACAGCGTTGTTGAGACTGTGCCTGAACTATTGTGTACAGGGTTAGTGAGACTGTATCTGTACCTTTGTGTACAGGTTTGGTGAGACTGAACCTGGAGTATTGTGAGCAGGGTTCGTTAGACTGTACCTGGACTTGGGTGTTCAGCGTTGGTGAGACTGTACCTGGAGTATTATGTACAGCGGTAGTGAGACTGTAACTGGAGTGTTGTGTACAGGGTTGCTGAGACTGTACCTGGAGTATTGTGCACACGGTGGGTGTGACTTTACCTGGTGTTTTGTGTAGAGTGTTGGTGTGACTGTACCTGGAGTATCGTGTATAGGATTGGTGAGACTGTACCTGGAGTATTGTGTACAGGGTTGCTCAGACTATACCGGGGGTATTGTGTACAGGGTTGGTGATACTGTATCTTGAGTATTGTGTACAGCGTTGGTGAGAATTTACCTGGAGTATTGTGTACAGGGTTGCTGAGACTGTACCTGGACTATTGTGTGCAGGGTTGGTGAGACTCTACGTGGAGTATCGTTACAAGGGTTGGTGAGACTGTACCTGGAGTATTGTGCACACGGTTGGTGTGAATTTACCTGGAGTTTTGTGTACAGGGTTGGTGAGACTATACCTGGAGTATCGTGTACAGGGTTGGTGAGACTGTACCTGGCGTATGGTGTACAGGTTTGGTGAGACTGAACCTGGAGTATTGTGAGCAGGGTTCGTGAGACTGTACCTGGACTTGTGTGTTCAGCGTTGGTGAGACTGTACCTGGAGTATTATGTACAGCGGTAGTGAGACTGTACCTGGAGTGTTGTGTACAGGGTTGCTGAGACTTTACCTGGAGAATTGTGTACAGGTTTGGCGCGACAGTACCTGGAGTGTTGTGTACAGGATTGGTGAGACTGTGCCTGGAATATTGTGGACAGGGTTGGTGAGAATCTACCTGGAGTTTTGTGTACAATTTTGTTGAGACTGTACCTGGACTATTGCGTACAGGGTTGGTGAGTAAGTACCTGGAGTATTTTTTACAGGGTTGGTGAGACTGAACCTGGAGTATTGTGTACTGGGTTGGTGAGGCTGCACCTGGAGTATTTTGTACAGGGTAGTTGAGACTCTCTCTGGAGTATTTTGTACAGTGTTGGTTAGGCTGTACCTAGAGTATTGCATACAGAGTTGGTGAGACAGTACCTGGAGTATTCTGTACAGGGTAGTTGAGACAGTATCTGGAGTAGTCTGTACAGGGTTGGTGAGGCTGTACATGGAGGGCTGTGTACAGGGTTGGTGAGACGGTACCTGGAGTATTGTGTACAGGGTTGGTGAGATTGAACCTGGAGTATTGTGCACACGTTTGGTGAGGCTTTACCTGGAGTTTTGTGTACAGGTTTGATGTGACTACCTGGAGTATTTTTACAGGGTTGGTGAGACTGTACCTGGAGTATTGTGTACTGGGTTGGTGAGGCTGTACCTGGAGTATTCTGTACAGGGTTGGTGAGACTGTACCTGGAATATTTTGTACAGGGTAGTTGAGACTGTATCTGGAGTAGTTTGTACAGGGTTGGTGAGGCTGTACATGGAGGGCTGTGTACAGGGTTGGTGCGACTGTACCTAGACTATTGTGTACAGAGTTGGTGAGACTGTCCCTGGAGTACCGTGTACAGGACTGGTGAGACTGTACCTGGAGTACTGTGTACAGCGTTGGTGAGAATTTACCTGGAGTATTGTGTACAGGGTTGCTGAGACTGTACCTGGACTATTGTGTGCAGGGTTGGTGAGACTCTACTTGGAGTATCGTTACAAGGGTTGGTAAGACTGTACCTGGAGTATTGTGCACACGGTTGGTGTGACTTTACCTGGAGTTTTGTGTACAGGGTTGGTGTGACTGTACCTGGAGTATCGTGTATAGGGTTGGTGAGACTGTACCTGGAGTATTGTGTACAGGGTTGCTGAGACTATACCGGGGGTATTGTGTACAGGGTTGGTGTGACTGTGCCTGGAGTATTTTGTACAGCGTTGGTTTGACTGTACCTGGAGTATTGTGTACAGGGTTGGTGAGACTGTACCTGGAGTGTTGTATACAGGGTTTTGTGAGACTGTACCTGGAATATTGTGTACAGGGTTGGTGAGAATCTACCTGGAGTGTTGTGTACCGGATTGGTGAGACTGTACCTGGATTTTGCGTACAGGGTTGTTGAGTCTGTACTTGGAGTATTTTTTGCAGGGTTGTTGAGACTGTACCTGCAGTATGTTGTGAGACAGTACCTGGAGTATTCTGTACAGGGTTGGTGAGACTGTAACTGAACTAATGTGTACAGAGATAGTGAGACTGTATCTGGACCTTTGTGTACATGATTGGTGACACTGTAGCCGGAGTATTGTGTGCAGGGATGGTGAGATTGTACCTGGACTAGTCTGTACAGGGTTGGTGCGACTGTACCTGCAGTATTGTTTCCAGCGTTAGTGAGACTGTACCTGGAGTGTTGTGTACAGTGTTGGTGAGACTGTACCTGGAGTATCGTGTACAGGGTTAGTGAGACTGTACCTGAAGGGTTGTATACAGGGTAGGTGAGACTGTACCTGGAATATTGTGTACAGGGTTGGTGAGAATGTACCTGGAATATTGTGTACAGGGTTGGTGAGAATGTACCTGGTTTGTTGTGTACAGGGTTGGTGAGTGTGTACCTAAACTATTGCGTACAGAGTTGGTTAGTCTGTACCTGGAGTAATTTTACAAGGTTGCTGAGACTGTACCTGAAGTATTGTGTACTGGGTTGGTGTGGATGTACCTGGAGTATTCTGTACAGGGTTTGTGAGATTGCACCTGGAGTATAGTGTACAGGGTCGTTGATACTGTACCTGGAGTATTTTGTACAGGGTTGGTGTGGCTGTATCTGGAGGGCTGTGTACAGGGTTGGTGAGGCTGTACCTGGAGAATTGTGTACAGGGTTGCTGAGACTGTACCTAGACAATTGTGTACAGAGGTTGTGAGACTGTCCTTGGAGTACAATGTACAGGGTTTAAGAGACTGTACCTGGAGTATTGTGAACAGTTTTGTTGAGACTGTACCAGGACTATTGTGTACAGAGTTGGTGAGACTGTCCCTGGAGTAAATTGTACAGGGCTGGTGAGACTGTACGTGGAGTATTGTGAACAGGTTTGGTGAGACTTTACCTGGAGTGAGGGGTTGGTGAGATTGTACGTGGAGCATTGTGTACAGGCTTGGTGAGACTGTAGCTGGTCTATTGTCTACTGGGTTGGTGAGACTGTACCTGGACTATTGTGTACAGGGTTCGTGAGATTGTATCTGGACCATTGTGCACAGGGTTGATGAGACTGTACCTGGATTATTGTGTACAGCGTTGATGAGACTGTACCTGGACCGTTGTGTTCAGGATTGGTGAGACTGTACCTGGAGTAATGTGTACAGGTTGGTGAGCCTGCACCTGTAGTATTGTGTACAGGGTTGGTTTGACTGTACCTGGAGTATTGTGTACAGGGTTGGTGTGACTGTATCTGGAGTATTCTGTACAGGGTTGTTGAGACTGTACCTGGACTATTGTGTGCAGAGTTGGTGAGACTGTCCCTGGAGTACCGTGTACAGGACTGGTGAGACTGTACGTGGAGTACTGTGTACAGATTTGGTGAGAATTTACCTGGAGTATTGTGCACACGGTTGGTGAGGTTTTACCTGGGGTTTTGTGTACAAGTTTGATGTGACTGGTGTATCTTGAGTAATGTGTACAGGGTTTGTGAGGCAGTACCTGGACTATTTTGTACAGGGTTGGAGAGACTGCACATGGAGGATTGTGTACAGGGTTGGTGAGACTGTACTTGGAGTATTGTGTGCAGTGTTGGTGCATCTGTATCTGAAATATTGTGTACAGGGTAGGTGAAACTTTACCTGGAGTGTTCTGTACAGGATTGGTGAGACGGTACCTGAAGTATTGTGTACAGGGTTGGTGAGATTGAACCTGGAGTATTGTGCACACGTTTGGTGAGGCTTTACCTGGAGTTTTGTGTACAGGTTTGATGTGACTGTACCTGGAGTATTTTTACAGGGTTGGTGAGACTGTATCTGGAGTATTGTGTACTGGGTTGGTGAGGCTGTACCTGGAGTATTCTGTACAGGGTTGGTGAGACTGTACCTGGAGTATTTTGTACAGGGTAGTTGAGACTGTATCTGGAGTAGTTTGTACAGGGTTGGTGAGGCTGTACATGGAGGGCTGTGTACAGGGTTGGTGCGACTGTACCTGGACTATTGTGTACAGAGTTGGTGAGACTGTCCCTGGAGTACCGTGTGCAGGACTGGTGAGACTGTACGTGGAGTACTGTGTACAGCGTTGGTGAGAATTTACCTGGAGTATTGTGTACAGGGTTGCTGAGACTGTACCTGGACTATTGTGTGCAGGGTTGGTGAGACTCTACTTGGAGTATCGTTACAAGGGTTGGTGAGACTGTACCTGGAGTATTGTGCACACGGTTGGTGTGACTTTACCTGGAGTTTTGTGTACAGGGTTGGTGTGACTGTACCTGGAGTATCGTGTATTGGGTTGGTGAGCCTGTACCTGGAGTATTGTGTACAGAGTTGCTGAGACTATACTGGGGGTATTGTGTACAGGGTTTGTGATACTGTATCTTGAGTATTGTGTACAGGGTTGGTGAGACTGTAGCTGGCGTATGGTGTACAGGGTTGGTGTGACTGTGCCTGGAGTATTGTGTACAGCGTTGGTTTGATTGTACCTGGAGTATTGTGTACAGGGTTGGTGTGACTGTACCTGGAGTATTCTGTACAGGGTTGGTGCGACTGTACCTGGACTATTGTGTACAGAGTTGGTGAGACTGTCCCTGGAGTCCCGTGTACAGGACTGGTGAGACTGTACCTGGAGTACTGTGTACAGCGTTGGTGAGAATTTACCTGGAGTATTGTGTACAGGGTTGCTGAGACTGTACCTGGACTATTGTGTGCAGGGTTGGTGAGACTCTACTTGGAGTATCGTTACAAGGGTTGGTGAGACTGTACTTGGAGTATTGTGCACACGGTTGGTGTGGCTTTACCTGGAGTTTTGTGTACAGGGTTGGTGTGACTGTACCTGGAGTATCGTGTATAGGGTTGGTGAGACTGTACCTGGAGTATTGTGTACAGGGTTGCTGAGACTATACCGGGGGTATTGTGTACAGGGTTGGTGATACTGTATCTTGAGTATTGTGTACTGGGTTGGTGAGACTGTAGCTGGCATTTGGTGTGCAGGGTTGGTGTGACTGTGCCTGGAGTATTTTGTACAACATTGGTTTGACTGTACCTGGAGTATTGTGTACAGGGTTGGTGAGACTGTACCTGGACTATTGTGTACAGAGTTGGTGAGACTGTCCCTGGAGTACCGTGTTCAGGATTGGTGAGACTGTACGTGGAATACTGTGTACAGAGTTGGTGAGAATTTACCTGGAGTATTGTGCACACGGTTGGTGAGGTTTTATCTGGGGTTTTGTGTACAGGTTTGATGTGACTGGTGTATCTTGTGTAATGTGTACAGGGTTTGTGAGCCAGTACCTGGACTATTTTGTACAGGGTTGGAGAGACTGCACATGGAGGATTGTGTACAGGGTTGGTGAGACTGTACTTGGAGTATTGTGTGCAGTGTTGATGAATCTGTATCTGAAATATTGTGTACAGGGTAGGTGAAACTGTACCTGGAGTGTTGTGTACCGGATTGGTGAGATGGTACCTGGAGTATTGTGTACAGGGTTGGTGAGATTGAACCTGGAGTATTGTGCACACGGTTGGTGAGGCTTTACCTGGAGTTTTGTGTACAGGTTTGATGTGACTGTACCTGGAGTATTTTTACAGGGTTGGTGAGACTGTACCTGGAGTATTGTGTACTGGGTTGGTGAGGCTGAACCTGGAGGGCTGTGTACAGGTTTGGTGCGACTGTACCTGGACTATTGTGTACAGAGTTGGTGAGACTGTCCCTGGAGTACCGTGTACAGGACTGGTAGACTGTACATGGAGTACTGTGTGCAGCGTTAGTGAGAATTTTCCTGGAGTATTGTGTACAGGGTTGCTGAGACTGTACCTGGACTATTGTGTGCAGGGTTGGTGAGACTCTACTTGGAGTATCGTTACAAGGGTTGGTGAGACTGTACCTGGAGTATTGTGCACACGGTTGGTGTGACTTTACCTGGAGTTTTGTGTACAGGGTTGGTGTGACTGTACCTGGAGTATCGTATATAGGGTTGGTGAGCCTGTACCTGGAGTATTGTGTACAGAGTTGCTGAGACTATACCGGGGGTATTGTGTACAGGGTTTGTGATACTGTATCTTGAGTATTGTGTATAGGGTTGGTGAGACTGTAGCTGGCGTATGGTGTACAGGGTTGGTGTGACTGTGCCTGGAGTATTGTGTACAGCGTTGGTTTGTCTGTACCTGGAGTATTGTGTACAGGGTTGGTGTGACTGTACCTGGAGTATTCTGTACAGGGTTGGTGCGACTGTACCTGGACTATTGTGTACAGAGTTGGTGAGATTGTCCCTGGAGTACCGTGTACAGGACTGGTGAGACTGTACGTGGAGTACTGTGTACAGAGTTGGTGAGAATTTACCTGGAGTATTGTGCACACGGTTGGTGAGGTTTTACCTGGGGTTTTGTGTACAGGTTTGATGTGACTGGTGTATCTTGAGTAATGTGTACAGGGTTTGTGAGGAAGTACCTGGACTATTTTGTACAGGGTTGGAGAGACTGCACATGGAGGATTGTGTGCAGGGTTGGTGAGACTGTACTTGGAGTATTGTGTGCAGTGTTGGTGAATCTGTATCTGGAATATTGTGAACAGGGTAGGTGAAACTGTACCTGGAGTGTTGTGTACCGGATTGCTGAGACTGTACCTGGAGTATTGTGCACAGGGTTGGTGAGATTGAACCTGGAGTATTGTGCACACGGTTGGTGAGGCTTTACCTGGAGTTTTGTGTACAGGTTTGATGTGACTGTACCTGGAGTATTGTGTACAAGGTTGCTGAGACTGTACCTGGACTATTGTGTGTAGGGTTGGTGAGACTCTACTTGGAGTATAGTTACAAGGGTTGGTGAGACTGTACCTGGAGTATTGTGCACACGTTTGGTGTGACTTTACCTGGAGTTTTGTGTTCAGGGTTGGTGTGACTGTACCTGGAGTATCGTGTATAGGGTTGGTGAGACTGTACCTGGAGTATTGTGTACAGGGTTGCTGAGACTATACCGGGGTTATTGTGTACAGGGTTGGTGATACTGTAGCTTGAGTATTGTGTACAGGATTGGTGAGACTGTACCTGGATTTTGCGTACAGGGTTGTTGAGTCTGTACTTGGACTATTTTTTGCAGGGTTGTTGAGACTGTACCTGCAGTATTTTGTGCTGGGTTGGTGAGACAGTACCTGGAGTATTCTGTACAGGGTTGGTGAGACTGTAACTGAACTAATGTGTACAGAGATAGTGAGACTGTATCTGGACCTTTGTGTACAGGATTGGCGACACTGTAGCCGGAGTATTGTGTGCAGGGATGGTGAGACTGTACCTGGACTAGTCTGTACAGGGTTGGTGCGACTGTACCTGCAGTATTGTTTCCAGCGTTAGTGAGACTGTACCTGGAATGTTGTGTACAGTGTTGGTGAGACTGTACCTGGAGTGTTGTGTACAGTGTTGGTGAGACTGTACCTGGAATATTGTGTACAGGGTTGGTGAGAATGTACCTGGTTTGTTGTGTACAGGGTTGGTGAGTGTGTACCTGGACTATTGCGTACAGAATTGGTTAGTCTGTACCTGGAGTAATTTTACAAGGTTGCTGAGACTGTACCTGAAGTATTGTGTACTGGGTTGGTGTGGATGTACCTGGAGTATTCTGTACAGGGTTTGTGAGATTGCACCTGGAGTATTGTGTACAGTGTCGTTGATACTGTACCTGGAGTATTTTGTACAGGGTTGGTGTGGCTGTATCTGGAGGGCTGTGTACAGGGTTGGTGAGGCTGTACCTGGAGAATTGTGTACAGGGTTGCTGAGACTGTACCTAGACAATTGTGTACAGAGGTTGTGAGACTGTCCTTGGAGTACAATGTACAGGGTTTAAGAGACTGTACCTGGAGTATTGTGAACAGTTTTGTTGAGACTGTACCAGGACTATTGTGTACAGAGTTGGTGAGACTGTCCCTGGAGTAAATTGTACAGGGCTGGTGAGACTGTACGTCGAGTATTGTGAACAGGTTTGGTGAGACTTTACCTGGAGTGATGGGTTGGTGAGATTGCACGTGGAGCATTGTGTACAGGGTTGGTGAGACTGTAGCTGGTCTATTGTCTACTGGGTTGGTGAGACTGTACCTGGACTATTGTGTACAGGGTTGGTGAGATTGTATCTGGACCATTGTGCACAGCGTTGATGAGACTGTACCTGGACCGTTGTGTTCAGGATTGGTGAGACTGTACCTGGAGTATTGTGTACAGGTTGGTGAGCCTGCACCTGTAGTATTGTGTACAGGGTTGGTGAGACTGTACCTGGAGTATTGAGTACAGGGTTGGTGAACCTGTACCTGTACTGTTGTGTACAGCGTTGGTGAGACTGTACCTGTAGTATTTTGTACAGGGTTTGTCAGACTGTCCCTAGCATATGGTGTATTGGGTTGGTGAGATTGTACGTGGAGCATTGTGTGCAGGGTTGGTGTGACTGTACCTGGAGTATTGTGTACAGGGTTGGTGAGAGTGTACCTGGAGTATTGTGTACAGGGTTGGTGAGGCTGTACCTTGAGTATTGTGTACAGGGTTGATGAGACTGTCCCTGAACCATTGTGTACAGTTTTGATGAGACTGTGCCAGGACCATTGTGTACAGGGTTGGTAAGACTATACCTGGATTATTGTGTACAGGGTTGGTGAGTCTATACCTGGAGTATGTGTACAGGATTGGTGAGACTGTATCTGGAGTATTGTATACAGTTTTGGTTACCTAATCTGAGAAAAAATATGCTGACCATGGAGGAAGTGCAATGGACATTCTCCGGATTGTCCCTCAGATAGTGACATTGTGTGATGCAGAATGAGTGGTGATCGCAGTGAAATTTTGAAAGTTTACAAAGCATAGGACAAGGTGGAAATAAACAAGGTGTTTCTCTGGCTGCCTACTATACATTTAAGGCAAATAAAACTTAGCAGGATAAGGGACAGGCCATTTAAGACTGCAATAAGGAGGTAAGTCTTCACTCGGAGAGGACTGACTAATACAGGAGCATCCAAATCTGCTGGCAGGGCAAGTTTAGGGAGAATCCCCAGGTATTCACCAAGTGTATCAAGTGGAACAGAGTAACCAGGGAATAGGTAGGAGTCATTAGTGACTAGCCAAGTTGCATCTAGATCAACTTTAGTGGTAGGAATCAGAGGGTGATGGTAGAAGCCTGTTGGTGTGACTGGAGGCTCGTTTCCAATGGTGTACCATAGGGATCAATGTTGTGTCCCTTATTATTTGTGATTCGAAGATGCCAGTATTGGTCTGAGGTGGACAAAGTTAAAAATCACACAACACCAGGTGTATTCATCAACTACCTGATGAAGAAGCAGCGCTTCGAAAGCTAGTGCCTCTGAATAAACCAGTTGGGCTATAACCTGCCGTTGTGTGATCTATAACCTTATTATTTGTGATATTCATAAATGGTGATCTGTGAAAATAGACGAGGGGTGGGGAGAGTGTGATAACTGAGTTTGTGTTTGACCGGGTGCTTGGCAATGAGGAAGAAAGTCTTACGTAACAGTAAGATACAGATGGAAAGATCAGTCGCAGATGGAATGCAACCCTGATAAATATGAGGTGATGCACTTTGGAAGAAGAAAGCAGACAGGGGAGTACTCAGTGATTGGCAGCACACGAGGGAGCTCAGAAGGAGCCTGAATGTGACGGCACAGATTAATCCACAAGTTCAAAAAACAAAGGCAGTGTAAGCATAACCTTTATTCATCGATGCACAGATTATAAGAGCTATGCGGAACTTTGGTGAGGCCAAGATGGAATACTGTGTGTAGTTCTGGGAGTCACATTACAGGAAAGATGTGAATGTACTGGAGGGGGTGCAGAGGAGATTCATCAGGATGTTCCCTAGGATGGAGCATATCAGCTATGGAGAGAGGCTGGATAAGCTCGGGTTGTTTAGTTTGGAGGAGAGAAGGCTGAGGGGGATGTGATTCAGAAGGAAACGATTATAAGGAACATGGATAGGTTGGATAGACAGCAGCTGATCATTTTAGTCAGAGGGAGAACAAGGAGGAGCACATTCTTAAAGTGAAGTGTTTGAGATTTAGAGGGGACTTGAGGATCGTTTTTTTACCAAGAGGGTTTTGGAGTCTGTGTATGTATGTCCGGAGAGGGAGTTGTCACAGGTAACCTCAGATCTGTTACAAAGTACTTGGACGACCTCTTGAAGTGTCATCACATTCCCAGCTCGTGGGACTAATGTAGACCGTGCTGTTTTTTTTTCTGACGGTAGAGAGTCTATGCTTCTATGAGTAGATGATTGTGGAAGGTTAATCATTGAAAAGCTTAAGACAGAAATCGATGGGTTTCAGAACACTCTATATGCACAAGGGTATTAAGAGTGAACTTGTAATCGATTCATAAAGTACGTCAATGGCAAAATTAAGGGAAAAATACATGCAGGTTATTTGCAGTCCATATCCAGAGAATGTAGAATGGGGAAGAGGGAAATGGCAGAACTATGCAGCAAATATTTCAGTAATGTCTTTACAGAAGAAAACAAAACATAAAAACAATCTTCCTCGTAATATGAGGAAAGTTGAATCTGGTGAGAGAGAAAAAGGGAATAGAATCCAATTACCAAATAAACGTTATGGAGAAAGTAGTTTAACTGAAAGCAGTAGGCTGAGAAAAAAAATGAGATTTATCAAATGGGGATCATTTTTGAGAAACTGACTTTCAGCAAAACTATGGAGAAGCAATCAAGGCAATACGATTGAATTTTCAGAAGAGTTTTGATCAAGCCCCAAGCCTACTATGAAAATTTGAATCGTATGGGACTGGGACGAACAGGAGGGCATGGTTTTACGATGGGAGAGCTAACAGGAAATAGTGAGTCGGAATAAATCAATGCTTTTTTAGAGCAGAGGACTCGGGGGTGTAGCAGGATGCAGTGCTTGGGCCCAAGCTATTTCAAATACACACCAAACTTTTGTCAGAGAGAATCAAATGCAATATTTCCAATCCTGCTGATGGCATTAATTGATGTCGGATTGTGAGTGGGTGAGGAGGATGTAAAAAAAGCTCCAAGGTGACTGAGGCAAGTGAAGAGTCTGTGCAAATGCGAGGCAATGAGGAACAATGTGGGTAGATGTGACGTTGTGCTATTTGATGGGAAAAAGAGAAGGGCAGCCTACCATTTGAAAAGGTTGAAAAATGTTACTCTATAAAGGGACTTACGCTTCTTTTCGTTTCATTCTTCACCGATCACCGCCGTCCCTACAGGGCAGTGAGTTCTGAAGCCAGACAATGCTGGGAATGACATTGGGACACTTACCAGTGTACATAGACCCACAGTTGGGTACCTTTAATATTGTAAAGGATCTGGATCTCCCTGTATACTAGTCATTGAAAGTATTTTTTGCAGGAACAGAAAGCAGTTAGGAAGGTAAATGTTGTGTTGACCTTCATTTCAGGGGGATCTGAGTCCAGGTGTAAGGGTGTCTTACTGCAACTGGACAGGGCCTTGGTGAGACACCATCTCGAACATGTTGCAGTATTGTGTGCAGTTTTGGTCTCCTTACCTAATAAAGGACAAACCTGACATTGAGGGAATGCAGCAAAGGATGACCAGACTGATCTCTGGGATGACAGGCTTGTTGTGGGAGCAGAGTTTTGGGCGACGGAGCCTTTATTCCATGGGCTTTAGGAA
The DNA here is from genome assembly GCF_037043375.1 of Chiloscyllium plagiosum. Lineage (NCBI taxonomy): Eukaryota > Metazoa > Chordata > Chondrichthyes > Orectolobiformes > Hemiscylliidae > Chiloscyllium > Chiloscyllium plagiosum. Next base: position 52,967,202 of record NW_028270174.1, on the reverse strand, counting down.
AATGAGTGAAGATCTCAGTGAAATATATAAACCCTGACAGGGCGAGACAGACTAGAAGCAGGGATGATAATTTTGGAGCCATAACAGAGACCATTGAAGAGTTTATCACATGTCTGTGGGTCTGGAGTCACTTTTAGGCAAGACCAGGAAACCACAGGAGATTCACTTCCTGAAAGTACATTAGGGAAGCAAACTGCTGTTTTCAATCGACATTGGCTTCAGGATAACTATTACTGGTACCAGATTTTAAATCTCGATATTTTATTAATTGTTTTTTAACTTACACCAGCTGCCAGAACATTAACCTGGTCTGGATTAGTAATCTAATGACATTTCCACAGCAGCACCATCTCTACATCGGACCTATCTGAAACCACACTGCATAGGTTATTTCTGTGCTGCATGACAGTTCTGTCAAAAATAACTCCCACCAATTTGTCTATCGTGATTGTACTGAGGGCATGGTAATTGGTCAGATTGTAATTATTCCACTCTTCGGGGACTGGACATAGCTGAGTAATTTTCCACATTGCCAGGGAGATGTCAGAGTTGGAGTTGGAATGAAACAGCTTCCCCAGGGACACGGCTTGTTGTGCAGCACAAGTCTTCAGTTCTATTGCAGGAATGGGGTCAGGGCCCATTGCCTTTGTCGTATCTCCTGTGTTCAGCTGTTTCTTCATGTCACATGCAGAGAATCAAATTGGTTGAAGACTGGCATCTGTGATGCTGTTGGCATCATGACGAAAGTGAAATGGAACATTGACTCAACACTTCTAGCTGACGGTGGTGTAGGTATTACATACTTGTCTTTTACACTAATATGCAGAACTGTTTCATAATTTAGGATGGGGATGTTTGTGCAGCCCTTTCCTCTGTCATTTGCTTCATCTTCCATCACCATTTATGACTGAATGTGGCAGGACTTCAGAGCTTCAATCAGATCTGTTGGTTAAGTGCGGTCGCTTTAATGTGTTAGCATGAGGTTTGGGTTCAAGTGGTTCTGACCCTGAAACGTTCACCCACACTCGTCACTGAACCATAGATCATGTTGATGGTAATGGCAGACTGAGGAGATTATCCAGGGCAAAATGTTTCAGGTTGTGTATGAATGCAGGTCTGCTTCTCCTGCTGCTGTGATCTGCAGCACTACATGAATACACAATTTTGAGCTGCAATATCTGCAATGCAATTCTGTTGTCTATTCCCCAGTTCACATCGAGACCCATTCACCCATCAGCCCTCTATTCAATGACATATTTCTGGTTTCTGATGTGCTAATACTTTCATTTTCAAATCCTCATTCTGCTGAGGGTCTCTCCCTTGGTCATGCTTTCAATCTGACACATTCCGCAAAAGCATTTAACTGATTTTAATTCAATTATTTAATTTATCTGTAGTTTTCCTTTGGTAATGCCATCTTCTGTGTTTAATTTGAATGTGTTTCCCTGTTTCTCTCCCTGACCAGGATTAGGAGCTCTGTAGTGTCCGTGATGCCAGCCTTATGTAGTTTCAGAACCAATTAATGCTCTGGATTCCCAATCATCTTCACCACATTGTATGTTTCCTCTTTTGGTTTGATGCCTTATCGCTCATGGCTGCCTTGTCCTCCCATGAGTATGTTGCATCTCCTTTGGGATGAATTTCTGATATCCTCCGAATAATCCACATAAACCCCTACCATTGCTGTTCCATGGTCTTCCCTGTTCGGCTTCACTTCCAATTAACTCTGGCCAACTCCTCCCACATGTCTTTGTACTTAGTTACTCACTTATAATCACATTACATCGAGATGAGAGCAATAGATATAAACCAAAAGAAGGAGTTTTGAGTGATGGGACACCAAGAAGAATTGGGGGATTTCTTAACTAGATAAAAAGAGAGAACGAAAGACAGAATGTAGATGTGGAGATAAGAAAAATGAGAAAACTAGATTATCAAAAGAAGTAGATGTACATCCTTCAACGTTTTGTCAATTCCTGTGTGCTGTGGTCCTTTGTACAGTGCATGTACAACAGAGTAATATGTTCAAATGCTGGGTCTGATGCCAGAAGTTTTCTCTCCAATAATATGACAAACACTAGCGTTGGAAAGAATCCAACAGGCCAATATATTTAAGTCCTGGTAGAAAGGGGATTAACTGAAATAAGTTGGGACACCATAACCAAGATTTATAACACACATTCTGAAAAGAATGGGAGACAAGTGTAGGGAATCCCAGAAAACGGGGAACGTTGCGAGAAGGGGAAGATATCACTTAGATGAGGACAAAATAATGTTTTAATGCTTTATAAATGTTATACATCATGTGCATCATTTTTTATTAACTGTGTCTCCGTTGTTCATACAGAATGTGTTGTACACATATGAACAATCTTCCTTATCTGAACACGCACTGATTAAACAATGTATATAAAATCATTTTTCCTCCATTTCAAACTGTCCTGTTGTCGTGCTACCAGGATACATGAACACCAACTGGCCACCAAAAGACATAACCCACTATCACTAGTTTCCATACATACAGACAAGGAAGAACACCACTTTGACTGGGACTGTACACACATCCTAGGAAAGCGAAACAAAGACACGCACGCAAGTTCTGAGAGGCATGGTCTTCTGACCAGAAGTAAATTAATAAACACATCAATTTAGATCCTATCTACCTTAGAACTGGAAAAGAACTGGAGAGAAAAAGAACTGGAAATGACATCACCCAGCTTAAGAAACCAAAACCCATAAATAGAGAGCCGGGACATACCACCAGTGTATCACCGGAGACTCTTACTGATTATGTTACTTAGTCATGGTAAGGAAACATCTGAAAACAAAATTCCAGCTCAGCGAGTTAACTTACATACGTATAAATTGTTATTTTTCTTTTAATAGTGGAATTTAGGACGACTTTGTCTCTCATGTTTTAACAGAGTATGAGGCGAGGTGAGTTTTTCTGGGTGTGTGGTTTTAATTAACAGAGGGATAAGACATTGATATCATAATGAGGGCTCATCGTATGGGATTTGGACAGATTTGAACAGACTTGGGGTACAAATGGACCCAGCAGATTCCATCACTTGGCAGTTAGTGACCTAGACCTTCAATTACAACAGGTGAGAAAATTCATTTAATTTTGCTTCCTTGTGGTTGGTTAAATTAAAATAAATTGCTTTTAACGTTACTAAAGAGGTTCTGGGGTTTGAAGGTGATTCCCAAATTTTTCAAGAAGGCGTAGAAAGACATAAGAAGGGCAGACTTTTAGAATTAACAAGTAGATTAGAATTGGGTTTCACCAGGGACAAAAGGAAAGCTGAAATTGTAATGGAGTTGGTCAAGCACTTTGTTGTATCAGAGAAACAGGCAACTACAGGCGAGTTAGAAAAACTTAAATTGCAAATGTGGCAACATGCATTAGAAGATAAAGGAAGAGACAGAAAGAGAGAGAGAAAAGAGAGAAAGAGAGGAAAAAGAGAGGGGGAATTTGAAATTCAGATGTTTGGAATTAGGTAAGAAAGTTAAATTAGCAGGATGAAGATGAAGGGAGAACGTAGAGGCGTATACTACTATGTTAATATATTACCATATTTCGGTGAGGAAAATGTCAAAACCTTTTTTGTTATATTTGCAAAATTGGCTTGGCAGATGGCGCGTTCAGTGAACTTGTGGGTAATTGTAGTTCAGACTAAGATGGTGTGCACAGCTTGAAAGATATGTATAGTGCTGTCACATGAGGGAGCAAGAGATTATGCAGATGACAGACAGGACATTTTGAGTGCGTATGAATTGGTACTAGAAGCATATAGACAGCTGTTCAGAAATATAGAGACGGAACCTGGTCAGGCTGATGTTGAGTTTGAAAGAAGTAACCACAGACATTTTGAGAAATGAGTTCAGGCCTTAAAAATGGATAAGACCTGTGAGACCTGAAGGTAGATTATTCTGCTGGAGGAGTTTAAAGACTCACTTTCAGAGATGGTAAGAATTCATGTGAATGAATAGAAAGTCCAAGAAATGAGAAGCGCGGCAGAAATGGCAGGTAAATATGCATTGGTGCAGGAGAAGAAATTTAGCTTCTGGGAGGATTTTCATCCTATGAGGGATAGAAATTGGGAGAAGGGGAGATCCTACACTACAAAACACACGAGCAATAGTTTACCACAGGTGAAAGAAAAAGTCCAAGGCGGTTGAAAGGTGGTGAAAGGCCTCAGGTGTTCTCACTATAAGGCAGTGGAACACAAAAAAATCCAGTGCCGATTATTTAAGGAGGGCACTGGGAAAAGGTGTTTTCACTGCAGTAAGCTGATACACACAGTGCTGGTGGTTGAAGGAAGGCACTTTGGGAAAAGGTTTGTGGAAGAGGTTAATCCAGTGACATGAGTGAAACTGGAAAAGGAGACCCCAAGTGGAGCCAAGGAGCTGCAGGAGAGTGCACAACCGAGGTAAGGGCTGTGTATGGAGGCATTGCCTGATCTCTATAAAGAATTCGCCTCTGTGGTTGAAGTTTACTCAGAAAGAACAGGGGGAGAAGGACAAGAAGATATCATTTTGTAAGATATGGGATCTGCTCAGTCTCTAAAAGTTGAGAAGTTGGGGCACTGGAAAAGCACAACAGATCAGGCAGCATTCGAAGAGCAGGACAATCGACATATCAGGCATAAACCCATCGTCAGGAATGTGGTGGGGGAACAAGGGGGCTGAAACTTAAATAGGAGGTTAGGAGCTGGGCTGGTGGGAGGGTCATTGGGAAGGTGATAGGAAATGTAGGTGGGAGTGATAGTGATATGTCGGAGGGGATATGTGAGAATGAAGATGGACAGTTAGGGCTGTGCAAGAGGTCGGTGCTAACTTCAACGTTTGGATCTGGGATAAGGTTGGGGGCGGGGCGATTTGGAAATTGGTGACGTCAACGTTGATGCTGCATAGTTTGACGGTTTCAACGGTCCTACCACCTATCCACTTCACCCTCCTCTCCGACCTATCACCATCACACCCCACCTACATCTGCCTATCGCCTTCCAAGCTCCCTTCCACCCAGCTCCACTCCCTCCCTTCTATTTATTTCACAACCACTTCCCCCTCCCTTACCCCTACTTTCCTAATGAAGGACTTGTGCCTGAAATGTCGATTCTCCTGTCCCTCGGATGCTGCCTGACTTGCTGTGTTTTTCCAGACCCAAACTTTTCAACGCTGATCTCCAGCATCTGGAGTCCACTCTTTCTCTCAGCCTCTAATAGAAAGTGATAAAAGTATTTTCACTCTTCCTGACATGGTACTCAAGAGCGTGACAATCTGATGAATGGGGACAGAAATTAAGCATGCCCTTGTGTAACATCAGGTTGGAGTGCCAAATCAAGATTGGGGAATTAACGGTGAGAGTGAGTGACAGAGTGTCAGTTCCAGGAATGCAGGTTGTTCTTGGGGATGATTTAACAGGATCCAAGGTGGGAGAGGCACCCCTGTGGTGAAGAAGTCAAAGGAAGACTAGGGAATTGGGGAGTTAAAATAAAAATACGCAGGATTTTTTCCAGGCTGTGTGTAACAAGATCCCACTGTCATAAGTTACAGCTGGAAGGAAAAAGAAAAGAAAAAGACAATGGAGTTGGTGTTCAGTTATCTGACACCCTGTTTGATGTCACGGTGCAGGAAAACACCTGAACAGGCAGAGGGTCAGGCAGAGGTGTTTAGTCCTGAAAGGCTAATGGACTTACAACAGATATGTACACGCACTTACACATACACACGCACACAGAAAAAGGAATCAGAATACATTGTCGAACGTTATTAACTTAAAGAAAAAAATCCTAAAATTGAAATGGAGACCACAATAGGTTAGTGCAGAAAGAAAATGGGCCGAAGTGCAACATATTGTGTTACCGGTAGCATACAGTGTTACGATTAGCACATGAACTAACTACAGGAGGTCACCTAGGTGTACAGAAGACTCAGGCTAAGGTACATAAGCATTTCGTGGCCTGGAATGCACAAGGACATGGTTATTTTTTGTTGTACATGTCATACATGCCAAATAGTAGGTACGTCACAGACAGTAATAAAACCAGCACCTTTGTTGTCAATTCCTGTATTCAAAGAACCTTTCACGTGGGTTATGATTAATTGTGTAGCTCCCCTGGCTAAAATAAAAGTGGAAACCAATATTTGCTGATGATAATGGATGTGTCTCCCAGATTTCCGTTATGGAGTGCCAAGGCAAAAAGGGATGTGGAGGAGTTGTCAGCTTTCTTTACTCGCTGTGGGTTATGCAGAGAGATTCAGTCAGACCAAGGGTCTCATTTTACTGTTCAGCTGTTTAGGAAGTCATGGATGGCTTAGGCAGACAGCACTTCAAATCAAGTGCGTCCATCCTGAACCCCAGGAAGCCTTGGAAAGTTAGCATCAGATGCTGAAGACCATGTTAACAGCGTACTGTCACAGTTGCCTGAATGATTGGGACAAAGGTGTCCCATTAAATTGCTTGCATTCGGAGATGCCCCAAATAAATCTACACAGTTTACTTCCTTTGAGTTAATATTCGTACCTGAAGTGAGAGGTCCTTGAAATAAATTAAATATAAATTGACAGGACCGAAGTTAGAGACCTCACGCTTGGATTATGTATGTGAGTTGAGGGAGAGATTATATGGAGTAGGTGAGTTATGTAAACAGCACCTGAAAAGGGCACAACATAGAGTGAAGCAGGTGGCAGATAAAACTCTGAAACTTTGACGATTTCCCACCTCTGCCTGACCCTCTGCCTGTTCAGGTTTTTTTCTACACTGTTACATCAAACAGGATGTCAGTTAACGGAACATCAACACCTTTGTCTTTTTCTTTTATTTTTTCTTCCTGCTGTAACTTATGGGATCATGTTACTGCACAGTCTGGAAAGATTCCTGAGTATTTTTCTTTCAATTCCCCAGTTCCCTAGTCTTCCTTTGACTTCTCCACCACAGGGGGTACGTCTCCCACCTTGTATCCTGTTAACTCGTTCCCAAGAACAAACTGCATTCCTGGAACTGGCACTCTGTCACTCACTCTCACCTTTACTTCCCCAATCTTGATACGGGAATGACGTATTAATATTGCTACCAGTGGTAGGAAATCTCGTCAAACCCAGTTTTAGTGGTCTCTTTCAAATTAAAAAAAATGTTGAGTCAGTTATACTATCTCGCAAAGATACTGGATATAACAAAAACGTTACCAAGCATTTCATATGAATGAGTAATGCACCACGGATTCAGGATCAGAGTTGTGGCCAGATGAACAAATTGTGTAGTTTATCTGGATGATGTAGTGATCTTTAGCAAGTGGCTGAAAACTCACATGTTACAGTTGGCAGAGCATGTTGAACGATTACAAGAAGCAAACTTGGTAATAAACTTAAAGAAAACAGAATTCGCGAAGGCAGAGGGGACGTTCTTGGGACATTACATTGGACATGGAAGGTTGATCCCATGGAACACAAAGACCTTTGAGGAATTTCCACGACCGTCCTCGAAGAAAGAGGTGCTTCAGTTTTTAGAACTGAATGGATTCTATTGGAAGTTTGTTGCAAACTTCAGCAGCGTATTGGCACCACTGATGGAATTATTAAATAAGAACACAGAATTGTGGTGGACAGAACAATGCCAGGAGGCATTTGAGAATTTTAAAGCCGGTTTAATCACCGCACCAGCTTTATCTGCACTAAATATTTTGAAACCCTTTGAAAAATTGAGTTTGATGCTAGGGGTATAGGTGTCGGTGATGTATTGATACAGTAAGATGATGATGGAATTGAATGGCCAATTGGCTACTTGTCAAAAAAACTCAATATTCACCAGAAAAAAAAATAGAAAATCTCCATTATTGAACAAGAATGATCCGCACTGCCCTGACAATAGTTTAATGTGAATGTGACAAACAAATTGTCGGAGATGGTCGTGAATAACAACAATCCTCTGCCATTTTCTGGAATATTTAAAGACCAGGATATGAGACTATTTCATTGGAGTCTTATCTTACCGACTTTAAACTTACAAAATGTATCTGCTGTGGATCCTAAATATGTGATAGCAGATGTGTTATCGAGGATTTAAAGGACTAAGCGTAGATAAGATTTGACTTATTCCAGTGTTATATATCTGTGCAGAATTAGTATGAATGGCAGAACAGAGGTTAATACTTTTGTATTTCATAATAATGGGATTAAGAATTAGAGGAAAATAAATGAAGTTATCTTTTCATACTGATGGTTCATTTTTTTTCTGAAGGGAGAGGTGTTATCAAGCTGAAAACATGTCTGGACACTTTAAGACAGAACGGGTTTTGCTGAATAGAGAGTACAGCCATAGATGCCAGACAAAGGTCAGGCTGTTCCACATGTAACAATTAGGTAAGAAATGGCTGTTTTGACACCAATTCAAATATAACCAAGGATTTTAAATAACGCTCAGGATATCAGAAGCCAACGGAATTCGAATATTATTGTTTGGACACCTGGAAAGCAATCAAATTATGAGAATTATTGATCATGGGAAGTATATAATCCCAGTATTGTGAACACTAGCGGGAGAGCCGCTGCCACCCACAGCACTGTAATTGCTGGACAGCAGAAGTGCTAACTGACCATCTCAAATACTCTCTATCAAAGACACATGGTCATATAAAACCACCTTGCATTAAAAAAAAGACCCAGGGAGTTCAGCAGCTGGAAGAGTGAACACAACGGGGCAGATAGAGACTGTGTGGTCTTGAGATTGTAATGTTTAATGTGTGGGTTGTTGGAACAGCATATTTTTACAGAGTTGGAGTCAGATAGTAAGTAGCTAAGAAAAGAGGTGGAAATGTGTTGCTGGAAAAGCGCAGCAGGTCAGGCAGCATCTAGGGAACAGGAGAATCGACGTTTCGGGCATTAGCCCTTCTTCAGGAATGAGGAAAGTTGGTCCAGCAGGCTAAGATAAAAGATAGGGAGGAGAGACTTGGGGGAGGGCGTCGGAAATGTGATAGGTGGAAAGAGGTCGAGGTGAGGGTGATAGGTCAGACTGGGGTGGGGGCGGAGAGGTCGGGAAGAAGATTGCAGGTTAGGAAAGCGGTGCTGAATTTGATGGATTTGACTGAGACAGGCTGGGGGGAGGGGAAATGAGGAAACTGGTGAAATCCGAGTTCATCCCTTGTGGTTGGAGGGTTCCTAGCCGGAAGATGAGGCGTTCTTCCTCCAACCGTCGTTTCGCTGTGGTCTGACGATGGAGGAGTACAAAGACCTGCATATCCTTGGTGGATTAGGAGGGGGAATTGAAATGTTGAGCTACAGGGTGGTTGGGTTGGTTGGTCCGGGTGTCCCAGAGGTGTTCTCTGAAACGCTCCGCAAGTAGGCGGCCTGTCTCCCCAATATCTGTCTTCCTTGAAGAAGCTCTCTTTCTCCCTCTACAAAGGTTTCAGTGAGTCCCTCTCTCACTGCATTCCTGAAGAAGGGCTAATGCCCGAAACGTCTATTCTACTGTTCCCTAGATGCTGCCTGACCTGCTGCGCTTTTCCAGCAACACATTTCCATCTCTGATCTCCAGCATCTGCAGACCTCACTTTCTCCTCAAAGATTTCAACCTACTGCGAATCCTCTTACAAGGATGCCTTCCTTGAAGAAGCTCTCTTTCTCCCTCTACAAAGGTTTCAGTGAGTCCCTCTCTCACTGCATTCCTGAAGAAGGGCTAATGCCCGAAACGTCGATTCTACTGTTCCCTGGATGCTGCCTGACCTGCTGCGCTTTTCCAGCAACACATTGCCATCTCTGATCTCCAGCATCTGCAGACCTCACTTTCTCCGTTAAGAAAAGAGGGGCTTGTGTTTGTGAATAATTGTTGTTTAGTGTTCACTATTAAAGTTAAGAAACTGACTTGTTATTTTTTTTTAAATAGTGGAATGTAGGAGATCTGTGTCACTCATATTTTAACAGATTACGATGTGAAGCAAGCTTTTCTGGGTATTTGGTTTTAATTAGCAGAGGGGTTCGACTCCACCTTGCAAATGTCCATCCACACTAACCACATTTCCCTACAGTTGGCCCAGATTCTTCCAGTCCTTTTCTATCCACATATTTATCCAAATGCTTTTGAAATGTTGTTAATACACACACCCCCTCAACCACATCTGCTGGCAGCTCATCCACGTACCAGCCCTCTGTGTAAAGAAGTGGCCCCTCAGGTTCCATTTTATTCCTTCCCCTCTAACCTTGAAATGATCCCATCTCGTCCTCGATTCTCTCAACCTTGGAAAAAGACTGAGATCTTTCACCCTATCCATAAACCCTCACGATCGTATACAACTCTATAAGGTCTCCCCCTCAAACACCAACACTCTAAATAAAAGGTCCTAGCTTGTCCAACCTCTCCCTATAACTCAGACTAATGAGTCCTGGCAACGTCTTCGTAAATTTCGTCTGCACTCTTCCTCATTTCATAACATCCTCCTTAAAACAACGTGACAAAAACTGAACACAATACTCCAAGTGCGGCCTTAACAAAGTCCTGTGCAACTGCAACATAAATTCCCAACATCTATACTCAATGACCTGACTGATGAAGGCCAATGTGTCAAAAGCCTTCTTCACTGCCCTGTCTACCTTTGACTCCACTCTCAGGGAAACTTGCACCTGAACGCCAAGGTCTCTCTGCCCACCAGACCCCTGAAACTTCTACCTTAATTTGAGTTTCCAAAATGCAAGACCTCACACATCTACATTAATTTCCATTTGCCATTTTACGGCCCACTTCCCCAGTTGATTAAGGTTATGCTGCAATTTCTGATAAACTTCCTCACTGATCATGTTCCCACTTATTTTAGTGTCACCTGCAAACTTACTAATAATGCCTTGTACATTCTCAACCCAATCATGGATAACAAACAGCCATGGACCCAGCCTCCAATCTGACAAACATCCTTCCACTAAACCCTCTGCTTCCCACCATCAAGCCAACTGTGTATCCAATTGGTCAGTTCCCCTAGCATTCCACGTGATGGAACCTTCTAGTGCAACCTGCCATGTAGAACCTTATCAAAGGCCTTACTGAAATCCATTGAGACTATGTCTACCACTCTGCCCTCGTCAACCTTCTTGATCACTACATCAAAGAACTCTAACAAATTTGGGAAGCATTTTATCCCACTCACAGGTCTATGCTGACCGGTCCGAATCAAACCCAGTGTAAGTAATGGGTGCAGTCAATGGTGTGCTGTCCTTCATTGTAAGATGATTCGAGTACATAAGTAAAGCCATCTTCCGACTGTTGTAGAGCCTTGCTGAGAGAGAATTTGGGGCACTCTCTACCGATTTGATTGTCCCTTTTAATGAATGATCTCCTTACCCCAGACATAGGTAATGGTAACATGAGGATAGAGTGAAGACGTTGTGATTTAGTCTGCGGAGCTGGGAGAGATGAAGAAATGGCAATGCTGAAACATGAGGAGTGGCAGCGATCACTTATTTCCAAAAGAGACATTGATAGGGTGATAAATTCCATACTTTACCCAGGATTAATTGATCTGATTTATTGTCACGTGTATCTCAGTACAGGGAAACACTTTATTTATGAGCAGTTAAGGCAAATCAATATCATCATGGCCCGCAGATCATTGGGTAGAAATCGACTTGGACAGAGTAAGGCACACAGGTTACACTGCACAGGACATGTACTAGACATGATCAACATGAACAAGATCAGCATGATTTGAACTAAGAGAGTCCATTTATTAGTCTAACGTGGCTTTGCTAATTGTTTATGTGCCTTAATTAACTTTCCCGTACTGAACGCCATGTTCAGTAGCCACAATACCTTCCTTCTGAAACACGTAGCCATTCCCACCAGCTTCTGCTCTCCATAGAGAACACCAGGCTGGCTTCTCGGAGATGGAAGATGCCTTTTTGAGACTTCACACAAGACATATGGCTTCAATCCTCACAGCGAGAAAACCACGTTAAAGTCCCACATGCGTATCATAAGCAATGGAGCCAGGAGGAACAACGTGGAACAGTCAGTCTGTGCAGCCTCTGCTCCACTTATTCATCATGTTAGAGCATCAATTAGGAGACAGTGAGGACTGCCCATGCTGGAGATCATAGTAGAGTGTGGATTGCTGGAAAAACACAGCAGTCAGTCAGCATCCGAGGAGCTGGAGAATCGACGTTACAGGCATGAGCCATTCATCAGGAATTAGCATCAATTACCTTCATTCTGTCCCTGTGTAATTGCGTTGAGGCGGGAATGGCCTCCTCCTGTTCCTGTATAAATGGCTCGAGGGGCTGAATGGCTTCCCTTTGTTGCTGCAGAAGTAACTCAAAGGGGCTGAATGGTCTCATCTTATTGATGTTTAAGTGACTCAAGGGACTGACTGGTTTCTTCCTCGTCTGATTGGACAGGGCCGAGGGCCTGTTTGGGTTACCTCTGGCTCCTGTTGACAGCTCGATGTGCTGAAAGTGCGATGATGCTGTAGCTTCAAGAGGTTATTTTGTCCTGGTTTCTTTTCAGAGAGAGATTGAATGATCGTTACCAAGCTGGCTAGTTCAGACCACTTGAGTAAAACTTGAGGGAGTCCTTCGGTTAATTTTAATGCAGCCTGAATGGGTGCGGCCAGCTCTCACAGATTAGGATCACTGGATTTTGGTTTCTCAGTAACATCAGAAACTATTGGGGTCTTCACAGAGTTGGAAGCTTAAGTGAATGTCTCCTGGCTGCTACACTTTCTGAATTTTCACTTGAAGCTGTTTTTAATTCCTGGATTGGAGAAATGTTTGTGACAATCTGTGTCTGAATATTCTTTTTTGCCAGGGCCTGTGCTTATGGGATTTTCGTATATAGGAACAGTTCATTTGTAATAGTTCGAAGATCCATTATTCTGTTAACTTGTCCAATAGATTTAAGTTATTCTCGATTCCTCTTTCTTTGGTTTCATCGTATCTTTCATGTTTAAGTGGGTGGTGTTTTGCTTCACACCGAGTAGTTTGACCAGTCACATTGTAGCTGGAACAACACTTTACATTTCCTTTAAAATATGAAAACATTAGAGTCTAGGTTACCGCCTTCAAATATTTTCGAGGGGCTCCGATGTGGTCCATCACACTAGACTCCTTCTCTTCCTGAGTAATAGGCTGGAGGCACTGAATGGGCTATCCTTGTTCATCTCCAATAATGGATTAGTGGTGCTGGAAGAACACAGCAGTTCAGGCAGCATCCAAGGAGCTTCGAAATCGACATTTCGGGCAAAAGCCCTTCATCAGGAATAAACCATCTCCAATAATGTCAATGGGCTGAATGACTTCCTCATATTCCTGTGAAACTCGCGTGAGATGCTGAATGAACTCTTATTTTACTGTGGCAATGTGCAGTGTCAGGCAGTGCAGTTACATGAATGTTACAGATACTTTAACAGCACATATCTCAATGGAGTCTGGGTCTTGCTGGACATGGACACAGACCAGTTCACGAGCTGATGGGGACAAAACATTCCGAACATTGTGGAATCTTCAGTAACCATCTCCACTTCTGTTCTTATGGTGGGGAAGGTGTGGGCGGGGAGACATTGATAAAGCATCTGAAGATGTTTGTGAAGAGGAAGCTACCCTGAGGATCTCCCACAGAGGTGACCCAGGACGGAGATGATGAACATCTTCCTTTGTGCCATGTTTGACTCAAAACACTGGAGAGTTTTCTCTGATTCCCATTAAGTGCAGTTTTGTTAAGCTCCTTGATGCCAACAGAAGTTACCCACTGCCTTGATATCAGGGCCAGTCATTTTTACCTGAACCCTTGTGTCAGCCTCTTTTGTTCACATCCATAGGCCATGATATAGGTGCAGCGAGTGCTTTCTTCAAACAGGTGGTATTGAATGTCAGGATTTCTCTTCTCAAAAGTGTTCGGGGAGCTAGATAACTGAAAGTATTTGAAGAGGAGGTAGATGGATATTGACCTGTGACAGAGGTGAGGGCTTTGAAGAATTGGGTATAAAAGAGGATTTGAGACCAAGAATAGATCAATCATGATCTTAGTGAAGGGCAAGGCAGGCTTGGGGAGTGAACGACCTGTCCGTTTCTAATATTCACACATTTTTATTGGAAACTTTGTGGGTGTTATTTTCATGAATGTTCTGTTATTGAATGTTGCAGTCAGGGAGACCAGAGGATTTTGTGAGCCATTGATTGGTGAGGTACGTGGGCTGTATTCACAGTGAATCTGGGTCTACAACATGACCAACAAATGAAGCACAAGTTGCAGACAGGAGAAGCTCTGTAAAGAGAGATGGCGGGCTTCTTTCATACCCAGCCTGGGCTTTCCAATTACATTTCCCAAATCACCTCAAAGCGTGTGTGATAGTCTTGAAGGGCTGAATGATCTCCTCTATATCTGCGCACCAGTTTATAGCAGTAGGTAGCCTCCCACTGCTCCTATCTGACAGATTTGGTGTGCAGAATGGAACACAGGAACATGGGACTGAGGAGAAGGAGTGGGTCATTAGATACTTTCAGCCGTCTCCACCAGGCACTAAGATTGTGGCTGATCAGGTTGTGGACTCAGCCCCACTTTCCTGTCTGCATCCCATCCGTGACTCACTTCCCTGTCAAATATTTAACTAAAGCAGCTTTCAATCAATGTGAACATAGAGCCACGATAAACTTCCAGAGAAGAGAATTTTGACTTGAAAGGTTCTTTTAGAATTTTTTGTCATGCCTCTTATAGAATCAGAGAGTCATGCAGAACGGAAACAGACCCGTTAGTCCAATCGGTTCACTCCGATCAGATATCAAATCTGATCAAGTCCCATTTGCCAGCATTTGGCCAATATCCCTCCTCTCAGATACTTTTTAAATGTACGATTGTAACCAACTTCACCACTTCCTCTGACAGCACTTTCTGTACACACACCACTCCGCTCTAAATCATTCGCCCTCTCGCCTTCAACCTATGCCTTCTTGTTCTGGGCTCTCCTACCCTGGGAAACCGAAAGTGCCTGTTCGGAATGTACATGCCTCTGATGGTTTTACATACCACTATAATGTCACCCTTCTGCCTCTGACACTCCAGGGAGAAACACCTCATCCTAATCAACTTCTCCCTAAAGCTCAAACCTTCCAGTCCTGGAACATCCGTGTCAATCTTTTCTGCAGACCAACAAGTTGTATGCAGTATTCTTAAAGTGGCCGCACCAACATCCTTTACAGATGCATCTCCTATATTCAATGCTCTGACTGATGGAGGCAAAAATGCCAAATGTGTTCTGCGCCATACTGTCTACCTGCAACTCCACTTTCAAGGAATAATGTACCTGCAGCCCTCAGTCCCTTTGTTCGACAACACTCCCCAGGACCTTACCATTAAGTGTATAATTTCTGCTCTGATTTGTCTTCCCAAAATGCAAAACCTCGTGTTTATCTAAATTAAACGTCATCTGTGACTCCTTGCACCATTGTCCCATCTAATTGTGGTCTCGTTGTATTCTGAAATAATCTACTACACCACCTTTCTGATGTCATCTGTAACCTTACGAACTATGGCCCCGATATTCACATCCAGATCCCTGACATAAATGATGAAATGCAGTGAACTCAGTACTGATTCTTACAGCACATTGCTGCTCACAAGCCTCCAGTCTGAAAAATACGCCTCTTCGTTCAAGCCAATTATGACGAGCTTCCTCTGTATCCCATATGACCGAACCTTACTCATCTGCCTACCAATCGGAATGTTATGAACACCTTGCTGAGGTCCATGTGGACAATGTCTACCAAACTGCCTTCATCAATCTTCTTTGTCACCTCTTCATAAAACTCAATCAAATTAATGAGACATGATTTCCCATGCAGAAAGACACGTTGCCTACCCCGATCAGCCCTTGCCTTCCCAAATGCATGTAAATCCTATCCCTCAGAATCATCTCTAACAACTTACCCACCACTGACATCAGGCTCACGGGTCTATAGTTCCCCGGCTTTTTGGATCACTGTTTCCTTTTCTAGTCCCACTCCTCCACTGCTCAAAACAAATGTTAAATATAACCAGGTTGGTGATGTGGCCGATGATATCGGTCTCAGACTGGGTCAGGGTCAGTTTTAGGAACAAGTCAGGCTAGTTTCTTTAATCTGCTAAAATAGCACTTTTATGATCTAGAGCAATGTTACTCAAACAATGATGGAAAGATGAATGGCAAAGTGTTAGGGTAAGCAATTATATAATCAATATTTCTTTGTTTAAAACACACACACACACACACTCACACACAACAATAAACAAAATCTCTGCAATTTTAACTTGAAAGAACTTTGTCTAAATCTTAGTGTAACTCACGACAAAAGTAAAAACTGAGAGATTGCCCAAAATGTTATTCTGTTTCTGAAGAAATTCTACTCACACAATGCTAGCAATGGGATTTCATCCTGGAACCATTGGATTTAGCTGAATTCCCTGAGCATTAGGCAGGGAGGAGGTTCCAATGAATTCTGCTCAGTGATCGCCCAAAGAGTAGCACGATGGCTCAATGGTTAGCACCGCTGCATCATAGCATCAGGGACCCGGGTTTGATTCTAAACTTGGGCGACTGTCTGTGTGGAGTTTGTACATTCTCCCCTTGTCTTTGTGAGCTTCTAATGGGTGTACCAGTTTCCTCCCACAGTCCAAAGCTGTACAGGTTAGGTGGATTGGCCATCCTAAATGGTCCATAGTGTTCAGGGATTTCTAGGTTAGGTGCATTCGTCAGGGGTAAATATAGGTGAACAGATTGGGAAGGTTACTCTTTGGAAAGTTGGTATGGAGTTATTGGGCCGAAGGGCACGTTTCCACACTGCAGAGATTCTATTAAAATAAGAATGGTAACGATGACTGTAGAGTTGTTTTTTTTTAGCTCGCACACATTGCTGTGATGAGAAACAATGAAGGAGAGAGAGTGCAATAGGCCATTCCTTCTCAGGAAGATTGCATTTTCTATCTCTCTGAGTTGAATCATACAGTATTGGCATCCTTTCCCAACTAGACCATGTGAGGTCCCTTGTACATTTTCCAAACCATTTCTCCATCACATTCCCTGTTCCATGTAGGTGCATCATTGCTGCTGTCATACACAGAGCCATACCTTAGCAGAGAATGATCTCGGTCGCTTTGAAGATATGTTTGTATGTTGCTGCGAGATTAAAAACTAAAATGTTTAATGTATTCAGTACACCTTTGTTAAAATGAATGCATTTTGTAACAAATACAGAAATTGCTGGAAAAGCTCGGCAGGTCTGTCGGCATCCAGATGCCTTTTACATGATGTAGTTGTACCAGCCTCCACCACTCCCTCTGGCAGGTCATTCCAGACGTCATTCTGCATGAAAAAGGTGCTCCTTAGGCCTCTTCAAAACCTTGCCCCTCTCAAATTGACCAATGCCCTCTAGTTTTGGACACCCCTAACCTGAGGAAAAACCCTGACTACTCACCCTATCCATGACCATTCTGATTTTATAAAACGCTACTGCGGCGAAATGTGACCCCAATCAAAATGAATGGCTGTACTTTCAGTCATCCTGGGCCTAAATTCTGAAATTCAATACTGACACCTCTTCCTTCACCATCAGGTCAGAATTCTAAATCAATTTTAATCAGTTTGTTCAGATGTATTGTGAGACACTTCTATGAGATTTACACCTATACCTTTGAGACTGGAGGTAGGGACACTAGCATCACTCGGCAAAACTCATAAAGCTGTAACATTATTCACCTGTGTGTTTGTTCATCAGCCTGTTCTGACATGCTGTGACATACCTCTGCAACTGGCAGGACTTGAATCCAGACCTTCTAGTTCAGAGCGAGGAACACTACCATACAAGTTCAGGTCCTGGAATAAAATGAATAGCTCTGGCTCAGGCAGGGACAGTACCCACTACACTACCATACCCAAATTTTCGGTCATATTTTATGTAACAGCGTTCAGCTCGGTGTGGATTTATTATAATCAGGTTACCATTATTGAACTACACAAAACACTTTGTGTTGTTAAACAAATGCAAGGTATTTGTCTTAACTGTAGGATGTTGAGTACACGAGCTGTGCCATCGAAATTAACTTTGACCATCGTTAATCGCTATTATCTATAGTCTGCAATATTAGGGAAAGAAATCCTGCAGACACACTCTGCACAATGAAGGGTCTTGAATAGACAGAGAAAGAGAAAGGCCATAATTTCTGGCCCCAAAATACGGATCAGTATTATCCACCTCTCATGTGTGACTGCCTTCTTCCTCAAACCATGAAATGATACAAGGCAGCTGATTACTGTCCAGCCTCTCCTCCCCACTGACTGTGTCTGCAATCTGTCCCTCATCCCCCTAACAACACAAGGCAACACAAGCTCAGGGTCTTTGTGAAAATCAAGGCCGGAGTCAAGACATCCAGCAGAGGGGAAGGAATTTTAAAATTAAACGGGGAAGGTGAGTACGTGTTAATATCACACACTGGGCTGAGGGGTGGCAGATGGAGTTTAGTTTGGATTAATGCAAGGTATTGGATTTGGTAAATCAAACAAGAGCAGGACCTATACAATTAAAAGCAGAACCTTTGGCAGTTTTGGAGAACAGAGACCTAGGCCGTCAGGTATAGTCCTTTAAAATTTGCAACTCAGATAGTGTGGTTAAGAAGGTGTTTAACACACTTGTCTTCATTGGTCAGACCTTTGAGTATCGGAATTGGGACGTCATGTTGTGGTTGTACAGGATATTGGCGAGACTTCTTCTGGAACACTGTGTCCAGTCTGGTCTCCCTGCCCGCTCATTCCAGAGGCACACCACCCTCTGGGTGAAAAAGCTGCCCCTTAGGTCACTTTTAAATGTTTCCCTCTCACTTTAAAACTATGCCCTCTAGTTTTGGTCTCCCCTACACTTATAAAATACATTGACTTTTCACTTTAATGTTATTGACCTTGATATTATTAAGCTGGAGAGGGTTCAGAAGAGATTAATCTGGATATTGCTGGGAATAGAGAGAGTGATCGTTAAGGAAAGGCTGGGTAGCCTGGGACTTTTTTCACTGGAGAGGATGGGATTAAGGGATAACTTCACAGAAGTTTCCAAAATAATGAGGGGTACAGATAAACTGAAGGGCTGATGTCCTAGAGTCGGGGATTCAATACTGAGGGATATTTTATGTTGCGAGGAAAAAGATTTACAAAAGTCATGAGAGGTAATTATTTTAGTCAGAAGCTGGCTTGGGTGTGGAATGAACTTCCAGAGGAAGTGGTGAAAGCAGGGACAGCTGCAAGATTTAAAGGACATTTAGATCAGTACATGGATAAGACATCCGTTTGGATGGTGCTGTGAGCAGCTGCCCTCTCCCTCCCCCTCTCTGAATGAATTCCTGTTGGTTTTCACCCTCTGAAAATGCCAGTGCAGTGGCATGTGGAGGCCAGCAGAGGGTGCCATTGCATCACTTTAAGCACCACAGAGACCGCCAGACCTGCCCCACACAGTGATACACAGATACACACACGGGAAATGTCAGGGCGCGGCGTGAAGCTCATCTGGTAATTTAAATTAAACATAGCAGTATTGGGAATATAGCAGTATTTCACTGGCTCACACTCGTGAGTGGGGCAGGATTTCAGTTGTTTCATGGGGACTGTGACGCTATAGCAATCTCAATGTTTGTAGATAAGACCAAACCTGGAAGAATTGTAAAGTCTATGGAGGACAGTATGGAACTCTAACAGGACAATCACACGTTGGTGTAGTGTTCAGGTTTTTGGCAGATGGGGATCAGTGCAGAGCAGTTTGAGGTGATGCACTTTCGTAGGAAAGACAATGAAAGACAATTTAAAACAGGCTGTGCCATTATAAAGCGGGTGCAGGAACAGAGAGCGCTGCTTGTATATGAGCACAGATTGTTGAAGATGTCAGGACAGGTAGGGAGGGCAGTAACTATCACAGATTAGTTTCAGTACCTGAGCTGTTTACATCGTCTCCCCCCTGTAAACCTTCCTGGGAGGTGGGGGAGACGATGTGTTGTAAGCCCACCCTCCTGCCCACCGAGACCGTGGAGATTCCATTTGTACCAGCTCAACACAAAAGGGAGATGGCATCAGGGCCACAGCTTCTAAGTTGTGCCAGGGGGAAACGGAGCTGCCAGTGGGTTTAAAGTGAGAATCCTCTTTCACTGAATATTGCTCCTTACTCGTTCGGTGGGACGTGGATGTTTCAGAATCTCCACACGAGGCATCCCGGTCCCCTCCGGCTCGTATCAGGGTCCTTCCCACATGGCAGGGGGAGGGGAGTGAGTGAACGGATATCGGGCACTCCACCACACGGATAGGCCCTTCTTGTCCTATTCCAGGCTGTTTCTCCTGGAATGGGAGAAAGGGAGGGAGAGGGGGAGGGTGGGAGTGGGTTGTCCTGCTGTTAGTGTTAGTGTAGGTGGGGAGGGGGTCATGGTGAGGTGTCCGGAGGGAGTCAGTCCACAGTGTTGTATCCATGCAGTGTTATTAGTGTGGGGGTGAAGTGAAGGGAGGAGGGGCGAGAGAGGGGGAGAGAGAGACAGAGACAGAGAGATAGAGTCAAAGAGAGAAGGTGCAGCATGCGGCAGTGAGAATGGTGGACCATGAACCCTGTTCGGGGTCGCTGTTATAATAGATATACAGTGAGTGTGAGGGAGCAAAGAGAATATGGTGACCCTTATCCTGAAGAGCGGGGAAGGTTATTGATGCTTGTCCTGTATTGCTGGACATTTCTTCAGACTGCAGATACTGCACGGAGCTGGGTGGTGAGCTCAGACCATGATCGGTGGGTCTGGTGGTGTCGCCCCCTCTGGGAAGAGAATGGTCCCCCTCTGTACTAGTCCATCCACCAGGACCTCCATGCCCCTGTTGACAAACCGTGGTGTAATTGTCCCTTATCTGCCATGCTCGGGGTAAATAATGCAGGGCAGCTCCAAGCTGAGAAAACTCAATCGTGTGCCCATTGGGCTTTTAAAGATGACATCAGTGTCAGGGATCACGGAATATCCAGGGGCGTCTGGGTGATGGTGTGTACCTCCAGCCATGAAGGGCTCAATTTACAAAGCTGTGAACAAATGCTCATGCAAAACTCTCCATCATCTGACCTCACACCAACATCCCTTTTTCCCATCTTTCCTGGGAAGACAGGTTCATGTTAAAGGATGTTATCGAAGTGTCTTCATTTCAGCATTCTGCAACCTGGGAACACATCCTTCCATGATACTGTCTCTCAGTCTCCCCCTCTCTGTCTATTTCCCAAACCCCCCCCATGTGGTGATATTTAAACTGATTCCCCCGCCATCTCTCTCTGGCAGTGATGTTCACACCCACAGCAACCCCTTGTCAGGGGAACAATGTAGACATGGAGCTGAAAATGGATGGGAGCTGTACATCCTGTCACGTTCAGCATGGGCTGCAAGTTTCCCCACACTGCGCAGTCATCTAACACAGTGTACTGAGCAACGCACTGGGGTGGGGCACACAGTCCTACATGCTGGGAGGCTAACTGCTCTTGGTTTACAGATCAATGCACTGGGGTGGTGTACACAGTCCTACATGCTGGGAGGGTAACTGCTCCTGTTTTACAGACTAATGCTCTGGGGTGGGGTACACAGTCCTACATGCTGGGAGTGTAACTGTTTCTCGTTTACAGAACAATGCAGTGGGGTGGTGTACACAGTCCTACATGCTGGGAGGGTAACTGCTCTTGGTTTACAGATGAATGCACAAGGGTAGTGTACACAGTCCTACATGCTGGGAGGGTAACTGCTCCTGTTTTACAGACTAATGCTCTGGGGTGGGGTACACAGTCCTACATGCTGGGAGGGTAACTGCTCCTGGTTTACAGATCAATGCACTGGGGTGGGGTACACAGTCCTACATGCTGTGAGGGTAACTGCTCCTGGTTTACAGATCAATGCACTGGGGTGGGGTACACAGTCCTACATGCTGTGAGGGTAACTGCTCCTGGTTTACAGATCAATGCACTGGGGTGGTGTACACAGTCCTACATGCTTGGAGGGTAACTGCTCCTTGTTTACAGATCAATGCCCTGGGGTGGTGTACACAGTCCTACATGTTGGGAGGGTAACTGCTCCTTGTTTACAGATCAATGCCCTGGGGTGGTGTACACAGTCCTACATGTTGGGAGGGTAACTGCTCCTGGGTTGCAGATCAATGCCCTGGGGTGGTGTACACAGTCCTACATGTTGGGAGGGTAACTGCTCCTGGGTTGCAGATCAATGCGCTGGGGTGGGGTACACAGTCCTACATGCTGGGAGGGTAACTGCTCCTTGTTTACAGATCAATGCCCTGGGGTGGTGTACACAGTCCTACATGCTTGGAGGGTAACTGCTCCTTGTTTACAGATCAATGCCCTGGGGTGGTGTACACAGTCCTACATGTTGGGAGGGTAACTGCTCCTGGGTTGCAGATCAATGCGCTGGGGTGGGGTACACAGTCCTACTCAGTTGGAGCGTGACTGCTCCAGGTTTGCAAATTAATTCACGGGTGATCACTGCACAGATTGCTATCCTGGTCAGTTATTCTGGGTGAGGTTTATAGATACTGCAATGATGTGGTCTGCACAGCTCCACGAACTGAACAGATATCTAATCCGGCTTTATAGATCAATGCACTGATGTGGTCTGCACTTCTCCTGGTGCTGGACAGATGTCTATTCCGGGATCAATACACTGCTGTGGTCTGCACAGCTATCGGTGCTGGACAGATATATGGTCTGGGTTTATAGATCAATGCACTGCTGTGGTCTGCACAGTGATCCACTCTGGACAGATTGATGGATTGTACTGACCAGTGTAATGGATGAATCTGGGCAGATTGCTGGGTTGTACTGAGCAGTACACAGGCCTGGTCTACACAGTGTTCCATCTCCTCTGGGTTGATGGAGTCTGGGCTGGTTCTGTGAGGTGGATTGAGAATGTGGTATATCTCACCCTTTCAGCTGATCTGGCAATGCCTTTAGTTCCCATTCCTGTGATGGGACCCTCAGTCTCTCACCCCATTAATGTTATAGTGTGTCCAGGTACAGTACATCATGTTGATGGAGTGGGTAAGGGGGAAAGGTGATGGACAGGTCAAGGAGTTCCCCGGAACCTTCTGTCCCCGACGTTCTATAAGTGACATTCCCTGGAACGTTCCATCCCCAACATTCTATAACTGACATTCCCCGGAACGTTCTGTCCCCGACATTCTATAACTGACATTCCCCGGAACGTTCTGTCCCCGACATTCTATAACTGACATTCCCCGGAACGTTCTGTCCCCGACATTCTATAACTGACATTCCCCGGAACGTTCTGTACCCGACATTCTATAACTGACATTCCCCGGAACGTTCTGTCCCCGACATTCTATAACTGACATTCCCCGGAACGTTCTGTCCCCGACATTCTATAACTGACATTCCCCGGAACGTTCCGTCCCCGACATTCTATAACTGACATTCCCCGGAACGTTCTGTCCCCGACATTCTATAACTGACATTCCCCGGAACGTTCTGTCCCTGACGTTGTTTGTGAACGGCCGGACGTCAGAGATTTGAACAAACGATAAGATCCCGAGGGAAGAGATCACGTTCCAGGGAGAAGGGGACACTATTCCGAAGGCCCCTCAGGCAGTTAAAGCGGTAAATATGTTTTTCCTGCGTTTACATTTCTTCACGACACAGGATTGACCACAACTTAGACCAAAATACAGGAATTCCCAAACTCCGCTTGTCTTCAGGAAACTGGGAGAGAATCCTTCAGGACAGCAACGTTTCCACGCTCCATATTAGGAACTGGGAAGGAGTGACCTGTGTCTGCTCTTGAGTGATCGAGTGTGTGGGAATGTTCTAGAAACCATCTGTACTTATGGATGTGTCTCTGTGTGTTTGGGGAGGGAGGGTTTCTTGTGGTTTATGTCACATTTTTGTCAACAATTCAGACCTTCCCATTTGTTATTCCAGCTCCAATTATTTTAATAAATCCCTGAATACAGGGACACAATTGAAAATCTGACTTGGTCCCCAATCAAACGGGTCCCTTTGCCTCGAGGCTGATGGATAATGGGTTTGTTTTCCTTCCTCACAGTTAACGTAGTGACCATCTACGTCCTGCTTTATAAAGATTGTGGATTGTCTCCATGTGTCAGACGTTACCTGGGGGCCATGGCAGCGGCGGATCTCCTGGTCATTATCCTCGACTTGATCCTGAGACACATTCCCGTTGTTTATTGGGAACAGTTTGATTTCCTGTACTCCGTCCCCGTGTGTAATATCCACGCCGTCCTGCTTTATGCAGCCACTGACTGCTCTGTCTGGTTCACCGTCACTTTCACTTTTGATCGGTTTGTGGCCATTTGTTGCCAGAAGCTGAAAAGTAAATATTGCAGTGAGAAAACGGCGGCTGTGGTTCTGGGAGCAGTGACTGTGCTGAGCTGTTTAAAGAACATTTCCTGGTATTTTATTCTCACGGCTCGGTATTTGCTGATGAACGTCCCCTGGTTTTGTGAGATAACAAACACTGTTCTATTCTCCAGTGTCTGGGTCACAATCGAGTCCCTCCACAACATTCTAACCCCGTGTGTCCCATTTCTCCTGATTCTGCTGCTCAATGTTCTCACCGTCAGACACATTGTAGTGACCAGCAGAGCCCGCAGGAGACTCCGCGCTCACACCAATGGGGACGCTCAGTCTGACACTGAAATGAGAAACCGAAAAAAATCCATCATTTTACTGTTTGTGATCTCGGCCAATTTCATCCTGTTATGGTCAACGTTAATGCTGTATTCTATATGGTACCGGATGTGGTTTATTTTTGTGGATACCCCTCTGTATCTCCATGACTTTGTGCAGGAATTGGGCTTCATGCTGCAGCTCCTCAGTTGCTGCACAAACACCGCAATTTATGCCGTGACCCAGACTAAGTTCAGGCAGCAGCTGAAGAATGTGCTGAAATGTCCCTTCACCCAAATCCATCCATCCATCAAATTCCCTCATTAATCAATCCATCCGGGATTTTCTCATTTCAGTTCAGTGTTTCAGCAATGGAGCAGCCTGTCGCTATGGTAACAGAGTGAGGGTAGCGCTGGTTTGTCCACTTTATCCCACGGTGGGGTTACAGAGAAACATTTCAATGTTTATCACAACTCAGGGGCCAGTGAGAAAAGGCACCATCCCACTGACTGTATCCATCACTTACATTTGTAAACAATAAAAATGTTGATTAAAGCGTGCCAAGCAGCAGAGTGACCGATGTTGTTGTGTGTCTTTGTGTTGGAGAAGCTGAGCTGGAGAGAGACAGACTCAGCCCCAAGTCCTGGTCCTCAGGGAAGGGGAGGGCACCGCACCCTGAGCTCAGGAGCTGGGTGTAACTCTCTCTGTCCTTACTTTCACCTCTGGGTCTCTCACTCCAACTTGGCTATCAGCAGTATTCACCTTGCTCCCTTTGTCCCTCTCCCTCCATATATCCCTCCCACTCTCACATTGCGCTGCTATTTCTCTCTCCTTTTCCCATTTACACGCTCAGTTCCACTGTCCTTGCCTTCCCCAATCTTATTCACTCTCTCTCCATCTTACGACCATAACCTCCCAATGTTACTATCTTCCTCGAATCCTTCGGTGCTGAGGGAAAATAAGGGGGTTGTCGATTTTCAGGCTGATGTTATGGAACAGAGATTGGGACGACATGTCAGGCCATTGCTCGGGCAACAGTATAGAGCTTAGGCCAAACGCCATTGCTCAGGGACATAGTGGGTGTGAGAACACGAGCCGTTACTAGGGGGTAACAGGTGGATTGGCACCGTATGCTGTGGCTGGGACTGGTACAACAGGATATCACAAACTGAACGCATTCTGTGGGACATACTGTCTGTTACTCAGGGAATAGAATAGGGATGGGGTTAAAGGCCATTTAGCAGGGATCAACTGGGTCGGTGTTCACAGGCAGGAGCTCACTTTAAAGTGTGTGAGGGGTGTGATGGTGGGAGACTGCGTGGGCGTGTTGAGTGTGATACTGGGGCAGTGTGCGAGGGAGTGAGCCTGATGGTGGGGGTGTGTGTGGGGGAGAGCGCGGGACGGTGCGGGAGAGTGTGAGGAAGTGAGAGTGACGATGGGGGCGTGTGCAGGGGAGTGAACGGGACAGTGGGAATGTGCGGGAGAGTGAGCATGATGGGGGTCTGATAATCAGGGTGGGGCTGTGTGTGGGGGAGTGAACGATACAGTGGGGACGAGTGTATTTGAGTGAGTCTTATGGTGCGGCTTTGTGCAGGGTGAGAGAGAATGACAGTGGGGCCTTGTGTGGTGGAGTGAGTGTGATGGTGGGCAACTGTGCAGGAGAGTGAACGTGACGGTAGGAGAGTGTGTGGGGGTGATCGGGACAGTGGGGGCGGTGTGGGGCAGTGTGTGTGATGGTGGTGAAGTGTGAGGGGGTGAGCATGATAGTGTGGGTAATGTGGGGCAGCGTTTGTGATGATGGTGGAGTGTGCGGCTGTGTGAGTGATGGTGGTGGAGTGGGTGGTGGTGAGCGAGATGATGAGAGTGGTGTGGGGCAATGTGTGATATAGTGAGAGTGAGGGGTTCAGGATGATGGTGATGGAGTAAGTTTGAGAGGATCGGGGTGACAGTGATGCAGTGAATGTGAGGGTGTCAGAGTGACGGTGATGTAGTGAGTGTGAGAGGGACAGAGTGACGGTGATGGAATGAGTGTGAGAGGATCGGGGTGACAGTGATGGAGTGAATGTGAGTGGGCCGGTGTGTCGGTGATGGAGTGAGTGTCAGAGGGTCAGGGTGACAGTGATGGAGAGAGTGTGAGAAGGACAGTGTGACAGTGATGGAGTGAGTGTGAGGAGGTCAGGATGACGGTAATGGAGTGAGTGTGAGGGGTTAGGGTGACGGTGATGGAGTGAGTGTGAGGACGTTAGGGTGACAGTGAAGGAGTGAGTGTGCGTGGGCCGGTGTGACGGTGATGGAGTGAGTCTGTGTAGTTAATGGTGACGGTGATGGAGTGGATGTGAGGAGGTCAGGATTACTGTGATGGAGTGAGTGTGAGCGGGTTAGGGTGACCGTGATGGAGTGAGTGTGAGGGGGTCAGGGTGACGCTGATGGAGTGTGTGTGAGGGGGTCAGGGTGACGATGATGGAGTGGGTGTGAGGGGGTTAGAGTGACAGTGATGCAGTGACTATGAGGGGGTAAGTGAGATGGTGATGGAGTGAGTGTGAGGTCGTCAGAGTGACGGTGATGGAGTGGATGTGAGGGGGTCTGGGTGGACAGTGATGGAGTGAGTGTGAGAGATTCTGGGTGACTTTGATAGAGTGAGTGTGAGGTGGTCAGTGTTACGCTGATGGAGTGAGTGTGAGGGGGTTAGGGTGACGGTGATGGTGTGAATGTGAGGGGGTCAGAGAAAAAGAGATGGAGTGTGAGGCGGTCAGGGTGATGGTGGCGGAGTGAGTGTCAGTTGGTCAGGGTGACATTGATAGAGTGAGTGTGAGAAGATGAGTGTGCCGGTGATAGAGTGAGCGTAAGGGGGTCAGTGTGACAGTGATGGAGTGAGTGTGAGGGGGTCATGGTGACAGTGATCGAGTGAGTGTGAGGGGGTCAGGGTGACAGTGATGGAGTGAGTGTGAGTGGGCCGGTGTGACAGTGGTGGAGTGAGTATGTGGGGATCATGGTGATGGTGATCGAGTGAGTGTAAGGGGATCAGGCTGACTGATAGAGTGAGTGTGAGGGGTCAGGGTGACTGTAATGGAATGTGCTTGAGGGTGTCAGAGTGGCAGCGATGGAGTGAGTGTGAGGGGGTTAGGATGACAGACATCGAGTGAATATGAAGGGGTCAGGGCGACGGTGATGGAGTGTGTGTGAGGGTAAAAGTGTGACAGTGATGGAGTGAGTATGTGGGGGTCAGGGTGATGGTGATGGAGTGAGTGTGAGAGGGTGAGTGTGCCTGTGATGGAGTAAGTGTGAGGGGTTCAGTGTGACAATGATGGAATGAGTGGGAGGGTATGAGTGTGACCCTGATGGAGAGAGTGTGAGAGAGTCAGGGTGACAGTGATGGAGTGAGTGTGTGGGGGTCAGTGTGATGGTGATGGAATGAGTGTGAGAGAGTAAGGGTGACCCTGATCGAGTGTGTGTGAGGGGGTCAGGGTGACGGTGATGGAGTGAGTGTGAGCTGGTCAGGGTGACTATGATGGAGTGAGTGTGAGGGGGTCAGTGTGACCGTGATGGATTGAGTGTGTCTGAGAGGGTCAGTGTGACGGTGATGGAGGGAGTGTGAGTGGGCCGGTGTGATTGTGACAACTGAGTGTGTGGAGATCATGGTGATGGAGATGAAGTGAGTGTGAGTGGGTCAGGGTGATTGTGATCGAGTGAGTGTAAGAGGGTCAGGCTGACTGATGAAGTGAGTGTGAGGAGTCAGGGTGACTGTAATGGAGTGAGTTTGAGGGTGCCAGAGTGGTGGTGATGGAGTGAGTGTGAGGGGGTCAGGGTGACAGTGATGTAGAGAGTGTGAGGGGGTCAGGGTGATGGTGATGGAGTGAGTGCGAGAGTCAGGGTGACAGTGATGGAGTGAATGTGAGAGGGTGAGTGTGCCAGTGATGGAGTGAGTGTGAGAGAATTAGTGTGACCGTGATGGAGTGAGTGTGAGGGGGTCAGGATGACGGTGATGGAGTGAGAGTGAAGGGATTACATGACAGTGATCGAGTGAGTGTGAGGGCGTCAGAGTGGCGGTGACGGAGTGAGTGTGAGGGGGTCAGGGTGATGGTGATGGAGTGAGTGTGCGTGGGCCAGTGTGACAGTGATGGAATGAGTGTGTGTGGGTCATGGTCATGGTCATGGTGATGGAGTGAGTGTGAGGGGGTTAGGGTGACTGTGATCGAGTGAGTGTAAGAGATCAGGCTGACTGATGGAGTGTGTGTGAGGGGTCAGGGTGACTGTAATGGACTGAGTTTGAGGGTGTCAGGGTGGCGCTGATGGAGTGAGTGTGAGGGGGTCAGGGTGACGGTGATAGAGTGAGAGTGAGGGGATCAGTGTGACCGTGATGGAGTGAGTGTGTCTGAGGGGGTCATGATGATGGTGATGGAGGGAGTGTGAGTGGGACGGTGTGATAGTGCCAGAGTGACTGTGTGGGTATCATGGTGATGGTGATGAAGTGAGTGTGAGTGAGTCAGGGTGATTGTGATCGAGTGAGTATAAAAGGGTCAGGCTGACTGATGAAGTGAGTGTGAGGGGTCAGGGTGACTGTAATGGAGTGAGTTTGAGGATGCCAGAGTGGTGGTGAGGGAGTGAGTGTGAGGGGGTCAGGGTGACAGTGGCAGAGTGAGTGTGAGTGAGTCAGGGTGACTGTGATCGAGTGAGTGTAAGAGGTCAGGCTGACTGATGGAGTGAGCGTGAGGGGTCAGTGTGACTGAAATGGACTGAATTTGAGAGTGTCAGGTTGGCGCTGATGGAGTGAGTGTGAGGGGGTTAGGGTGATAGTGATCGAGTGAGTGTGAGAGGGTCAGTGTGACGGTGATGGAGTGAGTGTGAGGGGGTCAGGGTAACGGTGATAGAGTGAGAGTGAGGGAGTCAGGATAACAGTGATGGAGTGAGTGTGAAGGGGCCAGGGTGACAATGATAGAATGAGTTTGAGGGGATGAGTGTGACCCTGATGGAGTGTGTGTGACGGTGCCAGGGTGACGGTGATGGAGTGAGTGTTGGGGGTTATTGTGACGGTGATGGAGTTAGTGTGTCTGAGGGGGACAAGGTAACGGTGATGTAGTGAGTGGGAGTGGGCCGGTGTGATAGTGACAGCGTGAGTGAGTTTGAGAGGGTCAGTTAGTGTGTCTGAGGGGGACAAGGTAACGGTGATGTAGTGAGTGGGAGTCGGCCGGTGTGATAGTGACAGAGTGAGTGTGTGGGGATCATGGTGATGGTGATGAAGTGAGTATGTGTGGGTCAGGGTGACTGTGATTGAGTGAGTGTAAGAGGCCTGGCTGACTGAAGGAGTGAGTGTCAGGGTGACTGTAATGGACTGAGTTTGAGGGTGACAGGGTGGTGCTGATGGAGTGAGTGTGAGGGGGTTCGGGTGACAGTGACTGAGTGAGTGTGAGAGGGTCAGGGTAACAGTGATGGAGTGAGCATGAGGGGTCAGTGTGACTGAAATGGACTGAATTTGGGGGTGTCAGGTTGGCGCTGATGGAGTCTGTGTGAGGGGGTTAGGGTGATAGTGCTCGAGTGAGTGTGAGAGGGTCAGTGTGACGGTGATGGAGTGAGTGTGAGGGGGTCAGGGTAACAGTGATAGAGTGAGTGTGAGGGGGTCAGGATAACAGTGATGGAGTGAGTGTGAGGGGGTCAAGATAACAGTGATGGAGTGAGTGTGAGGGGGTCAGGGTGACAATGATGGAATGAGTTTGAGGGGATGAGTGTGACCCTGATGGAGTGTGTGTGACAGTGCCAGGGTGACGGTGATGGAGTGAGTGTTGGGGGTTATTGTGACGGTGAAGGAGTGAGTGTGTCTGAGGGGGACAAGGTGAAGGTGATGTAGTGAGTGTGAGTGGGCCGGTGTGATAGTGACAGAGTGAGTGTGTGGTGATGGTGATGAAGTGAGTATGAGTGGGTCAGGGTGACTGTGATCGAGTGAGTGTAAGAGGTCAGGCTGACTGATGGAGTGAGTGTGAGGGGTCAGGGTACTGTAATGGACTGAGTTTGAGGGTGACAGGGAGGCGCTGATGGAGTGAGTGTGAGAGGGTCAGTGTGACGGTGATGGAGTGAGTGTGAGGGGGTCAGGGTAACGGTGATAGAGTGAGAGTGAGGGGGTCAGGATAACAGTGATGGAGTGTGTGTGATGGTGCCAGGGTGACGGTGATGGAGTGAGTGTCGGGGGTTATTGTGACGGTGAAGTAGTGAGTGTGTCTGAGGGGGACAAGGTAACGGTGATGTAGTGAGTGGGAGTGGGCCGGTGTGATAGTGACAGAGTGAGTGTGTGGGGATCATGGTGATGGTGATGAAGTGAGTATGTGTGGGTCAGGGTGACTGTAATCGAGTGAGTGTAAGAGGCCAGGCTGACTGAAGGAGTGAGTGTCATGGTGACTGTAATGGACTGAGTTTGAGGGTGACAGGGTGGCGCTGATGGAGTGAGTGTGAGGGGGTTCGGGTGACAGTGATCGAGTGAGTTTGAGAGGGCCAGTGTGACGGTGATGGAGTGAGTGTGAGCGGGTCATGGCTGACGGTGATAGTGTGAGCGTGAGGGGATCAGTGTGACCATGATGGAGTGAGTGTGAGGGGGTCAGGATAACAGTGATGGAGTGAGTGTGAGGGGGTCAGGGTGACAATGATGGAATGAATTTGAGGGGATGAGTGTGACCCTGATGGAGTGTGTGTGACGGTGCCAGGGTGACGGTGATGGAGTGAGTGTCGGGGGTTATTGTGACGGTGACGGAGTGAGTGTGTCTGAGGGGGACAAGGTGACGGTGATGTAGTTAGTGTGAGTGGGCCGGTGTGATAGTGACAGAGTGAGTGTGTGGGGATCATGGTGATGGTGATGAAGTGAGTATGAGTTGGTCAGGGTGACTGTGATCGAGTGAGTGTAAGAGGTCAGGCTGACTGATGGAGTGAGTGTGAGGGGTCAGGGTGACTGTAATGGACTGAGTTCGAGGGTGACAGGGAGGCGCTGATGGAGTGAGTGTGAGGGGGTTCGGGTGACAGTGATCGAGTGAGTGTGAGGGGGTCAGGGTAACAGTGATGGAGTGAGTGTGAGAGGGTGAGTGTGCCAGTGATGGAGTGAGTGTGAGGGGGTCAGGGTGACAATGATGGAGTGAATGTGTGGGGATCAGGTTCACGGTGATGAAGTGAGAATGAAGGGGTTAGGGTGACAGTGATGGAGTGAGTCTGTGGGGGTCAGTGTGGCAGTGATGGAGTGAGTGCGAGGGGGTCAGGGTGATGGTGATGGAGCGAGTGTGCATGGGCCGGTGTGACAGTGATGGAGTGAGTGTGTGTGTGTCATGGTGACGGTGATGAAGTGAGTTTGAAGGAGTCAGGGTGACTGGGATAGTGTGAGTGTGTCTCAGGGGGTCAGGGTGATGGTGATGGAGTGAGTGTGAGGGGCCCAGGGTGACGGTGATGCAGTGAGTGTGAGTGAGTCAGGGTGACTGTGATCGAGTAAGTGTAAGAGGTCAGGCTGACTGATGGAGTGAGCGTGAGGGGTCAGCGTGACTGTAATGGACTGAGTTTGAGGGTGTCAGGTTGGCGCTGATGGAGTGAGTGTGAGGGGGTTAGGGTGATAGTGATCGAGTGAGTGTGAGAGGGTCAGTGTGACGGTGATGGAGTGAGTGTCAAGGGATCAGTGTGACCGTGATGGAGTGAGTGTGAGGGGGTCAGGATAACAGTGATGGAGTGAGTGTGAGGGGGTCAGGATAACAGTGATAGAGTGAGTGTGAGGGGGTCAGGGTGACAATGATGGAATGAGTTTGAGGGGATGAGTGTGACCCTGATGGAGTGTGTGTGACGGTGCCAGGGTGACGGTGATGGAGTGAGTGTTGGGGGTTATTGTGACGGTGACGGAGTGAGTGTGTCTGAGGGGGACAAGGTGACGGTGATGTAGTGAGTGTGAGTGGGCCAGTGTGATAGTGACAGAGTGAGTGTGTGGGGATCATGGTGATGGTGATGAAGTGAGTATGAGTGGGTCAGGGTGACTGTGATCGAGTGAGTGTAAGAGGTCAGGCTGACTGATGGAGTGAGTGTGAGGGGTCAGGGTGACTGTAATGGACTGAGTTTGAGGGTGACAGGGAGGCGCTGATGGAGTGAGTGTGAGGGGGTTTGGGTGACAGTGATCGAGTGAGTGTGAGAGGGTCAGGGTAACAGTGATGGAGTGAGTGTGAGGGGGTCAGTGTGACGGTGATGGAGTGAGTGTGAGGGGGTCAGCGCAACAGTGATGTAGTGAGTGTAAGGGGGTCAGGGTGACAATGATGGAATGAGTGTGACCCTGATGGAATGAGTGTGAGGGGGTAGGGTGACAGTGATGGAGGGAGTGTGAGGGGTCAGGGTGATGGTGATGATGTGAGTGTGAGGGGGTCAGGCTGACGGTGATGGACTGAGTATGAGGGAGTCAGTGTGACGGTGATGGAGTGAGTGTGAGGGAATCATGGTTGACTGTGATGGAGTGAATGTAAAGAGGTCAGGGTGACTGATGGAGTGAGTGAGAGGGGTCAGGGTGACTGTAATGGAGTGGGTTTGAGGGTGTCATGGTGACGGTGATGGAGTGAGTGTGAGTGGGTCAGGGTAATGGTGATGGAGTGAGTGTGAGAGAGTCAGGGTGATAGTGATGGAGTGAGTGTGAGAGGGTGAGTGTGCCGGTGATGGAGAGAGTGTGAGGGGGTCAGGGTGATGGTGATAGAGTGAGTGTGAGAGAGTCAGGGTGACAATAATGGAGTGAGTGTGAGAGGGTGAATGTGAGAGGGTGAGTGTGCCGGTGATGGAGAGAGTGTGAGGGAGTCAGGGTGATGGTGATAGAGTGAGTGTGATGGGTTTAGGATGATGGTGATGGAGTGAATGTGAGAGAGTCAGGGTGACAATAATGGAGTGAGTGTGAGAGGGTGAATGTGAGAGGGTGAGTGTGCCGGTGATGGATCGAGTGTGAGGGGGTCAGTTTGACAGTGATGGAGTGAATGTGAGGGGGTCAGGGTGTCAGTGATGGAGTGAGTGTGAATCGGCCAGGGTGACAGTGATGGAGGGAGTGTGAGGGGATGAGTGTGCCAGTGATGGAGTGAGTGTGAGGGTTTCAGAGTGACGGTGATGGATTGAGTGTGAGAGGGCCGGTGTGACAGTGATTGAGTGAGTGCGAGAGGGTCAGTGTGACTGTGCTGGAGTGAGTGTGAGGGGGTCAGGCTGACAAAGATGGAGTGAGTGTGAGGGCGTCAGGGTGACAGTGATCGAGTAAAAGTGGGAGAGTCAGGGTGACAGTGATTGAGTGAGTGTGAGAAGGATTGAGTGACAGAGATGGAGTGAGTGTGAGAGGGTCAGTGTGACGGTGATGGAGTGAGTGTGTGGGGGTCATGGTGACGGTGATAAAGTGATGTTGGGAAGTCAGGGTGACTGTGATTGAGGGGTCAGTGTGACTGTACTGGAGTGAGTGTGAGGGGATCATGTTGACAGTGATGGAGTGAGTGTGAGGGGTCAGGGTGACAGTGATCAAGTGAGTGTGAGGGGGTTAGGATGACAGAGATCGAGTTGGTGTGAGAGGGTCAGTGTGACGGTGATGGATTGTGTGAGCGTGTCATGTTGACTGTGATGGAGTGAGTGTGAGGGGTTAGGGTGACAGTGATTGAGTGAGTTTGAGGATGATTGTGTGACGATGCTGGAATGTCTTTGAGGGTGAGAGGTTGACAGTGATGAAGTGAGTGTGAGGGGGTCAGGCTGACAGTGATGGAGTGAGTGTGAAGGGGTCAGGGTTACAATGATGGAGTAAGTGTGAGAGGGTCACAGTGCCCGTGATGGACTGAGTGTGAGGGTGTCAGTGTGACTGTGCTGGAGTGATTATGAGGGTGTGAGGGTGACAGTGATTGAGTGAGCGTGAGGGGGATTGAGTGACTCAGATGGAGTGAGTGAGAGAGGGTCAGCGTGATGGCGATGGAGTGAGTGTGAGGGGGTCAGGCTGACAGTGATGGAGTGAGTGTGATGGGGTCAGGATGACAGTGATGGAGTGAGTGTGAGGGAGTCAGGGTGACGGTGATGGAGTGACTGATGGGGTCATGGTGACGGTGTTGGAGTGAGTGTGAGGGGTTACACATGACAGTGTTAGAGTGAGTGTGATGGTTTCAGGGAGTAGTAATGGAGTGAGTGTGAGGGGGTCAGGGTGACAGTGATGCAGTGAGTGTGAGGGAGTCTGTGTGACGGAGATGGAGCGAGTATGAGGGGGTCAGGTTAACGGTGATGGAGTGTGTGTGAGGGATCCATGGTGACGGTGATGGAGTGAGTGTGACGGGGTCAGGATGACAGTGATGGAGTGAGTGTGAGGGGGTCAGGATGACAGTGATGGAGTGAGTGTGAGGGGTTCAAGGCGATGGTGTTGGAGTGTGTGTGAGTAGATCAGTGTGACGGTGATGGAGTGACTGATGGGGTCCGGGTGACTGTGATTGAGTGAGTGTGAGGGGTTCAGTGAGATAGTAATGGAGTGTGTGTGAGGAGATCAGGGTGACAGTGATGGAGTGAGTGTGAGTGGGCCGGTGTGACGGTGATGGAGTGAGTGTGAGCGGGTCATGGTGACAGTGATAGAGAGTGTGAGGGGGTCGGAGTGATGGTGATGGAGTGAGTGTGAGGGCGTCAGAGTGACAGTGGCAGAGAGAGTGTGAGGGGTTAAGGGTGATGGTGATGGAGTAAGTGTGAGGGCGGCAGGGTGATTGTGATGGAGTGAGTGTGAGGGGTTAAGGGTGATGGTGATGGAGTGAGTGTGAGGTGACCAAGGTGCAGTGATGGAGTGAGTGTGAGGGGGAACGGTATGACAGTGACAGAGTGAGTGTGTGGGGATCATGGTGACGGTGATGAAGTGAGTGTAAGGGTGTTAGGGTGACTGTAATGGAGTGAGTATGAGGGGGTCAGGGCGACAATGATGGAGTGAGTGTGAGAGGATCAGTGTGACCGTGATGGAGTGTGTGTGAGGGGGCCAGGGTAATGGTGATGGAGTGAGTGTGAGTGGGCCGGTGTGATGGTGATGGAGTGAGTGTGTGGGGGTCATGTTGACTGTAATGGAGTGAGTGTGAGGGGGTCAGGGTGACAATGATGGAGTGAGCGGGAGCGACCAGGGTGACAGAGATCTAGTGAGTGTGAGGGGATCAGTGTGACCGTAATGGAGTGAGTGTGAGGGAGTCCGGGTGACTGTGATTGAGTGAGTGTGAGGGGTCAGTGTGACTGTACTGGAGTCAGTGTGAGGGGGTCAGGCTGACAATAATGGCATGACTGTGAGTGGTCAGGGTGATAGTGATCAAGTGAGTGTGAGGGGGTTAGGGTGACAGAGATCGAGTAAGTGTGAGAGGGTCAGTGTGACTGTGATGGAGTGTGTGGGAGCCTGTCAGGTTGACAGTGATGGAGTGAGTGTGAGGGTGATTGTGTGACGATGATGGAGTGTGTGATTGGGTGTGAGGGTGACTGTGATGGAGTGAGTGTGAATGGGTCAGTGTGACTGTCATGGAGTGTGTGGGGGGGATTATGGTGATGGAGTGAGCGTGAGGGAGTCAGGGTGATGGTGATGGAGTGAATGTGAGGTGTCAGGCTGACTGATGGAGTGAGCGTGAGGGGTCAGCGTGACTGTAATGGACTGAGTTTGAGGGTGTCAGGTTGGCGCTGATAGAGTGAGTGTGAGGAGGTTAGGGTGACAGTGATCGAGTGATTGTGATACGGTCAGTGTGACGGTGATGGAGTGAGTGTGAGGAGGTCAGGGTGACGGTGATAGAGTGAGTGTGGGTGGTCAGGATAACAGTGATGGAGTGAGTGTGAGGGGGTCAGGGTGACAATGATGGAATGAGTTTGAGGGGATGAGTGTGACCCTGATGGAGTGTGTGTGACGGTGCCAGGGTGACGGTGATGGAGTGAGTGTCGGGGGTTATTGTGACGGTGATGAAGTGAGTGTGTCTGAGGGGGACAAGGTAACGGTGATGTAGTGAGTGTGAGTGGGCCGGTGTGATAGTGACAGAGTGAGTGTGTGGGGATCATGGTGATGGTGATGAAGTGAGTATGAGTGGGTCAGGGTGACTGTGATCGAGTGAGTGTAAGAGGTCAGGCTGATTGATGGAGTGAGTGTGAGGGGTCAGGGTGACTGTAATGGACTGAGTTTGAGGGTGACAGGGAGGCGCTGATGGAGTGAGTGTGAGGGGGTTCGGGTGACAGTGATCGAGTGAGTGTGAGAGGGTCAGGGTAACAGTGATGGAGTGAGTGTGAGGGGGTCAGTGTGACGGTGATGGAGTGAGAGTGAGGGGATCAGCATAACTGTGATGTAGTGAGTGTGAGGGGGTCAGGGTGACAATGATGGAATGAGGTTGATGGAATGAGTGTGACCCTGATGGAGTGAGTGTGAGGGGGCAGGGTGACAGTGATGGAGAGAGTGTGAGGGGTCAGAGTGATGGTGATGCTGTGAGTGTGAGGGGGTCAGGCTGACGGTGATGGACTGAGTATGAGGGAGTCAGTGTGACGGTGATGGAGTGAGTGTGAGGGAATCATGGTGACTGTGATGGAGTGAATGTAAAGAGGTCAGGGTGACTGATGGAGTGAGTGAGAGGGGTCAGGGTGACTGTAATGGAGTGGGTTTGAGGGTGTCATGGTGACGGTGATGGAGTGAGTGTGAGGGGGTCAGGGTAATGGTGATGGAATGAGTGTGAGAGAGTCTGGGTGACAATAATGGAGTGAGTGTGAGAGGGTGAATGTGAGAGTGTGAGAGGGAGAGTGTGAGGGGGTCAGTTTGACAGTGATGGAGTGAGTGTGAGGGGGTCAGGGTTATAGTGATTGAATGAGTGTGAGGGGGCCAAGGTGACAGTGATGGAGTGAGTGTGAGTGGGCCAG
Source organism: Chiloscyllium plagiosum (assembly GCF_037043375.1). NCBI lineage: Eukaryota > Metazoa > Chordata > Chondrichthyes > Orectolobiformes > Hemiscylliidae > Chiloscyllium > Chiloscyllium plagiosum. Next base: position 52,929,711 of record NW_028270174.1, on the reverse strand, counting down.
GGTGACAGTGATGGAGTGAGTGTGAGGGGATGAGTGTGCCGGTGATGGAGTGAGTGTGAGAGGGTCAGTGTGACTGTGCTGGAGTGAGTGTGAGGGGGTCAGGCTGACAAAGGCGGAGTGAGTGTGAGGGCGTCAGGGTGACAGTGATCGAGTAAGAGTGAGAGAGTCAGGGTTACAGTGATTGAGTGAGTGTGAGAGGGATTGAGTGACAGAGATGGAGTGAGTGTGAGAGGATCAGTGTGATGGTGATGGAGAGAGTGTGAGGGGATCAGGGTGACAGTGATGGAGTGAGTGTGAGTGGACTGGTGTGAAGGTGATCGAGTGAGTGTGTGAGGGTCATGGTGACGGTGATGAAGTGAGTGTTGTGGTGTCAGGGTGACTGTGATTGAGGGTGATTGAGGGGTCAGTGTGACTGTACTGGAGTGAGTGTGAGTGGGTCAGGCTGACAGTGATGGAGTGACTGTGAGAGTTCAGGGTGACAGTGATCAAGTGAGTGTGAGGGGGTTAGGATGACAGAGATCAAGTTGGTGTGAGAGGGTCAGTGTGACGGTGATGGAGTGTGTGAGCGTGTCATGTTGACAGTGATGGAGTGAGTGTGAGGGGTTAGGGTGACAGTGATTGAGTGAGTGTGAGGCGTTAGGGTGACAGTGATTGAGTGAGTGTGAGGATGATTGTGTGACGATGCTGGAATGTCTTTGAGGGTGAGATTTTGACAGTGATGAAGTGAGTGTGAGGGGGTCAGGCTGACAGGGATGGAGTGAGTGTGAAGGGGTCAGGGTGACAATGATGGAGTGAGTGTGAGAGTGTCACAGTGCCCGTGATGGATTGAGTGTGAGGGGTCAGTGTGATTGTGTTGGAGTGATCGTGAGGGGGTTAAGGTGACAGTGATTGAGTGAGTGTGAGGGGGATTGAGTGGCTCAGATGGAGTGAGTGAGAGAGGGTCAGTGTGACAGTGATGGAGTGAGTGTGAGGGAGTCAGGGTGACGGTGATGGAGTGACTGTGTTGGGGTCAGGGTGACAGTGATGCAGTGAGTGTGAGGGGGTCTGTGTGACGGAGATGGAGCGAGTATGAGGGGGTCAGGCTAACGGTGATGGAGTGTGTGTGAGGGATCCATGGTGACGGTGAAGGAGTGAGTGTGAGGGGGTCAGGCTGACAGTGATGGAGTGAGTGTGATGGGGTCAGGATGACAGTGATGGAGTGAGTGTGAGGGAGTCAGGGTGACGGTGATGGAGTGACTGATGGGGTCATGGTGACGGTGTTGGAGTGAGTGTGAGGGGTTACACATGACAGTGTTAGAGTGAGTGTGATGGTTTCAGGGAGTAGTAATGGAGTGAGTGTGAGGGGGTCAGGGTGACAGTGATGCAGTGAGTGTGAGGGAGTCTGTGTGACGGAGATGGAGCGAGTATGAGGGGGTCAGGTTAACGGTGATGGAGTGTGTGTGAGGGATCCATGGTGACGGTGATGGAGTGAGTGTGACGGGGTCAGGATGACAGTGATGGAGTGAGTGTGAGGGGGTCAGGATGACAGTGATGGAGTGAGTGTGAGGGGTTCAAGGCGATGGTGTTGGAGTGTGTGTGAGTAGATCAGTGTGACGGTGATGGAGTGACTGATGGGGTCCGGGTGACTGTGATTGAGTGAGTGTGAGGGGTTCAGTGAGATAGTAATGGAGTGTGTGTGAGGAGATCAGGGTGACAGTGATGGAGTGAGTGTGAGTGGGCCGGTGTGACGGTGATGGAGTGAGTGTGAGCGGGTCATGGTGACAGTGATAGAGAGTGTGAGGGGGTCGGAGTGATGGTGATGGAGTGAGTGTGAGGGCGTCAGAGTGACAGTGGCAGAGAGAGTGTGAGGGGTTAAGGGTGATGGTGATGGAGTAAGTGTGAGGGCGGCAGGGTGATTGTGATGGAGTGAGTGTGAGGGGTTAAGGGTGATGGTGATGGAGTGAGTGTGAGGTGACCAAGGTGCAGTGATGGAGTGAGTGTGAGGGGGAACGGTATGACAGTGACAGAGTGAGTGTGTGGGGATCATGGTGACGGTGATGAAGTGAGTGTAAGGGTGTTAGGGTGACTGTAATGGAGTGAGTATGAGGGGGTCAGGGCGACAATGATGGAGTGAGTGTGAGAGGATCAGTGTGACCGTGATGGAGTGTGTGTGAGGGGGCCAGGGTAATGGTGATGGAGTGAGTGTGAGTGGGCCGGTGTGATGGTGATGGAGTGAGTGTGTGGGGGTCATGTTGACTGTAATGGAGTGAGTGTGAGGGGGTCAGGGTGACAATGATGGAGTGAGCGGGAGCGACCAGGGTGACAGAGATCTAGTGAGTGTGAGGGGATCAGTGTGACCGTAATGGAGTGAGTGTGAGGGAGTCCGGGTGACTGTGATTGAGTGAGTGTGAGGGGTCAGTGTGACTGTACTGGAGTCAGTGTGAGGGGGTCAGGCTGACAATAATGGCATGACTGTGAGTGGTCAGGGTGATAGTGATCAAGTGAGTGTGAGGGGGTTAGGGTGACAGAGATCGAGTAAGTGTGAGAGGGTCAGTGTGACTGTGATGGAGTGTGTGGGAGCCTGTCAGGTTGACAGTGATGGAGTGAGTGTGAGGGTGATTGTGTGACGATGATGGAGTGTGTGATTGGGTGTGAGGGTGACTGTGATGGAGTGAGTGTGAATGGGTCAGTGTGACTGTCATGGAGTGTGTGGGGGGGATTATGGTGATGGAGTGAGCGTGAGGGAGTCAGGGTGATGGTGATGGAGTGAATGTGAGGTGTCAGGCTGACTGATGGAGTGAGCGTGAGGGGTCAGCGTGACTGTAATGGACTGAGTTTGAGGGTGTCAGGTTGGCGCTGATAGAGTGAGTGTGAGGAGGTTAGGGTGACAGTGATCGAGTGATTGTGATACGGTCAGTGTGACGGTGATGGAGTGAGTGTGAGGGGGTCAGGGTGACGGTGATAGAGTGAGTGTGGGTGGTCAGGATAACAGTGATGGAGTGAGTGTGAGGGGGTCAGGGTGACAATGATGGAATGAGTTTGAGGGGATGAGTGTGACCCTGATGGAGTGTGTGTGACGGTGCCAGGGTGACGGTGATGGAGTGAGTGTCGGGGGTTATTGTGACGGTGATGAAGTGAGTGTGTCTGAGGGGGACAAGGTAACGGTGATGTAGTGAGTGTGAGTGGGCCGGTGTGATAGTGACAGAGTGAGTGTGTGGGGATCATGGTGATGGTGATGAAGTGAGTATGAGTGGGTCAGGGTGACTGTGATCGAGTGAGTGTAAGAGGTCAGGCTGATTGATGGAGTGAGTGTGAGGGGTCAGGGTGACTGTAATGGACTGAGTTTGAGGGTGACAGGGAGGCGCTGATGGAGTGAGTGTGAGGGGGTTCGGGTGACAGTGATCGAGTGAGTGTGAGAGGGTCAGGGTAACAGTGATGGAGTGAGTGTGAGGGGGTCAGTGTGACGGTGATGGAGTGAGAGTGAGGGGATCAGCATAACTGTGATGTAGTGAGTGTGAGGGGGTCAGGGTGACAATGATGGAATGAGGTTGATGGAATGAGTGTGACCCTGATGGAGTGAGTGTGAGGGGGCAGGGTGACAGTGATGGAGAGAGTGTGAGGGGTCAGAGTGATGGTGATGCTGTGAGTGTGAGGGGGTCAGGCTGACGGTGATGGACTGAGTATGAGGGAGTCAGTGTGACGGTGATGGAGTGAGTGTGAGGGAATCATGGTGACTGTGATGGAGTGAATGTAAAGAGGTCAGGGTGACTGATGGAGTGAGTGAGAGGGGTCAGGGTGACTGTAATGGAGTGGGTTTGAGGGTGTCATGGTGACGGTGATGGAGTGAGTGTGAGGGGGTCAGGGTAATGGTGATGGAATGAGTGTGAGAGAGTCTGGGTGACAATAATGGAGTGAGTGTGAGAGGGTGAATGTGAGAGTGTGAGAGGGAGAGTGTGAGGGGGTCAGTTTGACAGTGATGGAGTGAGTGTGAGGGGGTCAGGGTTATAGTGATTGAATGAGTGTGAGGGGGCCAAGGTGACAGTGATGGAGTGAGTGTGAGTGGGCCAGGGTGACAGTGATGGAGTGAGTGTGAGGGGATGAGTGTGCCGGTGATGGAGTGAGTGTGAGAGGGTCAGTGTGACTGTGCTGGAGTGAGTGTGAGGGGGTCAGGCTGACAAAGGCGGAGTGAGTGTGAGGGCGTCAGGGTGACAGTGATCGAGTAAGAGTGAGAGAGTCAGGGTTACAGTGATTGAGTGAGTGTGAGAGGGATTGAGTGACAGAGATGGAGTGAGTGTGAGAGGATCAGTGTGATGGTGATGGAGAGAGTGTGAGGGGATCAGGGTGACAGTGATGGAGTGAGTGTGAGTGGACTGGTGTGAAGGTGATCGAGTGAGTGTGTGAGGGTCATGGTGACGGTGATGAAGTGAGTGTTGTGGTGTCAGGGTGACTGTGATTGAGGGTGATTGAGGGGTCAGTGTGACTGTACTGGAGTGAGTGTGAGTGGGTCAGGCTGACAGTGATGGAGTGACTGTGAGAGTTCAGGGTGACAGTGATCAAGTGAGTGTGAGGGGGTTAGGATGACAGAGATCAAGTTGGTGTGAGAGGGTCAGTGTGACGGTGATGGAGTGTGTGAGCGTGTCATGTTGACAGTGATGGAGTGAGTGTGAGGGGTTAGGGTGACAGTGATTGAGTGAGTGTGAGGCGTTAGGGTGACAGTGATTGAGTGAGTGTGAGGATGATTGTGTGACGATGCTGGAATGTCTTTGAGGGTGAGATTTTGACAGTGATGAAGTGAGTGTGAGGGGGTCAGGCTGACAGGGATGGAGTGAGTGTGAAGGGGTCAGGGTGACAATGATGGAGTGAGTGTGAGAGTGTCACAGTGCCCGTGATGGATTGAGTGTGAGGGGTCAGTGTGATTGTGTTGGAGTGATCGTGAGGGGGTTAAGGTGACAGTGATTGAGTGAGTGTGAGGGGGATTGAGTGGCTCAGATGGAGTGAGTGAGAGAGGGTCAGTGTGACAGTGATGGAGTGAGTGTGAGGGAGTCAGGGTGACGGTGATGGAGTGACTGTGTTGGGGTCAGGGTGACAGTGATGCAGTGAGTGTGAGGGGGTCTGTGTGACGGAGATGGAGCGAGTATGAGGGGGTCAGGCTAACGGTGATGGAGTGTGTGTGAGGGATCCATGGTGACGGTGAAGGAGTGAGTGTGAGGGGGTCAGGCTGACAGTGATGGAGTGAGTGTGAGGGGGTCAAGGCGATGGTGATGGAGTGTGTGTGAGTAGATCAGTGTGACGGTGATGGAGTGACTGTGATGGGGTCCGGGTGACTGTGATTGAGTGAGTGTGAGTGGTTCAGGGAGACAGTAATGGAGTGTGTGTGAGGTGGTTAGGGTGACAGTGATGGAGTGTGAGTGGGCCGGTGTGACGGTGATGGAGTGAGTGAGTGTGCGTCATGGTGACTGTAATGGAGTGAGTGTGAGGGGGTCAGGGTGACAGTGGCAGAGTGAGTGTGAGGGGTTAAGGGTGATGGTGGTGGAGTGAGTGTGAGGACGTCAGTGTGACGGTGATGGAGTGAGTGTGAGGGGGCCAAGGTGCAGTGATGGAGTGAGTGTGAGGGGGACAGTATGACAGTGACAGAGTGAGTGTGTGGGGATCATGGTGACGGTGATGAAGTGAGTGTGAGGGGGGTTAGGGTGACAGTGATGGAGAGTGTGAGGGGGTCAGAGTAACGGTGATGGAGTGAGTGTGAGGGGATCAGGGTGACAGTGATGGAGAGAGTGTGAGGGGGTCAGGGAGATGGTGATGGAGTGAGTGTGAGAGGGTCAGGGTGACAGTGGCAGAGTGAGTGTGAGGGGTTAAGGGTGATGGTGATGGAGTGAGTGTGAGGGGGCCAAGGTGCAGTGATGGAGTGAGTGTGAGGGGGACAGTATGACAGTGACAGAGTGAGTGTGGTGGGATCATGGTGACGGTGATGAAGTGAGTGTGAGGGGATTAGGGTGACTGTAATGGAGTGGGTGTGAGGGTGTCATGGTGACGGTGATGGAGTGAGTGTGAGGGGGTCAGGGTGATCGTGATGGAGTGAGTGTGAGGGGCTCAGGGCGACAATAATGGAGTGAGTGTGAGAGGATCAGTGTGACCATGATGGAGTGAGTGTGAGGGGGCCAGGGTAATGGTGATGGAGTGAGTGTGAGAGAGTCAGGGTGACTGTGATGGAGTGAGTGTGAGAGGGTGAGTGAAAGAAGGTGAGTGTGCCGCTGATGGAGTGAGTGTGCAGGGGTCAGGGTGACAATGATGGGATGAGTGGGAGTGGGCCAGGGTGACTGTGAGTGGTCAGGGTGATAGTGATCAAGTGAGTGTGAGGGGGTTAGGATGACAGAGATCGAGTGAGTGTGAGAGGGTCAGTGTGACAGTGATGGAGTGTGTGTGAGGGTGTGAGGGTGACAGTGATGGAGTGAGTGTGAATGGGTCAGGGTGACTGTCATGGAGTGTGTAGGGGGATTATGGTGATGGAATGAGCGTGAGGGAGTCAGGGTGATGGTGATGGAGTGAGTGTGAGGGCTCAGTATGATTGTGATGGAGAGAGTGTGAAGGGGTCATGGTGATGGTGATGAAGTGAGTGTGAGGGAGTCAGGCTGACTGATAGAGCGAGAGTGAGGGGGACAGGGTGAAAGTGATAGAGTGAATGTGAGGGGTTCATTGTGACGTAATGGAGTGAGTGTGAGGGGGTCAGGGTGACAGTGATGGAGAGAGTCTGAGTGGGCCGATGTAACGGTGATGGATTGAGTGTGTGGGGGTCAAGTGGATGGAGAATAAGTGAGTGTGAGGGAATCAGGTTGACTGTGATAGAGTGAGTGTGAGGTTGTCAGGGTAACGGTGATGGAGTGAGAGTGAGGGGATCAATGTGATCGTGATGGAGTGAGTGTGAGGGGGCAGGGTGACAGTAATGGAGTGAGTGTAAATGGGTTCAGGGAGACGGTAATGGAGTGAGTGTGAGGGGGTCAGGGTGACAGTGATGGAGTGAGTGTGAAGGGGCTCAGTGTGATGGAGATGGAGCGAATGTGAGGGGGTCAGTGTGACGGTGTTGGAATGAGTGTGAGCGTGTCAGTGTGACGGTGATGGAGTGAGTGTGAGGGGATCAGTGTGAGGGTGATGGAGTGAGTGTGAGGGGTCAGTGTCACTGATGGAGTAAGTGTGATGGGGCTGGAGTCTGTGTGAGAGGGTCAGGGTGAAAGTGATGGAGTCAGTGTGAGGGGTCAGTGTGACTGATGGAGTGAGTGTGAGGGGATCATGGTAACCATGGTGGAGTGAGTGTGGGGGTGTCAGGTACAGGGTGAAGAAGCGAGTGTGAGAGGGTCAGGGTGACAGTGATGGAGTGAGTGTGAAAGGGTCGGGGTGACAGTGATGGAGTGAGTGTGAAATGGTCAGGGTGAGGGTGATGGAGTGACTGTGTGGGGGTCAGCATGACAGTCAGTTTGAGGGTTCAGGGTGAGGGTGATGGAGTGAGTGTCATTGGGTAAGGTTGTCGGTGATGGAGTAAGTGAGAGAGGGTTAGGGTGACGGTGATGGAGTGAGTGTGAGGGGGGTTAGGGGGACGGTGATGGAGTGAGTGTGAGGGGGCTTAGGGGGACGGTGATGGCGTGAGTGTGGGGCGGTCAGTGTGAGTGTGATGGAGTGAGTGTGAGAGGGTCAGTGTGACAGTGATGGAGTGAATGTGAGGGGGTCTGGGTAATGGAGATGAAGTAAGTGTGAGGAGGTCAGGGTGATGATGATGGAGTGAGTGTGAGAGGGTCAGAGTGACGATGATTGAGTTAGTGGGAGGGGGGTTAGACTGACGATGATGGAGAGAGTATGAAAGGGTCAGGGTGAGGGTGAAGGAGTGAGTGTGACGGGGTCAGGCTGACGGTGAGGGAGTGAGCGTGAGGGGTTCAAAATGACGGTGACGTAGTGAGTGTGAGTGGTTCAGGGTGACGGTAATGGAGTGAGTGTCTGGGGGTCAGTGTGACGGTGATGTAGTGTGTATGAGGGTGTCAGGGTGACGGTGATGAAGTGAGTGTGAGGGCGTCAGTGTGACGTTGATGGAGTGAGTGTGGGAGGGCCAGGGTGACAGTGATGGAGTGAGTCTGAGGGGGTCATGGTGACTGTGATGGAGTGAGCGTGAAGGGGTCAGGATGAGGGTGATGGAGTGAGTGTGAGGCGGCCAAGGTGACAGTGATGGAGTGAGCGTGCGAGGGTCAGGATGATGGTGATTGAGTAAGTGTGAGGGTGTAAGGGTGATGGAGTGAGTGTGAGAGGGTCAGGGTGACGATGATGGAGAGAGTGCGATGGGGTCTGGGTGAGGGGGATGGAATACGTTTGAGAGGGTCAGGGTGATGGTGATACAGTAAGTATGAGGTGGCCAGAGTGAGGGTGATGAAGAGAGTTAGAGGGGTCAAGGTGACAGTGATGGAGTGAGTGTGAGACTGTCAGGGTGACGGTGATGGAGTTGGTGTGAGTGGGTCAGTGTGAGGGTGAGGGAGTAAGTGTGAGGTGGGCAAGGTGAGGGTGATGAAGTGAGTGTGTGAGGTCAGGGTGAAGGTGATTCTTTCAGTGTGAGGTGGTCAGGGTGACGGTGACCAAGTGAGTGTGAGGGGGTCAGATTAACCAGGTTGGAGTGAGTGTGAGGGGAACTGGGTGACGGTGATGGAGTGAGTGTGAGAGGGTCATGGTGACGGTGATGGAGTGAGTGTGAGGGGGTCAGGGTGATGGTGAAGGAGTGAGTGTGAGGGGTCAGGGTGACAGTGATGGAGTGACTGTGAGGTGTCAGGGTGACAGTGATGGAGTGAGTGTGAGGGGTTCAATGTGACGGAGCTAGAGTAAGTGTGAGCAGGTCAGGGTGACTGTGATGACGTGGGTGTGAGGTGATCAGTGTGACGGCAATGGTGTGTGTGTGAGGGGGTCAGAGCGACGCTGATGGAGTCAGTTTGAGGTGGTCAGTGTGAAGGTGATGGAGTGAGTATGAAAGGTTCAAGGTGATGGTGTGAGTGTGAGGGGATCAGGGTGACAGTGATAGAGTTACTGGGAGGGATCAGGGTGACGGTGATGGAGTGAGTGTGAGGGGGTCAGTGTGATGTTGATGGAGTGAGTGTGAGGGAAGTATGGTGACCATGGTGGAATGAGTGTGAGGGGGTCAGGCTGACAGTGATGGAGTGAGTGTGATAGGGTTGGGGTGATGGTGATGAGTGAGTATGAGGGGGTCAGGGCAACGTTGATGGAGTGAGTGTGAGTGGGCCAGGGTGACGGTGATGGAGTGAGTGTGAAGCGGTCAGTGTGAGTGTGATGGAATGAGTGTGAGGGGGTCAGGGTGACGGTGATGTAGTGTGTGTGAGGGCGTCAGTGTGACGTTGATGGAGTGAGTGTGAGGGTGTCAGGGTGGTGATGAGGAAGTGAGGGTGAGGGGGTCAGGTTGAGGGTGATGGAGTGAGGGTGAGGGAGTGAGGGTGAGGGGGTCAGGCTGAGGGTGATGGAGTGAGTGTGAGGGGGTCAGGTGAGGGTGATGGAGTGAGTTCATGGGGTCAGTTTGAGGCGATGTAGTGTATGTGAGGGCGTCAGTGTGACGTTGATGGAGTGAGTGTGGGAGGGCCAGGGTGACAGTGATGGAGTGAGTGTGAGGGGGTCAGGATGAGGATGAGTGAGTGAGTGTGAGGCGACCAAGGTGACAGTGATGGAGTGAGCGTGCAAGGGTCAGGATGACGGTGATTGAGTAAGTGTGAGGGTAAAGTGAGGTCTGCAGATGCTGGAGATCAGAGATGGAAATGTGTTGCTGGAAAAACGCAGCAGGTCAGGCAGCATCTAGGGAACAGGAGAATCGACGTTTCGGGCATTAGCCCTTCTTCAGGAATGAGGAAAGTTGGTCCAGCAGGCTAAGATAAAAGATAGGGAGGAGGGACTTGGGGGAGGGGCGTCGGAAATGTGATAGGTGGAAAGAGGTCAAGGTGAGGGTGATAGGTCAGACTGGGGTGGGGGCGGAGAGGTCGGGAAGAAAATTGCAGGTTAGGAAGGCGGTGCTGAATTTGATGGATTTGACTCAGACAGGCTGGGGGGAGGGGAAATGAGGAAACTGGTGAAATCCGAGTTCATCCCTTGTGGTTGGAGGGTTCCTAGCCGGAAGATGAGGCGTTCTTCCTCCAACCGTCATTTCGCTGTGGTCTGACGATGGAGGAGTCCAAAGACCTGCATATCCTTGGTGGAGTGGGAGGGGGAATTGAAATGTTGAGTTACAGGGTGGTTGGGTTGGTTGGTCCGGGTGTCCCAGAGGTGTTCTCTGAAACGCTCCGCAAGTAGGCGGCCTGTCTCCCCAAGATAGAGGAGGCCATATCGGATGCAAAGGACGCAATAGATGATATGTGTGGAGGTACAGGTGAATCTGTGGCAGATATGGAAGTTTCCTTTGGGGTCTTGGAGGGAGGTGAGGGGGGAGGTGTGGGCGCAAGTCTTGCACCTCCTGCGGTTGCAGGGGAAGGTGCCAGGAGTGGAGGTTGGGTTGGTGGGGGGTGTGGATCTGACGAGGCACCTCCAAACGGACCCCACCACCAAGGACATATTTCCCTCCCCTCCCCTATCAGCATTCCATAAAGACCACTCCCTCCGTGACTCCCTCGTCAGATCCACACCCCCAACCAACCCAACCTCCACTCCCGGCACCTTCCCCTGCAACCGCAGGAGGTGCAAGACTTGCGCCCACACCTCCCCCCTCACCTCCCTCCAAGGCCCCAAAGGAAACTTCCATATCCGCCACAGATTCACCTGTACCTCCACACATATCATCTATTGCATCCTTTGCACACGATATGGCCTCCTCTATATTGGGGAGACAGGCCACCTACTTGCGGAGCGTTTCAGAGAACACCTCTGGGACACCCGGACCAACCAACGCAACCACCCTGTAGCTCAACATTTCAATTCCCCCTCCCACTCCACCAAGGATATGTAGGTCTTTGGACTCCTCCATCGTCAGACCACAGCGAAATGACGGTTGGAGGAAGAACGCCTCATCTTCCGGCTAGGAACCCTCCAACCACAAGGGATGAACTCGGATTTCACCAGTTTCCTCATTTCCCCTCCCCCCAGCCTGTCTCAGTCAAATCCATCAAATTCAGCACCGCCTTTCTAACCTGCAATCTTCTTCCCGACCTCTCCGCCCCCACCCCAGTCTGACCTATCACCCTCACCTTGACCTCTTTCCACCTATCACATTTCCAACGCCCCTCCCCGAAGTCCCTCCTCCCTATCTTTTATCTTAGCTTGCTGGACCAACTTTCCTCATTCCTGAAGAAGGGCTAATGCCCGAAACCTCGATTCTCCTGTTCCCTAGATGCTGCCTGACCTGCTGCGTTTTTCCAGCAACACATTTCCATAAGTGTGAGGGTGTAAGGGTGACGGTGATGGAGTGAGTGTGAGGGGGTCAGGGTGACGATGATGGAGAGAGTGTGATGGGGTCTGGATGAGAGGGATGGAATAAGGATGAGAGGGTCAGGGTGATGGTGATACAATAAGTATGAGGTGGCCTGGGTGAGGGTGATGGAGGGAGTGAGAGGGGGTCAAGGTGACAGTGATGGAGTGAATGTGAGACTGTCAGGGTGACGGTGATGGAGTTGGTGTGAGTGGGTCAGTGTGACGGTGATGGAGTGAGCGTGGGGGGGTCAGCTTGAGGGTGATTGTGGCAGTGTGAGGGGGTCAAGGTGATTGTGATAAAGTGAGTGTGAGGGTGTCAGATTAACCAGGTTGGAGTAAGTGTGAGGGGAACTGGGTGACGGTGATGGAGTGAGTGTGAGAGAGTCAGGGTGACAGTGATGAAGTGAGTGTGAGGGTTTAGGGTGACAGTGATGGAGTGAGTGTGAGGGGTTCAACGTGACGGAGATAGAGTGAGTGAGAGGCGGTCAGTATGATGGAGTGAGCGTGAGAGGATCAGGGTGAGGGAGTAAGTGTGAGGTGGGTAATGTGAGGGTGATGAGGCGAGTTTGAGAGGGTCAGGGTGATGGTGAAGGAGAGAGTTTGAGGGGGAAAGGGTGACAGTCATGGAGTGAGTGTGAGGGGTTCAACGTGATGTTGATGGAGTGAGTGTGAGGGGGTGGGTGTGACAGTGATGGAGTGAATGTGAGGGGTTCTGGGTGACCATGATGGTGTGAGTGTGAGGGGTTCAATGTGACAGAGATAGAGTGAGTGTGAGGGGGTCAAGGTGACTGTGATGACGTGGGTGTGAGGTGATGAGTGTGATGGCAATGGAGTGAGTGTGAGGGGGTCAGGGTGACGCTGATGGAGTGAATGTGAGGGCGTCAGTGTGATGGTAATGGAGTGAGTTTGAGTTGGTCAGTGTGAAGGTGATGGAGTGAGTGTGAGAGGGTCAGGGTGACGGTGATGGAGTGAGTGCGAAAGGGTCAAGGTGATGGTGATGGAGTGAGGGTGAGGAGGTCAGGGTGAGGGTAATGGTGTGAGTGTGTCAGGATGGCAGTGATGGAGTTAGTGTGAGGGGATCAGGGTGATGGTGATGGAGTCAGAGTGATGGGGGTGGAGTCAGTGTGAGAGGGTCAGGGTGACAGTGATAGAGTGAGTATGAGGTTGCCAGGGTGAGGGTGAAAAGCGAGTGTGTGGGGGTCAGGGCAACAGTGATGGAGTGAGTGTGAGAGGGTAATAGGGACGGTGATGGAGTGAGTGTGAGAGGGTAATGGTGACGGTGATGTAGTGTGTGTGAGTGGGTCAGGGTGATGGAAATAGAGTGAGCGTGAGGGGGTCAGGGTGACAGTGATGGAGGAGTGTGAAAGGGTCAGGGTGATTGTGATGGAGTGAATGTGCGGGGGTCAGCGTGACGGTGATTGAGTCAGTGTGAGGGGGTTAGGGTGATGGTGATGGGGTATGTGTGGGGGTCAGTTTGACAGTGATGGAGTGAGTGTGAGTGGGTCAGGGTG